>NC_132857.1:10225000-12625000 GCF_048164855.1 Canis lupus baileyi
AACATGATCTTTATACAACTGAAGTCATTTTTCAGTATGACAACAGTTCTTCCCAACAGTGAAGGAAACTTGGCATTCACGCTCCCTTTCATAGTTAACTTGAAGAAGAAATCAGTGCAAAAGGAGGACATTGTAGCCCAAAAGGCCCTAACTGATCAGGGTCCCCCCCTCCCTGTTTCCATTTCCACCACTGATCCCCTTTACATTTCCCTCTAGCCACACTGGCTTTCTTATTTCCCTTAATCCCACAAGTTATTTCTCTCTTCTGAATCTTTGGAATTACTCCTTTCCCTACATGAATTATCTTATCTCTTTTTATGAAAGTTAGCTAATTTCATCTCTTGGATTTCATTTAAATCATTACCTCCTCAGATATATCAGACTTGATCATTCATTCAAAAATAACTCCACTCTTCTAATCCATGGATCACTATCATATCTCCCACCTTATTCCCTCCATAGTATTTACCACTAATATGCAAATATTTAGTTTAACTCTGTACTTAATCTACGTATTTCTTTTTCCAGTTAGAAGTTTCATAACAAGGGACTTCTGGGTGTGTCAGTCGGTTAATCATCTGCCTCACTCAGGTCATGATCTGGAAGTCCTGGAATCGAGCCCTAGGTTGGGGTCTTGGCTCAGTGGGAAGCCTGCTTCTCCTTCTCCTTCTGCCCCTCTCTTCTCTCATGCTCTCACTCTCTCTCTCAAATAAATAAATAAAATCTAAAAAAAAAAAAAAAGTTCTGTAACAAGTAACAAAGGAGCTCTGGCCTGGGTAATTCACAGTTGTATCCTAAAACTTAGATCAATAACTAAATCAATAAGTACTTGTTAATATCTATGGTAAGAAGAAAATATCTCTTGAAAGACAAAAGTCTGGAAATAAATGATCCTACTTTAATTTCTATAAGTAGGGATCCCTGGGTGGCGCAGCGCTTTGGCTCCTGCCTTTGGCCCAGGGCGCGATCCTGGAGACCTGGGATCGAATCCCACGTCGGGCTCCCGGTGCATGGAGCCTGCTTCTCCCTCTGCCTGTGTCTCTGCCTCTCTCTCTTTCTCTCTGTGACTATCATAAATAAATAAAAAATTAAAAAAAAAATTTCTATAAGTAATTTATTTTTATAATTCAAAGTAAATATCATATAAGGAATAGCCTTATACTTAATAGTTTATTTTTATTATTACTATAATTATTTAATTTTATTAAAAAAGCATGTGACAGGAAATTTGGTTGCAGTTATTAAATTTTAAAACTCAAATTTTAGAAAACACTAAAATAATGCTATCATCTTTGAGACCTATACCGTCTGTATTTTGCAACTGGATATCCTAAGAAATACAGAAATAACACTGTAGACATTCATCATTAAGAAATGATTAATATAGCAAGTTTTCTCTGATGAAAAAATATGTGTACATTACGTTAAAATAAAGATATATTTTATTTTATGTTAACCATTCACTTTTCTGAAATTGAGACATTCAGAAGGACACATTTATCAAAACCACTAGATTATCAAGTTGTTCTTTGTCAACCATGATCTCAATAGGGATAGTTGCCCATCTTATATATTTGTGCCTAATTTAAGCTTTAAAAACCCTCATAAGAGGGATGCGTGAGTGGCTCAGTGGTTGAGCGTCTGTCTTTGGCTCAGGGCGTGATCCTGGAGTTCTGGGATCGAGTCCCGCATCTAGCTCCTTGCATGAAGCCTGCTTCTCCCTCTGCCTGTGTCTCTGCCTCTCTCTCATGAATAAATAAAAACAAAATCTTTTTAAAAAATAACAATAAATAAAAACCTTTGTAAGAGTGTGTTTGACATGATTAGTTTGTTTCACTAAATTTTTAAGCTGTAAACTATAAAATACTTGGAGAATTTAATAGGTCAGATGTAGTCTCCCCTTTATTTGAAGGGAAGAGGAATGTCTTGCTTTGGCTGAAAAATGGCAGCCTTTAATGAATTAATTGCTTCAAAAGTCCTAGTTAAATTATTTTGCAACCAAACTCAGTGCTGCAAAGAGCTGTCTTACATGCATCATGACCTCTAGTTTTTATCTGATAAATTATGTCCCATCCAAACTCAGTGTCAGCAGTTATTTATTGTCCTGGTTACAAATTGGCGTTATGCAACTGAATTAATTTTGATCGGAGACATTTCCCATTTGTGCTATCATACAACTGAATGCTTTATAAAATCTGTACTTTCTTTTAAAGAAGCATGCTATTTAGAAGTTATACTTTGAGTATCTGAACCAAATTGCATTCTTCCAATAAAAAAAGAAAATTAGAGAATGGAAGTGATGACTACTTCAATCATTACATGTCCCAATTATTTAAAACATTTTTTAAAATAATGACAGAAAAGAGCGTGTACCCTAGATTCATTCAAGAATTTGAAAATTTGCCCATAGTGTAGCCAAGAATCTAGACATATACTTTAGTGTAGATTTAGTGTAGCCAAGAATCTAGACATATACTTTTTTTAAGAAAGTCAGCTATTAACTTAGTAAAGAGCCTTCCATGGGCCAGAAGCTTGAAGGAGAATAAAATCTTTCAATAAATGTATTAAGTCAATACAATTTATGTGACATGATAATCTATGAATATAATATAAAAAATGAAATATACAGTGATCTTAATTAGAATAATACTAGGCTGTAGATTTTGAGATAATTCTTGAGATGAATGGGAAAATAATTACTAGGGATCTCAAAGTAAACAGTCTTGTGGTCAAGCCTGAAATGAAGAGCACTGCCGTAAGGGAATCACACACCATGCTGGATGTTTAGGCTTGGATTTGAATCCTTGCTTTTTTTTATTTTACAATGTAATGACTTTGAATAAACTACTTCAACTTGAAGGAACTTTTACTCATTCAGAGAGGATATTGCCGCATCTCAGAGTTTGTTAGAAGTAGTGAATGATGTAGTATGACATGAGCACTGTGTGAGTGTGATCCCTTTCTTAACACCATCCTCTTCATTTCTTGCAAAACAAAATATGACAACCAATGGGCCGTTAGTACTAATAGTACATGTAAATAAAAAAAATATTTGAAAAAAATATTTGTTTTTTTAAGCAAATATTTTGGAAGGATTCTATCATTTAAAAACAAAAGGTTCAAATAGGAATTAACTAGATCCGAGTCCTGACTCAACCCCTTCTACTTCTGCGTTGCTACCACAGTCATTTATTCAGTCTAAAACTTGTTTTTTGACTACATAATTAGGGAAAATACCTCGTATGTTCATTATTTAAATTAAATGGGGTAATGATCCTTAATACTTTACAAATCATGTAGCAATAACAAACAATATAGTAATCTCAATTATTATCACTATTCTAGAAACACGCATGATTTCCATATAGTCAACAATATTCTAAGGGTTGTGTAATAACAGAGATTTTATTTTTTAAAGACTTTTTATTTATTTGAGAGAGAGAGAGTCTGAGAGAGTGAGTGAGAGTGACCACAAGCAGCAGAGGGAGAGGCAGAAGCAGACTCCCCACTGAGCAGGGATCACAAGGTGGAGCTGGATCCCAGGACGGAGCTGGATCCGTGGGACGGAGCTCCCAAGGCGGAGCTGGATCCCAGACACTTAACTGATTGAGCCATCCAGATGCCCCAATAGCACAGATTTTAAAGGATCATTTTCCACAGAAATTTATCTTACAGATTTTGGAAAAACCAATTCATAAGGAAACTATTAATTGTTTGGAGGAAATACTAGGAGAGAAATTCTTTGCTTTCTCCTACAAATATACTATTTCTGATCAAAACATACATTCATAGAATTATTTGCAGAATATGAGGGTGAAGAAAAATGGAATCAAAGTATGCAATATCCATATGAAATGAAAACATACTTTAAGATATCCTGAATACACCAATAATAAATAACTAAGAAAGATAGTACAGTTTTTTGCAATACATTTGTCATTACAAGGTTATAAAATTATTTTATACTAATACAAAAATAAAGATAAACCTAGAGAACAAAATTATACAATGAATGTTTATAATACAATAGAAATAACTTCAAAATATATTGAAGGGTACTTAGCACTTGTGAATATTGTCAAAGTCATGGAAAATAGTTTATAACTTTTTTGATGATTGATTTGTTTCTTTTCTTCTTTCTTTTTTTTTCTTTCTTTCTTTGCCTTCATTGCTGAATAGAACACTTACTCTTCTTTTAATTTGTAATTTCTTAGTTCAGCACATCTGAATTCCCCCAATGACTTAAAGGACCATTTTGCTTTTGTTTTTGAACTTCAGAAATACACAAACCAACACTGAGTTTCATCTTTTGCATGTCTAACATTTTGAAATGTTTCTATAATTATTTTTTTCTAGTTAAAAAAATTCTAAAGAGAGATTATGATTTTACATTTAAAATAATACAAATAAGCAAAAAGTAAATAACTCAAGTGAAAATCACATAAAATCTAGTTATGTGGAATGAATTCTGTCTTTTTAGCACATACATTTAGAAATTTTGTGACATATATTTTATATTATTCATTACATATATATCCATACCTTTCACACAAATTTAAATATTAAATTATGATAAAATATACACAAGTATCCTCAAAATGTTGAGAAATCCGATTGATTCTGATCAAATACTACATGATTCTTATTATAAGAAAAATTAAAAAAAAAGAATAATTAACATCTTTATAAAATTAAATAGTTTGATCCATCATATGTTCCTTTATTTAAATCTTCATTAAGCTATTTTCCAGTCATTTTTACTTATCTTCATATAGGTCCTGTGCATTTCATTCTTGTTGCAAATTATATATGTATACATAGAGACACCTCATTCTGATTGAGTCAATTTGAAATTTACTTTTCAAATATTTTTATTTTCTCAAAGTTATTGATTTTTATTTATATTATATGACCCCAAACTTATAAATTATCTAACAAATTATAATAGTTTTCTTCCAGTTAAGTATATTCATTTAATATTAACAAATAATCTTTTGATCCTCTTTTCCAAAATTGATATTATACTTTTTTCTTAAATATATTTATATGGGGATCCCTGGGTGGCGCAGCGGTTTGGCGCTTGCCTTTGGCCCAGGGCGCGATCCTGGAGACCTGGGATCGAGTCCCGCGTCGGGCTCCCGGTGCATGGAGCCTGCTTCTCCCTCTGCCTGTGTCTCTGCCTCTCTCTCTCACTGCATGCCTATCATAAATAAATAAAAAAAAAAATTAAAAAAAATATATATATATTTATATGTTTATACCTAGGTTAAAACTACTGGTCAAGGGAGATCTCTTTAACATTATTCTAATTTTAATTTCAATGTCTTTGAGTTTTTACTACTAAGTAGACCATTGCTTTTTAATTTTATAATATTAATTTGAAATATTTATACAGGTTTGCTGGAACAAATATGCATATTCCTTGATAATATAAGAAATATTATTAGTTTTATATAACTAAAAGTGCAATGTAAAGACTGATATTTAATTGGCAGGTGACAGTATTGGAAAATTTGAATTTTGCTAAAGCCAAAATTCAGCTTAGTTTGTTACTCTAAAAACTTAGATTGTCTGTCAGAGCAGAGTTGAAGTGGCCAGCAGGATGAGGATATGAAGAGTGGTAATTATGCTTACTTGGATGTTGTAATTCTATGGTTTAAAGGAGTTTGGTTTGTATTTCTGTTTGTCTGGCAGTTTTCCCAGCCACTAAATTCATTTCAGTGGTTTACTAAAGGACAACAGTGGCTTTTCAATATAGAAATCTCAGTGAGCTATGTTTAGAATTGAATTGTTTCCTATATTGCAACATTGGCCTGCTTCCATGCGATGTGAGTATCAAATCAGCTATTTTATAAATGAGTCATTGAAAAGCATATGTAGTTCAATGTGTTGTGTAACATCAAAGATACAAAATCTTAAAACTTCACAAATGAATGTTGGAATGTAGAAAAAAATTTACCAAATTATTTAACATTCTCTTTTCGTAAGAAATTACATTTTTAAATATAAGAATAAAACCTGGGGGATACATGAGTGGCTCAGTTGGTTAAGTGTCCAACTCTTGATTTTGGCTCAGGTCATGATTTCAGGGTTGTAAGGTCAAGCCTCACATCAGGATTCTCTCTCTCTCTCTCTCTCTGTCCCTCCCCCCAATAAATAAATCTTTTTTAAAAAAGAATATAAACTTGGACAGCTAGGGACACCTGGGTGGCTCAGGTGTTCAGTGTCTGCCTTTGGCTCAGGGTGTGATCCCAGGGCCTGGGATCGCATCCTATATGGGGCTCCTTGCAGAGGCCTGCTTCTCTCTCTGCCTATGTCTCTGCCTCTCTCTGTGTATGTCTCTCATGAATAAATAAAATCTTAAAAAAAAAAAAAAAACTTGGACAACTAAAAATTTAACAGAATTATCTTAAAGATTTCCAAATAACTACTATAAACTATATACATAATTACATACTTACATATATTTAATATATGTGTATATATACTCTAATATATACTCACATATATTTATTTGTATGTTTTTTAATTACATGTTAAAGCACAGGAAGGTGTTACATAGATGCTATGTTAATTTCTAGTAACACGTAGCTAAAGTAGTTCTCTTTAGTCTAATTTAGTCTAAAGTCTAAAGTCTAAAGTCTAATTTAGTCTAAAGTTCTAAACTTTCATAAGAATGATATAGTTACCCTTATAAAGCATTGGATTGTATTATATAAAACACATTTTCTTATATTTTGTATTAGGTACAAAATTATGTTTTCTACTATATTATATAAATTACACTTCCTTCCCACTTTTTCTCATTAGTTCAAATATTGTATTTTTCAGCCATTTATAAAATAATTCAAAGCACTTTTCTAAATATTATCTTACATTGCAAGTAAAATCGTGAATCAAATTTGTATGCTAAAGTTGTGGCTTCCAGTGTAATTGTAGGTGTAGGTGACGTGCCCCTCTTGCCCTTCCCAATTGTTCCCAAACCCAGACAGGGCCTCTGGTTCTGCTGGTAGAGCTCTGCAGGCAGTCAATATTCACCAATTGTGTGCATGTGTGAAATTAGAGTTGTCTTCCCTTCCTATACCGCAGAGTACAAAAAAGATTAAAAAAATATTTTGTTAATAGTTTGGTCTAGGACACCAGTTATGTAATGATGCAGAGACTGGGAAAGTGAGAAGGGAGAAATTGGGTAGGGCTGGCTAATTATGTTTATGTCCTGTCTTTTTAATGAATATGCATTTGAAGATGTGGTTTTCAAAAATCTCAGTTCTATTTTTTGAAGGACCCAGAAATATGTTTGCAAATTCTATTTTATCTCCCCTCTTACACTACTCTCCAACAGTTGTCCTCTTCCTGTTCTCATCTATTACAATACTAAGCTCTGGACAGCTAATTCTATATTTTGTCACCACCAAATATACAAAGCTGTTTCAAGGATTCATCTACAAATAGTCCTCTTGATATGAAGAAACCCACACTGCTTTCTGTCTTCATGGAGTCAAGTGAAAGGTTTAAGTTGGATTGCTTTTCCTTCAGGATTATCTTTCTAGTGACATTGCCAGCTATGTGGTACTTTCCCCTTGCAAAGAAAGGGTTTTCTGGACAAATTAATAAGACTTCATCTTTCCTGAAAAAGAAAAGCAAGGAAATGAGAAATTTTAATCACACTATGTCTCACAATAAAAAAGGAAGAATTGGAAATAGTGGAAATGAGAGAAAATGCTGAGGAGAGTGAGGTGAAAACTTAAGGGGAAAGATAAAATAAAGAGAAAGTAAACAAGTAAGAAATAAGGGCTAGCATGACTCAATAAAACATTTTAATTATCAAATATTTAATAGCTTGGAACTCAGTTGTCTCCATGAAGAGACTATGAGCCACTTTTATATAGCATAAAAGATAGTGACATTTTGCAATGATGACATTTGAGATTAATGATAGTTCAGTTAGATAAACTGAGAGAGGCTTAGAAAAAAGTTTGAGGCTTAATATTGGTAGAGAAAAGGTAAAGTGATTTCTCACCTAAACCTCCTCTTATCCTAGAAATACAGCTAATAATTAGAAATACAAATTTTTCCAAAGGAAATGAATTTTGGCATAGGCTAATGTTTATCTCACCACCAAAATGAAAGACAGGCAAAAATTATCAGCCTCTAATTGAGCACAAATGTGTTTCTGTCTGTGAGTGAATGAATCCAGGGGCAATTGGTCAATTACACAACTCCATCAGAAAAATGAGGAAAAATTCATATGGTCTTATTTTTATGAATGACCTTAGTTTTATGGCTAATTGTAGAGACTGTTCACATGAAATTAATTAAATATTACCTTTGCTTTATATATCACATCTCCATAGATGCACGCATAAATTATACATTTTTTCACTATTGAAGGAGGGAAGGACTTATTACAAAGTTGTGGAAAGTCTGGATTTGGTGCTGTCTGCTTTTCACATGCCTTTAAAAAAGTTATTACACACACACACACACACACATACACAAACTGGGACAAGGGCTGTGATCAATCTGGGAAGAACTGTGATGAGAAAGCACATTACTGTATTACATTCTTCTTTTGCTTCTCTGGTCCTGGAGATGCTCCTGTTACTCACTGGTCCTCAAAATCCCATTCTTCACTCAAATATGTGTTCCGATGAAATGATGTGCACCATAACTCATTCTGATAAACAAGACAGAAATGGGATGTGACACTGTCATCTCCTGTTGTATCGGCAGTGAATTAACTTCTATGGGAGAAAAGCATATTGAATAAAATAATAACCGGATCTTAGGGAAACAATCTTTATTCCAGGCAACTCTAAGGACATAGGAATTCACCAGTTTGTATTACTGAGCCAACAGGTAAAGGATAGAGAACAACTAAACCAATCCATTTGCATAAATACAAATGCCACTAATCCATTGTTTTTCATTCAGAGCCTGGAAGCAGTGTTTCAGTCAAAGTTATAAGCATCTTCTCAGCATGAGATTCAAAATCTCAATAAATGTATTCTGTTTCTTTAGACTTGTCCAAGTTCATATGCTTTAATCAGGATTCACTATTATCTTATGCATGGTGAATACAGTGACCAGTAAAATATAATGTAAAATATAAATATAAATAAAACAAAAATATTTGCCACCTTCATTATGCAAAAGAAAATGTGTGTAAACCATGCAGTCCCCAGCATCTCTGTGAAAGATAAATATATGGTTCTGGAATTTTGGGTATATTTCGGCCTCTGCACCTATTGTATTTTCTACACACCTAAGTCATGGATTCAAAATTCTGAAATTAAGAGAGACAAAAAGAATAAAGGATGAAACCTGTGATGGTCGATTTTATGTATCAACTTGGCTCAGCTAATGGTACCCAGATATTCAAATATTATTCTAGATGTTTCTATGAAAGTATTTTTTTGAATGAGATTGACATTTAAGTTGGTAGACTTTGAGTAAAGCAGATTGTCCTCCATAATGTGGGCAGGATGCATCCAGTCAGCTGAACACATAAAAGGAAAAGACTGACCTCTCCTGAGGAAGAGAACATTTTGCCAGCAGTCTGCCTTAGGACTTGAACTCGTGTCAACTCTTCCCTGGATCTTCGCCCTACTAACCTATCCTGCCCTTGAATTTGCCAGCCTCCACAATCGCATAAGCTAATTCTTTAAAATATATTTCTCTCTCTCTCTCCTTCCCTCTCTCTCTCAATCTACACACACACCTACATTCTATTGGTTCTGTTCTCTGAAGAACCCTGACTGAAACATAGTCCATGTGTTTTCAGAATGGATTCCGATGTAGCAGAGAACATTTTATTTTACGAGAGGTTAGATAGATGGCTGTTTTTATTGCTTCAGTAGAAGCCACCTTACCAGAATTAGAAGATTAATTTCTACATGACCTACTAATGAAGGCATAAAGAAAAACTTTTAATAGAATAGTCACTACTTCCCATAGCAGTTACTACTTCCTCATTTTTGAAGCAAATTGTAGTCAAGTACCAATAGTTTACATACTGAAGATCCATTGTTCTTTGCACAAATAGACATTTTGTCTAATTCTTCAATGAAAATGCTTTGGTTATTCTCGAATTATATATAATCTGTGGTTGGGTTAAATAGGAAGGAATTGTAAGATGAGAGAAGCAGTAAGATGCCATTGAATACAAATCCAAGCTTTCATGTAGTAGGATTCAATTATCTACACTAGCAATCTCCAACTCAATCACTTTTAGAATCAATGGAAAGGGACCAGAACTTTTCGCCAAGTTTGCAATTTAGCAATGATGAACTGGTCCAAGATTTAGATGAAAGGTTGATGATAGGTTGCAATTTTTATCTTTTTGTTGTTGTTGGGAATAGAAAGGAAAATAATTTCTGGCACTCTAAAGTAAAAAAAGAACCAGGAGACATTTCCTATATGCTGAAGCAGTAGACGGTTAGGGGTATGCATAAGCAGAAATTTTTTTTCAAAAACATTGGCACAAATGAAAGTGCTTTTTATTTCCAAATTAAAAATTGTTAATACTCAATTATATTGGCTAGTTTTAAAGCTACTTAATAACATTTTTATTTTGCTTCAATTATAAGTTAAGGATATTAAAACTTTAAAAATGTATAATGAGGAAAATAAACTTTTCACATTATACTTTCTTGAGACTTGCATTTAATATTTAACAGACATCAAAATTAACTTATTTCTCTGTAAAATTTAATACTTTTATACATATATATTTAATATATATTTACATTCAATTCACATTTAAAATAGGAGGTTTTAATTATTCTTTAAATTCCTTTTGTTAAAGGGAGTAACAATGACTTTTAACTCTGTCAGTTTACTTTAAAACAGCATGTGCAGGTCCATCATCACAAATACATATAGTTTTGTAAATTATTTTTTAAAGATTTTATTTAATTATTCATGAGAGACACACAGAGAGAGGCAGAGACACAGGCAGAGGGAGAAGCAGGCTCCATGCAGGGAGCTGGATGTAGGACTCCATCCTGGGACTCTAGGATCACACACTGAGCCGATGGCAGATGGTTAACCTCTGAGCCACTGAGGCATCCCTATATTTTTGTAAACTAATACAAACTTTCCAAGCATATAAACCTTTGGGGAAAAAAAACATAAGTTTATTTTTAACTCAATGTGGAAAAAATAGATAAGACGGCTTTAAACATCTCAACATCAAAGACCACTATGGTTACTACTTCTAATAAAATGATCTACCAACAGTTTCTAAGCAGAAAAGTTGTAATACTAGGTATACATGAAGTTTGCTTTAAAGGCTACATGAACATATATAATCTATAGTATATTACCTTCCAAACCTCCATTTCTATAGGGACTCTCTTCTAAACCTAGTGTGAGGACACCTCTGTAATGGAAATATCATCACTCTTTCCTTTCCTTTCAGTTTTCTTTCTTTTCCTATTTGACAAAAAGATACCAAAACAACAACAACAACAACAACAACAACAACACATATTTCATCTTGGCAGACTGCTTACTTTGGTGCCAAACAAAAGAGACAATATTCATGTCTGGGTAGACCCCTTATTCAAGGCATGAATTACCCATTGGAGAATTTTTCCCTTCCTCTCTCTGATACAAATTTTGGTTTAGGAGGAGGTAAGCAGAGATAACAGAGTCATTTGACCCCTGCTGGGAGATTCTGAATTTACACAATATGTTGGATGGAGAATTGTAACTATTTTTTAATGCTCCTGCCACATTCATCTCTCTACTCTTGCTAAGGACTACTGCATAGCAAAGGTTATATATTATATACTTCTATTTTTATTGTAGAAGATAGCTCCACAAGTGGTAATTTCAAAATACTAAAATTCATATGAAACCATGAAAGACTCTGAATAGCCAAAGCAATCTTGAGAAAGAAAAGCAAAACTTTCAGGTTTCAAGATATACTACAAAGCTGTAGTAATAAAAACAGTATGGTAATAGCACACAAAAAATAGACATGTGGATCAATAGAACAGAATAGAAAACTCAGAAATAAACTCATATTTATACGGTCAATGAATCTATGACAAAGAAGGCAAGAATATCTAATGGGGAAAAGATAGTCTCTTCCATCAGTGATGGTGGGAAAACTGGACAGCTCTGTGTAAAAATATGAAAGTGGACCACTTTCTAACACCATATACAGAAATAAACTCAAAATGGATTAAAGACCTAAATAGGAGACCTGAAACCATAAAAATCCTAGAACACAGGGAATAATCTCTCTGACAAAGGTAGTTCCTTATATTTATTTAGGAGAATATAAAAAAGATGAAAAAATAATTGAATTGCTATTAGATACCTTCTGATAGTAACAGTAATTACATCTACTGAGTTTCATTTTTAATAAAATTTACTTGATATAATTAATCACTACCAAAATGTGTTTTTAATTGTGTCTTATTAATAACTATAATGAGTCAATAGAAGGAAAAATGAAGGTTCAAGGACACAAATAAATATGTGTAATTTACATACATTTTTAAACATTCATTACATTTAAATGTAATGAAAATACTGAAGTGTAAATATGAAATTCATTAGTATTTGAAATTGTTCAGTAGTTAAATATGAATTTAAAGAGAAAAAGGGACATAAAATTTCTGATGTAAAAGATTCTTCAGGTGTCCTTTAAATATATGATACTGGATATTACATCTCAATGTTTAAAATTAACCATCTAAAAAGTGGTATAATAATTATGTTTTAAATTCCAATATTTACAATTTATCCCAGGCCACATAATTTGCACTATTTAACGTGCTACAATTAAGAATAAGTTAATAGGTTGTTTTAGAACTTCTTAGTTCAAAACCATAGCCAGATAAAATTATTTAAATTTAAATCTAAATTAAATTAAATAATAATTACTATCCTTTGTCATATCAACCACATTTCAGTTATGTGAAGCAAGTGGTTACCATATCGGACCAAGGAGATTTAGAAAATTTCTGTCATCACACAAAGTTCTATTAAACAGACCTGTCTCAGTGAATTACATTTGTTTCAGCACTGAAATTCCTTGATTTTTTTTCAAAACTAGATTTTCCATGTTAGTAGCATATATACCTTGTTTTTCTTTCCTCTTACCTATGAAGAGGCCGAAATGTGCATAGAATTGGGAGTCAAAAGATATTTTGACAGATTTGTAAGAAATTTCCCTTTGGACTTTATACCTGAAATTTTTTTTACAGCATTTTAATTTAAAAAATAGTTTCTGTGGTTTTTTGGCATACCTATAAATGCTTAAATCACAAATAACTTACAGCTTATCTTAATTCCAAGAAATGCTTTTTGTTGTATATATCCACAGTATGACTGAGCAGAAGAAATCACTTCTGGTATTTATTATTTCTACTAATTTTATATTCCTCAACAGATATATATTATAAACAAATAGAAACAACATTTGTTTTAACATCACTATTAACATTTCTAGCAAAGAAATTACAAGGGCAGAACAATCCCTGCGGTTTGAGACAAGAGGTAATCACTAGCTGCAGTTATAAAAAAGAGATTTCCCCCTCTGCTATAGAATTATACAATTAGGATTATACAGTTCAGTGATGTATGGATGACATTTGTTGTATGAAAAGGAAAATACATTTTTTCATAAAATATATCTGCTACTATATTAAGACTGGTATACAATTGTCAGGGTGTATTTATAGATAACAATATGTTATGTAAAATATAATTTTAAAGTATGGCTATAAGAACATTTATTGTCTTAATGTGTTCTTATTCCAGCAACCCTTAGTATAAACAAGTTTCTTACTCTTGTACACTGTCGATGGGAATATAAATTGGTATAGCCACAGTGGAAAACAGTATGGAGGTTCCCCAAAAAATTTAAAATAAAAATACCATACCATCCAATAATCCCACTGCTGACTATTCACCCCCAAAATCCAAAAAAACACTGATTTGAAAAAATTATATGCACCCCTATGTTTATTGCAGCATTATTTATAATAGCAAAGGTATGGAAGCAATCTAGGTGTCCATTTAGATGAATGGAAAAAGGATGTGAAATATATATGAATATTACATAGTCATTAAAAAGGATGAGATGTTGCCTTTTGGAAAAACATGGATAAACTTAGAGAGTATTATGCTAAGTGAAATAAATTTATCTGAGAAAGACAAGTACCATATGATTTCACTCATGTGGAATCTAAAAACCAAAACAAGGGGCATCTGGTTGGCTCTTTGGTTGAGCATCTGCCTTTGGCTCAGGTCATGATCCTGGGGTCCTGGGAACAAGTCCCACAACAGACTCCCCCCAAGGATCCAGCTTCTCCCTCTGCCTATGTCTCTGACTTTCTCTCTGTGTCTTTCATGAATAAATACATAAAATCTTAAGAAAAATAAAAATGAAAAAAATAAAAATAAAAACAAATCGATAAACAAACAAAAAGCAGAATCAGACCTATAAATACAAAGAACAAACTGACAGTTGCCAGAGGAAAAGGAGGTGGGGGGAATGGGCAAAATGGGTGAAAAGGAGTAGGAGATATAGACTTCCAGTTATGAAATGAATAATTAATGGAAATAAAAGGTACAGCATAGGGAATCAAGTCAATGATACTGTAATAATGTCATACAGTTGTAGCAGTTACACGAGTGATGAGCATAGAATAGTATAGAAAGGGTCAATCACTATGCTGTGCACCTGTAACTAATGTGTGTCAAATATACTCAAAAAATTTTTTTAAAGATTTATTTATTTATTCATGAGAGACACAGAGTGAGACAGAGAGGCAGAGACACAGGCAGAGGGAGAAGCAGGCTCCTCTCAAGGAGCCGGATGCGGGACTCAATCCAGGATCCTAGGATCACGACCTGAGCTGAAGGCAGGTGCCCAAACACTGAGCCACCCAGGCGTCCCTCAAAATTTTTTTAATAAAATAAAATAGCTTACTTTAAAAGAAATATATGATGAAGCAATCTAAATAAATTTTAATAAAATAAAACAATTTTGACTAATTTTATGCTTTATTTTCCCATGATGTATATGTCTTTTGTCATTATGCTAAACAAATAAAATGAATCAATTTTTATTCTAGTATCTGGTCACTGATATTTAAATAAACTAAAAAAACAATTTTAGATTTACAGAAACATTACAATTATTACAGACAATTCCATATACAATGCTACATTTATTTAAAATATTGCACTAATTTGGTACATTTTGTTATATGTAATGCACCAATATTGATACATTATTATTAATGAAAATCCATAATTTCAGATTACCTTTATTTTTACCCGAAGGCCTTTATATCTGTTCCAGGATCACATCTAGGTCATCACATGACATTTAATTGTCATATCTACTGAGGATCCTTTTGGATGTGATAGTTTTTAAGGCTTGCCTTGTTTTGATGACCTTTAGAGTTTTGAGAGGTATTGTTAGGTATTTTATAGAATGTCCCTCAACTCATTTTTCTCTAATGTCTTTCTCAAGATTGAACTGGGGTATGTAATTTAGAAGGAAAACCACAGAGGAAAAATGTCATTTACATCATATCATGGCAAAAGTCACACTATGAACTGATTTATCGCTGTTGGTCTGGACTTTGATCAACTGGCTTTGATAGTGTTGATCCAAATTACTTTTCTTTTTAAGATTTCATTTATTCATTTCAGAGATAGAATGAGAGCAAGTGAGCAAGCAAATGAGCCCAAGTGGTAGAGAGAGAAGGAGAATCAGGCTCCCCACCAATCAGAGACCTCCAAGGTGGGGCCTGATCCAGGACCCTGGGATCATGACTGTGCCAAAGACGGATTCTTAACTGACTGAACCAGCCAGATGCCCCCAAGTTACATTTTTAAATGTAAGGTAAAACAGGTGCAAACAGTACTCACCAAATAAAAAATAAAGGTCAAGATAATTTGAAGTACAATGAAGGGTAAAATGATATATTATTCAAAAGTAATTAGTTGGTAAAATTCAAATAAGGAAATATTCAGGAAATAAACTAATAGTATAACTTCCCTTAAAAATTTAGATCACAGAGAGAGCTAATATGGTAATTTCCACACTCAAAAAGTTAGTAATTTTTATTATTCAAAATTAGTATTATAAATAAATATATATAATATACATATACTCGAGAAGATTATCATCAGTCAGTTTCTAACTCATTTTCCAGGTAAACATGTTGTATACGGGCAAAGGGAATTCATTTCTAGTTTCTGATCAGTGACTTGGTGTAGGTACTGCACAAAAGATGCAATGCTCCACACAAATTTATAATCAATGCCAAAATGTTCAATCACCAGTATGACTTACCAATATTGGTTACAGGTGATATTTTGATTATACACAAAAACATATCATATAAATATTTTTATTCAGATAATTTTCACCCATGCAATGCAATATATATTTATATATAACACATGATAATGACATATGTAAAAGTATATGTATATATTTGAATATACATGTGTAAATATATATACATAATTTCATGTATATATCATACACATACTATATAAATATATAATTTCAGCTCTACCTGTTGCTTAAATGTAGGCAATTATAATCCTAGACAAATTAAGTTTTTACAGACTTTAAATGAGTTTTTATCCTGTGATAGATCATGTACATATGAAGTATATTCAAAATAAACTGCAAAGTTGTCCCACTTAAGTTTACTGCAGCAATAATTATACTCCTTTAGGATTATAATAGAGTGAAAGCAACCACTGAGGCTGCTTCAGGCAATTGAAAAGCTGTCAAAAATATCCTGTTGGTAGACAAACCTTGGGTGCCTCCCAGGTAACTAGGCCAACTATTTCCAAACAATATTGCACTGTTGCTCCCAAGCCATTTTTAACCTCCATTTTGCTGTAATTAACGCCAGAGCTGCAGTGAACTACGACTCTCCTGAGAATGTAGCATCGATAGTCATGAAGATTTTTTCTGTACAGATGGCTTGCAAATAGGCAGTGAAGTGATTTGAAATTAATATTTTTAATGTCATATATCCAAATAAATGAGTTAGCAGGTTAAAATAATAATGCCCATATTTAAGTGTTCTGATTAATTTTCCCCTCATTTTTTCAGAAGGCATATTTCTCATTATGTCACACAGCAAGCCTTGAGATATTCCATATCTTGGAAACTAACTGTTATCCTCCATTAGTCCTACTCACGGAAGTCATTTATTGTTCAGAAAAATATTTTTTGCCTTGACAGAACATGACTTCTAGTGATATCTGTGAGATTATACATAATGGATAAACATCTGCTCAATAAAACATAACGATGTATAAAGCAAAATCATACTATATTAAAAAATATATTGCAAAACTTAGGTTGGAAATTGTCATAAGACACTGAGCAAGCAGCCCCAGAAGAACAGGACATTTGTTCAATTTATCTTTGAATCTCTAGAGATTAGTGCATGATCTGGCTTATAGCAGAAACTCCAAAAACAGTTAAATAATTGAGTGACCCATATTACTTAGTTTGCTTAATAAAATGCTAAATGTAATAGAATATACATAAAATTTTAATCAATCTATCAGCAAAGATTTGTATAGTATTTACTGTATGTTAAGGAGTCACGGCAAAATACCTGTAATGTATAATGTTTCACATTTTAATTGCCTTAACAGAGAGCTAAGTATAAATTCAGAATAGGTATAAAGGATAGAATTACAGGACAGAATCAAGCCTAAGAAGAAAAACACAATGTCAAGGCATTAGTGAGAGGATAAATTGGGGTCATTTCTCCAGGTACCTGAAATGAAAAAGTGATGAAAGGAAAAGCAGCAAGTCTGTGTATTCTAGTTTCAGACCATATCATAAAATCATTGGTCAAAGCAAGGAGTAGAATTACTGAAGTTACTTCCTTATGTAGAATGTGCAGATTGTTCACTGATTTCAAAGAGTTACTATTTGAAAATATGGTAGTAAAACGATATGTTAATCAATTTTTGTAGGAACCCATATATATAAATTTGAATCTGAAAATAACCTGGAAATGTTGTTCAATAAACCTACTTCCACCCTGCAAATAACGCACACCATACTACATAGTTTAAAATTTTTTGACAACTTTATTGAGGCATAATTGACATATAATACAGAACATACTTAACGTTTACAATTTGATGAATTTGAAATAAAAATGCATCCTCAAAACAATGATAACAATCAAGAGAGTGAAATTACCCTTCATCCCACAAAAAGTAGTCGTATCTCCTCAAAATTTGCTCCCTCTTGCATCTTTTCTCATTCCCTTCCACATGCAACCACTGATGTGCTACCTTTCATTTTAGATTAGTTTCTTTTCTGGAGTATTAAATAAAGGAAATCATAGAGTATGTATTTTTTGGCATAAATTTTTAATGAAGCATAATTTGATTTCAACTTCATCATTCTATGCATCCACAGATAACTGGACCATTGGTTTATCCATTCTTCTTTTGACAAGAAATTTGAGTTGTTTCCAATTGGGGCTATTATGCATATAGCTGCTATTTAAAAAAAAAAAACTGTGTAAATCTCTTTATGGACATATGCTTTCTTTTTTTCTTGAGTAAATACCTAGGAATGTAATGACTCGATTATAGAGATGATAGATTTATTTTAACTATTTTAAAGAAATAACAAATTGCTTCCCAAAGCAGTTCTACCATTTTATATTTAAAATAACAAGGTATGAAACTACCACTTCCTCCACATTCTTCCCAACATTTGACAAGGTCAGGTTTTTTCTGTTTTGTTTAGTTTTGTTTCATTTTAGTCATTCTAATATAATGCAATTTCATTGTAGATTTAATTTACATTCCCTTAATGACCAATGATGTTTGACATCTTTTTATTTGCTTATTTGTTATCCATATTATTTGATGAAGTGTCCATTCAAATATTTTGTCTAGTTTTATTGGGTTGTTTGCATGTTATTGAGTTTTAAGAATTCTTTATATTTTTCTAAATTCAAGAACTTTACAAGTACATATGATTTGCAAATTTTTTTTTTCCTAATTTGTGGAGAGCCTTTCATTTTCTGGATAGTATCATTTGAAGAACTAAACTTTTTCATTTCAATAAAGTTCAATTTACCAACAATATTTTAAGGATTGAGTTGTCAAACTTGTATCTAAGAATTCTTTGGTAAGCTGAGGCTACAAATATTTTCCACTGTATCTAAATAGAAATATTATCGTTTTAACTTTTACATTTAATTCTACAATCCACTTTTAGTTCATTTTTAGATATAGTGTGGAGGCATTCTTTGAAGTTTACTGTTCTGGAATGGATAGTCAAATGTTTCAGTCCAACTGATGGAAAAATATCCTTTGTCCACTGAATTGTTTTAGCATCCTCATCAAAAATAAGTCTCCATATGTATATGTGGATCAATTTCTGGACTCTATTCTGTTGCATTAATGCATTTGTTTATCTTTATGCTTATATTGCTCTGATTTGATTACAAAAGCTTTATTGTAAATCTTAAAATAATGCCAGTTAGTGTTAGTCTTCAAACTTTGATTTCCTCTTTAAAGTGTTTTAGCTATTCTACATCCTTCAAATTTTCATATGAATTTTGGATACATCATGACAATTTCTACAAAAAAAAATTCTAGGATGTTTATTAAGATTATATTAAATTTATAAATAAATTTTCTTAGAATTAGCATCTTAACAATACTGAGTTTTCTGACCTATCAATAAGTTTTTTCACTCCACTTAGATTTTCATAAATATCTCTCAGCAATATTTTGCAATTTTTGGTGAATATTTTTCTTAGGTTCATCCCTGAAAAAATTAAATTGAAAAATTATTTTATTTTATTATTGCTCCCTACTGGAATACAGAAATATCACAGACTTGCATATATTAATCATATGTTCTACAGCCTCACTGACTTTGTTAGTTCTACTAGCTTTCTTCTTAGATTATACTGGATTTTATACATGGACAAAATTTAATTGCGCCTTTTTCCTCTCTCTCTCAATAAAATAATAAATAAATAAATCATTTTTAAAGAGAGGGAGGGGTTGCCTGGGTAGCTCAGATAGGTAAGCATTTGACTCTTAATTTCAGCTCAGGACATGATCTCAGGGTTGTGAGATCAAGCCCTGTATTGGATTTCCTGCTCAGCGATGAGTTTGCTTGAGATGCTCTCTCTCCGTCTCCTTCTGCCCCTCTCCTACCTCAAACAGTAGATAAATGAATCTTTAATTTCCTCCTTGTCAAACTGAATTTATTATCTTCTTTACCTAATTTCACTAGTGAGAAACTCTTGTACAATGATGAATAGAAACTGTATCAGGAGATATCCTTGCTGTTTTCTAGTTTTATGATGTAATTTTTTTATAGATGTTAATAATCAGTTTTAGGGAATACCTTCAATCTTTAGTTTCCTAAAATGTTTTTATGATGTCACATGTTTTTGTTTTTTTTTCTGAATCTGTTGAAACAATCACTGAATAGAAATAAGGTTAAAGCCATCTATTATAAAGTACAGGGATACCTTGGAAATATTATGCATTCAGTTCCAGATTACTGCAATGGGGTGAATACTGCAATAAAGTGAAACAAAGGAACTTTTTGGCTTCCCAATGCATATGAAAGTTATGTTTACACTATAGTGTAGTTTACCATGTGTGCAATAGCATTGTCTCAAGAAACAATGTATCAATGTATATACTCTAATTTAAAAAAAAATCTTCATTGCTAAAAAATGCTAATCATTGTCAGAGCTTTTAGTGAGTTGTAATATTTTTGCTGGTAGAGGGTCTTGCCTTCATGTTGATGGCTGCTAATTGATTTGGGTGGTGATTGCTGAAGGATAAGGTGACTATAGAAATTCTTTAAAACTGATAACAAAGTTTGCCACATTGATTGATTTTTCCTCTTATGAATGGTTTCTCTGCAGCATGCAATGCTGTTTTATAGATTTTACCTATAGTAGAGTCAATCATTTCAAACCCTGCAGCTGCTTCATCAACTAAGTTTATGTACTATTCTGAATTCTCTGCTGTCATCTCAATAATCTTTACAGCATCATTACCAGGAGTAAATTCTATTTCAAGCAACCACTTTTTCTGGAAAGAGCTTATTTATTTATTTGAAAGAAAGAGCTAGAGAGAGAGTCAGCAGGAACAGTGGGGGTGGGTGGGGCAAAGGGGCAGAGGTAGAAGGAGAAGCAGACTCCTTGTTGAGCTGGGAGCACAATGCAGAGGTCCATCTCGGGACCCCAGGATCATGACCTGACCTGAAGGCAGATGCTTAACCAACTGAGTCACTCTGGCACCCCTTTGCTCACTTTTAAGAAGCAACTCTTTATTCAAGTTTTATCATGAGAGTGCATCATTTCAGTCACATCTTTACACTCCATTTATTCTAGTTCTCCTGCCATTTCCACCACCTTTGCAGTTATTTCTTCCACTGATGTATTAAACCTTTCAAAGTCACACATGAAAATTAGAAGGACCTTTTTTCTAAATTTCTGATAATGTGGATATTTTGACCTCTTCTTGTGTGTCTGTATGGGTGTGTTTAGGGAGAGTGTGTGCAAACAAACAGGGATGCAGGGGTAGAGGGAGAGACAAAGGGAGAAGGAGAGAGAGAGAATTTTAAGCAAACTCCACACCCAGAGCGAAGACTGATGCAAAGCTGGATCTCATGATCCTAGATCATGACTTGAGCCCAAATCAAGAGTCAAATGTTTGACTGACTGCTACCCATCTACCTCACTGACCTCTTCTTTTGATCACGAATGCCTTTAATATCATCCTGAATGGTGAATCTTTTCCAAAAGGTTTTCAATTTTCTTTGCCCAAATCCATCAGAAGAATCAGGATCTATGGCAGCTATAGCTTTACAAAATGTATTTCTTAAATAATAAGACTTGAAAGTCAAAATTACTCCTTGAACGGTGGGCTGCAGAATGGATGTTGTGTTAGCAAGTATGACAACAGCACTCATCTCCATCAGAGCTCTTGGGTGACCAGGTACATTGTCAATGAGCAGTAATATTTTGAAAGGAATCTTTAAAAAAAAAAAGAAAGAAAGAAAGGAATCTTTATTTCTGAGAAGTAGTTCTCAACAATGGGCTTAAAATATTCAGTAAACCATGTTGTAAACAGATGTGTCTGTCATCCGGGCTTTTTTGTTCCAGTGACAGAGCACAGGCAAAGTAGAGTTAGCATAATTCTTTTTTTTTTTTTAAGACTTATTTATTTAATTATTTAAGAAAGAACAGGAGTGGGGCAGAGAAAGAGAGTGAGAGAGAATCTCAAGCAGACTGCCTGCCGATTGTGGAACCCAACATGGGGCTCAACCCCATGACCATGAGATCATGATCTGAGCCAAAATCAAGAGTCAGATGCTTAACGGACTTGAACCACTTAGGCTCCTCAAGTTAGCGTAATTTTCAGAATGGTCAATAAGCATTGGCTTCATCTTAACCTCACCAGCTGTCATAGCCCCTAACCAGAGAGGTAGCCTATCTTTTGAAGCTTTGAAGCCATGCACGGTCTTCTTTCTAGCTTGGAAAGTTCTAGATGGCATCTCCTTCCAATAGAAAACTATTTCATCTGCATCAGAAATGTTGTTTAATGTAGCCTCCTTTCTTAATAATCTTAGCTAGATCTTCTGAATAAGTTGCTGCAGCTTCTAAATCAGCACTTCCTGCTCCATCTCGCATTTTGATGTTACAGAGATAGCTTCCTCACTTAAATCTCATGGACCAACCTTTGCTAGCTTCATGCTCATCTCCAGCTCTTCACATTACCCCGTCTTCATAGAGCTGAACAGAGTTAGCACCTTGCTTTGCATTTTTTAAAGGTGAAATAGAGACCATCCCACATACAAAAACTAAAAAATGTCGTCACCAGCAGATGCATTCTGTAAGAATGTTAAAGGAGGTCTTTCAGGTAAAAGAAAATGATACCAGATTGAAATTTGGATGTATAAACAGAAAATGGTAACTAAGTGGGTAATTTTCTTTTTTTAGATTCCGTATATTTTAAAAAGATAAATGACTAAGCAAGTAGTAACACTGGGTTGTGGGCTTTATAACATATATGTATGTATAATATATGACAATAATACTTTAAAGACTAGGAAGGAAGAAATAAATGTTTGTTATTGAAAAGTTATTCTGTGAAGTTGTATTATGTCACTTGAAGATAAGAAAGGTGATTTTATAATCTGAGGGTTTAAGAATGACTAGTTTGCAGGGATGAAATCCTGCATATGTCTCCTCAGAACGAATGACCATTAAACACTTAGCTAAAGTGCCAGCTTGGAATGACACCCTAAGGAGCTGGAGTGCTGTGCTCCAAGATGCTGTTTATAAATTAAAATATCCGATGATATATGGTGATTTTTATGGTACCTAGCAGGAAAGGACATAATTTATATACTGGAGAGGATAATCTATCTTGATTACAATGTGTAGCCAGCAGGCACACAAGAGTACATCTAGGACTTGAGTAATTCACTAGGGTCTTTCTTGTTGCTTATGTGTCTAGTGAGAACATTGGACAATTGACAATTTCAGCAACTGGAGACTGACCAGGGCAAGAAAACTAAAGGTTCCGCCCCCTCGGGAATTGAAATCTGGGTGGCCTCACCATGCACACATGTAACCTAGGAAAGTTGAAGAAACACCTGAAGCTGCTGCAAACAGGGAACAGACCACCAGTTATTGAGGAAGACCAACAGTTATAGTCTCAAGAACAACTACAAGGTTTTAGACTCTATCTGTCCCACCAATCCTCTTGTTTTAAATCTTTTTTTAAAATATAAGAGACCACTGCATTGAGTCCACTTACTGTTGGCATGAACTGAATTGACTGTACCAACGGCTATTCAAGTCAGGTACTCACAGTGCCCTGATCCACAAATTCCTGGTCCTTCTCTAGCTCATTCCAGCTGCAGCTAGAGTGAACACTTCCCTCGTAACCCAGCAGTATCCAGTTTCCAGGCAGTGACACTGCTCTCAAATATTTTGCCTCCCCCCCGCCCTGCCAAAAAAAAAAAAAAAAACTACAGGAAGGTAGGACAACCCAGAAGTGTGAGGGATTAAAATTCGAAGGAAAATCATTTCTTGGGGTTCAGAAGTTCATAGATAAATTAACAGAAATTCCTTTCTTTGTGGAGACCAAAATGATGCAGACTGGCCTGATTTTTCAGATGAATCCCAGCTAGATAGATCTAAATCCAGTTTCTCAAAAAACACTAACCAGATCAGAAGCTTACCCTTTGTCAGTGTTCTCTTTTCCACTTTCGCTCTTCCAACTGCCTCTTTCTTGATCCTTTTTTTTTTTTTAGATGGAAAACTGATTTTATTCAATATTTAATATGTCACAGGTTGGTGATAACATTGCTTATGGTCAAATGATTTAACCTAGGTTGAAATATGTACTGGTTTAAATAAACCTTCTGTGCATGTGGGATTCCACTGAACTAGAAGTTCAGTCTCTGTGGATTTATCTACTCTTGAAGCAGAAGCCTTCTGTGAATGCTGGACTTTTTCCAGCTCTTTCTGAAGTTGGGGAATGAGTTCATCCCTCTCTTTCAGCTGCAGCTTCAGCATTGAGAGAATTCATCTTTCATTCTACTGACAAGCCCTCTGCCAGCCAAATGAAGAGCTCCAAAGCCAAGAGTTTCTGTTAGAAAAATCTCTCTTGCTTGCTTAAGATCGCCTTATGAATAAACTAGCTGCATGTGTCTTAAGTTGTGATTTCATGAGAACCCCAACCAAGACCCCGTATCTCTGAGGTGAACCCAGGTTTTCATAGTGTATGCACGCCACTGAACATTTTAATTTGACATCTTCTCCTTCTGATTTTCCACTCTTTAATTTGATATTTCTTGAGAATATACATTAGAATCATAGAATCAAAATATAATTATTTTTAAGGTTTTCATCATAACTGACATACTGCTTTCCAAAATATGTACCAATTTACATAACCCACCAGCAGTGTATAGAGTTGATACTTAATTTTTTTTTTTTTTTTTTTTTTTTTTAGAGTTGATACTTAATTGAAAATACTTCCCATGCTGATATTGATAGAGTTAGTGTGATTTTGGCTTGATTAAGAAAAAAGTTTATATACCAAATAAAACAGTTTGTTCGATTTTGTTTTTAAAACACATTGCTTCGGGTGCCTGGGTGGCTCGGTCAGTTAAGTTTCTGCCTTCAGTTCAGATCATGATCTCAGGTCCTGGGTTTGAGCCTCTTTCTCCCTCTGCCCCTTATCCCCTTGTGGTCTCTCTTTCTCTCAAATAAATAAATAAAATCCTTAAAAAAAATACATTGTTTATTTCCAACACTTTTAACAAATATATTCTGATTTAATTATGCAGAAATCTAGAAAAATTTGAGTAAGATATGGGTACTATAATTAGGGAATAATCAATTCTGATCATCATATATAGGAATATTGCTGTTTCTTGTGTGTCACATTATGTATTGTATTTTCTTTAGATAATTATTGAAGAAGAAGCTTTCCTTCCAATGTAATATTTTTATGGATGTTTTCAAACACATAAACTTGAAAAAATTAGGCACATAAGCTATCCTTTAAGAAAGTTAAATACTATTGCAATAAGATATTTGCTATACAATAATACATAGGACTAATAATTCAATCTTAATAAAACAATTCTTGAAACCTTTAGGTGGTTGATAGAAATGTGAACCATCAGGATATTTGTTCTCATGTACTAGTAATACACTCTGGCTTCATAAAAGTTGATTTACATTTGATCTCTTCGTTGTGATTATCTTGTTTATATCGTGAAGATATACTTTTAAAAATAAATAAATTTATGTTCACTCTGTGTCTTGTTGGATATGTTTATGATTTTATTTTGCCTTTATTTCAAATGTGTACATAGCTTCTGCTTCTTAAACCTTAAATTCCTTGAGGAAGTTACACACGTGGAATCTTCCAATCTGGCGTGTAATAATAATAGATGTGTATCAAATTTAAAATAACTTATTTGGTCAACTTTTCTTAATCACACTAGTTTATTTTTTAAATGTTTTATCCACTTTTATTCAAATAAAACCAAAAGCTTTTAAAAAGAGCAAGTTGTTATCATACTAAGAGCCTTACAAGTCAAAATTCTTTTCAACATATCTTTTAAATGAAGTAACTTATTATATGTACTGATGACTCCCGAGTTGTTCTTCCATGTTGTGGAAATATATCCTTTCAATTATTTTTAAGATTTATCTGAAACTAATTAAATTAATATACAGTATAATATACATCTGTGATGAGGAGTCAAAATCAAAGAAAAAAATTTCGGGGGAATCCCTGGGTGGCTCAGCGGTTTAGCACCTACCTGCCTTTGGCCCAGGGCGCGGTCCTGGAGACCCGGGATCGAATCCCACGTCGGGCTCCCGGTGCATGGAGCCTGCTTCTCCCTCTGCCTGTGTCTCTGCCTCTCTCTCTCTCTCTCTCACTGTGTGCCTATCATAAAAAAAAAAAAAAAAAAAAATTTCGGTAGAAAAAATTTGCATCCTTAAATCAAATTGTTTACGCTGATAACAAATAATTAGTTATTAATAATTATGTGTTAATGTCATTGATATCTGCTTAAGTAAATAATTTTTAATAATTATTATTTGGTATCAATCAAGATTTAGATAAGGATGTTAATTACTGTGTCAAACCAGTTTAATATTTATTTTGTAAATTCATAACAATATTCCTACAAACACTTATTTCATTGGTTATTCGTTTAATACCAATATCATTCTAAATAACTACAAGTTGGGTCATTAATTTAAAATAAGATTAAATAAATTAAATATAAAATTAAATAAAATTGAAATTAGAACTATTATCTTTATATCAGCAGATAAATATATTTTTATATAATGCATTATATTTATTTTGACTTTTACATTACCTCCATGCTACGAATGAGCACTTTGAAGATATGACAAAAATAAGCCAAAATAGGATAATCTGGTTATATTCGAACCAATATGATAATGCATAAGCACTGAAATACAAAATGCAACAACATAAAGCAACTTCAAATTAACCTTACCTCAAAAAAAAATTAACCTTACCTCAAAAGGAATTCAAATTAGTAGATCAATATTTGAAAAGTATTTTTAACAAGCCTTTTAACTAGAAACATTCTGATTAATTTCAACAAACCAAAAGGTCACAGAAAGACCTGAGTAAATACAAACAGGAAAGGGTAAAATGTCAGTATAGGCTGAAATATTTCCCCCTAAATCTTTAGCATTTTATTGAATTAAAACAACTGGAAAGGTATTTGAGAATTTGATGACAGGGATTTGATAAATAGTTTATCAATAATTTGCAGCAGATAAAACCACATAAGCATCTGTTCCGGAAACAGATAACTAAATTGAACATGTGCTTTGGAAATGGTTGAGTTGGTTTAAGCCTTAAAGCAAGGGAAGAAAATCGAAGCCATTTCTGCTACCAAATTACATTATCTGGTCTAGAAATACTAAAATATCTTTTAATATTTTGAAATGAATATTTTGAAGAAAATACAGCTATGTCATTTTCAGTCAGCATGCAATTGGATTGAAAATACTGCCTTCCCTACAGGCAATACTGTTTTTCTTCTGTTATATGCATGCTAATTCCATTTAAAAAGAGAATTACTAATTTGTGAGTAGATAGCTGAAGCTTGAATATATATTTAGTGCCTTTAAAGGTTTAGAAAGTCGCTTTACCAGCAACCATAGCTCTGTCTAAAAAAAGAAATCTTAGAGTTACAATATAAGCAAATATAAAACCTGGCACCGCATCTACATTTGCTGTTTTGGTCAAGAAGCTATACACAAAATTCTACATTGGCAAGTGCTGCTGTATTTATTTCAGTCTTATTCCAGCAATCTTGTCTAATGTGATAAAAATCTTTGTCATTATCAAAGTTATAGCTTTGACTCATCCTCTTTTTAAAAGGTTTCTAAATTAATGCAATGAGAATAAAACATGAAATTTTCGACCATTCAGAAATTTGCTGGATTTGCAGAGATTTAGCTTTGAAGCATTTGATAGAATTTTTATTGGGAAACATCACTTTTCTCCCCATTCAAAATGAAGTCACCAAAGAACAGCTTGGCAGAAATGAGTTCATCTATGGCTTTGCCTCTTGGGTATATATTAGGGGCCACACGATAAGGGCAGTTTTGAGTGTGTGTGTGTGTGTGTGTGTGTGTGTTTTCTTTTGCTGGTTTTTAACTTAAGGTTTTGTGATTACAAACTCACAGACTGCTAAGCACATAGGGTTGACCCTTAAACAATGCAGGGGTAGGGGCACCAACCTCCATAGAGTCAAAAATCCACGGGTAACTTTTGACTTCCCCAAAACTTAATTACAAATAACCTACTATTGACATAAGAAGCCTTACCAATACTATAAACAGTTAACATGTCTTTTGTATATTACATGTATTATGCACTGTACTCTTACAATAATATCTAACTTTTTCTATTTTTTAATATTCCGAGGCTACACAGTTTGAGACTTTTTTGAATAGTTGCAAACCCCCAAGTTTTTCCACTGTATTTACTTATTTTTAAGATTTTATCAATTTATTTATTTATTTATTTATTTATTTATTTATTTATTATTTGTTGTTTGTTTTAGAGAGAGATAGAGAACACATGCAGGGGAAGGGGCAAAGGAAAGGGGAGAGAGAGAATCTCAAGCAGATTACACACTGAGCATGGAGCCTAATGTGGGTCTCTATTTCATGACCCTGAGATCACTACCTGAACAGAAAGCAAGATTGAATGCTTCACTGACTGAGCCACCAGGTGCCTGTCCATGATAGTTATTGAGAAAAATCCACATAAGTGGAACTGTTCAGTTCAAACCCATGTTGTTCAAGGGTCAACTGTAATTTGTCAACATGCCCATCCGGAAATGGTGATTGAAGGCAGAAGAAAGATAGACTTCTGAAGACTTGTCAAATTACTGCAAGTGGATGTCTATGGAGACTTAGAATCAATACATAACTTTGATAGGAAAGTTTGTTAACACAGTAGTGTTCTGTCCTTATCTGTGCTTTTGCTTTCTGTGGTCTCAGTTACCCACAGTCAACCAGAGTCCTCTGACAAATCATCAGAAAGTCATTAGTAGCTTAACACTACGTCACAATGCCTACATCATTCACCTTAGTTCATCTTATCACGTAAGCATTTGTCATCTCACATCATCACAAGAAGAAGGATGATTACAGTTCAGTAAGGTAGTTAAAGAGAAACCACAGCCTCATAACTTTTTTCCCAGTATATTGCTGTAATTTCTCTATTTTATTGTTGTTGTTGTTAATCTCTTTGCTTAACCTATAAATGAAACTTTATCATAGGGATGTACGGATGGGGAAAAAACAGAATATATAGAGTTTGATGCTACCTGGAGTTTATATCCAAGGGGGATATTAAAATGGGAATAAAGCCCATGTAGATAAGGGGGGTTACTGTACTATGTAAAATGGAATGTGGATTGTAACTCCGTCACTGAGAAGAAATCAGTAGCAGAATTTGCCCAACAATAAACTACTTGGGGAAAATGAAGCTTGGATATGCAGTACAGTTTGTGACATCCATAAGTGTGTACAAGAGGTTCTTTTTGAGATTGGATGGACCTACGTGTTGGAAAAAAATAGGGGCAACCGAAAGTACAAAGGCTGAAAAGTCCAAAAATCTTAAGTCACCTTTGGAAATTCAGGATCCTTATAAAGGTACATTGTCAATGTAGAAGAACTTAGAATACTTAATATATGAATAACTTCATAGATACAAAGACTTTAATACAAGATGTATTGATTTCTGTTTGTACTTTGGCCCTAACCTTACTAAATACAAATTATAACACAACATACAAAAAAGAAGTGAAGAAAGACTATTACATAAATTGGCTGAAGCATATTTTAAATCTCAATTCTGAATTTGAATTTGACTCAGTACTCACTTGTACAGTCTAAATAAAGAAAATCATTTAAGACAAATTAGAATAGTTGAATCTATATTAGGGTTTGGTTTTCCTTTAATTAGTCCTTTTAAATAATTTAGTAGAGATAAAACTGACAATGTGGAACTTAAAAGGAAAACAAGTGGTGAAAAATCAACGATAGAAATTTAAAACTTTACCTCAATTGATGATAGCACTCAGGGAAAAATATCAGTTTTTAGATGCAAAGACAAATATGTAATATATAACTATGGATTCACCAATACAGTCTAATCGTTACTATTCTACCTAATGAAATATGACTATGCTTCATACATAGTGCATGCATATTTAAAAATTAAGTGATCTGTATTATTTAAGAGCTGAGTACTTTGTAATAGGTTATGTCTCAATAAATCTTATAAAACAAAAACTTGCTTTGATTTTTCAGATTATGTGGGTGACACTATCTTCTTGTTAATTGCTTTCCCCTTTCCTGAAGAGTACACTTTTTAGACATTACTAACCAAAGAAAGAAAAATTATTTAAATTTTGAAAGTGATATATCACCGACAAGGTACAAAATTTACAAGTCAATAAATGGATTTGATTTCATTTTTAACATATGATATCTCCATCAACTAACAAGTAAACAAAAATTACAGTTAATATTAAAGCAAAATTTAAAATTTGTAGTAGCCTTTTCACTTAAGGATATGTGTGTATATATGTCTTAATGGTCTACAGTTTTCAAAATATTTCTAAAATTAGGTAAAGTATAATCTTTTAAGGGAAGAACTATATAGCAAAGGGGTTAATGTTTTGGTAAGACAGACAGAAAACCGAACAAAACATAATCATTGAGTGATTATAAAGAATAATTCAGAAAACATTCCATTCTTAAATCTCTTTCATCACATTTAACTTCTGAACTATATTCCCCCCACCTTCTAGTACATGTAAACTGCATAATCCAGTGAGTTATGGAGATTCTCACTACCCCACAGCCAGAGAGTAGTGAAGTCCAAAACACTCTTAAAACAGCAAGCACGGAAGAAGACAAAAAACACAAGGCTACAAAACATGGGGGAGAGAAGGAGTCCAAAGTCTGCAAGGTTGCTTTGCTATGACTATTCTGGAAAAATATAAAAAAGAGTTCATATCTCATTCAGACTATGTGTCTGTACTTTTGTCAATTCTATCATGCTATTGATCGATTTGTTAAAAGATGGGAAATATAATACTTTTTATACCATGGACATATTTTGACAAGATTGAAATTTACCATCATTGATTTTACACCGTTGGTGGTCACCTCATTTACCTGCAGTCACATGTAGAATCTGGCTTCTCCTCCTTTTCCTGCTGTTTATTTTATGTGTCTAAATGACTTAGAGTTTGTATCACTCATGAAAAGGACAGAAGAACATATTTCTAGTCATTTTGAGTATAGATATTAATGTATATAAAAGATAAAATAGGTAAAAATTGATGAAATATTTTAGTTTGATTGTGCTGAGTCCCTTTGAGAGCTCAGAATTTTGTAGAGTAAATTCTATTGAAATGCAATGAAATCCACAATAAAATGATATGTGATAAGCTGAACTATAGACTTTTTTGAATCTTCATATAAAAAACTAATTGACTCATAACTTTAAGCATCCAATTTGCCATTTTGGAATGGAATAGTATTTCCATTATGCATTTTGTGTGTGAAAGCATAAACCCTGAGGAAGGAGTGGGATGTTTAATTTCATAACAAGATTATTGACTGTTTAGGATATATTTTAAAAAGCTTAATGTTTGTATTATATAGACTTCTCTCCATTTCCTTCTCTCTGTAAGAATTTGATTGAAAACCTATGTTGATAGTGGACATTCAGCAAATTGACATTTATTTATTTATTTGCAAATTGATTTTTAAAAGATAATCATTTTTAGTTTACTCATTCATACATTTCAACAATGTGAGTTTTTTATCAAAGTCAGCAAATTTGACATCATATCTTTCATATATGCATTTTATCAGTCAAATTAATTCCTGATAGTCTGATTGGATGTATATTTTGTCTGGACTTTTCTAGTTACTTTCCCTTGAAAATTACTAGCCAAAAAAAAAAAAAGAGAGAGAGAGAGAGAGAGAGAGAGAGGGAAATTACTAGCCAGTGTATTATTTAGCAAGTCAGGAAGAAGCATGAACATAGATGCATCTCCTTTTATTTCCCTGATATTTTGGTATGAGTAAGGTTATACACAGACACACATATGCAAAAACACGCATTGCTTGGAAGATATTAATTTTAAAATACTATTAAATAATAAACTTTTTATGAAAAATAGCACTCACATCATCATTTGAACAAAAATCTGATGGCTTTATTAATGGTCTTTAAACTTAATCTGTTTTCCACAGACAAAAAAAAAAAAAAACCACAAAACCAATAATAATAAGCATTGAAAAACTAGACAATATTAGGCTGGTTTTAGAAGATAACCATATGAGATGCCTGGGTGGCTCAGCGGTTGAGCGTCTGCCTTCAACTCAGGGTGTGATCCCAGGGTCCAGGACCAAGTCCCCACATCAGGCTCCCTGCATGGAGCCTGCTTCTCCCTCTGCCTATGTCTGTCTCTCTCTCATGAATAAATAAATAAAATCTTTAAAAAATAGAATATAACCATTGACTAGGTCAGAGATAATGAGACCACAATTCATTTTCACAGCAATATTAACTAACTTTTAAAGGTAGATCATTCTGTTCTGAATTATAAGAAAGTTAACATTAATATTTTAAGTTATATTGCTGTTTCTTAAATGACGTGGTTTAACTTGTAGGAATGAAATTAAGGTAAATGTATTACTATTTTGTTAGGTAATTCTTCTGCATTTTTTCTTGAAAAAAATTCAAACATCTTTAACATTTTCTTTTTATGTTAAAGCAAACCAACATTAAATATGTAGTCACATTTAAAAATAGATGCTCTTCTCTCCCTCTATCATGCTTTTGGGGTTCCTTCAGACCTAGTTTTATGTCCTCTATCTTTCACTCTAAACACTCATTCAGCCACTTTACTTATTTTCAAATCATGTGCCATCTGGAATTCCCTGTTGACCTCAACATTTATATATTCGTGTGCCTTACAAATATCTCAAACTCAGCATAGCTAAGATCAAGCCATAGATGCCTCATCCACCTCTAACTGTGCAAGCTGTACCCGCAAATAACACCCACATACACAGAACAAACTGCTTTCACATATCTCTATTCTTATTTAAAGACACCCTCCTCCACTCAGTTGATCAAGCAAAAAAACATGAAGTCATCTTAGATAGTTCTCTCTCCGCTCCAAATAATAAAACCATCACTAAGTTTTATCAATCATAGCTTTAACTTTCTTTTGAAACGATTTGTTCCTCTCATTTCTTGATTTCACAAAACAAGTCTCAGGAAATATCCTCTTCCACCTAGACTCTCAGAATAGTAAATTGCCTTTTCCCATCCATCTGGCTTTCCTCTCATTCTTCACACTACTTCTGGAATTTTTTTTTTTTCAAAAGCAAATCTGGTCAGCTCACACCATTAATTAAAATTCATCAGCAGCTTCCCATGGCTAATAAAATTATGACTATATTTAATATGACCTCTAAGTCCTTTATGATTTGATCTTTGCTGACCTCAACATCCTCATCGATCTTTGCAACTTTCTTGTCTGCACACCGACCTTTTTGTCCCTCTTCTCTGTCAGGCATGTTTTAATCTTTGCACACATCTTCTGTCTGGAATGGTCTTTTCTTCCAGCCACCCATAAAATAGCAACTTAAATATAACTTTTAAGAGGTTTTATCTATTTATTTTAGAGGGAGATAGAGAATATGAGCAGGAGGAAGGGCAGAGGGAGAAGGAGAACAAGAGAATCTCAAGCAGACTCTGCACCCAGAGCAGAGCCTCACATGGTCCTCACTCCCAGGACCCTGAGATTATGACCTGAGCTGAAATCGAAAGTCAGACACTTCATTGACAGAGCTACCCAGGTACCCCTAAATGTAATTTTTTCAAGGAAATCATTCTTGATCTCTTTACCTAAGTCTGCCCTGGATTACTGACTCTCATAGAATCATGTATATAACACTTATTAGCATTTTGTTATAATTGCTTTTTTATGTATTTATGAATATTTAATTAATCTTTATTCTCCATCATATAAACACACTGGGGATTGGAATCTATTTTTATTCACCAGTTTGCCCTCGATTTAAACTGGCAGGTAGGATGTTGTCTGGCACATGGCACAGGCTTCAATAAGTATCTTTTGACTGACTGAAAGAATCAATGAATGGATTGTTAAGTAAATCACATGACATATGATCTCAACAAGCAAGAAACTAAAACAAAAGTATGCATTGGTTATAATTACTAAGATGGCAAGAGCAAATATCTATTAATGGTCTACCATGAAACAGATACTACAGTGGGATATGTACCATGATAGTATATTCAGGATTGGAAAAAATATTGTCATTAATGTTTTCCTTTTTCTTTTTAGAAATAACTATTGAGCAATAATGAATGAATCCCAAACTGTCACATTGCTTTTCTCTTATATATTAATCTGCTTTTGTAAAGTAAACACAATCAATCCAGCAACTCTTTGTATGTTTTTGAAATGTTTTGCAATGTCATGTCTACCATTTGCTTGTCCTTTGCCAAAGTTAATTTTGTCAACTTGTTTTAAATTTAAGCTTCCTATTTTTAAAAGTATGCATAATGTTCTATATCGCATTAGGTGGTTGTGAGGAATTCATCAAATACATAGAAAATTGCCTACTACAGAAAATATTTAAATTCATAAATACCAGTTTTATGAACTGAACATGTAAGTATATTTTAGCACTGTAATACAAAAAGTGTTACACATGCTAGAAACTCAATAAATATATACAGTTAATTAATATTTTCCAGGTTCATGATATTTCACACAAACTATCATCTATTTGTGTAGGGTTTTCCCTAATCAAAGAGAAATAAAAATATTATTATATGGTACATTGAAAAGATACTCAACATCTTTGTGTTCCAATAAATACCCTTATATATACTTCCTTTCTCATTCCAAATAACTCTTTTGGAGCAAGTCATACCAAAAAAAGACTTCATTCTCAATATGTCTCTGGACAGTGAAAATATGTTCCCTTGGCTTCTGTGTTAAAACAAATAATAGATACTCTTCAGTCAAGATCTTTGATAAGGTGGTTTCACTAAGCATTTCTTTAGTTGAAATAATTTTATGAAAAAGCTAATTATTCCTTTTTAGCAATTAATGCTATTTAGATATTAGAATTTGTCCTGTAAATTTCAATGCAGTATGAAAAGAAAATATACTAGTAGCAAGAGGCAATTTTTTAGGTCCAGAAGATACTGATCCCAGGAAAGGGTCAGTGAAACACTGGACAGTTTTGCTTAGAGCAAGTCCTAAATGAAACTCCAGTTTTGTTACCTACCACCATTGTAATAAGCACAGATATACCTCTGGATCTCTTCACCATTGTAATAAGCACAGATATACCTCTGGGGAAAAAACAGAAATAGGATGTTTTTATATGAATTATCTTAGTTCCTAAGCAATAGGACCAATCTCTAAATCTCTTTCTCCATATCTTAAAATTTTTAAGTAATCTTATAAAGCTTCATCTAATTTTTATTGATTTGTCATTATACTAAGTTTTTCAGAAAATTGTGCTTTTTCTCCTGCACTCTGTTAGGAACCAATAAACTGGATTGTCAGTCTTAATTTGTCTAGTTATTGGGCAGATAAATTAGTTTCTCTTTGCCAAGATATGGTCATTTAAAATGTGAAAGAAAATCTCAAAACATTGAAAATAGTTTGATACACATTATATAAAACTAAAATTCTTAAAACTTCAGGCTATGAATCATTGAAATAAACATCTTTCTTACCTATTTCTATCCCCCATTCTTCATCTGACATAATCATATTACTGATGTTTTATGTCAGATTCATGTTATTTTAAAGGTTCTAAGTTGTTTTTATTTAGGGATAGGCAGGGTAGAAGGTCTATCCTTCTTATTGTCATCCTTTAGATACTTAATGTCATCCTTCTAATGACAGTGCAAAACACTTCTTCACAGAGGAGAGTTTTGAATGCGATTCCTGGTGAGAGAAAGGGAAAGAGAGAAAAAATGGATTCAGGATTCACATCCTGACTTTTACTTGCAAAGAACTAAAAAATACTAGCTAACAAAAGCAGAAAAGGAAAACACTAGAATATAACAGGGGCTCATAGGATTATTGACACGACCAGAAAACTCGCACATGGAAAAGCTATGGGGTTAGGCAATGACAATCACAGCCAAAGTCACTACACAGAAGTGGTGATTAAACCACTACTATTATATTATATATTATATAGATTATATAGATTATTATATTATATTATATTATATTATATTATATTATATTATATAAGAACTGCCCTCTTGGCACATGTGCCCTGGGCACCCATGACCAACATCCTCGTAGCTAGGCACTGGATCATCATCTGGTGCTTGACTTGAAGCTGATGTCACAACTGGATCCAGACAAGGTCTAGTATGTACCTGTATCACGATTCTAAATCCCAGGCTGAAGTATCTTTTGGCTGATATTGGGCATAGACCACATCCTTGCTAATCAGAATAAGAGAAAAGAAACATGTCAACCCGACTTCTATCATCTAATACAGATTGCTATCTTCCAATCAAGTTGACACCTTCAAATAGGAAAACCATTTAAATAAACCTTTAGTCAAATTATATTTGCCACTGACATATTTACAGTCAAGCTCATGCATTGTGTTTAACAACACACATTTACTGTGCTTCCAAGCCAAATTCTGTTTAAGACTCCAAAATCAGGTATCCCATATCATACCTCTCCTATACATACAGATACTTTTCAAGTGTTGCCTGGAGACAATGTGCAGGTCTTCACTACTCATTGAAAATTTATACCCCTTTGTGACTCCTGTCTTAGCAATTCTGATAGCTTCTTTCATGTTGGTCAGTTCTGTCTCTTCAATCTTTTGGCCGTCTTCAATAGCGCTCAACTTTCCAGAATGTTCTCAGTGTCAGCCTTCAGGAGGTCTTCTGAGGAAATATTAAATGCTGATATTTCTCTGGTGAGCTTCTTATCAGTGAAAGACCCAGGACTCAGAATAGGGTATATTTACACTAGGAAAGGAAAGCTGTTATTTTTTACTCTTGGTGAAAACAGGACGCAAATGAATTTATCTATGAGTCATACTGACCTCCTTTTGCTCTAATTTTGTTTGTTTGGTTTTGGTGTAGTCTGGTGTTTTGTTTTGTTTTTCCCCCCAGCAAAAGGTAGAGCCCCTCTCTGCTAGCAGGCTAGGCCGCAGCATTGCCTATGGCGAGTGCATTATTGCATGTTTGGGGCTTACCTACCAGATTCTGACTCCAACTTCTGCAGTTTTTTACTGTTTTCTTTTGCCACACAACCCAAATCTTAGCTGTCATGAATGAAAGATGAAAAAGGTGAAAGCTGAATCTAAACCTTATAGTCCTGGTTTAGTGTCTCATCTTTTCATTTATTTTACTATGTATTTAGTTATTTTGTTGAAAACTATGGTAGAGTGAATTTTCTTATAGAATCTTGGAAATATTACTCTGGTATCTTCTCTTATGAAGTTCATAATAATCAATCTTGTCATTGCTCTCTTGAAGGTAATGTGTCTTTTCTTCAAATGAGTATTATTTTTTACCTTTGTTTTGTTTTTGGCAGTGAGGTTATTCTACATGTAGATATTTCATAGTTATCATTCCTGAGACTTTTTGAGTTTTTTGAGTCTTTCTAACCACAGTGCAAAGTGTTCATCAGGCACTTCCTTTATGATTATCCTTAAAGTCACTGTTTATCATCAGATTGATTAATTTTTAGAAAGGTCTCTTCTTTCTGTTTGTCAGCTACTGATGTTAGAAGACCCATCCTGGATCTTTCCATACAATTCTACGTTGGTACCAATTTTAAGATGAGTTTCATGTGGTTTTCTAAATTGTTTATTTTGAAATTATGGATTGTACCTATATATCTATATCCATATCATCTACATATTCCTGGGTATCTTTCACTTAATAGTGTGTATATATATATATATATATATATATATATATATATATATATATATATTATACAAATCTGCTTCCATACTGACTTCTGCTAAAAGTGATCCACTCTTCACATAAAAATGTGATTTTTAATTTATTTCCTTCATTTTGTTAATTCACTAGGAACTTATTGTAGCACAGACATTTTAACCTGGTGAAAGTTTAGGTAATGTTATCTAGCTTCTATGCTCTTAATGTGAGCCTTACTTTTTCAAAATTAACATACAGGTGTATATTGAAAATAGAAATAAATTGCCATTATAAGCAATTCTTTAAAAAACAAATGTAGATAAGTCAGTCCTATTCTTTGGCTTCTTCATTATGACTGCAATTTAGAGTAGAATCCTATGCTCCCACATGCCTCAGACACTAAATGTGGTAAGCATGGGTAAAATTTAGCTACTGAAAAAAAAAAGCTTTATATAAAATCAAGGGCAATGGCTAAAAAGGGATCTTCGTGGTCCTAGAAAATGTCTCTCTAAAAAGCCTCTAAGATAACCAACAACAAGCAAAAAAGAAGCAAAGAGGGAAACGGTGACAATCTATTAAACTCAATGTGGATATCCAAATCATAAAATTAAACACATTATTTTATAATAAAATCATTTTGATTTGTCAAATGCTTTGCTGCCTCTGCCTCTGATGACATTTAAATATATTGTATGCAGGGGATCCCTGGGTGGCTCAACGGTTTGATGCCTACTTTTGGCCCAAGGTGTGATCCTGGAGTCCCAGGATTGAGTCCCATGTCAGGCTTCTTGCATGGAGCCTGCTTCTCCGTCTGCCTGTGTCTCTGTCTCTGTCTTTCTCTCCCTCTGTGTCTCTCATGAATAAATGAATAAAATCTTTAAAAACAAATTAAATGTATGCATTGTATGCATTATGTTTGCATTTTTCTTTAATAAATTGTAATTATTTTGAATTTTTTGAATATGTATGTGTGTATGTGTACATATGTTTATGTGTATATGTAGACATATGCATATTGTATTACATATATATTAAAATTATATATATGTGTGTGTATGTGTATGTGTGTGTGCATGTGTGTGTGTGTACTAATTTTCAACAACTGAACTTGGTAGCGGCTAAAACCAAAATCTGAACACAGGCATATATCTGTATCTACCTCCACAGCCCATCCGTATCCCTATCCTGGTTCGTGCATGCACCAATTTTTCTACTGTGGAAAGTTGTTTTTCATTCTGAATCTCAGACTTTAGAACTTTCAATGAAAATAATGATAAGAATATTTACTACACATGGTTGTGTGTAAACTTAAGACAATCAAATTAAATGTAGAGACACATACGAACAGTAATGAATTACCATAATGCTATAAAGATAGTTAAAGACACTACTTTTCATGCGAAGAGTGATTGATTGGGGTGGTCTACAACCAGAATCTGACATGCTTAACATTTAAGGACTATTACGCCGTCAGAGAATGAAGTAATGACAACATTGAAAAGCTTTGAATTTCCAGTTCCCTTTTATATTACTGACCCAGGATGACATTACTCAGGACATGTTTCTTGATGATTGCCATTTAGAAAGATAGGCTGTGCTTATTGGATGAATCATTCCTCTTTGAAGCACTAATATGCACTTGAATGTGCGGTTAGTTAATATCAGTATGTGTTAGAGTGCTAAGGTCTAGAAAAACACCCTACTGAAATCAAATAAAATCTACCTGATTTATGTGCCAGACAGTTAAATAAGACTCACAATGATTTTAGCAGCTTTACTGGTGCTCAGATTTACAGACAATTGAATTTCTACAGCAGAATCTTCCTGACAATAAAATTTAGTGATAAAGTAGGAAACATTGTTAGCACTAAGAAGGAAATTGTTAAGAAGAAGAGAAATTGATATTTGTTATGGCAGCAGCAAAAAGATTCAGTGTGAGTAAAGTTAAGTTAGTTATCTAGGGAGATAGAAAAAGAGACCTAAAGTAAATGTTTAGATTGATATTAATCCTGCAGAAACAGAGGGTTGAAAATGACCTGGGGATATCACAGTAATTAATAGTCTGAAATGAAAAGTTCAGGGTCTAGCAGGTATAATAAAGGGAAGTAAAATCCCAGGACACACATATTTTTTTAAAAAGGTAATTAAAAATCAAGTAGATAATAGACCTTGTTCACAGAGCATACCAGGACTAATCTCTATTTCAATATTCAACTGAATTGAAGTATTGTTCCTTTTTTTCCTCCCCATAAAACTAAAATCTGAAGAGGCAGTGTTAAATAATCATCAGAAATGTGTAGAATGAAAATGCAACACACATTGATCAGGACTCATTAAGAACTATTTCTGAGAATATGCTGTTGTGCTAAGCGTAGGTTAACTTTTCAGTCCTGAGGTGTTTTTCTTTTCTTTTTTTTTTTTTTTAATGTGCATTATAAAAGCCTCTGGGGGCACCTGGGTGGCTCGATTGGGTAAGTGGATAAGCATCTGCCTTCGGCTCAGGTCAGCATCTCAGGGTCCTGGGATCCAGCCCTGGCATCAAGGACATGAGGCTCCTTCTCCCTCTGCCCTGCCCCACTCATGCTTTCTCTTTCAAATAAATAAATAACATCCTTAAAAAAAAAAAAAAGCCTCCAAAGACATGTTATCATTCTAAAAGTCCAATGATTGTGTTGAAGATTTAGAAATATTTGTTAAAATTTATTTTATTTGAATATGAAAGGTTTTTTTTTTTCTTGAACATTTTTTCATGAAATTACCTTTACTAAGTAGTATGGTCTTTGCATTCTGTAGATTTGATTGATATTTTTCTGATAAGATACACTCCTATTTTGATTCTAAGTTAAACAGAAACAATTTTAGAGATCCAAATGATAGTTGCCCTAAAAATCATTACCTAGTTGTGGCAGATATATAATTGGGGGTTGAAAATATTTCTTAAAAACAATTATTCACTTCATCAAATATTCATCAAATATGTACTATATACAAACACCAGGTAGTCAGACAGCACGCAGTTGAAAAAGACGTAGTTCTACCTCTTTAAAGGATTACTCTGCAGGAGTGATGGAAGCATAAATTAAGCACTTTCCCCGGGAAGCAAACACTGGTGGTAAAGCAGGGAGGGTACAGCCTATGATGCTGGAGTGGCCTAATTTTTTTAAATTTTAGCTGGGCCTTTTGTTAAGTGGTGGGTTTTGTTGATTACTTGAAAACTCTGAGCTTCACTTCACTTTCCTCTTTTGTAAATTATTGATCATGCCTGTAATTTGGATATTAATATCTGTAAAATCTGGATATATAATAGGTATCCAATAAATGCTTTTTTGTTGTTGCTTTTGTGGTTGTTTTTTTTTGGGGGGGGAGCTGGCCTATATAATCTCCATCACTTTTTTGGCATTTTTCATTGAAAGCTATTCTAAAATCAAAGCCACACAACATAGTCTCCATCTAATTTTCCTCCCATTTGCAGTATGACATAATTTTCCAGTCACTTATATTATCTTGTGGGAAGAAGTTTTTATTAAATTAAAGGATTTTTATTAAATATTTGCCCAAGTCTCTTCTGGGACCTCCACAGTGCTCACAATGTATGGAATCATAAAGAATGCACAGGAGAAACACTCAGGGAAAAATGCATTGTATCCATATTGGAAATAGCTTCAACATATGTTAGGAAGAATAAAAAAATGTAAGAGAACAACAGGAAGAAATCTTTGGAATCCATTTTACTATGGGAAACACTTTATGAAGTAAACTTCGAACTGAACTTTGAATAGTGGAAGAAATGTGGCTTCAGATGAAGCAGTACACATGCAAAAATGAATATTATAAATGTTTTCTGTTTTAAAATTTGTAATTATCATATATAGATTATATGGCTTTTGGTATGATGGCGTTGAGGCACAAAATTGTGTTTCTTGCGATGCTGTGTTTGAATCTATGTACGTACTATCTAAAAGTTAAATCTGAAGAAAAATTGCATTAAAAATGACACTGTGATTACAGGTTAGAAGAAGATTAAATACGACAGAATTACAATAAAACTTGGCTACTTGTCCAGTATTTCCTCGAATATAAGTTCTATATCTCATATATAAATATACCAGGATGTGTTATTAAATGCTGTATAAAATATGTTTCCTAACAAACTGTTAATTTTTGTTTTTTTCTATATGTTCTGAACTTTCAATTGTTTTAATATTTAGAGAGCTGCTCTTTTTTTGTTTTGTTTTGTTTTTTCTCCTGCTTTCAGAATGAAATAATAAAGGGATTGAAATGCTCACAAAAATTATAGTTACCCACAGTAACGAGTATTTAGAGCAATTATGAACTGTTTTGAAAGGTGGAATTAGTGATTCTCTACTAAATAAGCAGATTGAGATGAAGTTAAAAATGCGAAAACGGCAGACTTTTCCATGAAAAGAGCACTTTCTTTTTCATCTTTCAAAGAGTCAAAAATGTTTAAAGGTAATGGCAAACACTGAAAACATAAAGGAAAAATATAAACCTGGTAACCTCAGAAACAGTCATATAAAGATTCCATTGCAAGGAAACAAAACAGTAATTTAGAGTGGAGATACTACAAAAAAAAAAAAATGCTTTATTTGCTCAATTTAGTTTTTGACTTTTATGTTTAAATTGAGTGATATGTGTAACTTCACATGTTGTGTAGCATTAAACTAAATTGCATTGTTTAATTAGTAATTATGTATTTAAATTGCTGCTTTCTAGGGACGCCTGGGTGGCTCAGTGGTTGAGCATCTGCCTTCGGCTCAGGGAGTGATCCTGGAGTCCTGGGATCCAGTGGCGCCATCAGGTTCCCTATGGGGAGACTGCTTCTGTTTCTGGCTCTTTTTGTGTCTCTTATGAATAAATAAATAAAATATTTTTAAAAATTGCTACTTTCCAAAAGAACTGCCAAAGATCAACAAAAGAATAAATTCAAAAATAGTTTTGAGAAACACACCACACAATTTAAAAAATACTGAAATTATTAAGAAAGCACCTACTGATGTAGAGATATTTTGTCCATAATTTTACAGATTAGTTTTATGTCAATTATGCTTATGTATTAGTTTTATGTCAATTAACAAACAAAGCAATAAATATGTGCTTGCTCCATTCCACAGAAAAGATTTAGAGTTAAGCCATGTTATTTGAGTTCTCCATGATGAATTTTGTAGGTAAGTAGCTGGATTTGACTCCTTTGGTCTTTATTCATCTTACCTGTTTTACATACCCCTACAAGGTAGAGATCAATCCAAATAAAGAAAAAACTGAATCCAAAATAAAATTGCCCAACTTTCTCACTATATAATCCTTTTAAATCAAAAGTTCAAATTATAAAAAATAATTATCCTCATATTTTAATTTTTCCAATTGTCTATCATAGTCATAGAAAACCAGCATTTTCCCCAGTGAAATCATTCCTAGATTAAAATTCACCGAGGAGAAATCTGTCTAGTTATATTAAAGTAACTGTGCACAGCTATTTGAAAAAAAAATCTATTAGAATGCAGATGATTAACCTGGCAGAGAAATATCTGCAGTATTTTGAATGTTTGTATATTTTAAAATTTTGATAAATAGTAGTTAAGGGACAAGCATCCTTAGAACATGTAAATTGAAAACAATCAATTGTTTTAGACATTATAGAAATATTAAAAATATCACTCATTTGTTTAAATATGGAACTTGACATTTATTCAACCAATTTATTTGACAAGATTGATTAGACATAATCTGACACCATTTAGGCATAAATTCATGACATGTATATCTGACTGTGTGTGTGTCTAAAGAGAGCACCAACTAGAAACACAAATACAGTGCATCTCTAAAGTCTATGTGTTTAACAATTTTTGAAACAAAAACTGCTTTAAATATATATTAATGACCTTTTATTTCCCTGTAATGAAGGTGTAATAAAAAATGAATGTAAAATACTTTAGAAAGAAGGAACCATAACCTCCTTTTCTTTTCATTTATTTCTCCTGGTAAAGCTAGTTTGAGTCCAGTCAGGATCAGCATATTCTAAGGCAACAATATAGCAAAGGAGCATGAGATTTGCATCTCCACTTTAGATTTCTCATTCTTGAACCTTTTTTTTTTGGCCTTATCAGTATAGCTACCAAAGGGCTTAGCAAATGCTGCTGGAGTGGAATCTTTCACTGCATTTCAGACTGAAAATTTAATTGTTCATGTCCATTTCCAGCAGCAAGCCATGTCTGCAGACTAGTGATAAATCCAGGCAAAGAACAGGACAGACTTGAGGATATATGCAAATAATATATTAACCCACATCTGCAAGAGTTAATGTAGCAAATTCTATTATAGATATTATGTACATAACTTATTTTCATTTATGCTTTACATTGAATGGCCTCATCAAACTGAAAAATATTGAACCTGCATTTCAAGTAATATAGGTCACTTTAAACATGCCTAATATTACTATGCTATTGGCAAATTTATTTCTGTCATTTAGATCAAAGGCATATATTCGCTACATTCCCATGCCTGCTTTTCAGATATATTGCTGTTCTTTTTTCCCCCTACAAATGTAAACTTAATGCTTGTAATCTTTAGAATATAGAAAATAACAAAACTAAATTGTATAAATTATCTCATTTTCCCCCAAACAGTCTTTTTAATCTTTGTGCAATTGCATTGTTACTTGCTTATCTATGTTGTGCTTTAATTTATTTTAATAATTTATTTTAGGAAAGCAATATATTATATTATATTATATTATATTATATTATTAAGAGAGGATGGATAACAATTTTAAAAAGGAAGAAAAACGAAACTTACTCGATGAAAATATATCATTTTTTTAAATGTAATGAGAAAAATTTGATCTCTGAATAAAAAGACCTATATACTTTAATAAAAACTAGTAGGATAAATATATGGAGAGTAGATATATTAGGACTAACTCCAGAAAGTTATTCAATTTTAAGTATATACTACATTATTTTTTTTAAATCTTGATTATTTTGGTTATACAGCCAAAAAAGATGAAAGAAAATAGAAGAAAGGAAGAAAAAGCAACAAGGCAATTGGATTCTCTCTAGAAAAGCAGTAGAGACTGCAGTCAGGATAAAAGAAATACCAAGTTTCATTTTAAATGGCCTAAGTAACATTCAGAAGTGTCTTTAAGCATTAAAATTTCTATAGCTTCTTCTATGTTATTAAATACTTGGAAACATATATGATTCTCCCCCCTTTGGAAAGTTAGGTGCCTTTTTAATAATAAGAGATTAGCAAAGTGTTTTTCTACTTAATTGGAAAAGACTGGTGCTTTGTATCATAGAAAGAACATCTATTTGAACTAAGTACAGTCATTAGTTTAGTTATAACTGTTTGTTTAGAAGGCACTTACTAAGGCATATTTTCTAAACACCAATTTCATCTAGATCAGTTGCTTTTTTTCTTAGTTTTCTAAGGTTTTGTTCATTGGTATTGTCATCATCAAGTATGGTCTATCTTGTGTCACAATTACTCTTTACACCTATGAAGTTTGAAAAGCTGATAGAAAGAAGCATTCCCTTAATTTATCCCTTATGGATATTATTTTTGAAGTTGTTTATGCATGTGGCTGTTTTACTAGTTAGAAATTTGTAAGAGTATATCCCTATAAAGAGTAGCTCTTTTGTAATCATTATTGAAAATAAAGAAATCTTTCCCTAGCCACTTTTTCATTTTGATGTACAATATTGATAAGAAGGGTAATAAAACATAGTTTCATTGGAAATGAATGGTTCTGTGTATATTTTTGAGACAATGAATTAGTTTGGTCTAATTGTGTAATGTTAGAGAAGAGTCAAATTGATCACATGGCAGCAGGATGGCAAAATGGTTTGTATTTCTAAAGATTTGGATTTGCAGATTGTCTTCAAAACTTACTTTATGACATGGGATAAGTTAATCAGCCTCCCTGAGTGCCAATTTCCTGAACTCTAAGACTGATAGGATTTATGCCTTGAAAGTTTTAATGAGTTTTGAGATGCGTATGTGATACATGTTCCATACTCAACTAACATGACACAAACAGCATTAAATTCACGCATTAGATTACATGGCTGATATGAACCCTACATGACAACTCAAAATTAATTAGATTTTTTTCTTCATTGGAACTCACTCATTCCTTTAAGGAGCAATACTGTTTCATATTGATTGAAGTTAGAATAAATATTTCCAAGGTGACAGACATATGAAAAACTTACAAAGTTTTTATGTTTTTATGTTTACAAAGTTTTTTTATTATGTGCAAAAGACTCTTAATAAAAAAAAGATTTATGATTGATAAAGACTCCTGATAATAATTCTCAACAGGCACTTTTGTGTTGAGAACTTTAGAGTTGCCCCTTCCACACCTCAAAAGAAAGAAGAGAAAAAAAAATAATGACATACAGAGAATATTTTTCTTAATTTTCCACAACTTTTTTTGTGTTGCAGAATTTAAGAATAAAGCATAATCACGGGGGCACAAAACCCACATTATAGAATTTATATAATTCAGTCCAAATATCCATCTTGCTCATCTCATCTTAAAGACAAGAACAAAAATAATCAGACAAAAATGAAGAGGTCAATAATCCAGGCTGAGAGAAGGGTATCTTCAAAGGTTTGAAGACTAGAAAGAGTACTAATAGTTCAGTGTCTTTTGGATACTGAAAAAAGATGTAGGACCAATAGTAAGAGAGATGATAATAGAAAAAGAAGCTATCAGAAGATTTGTATGTCAAACATTTAAGGGAAACAGACTGTCTGGAAATATCACTCTACACTTCAGTGTTGAAAAGGGAATACAATCAGATGTGAGGATACCATTTTTGAGGCAGTCTTAGGAATCTACCTAAGAAATGAGGGAGAACCCAAAATACTGGATAAATAGGGATGAAATTTACTAGTGTAAATTCCACCAGTTATGGTAGCCCAAGTTTCAGAAGAACCATCTGAGGTGGAGACATCAAATTAGAAATTAGCAGTGGTTTTAATGTTCAAATAAGGGTCTAGTTTTGTTTACGTCATACAGTTTTTAAGCACTTTGTAATATAGACTGTTGCCTTGTCTAGTTGCAATGATTATCCAGTTCTGTTCATTAATTTTTAAATATTTTGAAAAATATCAATAAAACGTTATGCCCTTCTATAATATTTATCTTTATATTGCCAATGTATCTCTATTTTACTGCTAAATTAGTTTAGAACTCTTTCATCATATCTTTTCTGTCCCCTTATACCTACTGTGCAATTCTTAAAGTTGATACACTCATGTAAAAGATGAGTTTTTCTAGGAGCAGCATAATTATGGTTGTTTTCACCACTGAAGTAATCAAATATGTGGGCAATGATACATCTTATGAAGCAACTTTTTTCAGATTTTATTTTTTATTTATTTATTTATTTATTTATTTATTTATTTATTTATTTATTTATTTATTTATTTAACAATTAGGAAGAGTGAGAGAGCAAGAACAAGCAGGGCCAGCATCAGAGGGAGAGGGTGAAGCAGGCTCCCCACTGAGCAGGGAGCCCAATTTAGGGCTTGATCCAGGATATTAATCTGAGCCCAAGACAGATGCTTAGATTAGAGACTTGGAAATTATATATGTAGGTATATGTATGTGCATGTTGTTTTATCTTTGTTCATTTTAGTTTACACATTAGATAATAATTGACTACTTGGCCAAATTTTCAGAAAAGGGATACATTATTAACAATTGTGAAATGAGATTCTTATTTTTAAGCCACAGTTGGCAAATACCTATTCTGGACTAGATTCCTGCAGCTCTGAATTCCATTTAAGAATCATTTGGAGGTTTCATAACTTTCTCTCCAGGTGATTATTAAATTGTGTTTATTTTCATTGCCATAATACATATCAATTAAAAATCTATGCCTCTATAAAAAGCCATCTGAGAAATCATAGACCTTTTATATATAAAAAAGGAAAATATATTTTTATTTATTAAACGTCTGATGTATGGATAAAAACTACACAGTAATTATAGAGGTAAAATTTAAAACTGACCTGTACAAGCAAATAAAGCACTACTAAACACTGACTAAAAATGCATCACACAAAATCTTTGTTCATGTTTTTCTTTATTAAAAGTGTTTTACTCTTATTAAAAATAAATTTTTACTAAATTCTATGCTTCTCAGTTATAGAAGCCCTACTCTCATAATCTACCTTTCTCAAAAGAAGTCAGAAAATCTAATTGGCCAAAATATTAAGCTCCCAAAGGGAGTTTTTCTCCTTCATTATCTAATTCTGCAAGCCTTTGCTCTGCATTCAGCTCTGTCATTTCTGATCCTTAGTGAGCACAGCATCTGTTACATCGATAAGTCTTCTTAACGATGCCAAATCTGGGGCAAATGACCCACACATTTCAAATAATATTCACATAAGCTAAGAATAAAAGTAATTTATCCTTTTGTCTGGAACAGGTGCTTCTGGAATGACTTTCAGTAAGTCATGCTTCAGGTTGATTCCCACAGCTGTGAGACCATGTCCCAAGCAGGTGACAGATTGTGTATCCACTGAATTAACATTTGTCACTTTGAATAATGCAAACTTGTTTCCAGTACCTCCATATCATTACCTTTATGTCATTTGGAATGTTCATTATACAAAGATGCCATCCTAGCTTTCCTTGAAAACTCCCGAAGCCACTCTAACACGGAAGCTACTGAAACAAACCTAAAGAACATTCTGTGTAATTCTAAAAGTCTGTTTCTATTCCAGTAATGTAAAATGGCAGACGCAAAGCGTATTGTTCAATTTTTTGTTTTGTAACTTTGCACACTCACAAGGTCATATGTACTTGATTTCAGCTCCTTGTTGGGACCCAAAAAGATCAGTGATGTTTCCATTTCACTATCATTTCACTATCACTTCACTTGGAGCATCCCAATCATTTCCCGCCTCACTTCTCTGATATGTCTTGATTGCCCTAGCAGAGACAAAGCAATAGTGATCTAATATTTAGAAAAAGTGACATTTAAGGAAAGACTTAGTACACATTTACAGTAGATCAAGCATACAAAATTCAATATAGCATTCACCAGACAATCCCAGGTTTTTTCTATTATTAATCCACCCTAAAAGTCTCAGCATTCTATCTTTATCTTCAGTAAGAGACCCAGTCAGTGGTATTCTTGTGTGTACTCAGCCCTCACTGGTCTCATACAGGTGGACAGCTCCTTACTCTGAGAAAATACCACTCTCTGCCTGATAAATTTTACTCAAAGGATGAAAAGTGTCAGAAGGCTAAAAGTGCAGAGGAATTACATTTCCACTCCTTTTTCCTAACTCCTCTTCCCCAACTATTGTCACCAAAATATGACTTGATGGGCATTGGCAAGTAAATTACTCTAGCTCTCATTCTTAAGGTAAATAACTCTAAAGTGTATTCTCACACACATCCCTGATGGGCCAACTGCCCCTATTCACCTACAGAAATGAGCTGGTCACTGCTGTCCCTAGATACTCCCTTCTCTTTGTTCTTGATATCGCTTCACCTGGACTCATTATTCTTGGAAACACTAAGAAAGTAATAATCAGTCTGATTCTTTTTTCAATGATGACCTCTGGGGAAACTCAAACAAAGACACCCTGAATTTTTTATTAGGGGAAGTTAATTTTATCTGAAATACTCATTTTGTGAGTTTCTCTTTATTAATTGTCAAATTAAATGAACAGAAAAATTTGCTTGGTACTCACACACACATTAACATATGTTTAGAATCTCAGATTTCCAGAAAAATAGTCTATCCATATGTAGCCAGATTTTTCTAACAATGATAGCAAAATATCTTTAGATATTCTTTTATTTCATGCATTTTAATAAAACTTTTTTGTTACTTTTATCTGGCTTCCAAGCCCCCTACAAATTAAAAGTATCAAATTAGAAAGAATTCAAGAGAGTCTATTAATGAAGAAGAGACAGAAAAATTCAAATAAAAAAGTTTCAGAAAGCAGATAATTCATCTATCTCTAAAGAGATAGATAGATGAAAGCTCTATCATCTAGAACAAGCCTGAAAATACCTAAGTCAGCCTATGATTATATAAACTAATGTTCATATTTGACTATAATATCAAGAGAATTTTCAGAACTATTTTGATGTTCAGAAACATTTTGTAAGAAGTTAAAAATGTCTAACATAGTTTTAAATGGTTAAAAAAATATTTTGCTCCAATAGCATATCCTGAAGTTAGATAACAGAACTATTTTTTAAAATTCAGAAAGCAGGTGAGGGGATTGGATTACTGGGTGATGGGCATTAAGAAGGGCACATGATATAATGAGCACTTGGTGTTCTACACAACTGATAAATCACTGACCTCTACCTCTGAAACTAATAATACATTATATATTAATTGAATTTAAATTAAATTAAATGAAAAAATCAGAACAGATAATGGTTGACTTTAGGGAAAAATAACATAAACTGAAATTTTAACAATTTGGACCTTGTGAAATGAATTTTTCCTTTATTCATGCATGGAAAAAGATGAGTACAGCAAGTTATATAATGTTTATACTTTTTTTAGGAAATAGATGTTTCCAAAATCTTAAAACACCACCGTGAGAAAACATGTTTTGTCTAAAAAACAAGTTTTCCTAATTCATAAAACAGATTGCTATTTTTAGTAAAAGTCTAAAAGTTTATAGTAAAATAAATAAGACTTCTAAAATTCTCACTAATAAAATAATAATAATGGGATGCCTGGGTAGCTCAGCGGTTAAGCGTCTGCCTTTGGCTCAGAGAGTGATCCCACATTGGGCTCCCTTCATGGAGCCTGCTTCTCCCTCTGCCTATGTCTCTGCCTCTCTCTCAACCTCTCTTTCTTTCTCTCTGTGTCTCTCATGAATAAATAAATAAAATCTTTATAAATAATCATCATATCATCATCATCATCATCATCATCATCATCATTAGAGATGCAAGTTAAGGGGCACTTGGGTGGCTTAGTTGGGTAAGCATCCATCTGTTGATTTCTGTTCATGTCATGATCTAGAGTCCTGAGATTAAGCCCTGCGTTGGGCTCCACACTGAGCAGGGAGTCTGCTTGAGATTCTCTCCCTCTCCCTCTGCCCCTTCCCCTACTCTCCCTCTCACTATCTCTCAAATAAATAAATCTTTAAAAAAATATTTATAAAGAAATCTTTAAAAATAATCTTTAAAATCTTTTAAAAAGCAAGTTTAGGTAAAATAAGTGTTTAACTATAAGCAGAAATATAAGCCAAATAAAAAAAAAGAGATATTATGAACTTGAAACATATCTTTATTTTTCTCTTTTATTAATTTATATACATGGCAGATCAATCTAGCAGTGGCATTTAAAATCCAATTATGGAAAAATACTGTTAATCGGAGTATTACATACATTGAGATCCAGATGTACAACTGTACCCAGGAAGAATTAAATTGGCTTAGTGTAGACAGCTGTCCTTTTTTATGCTCAATATTTACATCTGTAATAATAAACATATTCTATTTATCTTGTACTTGATGTCTTTTAATATAATTCAGTAACTAAATTCTTTTGCAAATCCTGTAGGTTTATCAGTACATCTGGGAAATAATGTACCATAGTTTCTAAATCCTTACAGTGACTTTGGAGCAATACTGTTCTAATCACCCTCAGAATTTTGTATCATTTTCCCTGAAATAGAACTACAAGAGGGTATAATCCTTTAGCTTTTTGTCGCAGACACATTTTATAAGAAAAAAAAATGACTATGTATTTACACATATAGGTGTCAAATTTTACATATTTCAGCTTTAGTTGAAATTTGGTGCATTTTTAAGCCAACTTTAATTAGTTTATACATTTTATTTTCTGATGTATTTCACATGAAAATATGATCACATATTTTTAATATAGTATACTTTATTTAAGTTGACTGTTTCATTACCCTTTGAGAACCAATGTGATTCAGTTCACTGTGTCAGTGGAAAAATTACTAGAATGGTACTTCTGTAGAGTGAATGAATGAATGAATGAATGAATGAAAAATTTTGTTTTACAGCCTCCTGACTTTCTCCTACTGCCCTGGTTCTGAGGGCTGGTGTCCATATCTCAGTAAGTCTCCTTGAATCTGAACACCTTTATCCACTGTTTGTGAATAAAGACACTGTTGTGTCTTTATCCATCTGTCACTTGGACTTTTTCTTCTTCGTTGCTACCCTTTAAAATTAGTGGCCACTTCCCTGTAATGAGTACCCCTTATTCCATTAAAAAAGGTCCAAAGTTTTATGTTGATTTATGGCCATATGGAACTATAAACTCCAAGGAGCAGAAACTACTATGTCTAATCCTAACCTGATAGTCTCCATTGTTAAAGATTAGTATTCTATATTGTTCTTAGCATAATACTTTGCAGAGACAGGAGAGTAATATATACAATGAATATGTATGTATTAATGGGCTTAATAGCTTGGTTGGTAATTATGCTACAGATAATAAGTTGCTTCCATTTAAGCTCTTAGAAAACAAAACAAATATGTTAACTGTTCAAATTTGGAAACTATTTGTTTTAAAGGCATTCCAAATACTTGTAGGCACAATTTTTATCTTTTTCATTGAACACTGCTAGAAATAGACCCAGAATTAAGACTATAATATAGCTGTTAACAGTTTCTTCTGATGTTTCTTACAGAAATTATGTAAAAATGCATAGCAATACTGTTTTTCATCAGATTTAAAGGCTTTAAAGAACCAAGTTTTGTAGAGGTTCTTTTTTTTTTTTTTTCATTGTTGTTATTTTCCAAAATCAGCAGAAACAAAATAAGGTAATACTTGTAATAAGAAACAGGTTTGGTAAAGCTCTGGTCCTTCAAATATAAAAAGTAAGGAGGAAAACTGTCATCATGTCCTTCAGAAAAAAATATCTCTTTTAGTAGCTTGCAAGTAATTTAGGAAATATATGCTGGCCAGCTAGAGCTGGTCACTGGTAATAAGGTAGATAAGATTTGCTAATATTTCAATCATTTAAAAAAGTACTCAGTCTTCAGACTAGAAAGCAGAGAAAGGACTGTTTATCACAATTTTGCAATATTTTAATTAAGCAATAAGTAATAAGAAAAAGTATAATCTGTTTTACTTTCCAATCCAGTTATGCTCAAATTTTAGTATATGCAAGTCCCAGGAGTCTGTGTTAAGAATTCCTAGGAACTACTCTACTTCTACTGTGTTAAGAATTCCTAGGAACTACTCTACTTCTACACATTGAAAAATCTCTGTATGTAAGGGTCCAGGAATATGCATTTTGAGAAATACTTTAGGCAATTCTGAGCCAGCGAAGATTCTGACCAACCTTCAAGCTTTTTCTTGAAATTTACTTAAAATGGGACAGTCACGGTTCAGAGCATAGAGTAAATATACAACAAACTCTTGATGGATCTATAAGATCTATGGATCTATGAGATCTATGAGACCTGAAAATTAGTCCATAAATTTGTCCACTTAAGTGAAACAAATATAATCTCATTTTTGTTAACCATTAAAAAAGGATGATATTTGCTCTTATGTAAACTCTTTTTAATAAACATTAAGTTGACAACCTAAATGGTACATATACTGATTTTGTTAACCATTAAAAAGGATGATATTTGTTCTTATGTAAACTCTTTTTAATAAATATTAAGTTGACAACCTAAATAGTACATATACTGATTTCATGTGAAAATTATCCTACCTAAAGTAATGACAGCTTTTTCCTTACCTTTTTTCCATCCATTATCCATATCCATTATTCTCAGAGTAGTTAGGGCAAGATTTAGTCACTCTATTCAGTTATCATTACCATTAGCTATTGACTTCAAATTTCTTCTAAATAGTCATAAAGCCCAAAAACTGAATCACGGTGAGCAATATCTTATCAAAATGGTACTGTTGGCCAAGATAATAAATATGTAGACAAAATTTAAAGAATTTGATTATTGCTAATTTATTCTGAGTCTTACTCTTGTAGTTCACATTTTTTCTGATCATGGGTAATTACATATAGTTTTATACAGAGAAAAAGTTAAATTTGTGTCTTTTTTTATAGATTATTTATTTATTTATTTATTTATTTATTTATTTATTTATTCATGAGATACAGAGAGGGGCAGAGACATAGGAAGAGGGAGATGCAGGCTCCTTGCAGGGACCCCGATGTGGGACTCCATCCCGGATCCCAAGATCACACCCTGAGCTGAAGGCAGATGCTCAACCACTGAGCCACCCAGGCATCCCAAAAAGTTAGTTTTAACTTTCATTTTTATGCTTTCTTAAAACGTATGTACAATTTCAAGTTTATCATATTACTTACTTTTTTAAAGGCATTTTTTTGAAAGAGAGAGAGAGAGCAAGAGGGTGGAGCAGAAATAAAGGGAGAGTTAGAAGCCCAAGCAGACTCTGTGCTGAGTGCGGAGCCCACCATGGGGCTCTGTCTCACCACCCTGAGTTCACGACCTGAACCAAAACCAAGAATAGGTCACTCCACCAACTGTACCACCCAAGTGCCCCATATTTCTTATTTTAAATTTGTTTTCCATTATATAATATTTGTTAAAAATGAACAAAATGCCCATATGTATGTCCTTTTGGTTTTGTTTTGTTTTGTTTTTTTGTCTTCAGAGTAAATAATTTGTGACCTTGGATACATCTCCTCATTCTTTGAACTAAAAAATTCTTACACTTAAAAAAGGACAAAATTGCTTTGAACTAGTTACCTCCAAATCCATCTAAAATGCCCTTTTGTCAGTCCAGGTAGCTCAATGGTTTAGCGCCGCCTGCAGCTCATGGTGTGATCCTAGAGACCGGGGGGATCGAGTCCCATGTCAGGCTCCCTGCATAGAGCCTGCTTCTCCCTCTGCCTGTGTCTTTACCAATCTCTCTCTCTCTCTCTCTCTCTCTCATGAATAAATAAAAATCTTTAAAAAAATAAAGAAAATAAAATGCCCTTTTGTAAATTAATACCAGGATTTCAGGATTATGAAATATCCACAAACTTAGTTATTTGTTCATTCATTTACTGAATCAGCAGTTCCCAGATGCCAAGTTTTACATTTAAAGAGTGAGTGACATGACAGCTAAACTAAATAGCAAAGAATAGGTAGAGATCTTAATTGTTTTATATGCATACACTAATAATCAGATAAAAACAAACAAAAATGCATTGCTCTGCTCCAAGACTAAACAAGCTGCCGAATTCAAAATTTATTTGGAATTTCTCATTCATTCATTCAACACCTTATAAAGTTCTTATTTTCTATCATATTATACAAGAGACTATAGAGATATACAAGTAAGGAGCTCAGGTTAATGAAGGCAACATACATGTAAATAAGTAATCAATATGTATTTTAGTATGAAAACATTATAAATACTGCTCTGACTCTAAGTAATTTTTTGAATATGATGGTAATTAAATTATTTATGAATATTTATGTTCTAGGTTATGGATATGAAGACCCAAATGTTTAAGCATCTAGCTTGGTACGCACACACATACTCACTTCCTACATGAAATCCTTTAAAAAATAATGAAGTGAAAATCTAGGAATGTAAATATTTTGATTGACTAATTTGTGCAAGGAGTGAATTAGGTAGTTTATATAAGTCATATTTGATCATAATCAATTTAGTGAATACCACAATATTAGTATTTTAAAATATTAAATATGGTAAGCATTTTAATATTTTAAGATTAAAAGAATAGCCAGAAAGACCCAGTAACATCTGCAGTAATTAGCACAATCAGTTCAAGTCCACATCTGTCTGATTGATCATCACTGCTGTGCTAGCCATTATTCTTTACTTTGTTACCTTAGTGCAAGTTAGAATAAATAGAGAAAGCAAGATAACATGTGAAGCAGCAAAAGTTTCTTCAGGGTTTGCCTGTGTTTTTCACATAAGATTTGAAAAATTTGAAGATATGAAAGTGATTGGATGTGAGTCAAAATTTGAAAGATGAATGTGGTTTAAAAAATGAACTAATGTTGCATATATGAAATATAGCAGAGTTATGGCATTCTTTGAGGATTGAGCATAATTACTGAAATAGATATTTTCCATAAAGAGGGCACTTATCAGCTAAGGAACAATAAGCATTTGGGTAAGAATGAATAGATTAGTCTTTCAAAACATTGAATTTTAAACTTTTGTGTGCCTAAGATATATGGAATAAGTGTTAAAAATGCAAATCTCTTAGTCTTTCCATAGTCAAATTCATTAGCATCTCTGGGAATGAGAACCTGAAACGATTATTTGAATAAGCAACTAGATGTGTTTGATGCATGTGGTTGGAGGACTATACTTTGAGAAACATTAGCTTGTAGGAAGTGATAATATATTCACATAGTGAGGGAAGACAGAGATAGAGAGGGAGATAGAGTCATTTATTTTGAACACAAATTTTAGGGGATAGGACACCTTTAAATGTCTGTTTGTTTACAATGCAATGGGATTGAAGCACCTGGGTGGCACCTTCAGTTAAGCATCTGCCTTCAGCTCAGGTCATGATCCCAGGGTCCTGAGACTGAGCCCCACATTGGGCTACTTCACATCAGGGGGGATCCTGCTTCTCCCTCTCCCTCTGCCTGCCATTTTCCTTGCTTGTGACCTCTCTCTCGGTCAAATAAATAAATAAAAATCTTTAAAATAAAAAATAAAAATAAAATAAAATGGGATTTGCAAGGCAATCTATGTTAAATGCTAATTGAAGTTAATCGTATACATTTCTATATGATATTGATAAATACTAACTAAAAAGACATAGGACTTTTTATTGCTTTCCAAAGATGTGAAATCTATAATAATAATAGCAGTTAACATTTAATTAGCCCTTAGTTTGTGTCAAACACTCTTCAGAGTGTTTCATAGGTAAATTATTTAAGACCACAGTAATCTAAAGAGTTACATGCTATTATTCTCTCCATTTTACAAGATAGATAATTGAGAGCAAGAGGCTGGATAACTTGACCCCAAACTAATCGAAGTGACACAGCCAAATAGAAAGTTCACAATCTTAATCAATACGATGTACCGATATGGCAATTTCAACTATTTTTATTGCAAATATTCAAATTAATGTTTGGTGAAATTTTTTCAGTTATTTATTTTTTATTCAGTAAATACTTTCCAAATATTTATAACTTTTCCCCTAAATCACTAGAAAAGTTTTAAAGATTATTTTTGAGTATAAAATGTCACTATAGAAATCATTTTAGATATATTTGACATAAATCTTTGCCATTTACTTTACTTCCATCCATCTTTGTCTTCGATGTATAGAAATATGTCCACAAATAATGGAAAAATAAATGTAAATTCACTTAAATGAGTGGAAAAACCCATAACCAGTGTCAACTGTCAAGTGAATTAGAAGAACTGAATGAGTAATGACTGAGTATATATAATTCTGCTGATGGTGTGGATTTACAGATACATATGTGACATTTGTCCCACAAAGAAAGACAGAGACAAGTGAACTGTTTTAAACACATTAAGTATATCTTTGGGGAATTTACGAAAAACTTTTCTTAAAATAGGTTACTTGGTCTGGTGTATTTACACCTTTACATAGCACCCACCCCAGAAGGACCAATTCAATGTGGAAATGACAAGTACTTGACTACTTGTACTAAAGCTCTCTTCAAAAAAGCAAAAGCAAAAGTAAAACGCAAAATATATACGTGCATTCCCACAAATAAAAATATAAACAAAACAAAAATATTCACAACAAATAAAAAGCTTAAGGTGGAAATTACTTCTCATATGAATATTTAGACCTTTAAAATACATATTAAATTAGAGTGTCTAAAGCCAATCATCAAAAGTTGTAGATATGCTCTTTCTATTAAATTAGTGGAAATTTCTAAAATCTTGGTCATAAATAATTATATTTTTGAGAGATGATATGTTCAATGAAAAGGAGTTTGGCCATGAAATTGTGCTGTTTGGAAAGATCCCATATGTGCAACTTACTACTTGCATCATCTTTTTCTATTTCAGTTTTTTTTACATAAAAGGGACTGTTAGAATGTGCCTTTACAGTTAAATGTTCATTAAATGTGATAATTCAAGTAAAAGAGTTCTAGATCATGGTAAGATCTCTACAATAATTTAGCTATTCATATCACTTTCACTATTATCTCTGAAAAAATAATCACCTTCACTATTATCTCTGAAAAAATAATAAGATTTTAATTGGCAACAGTTTTCAAAAAATAAAAGACAAATCTCTATCTTAATGCTTATATTAAGTAAATAAGGAAACCATTTATAAGAGCATTTAAAAAAATAAACCCAAAGCCAAATAAAACAAATTCTAGAACATAAACAAAACTCTATTTGATCTTGGAGTGGGCAAAAGTTGGTTAAACAGACTATAAAGCACAAATTACAAAAGAAAATTTTGAGAAGTTGAACCTCATCAAAATTAAACATTTTTGCTCTTCACAGGTCACCAATAAGAAAATGAAAAAGCAAGTCACAAACTGGGAGAAGATATTTATTGAATGCACATCTAACAAAGGATTTGCATTGAGAACTCCTACAAGTCATTAATAACAAGAAAAATCAACTCAACATGGAAAACAAAAGATAATTAACTAAAGAACAATATGCAACAAATGATGCTTAGCACCATATTCATCAGATAAATGTAAATTAAAATATTAGGAAACATCCCTACACAACCATTATATTGGCTAAAATTAAAAAGCTTGACCCTCCCAAAGTGTTATTGAAGATATGAAGGAAATGGAACTCTCTTACACTGCTGGTGGGACTGTAAAATAATATCATCAATTTGGAAAAGCGTTTGGCAATCTTTTTTGAAAAGTGAAACCTATATGATCCAGCCAGAAACAGTTACATTAATGAGTCCTAGTGAAAAATAAAAGTATAAAATGTAAATAAATAAATAAATAAATACCATGAGAGTCTCTCAAGTAATATCATATTATCTTATTAAGAAACAATTGTTGTTTGCTAGGAATCTAGCAATGAACTATTTCTGCAATGTAATCATGAATTCCCATGCTTTGTTTAGACTGTGATTTAGAGTTCCTTTACTAAGAGCATTGAATTTTTATTCCATTTTTCATATGTTACTTTTACCTTTATAGCAAAACCTCAAGGAACTCTTTAGCTCAGGACCGTGTAGACAATAAAATAATTGAGAATGACTAAGTCTGAAATTCAGAGTGGGATAAATATGTAAATCTTACATACATGTAACTCACTGAAGGATATTTAAGATACATAGTTAATTTCTCAATAAGAAGGAATGTGTAAATTTCATTAACAAGTGAATGTACCTGTGCTCGGTTCAGATGCTCTGCTTTATTCGTCTCCCTATTTTATTACCCCATGATTGTTTTCTGTGTTCACTTTCACATGCATTAGGGACTACAAACAAAAAAGAATTAAATGAGCAAAACCAACAAAAACCTTTTTTGCCATCAAGATTGGTACCCTAAGCTGCTGAGCACAGTCGGCCTCTCTGCTTCAGGTCAATATTGAGTTTGTCAGAAAGCATCCCTGGCTATATTTCCAGAGGTTCAATTTCTGTTCCTTCCTGAGACTGCATAAGTTTCTACGATTTCTAAACATGAAATAAGCTCCACTTTTATGATATCTCTGCAAAATATCAACTCTTGCTGTCCTGGTTCCTGTTTATTCTCACTTAGAAATGCTTAACTTGCGTGTCTGAGACCTGGGACATGCTGCTGCCTTAGGGTTATGGCCCAACCAAACTTTAATCAAAAAAAAAAAAAAAAAAAGTCATTCCAAGTTGAGCACTACATAAGAAAAACTCTCTTCTACTGAGCAGAATTTTACTGACTTTATGCTACTATATGCTATAAGCAGGCAGAAAATAAACCAGGAAAAGTATTGGAAAAACTGGTTTCTAATATCTCGATTTCTATTTTGTATGCCTTAAAATTTTAAATGATTATGAGATAAGTGGAAATACCAAGAAGATAGTTAAGCGTATTATGAGCTCAGTGGAGAGCTCTAGTCTAGAATAAAAACTAGAGAGTCATTTGAAAAAATATCACATAATCGGGAATAGATGGAATCACTTAAGGAAAGAGTGTGATAGAGAAAAGAAAGGCGGTTAAGTTGTAGTAAGAAAACTTAAGATTTACAGGGGGCTGTTAAGGAGAAGAGGAAATTACAAATAACTGCCAAATCTAAAGAAGAAAACTGGAAATGTATGGGTCACATGAGCTTGTCACAAGACAAGCCTGGAAGGGTACATAGAATCTAGGGAAGACTTAGTTATTTTTCTTTCTGTTTTGATATGAGAGATACCAGATGATGGTAGATTTGACCCATAGACAGAAAGATGTTGTCGATACAGAAGAGAACACAACCTAAAGAAAAATTTCCTAAAAAATGGCTAAAGAGGTTCACAAAATCACAAGTGGTGGGTTTGATTAGTCTTTCATTCCAAGTGGAGGAGATTCACGTAAAAAAGAGAAGCTTCCAAAGATAGGGGTGAACAAGGTTGGGGTATATTATTTTTATTGATCTTCAAAGAGTAGAAAGTTTCCCTTGAAGATTTCTTTCTCCTTGTGAGAATATGGTGAATTCATCTTTGAGAGAATTATGGATGTGTGGGGACATCTGTGAACTTTATTAAATCTGATAAATTTTGAGTGTGAGTGGCTTAATATGCAACAGTTTTAAACAATACATTATATTACAAAGATTTACTATTTTATTTTATAAGAAATCTGAGGGTAGATGGTTCCATTTGGTCCTTTTAGTAGTACACTGGTAACCTCAAAAATCTCCTGGTCTTTGTATACTTCTTTCTTTCTTTCTTTCTTTCTTTCTTTCTTTCTTTCTTTCTTTCTTTCTTTCTTTCTTCTTTCTTTCTTTCTTTCTTTCTTTCTTTCTTTCTTTCTTCTTTCCTTCTTTCTTTCTTATCTTTATATGTTTCTACTGCCATAACTAGGACATTTTTCCTACACACATGGTCACAAGATAGACACAACCTGCAGTCATAACTTTCTCTAATTCTTCTTGTCAAATCTGAAATGAGCAATTTTTTAATTAATGTTTCTTTTTTGGTAAAAAGAGAAAATTTATCTTAAGTCCCTTCATCAGATATTGCCATGCATTTAAGTGATCAGAATTTAGTGACATCCTCATGTTTAAACTAACCATGGACATCAGGGACAAAGGGAAAGGGTACTGAATTAGAAGTGGTATTATTTACTCTGAGGACTTGCGGATGGGTGCAGCTTCCTAGAGCTTTGGGAGATGCCTTTCTCAAAATGAAGATATTGTTAATAAATTAGAAAGACTATGACCCTTAAAGAGACAGAAAATAAACAGTTCTACGATAAGTAAAATGGAGAAAATATAAAACATGAGAGAGCACATTTCAACAGCAATGTTGATTTTGGCTGCCAAGCAATTTGGCATGTATATTTGAGTTATAATTAATATATATTCAAAGTAAATTCACATTTGAAACTTTCCCAATTTGTAATTAATAAGAGTTTTACAAAACATCTGTGCTAATGGACTTACCTAACATCATATTTTTGTACTATTTCAAACATTCTGGAAGGTCTGGAATTCCTCTTCTCATCCCCTTCTCAGGACAGGCAGACAAAAAGTGACTTGTCAATCAAACAGCAATGGGCATGATCTCATAGATCTTCCTTTTTTCATACCACCATCTTTTATGCTCAATATCATCTTTTGTGACATGGAAATGCATCTGTCCTTTTATTATTGAGAACTGGAAAGATTTAGAACAATTTCTAAACTAAACAATGTAGAAATTTTCATCATCTATCCCAATAAAGAAATTAAAGGACATCTTAGGCTTCATACACTTAATTCTCTTCTTATATATTTATAGTATAAAATAATCAGTGTTATGAAACTGGAATAGCTTCAACTTTGCTGTTTTTTTCCTTTCCTAGCAATAGTTTACAAGATTCATTTCTATTCATACAAAGAAATTAATATTGCATGCAGAGCGATTAAAAGTACCTTTAGTGGGATCCCTGGGTGGCGCAGCGGTTTAGCGCCTGCCTTTGGCCCAGGGCGCGATCCTGGAGACCCGGGATCAAATCCCACGTCGGGCTCCCGGTGCATGGAGCCTGCTTCTCCCTCTGCCTGTGTCTCTGCCTCTCTCTCTCTCTCTCTCTCTCTCTCTCTCTCTGTGGGACTATCATAAATAAATAAAAGTTAAAAATTTTTAAAAGTACCTTTAGCTTACTGAAGCAGAAATATTAAGGATTTCCTGTTCCACCAGTAGAGACTTTTTTGAAGGAATATCAGAATAAAACCATAAATTTATTTTGGGGGGTGGCAATACTTAATAGAACAATAATTACATGATAATCAAAATTATAATGACAGTATAAGCTTTAGGATAGTGCTGACATAAAAACATCAATATTTGGAGATAGAATAATTAGACTCTGGTTTTTCATATTTATTTGTGATGAAATTAACCAGACACTGCTTCCCTCTCTGACCAGAAACTAGAGACATTGAGAGGAAACTCAGTAGAAACTAAATTTAGGTTGTGAGAAAGTTTACAAATCTTGCTTACCTTGAGGTGCAAGGGATATAAATTTAAGGACTGACAGCATAAGGTGGTCACAATGGACACTTTTATAATGGAGATCACTGAATATTTCCTGGCACTCTAAGAGACAATGTACTTTAATGTAGATTATATTGATTTACCCTAAGATAACTGTTTCCTCTTACCTTGCAATAACTTGGAGCAAATCAATGCAATCTGCATTTCAATACTTTGTTTTACTGATTTCTTAATAGAGATGGTTTGAAAAATTTGATTAGGGGAAAATATGCCCACACCTACTAATAACCAAACTGCATACAGGTAGGAAATTAGAGAGTAAAATACATCACTTTATTTTTAAATCCACCAAGGCAATTAATGCTTCTCTATTCTAGAAAGTTTACTGATGAAGATGTGACCTTGCTAACTTTGTCGTAGTGTCTAAAAGGCCCTGCTTAAAAGCATTCATATCATGCCATGAAGGTTATACTACATGATTCCATTAAGATGCAAGCAGTAAATAGGTACTGCCAATAAATGCAGAATAATTTCACCATATCTCTTGCTCATTTTTTTTATTTTTAAAGTTTTATATATTTATTTTCTTAGCAATCACAACATTTCCATGACTATAAACATATTATTTGAAGGTGGTAAAAGTGTCTCTTAATCCACTGAGATTTTGTGAAAGCCTTCTGGCCACCCTCCTTCCATAGGGTTTTAGATTCTTATCAGTAGAGATACACAGTTTGAACGCAGGTTTATTGATGGTTCTACTGTCATCGCTCTACCGGCCACTGGTTAATGTATTATAAATCTGCAAAATAAATCAAAGAGGCCAATGAAGGAAATACAAGTCCACCAGGAAAGACATCTGGTGTAATGTATAAATAGGGCTCATCTTCATATAGGTTAATGCAGGGGGAGTTGTTAACAGTTGTTAATGTCAACATTTTTTTATGTTCCAATTACATTTAAGTATCAAGGAAGATCACATGGGGAAGGTTATCAAACCAAGATGTTATTAAATATTTGATATAATTCATTCAGGAATAAGATAAATGGCTAATTTATATATCATCCACTTGAGAAGAAAAAGAGAGTAGAGAAAGAAGAGAAAATTGCTTTTGTCCTCCAGGATCAGTAGCAGTTAATGTACCTTGTTACTATAATAAAAATAATTAAAGAACCATAATAAGCCTTTAAGGTATTCTTAGATTAATGCAGTAAGAAGGTATAAAATTATCTACAGTTACTTTAACCTTTCATCTACTTCTCAAATTTTTCACATCTCTAAATATTCAGCCCAACTCCTAGATTTTTCATAAATCCATATGTGCATTTTTCTTCTTCAGTTTCATCTTACATTTATTGTACGTGATTATATTATTTTGAATTTTATTTATTACAACAATCATTTCTTCCCAGAGAGATTTTAATTCTAAGCACACACACACACACACACACACACACACACATCCCACCGGTAAATTCTCTGTATCACAAATTACTAGGCTTGTATCACAGTAGGACTTACAACTATTTAGGATAAAATCTAGTAAAGTGAAATTCTAACATTTTTACTCTCCTGATCACTAAATCCAAATCATGAGGATATTGCAAGAACATTTCAAAATTTATTCAGAAATTGACATTTACAAGAACATTTTCAATTGGCATCTTAAGAAACCTTGTTAGACCACTTGAAAGTACATTTATAAGAACATTTGCAGTTAAAGGGAATTTTTATGAAAAAGACATGACTTTATTAAGTGATTTTATTAAATTATATACATGCAAGTAGTCTCATACACGTGAGCATTCACTAGAGGTAGTAAATAACCAAAAAGTAATTATCAGCCTTTTTAAGTTTAATTTTAACCTTACATAATGAATTCACTGTTATCCTTACTTTTAGAACTATTTTTTTATGGGTTTAGTCAAAATGGAACATGTAGATGTATGTCCTGATAGTTTTGAATTTACCTGTTGTACTTAAGGTGGTTAAAAATATATCTACTGACTTTCATATTGAAACTCATGCACTGTTTAACTTTTAGTTTGATTACTATGGTTAAAAATATTATTAGTGATACCTGGGTGGTTTAATTGGTTAAGCATCAGGCTTGATTTTGGCTTAGATCACGATCTCAGGGTCGTGAGTTCATGAGATCAAGCTCCAGGTAGGACCCTGTGCTCAGCAGGGAGTTAGGCTTAAAGATTCTCTCCCTCTCCCCCTCCCACTGCTCATGCATATTCTCTTTCTCTCTCTCTCATATAAATAAGTAAATCTTTGAAAAATATTGTTATATTTTGGTATTTTAGATACTTAATTTATGGTTGATCAAACTTTAGGGATATGGCACACAAAGAAGAACTTATAGTCAAAATGTTAAGATATAAACATACAGGAATTTCATAATATTCAACACTATTTTTTTAAAGATTTTATTTATTTATTCATGAGAGACTCAGAAAAAGGCTGAGACATAAGCAGAGGGGGAAACAGGTTCTCCACAGGAAGCCCCACACAGGACTCGATCCCAGGACCCCGGGATCATGACCTGAGCTGAAGGCAGATGCTCAACCACTGAGCCACCCAGGTGTCCAAACGCTATCTATTTTTAAAGAAGATAAAAAAGAAAGGAAAATTTAGTTTGATAATGATTACATCCCCTAAATATTCAGGAAGATCCCACTTAGTAGATAAGCTATAGACATATTCACTTTAATAATCAGGAAAATGCATGAATATTTGAGTTTGCCGCTATTGTTTAAAATACTACTTGCTAATGCTTTAAACGAATAGAAAAAGAATTGGAAGAAAATAGATGAAGCTTCTACTATTTGAAGATGATGTGATCATCACTGTGAAAAATGTAACAGAAATCAACAAGTTTTTAAGTAATTGAGAGATTATGGTAATATTTGGTCAAATGTAACAGGAATTTTTCTGCACCAGCAAAAAGCAATTAGAAAATGCAGTAAGACCTGCCAGAGTCTGATAAATAGGGTATAAAACATAAATCACATATAATTCAGTATTGCATTATTACTGGTTAATAAAATGCTCTGACCAATCTGAGCAGACAGGATTCAGCAGCCGGATCCTAGATGGCTTGACATCACCAATGGGCAGTTGGTCTGCTCTGGCTTCAACCTGATAAAGACGACTCTTGGTGCTGTGGCATTCTGTGTCTTTCAAAAAAGAACAGCAGTTGAGGGAATATGTACCTGGATGTTACCTATATTTTGATCCAAATCCAGGAAAACTGAGCAAGAAGAAAAGTAATGACTCAAGGACACACTGTACACCCCTGGAGTTGCCTAGACTAACATTTATCTAAGGACAGGTCAATTTCTTCCATGTCCTCTTGCTCTTATTTAAAAAATAATGACTATTATTATTTTTATCTCACTCCTGTTTTAAATGTAGGATGATAGGAGTTCAAAGACAAAAAAAAAAAAAAAAGACAGCCAACTGCCCAATGCCTTAGATCTAAACTAAATACTTAACAATGGACGTTTACTGTGCTATAGAATATATTCATCTATAGTACAAAATAGGAATAAAGGTTCTAATATCTTAGGAAATAACTGAACAAGAAATAGCACCATCAGAAAAATTTTATGACTCTTAACAATATAAACATCCCATTGTACTCTATTAAAATTATCTAAATAAGTAAAAAATGCATAACATATTAGTGGATTAAATGGCTGATTTTTGCTTCTCAGAATAAACTAGTAATTAAATGCAACCCCAGTCAAATTGTTATTTTGAAAAATAAAGATCGTTAAATAATCTATGCTTGAAAAAAAAATAAAGCATGATGGGGGTTCATTTTACTAACTCTTAGCACAAAGCAAGAAGCCAAAGAATATAAAACAATAGTTCAGAGTGAAAAAATAAGTGATAACCTATGTTTATGTGCTAACCAATATAAGATAAAGAAGTCATTGAAATCAATGAAGAAAAGATATGTTTCACATATGATCTTGGGATAACTGAATCACTATTAGGAGAAAAAAAATAAAACTAGATTTTTAATCTTACACTGAATAAAAAATTATGGACTCTAAAAGGACGAGAAAACATTTAGAATATTAATACTAGTTACTAGTCGTGGGAAGTACTTCTGCAACAGGAGCCTAGTATCACAAATAGTTATGAAAGTTGTTGATTTCTTTATATTACGTTAAAACTGCCTTTGCACAAAAGATAAGCAGAGACAGTTTATCAGTAAGAAAATTAGGAGAAGAATCTTGTGAAATGTTCAATTAGGATGTAATATTTAACATGTGCAATTAATTCCTGCAAATCAAGGAACAAAAATAGAAAAATATGCAAAGGATATGCACATGCAATATCAGACATGACTATAGATCCCAAAGAAAGATTACTTAGATTCGTGAGAGGAAACATAAAAAATATTCATCCCAATTCGCTTTGTAGTGGTAACGAATTGTGGCAATGCAGTGTCAACCAATTGGGATACAGCTAATAAAATATAAATACTATGTAGCAGGAAACAAAATCCTGATGTAGCTATACCCATGTGTGTCCTTATGTCTTTAAAGAAAAATAATTTGAGTACAAGTAACAAAATAAGTAACAGGAACAGGTAAGAAACAGAAAGAGGTGTGTTTCAGCCACGTTGTAGTAATAGGATGGCTCCCAACCAACATTTGGTTGCCTGTCAAGACTGATGATGGCATACGCAGGAGACTTTCTGAGGAGAGTAGGGTGACTCTCAAGCTGTTCAAAAAGATGGCTTAAGAGAGCAGGAAAGGAGACCAGCTGGAATTTTTGGTTTTTTAATGGTTAGGATGCAGGCTGGCATGAGTGTTGTCATGCATGGGAAGGGGCTTCATAATTTAAAATTCTCATCTGGGTCAAAGGAGCAAGCATCCATGCTTCCTTAGCAGCTTATTTAGCTGTGGGGCAGAGGAAAGGGGGATGGTTGAAGCTTTAAAGCTGTCAGAAAACATAAAAAAATGATCAGACTCTTTATAATAAGACCTGAACCAGAATAGCACTTATATATCTGTAAACAGACAGATACAGACAAACACCACACACACCCCCAAATGCATTCCCAAGAACTGATACACATTCAACACTTTCCAGCAGTGAGTGTAGAGTTGAAGCTATACAAAAAGAGAGGAAACAAGCTAGTAATCTCAAAAATACCTGTTGATTATGGAATAGAAGAATGGATGTCGCAATAAAAATAGCAGCCATTGATTATGCATATGTCATATTTTAAAAGCATTATATGCATTATCTTACTGAATCAACCTTATGAATAATTCAAAGGAAACTGAGTCTATGAGAAGCTGCACCAAAGATATTTTGCTAGAACTTGGATAATTATCTCTGCCCATTGCAGGATATCTGTTTCTAGTGACTCAATTACGACAGCCATACTGTGTCTTTCCCTTAGAGAATGTTTTACAAGCCCTGACACATTTGTATCCTTATCTCTTTATTTGAATGTTCATAACCTGTCACTGAAAAATGGTACCATTTGTGTAGCAAGCCTGAAGATGTGCCTAAGAAGTGCTAGAAGTGGTGATTATAATACAGGAAGAAATCTTGTTTAATAAAAATATGTATCTGGATGTAGCCATTATTTTTTCCTTTGGCTATGATATCTTTTGTGAAACCGAGTGGGAATGTAGCTGAAACTTTCAATACATAGTGAAATTTTTATATGTTATGTCTTGTTTCTACAACTAGATCTTGACTATAAAAAAATTTAAGAAAAAGTAAAAATAACATTTGCAAAGTGAACAGTTGTGACATTCACTGTGTTGTTTTATCTGGAAAATGTCACTTGATTTTTTTTTTCTAAATTTTTGTACTTGTCTCTACTTGAATTGTAAAATATACCCTGATATCTGCATAACTTCCATCCTCAGTTCCTACAGGCCTTTGATCAAATATCATCTTTTAAAAGAGGTTTTAACCAATCATGATTTTAAAATAATAGCATCAATCCTAATCTGGTACACCCTAACCCCTTCTCCTTGCATTTTCCCTCTCCTTACTACTTAGCACCATTCAGTTCACTGCATACTTATTTGGCTTATTTTCAGCCTCTGCCTCTAAAATGTGAGCTCTGATACTTGTTTTGCTTTCAGATATATTTTCGGTGATAAAAAGAGCAGGATTAGTTTCACTGAATGAGTCATTTTTTTTTTTACCAGTGGCCAGACATTGATCTCAACAATGCTGTTGTTCTGATTTTCCTATCATGTTGAAATAAAGTATTCGATTTGTGGAGAAGTTATATTTTAAGACTCATCTCTGTTCATATTTTAAAACATGACAATAATCTGTAGAGATTTATATACTATCATAAGCTATGTTAGCAATCATACAACTTTGGATTTTCAAACACATTAATATTGGGATGCCTGGGTGGCTCAGCGGTTGAGCGTCTGCCTTCAGCTCAGGCTGTGATCCTGGAGTTCCAGGATTGAGTCCCGCATGAGGCTCCTGCAGAAAGCCTGCTTGCCTCTCCCTCTGCCTCTCTCTATATCTCTCATGAATAAATAAATAAATAAATAAATAAATAAATAAATAAATAATCTTAAAAAAAACTAATATTTTATAAATTGAATTTCTGCCAGGAAATTCCATGGATTCCATCATCATATCATGTGTGTTTAGTTTTCTTTATATACTTACTACAACTTCATAATTTTTTTTCCTATTTGAATACACTTTATTCTGCATTTGGGATATCTTGAAAAGGGAAGGCTATTTTCTTTCTTCTTCTTATGAAAAAAACATAGCAGAAACTGTCATCTGCCTAAATAGCTCTCACCCCAGCATCACTGGAATCTTCCCATCACAGTTTGTCTCATTGTCCAACTTCCACTCTCTTTCTAATGTCCACTCACCTCAAGAAAGGCTAACTCCTTCTTTTGCCAAAAGGGCTTGTTCTTCTTTGGTAGAAACCAACCTTAGAATCTACACAGTATAATCTTTGCCAGTGACCTGGTTCAGGCATTAAATTCTAATGGTCGTTATTTACTGGGGGCAAGGATTACTTCTAGGAATTTTTTTCCTTTTTTTTTTTTTTTTTTTTTTTGCTCTTAACAAGTACATGAGGGAGAAATGGCCTCTTTTATGCCTCTGGACACTGTTGCATCTGGGTGTGAGAACTGAAATTGCTGTTGCCATTAATGACAAGAAAGAAATCTTGCCCGAGGATGATGCAAACACAAGAAGCAAAGCAGAGCTAGAAAAAAATGCAGAGAAGCGGACTTGGAGCCTTGGTCATAACACGTTTGGAGAACCTTATTTTTGAGACTTTATGATATGTGACACATTTACTATTGTTTAGCTGTTTATATTCATACTGGTGCATGAATTAAAAAAAACATTCTAAATAAAATGCAGCAGAAAGTATATCAATGACATAATACATGCTAATAGCAAGATGGATTTAAGTTTGCTAATGTCAAGTATTGGTGAAGGCATGAGGAAAATGGTACTCTCTGACTTGGCTTGTTGGACTATAGATCAGGACAGCCATTTTGGAGGGAGATTATCTGTAGAAACAAAAATTAAAAATGCACTCAGTTCCTGCAAATCCATTCCTCATTATCTGCCTTAGAGAAACTATCATGTATATGTACAGAAGACATATTCAAAGCTATTTATTCCATCTTTATTTTAATCAGGAGAAGCAGAATCGCCAAGACTTTTATTACTAAGGAAATGGGAAGTATTTTTAAAAGCTGTGTTATTCTTTTTGTTTTGTTTTCTGGCCCTCTTTACCCTAGCTCACCCAAATTTTTTATCTTACTCAAAGGAGTTAAAAATAATGGAAGCAGAAAACATGAAGGTAATAGCAGTTTCTGAAATGCAAGATTAAGATTACTTATGAGGAAGAGAGTTTTTGAGAGAAAAACAACCCAAACTCTGTTTTTCTCTCTCCTTAATGAGGTAAGGGTTTTGAAAACTCAGGTTAGAGCTTTCCTGTAGTGTGGAGAATGAACTGGTTCCACATATATCACCTTTATCTCTTGAAGAGAGAAGAGACTATTGGTGTTACGAATTAGGGCAAATAAAAAGGAAGAGAAAGTGAGGAGTGAGGCGTTGCCAAGAATTGTCCACTAGCACATGGTCCACTACTCATTTATCTAGAGTGTCAACTTGTTTGAATCGTGTTCCTAAGTACCTACATTCACTTGCCTGTGCAGAAGAGTCCGTGAGAGAGAAGGCCTTGGGGTCTGCTCTCCTACGTCACCCTCAGTCTATTTGCACTGCAGACATTAAATTAAGAGGAAATGGACCCGTCAGGGTCCCTCTAGAGTTGCAAGACATGAACCTACAGAAGAGAGAGACACTGGATCTCTGACCCAGAGAGTAGATGCACAAACACTTAGTAGGGGAGAAGTCAGAGTATTGATAGGCTATAATGTGAGAAAAAAAAAAGTTCAAAAATTATTTTTTCCTTAGATCTTAATTATGGGTGCCTCTAAGGCTAAAAAAAAAAAAAAAAAAAAAACACTCAGGAGACAAGCATCATTGCTCTAGAGACCAAAGGAGGTGCAGAAGGATATGCCCAGAGACCCTAATTCTTCCTTATTTCTTGAGTTCACAAGAGCCATGCTTCTCCTCAAGCTCCTCCCTTCCCTGTTACAGTTCATTCGTATGTCAAGATCCATAAAATGGAGACTGTCCCAGTGGCTCAGACCATATCACAAATCAAAGCCTAAGGCGGCCTGCACTGACGGGAAAAGCCTCACTGTGGGAGAAACCTAACACCAACCACAATCCTCCAACTTAGCTTTAGCTAGCTTATATTAGAAAATAGGACCTGCTGGCCTCATCAGGAAATCTTCAACGTCTTAGCCAATCACGTCCTGTTTATGCATCGCCTCTTCTCACATTCTATAAATCTTGCTCTTGCCCCAAATCTCTCAGGCAGGGTGCTCCACTGCTTGTGAGGCACTGTATCCTCTGAACTCATGGATTGATGTCTCTTGAATAAAGGGCAACCAACGTGTTATAAATTGTTTTACTTTTGTCACTTAATACCCCAAATCTGTTTTTCAAGAGCTACTAGAGCTACTCAAGAAGTAGGAGGGATATACGAACAACTAATTATATAAAACCAGAATGAGCTCTATTTAGGAGAGATTTCTGAATTTTTGTCTAGGGTCAATGTTTAACTGCATTGGACAATTTGAGGATCAGAAAGACAGATTACATCTGGTCTGCACAGAAAAGCAGTGTTGTGAGTTAAGAATTTTGGAGGAATATTAAAAGTGACAAATCTATATTACAAAGAAATAGTCCTGAAATATATTATTAAGTGAAAAATTAGCAGAAAGTTTCAAGCAGTATGAAACCTTTTGCATAGAAAAACATCACCCTTCTTCCAACACACATGTGTAATGTAAACACTTAGCAAAAAAGCTGGAAGGAAGCAGTCCATCTGGGTAAGAGTACATATTCTTTGATAAAAAAAAGAGAGAAAGCCAAATGAGATTTAACATAGGTTGATATGTTTTAAGTTATTAGAAGGAAAACACAGCTAACTATATAATTTTAAGAAATAAATTTTTGGCTAAAAATAAGTAAGTAAGTAAATAAATAAATAAATAAATAAATAAATAAATAAATAAATAAATAAATTTTTAAGAAACATAAAGGAAATCTCAATTAAAAATTTTCAGTCATTTCAGAGATTTGGAAGTGTATGATGACTATACTGGTATAGGAATAAATTAGCTACACAATTTACTTCAAATTTTGTTAAGAGCAAAGCAATCAAATATTTCCTGTTATGTGCATTTATTCTGAGAAATAAACACATGACTTTTGTTTATTTTGTTTTAACTCTGCCAATTCTAAGCGTAGAGAGGAAAATTTTAGGTGCCAATATCAGTACATTTAGCATAATGTGAAGTTTATAGATGTCCCCAAAGTTATTTTAATAATGGCAATATTGACTCATATTCATTGTCTCAATGTATTAAACATTGAATATGCATCAGCTTACTTAATCTTCACATACATCAAAAACTTACTACATAGTCATATACATCCCCATTTAGAGATTAGGAAACCAAGACATAAAAAGTTTGAAATTGGGGATCCCTGGGTAGCTCAGTGGTTTGGCACCTGCCTTCAGCCCAGGGCATGATCCTGAAGACCCTGGATCGAGTCCCCCACATCAGGCTCCCTGCATGGAGCCTGCTCCTCCTCTGCCTGTGTCTCTGTCTCTCCCTCTCCCTCTCTCTGTGTATGTCTCTCATAAATAAAATCTTTAAAAAAAACCTTGAAATTAGCTCAACCAAGAGAGTACACATAGAAATAAGGTGTAGATTAAACTTGGGCATTCTATTTAGTAGTCTATATCATTGATTTCTAAGATAAAGACCTACCTTGAGTTTCAATGACTGGTTTACTGAAAAGTCTCTTTGACTCAGTTCATTTTCTTATGCCTCATTTTCTTATTGCCTGTGCCTTTTTTTACATTACACGCTTCCAGAAAGGGAAGGTTCTTCATAATGACCCAGCAGCTCTCTTTGCCACCTTATTTCTTATATACCTGCCTTGTATCTGTTCAACTGTGAAGAGATTTTGGAAAATCCCTGAGGCTTTACTATTCTGGATATGGAATTGTGTTTATAGTATAGTTAGCTAGCTAAACATATTATCTAAAATCTCTGAGCTTGTCTTCTTCGATTGTTAAAATACAATAAACCCCATCTAGTTCCCATGCAATAGTTTTATACAGAGTACTTACTCCTCTCTTATGCCCATGTTGTGATTTGTTTGCAGTTTCTATACAAAGTCTTGCTATTACAGACAAACCCCTTTTCAAAGGAGCTTTTTAACCTAATTTGAATGTATTAATAGCATTTAAACACAAATTTTACAGAATGTAATTACCCTGTCATCAAAGAGTATGCTGTCCCTTTCACTAACGTGCACATTTCCTTTTTAAACAATATAAACTGCACAAGTACAATGTATTAAGTAAATGAAAGGGCCAGGATATCACAGAAAATAGAGAAATCATTAACATATAGATTAGCCCCATCAAAGCGTGATATTTGATGGGATATTCAATGTGATTTATATATCATAAACTAAAAGAGCAGAAGCTTTACTTTTGGAAAGCATCTAATTCAGCAGTCAGTCTTACTTTCTGACATGAAAAATTTAATATGAATGCAATGTGCATGAATGCCAATTACTAGGATAAAAGAGAAGCTCACGGCAATTAAGAGATTATATAGTCCTTTGAAAGATGTAATTAAATGGTAGAAAGTTTCATTTCAGTAATTTCTAAACCAAAAATGTATGGATTTATTTTTATTTTTATCATTCCAATAAAATAAACCTATAAGATAATAGCCTCAGTAAATTTTATAGCTCAATAATTGTATTAGATAAAATATATTTTTACATCATTTATTTTATCAACGCAACTGATTAGTCATTGTAAATTTTGCCTTTTATTAACAGATATCATCATAACTTCTTTCATCCCTAACACCTTTTTAATGTTATTTTTTAAATTATTCTTTCTAAAGATTATTTATAGTGTCAGAGGATGAATAAACTACAAAATATATGTAAAAATAAAGAAAAAAATTAACAAATTTTACATACACATTTGATACTTAGCCAGCCTCCTAAGAGATTGCTTGAATAATTGATTTTGATTTAAAATTAAATTCCTTTGAAGCCACTGAATTCTTTTTCACTGGAGTTCTAAAATTTCACATATACACAGTCTCATTCATTGTCTCAAACTTCAACTTTTGTCAGATATAAGGTAAAAGAAATGAAATGACTTAGTCTCAAGTAACAGAGCCAGAATTGACAGCTCCATCCCACAGCTCCCACTCAGGTGGTCTTTCCATTTAAACCTGATGACTCAAAGGAGAGAAAGGAACTATGAAATACCCTCCAGAAAATAGGAATATGTTGGCTTCAAAGTATGTGGCTGAAAGGATACTTCTTAAACCTTGTTATGTTATATGGTAAAGAAGTCCTAATGAGATATTGATCAATTTCTCTGATTCTCTCTTTTGTTTTTCTAGTCCAAACTGTATCCACCTTTATTAAAGATACTTTTCATAAACAATCATGGTATTTCAGGCAGGACATGGGCGGACGATCGTTAACAGGATACAACAACTTTCAAACTCCCTTCTTCAATGGACTACCAAAATCAGAAAGCCACTATAAAACCCAATGAAGTCTTCATGTGATGCTCTGAACAGGGAAAGTTTAGAGTGGGGGTTGGCAGTTCACATTTAGCATGTTGTTTAACAACTTTTCACAAGCCGACCTTGACTTTCAGGAAATGCAATGAAAATGGCAGAATTATCAATCTGAAGATCCACAAGCTTAAAAAAAGGAACTCTTTTGAGGGACATCATCTCAGTGGTGACACTGTAAAGTCCAGATTGCCTGACACTGGGAACCATTTCTTGGGGTCAGGTTCCAACAGGTCTCTGGGTTTAAGGGAGTCAAGTCTATGTTGAAGGCAGAGAGGGAGAAGAGGACATTACAAAAAAAATGAATTTTAGTTTTTCCACACCACCAACGTGGCTCATGTGTGTCAACATCAAGGAATCCATCCTCCTGGGAGCCAAGCGGAAGTTTCTCAAAACTAGAAGGGAAAGGTGTTTTTCCCCTTGTGATCATTCTAGCTTTGGAGATATTCTATTAGTGACACATGCCCTTCCCCCAAGACGACAATGAAGTGTTCTGTGTGCTAACAACATAGCTTTAAAAAAAAGTAAAACAAAATTCTGCATTTTTATGAAACTTGATAAAAAATAGTATTTCAAACTGTACAGTCATCAGAAGTACACAGTTAACAAAAATGCACACACTTCACTTGGCATCTCCAGCACCTTCAGCTTTCTGTGCCTGGTCTGTTTTGGCATCTCCATTTTCTGCAGGGTTATTTCCATCCTTGCCAGCATCAGCTTTCCCCTTTTTCCCTTTGGGTGCCTTCTTTCCCTTCTTTGTAGGGGTCTTTTTAGGCTTGGGCTCTGGCTTGGGAGGAGTAGGTTTAGGAGATAACCTTGCAGATCTTCCCTGTGGCTCATCCTTCACCTTGGATGTATCTCCTTTAGCCTCCCCTTCAGCCTTTCTCTTGGGCATGGGGCCACGGCGGGGGATGTAAGCACTGGCCACAGGGATGGGGGATGCACGGCTTTGGCTCTGGCCACATCCGGAGGTCATTCCCAGCTCTTCTTCTTCACACTGCTCGATTTCTCTGATTCTCATAAGTAAGTATAGGAGGAGAGGAGTTTGAATTGAGGAGATTTTATTTAAAGAACCGTCCTCAGGATTTTGTACCATCAAACTCCCAAAATCCTTTTCCTCTCACTAAACAATGTATTTATTTAAACTTTGGAAGCTGAAAGGAGGAATAAATCATCTTTTCCCCCATTTTTTCTGCATATTAATAAATACAAATATTTTGCTTGAATTTCTATCTACTACTGAAAGTTTGGTTGCTCATCTAGAAAAAGAAATAACAAAAAAAGTACAATAAAGGAAAGAGCACAAACAAGCATAAAAAGGATAATTAGGGACAAAGGGAAAAACCTATTCATAAACTAGGAGCATGATGCTGTGATATTATTTAGTGACAGTGAGCTCCATTACTTATTGTAGAAATTTGAATTATATCAAATTATATGAAAAGTCAAGAACAAAATTTATAAAATATAACTTAAAATACAGTTTCTTTTCATGATGTTATAAGATACTGTAAATATCAGAATTTGCTGAATTCTATCTCATGTTTAACCATTTTTATTAGTTTATCATTTAAATTTGTAACAATGTTTTGATCAAAAAAAAAATCCCATAATCTTAACCACATTTGGACAGCATAACTTACTCTGAAGATGTGTGTTAAGTAGTGTTATATAATTTGGTTGTAAAATATACTGTAAAACAAACATTAAACATTTACTCAAGCTAGTCAGCTGGATTTGTCAAGAGGGCAAGTATCAGTGGTTAGTATAATCTCACTGAGATAACCTGAAGCAGCCTCAAATTTTCAGAGATAGCTATACACACTTTGAAAATGTTTCAGCAAAACTGCTTCTTAGTGGTCTTGATTCTATGAATACTTCACTGACATGTAAGAAAAAATTCTTTCCTAGAAATTGTCTCCAGAACTCAGATTTAAAAAATAAAAGTAGGTCAATGCCTTTGCTATTTTAAAGATGACTCACATTGATTTAAATCAGATTTTTGAAAATGTTTTATGATTTTCCTCCTCCATTTCTTTAACATTCCCAACTTACAGAAATGTTGGGAGACTCATTGTTAAATATCATCACTCACATGCTTGTCACTCTAGAGTCATCAACAGTTATAACACTTCATCTTTCTAACTCTCTATGTTGGTTTGTATGATGTACATGTATGTATTAATATTAATAATGTTAAATTTGGGTCTTTTCTGTTTCTTTGCAGATGCTATGTTCGTATAGGTCTATTATACTAATTACATTAACATATTTATTAATATTGAATCATGAGTGAACTAAATTTCTAGAATGGATCCCAGATTTATGGTCATGCTATATTATTTCTCTATATTCTTTTTAACAGGCTAATATTTATCTAGAAATTTTGTGTTTATATTTATCAGTGAGTCAGCCTTTTATGTTGTCATTATCATGTTTACATAAAATCATTTACCTGCTTAAATAAAACAAATTAAACTTTACTTTTTCTTTTTTCTCTTCTGTAGAAACGTGTGTTTAAACCATTTCTCTTGGGATCCCTGGGTGGGGCAGCGGTTTGGCGCCTGCCTTTGGCCCAGGGCGCAATCCTGGAGACCCGGGATCGAATCCTACGTCGGGCTCCCGGTGCATAGAGCCTGCTTCTCCCTCTGCCTGTGTCTCTGCCTCTCTCTCTCTCTCTGTGTGACTATCATTAATTAATTAATTAATTAATTAATTAATTAAATAAAAAAAACATTTCTCTTTCTAAATATCTAAAAATTCTCTCTCAAAATTGTTGCCAATTTTTAATGTTAGGTTTCCAAGACATTCATCTAGATTTTAAGTTAATTTGCATAGAGTTATGCAAAATACTCATAAGATATTGATATATTCTATTTGTTTATTTTTAAATATTTTATTTACTTATTCATGAGACACACAGAGAGAGGCAGAGACAGAAGCAGGCTCCTTGTAGGGAGCCCGATACGGACTCAATCCCAGGACCTCAGGATCACAACCTAAGCCGAAGATAGACACTCAACTGCTGAACCGTGCAGGCATCCCAATATATTCTATTTAAATGATTTTCCTTTTCATTTCTTATTCTGTAAATATTTGTAATTTATTGTTTTTCTGTTGTTATATATTAGGTAATGGTTTGTGTATTATGTTATTTTTTTCAGAGTCTATCATCTAAACACAAATATATATGTATTATATGTACAAATACACATTATGTATATATAGTTATGTATATATATCCATAATATAAGTATATATATGATTATATATGTTGTGTATATATATGTGCATGCATATTTAGCTACTGCTTTTTTTCTTACTGTATTAATTTCTGCTTTTATTGATATTGTTTTCCTCATTTTAAGTTTACTAAATTTTTACTACTTATTACTTTGAGATTTTTTTCCCATTTATTTTCCTTGTCTTGTTTTTACTGATATGTGTTTGTACATATAACACAATGATATGGATTTTCTTCTACTCAGTGTTTCAGTTTTAACTTATGGATTTTGATACCAAGTGTTTTAATAATTACTTTTAATATAAATACTGTTAGTTGGGTTTGTATTTCTCTTTCGCCAATTTCTCTTTAAGAATTTTTTTAAAGATTTTATTTATTTATTCATGAGAGACACAGAGAGAGAGAGAGAGGCAGAGACACAGGCAGAGGGAGAAGCAGGCTCCATGCAGGGAGCCCGACATGAGACTTGATCCCAGGTCTCCAGGATCACACCCTGGGCTGAACGGGGTACACCAGGGCTGCCCCCTCTTAAAGAATTTTTAAATCTCTGTGTAGAACGATATTTTGTTCTTTTGCTATAACATTAGTTTCTAGTTTTTCGTATTGTGACCAGAAAATACTATTTGTAATGTATCTACATTTTAGAACTTGTTGGTCTTTTCTTTTTTTTTTTTTTTACTTAATACACATTAAATTTTCTAGAATGCTCTGTAAGCTTCAGAAATATATTCTCTATTATCACTTTGAAAATTTTGTATATATATTCATCTAATTTGAGTTGTAGTATCTTACTTATTCTTTGCCCATTTGACCTGTCTTTGACTCAGTGATATGTTAAAGGCTCCTAATATGAGTGTATTTCAGCCTTTCCTTCTTCAATTTCTTGTAGTTTTTGCTTTAACTAGTTGCTTTTTGTGTTACTGGAAATTTAGATATATTTTCTTAATTTTATTTTTATTTATTCATGAAAGACACACAGAGAGAGGCAGAAACACAGGCAGAAGGAGAAGCAGGAACCCTGCAGGGAGCCCCATGCAGGACACAATCCCAGGACCCAAGGATCACACCCTAAACCAAAGGCATATGCTCAACCACTGAGCCACCCAGGTGCCTCTGGAAATGCTGATATTCAAAATTACTTTGTATTCATTGAGAGCTGAAGCCTTTCCTATTTTAAAGTGTCTGTTAATGTGTAATTATTTATCATAAATTTTACTTGTACTTTCTAAGATACATTTGCCCATGCTTTTTTTAAGGCTTTCTTAATCATCACATTTTTACTCCTTTACTCCTTTTATGCCTTCTATGGTAAGTACCCAATAGCTTTTCTTTTTTTCTTTTTTTTTTTTCCCTTTTTTTTTTTTTTTTTTTTTCTATGTGGAGGAGGTCTCTACTAGCTTTGGTAGGTTTAAGTTCTTTGTCAACTATGAGGTTCAACTACTCAGTGAGGTTATTCAAGTTTTCCTCCTTTTTTTCCCTCTGTTCTCTGATCTTTTTTTTTCATTTTCTTAGAACATATAACATTTAATATAACATTCTGCATGCTATCTCCTTACTTTTAGTCTTAAATCTATGTTTAAATATATTAACAGCTCACTGATCATCCTTTTACCATTTCTTTCTAGTGAATTCCTTTGTGGTTGTAGACTATTCTATTTTCATCAAGCAGACCTCATGAGTACAGAAGTCCCTACATTTTTTTTTCATCTTTAAACAGTTTTTTTCTATTACTTTGATATGATAAATGCTCAACTTGCATTTTCTTTCCTTGAACTTCTTGAAAATGTTGCTCGCCTTACCCTTCCTTCTATATTGGTATTAAGGATTTTGATTACAGCCAAATTCTCTTTCAGGTAGGGGACTCTTTGGATGGAAAGTTCAGAGGATTTTTTCCTTTAATACTAAAGTCGATTAATTTACTTAGTATGCCTGGAAATTTTTAACTGTGAATCAATTCACCAAGTTGCATATGGTTAGTGTCAATATATAGATTCAGGTTCTCTTTATATTTGGGGGAAGTATCCTTAGATTATAGTCTTAATGATTAGTTCTATTTCACTTATTTATCTTATTCTTCATACATGTTAATTATAACAATATTGGTCTCTCTTGGTCTACTGTTTACCTCCATCCCACTTCTTCTGATCATCATTTTGTCTATTTTAATTCATTTTCATTTTTTAAAATTTCTGTTTGCCAATGCATGCTTGTCAACGTGCATTTTATTGTACTTTATTATATTTTAATAATGCATTTTAATGGTTTTATGAAAATTATTATTTGAACTCTCTAAAATGTGATCATTTCCCCAAATGATTTTTACTTGTACTTTTATAGAACTCTATCAGCCCTCATTTGACAGCTTCCTGATTTTGTCATTTCTGATCTGTGTTTAATTTCAGATGCAATTTATCTGCAGTTATTTCTACAGATACTTCCTTGAAAAAATGTTTCAAGACATTTTGTTTTACTTTTGCTTCCATTCATGTTTGCTTTGTGTGTTTTGAGGAATAGATTTTTACCACAGAAATTTATTGTTGTTTTCTTTTCTTCTTCTTGTAAAAGTTTGTTGCTCTGTTGTTAGCTACTTTCTATTCCTTATAAAACCCTGACCAGCAATAAGAAGTTATTCTATATAGGCAGGAGTAACAGTTCTGAGTAGTTGACTTAGTGTCCTATGAAAGTAACTTTTTTTTAAAGCATAGCATAGTGTAATTTCATTATTTTCATCTTTTTAAGTGAAAAAGGGTTGATTGCTCTTCTGATTTTGTGTAACTGTTGATTCTGTAGGACCATTAGTTTCTATTTCTTTACTCATTTATTTCCACCCTGCCACCTAGCCACAAATGTTTCACCTCTCTAGGTCACTCCTTTTCCCCTTGAAGTGGTCCTCCCCAAGACTGCCTCCTCAGAACTAACATCTTCTAACTCCTTCCATTCCATTCTCCAGTATCCAGCATTCAGATGTACCTTATCTCAGACCTGGTCCCAGTATTCCCACAGGCAAGAGGAGACTCTCATTCTGAATGTGATTTTACCTACGTGTCATGGTTAGGGTCCTGAGGACTATTTTTTTTTCCTGTGCAGTCTCCACCTGATTAGTCATGGGTTCCAGAGATGGATCTGATGGTGAAGAATGTTTCTCTATCCATATAGAAACATTTTGTAATATGCTCTTTTTCTGAAAATTGCTATGGATCAATGTTGAATTTTGCTTACATTTTCTTTTTCTTTTTAAGATTTTATTTATTTATTCATGAGAGACATACAGAGAGAGAGGCAGAGACATAGGCAGAGACAGAAGCAGACTCCTCACAGGGAGCCTGATACGGGACTCCATTCCTGGACCTGGGGATCATGCCTTAAGCCAAAGGCAGATGCTGAACCACTGAGCTACCCAGGCGTTCCACATTATCTCTTTTTGATGATGTGTGTTTGGGGCTGTAACTTAGGCAGCAGCGATTAGCCTAGAAGATGCTGTTTGTGTTTAATTTTTTCAGAAGTCCCTGTCTACCTAGAAATAGAATTTACCTCTGTGAGCATGGAAAATATACTATAGATTTACATACATGGTTATATCAGGGGGAATGAAATTCCTGAAAATAAGTTTTTAAAGACCTATAAATGTAAAGTTTTTAAAAAGAGCTTGTAAAGTCATATTACCAAAGACCAATTCCAACACCTTCCTCAAGCTATCAAGTAAATATTATTAAATCAATATATTAATGTGGTGTACCAGCTTACAACTTTCACACTTTCTCCTCAGGTATTTCACCTAAAATTTAGAGGTCTCTAGCTAAGTAATATAAATAATTATTACATTTGTATTTCACTTCTTTTGTGCTTATAGTCAAATTCTCCATAACTTTTTTTATATTTATATAGTTCTGCATTAAAGGAAAATGGTAAACACAACATTTAGTGTGTGTAAGTCCAATTTAATACAGGAGTTTTATAAATAAAAACCCTACATAACCAAATATAATATTCACAGACAATAAAATATTCTGAAATCAACAGCATGTAAAGAGTAAAAATGAATAAATGTATTAACAAATAAAAATGTTCAAGGGCAGTCCAAAAATGATTCAGACAATAAAGCCCTACACTAAGTCAATAAATTTGTTTTATTTAAAGTCTGTATGGAACATTCAGCCAACCTCAGAGGATCTCATAAAGACTTGAGGCTAATGGACTATATCACACATTAATGCCGAATGCATGGGCACCTGGCATTCCTACAGACAATGTAGCCAAAGGCCAGTACTCCAGTGGTTTGTAAGGCTAATGTTAGATTTCTAACAATACAGTATTATCAGCAGGAAGTACAACAACTGGGCAGTTCGGAGTAAAAAGCTACAGCTAACTACAAAGAAGTGCATCAGCATGGGACAAGCAAACAGAAAATGCTAGAAATGCAAAACGCAAGAAAAGTAAAAACAAAAGCCATCTCAAATTACAACCTGTGGTTACTGCGGTGCTATTGTGCAAAACATCACAATAACAATGTGCACTCAAACACACACATCCTTAATTAAAAGTGATTGAAGACTTTTCAATGTTCAACTTTTTTTGAAGAAAATGACCAAGACATTTAAAAATTATACCATAGTTCAAAACACCTAATGCCAATTATGAAATAATGGATGCTTATGAACAGAAACATCAGAAAAGCAAAATTAACCTTAGATGAAAAGTGAGATAATGTAGTTCAAGGGAGGTATAAAACAAACAAACAATGACCAAGTCACGGGGTAGCTCCTGGCTGTCAAGAATTTTTTCTTTGGAAAGAGTCCCAGGAGTGACAAATGAGGTGAGGAAGAGATTTTTAACTCTCTTTGTCTCACCTTCTCATTGGTCAGCAAGGGTCCCTCTCTGCTCCCCTTTGAGATGTAACACAGCTCTGTCTACCACCAGAAGCCCCTGGGGTAAAATCACAACAGCTTGAAAACCTGCTGGGCTGAGAAAATAGTGAAAGAAGTAGGTTGAAGAGCTGAATTGAGCATTCACTCTATCAAACCCTCAGGATTACATTCTAAAAGTCATTTTTCCTTCCATTATGGTCCTTTCAAAGAGTTTAAAAACCCTGAAGAAAGAAGTTGTTGATGGAGAGACAGCTCACCAGCAAAGGTCACAGCAGTTCTGGAAAGCCTGTGTTTCTTCTTGTGAAGGTCCATCCCTCCCTTCTCATTATATATCACCTAGATAAGACAAAAGCAGGGTCTAGACTTTGGCCCCCTGTAGGTACACATTACCAGATACAACTCCGAAACTCCAAGGAGAAATGAGCTGAGTCAGTAAACAATCTGTAGAGAATACGGTCACTGTCAAGGGAAGACAACACGTAGTAGAGGAAACAGAACGCTAAAAAGAGACAGATCAAGAATATGTAGTAAAACAAATTTTAAAAATACAGAATAAGTATAATACACAATCTCAAAATGTTAGGAGATGATTTTGATTCTACAAAGCAAAAATGCCTGTGAACCTTCCTTAAATCATGTGGGAGATACACATGAGTATGTATATTTTACATTCATGTAGGAATGTGATTATGTATAAACCTATTTTGCTATGGAAAAGGAGGCAGACTGTGGGTTACCTATCTCTTTTTTGCTTCTTCTTTCTCCAAAAATATGTTTATATAAAATCACAGGGTCCCGGGATCGAGTCCCACATCAGGCCTCCTGCATGGAGTCTGCTTCTCTCTCTGCCTGTGTCTCTGCCTCTCTGTGTCTCCTGTGAATAAATAAATAAAATCTTAAAAAAAAAAAAAAAGAAAATGTCAGCAAAATTTTTTTAAGATTTTATTTATTTATTCATGAGAGACAGAAAGTCTCCGTATCCACTCCCCCAACACACATGCACACTCTCTCTTAAACATACATACAGTAGGACGGAGGAGAGAGGTTTAGAGACTATTTTAATAAAGTAGTATCATGTTATTCAGAAATCTGCATATTTCTTTTGTCCATCTGCATTATAGAGTAGATCTATCAGAAGACAACTAATACTGCCTTAATTTAAACCTTAAACTATCTGAAATTTATTGTTGGGTATGATATAAAATGTACTTCCATTTCTATTTTCTTCCGTGAATTTTAAACTGTGTAATGTCTTATATTAAATATTTCACACTGCATTGAAATAATAAGTGTCTTGTGCTTTGTTATGAAAATAATGATGGTCTATTTTGCTTCTCTATTTTCTTCCATTATCTGGTATCTGTAAGGGAAATTTCACTTTACTGCTCATAATTTTCATGATTCTACTAGAATTTTGTGTACAATTGCATTCAATTTATAAATTTATTTTGGTATGATTAATTTTTTGCATTTTAATCAAGAGGAATGACAAATATTGTCTTCCCATTGACTAAGATCACATTTTCAGATATTCAAAAATAATATAGCTTTCTTCATATCAGAATTATGACTTTTCAAAATGTTATCCCTATGTAATATTCACACAAATTTCTGTCTTGATTTTCAGTGGAACTTTTTCTCTCATTTATGTATCCAGGTGCCTTTTGCTATAATGGAGACTAAGTAGTGGACCCACATGTTGACACAGAAACCTATTATTAAATATGGTATTTTTAAAGCATTATTTTGGGGCTTTTAAGGTATAAAATCATATTATTAACAGTAAAAGATAGTTTTATCTGTTTTTTTCCATTATTTGCTCTAGTTATTTCTTTGCTTTACATGTACCATTTCCAAAGATACAAGGATCAATGATGATAAAGGATACCATTGCTTTAATTAAATACTTCAAACCTTCTCTATTTAAAATAATGTTTGCTGTTCACTTTTGTTAAATAGTCTATTACATTTAAATAGTAGCATCTGTTCTTATTTTTAAGAGCTCTTATTAGAATTGACATTTGAATTTTATTTAATGCCTTTTTATCTTCAACTGATATAATCACATGTTATGCTGGCTTTGTATATTGAATTGGGAAAATTTCCATCTTCTCAATCATCTTTAGTAATTTAGAGAACTGAAATATGTTCTGAACAGGACAGATCAAATTCAACTGCAAACATGTTTGTTACGGTTTTTAACTTTAATCACCTTACCCATATTTTCTATGACAATTGAAATATCATTCTTTTCCATTTATTTCAAAGGAAATTTTGGTAATTTATACTTAGATAAAGGCATTTTCATCTTTTTAGATTTTCCATTAGTTTGGGTTGATTTTGAGTAGTTTTCTCTTAAATTCTTGCATTTTCTTTTATTTTGGCTTACTTCTGCTCTTTTCCAATTTATTTGTTTTGCTTCATTTTTTTTTCCCCGATCATTAGGCTTATCAGGCCTTTGCCTACTTCAGTAAATAGTAGTAATAGATAATTAATTTAAAAACATATTTTCCCCCCCCAAAAAAAAAAAAAAACATATTTTTGCAACTATGTTTTCTTCCTGCAGATTTTTAATTACCTATTTCAAGCTGTAGGAGCTTCAGCAAAATACTCAACAGCTGAGCCCTCATCTATACTTAAGTGGAAATAATGATGGTGAAAGAAATGAAGAAACCACAGAATATGTCAGATGTGAAATTAGAATTCAATATTAGCTATTCTCCTCTGACACTCTTCTCACAAACAAAAGGGGAGGAATACAAATTGGGAATATGTTGTGCCACCAAACTTATCTATGTGTGTGAACTGAATAAGAAGGAAGAATCACAGCAGATTCACAAACCAGTTTTTAATAACTATAGCTCTTCCCTGTTGTTCATTTATCCAATACTCTTGTTTTATCACTTAAATTCTGAAATTGATCATAGATAATCCCAATTTCTTTAAGGCACTCTACCTGATTGTAAGAATTATTTTTTGTACTTGTTTTCTAACAACCCCTTCATACACTGCTATCTTCTGCAAATGCATACTATGCAATCTTATCTTATGTATAGACTTCATTAAAGAATATATTTCATTGGCCTTATTCACATCTCATAGTTTTCCGTCACCATCTTAAATCATAAACTCTCCAGCGGCAGTATCTATGCTGAGAGCACTACTTTAGGGCAATTCCTGTAAATAACACAAATGCTAAGTGTGTACAGACACAATGTTTATTTTTAAAGGTTTATTAATTTATTTGAGAGAGAATATGTACAAGTGGAGGAAGGGGCAGAGGGAGAGAGTCTTCAAGCAGACTCCCCCGTTGTGCACAGAACCCCACACAGGGCTAGATTTCATGACCCATGAGATCATGACCTGAGCTGAATTCAAGAGTCAGGCACTTAACCAGCTGAGCCACCCAACCCACCAGATACAATGTTTTTTGAAGAAGCAAATGCATGTGCAGTTTTACCTTGCTCTGTTGTAGGAAGTATAACTACTACAGTTTCCATGGCTGGAAAGCCGTCGTTTACAGTAATTCATATGAGATATTTTGAGGGAGAAAGATTATATATGTGTTTTTTTTTCCCCTCTCAAAACTATTTGTTTCCTCTTCATGGAATGAATGCTCTTCATTCTTTATGTAGATCCAAATTTCTGACTGACATTGTTTCCCTTCTCACCAACAAACTTCTTTCAACAACCCTTGTAGGGCAAGTCTGGTGGCAATAACTTCCACAGTTTTTGTTTGAGAAAGTATTTATCTCACTTTCAAAGGGTAATTTTGCTGGATATAGAATATTATATTGAATCTTTTAAATGCAAATACTTAAAATATATACCATTCTCTCTCATCTACATAGTTTCTAATGAGATATTCGTTGTAATTCTTATTCTTGTTCCCCCTATGAGTAAAGTGCAACCTGTACTTATGTATCCTTCTTCTTTCAAGAGTTTCTCTTGTCTATTTTTCTGCAGTTTGAATATAATAGGCTTAGGTGTATTGGTATTGTTCTGCTTGATGTCCTTTAAGCTTCCCGGATGTGTGATTTGGTGTCTATCAGTAACTTTGGAAAGATCTTGGCCATTGTCATTTCAATACATCTTCCTTTCCATTCTTTCTTTCTTTTACTATGATATTCCAATCGCCCATGTGAATACCTTTGAAATTTTCAAAGGATGTTTGTGGATGTTGTGTTCTGGCTTTCTCCTCATTTTTTTCTTCTTTGCATTTCACTTGGGAAGTTTTGGTTAACCTGACTTTAAATTCACAGATTCCAAGTTTACCCCTTAGATATATAGTGTAAGTGTGTGTACACAAATGTGTATGTGTATGTGCATGTGCTTGTACCTGTGTGTGTGCTTAATATACTATGATATTTACTTAGGTCCATGAGTGGTAATCATGGTAATCAAATTAGCATGATAGTGTCTTTTTTTTCCTGCTTTGTATAAAGTAAAGAATTGCTCCTGACTCCCCAGGATAGAAGCAAGGACAGATTTGGCACTTAAATGGAAGTTAGTGGACCTCCCTGGAGTGAGCTAGAAGTTAGGAACCAGAACCTACAGAGAAGGCAACAAGGAGGAAGGGAAGGAAAAATAATGAGGAAGGAACTCATCGTTACCCAAACAAGGGAACTAAAGGAAAGAAAATATTCATACTATGCCCTGCATCAAATGCCCAGTGCATATGTCATAAGCAAAAGTAATAATGACTTCAAGAAAATGTTTGTGCTACAATATCTTGTTAGAACTCATAGGACATTGCAGCAGAGTAAAATTTCTGGAGTGTTTAATATGTCTCAGAACTGTGAATATAAATATTGATTAAAATGGCCTTAATACTCTCCTCAGCTTGACTGAACTTTAGACAGGCTTCTTCCTGTCTATAGGCCTCTAATCTGCCTTTTCTTAGAGCATTTACTTTAGAAAACTTGCAATTGTGAATTCTTTCTCTATTCCTTTGAGGTGTAAATCTTCTCCCAGCCTCTTGCCAGTTCTATGACCCAGAAACAGTATTCTTAAAGGACCCTGCAGCCATCCATTTGAAATGTAATCATCAAGGAAGACAACACTCCTAACTCCCAGTCTCTGTGGGAGTGTAGGAGCCTAACCCCTATAGGCATCAATGTCAATAAGAAAAAGAAAAGAAAAGAAAAGAAAAAAAAAAAAAAAGGAAGAAAAGAAAAGAAAAGAAAAGAAAAGAAAAGAAAAGGCCTAGTCACATGACCAACCTCCTCCCTAACATGCTGTGTTTTTCCACCAGTTCACCTCAGTGCTTAAAACACCTCCCACCTTTCCTTATGATGGAGTTGAGTTGTCTCTCTTCTCTACTGCAATAGTCTTGGTCCCTGTTATTGCAATAGTCTTAAATAGAGTTTTTTTGTTTAACTCCAACTAGTGTGAATTTTTTTTTCTTTGACATTTGAATTAGTTATATATAGTACCATCTCTAAAGAGCAAAATTTGATAGAAAAAAATGGAAACAATTACAAAATATATGGAACATAATTACATAATAATGGAATACATGCAACTATAGTAGTATATGCAATGCACTGTGGAAACACAGAAGGAGAACACCAATAATTGGTGTGAACAAAAGCATAAAAGGTTCACGGAGGTCAAATTCAAGTCAAGTGCTAAAGAGTGAATATTAGAAACAGAAAACTGTGGCCATTCCAGCAGAGGACATAGTATAAGCAAAGGTATACGGATGTCATGTGTGGTCGGCAAATTAGAAGTTCGGATTTATTTGAGATTAAATAAATTAGATTAAAACTAATGTTAAAAAGATCACAGAAACATATTAAATAGATGATATGGAGGATAAATTTGCAGAAGGAACATTAGAAACGAGGAGACTAGAGAAAAATTTCTAAAGAATAATGTAAGTTTGAATTAGAGAAATGCCCATTTGGATAGAAATTTGTTGATAGATAACATATAAGAAGCAAAATCACTGTATTGCGTTAATGAATTTGGTCAGAAAGAAGATTCAAGACAGAGACAAGGATATATTACTCTTTTTTTGGATCCTTCCACTACATGACTGGTAAATGTTCATGTTTAAAGAGCTCTGCATAGCCTTCCTTCTTTTCTGTGTGCTCTACCACCATTCCAATGGTCTTAGATATCATCTATTGGTTTTATAAAGCATGAAGGCAGAAATAAATTTGGGAAAACAGTGGCGTCACTGAGAACAATTTTTAAATCAATGCCTAGATGAGAAATAATAAGTACTAGAATTATGACAGTAGAGTCTAGATTAAATAAGCACATAAATCTATACGCTGTTTTTAGAGTAAATATCAAAAGCATTGGGTATGAGAGAAAAGACTGAAAAGAATGATATTTATTAGACATCTGTAATTTCCCAGGAAAACCCTGAGCTTGTACTATCAAAATCAAGGCAGCTATTTTACAACTGATATTAAAAGCTTGGTACTTGAGGCCAATGAGTCACATACTTGAATTTGAATCTCCCATAGTCCACATACGAACTGTGAAACTTTGGGTAAGCCACTTAATCTCTTTCATGCCAAAGGCTTTTTCCTCCACTCTATATTATATCATTTCCTTTTTCTATATCTCCAGAGCTTCCTTTTTCTGTTAATGTGAGCTCTGGGCATAAAAAAAGAAGACGTGCACTTAGAAAATTTGACCTGGCAGCTTAAGTAATTTGCCCAAGGTTATTTAGTGAATCAGTGGTAGATATAAGGGTAAGAAGCTATAATTCCTACTCCAATTTCCTGCCTGAACCATTAGATAGCTCCATCTGTTTTGATTCCATCATTAATATGAAGTCATATTTCTGTCTCTTAATAGAAATGAACTGATCTTCTGGCTAAAAGTGGAGTATGAAAAAAGAATTCTCATAGCTTTAAATGTATTATTATTCTTCACAAGTACAACTTTGAAGGTGGTCCTGTTATATATTTAAATAACCTAAAAAACCTTTATAATACCTGACTTTAATTATACCTGTAATAAAAAGAAAAAAAATCTCATTAACATGAGTATCAAATGAACCTTTTTATACTAAACATTAAGCTAAGCATTTGATATTTTGATAATATGTCATGGCAACATTTTGAAATGATGAGGCGTTCATTAATGCCTGCTTAAGATAAAAGTAACACTACATTAATTTGATCCGATTAATGTTAGCGCAACGCACAATGGTACATTGATAATGACTGGCCACTTTCTTAAGCATTAACTGGTATGTTATTACATAGTAAATGAATTAGATAGCCCCATAATGCCACCATTCATTATTAATTTAGTTAATTAATTGTCATACAAACCATTAATAATGTGATAACTCACCTTTCTTGGATATTATCAAATATTCATAATAAAACAACCCATGAGAAATTAAATTTATACATTTAAATGCTTCATGTCTATAATACCTATTTTCCTTAACTAGGGAAAATAATTTTTCCTAAATAGTCTACAGTGTTGTAAATTTCCTAGATATTTATAAATTTTAAAATATTATATGACTATTATTGGCATTTGATGCTTCAATCTTATTTATATAAGATTAACGTCAGACTTTTTTGATAATCCTGACCAATCTTATCTTTCAATTCTGTGTGATGTATTAGGTCATGAAAAGCTATTTGAGCTCTATTTCCCCAAACTGTTTATACACACTGATAACATACTCTTCACAAACTCCAAATCATTATTTTATTTTCAATTGTTTGTAAATGCTATATAAATATTAGTGAAATATGAATAAAAGCTTTCAAAAATCAATCAAAATATAAGGATTTTCATTATTTCCAACAACAAACCAATAGAATCTACTCCAATTTTTAATTCAACTTATTTCAGTTCAACAAATATTTAAGTTACTTGTCATATTCAAGGCACTGTACTAGATTTTTCATGTTAATCGATTGATACAATAGATAAAGTTCTCATTTTCATCAAACTTAAAATGTTGGGGATATAGTAGACTATAAACAACAACAAAAAAAAGATTATGAACTCAAATGTCCTTTCACTGATACAATGAACAAATAACTTGTCATATGTCATATAATGAAATTTATTTAGCAATGAAAATTAAAACATGACAGCTGGATGAAACAACATGGATGAGTTTCACAAAATACCATGGAGTGAAAGAAGATAGGATTCATACACATATGCACACACACACACACACACACACGTGCGCGCATGCACACACACACCACAAAGTTCGAACCCTGCAAAATTTAATTAATGTATGAGAAATCAGGGTAGTGACAATATTTGCAGAGAAAGGAGAGAAGAGCAATTAGAGGGGGCGAGAGAGTGCTTCTTAGCTGCTATCAATGCTTTGATTTTTCTAGTAAGCAGCAATTATACAGATTTTGGTTTTTAATAATTCTTTGTGTTATATATGTATATTTGTGTACCTTTTTTTTTTACAATAGTGTGCTCCCATACAATTAATAACTGGTTAAGGATATTACATATTTTGTTTGATGAACATAATAGCTATATAAAAAGCAAAAAACAGAGGCAGGAATGGGACTCGACAATGCCTACAGTGGGTGAAGTGATAAGAGGGAGAAAGAAGTTGTGATATTAAGTGGGCTGAAAAGAACAGCAAATTAAGAGATGAGCTTTGAACAAAAACTGGAAGTCAGTTACAGGGTTCACTGCGTAGACATTGTAAGACAGAGCAGAGACAAAGAGGAGGGAATACCTAGAGCAAAGACCCTAAAATAAGATTGTGCTTGACAATTTCAAGAGCAAGCAACAACAACAACAACAACAACAACAACAACAACAACAACAAAAGAAAACAGTGTGGTTGGAAGGAAATGAAAGGAAGGTTTAGTTTTCAGAGAAGATGGTGGAAATCTACCTAGGGCCAGATTACATAGGGTCTTGTAGGTCAATTTCAGGACTTCAATTTTCACTCAGGGTGAAGTAAAAAGCCATTATAGACTTTAAGCATGTGTCCTGAGTTATGCTTTTAATGACTTCCTCTGTGTTTAAAATAGAATATAGTGGCACAATGGTGGGATAGAACACATTTTCAGAGACTATTTCAACAAACAAGAGAAGACATGGAGAAGGCTTGGATCAATTTCATAGCAGTGACTCAGTAAAAAGTAGTTGGAAATAGTATGTATTTTAAAGGTAGAGCCAATAGGATTTCCTAGAAGATTATTTGTAAGTATAAGAGAAAGTGCTCAATGATGGAAATACAGTCAGGAAATTGAGCTCATGAAGGAATTGAAGAGATAGTTGTCAACTGAGATAGGGAAAGCTGTGGATGGACCATGTTTGGTTGGAGAAGGAGCAGGAATTCAGTTTGGGATATGTTGAATTAAATTTGAGATATGTAATTAGACATACAAGTGGAAATATCTAGTAAGGACCTGGATATATGAGTTTGGGGGAGAGGTAGGTCTGAGCCGGAGATTTAGTTAGGCATTGACAATATGCATGTGGTATCAAAAACCAACAATGTAAAAAGCTGCTAACGCATCTAAAAAGACAAAGACAGACAACAGACTGTTCATGTTAGAATCCACTACACTATACATATTTTTGGATGCGTTCCTGTTATAATTATATCTTTCTCATGTTCTCGGAACCTGAATATCCATTGGATTAAATCCAAGAAGCATTAGAATGTGTAAGGCATGCTATGGCCAGAGTTCAGAGCTCATTACTCTATGTCCTCCTGAGAACAGATTACGTATCACACACCTTTATTCTAATATATTTCTACCATCCTTAATATAGAGCCAACAGCAATAGCATACTAAATTCCCCATGACCCTAAAGTAAATGTTTCTATAGGTGAGAAAAAAAAAATCAGGACTTTTCTTTCTAAACATTCTATCAAACAAGGTCATCAAAATATCTACTCAAAAGACTATTCCCATTGCAAATGAGCAAAGTGCTCAAATTGCTGCAATGCCCTTTCCTTCATATGCAAAATGAGCAATACTTACTCTTTGCTTACATAATTTTTTACACTAATAAGTAGACTTCAGACACCTGCTAACAATCACTTCTCACAGGATGGTCTATCTACTCATGAGGATGTGACTTTTGCTATGAATCTAAGTTTTCTGCCAAAGTGCAATCCCAGTATGTCCACAAATCCACCTCTTTGGCTTAGTGGGTCTAGTACTCATGTGCACAGATAACTGTATTTATTTGAGTTTACCACTTGAACATGTTTAAAATGAAGGTACAAGTCTACATGCAGTCTTCCATCATGAGCATGATGAACATGCAATGTTTTTTTCTCAAAATATCATGTTCCATATTTATTCAATATAGTATGAAATTGGTATATATTTTATAGGTCTATAGTTTTATAAAAACCAGTACTTAAAAGCATGGAGAAAATGTTGGTAAATATATGAAATTTGTTTTACATATTGAAATCTGAGTAAAAGCTCTAGAGCCTAGGTTGAAATAGCAACTTGACCATATTCTTTAGGGTACTTGTTCAATGACTGTTAAGCGATTTGCGGAGGTCCACTCCAGATCCACTAAAGCAGAATTTTTAATGATGGGGTTGAGGATCTGCATTTTTAACTAGTTCACCAAGTGATCATTAAGCATGATAGAATTCAAGAATGACCCTTCTAGAGATACCTTTGATAATGTGTTCACATGCAGTGTAATTAATTTAATGGTACTCATGAAAATTAAACTCAAAATTAATCAGTCAACTTTTTGTTTGTTCTAGTGCCATACTTGATGAGGCTTACTGCTTCTTCATTAATTAATAGGTTAGACAAATTCTTACTCCATGCCTGTTAAGATTGTAGCAATGTTTTAGCCACAATGTTATAAAAATAAACAAAAAAGACAAATTTCCTGCTTCCGTGGAGGTTGCATTTTAATGGTGGAGTAGAGTGTGCATAATAAATATATACAAATATGACTAGATTTTGGTAGGCAGTGGTAAGAGTGTCAAAAAAACATCAAAACATATAAGAAGCAGAACCACTACTAGAAACATTTACTACCAAGAAAAAGACAAAAAAAAAAATGTTCACCAGTTTGATCACATCAACTTGGAATCCTACACTGTCCCTCAAAACTTACTTCCAATATTAAGGAAAAGAAGATACACTTATGAGAGTATAGATGAATGGATAACTTTACAGAAAAACAACAAAAACAAAAGAAATACTACTGTAAATATTGCACGAAGAACTAGATGATACAGCACCCTATCTTGCATGCTCTGAGATTTTGAGTTGCTCAGCAAATGTCTTTGAGGCTCAGTTTCTTCATCTGAAAGATGGATTCAATACCTCCTGTTCTGTGTAGTTTTGTGGATATAAACTATACCATGTAACTTACTCTCAAGCCAAAAACATGGTTGAATAGAAGCCTTTATTTTTCTATAACCTCAATCCTGATTCATCATCCACGGTTGGCTGTTAGGTAAAAACTTAATATTAAACAGTGAATAGTTTTATGATGAATTAAGGTGAACTTGCTCCTCGGTGAGTTACAAATAGAGATTACATCGATCAGTGAAGTCACACAAGGATACTTTAATGTAGCAAATGCATTGGTCAGTGGGGAGTAACTTCCAAAGCCTTGACTTCCCGGGTGGGCGTAGTGGGTTTCTTGTATTTAGGGTTAGGAAGAATATTCAGAAAGGGGAGTTTTGTCATCCCTTGTAAAGGTGGGCAGCAGGTTGAGTAGTCACACCTAGAAAATGTGCTTCTGCAGGCAGCCTATGTTATGTTAATGAAGCTTGAGCTCCTCTTTGAGTAGAGACTTCAATATTATAATGAAGCAGACAGTAACTGCAGGACTGAGACTAGGGACTGGGGGCATGCTCCAAGAGCTGGTATAAACTGGATGGGGTCTTGGATTTCTTATCTGGGGTGAGGAATGTAGGGCCTCCTTTACTTTTGAAGCAGCACTGGGGGGTTTTACCACTGATCTATTGTCTTGATATGGCCTGGCTGTTTTCAGGTCTGGTAGAGAAACCTAGTCTTGCATTCCCTTGGTTTCCTTAGAATCCTTAACTATCGATGTTTTTTGCATTGCAAGAAGTGTGTTTGGGCAAGAATGACAGAGATCACAAAAAATACCTGGGTGTCTAAAATGACTTCTCTTGTGTCACAAAAGCTCTATCTACTCTTTCTTTTTCTGAGAATCCTTAGCTCTATATGCTTGCAGTTTTTCTTGGCCTTTTTATGATTTTCTCACTCTCTATTTTTTTGTCCTATCCCCTCTGTTTTATGGCCATAACTACGATATAGGAATCTTTGGGTCTATGTAGCCATTCTTGTCCAGTGGTATTGTATGTAAAGTTGTCTATCTTCCCTCCGTGGTCTTTCATCATTACAGTAGCTGTTCCCACTGTCATCTAACGAGACGCTCTCAGCCCTGGAACCACATAGACTTTATTTTATGTCATCAGTGACTTTGTCCAGGGTCCTCTGGCTCTGTCTCTTGGAATTTGTATTTTCTTTTCTGAGGTGATTATGTGTCTGGGTTTGCCCTAGACTTACTGGTTTATGCTGGATTAATAATGAGTCACTCACCAGTTTATTCCCAAAAGTTTCCAGTTTTGATGATAAACTCACTTCATTTGAGTATTTTCCTGAGGAAAATGCAGTAGAAGCTTTCTCAGGCCCTCTCTGCCTGTACCTTTTTTGACACTGTGTCACCAACGCTGCCTTCCCGAAGGCTGCTATGAGAGACTTTCCTACAAGGCTCACCATTTCTCTCAACACATCAAGGCGAGTAAGATACAGGGCTCTCACAACTCTATTCAAACCAAATCTTGTCTGGGGTTTTTACGGTTTCCTATTGCCTGAAGAGGGGTCTCTGTTGGCTGGACCATTTTCTTAACTCATATCAGCAAAGAATTCATTGTTTTCCCCTAATTTCCTTCTTGTTTGCTTGGTCAGGAAAAAGGGTGTTTGGCTTTTCAAAAAAAAAAAAAAAAAAAGAAAGAAAGAAAGTAATTTTTTTTTTTTTTTTAAGGGACAGAAGCCCTAGGCCTTGATTCCTTTGGGGTTTTGCTTTTGATATGCAAAAACAGGCTTTCTGAATTCTGAAACCTTTTCTCCCTCAAAAAGATGTGTCCTTGCAAATCAAACCCCTGCTTTTCAAGTCGACTTAGATACTTAGAAATGTATAATTTGACTCTATTCTCTGTATCCTTATATATAATTCCCCTTCTAATGCCTCAGCCTGAAGGTCTGGTTTACAGGGACCAAAGCAACAGATCAAAAAGAAACACAGGGTTGTACACTTGTGTGTACGTTGTCTTTCTTTTTTCTTTTTAACATTTTCAGATAAAAAGCAAGTAAAATAATGTACGTGAAAAGGTAGTTTACCTAAAACTGGCCATGAAGTGATTTAACAGTAGATCCCGAGCCACCATTATTGATGAAGGATTATTTAATTTGTTAGAAAGGACAGGCTATGGAGGAGCTAAGATCGGGGTAATTATTTTCAGCTTTTACACTAAATAAAAACATTCGTCCAGCCTAGAGGATTAAAAATATTGCTCTCACTCTAATAAAAAGCGGAAGGCAAGTTGTAGATGTAAAAATGCAGCCAGCAGGTAAAATTCCATCAATCACAGTGATTCAGAATGTTCAGGTTAGAGACAGAGGCTAAAAGACACAGCCTCACAATGAAATACTAAAATGAGAAGCCAGCATTTTGCAGAATATATTGGAAGGAAGCAAAGCTGTCTGCAGACGATAATTGATAAAGATGTGGTGTTTTAATGACTGTGATTTGACCCTGTGCACAAGCAAAGACTAAGAACCCCGAGGCAGTCATCCAGCCTAGATAGCAAAGCCTGAGAACTTTACTTGAATCCTCACAAAAGGATCCCCACCACCTTGAAAAAGAAGCACCAAGAACAAACTAGAAAATAAATTATTTGGGTAGTTACACCTGAACATTAGGGAGGAAAATTGGAGCCTGGTACCAGAACCAGGCATGGTTTTTTTCATTAAAAAAAGTATATTTAGAAATATGTGTTTTTCATTTCAAAGAGTTAGTTCAGTCATTTCCATAAATTATTTTGCAGTTTTCATAAAAATTTACGACTTACAGCTGATATTATGCATAGATATTTGGGTGAAGGGAGTCTGGCTCTAATAAAGATGTTTCTCACTTAACATAGGCTAAATCTGTTAATTAGCAATTGCTATCTACAGCAGATTTTATACTTTCTGTGCTATACTCCTAAAAATATAAAATCCTAAATACAGAAATAATAATATAAAAGCATAAAATGTTAATCACGTTAAAAAAGATCTCATTATAGCCTGTTTAATGGAATGTAACAAATTTTCCTTCAAATTCCCACTGCACAGAGTCCCTTTCAGAACTGTAATATGGCACCAACCTCGTTACAGCAAAATCCATGGAAGGCATGACAGCGGGGCATTCTTCTTTCTTCCATCCAGAACCCTTGAATTTTGAATGTCCTCCTATGATGAAACTCCGAATAGACTATCCTTTTTCTTGAACCCTCGACCTCACATCCTTTAAGTGGATAAGGTATTAGTACATCAATATTTTATGGAAATCCTATAATAAGCAATATATGCATTACATTCCTAGGATAGGAAGGAGACCATTTTAGCAACAGGAATTAGCACTCTATTGAGTAGGAGATGACATTTGACTCTATGGGTCATTCTTTATAAGTCAAAATTCATTTAGTAATAGTAAAGTAGAAGAATGTGGGTAAGAGATCAATAAATAATGTACTCTATTCTGGCTATAGGAGACACAAATAGGATTGAATCAATCATAATGAAGTTTATCTTTATAATATATTCTAATTTATTTTAAAAAGCAATACCTGAAATGTTAATGGTAAATACAGTAGCAAGGGATCTCAGGAGGTAATGTGACTTCACTGGGCATGACTTTGCATATGACTGCAGATGGCAGAGATGAATTTATTATTTATTTATTTGTTTGTTTGTTTATTTATTTAAACTAGGGGCTTTGCAATTATGAAGGTATCATCCAGGAATAATAGCCTCTTTTTCATTCCTGTCAACTGTTATTCAGTTTTCAGGAACAAGCTCAAGCCCTAGCTCTTTCAAGACATTTGATTTGTTTTGTCTCTTCTGACCTCTAGTGATCACTTTGTTCTTTAAACTCTACATTTTCACACCACACCATTTGTTTTTACCTTGTAAATTCTTGTCCTTTACCACATAATGTTGTTAAACATTTTGACGAACACAAGCATTTTGACATCAGTGAACATGTCTTACATTTCCTTTAATCCTACAAAATGCCCTGACCAATGAGGGTGACACAGAAGTTGCAAAGTAAATATGTAATAGAAATAAATGTTTGGGCTATATTAAACAAGTAATGTGTGGCTGGAAATTAGGAGAACAAAGAGTTACAGGAAATGAATTATCAGATGTTCTGGAGATACTTTTGACCTTTCTGGGCAAAGTAATTATGTATTTGATTACCATTAATATAAGTAGTATTAGATCAACTGTGTCAATAATGCCGTTTCTTTGATGACACAGATCAAATGCAGCACACTGCCAGAAACTTTTTGTATTTTATTAATCCAGGAACCTAGCCACTTCATATGTAGCATTATGAGGGGCAATCATCCACAGGGTGCCAGGTTTTGTGCTAGATGTGGGACATTCAAAATGATGTACAAAGAAGGCATAATTCATGCCTTACCATATTTACAGTTTACTAAGGAACAGAGAAATGAAACCATTACTGTGAGTGAGATGTAAGTGAAATTAGTGTCAGTGGACTCGTTTTACATTTTTTGGTCCAAGAGTATTTCTGTGAGAAAACAATATTCAAACTCTGGCTGGAAGAAATAGAACTAGGTCAAAAAAAAAAAAAGTAAAAAGAAAAATAATATGCAAAGAAAGGAAAAGATTGTGTGTGTTCTAGAGTAATTAAAAGATGAGTGTGGACTTGAGGTTATTCCAAAGGAGGAGGGCCACAGAGGGGTGGACATATATCCATTCTCTATCCATGTTGTTTGTTGAGAGTCCACCATGTTTCAGGCATTTTGCTAGGTGCTGGAAAAACCACAGTGAAACCTGATCAGATAATACCGTAAAGTTTTTGTTCTAATTGAGTTTATAATATAACAGTAAAGACAATATCAACTAAATAAATGATTCTAGAGTAATTGAATTATACTTTTTTAAAAAAGATTTATATACTTATTTGAGAGAGACAGAGAGAGCATGAGTGGGGGCAGAGGAAGAGGAGAGGGAAAATCTCAAGCAGACTCCTTACTGAGTGCAGAGCCAGACACAGAAGTCATAACCCTTAAATCATGGCCTGAGTCAAAATCTGAAGCGGTCACCTAGCTGACTGAGCCACCCAGGTGCCCCTCGAGTTATATTCCTTTTAGCATTCTTGGATTCTTTTTAAAAATTCAATCTGAGATAACTGCAAAGATAAATATTACAACTAGTTTTAAGCATAGGACAAAGATTATGCATATTTTTGTAATATGCAAGCATGCAACAAAGGGGTTGTCTTAAATTGGAAGGTCAGTAAATGTTTCACTGAGAGGAATTCTTAAAATGTGAAAAGTCAAAATGTAGTCACTGTAGCTGGAGTATAGCATGGAGAATGCCTCAGGAGCCAAGCCGTGTGACATCTTCTAGACCGTGCAGAAGATTTATATGTGCATAACATCTATAGTTCACATACATTTTGGTTTTTTTAGAGCGTAAGGAAGCCATCGGAGAATTTTAAGCAGGAATGATGACATGATCAAATTTGCATTTTGAAAAAAAATCATTAGAATTACTTGGGGCAAACAGATAAGGAAAAACATTTTGAGGAAATTGGCGCTTTACCACTAGAGTGTCACAGAAAGTCAAAAGGAAAAGGATTGTAGGGGCATCTGGGTGGCTCAGTCAGTTTAGCATCTGACTCTTGGTTTTGGCTCAGGTCAGGATCTTGGAGTCCTGGGATTGAATCCCACCCCCAGCTCTGTGCTCAGTGTGGAGCCTGCTGGAGATTATCTCCCTCTGCCTATGCTCCTCCCCATGCTCACACACACACACACTCTCTCTCTCTCTCTCTCTCTCTCTTTAAAATAAATAAATAAATCTTTAAAAAAAAAGAGGAAAAGGAATGTGGCCAATGTATTTTATATAAAGTCTGAAAAATAAATAAATAAAGTCTGCCTGGGCTGAGAAAAGATCTGAGAGATATTAGGTTTAGAACTAAGATAGATCTCCTAGAGGAGTATCTGTCATTGCACCCCAGACCCCCCACCCTGAGGGTTCAATGAATAAGGGAACAGGGGCTGCTTTTAAAATTCAGGATCAGAATGAAAATTCATTCATCTTTAAAAATGGGGATAATTTTAAGGCAAGGTGCAAGGGTACTTCTTTACTATTGTTCATATAAAAACAGAACATTTCTCATTATCAATGAAGTTCAAACAACATTGGCAGTCCAGGAAAATGGAGAACATCATTCCCAGGCGACAAGTCCCAGAGGAGAAACGAAGTTCAGCTAGACTTGGGTGAGAACCAAATAAAGGATATGCATGGTTGAAGATGAGAGAAGAAGAAGAAGAATTGGTCTGAGAGAGCCTGAGATACTAAGTCAGTGTCCGGATGTCCCAATAAATTAGAAGATCACGTTTGTGCAGTGAATATCTTTGCTGAAAAGGGCTTTGTCTGGAGAATGATCACAGCCCAGATGCCTGACCCTGATGTGGATACTCCCAGAATGTATTAGCCATTTTCTATGAAAGAATTATCCTAACAAGAAAATTCTGAATGGAGGAAAGGCAAATTAGAGAAAGTTTCCATTTGTCTTCAGAACTGAAAACATAGTGTGAAATATCATAGCTCTTACTCATATCTGTGTCAGCCTCCCTGGAATATATAACATTTTCATACTAACAAATGTTTGCCCCCCCCCCAGTGATTTCCTATCATTAGTAATCTTTCACCTTTCAGGCAGCACTAAGAATTTTCTTCAAATCAGAAAAATGATAGCATTCTTGAAGGAGAAGAATTTGGATCTGACTTAATTCAAGAACTAATTCCAGAAAGGTATTATAGTAACCCATGGGTTTAGTTGCAGCCAAGCAGTTAGTCCACCAAGCCATAAGCACTGAGGATGGGGGGGCTTCCTGAAAATTGGAGGGAAAGAGCATGGAGAGTCTGTGATGCCCCTTTTCCCTTTACCCAACTCCTGCAGCTGTTCTTTGGGAAGTCAAACAGGAAACCAGAGGACAAATGAAGCAAATGTGATGCATGGAGGTGGTCCTTCTGGTCCTTCTGGAGTAGAGTGAAAGAGGTGGGGAGATGAACAAACTTGTGGGCATGCTCTGCCTTAATCATCTCTTGAGGGGCAAAGGAAGAGATCTAGAACAAACTGCCTTCAGAGGAGGGTTCTTAGAGCACGTGTACCAGAATCTTAACTTTTATGCCTCTAAAAAGGAGCCTTTGAAAAAAAAATATAAATAAATAAATAAATAAATAAATAAATAAATAAATAAATAAAAAGGAGCCTTTGAAGCTCTGTGCAGAAACAGTAAGTTGAGAAAAAACCAAATCTCATTTTGCATGTGGAAGGAAGGTTTATACCAGAAACAATAGATATAGGAAGAATGCTTGACAATAGGAGATAATTTTCAAATTCCAGACTTAATCAATTCTATGTGTTAGGGATAATGAACAATATTTTGACACCATTATTACAGGTCCTGTGCCTTATAGATCTTAACCACCATTGTGGAGGAATTTTAGAGTACCTCTTTAAGTTTAAGGATTCATGAACATTTACCACTAATCCTCCTCTTTGCAATTGAAACTCCTGGAAGGTAGCTATTACCATAGGCATCCCTTAACTATGTGGGGCAGGAGAACAGAGAGAGCTGCATCTGAAATCAGGGTCAGGGAGGGCGAAATGACAACCTGATGTCCCCAAGGCTTATCAAAGACAGGGAGGAGTAACAGAAACATTTCATGTCCCTGAAAAGGAGAAGCAAAATAGCTGGAGGAGAACACTACCAGCCTAAAGTGGGTCTCATGGTTATGGTAAGGCCATTGCAGCCTCAGGTATTAGAGTGGTCAACATGAATGAGAGGCTACATGAAGATACAATGGCCTCAGTGAAACATTCTCATCCTCATCTCCACTGCCACTTGCAACACAGTGGAGAAATGTCAACAGTTAAGAAGCAGGAATAACTAAATCCAAAAATCTCAATGCATGGCTGCACATACCAGGAGATATTTTTTTTTAATAATAAATTTATTTTTTATTGGTGTTCAATTTGCCAACATACAGAATAATACCCAGTGCTCATCCCGTCAAGTGCCCCCCTCAGTGCCCCTCACCCATTCACCGCCACCCCCCCACCCTCCTCCCCTTCCACCACCCCTAGTTCATTTCCTAGAGTTAGGAGTCTTTATGTTCTGTCTCCCTTTATGATATTTCCTACCCATTTCTTCTCCTTTCCCTTCTATTCCCTTTCACTATTATTTATATTCCCCAAATGAATGAGAAAATATAATGTTTGTCCTTCTCTGATTGACTTATTTCACTCAGCATAATACCCTCCAGTTCCATCCATGTTGAAGCAAATGGTAGGTATTTGTCATTTCTAATGGTTGAGGAATATTCCATTGTATACATAAACCACATCTTCTTTATCCACTCATCTTTCGATGGACACCAAGGCTCCTTCCACAGTTTGGCTATTGTGGACTTTGCTGCTATAAACATCGGGGTGCAGGTGTCCCGGCGTTTCACTACATCTGTATCTTTGGGGTAAATCCCCAGCAGAGCAATTGCTGGGTCATAGGGCAGCTCTATTTTTCACTCTTTGAGGAACCTCCACACAGTTTTCCAGAGTGGCTGCACCAGTTCACATTCCCATGAACAGTGTAAGGGGGTTCCCTTTACTCCGCATCCTCTCCAACACTTCTGGTTTCCTGCCTTGTTAATTTTCCCCATTCTCACTGGTGTGAGGTGATATCTCATTGTGGTTTTGATTTGTATTTCCCTGATGGCCAGTGATACAGAGCATTTTCTCATGTGCGTGTTGGCCATGTCTATGTCTTCCTCTGTGAGATTTCTGTTCATGTCTTTTGCCCATTTCATGATTGGATTGTTTCTTTGGTGTTGAGTTTAATAAGTTCTTTATAGATCTTGGAAACTAGCCCTTTATCTGATGCGTCATTTGCAAATATCTTCTCCCATTCTGTAGGTTGTCTTTGAGTTTTGTTGACTGTATCCTTTGCTGTGCAAAAGCTTCTTATCTTGATGAAGTCCCAATAGTTCATTTTTGCTTTTGTTTCTTTTGCCTTCGTGGATGTATCTTGCAAGAAGTTACTGTGGCCGAGTTCCAAAAGGGTGTTGCCTGTGTTCTCCTCTAGGATTTTGATGGAATCTTGTCTCACATTTAGATCTTTCATCCATTTTGAGTTTATCTTTGTGTATGGTGTAAGAGAGTGGTCTAGTTTCATTCTTCTGCATGTGGATGTCCAATTTTCCCAGCACCAGTGATTGAAGAGACTTTCTTCCAGTGGATAATCTTTCCTCCTTTATCGAATATTAGTTGAACTAGGAGATATTTGTACAGGAGAGTTTACGAACCATCCAACTCTCTTATTAACTTCACAAGTTAGAATCAATTCAACATAGAAGAGGGAAAGAAAAAAAGGAATCTATATTTTATAATGAAGAAGAAATAAAACAGAAAAAGAGATTATCTGGAAATGACTAAATTAAGTTTTCTGATTTGGTATTTACCTGTATTCCCTGCCTCCTTCAAAATACACCCTAGGCAGAAGAAAGTAGAAGAAGAAGAAGATGAAGATGAAAATGAAGAAAGAAGAAGAAGAAGAAGAAGAAGAAGAAGAAGAAGAAGAAGAAGAAGAAGAAGAAGAAGAAGGAGAAGGAAGAAGAAGGAGGAGGAGGAGGAGAAGGAGAAGAAGAAGGAAGAAGAAGGAGGAGAAGGAGGAGGAGAAGGAGGAGGAGAAGAAGAAAAAAGAAGAAGAAGAAGAAGAAGAAGAAGAAGAAGAAGAAGAAGAAGAAGAAGAAGAAGAAGAAGAAGAAGAAGAAGAAGAAGGAGGAGGAGGAGGAGGAAGAGGAGGAGGAGGAAGAAAGCTGTGGATTTTTATTCCTTAGTTTGCAGCTGGTAAAAACACTGTATTGGCAGTTGGATTTGAAGGAAACCACAGCTGGGCTAGGGATTTTGTGGCAGGTTGGATTTCTTGAAGAGCAGCCTTTGAGATAGATATGTGTGGGGGGTTTTATTAGGGATTTCTCTTGGGATCAGCATTTGTGGAAGGAAAGAAAAGGAAGTAATATAGGTAGGGGAAGAATTTAAGCTCCCTCTTTCTTGGCCCCTGAATAACCAAGGAGCCATTCATCACTCTCTATTAAACCATAGCCTTGGGGCACTCCTCTTTCTATGGAATGTAGGTGATGAAATGTACTGGCCAAAGCTCTGCCCAATGAGAGAATTTTCCCTCACTGCTGTCTTTTGGGGGCACTATTGAGTGCGGCTGTAATGTATCATCATCTCTTTTCAACTAACTTCTCTGTAAATCAATCTTAGGCAGTTCCTTTTACTGCCAGAACCGAAGGGGCTCTGGTAAGACAATGGTGGATGACGTGAGGTTCTGGGACAACTATTTATGAAGCTTATGCCACCTGAATTTGCCTGTGCTTGATTTGTAGCACAAAATTGATCTGATATATGCACATTCCAGGTTACTAGATGGATTGCCACTGGTCCTGCCCCCACTTTATATAAGAATCTAGCTCATAGCCAGCCATTTCGACTGCATGATCACTTTAAATCGCATTAGTAGGCACTTCTCAGGACCAAGAAACCACTAGGATCTTTTTTATAAGGTATATAATCTGGCACCAAAAATGGCATAGTTTATTATGATATCAGGAAGTCTGTTTTAGATTTTCTCACTGAGCTTGTAAGAAACTCCAAACTGGGTCTTTCCCCAGCACTCTTGCTTTTCATACCATAGGTTGTGCTGGGCCATATGGCACAGAAGGCAATGTTGCTTGTAGAATAGTAGAGCTATATTACAGAGTTTTTCTTTGTGGGGTCCCCACCAACTAATAGCCTTTAGTATCACCTGCCATATATCTCAAAGCTATGTCAGGTGTGGTATTTGTTGGCCAGAACTCAAAGAGACAGGCAGGCATTATGCTTTCTTCTTGGTGGTGGGAAGTACCAGATGCAATAACATTTCCTTTATTCTGAAGAGGACATGCTTGCATGCCTCAGAACTATATTAATTGGTGCAGACCTCCAAATTTTTTAGGGTTTATAAAATTCTCTCTTTACTGCTACCATTCTTACCAAAAACTCCAATGCACATGTCATTTCTTGTTCATTCACTCCAATAGCATGGTGTCAAGAGTATAGTGGAGCAGTAAGATGCTTTTTGAAATGCTGAGCAGATCCAGGTCTCTTCAAAATATATATTATGACAGGGAGCAGGAGAATTAACAGTTTGGTGAAAAGAATATAGCTGTATAATGTTGTCTAGTCAAAGTAAATTTGAACTGTATCTGAAAATGATACTTTCAACTGATCGATGGTCACATAATATGTACACAGACATTCTGATCTGCTTTTGCGAAGTCTCTCTATCTGGCACAAAATCTCCACTGGGGCTACTGTTTCATGAGTTTTTACAGCTGTTCACTATAATAGGATCCACCTGGTTTTTGCATAGACCATCATCTGGTTTTTATAGGGATCAAACTGGTACATTAAATGGATATATGATGAGGATCATCACATCTGCATTCTTTAGATCTCTGAGGGTGGTACTGATTTTTGCCATGATACCCAGGATATGACATTGTTTTTATTTACCAGCTTGGTTGGCAGAAGTTTAGGGAGACAATTCCAGAGACTTCACATGGTCTTCTCTAATATTTTTTATCTCATGGAACAGGAAATCAACATGCATTTTATGTCAATGATCACTATGTGTTTCCCATTATATAGTCAAGGATTGTGCAAATAATCAGCCTGAGTCTAAAGACTCCAATTGTTACCTGGCTTCTATATACCGTCCCTCTAATAGGAAGCCATGATGCCGCTTCATGTTTTGAATTATCAATGTTAAGTAAGGCTCTGTGACCAAAGGTCTCTGAAATGTTTGAGTTATCTCCTTTTCCAGTATACAAGTATTCATTTATATGGTCACAGGGCCTCTGGAGGAGGCTTGGGGTAATAATTGCCATGGTCACTTCCCATAGTGTTATATAGAGAGTTTCCTTCCTGGGGATCTGGTCTCTCCTTAAATCATGGATTCTTGGTCTGAAAACTTTCTTAAGGCTAGAAACTGAGCAAGGAACAATGACTCCTTATTTTGATGACGTCTCCATCCTCCTAAGCATTCATCCCTTATTTATTTTGAACCATAGATTAAGCACTACTTGTGTAGGCTGATAATCTATTTTGCCCCTTGAAATGTCATGTTCTATTCATCATTTTCATAACTCTCTAGAAGTTAGCCCACCCTGGTCTCTGATCTTGCCACTACTTATGGCAAAAGCCTGTGCTCATGTCTTTTAACAGGTAAGTGCTGCAATTTAGCCAATGTGGTTTTAGAATCCAATCTTTTCTATTAGTCTCAATGAGCCCAATGTTGTAAAGACATCAACTGCTAGCCCTGATCTAGAGGGAAGTGATTCATGAGCTTCTTAGTGAGTATCACCAGCAGATTTTTCATTGGTCTGGTCAATGATGTATCCTCTATGTCCTCCTGTGCAGCATAGTCCTCTGGCTGTTTTTTTTTTCCAGCTGTAATAAATCTCCATCTTAGAATGACTACATCTTGGAGTCTTTTAATTGTTTTATATCTGACTGCCATCCAAATTCTGGCATTTCTATCTCAGTGCAGACCATCATTTTCTGTGCTTCTTGGAAGCATCCTGAAAGTATGTTCATACCATTCCCTGTTATCATGTTAGGTTCTTAAATCCTTTATCCCCAGAAAATGATCCCAAATCAATATAACTATTTTATCTAACTATGTAGTCTGTCTCTTGGTTAGGCACCCTGAAAATCTAATCCCATACATACTCTTCCAATTTTTTCTTTTACATGATATGTGGTCCCTGAAGCTCCTTTAAAATACAGCCTATTTCTTTCTTTATCAGACCTAACCTGGCCTTAGGTAATGTTATGACTTTATGGCTTGGAGGGGAAACAGCCCAAAGAAGAGGAAGAAACATCTGCATTGTCTTCAGCAATGGGGAAATGCTAGGCCAAGATAGTAAAGAATGGGTTCCTTCTGCAGTCCCAGAAGATTCAGGAGAATTTTAGGATTAAAGCTTTTCATGTCTCCATCTGAAACAAAATCCTGCCATCTAACTTATCTATCTAGATACTTATATAACTTGTATAACTTATCTACCCGGTTTTAGAAATTAAACTTTTTTTGGAGCTTAGCTATTCTTAGTATTAAATCCTGTTAGATAGAATGAAGTATAACATGCAGTAGGATTTAAAGTAAGTGGCATAATACCAGGTTAGTGAAAAACAAATCATCTATTTATGAAGACTAAAATTTGTTTTGTGAATATATAACATAGTAAGGTCAAAGAAATAAGCTCATATAGCAAGAATGAATAATATTATAATAGTGGTTGCACATATACATACGCACACAAAATGATGATGTTATTATAATCATTGTTGACTTAACTAGAGATGTCTTCTAAAGATTTTGTCAAAAATCATAGTATTTGAAAGTGTAGCAAGACCTATAGATATTTGGAAAACAACTAGGTAATTTTGCTAATATTCTAACTTTCCAACTCTGATGCAGTTTTAGGGATACTATAAGGAAAGACAAGAAAAGGCTAAGGAAAAAGAAATGTTCAAAAATCACACATATGTAAGAACAATATTCATTTCAACACACTCAAATTCCATAGAAAAGTAAATATTTAATGATTTTTAGGTAAAAATACCTTGAAAGGCATTCATGAATAACACTGAGATCCTATATACTAACTTTGAACATAATTATTAAATGAGAATTTGAAAGCAGTCTCAACACGAAGAAATAAATACAATTTAGGAGGAATCACTGAGATTTGGGGAAATGAATTTTGTGATTATAACATGGAAAAGTAAATCATGTGGTCTGTTAAAGAAAAACACATATAGAAATCAGAGATGTGAAATGTCTGAAGTTATGTGTGGTAATCATCTACAGACATAACCCAGAAGTATAGTGGGAATTATTTAGGTGAAAATAAAAAGGAAGAGAGAAATGGAATTAGAAGAGATACTTGTGGATTCAGGTCTCACTCAGCTTTTCTGACTCAATAACTAAGCTTTTTGATGCTAGCAATGCATTGTTTGCTGTATAAGCACAATCACCTCTAAAAATGAAGAAGTGGCTCTGGAGCAGCTCAATTTTTGTTGTTGTTTTTGTTATTTTAAAGAAGTTTTAATTCAAACTATTGGCAATATAGAAGCAAAAAATTTTGAGAGAAAGAAAATATTTCTACACAAGTAAAAATTTTTGATGAATTGGGAGAAGTTAAACAATCAAGAATGAGCCTAACATCTGTTTACTTTAAAAATTTGACTGGTTAGCAAAACAAAATAGTTACTAAGCTATCCCCATTGTAAAGAAATTAGACTCTATATCAACAAAATTCATAGGTGACCTCAATTTATCCAAGAAATAAAACATTGACTTTTACTTTATTTATAATTTATCTATTCATTTAAATACATTTATATACTTCACTGCCATTTTTTATTAAACCACGACTTTATTTCACTCTTTTTGCAAATTCAATTTTGATATATTGTGTTAATAAGGATGTTGTCAAATACTAATATGTAAAATCCAGAGAAATAGATATTTCTGTTCAAAAAAAAAGAATAAAAATATGAAGAATCATTTCTATGATTCTAAGTTTTCAGACCAACAGCAAAAAAGGAACTGAGCCAAAATGGCCAGTATTAAAATGTCCATCACTTTCATAGCCTTAGTGTGTTTCACAAGGACTGTTCTCATAGTGGGGATCAGAAATATTTTCTTTTCCTTTGAGATAGAGCAACTCACAATATATGGATTTCAGAAACTATTTCACAGAGTCATTCAATTCCATTTATTTCAAATACCGCTGCCTTGGGAGTAATAAATATGCAACTGCCTGTAGACACAATGAAGTATTTAATCTTGAGCAAAGGTTGTTGAGTTGTTAAACATGAAAGCTGCAGAATGTGTTTCTCCACTCTGAGGAAAATAAAATTTTATTCTGGATATTTGAGTCCAAAAACAAACAAGGAGATTAAGGCCAAATGTGGACACAGAAAGATTAAAAGGATTTATTGTATCCTGTGATTTTGACCCTGTAAAAGGTAATTTAGTATTTTTTTTTCATGAAAGAAAATTGGTTGGAAGAAATAGATATGCAGCAATGTAACTTTACAAATGCTAATATTCACATGAATCTTAAGATTAGAGTTTAAAAGTGTGATGAAATATGAATAATAGTAATATTAGGTGAACAGATGATCTTTTCCCCTTATGTCTTCCCAAATAAAGATAGACAAATTCAATAAAAGTCTAAAAGAAAAAAATTATATTGAGTTTCTTATGTCAGACACCACAATAAGCATATTTCTTTAAAAGCCTGAATTCAAAGTTTAGCTTCAAGAGAATACTAGATCTTTAAGATTTCTTATGGGAAATATATATATTTTTTAACTAAAAAAATGTTTCTTTTTTCTTGATTGACATAAAAAATTCACTATAATTGTTCTTGACAATGAACAATTAAAGTGAAATTTCTTCCTTTTATTTTGCTGTGTACTCTTTAAATCTCCAATTCATGTCAATGACAAAGGCCACCAGCAAAAACCAGTGAGAGGAAACATATTAAAGAATGTATACATGATCGATAATTAATGAAAATCATAAGAGAAACTTGTTCTGAGAAATATATAACTATAAATTGATGTAATCATTATCAGAAATGTCATTACTAGATTCTTTATATCTGTAGGTAATGTATTTTAAATATACAATATTGAAATACTGGCAAATAAAAGACATGCTGAAACCAAAGACATATAGGACTAATGAACAAAGAGTCCTTTCTATGCCCTATAGGTAAACTCCATACTATAAAGAAAATGAATGATAACTTCTTTAAAATTACACTTGAACATGTGAAAATACAGATAGTATTATGACAGCTGAAGGTATTACTAATCTCATTTTATAAAAACAGCATGATTACAGTACGATAAAACAATAATTATGATAAAGCAGTCTTCTGATTCACAATTCAATGGTTGGTGGAGGGACTGGTAAAGCTAAAGTCTTAGAGAGTTGAAACTAGAAACTAGAAAGAAAGAACGACTATCTGCTATCAGTATATAAGCTGGAACAGTTTATACATGTCTGGATTCTTCCAGTTAGCAAAAGCATCACCTTAAAAAGCTTACAGTATATTTTAGGTCCAGTATTGTAAATCTATAAAGTGTCAATATTTTTGACTTTCTATAGAGAGTAAATATTTTAGATTTTGCAGGCTCTGTCTCAGCTACTCAACTATACTAAGATAGGTAGAAGTCATCCTTAGACAATACGTATATGAGTAAGTATAGCTGTGTTCAAATCAAACCTCCCTTATAAAAATAGACAGTGGAACAGCCTGGGTGGCTCAATGGTTTAGCACTGCCTTCAGCTCAGGGTGTGATCCTGGGCTCCCCACATGGAGCCTGCTTTTCCCTCTGCCTGTGTCTCTGCCTCTCTCTCTGTCTGTCTCTCATGAATAAATAAATAATCTTAAAAAAAATAGACAGTGGGCTGGATTTAACCTGAAGGCCACAGTTTGCCAATTCTAGTTCTGGATAAGTCAAAATAACATATTAAAAAAATTAGCACAGGATACATGAATAGAAACTATCAATTGAATTACATATAAGATAACTTGTCAAACAATAAAACCTGTTTTTTGTTTTGTTTTGGTTTGGTTTGGTTTTTCTACCTGAAATGGATGACTGTCAAAATTTGTGTTAAGAATCAGTTTCCCTTGGCACCCCTGGGTGGCTCAGTGGTTTAGCGCCTGCCTTCAGCTCAGGGTGAGATCCCGGGTCTCGGATTGAGTCTCACGTCAGGCTCCCTACAGGGAGCCTGCTCCCTCCCTCTGCCTGTGTCTCTGATTCTATCTCTGTGTCTCTCATGAATAAATGAGTAAAATCTTTAACAACAACAAAAAAGAATCAGTTCCCCATGTATATTATGTCTTGCTCTAAATATAACTAAACTGTAAGCAATTAGAATATCATTAGAATATGTTACACTTACGTCTTTTTACATTAGTAAAATTTGGAGTAGTTCCACTTATGGTTTGGCTAAGTAAGCTCCTACTAGACCTGTGTTCACACAGATTATGTTGAGCAAAATACAGAGGCAGCTAGAGAGTGAACACATACAGAAGATTAAGGAGAAGAGTCAAATATTGAAAGAAAGAAATGGCTTGAAGTAGGCTTACTATTGTGTATTGGCTTTAAGTTTTAAGGAAGATGTCTGTGGCACAAAAATGATGGTTAAGACAATGATAGAAAGTGTAGTATTTTTAGCCTGAAGAAAACAGAAGACAGAGTTTGGACAATCACAGCTGTTATAAAATAAAGGATAAATCTGAGACAATAGAGAGCCAAAGTGAAGAAGTCCCAAATTCTATATATAAATTCTATTGAATCTTTGACTTACCTGTGAACTATGCATGATAGAGCAGACTTCAGTTAGACAGAAAGAACCAATCTGGGATTTGTTAGCTTCTAAGAGGCAGGATTTGCATTATGACAAAAGTTAGAAGCCTACTAAAAACATAACCCTCCCCCCCCCCCCCCCCCGCCAAAGTCAACAACTTGGAGAACATCACATTCACAATGTTTAGGATATAATTCAATTACTCCACATACAAAGAACTAGAAATAAATAACATATACCACAAAAATAATGATTGATATATAGAGCAACTAAGCAAAAAATTGGTAAGATGTGGATGACCTGAATAGCACCATTAACCATCTATTTTGATATTAACACAACACTCCCCTTACATTAACAAGAGTAAATCCTAATTGACTATCAGGAAATAATGAAGATCATGTAGAAACTAATACAAAGGAAAACATACTAAAAGAATAATTTAGCAGAATTATTCTAATAATTTAGAATAATTTAACATACTAAAATAATAATTTAGCAAATTAAATAATTTAATTTAATAATTAAAATGTGTTTTGTTGTAAAGATCAACACAGTTTATAAACCACTAACTAGATTAATAAAAAAAAGAGTACAAGAACACAAACAAATTACCAATATCAAAAATCATTATAAGAGATACAGGCATATACAGGATTAGAGACCATTATGAACAATTTTCTGCCAACAACTTCACCAACTTCTATCAAATGAGCCACTCTTTTGAAAAATGCAACTTACTGAAACTGACATGAGACAAAGGACAAGATCTGAATAATCCTAAAATAAATCCTGAAATAAATTGAATCCATTATCATAAACCTTCCAAACAAGAAAAGTCCAGGACCAGGTGGTATCAGTGGTAAATTCTTCCAAACATTTAAGGAAGAATACTACCAATCTTACATAAACTTTTTAACAAGATAGAGGAGGAGAAAACATTTCCAAACCCACAGAAATGCATTAAAATAAAGTAATACTAAAGACTAATATGCCCTCATGATCTTATATGTAAAATTAATTTATAATATTTTAGAAAATTGAATCCAATAATATATAAAAAGGATAATGCATCATAGCTCATAGGTTTTGTCACAGGAATACAAGGTCAATTTAACTTCCTGAAATCAATTAATGTAGTTTGCCATATTAACAGAATTAAGAAGAAAAAGTACAACTTAAATTTCAATGAATGAGGAAAAGCATTTTATAAAATTTGACACTCCTTCAAAATTAAAACTTGTAACAATTTAAGTAATAGAAGGAAATGTTCTCAACCTAATAAAGGACATTCATGAAAAATTTAGGGCTAACATCCAACTTAATAGTGAAGATTTGAATACTTTCTTTCAAGTTGGGAACAAGAAAAAAAATGACCATTCTCATCACTACTATGGAAGTCTCAGTCATCGCAAAAAGCAAAGAATAGAAATAATGGCACAAAAATAAAAGAGGAAGAAGTAAAATTATTTGCAGATGGCATGGTGCTTATACATAAAATCATCAGGAATCTATGATGTAATTATTAGGACTAATCAGTGAAAACCTCAAGGTACAAGATTAATATACAGAAAGCACTAATATTTTTATATACTATGAACAAAAAATTCAAATATTCTATTTGTATCAGTGTTGAAAAATTAAAGAACTTAGAAATTAATTTAACAAGATATGTGCTAACACCTCTATGCTTAATGAATACCTAATAAATGAATAAATAATAAGAAAATATTTTTCATAGATTGTAAGAGTTGATATTAAAAGTTAACTTCTCTCAAACTGATGTATAGATTTAGTCAATGTCAAATCAAAACCTCAACAAATTTTGTTTGGTATTTATTTATTTATTTATTTATTTATTTATTTATTTATTTATTATATTTTTTCGTAGCCATTGACAATCTGATTCTGAAATGTGTATGGAGGGATCCCTGGGTGGCGCAGTGGTTTAGCGCCTGCCTTTGGCCCAGGGCGCAATCCTGGAGACCTGGGATCGAATCCCACATCAGGCTCCCGGTGCATGGAGCCTGCTTCTCTCTCTGCCTCTCTCTCTCTCTCTCTGTGTGACTATCATAAATAAATAAAAAGTTAAAAATAAAATAAAATGTGTATGGAGAAGAAAAAGACAAAATATTCAAAGTAATTTTGACAAAACAAACTTTGAATATTTAGATTAGCTGTTTTCAAGCCTTACTATAAACCTACAGTAATCAAGAGAATGTTGTTTTGGCATAATAAACAATGTCCACGTTAATAGAACAAAATAGAGAGCCCCCAAATAAACACATATTTACATGACTAATTTTCAGCTTAGGAAAATTAGGCTCTCAGGCAAGCTGCTGTGGCAAGAAAAGTCTTTTATATACAAAAGGTGCTGGAATTACTGAATATGTATATGAAAATAATAATAACCATAATGCCTATCTCACATTCTACAAAAATATTTAAATTAAGTGGAACATAGGCTTATATATAAAAGTTAAAATTGTTACAACTTATAGAGGAATATACATTTTCTTGATTTGGAGGAGTTCTTGTTAGATGTGTTACAGAAGTAAATAATTCTAAAGGAAAAAAATGATAAAATTAGACATAGCAAAATTTCAAAAATGTATTCATATGATGAAAACAGTAAGAAATTAAAGAAAACACAATCTGGATGAACATATTCACAAAATATATCTTCAACCAACTAACATCTACATATAATGAAAACCTCCTACACCTTAATATAAAAGACAAACAACCCAATAATAAAAAAGGAGAAAATCTTTGAGGAGGCTCTTCACAAAGATATAAAATGGCCCATAAATGTATGAAAATGTGTCAACAGTTTAACATTATTACACAGTAAAAAATGCATATTAAAACCACAAAAACTACCACTCCACATCCACCTGAAATGACAAAATTAAATAGACTTAAAACATCAAGTATTGGCAAATATGTTCTGAATAGTCAGAACTCCCACAAATTCCTGGTGGGATTCCAAAATACTAAACAACTTTGGAAAAAATTGATAATTTTTTAATAAAATTACACATATATCTACCCTATCACTCAGCAACTCTAATCTTATGTAGTTAACCAAGAGAAATGAAAGCAAATGTCATAAAAATTTGTCTGAGAAAAAAAAATTGTCTGAGAATGTTCATAGCTCTTTTCATAATGGCAAAGAACTGGAAACGAGCTCAATGTCCATTAATAGGAGAATTAATAAGCTATGTTATATTCATGCAATTTTATATTTCTATTCAACAATGAAAAGAGAATGAACTGTCCAAACAGTCGACAATAGGGAAGAATTTTAAAAGTTATTAAACTAAATGAAAGCAGCTTATTCAAAAGCGTACCTACTACGTGGTCATTCTACTTTAATGAATTTCTAGAACAGGATAATTGAATATATCATGGAAAATAACCATAACAATGTTTACCTTGGGGTAACATTGTGGCAAAGGTTGACTAAACAAGGGAAAGAGGCAACTTTTGGGTGATGATGATATTTTATATATTGCTCAGGGTTTATGGTAAGCAGATATCTGGAAAAACTCAGAGAATGTGCAATATAAAATGGGTGTATTTCATTTTATATTAATTTTCATCATAAGGAAAACCAAACAAATATTAAAATCTGTTTAACAATATACATTCTGATACCTTAAAGAGAAAAATGTTTGAAATTTATTTGGAAATGCACTGGGAAAAAAACATGTTTGGTCAAGAGATGGATACACGGATACATAGATGACAAATCAAATATTATACAATAATAAATTCTATCACAGAATTTAGACAGTGGGTAGAGAGGGCACCTCTATAAAATTGTTTCAAATGTGAAAATATAATAAAATGATAAAATACAATAAAATATTACATTATTGAGCATATTCTGATTTCAGTTTGTTCTCACAGCATAGGATTTTATTAACCCTCAAGAACTGTTGAATTGGGGCACCGGGAGGCTCAGTCAGGTAAGTGTCTGCCTTCAGCTCAGGTCATGATCTCTGGGTCCTGGGATGGAGCTCTATGTTGGGTTTTCTGCTCAGTGGGGAGTCTACTTCTCTCTCCCTCTCCCACTGCTCATTCTCTGTCTCTTTCAAATAAATAAATAAATAAAATCTTTTTAAAAATTGTTGAGTGGGGGGGGGGGATGAGGGTGTTGAATTATCAACAGAGTACTATAACCCGCTGCGCAATTTGCTCAAACAAGGCATCTTGTAACTGGAGTTTTTTGTTGTTGTTGTTTTTATGGTGAGGTACACAGCATGAAGTTTCATTTCCACAAATGTAAAGTCGGTAGATATTTATTGCACCGTGTAACAGAATCACTCTTGATTTGGTGGAAGTGTACTACCCCTCTTGCCTATTGATGAATATTGGAATCTGAAAGACAGAGGATGTATTTGAATATGCGTTAGGGAGCTTCTATTGAAACAAACTGAATAAAATCACAATCTCTTTCTCTTTGACAATGTGTTTTATCAGAACCTTTTGCAGGTTTAGATATTATTCTAAGTTTCATCTTTTGGCATGAAAATGTATCAGAGGTCCTAAAGGAAAATTTCCCCTACAGGAAGCTGCCATCTGGGCTGATGATCTGCAATAACACCAAGGGCTTAAGGTTTTGTGGTTATTCCAGTCGGAGGCACAATAGAGGGACGAACTTGGAATCTCCAGGCTTAATTACCTGGCAAAATGCCCTGCTTTGAAGATAGGTGAATGATGTGAAGGTGAACTAAAATTGCACTAACTTTGGAACTTGGTACAAAGTTGCAAATATGAAATGAAGTGAAGCTATCAGGTTGTGTCAGGATCCTTTGGAAAGGCTATTTCAGTGATGCAGCAAAGCAGCAGCCAAAGTATAGGTTCTGGAGGACAGACCACTCCTTATAATCATTCACCTTCCTCCTATCTGTTGTCAGAAAGTTAGGTCAATACCATTTTTTTTTTTTTAATTTTATTCATGAGAGACACAGAGAGAGAGGCAGAGACACAGGCAGAGGGAGAAGCAGGCACAGGGAGAAACAGGCTCCATGCAGGGAGCCTGAGGTGGGACTCGATCCTGGGACTCCAAACTCACGCCCTGGGCCAAAGGCAGGCGCTAAACCACTGAGCCACCTGGGGATCCCCAGGTCAATACCTTTGACTTGATATTCATGCTCGTGATTCTCTGATCATTTTAAGATGGGGCCGGAGGGGCATGTTGTGCTTCTTGCTAATAAAAACTTCTAAGACTCTAGCAATTATTTGGACAGTAGAAGTGATAAAACAGTTTGTGTCAGTTATAAAACAAATATTAAGTAGTTTCCTTCCTGTGGTCATATGTTCTGCAGTTGTATATCTGTTTAGTATCAAATAGTTACTTGTAGAAATTAGGGAGTAAGGAACTTATAAATAAAAAGATATTGATTTCATGCAGTGCTTACATACAGGCACTTGTAATTTTGTAGAATAAGGTTCACTTTTTGATTAGTCTCTTATACATTGTTGATTCAATAGGGTGCTGGGATCATGCACACAACCAGAACAGTGAAATGAGAGAATACAGAAACCACTTCAGTGAAATGAGGACTATCCTCAGAAAATAAATGGAGTTATGTTTCAGAGCACTTTTTGCCTTCTACTGGCAATGCAGTCTGGATTAAATTAGGTACCCTGATGGAAACAGAATCCTCATCTGCAATATGGAAATAATAAAGATTAGAATAAACTCTTAATGTCCGAAGTAAATTTAAAGCCCTCTTTGAATTTATTTTTATTTTTTATTTTTATTTTTTAATATTAATAAATTTATTTTTTATTGGTGTTCAATCTGCCAACATACAGAATAACACCCAGTGCTCATCCCATCAAGTGCCCCCCTCAGTGCCCATCACCCATTCACCCCCACCCCCACCCTCCTCCCCTTCCACCACCCCTAGTTCGTTTCCCAGAGTTAGGAGTCTTTATGTTCTGTCTCCCTTTCTGATATTTCCTACCCATGTCTTCTCCCTTCCCTTCTATTCCCTTTCACTATTATTTATATTCCCCAAATGAATTTAAAACATAGCACACATATAAGAGATAGTTCCATCCAATGTGAAATACAAAGACGGTTGTTAAAAAGTATTACATGAATAAAGTAAAAATAATAAAAATTATTACATGATCATGAGTTCAGAATCAAATGCGTTTTTGCACCTGTTTACATTGTTAAATGGATGGGATTTAGTGATTTGGTACATTTTCAATTTCTAGAATCATAGTACAGGGAGTTTTGGTAAAAAAAAAATATTCTTCGCAATGTATTTTGTTAGGATTACATAAATGAAATAAAGAATTAGCTTACCTTTAATGTATTTTGTGTCCCTGAAAATCTCTCATGAAGTTTCAAAATTACTATAGCCCTTTTGAGTGTCAGGGGAAAAAAAATCATTGTAGGTTAGAGTGATGTTTGAGTGAAATCACAAAGGAGAGAAAACTTTAAAAAATTAAAAGAAAATCCACTCCCCAAAGTTAGATGTCTAAAAAATAAGATTATATTAGATGACAAACTAAATATGTGTTATTGTTTTCCATAAGCTGATGAACTTTTTTTTTTCTTTTAACTTCACAAATTGGGATTATATGGTATGATTGGTAAGTGAGCTACTCATAAAAAAAATGTCAGACACTGTCCAAGACAAACTGAAGTTAAAAGATGGGGAGATGGGATTCCTTTATGAAGTAATCTCAGGAACATTTCAGTGTCTTTGGAATTGTTTCTTTATTATCACAGGACTTCAAGTCATTTTTCCAACCCAGAAGTTAAATGCTCTAATTGGCAAAGTGTATGCAACTCTTTAGCTTCCATTGTCAAAACAGTCCAGGAGGTTGTGAGGCTACTGATGGGAAGTAATGATACAACTGTCGGGGTGGTTGTGGTTTCATTCCTCTCTGCCGGCCGTGGCTCACCAAATCTGCCCCCCCTTGCGAAGAACTGACAGTTATCTGGTGCCAGTTTTGGAGTTTCATCCCACCCCTCCCGTGGTCCCAAGTGATTTCTCATTTGTTTCAAAGAATGAGAGCCTCTTGGTAAAATAAATAACAAATAATGTAATTTCCAAATTCATCTAATAATTATAGATCAATACTATACGATCAATGTAGACATTTCCTTAATTCTTACATCACTTATTTTATCGAATAAATATTTGCTTTCAAACTTCTTTTCTGGCACAGAGAATTTGGCTTAGATAAAATACGTTAGATGTCACAGTTTGAGGATAGAAATGGAAAAGGTAAAAGAGACTTTTACTTTTCTTTTAATATATTTCCCTTCTCTGAGAGGAGTTCCTCCTGAGGTTTCAGAAGCTCCATAGTGTCTGGTATTTGTAAACAAATGGGAATTAAATGCCAGCTCCATGCCACATTATATTAGCTGAAACTAAAGTCAGTTTAATTTTTTTCCAATTGAGTTCAATCTTTGCGACCCTTTGTCCTTCAGTTTTAACAAGGAGAAAGTAGTTTGTTTAGATCAGAAAAAAACTTCAGAGAAACTTCGGATCATCAGAAAAATAGCGGACCCCTATAATCACTGAGCCAATATACTAAGTCAGAGTGATCTAAACTGATACCTTTATAACAGCTTGCTTGCTATATTACAACTAAATTTAAAAAATCAACACATAATATATATTCACAGCTAAGATAGCCAATTTATGTGAAATAGAACTGTGATATGGCTTTCTTGGAGACTGCGGAAATAATCGTCACAACCCAAACTTCACGTTTCAAATCCAAAAATGATAACTTGTGTCTGTATAGACACAATTAAAAAGAAAGGATATAAAACATATTACATGAAACTGAAAAGCCACACAATGATTGCAAGACTGTGATACCAGTTTTGCAACCTAGTTACACTATGATTACCTGCAAGGTTACTGGTTTTTGAACTAAAAGATATTTAGTAGATTAATATCTCAACTAATATCATAAAGTTGTAAAATATATGTAGGTGACATATATTACTATTGTTAAATGATGTCATTATATATAATTTTGAGTTTAATATGTGCTATAATGAGAGCATGAGAAGTTGAGTAGTGATAAGAGGGGCTATGGTAGTACAACTTATTAGAAATTCAAAAATGATGCAACTGTTATATACAAATCAATTTCAAAAATAATGTCAAGACTAAAAAAAAATCCCTAAATTATATTATATATTTATGGTTCAGGAACAACCCAATACATATATAATTATGGTAGCTAAACTCTAAGACAAACAGGGGTAAAGATTTTGACTTCCTCTTTCTTCCATAACTTAACTGCTGGAAATTTTGGATAAGAATATCAAAGACAGGAACATTTTCTAATAACTAGCTTTCTCTGCAATATACAGTCTTATCATGCATAATCCCATACAATATCTATTCTAAACATTTGCAGTCTACTCATCATGTTCCCAATATTTGCAATCTTGTCTCCTTGCATTAAAATGTCACTGACAGTTTTAAAAACCTCCTTTACATGAGTATCAGTATTTTAGAGTCGAGGATTATAAAAAATCAGAAAGGTTAAACAATTTGCAAAAGTCACATGGTTACTCAGTGTCAGAGTTGTACCTAAATCCAGGTTCAAATGCCCTGTGCCTGTTACACAAATGTCCTTACTTACCAGTTTGTTTTCAATGTTTTGCCTTTGTTTACAGAATTAAGAAATTTCAGAAAAGACATGAATTTGATATGCCTTGGCTCCAAATCTTGATATGACTAAGCTCCAAATCTTTATTTTACATGAATTAACTCATGTAAAGGGCTAAATGGTTGAGTGACTTAAAGCTGTTAATGCCTCTTTTGTTGTGATAAGAATGTGTGTTCATTCTTACTCGTGTTCTTTTTCTTACTTATGAAATAAAATCCCTTCATAGCAAACATTTTATAAATCATAAAAACAATTACTACAGAGCAGAGAGAAAGTTTGACAAAAACAAAAAACATAGAATATAGATATATATCCAAGGAGAGATGCAATCTATAAAATTAGTGTAGAGATTATTTGTCAAAATACAAAAAGTCACATATCAGAAAAAATTTTATTTAATTTAATGGCATATGTATGTATGGGATATGGTATATGAATGGTAGATGGCTATGCGTGGCATATAGAAAATATATACTACATCTAGCATCTGGGTGGCTTAATTGTTTAAGCGTCCAGCTCTTGATCTCAGCTCAGGTCTTGATCTCAGGGTCATGAGTTCAAGTCCTGTGTCGGGCTGCACTCATGGAGCCTACTTTAAAAAAAAAAAATGTGTATGATAAAGATACAGGAAAGTTCAAAATAAAGAAGTGGAAAATATACTTGGCAAAGAATTTCTACAGAGAACTGGTGTAACATAACACCCTTCAACCAGTTAGGCTGTTCAATTTGTTTCCAACATTTGCCGTAGCAAAACTACAGAAATCCAAAGTCAGTTTGTGTAGGAATAACTCACCACCACACATATGCAGAACCACACACAACTCAGAAACATCCTTGGGAATACAGATGGCTGTCCTGATCTGGCCATGTACTGCAGAGTGGGCTGTGGGGATTAAATGTATCCTGGGCCTGCAGGAATCCAGAGGCAGTCATCACAAGGTGGTTCAAAGAAATTTTGCTGCCTCCCTGTCATTGCACAGAGACGATTGCTTGTTTCCTTACCCCAGAAATCTGCAGATATAGCCCACCTATCGGTGTTTGGGAAGAAGCATCTAGACTATCTAGAAGTCTTGCTGAGAATAGGAAATTGAATGAAACAAAATCAGGTTGGAACAGCAAATTCTGAGCGTCATTCCTATGACCCCAAGGCTGGTTGTCAATGACTGTGCCTTTCTTTTCTACGAATTTAAATGTGAAGCCCTTGAAGTGTGGCCTTGTGGAATAAAAGCAAACTAGCCAAGTCAACATTGGTTCTGTGGTATTTGGAGCTCCCTGCACTGGTTCACCTTATCCATACTGCTTCACATCATGTGAGGGACATAGCATGGATATACTACCTTTCCCAACACATATTATTGGATAGAATAGAAGCAAACATACGCTAAAAGGATATAGTCTCTATTTCAAAGAGATTTTTTCAAAACTTGATGACACATATCACTGAAGTAAAATGAGTGGAATGTAAAAATCAATTTACAGCAAACAGATACATTCAAATGGACAAGAGAATATCAGAGAGACACTCAATTTTAATGGATTGAAGTTTTTAAATATTGGAGCTTTCTTTATACAAAACTGCAAACTTAAAATTCCACACAAAATAAATATTTACAATGAGAAAATATCACTAGTATCACAAAATTTTGAAAATAGACTAATTTTATTTATGACTTTATTTAGTTTAATCACCTATCTGCACTTCTAGAACAGTTTTATTTCCCTATACTTTTTGGCTACATATTCTCTGACCATCTCCTTATATGACAATGATATTACAATTATTTCATAAACGATATGGAGAATGATAATTCAGTCTTTCTTTTCACATAGTTCATTGAAGTTGGTTCTTTAGCATTATAATTTTAAGTACTTCTTAGAACTTTAGAGTTCTAATGGAAATTTACATAAGACTTAGTGCTTTTTGTCAAATTTAGAAAAACAGCTATCAAATATTTTTTCACTTATAAGCAATAAAATTTCAAGGACTTAAGTTTTACATGCATGTCATGAAAATGGTCATAAAAATAAATAAAATGTTAAAGTCCAATCATGTGATTAAATTTTTAAAGGAACACACAATTTTTAAACTGGTAAATAAAAAAGTATCATATCTAGTGGAATAAGTAATTTAGTTTTCTTTTTAAATTATAAAATTAAAAAAAAATAAAATAAAAAAATAAATTATAAAATTATATAAAATATTAGAAAGAAGTCCAATTATGCCATTAATTACAATAAATGGAAAAAGACCAAAAAAGTATACTCTGAGTATCATTGATATCAAAAATAAAATAATATTTTAACTGCAGGGCATCATAATTATAACATATAAAGATAATAACAGTGATATATCGGATGCATGATAGTAAAGAAAGATAATGTATAATAGTTTAAGGAATGGAAAAATACATACTAATCAAATATGAATTAAAAGGAAATCTCAAAAACAAAAAAAAGGAAATCTCAAATTCAATCTTTATATATGATAAAATATATTTCAAAGTCCTATGTAATTGATTTTATGTAAGATCATCTTATAAAAAAATATATGTTCTTCATAAGCAAGATTTACCTAAAAAATGCAATCTATAATTAGGATACTATTCATATTAACAATGAAATTATACAATGTCAGAGAATTAACTGCAGACTATACAAAATCTCTCAGCAGAAATATAAATATTAGTAAATGAAGAAGAGAACAGTTAAGATGGTCTGAAAAAAGGAAACATACCATGTTCTTGAATGGGATTGTTTAATATTTTTCTAAAGGAAAAGGATCATGTAAGTAATTCACAATTTGATTAATAGGAACTGCTCCTTAACCTGTTTTTGGTGATTTCCTAGATACTCTATGTAGGATCCATTTCCTTTTCCCTGCAATGAAAAATTATTATAATTCCATTTATTCAAAGAAACTTTTATTGACTATCTATTTTATAAAACCATTGTGTTAGGAATTGTGAGGAATGATGAAAAAAAAAATGACTGGATTCTTATCCAGAAACACATCAAGACACTGGGAGAAGAATAGATGAGTAATAAGAGAAATGAAGACTCACAGTTTGTAAGAGTAAATAAGAAATAAAACTCAACTCTGATAATAGATGTATTTGGGCAAAAGACTGCTTTTCTACCATGTACCAAATATCTGCAAAATTTTATCGTGTCTCTTTTACTCTAAACTTTGAACCTTCAATTCCTAAAGTGTCTAGACCTCGCTTGTCAATTCCTGAGAGTCTGGAAATTATGGTTATGTCAGAATAAGAACTTGCTTAGTTTCAGGCAGCCAGAAGGCGAAATGTGGCATGCAGCCATGTGTGGATAGTCCTGCAGGGCTTCAGACATTAGTTTAAACTTCATTGGCCTCCATCACTCTTTAGCCACCCTCCAGCCACCTTCTCACCAATTGATATACTTCTATGACTGTCACTTGTTTATATTTGACTAATGACCTCTGGAAAGATGTCACATGGGATTGAATGGTGCCCTCCCCACCCCCCACCACCCCCCCGCCACTGAAATTCATATCCATCTGGAACCTGTGAATGTGATCTTATTTGGAAATGAGGTCTTTCTGCATAGAATCAAGTTAAAATGAAGTCATACTGGATCAAGGTGGGCCCTAAACCAATGACTGATGTCCTTATAAGAAGAAGGAAACTTGGGCAAGAGACATACATAATGGGATCACAGCCATGGAAAGAAGGAGGCAGAGGTTTGGGTGATGTTACCACAAGCTAAGGAGGGCCAAGGATTTATAGCAGTCACCAAAAGCTAGAAGAGGGGCATGGAACAGATTCTCTTAGAGCCTGCAGATGGAACTGACCTTGCTGATTTTTTTATTTAGAACTGTGAGAGAATGAACCTTTTAAACGTTTTAAACCACGCGCTTTTTGGGATAATTTGATATGGTGACCTTAGAAAACTAATACAAAGGTATTTAATTCAATTATTACTTGAGAATCTTTAAAATAAGCAATTGGATGAAGTGTTCAACGTATTTGAAAGCATAAAGTTTGATTTTGATTGATGTGGATTGATCCACAAAACCTTTTCTAAATTTTACTTTATTACAATGTTATTTATAATTTATTCCTTAAATTATAAGAACAAATGTATACTTGGAATATAAATATGGCTATCATACAGAGATAGTAATAAGCATAAGAAATATTCTGTGGCCTATATTTATGTATTTTTGAGGTAAAAACAACTATAGGTCTTATTTTTATTATCAGAGGTAGAATTTAGCATTTGACAATTTCTAAGATAATTGATTGCTCTGTATATTGTAATTTTATGACCAGATTGAATATGGTACAGGCAGGTCTCTGTTCTGGTAGCATTCTGGATGGTCACAACCAGACTTTAATTATTCCAATTTTATGGTAGAGACTCATTTTTCCCCTAATATCTATTCTTATATTCTTCCTGGGACAGAGAATCTTCAATAATTATCCAGAACAAGGAGCCTTGCAGCTAAAGGTGGTCACGTGACAATGCTCCAGTGAGTAAGAATTATTGTGTGTGAAATTTAGGAAATATTCTTAAAATGAGGCACTGCCTTTTCTTCTCCTTTAAAAAAAAAAAAACTTCCTTCATGTTACATTTTATGTAAGGGATTTGAGAACAAATGTTCAAGGAGTCTTAAATCATGAGGTAAAGTCATCTATGATCTCACGGTTTCAGGGGTGAGGAGTTTAGGCTGGATCTCTGCTTAGGGTCACACAAGGCTATAAATAAAGGTGTCAGGTGGGACTATGGTCTGCTTTGGGGCTTGATATCTTTCTACTAAGCCCATGTGGTTGTTGGGAAAATTCAGTTCCTATCAGTTACAGGACTGAGACACTCAGCCACTGGCAGCTGCCCACCCTTGCCTGCTTTCTACCATTCATTACAACCTGGCAGTTTGCTTCTTTGAGGCCAAAAAAAAAAAAAAAATGTCTCTACTGCGTCAAGTCTCTCTCTAATTAAGGGAAAGCCTGAAATCACTTTTAAAGGGCTCGCCCAAATAAGTCAGGTCCACCGAGGAGAAGTGTCTTTTACTCCTAACTCAAAGTCCACTGATTAGGGACCTAACTGCACCTGCAAAATCCCTTTGTATTTTCCATATTTTATAGGGTAGAATAATGTTACAATTTCCATTTACACAAGAGGATTAAATAGGGTGTGTAGAGTAGGGGCTAACATTCTTGGTGGTCATGTTGGAGTTTTGGCTACCACAATGACACTTTTGTGAAACCACAACGTAAATTATGAAAATAACCTTGAAATGCTGAAACGTGGCTTTCTTCTATGGAAAAGGAAATTTATAGCTTACTTATACTGCTGCTATTTGTGTTTTGAACACTTGCAGTCAAAGCTAATTCTAATGAATACAGCAACTACTCTCCTACCTACCCCTTGTTATAGAGAAAAGATAACGACACCAAACTGCTCTTCACCTTTGTCTCCTCATCTTCTGGCCCTTTCTACTCTGTTCATCTTGAGTTCTTCTCTCTGTGACTTTGTTAGCTGTTTGTTGGGTAACCCATCAGAGTCAGATAATTCATATATAAGTTCTTTTCCTCTTGACTATGGATCTAGTAGCTATTTTGGAATTAGCTTCATGAAAATATCTTATAATTTGTTCTCCCTTGGCTCTAAGTCATGAAAAATTGGCATTTTGTCAAAAATACTTGAAAAATATTTACATCACCTTTTCTCTGCCCCCCCTCCAGTTTGGTTTTTCTCACTTTAGTTCCCATCAGTACAGAACAAAATTATTGGCCACATTATATGTAAAGCATGAATTTAGAATATTATTTGGGGAGAAGGGGAATCTAGTTTATCTCTTCTTTCAATACTTCTAGAATCTACACTGTTTAATTCACAAAAAATTAAATGAAAATAAGCATTATAGAGAATAATATAAAACTGAAATTTCTTAATATCCTACTTTTTTTGCATTTATTTCTGCTGTTTATGGTGGGAAAAGATAGGTGTTTGGTCTTCCTATTTCTTCTGCCCTAATTGCCTCTGCTGGGACCTTTTGAGGAAATTTTTGGACTCCCTCAGTCTGTAAACTCAATTTTCAGGTATTTCAGGATCTGTCATTTTGCACACTATCTCTGAGAATTCCTCATTCATCAGCTTGAGTTTTCCTGAAAGTTGCAGTTTATAAACAGATGTTAGCTTTACATTTAAAATTGTAAACAAAAATACATAGTTAAGACAGACACGCAAACTGATAGGTATACGCATATCATCACTCTGTCACTTTTATAGCCTTCACAGGTTCCCAAATTTTGATAACAATATTCCTAGGAAAGGACCTCCTGCAGCCCATCATATTTCCTCTGAATGAATTGTATACATACAATTTGATGGAAAGAAAAAAAAGTGAGGTTTGGGAAAATCTGAATTGCTCCTTCTAGCCCCTCACAAAGACTCCTTGAAAGGAAATTTGAAACAGTGCTTTTGAAAAATGATGTTTAGGACAACAAAAAGTTCACTTGGGCTTTAGAAACCAAGAGGAAGTTGAACTCCTCAATGAATTCATGTCAGATGAGCTCTGACACTATCTAAAATAGTAATTTCAGTATTAGTAAAATTTCCATAAATTTGTTTGTGTTCAAAGTTTTTCCGTATTTTCACTTAGCTTATATGAATATCAAATTCACGTCTATTTAAAAGTTTTCTTTAAGATATTGACTAGCTAAATTTAAATAGAATTTGAAAGATAAGGCAAAATCCAGGAAAGTGAAATGATCTAAAACCTAGAGTATATGGATTTTGTACCGCTTTCCACCTTAAATATGTTTAGGAATTCTATAATTTTCTAATAACTTTCTCAGATCTATAAAATTGAAGGCATGTAGGCATTTACTTTCTATTCAACTATATATATATATATATATATATATATATATATATATATATATAGTCTATGAATCTATTAAAGTAAAATCACCCTGATACATACATTCACCAACTCTATCAGCAAGGGATCCATCGGGTCAGTATTAGAAAATTAAGAACTTGCTATATAAATTAGGTTTTACATAATTATTGGAAAACTGAAGAATTAAAGGTTTAAAGGAGATCAGAAAAAAAGTCACTAAATAGCCCTGAGAGAGATGAAAATGTCAGAACTCACAGAAAGCTACGAGAGGGGGGCACAAGTTGAGCAAGGTAGATGTCTATGGATGGCTGTTGGCTCTGAATCACTTCTGTCTCTGTGAGTTGATGGCTAAGCACCTAGTAGATCAGCAGGGCCAGAAATTGATGAGGAGAGCTGGTCACGGAGCGATAGGAGAACAGGCTACAACTCTGCACCTATCCCTCACTGCCTGAAATGATGCCAGCTCCCAAAGTGCAATGGCTTTCATTTCACCTTCTCCCTGTCTCCTACAAATATCTCTTGTGTCCAATCTTTACTTGGAACTATACAAGAAAGGAAAATCTTGGAAGTATCATGTATTTAAATTGACATGATAAAAAAAAAAATTTACCCACCCTCCCAGTAGCTGCCACATTTCAGGGTGAAAGCTGCCTTGAGTTTAATGATACGAATTGTGAGCATGTGGAAATTGGCTTCTCTGGCTCTCTGATCGGACGGATGAGGAAACAGAGTGCCTGGGAGGATAAGTTAATTTCCCAAAGACACACAGAGTTAATGTCTAAACAAGTTCATTATTTTAACTCCCAACCCAAGGTCTTTCTCTTTCTAACATGACAATGATAACTGTCTTCACTTAGGAAAAGGATTCTAGATTACATTCAGTGTCATTGTAAAACTGGTGGAGAAAAAGAGTAGTAAATAAGGTATTTGCAGATTGTATGGAGCTAATGTCTGTGTAAATTTTCCTATTAACTATCTTCTAGAAGACAATGTTAAATACCCTCTTCTTCTGTCAAGCTTCCATTATAACAGACCATTACTAGAATTTTCTTTTAAATCACTTTAAGGTATCTCATCATTTTATATTATCCTTGTCCATATTGTACTGTATGAATTATTAAAGATTAATGCACCTTTATTTTGAGTGACCAGCCATGCCTGATGGTTTTAAATATGAAGTCATCCTTTTCCCCTGGTATAAGGATAAATTTACATTATAATTAACAGCCAAAGAATTCCTTTTTATGCCATATAATGATGCTTTCCTTTAGCTATGCTTTTCAGACAGTACATAATAAATCACAGGGGGAAAATCTTTATTTTTAATATTCACATTTATGTATTTAATGAACATTATTGAATTTTTCAAGTACTTATTGGAATAGAGGAGAAATATTTGTGCACTAGTATTTTATTTCAGTCCAAGAGAATGCAATGTTTGGCTGATGCTGGAATGTTAATAATTAGCACCTCTATTAGAAGTCGGCTCCTGGTTTTCAGCAGCATTATGCTGGGAAGCTATGTTTCCCAAGTGAATGGAGAATTATACAGTTTTATTAAAGAAGAGCCTTTCCTTTGAATACAATTTTAAGAAAATCTTCAAAGGAACAAATTTAAAGCCTCAAATCAGAGCACAGCACTAATTAGTGTGTAACAATGATTTAGGCAGAGAGCACCAGGCCTTGTTAATTTTCTAGGCCCATTCTGTAGTCTCTTTGCTGTATATTTCTTTTGATGAGTCAATTTCATCTAGGTGCAGCTTTTTATATTTTAACGACTGTCATAACACTTCTAAAGTTTTAGAAAATGGTACATACTGATGCTGAAATCTGGCAATTATCTTCTAACTCTGCATTCCAACAACTAATTTTATGGCTCAGGTTAAAATGCTTAATTCAGTTTCAAGTATTTTGCATTTATAATATGGCTTTAAGTGGCATGTCTCTGAATAAAATAATGTAACTGCCTATTTGTTTATGTAGCCTTCACACTTAGAAATAAAAATGTGCATCAATCATCAATTATAAATCAAGTTATTTAAGATTCAAAGGTGTCAAGAACATAAGTTCCCTTGATCACATTTCATCTTGCAATGTCTTTTAGGAATTACAAAAGTTAAAATATCAGCTTCATAATTTTAAAATGCTATGTACTACAAATGAGTTACCAGAATAAATTGTTTTCTTCATTTAGTAAATAGTGAGGTATTGATTTGAGAATGTCATGGGAAATTAGAAAATAGTAACACCAAAATGTCATGTAACTATGATTTATGACTTCAGCAACATGAAGTAGGAATTGATTACTATTAGAGTCAATACCAAGATTCATTGACTCAGATATTCATAGTGACTGAGCCTAAATTGGGAATCAATGTTTATATCAAGAAAACATATATCTTTCTATGGATAAAAATATGCCAATATATCTTGCCATCCTGTTATCACCTATTATGAGAATTCAATCTCTGTAGCATGATAGATATTTCACAATTTAAAAACCATCCAACGCCTCCTCTAACTCTCGGTCTCTGCATCATTAATGATGGAGTACTAGATTACTTCAATCAAAAATTGGTATTTGTATCAAATAAAAATGAATCATAACTACAGTTTATTTCAGAATTATTGAAGGATCCAAACTTTCTTATAGAGTACCCTGAAGAAGACATCATTGTGAAAACCACAGTGCCAAGCTAGAGAGGATTATGCTCTATGAAGTAAACCAGTCAGAGAAAGACAAATACCATATGATTTCACTTATATGTGGAGTTTAAGACACAAACAGATGAAAATAGGAGAAAAAAAAAGAGAGAGGCAAACCTGGAAACAGATTTAACTCTAGAGAACACACTGAGGTTACCTGAGGGGAGGTGGGTGGGGGCATGTGTGAATAGGTGATGGGGATTATGGAGGGCACTTGTTGTGATGAGCACAGGGTATTGTACTGAAGTGATGAATCACTAATTTCTACACATAAAACTAATATTACACTGCCTATTCACTAACTGGAATTTAAATGAAAACTCAGGAAATAAAAAACACAAGTTCAAATAGATGTCCACTGGCTTAGAAAAAAGGTTAGTTGAGGGACTCTATTACTAAATAAAATATGTTATTGAAGGAGTTAAGCACTAAAGACTTACAGGGCAGACATGTTAGCAAACAAATGTAATTCATACTAATTTTAACAATTATGTTAATTTAAAGTCCAAGTTATCTAACATGTCCAATTAAACAATCCCGGCCCTCTTCATAACTTTTCCTAACTCCTGTTTTTCCCAATTTGTTTGGTAGTTTTTCCTAGTTTCTTTTTTTTTTTTTTTCCTAGTTTCTTTTTTTGATTCCATTTGTGATTGTTTCTACTTTAAATTGAATCAATCACTTGTCTTTTATGGAATGGTCACATGCCTTGCAGATAGAGCATATTTTTAAACTATAGCTAGACTCGAATACTTTATAAAATATTTATTGAGTACTTGTTATTGCAAGACTTATAAATAAGACACTCAGAATACATGATGACATTACATCCAGCATATTAGAAACAAGATCAGTAGCAGCTACCCTGCAGAGTGTTTAATAAGGCAACAAACAGTGTTTAATAAGGATGCTTTGGGAACTACCAGAGATAGGAGAGAGCAAGGATACATCTGAGTAATATGCATTCATAATACTCCTGTGTTTCATGACAGTGTACAGCTTTAAAAAGAAATGTAAAAACAAGTGCCTGCAATAAAATAATGGTGACCTACAATGTTATTCCAAAACACTGAGGAGTATATTGTTACATATAACTGATTCTTAAATTTATATAGTTAGGGTCCTCAAAAAACTACTTGAATTATTGACAACACATTTATTAAGATCATGGTTTATTCTTGTTCATATCAAAATACAAAGCATGAATATCACTGAAGGGATAGGAAAAATATTGGAAGAATAGACATTAAGTAAAATCTGTTGTAGTAGAGTTGTCCAGAGAAATAGAACCAACAGGGTCTGTTCGAATGCGTGTGTGTGTGTGTGTGTGTGTGTGTGTGTGTAGTCTAGAGAGAGAGAGAAAGGAAAGGAGAGAGAGATTTTAAGGAATTGGCTTATGTGATTAGGGAGGCTTGACAAGTCCAAAACCTAATGGGGTAGGACAGCAGGCCGGAGTCTCAGGGAAGAGTTGCAGTTCAAGTCCAAAGGCAGTTTGCTGTCAGGATTCCTTCTTGCTCATGCGGAGTGCTCAATCTTTTTCTATTAAAGCCTTCATCTGATTGGATGAAATCTGCCTACATTCTGGAAGGCAGTCTATTTTACTCAAAGAATACTGATTTAAATATTGGTCTTATCCAAAAAATACTCTCACAGAAACATCTGAAATAATGTTTGACCAAATATCTGGGAACCATGATCTAGCCAAGTTAACACATAAAAAGTAAACATAACTTCTATACCACTTATTTATGGATTATAGGACAAAAACAAAACTCTTCTTAACAGTTTAATAAAAGGCACCTAATTTGCAAAAATAATCATAATTATTTTATTGCTAAACACAAAGAGAGATATTAAATAGGTCAAAGAGAAAGACCAGAAGATAAAACACACTGAAAAAATATCTGTGAATTAAGCGTCATAAAATTTATATTTATTAAAAAATTAAAATGCTTATTGTGAAAATTATATACTATCATTAGACTATTATCTAAATCTTATCATATAAAGAGATATAAATTTCTAAATATCTATTGACTTCATTAGACTACGTGTTGAAACAAGTTTTTTTTTTAAGATTTTATTCATTTATTCATGAGAGACACAGAGAGAGAGAGGCAGAGACACAGGAAGAGGGAGAAGCAGGCTTCATGCAGGGAGCCCAATGTAGGACTCGATCCAGGACCCCAGGATCACACCTTGAGCCCAAGGCAGATGCTCAAACGCTGAGCCACCCAGGTGTCCCACAAGTTCTGGTTTTAAAAAAGGTAGCTGACGTATAATAATAATAATAATAATAATAATAATAAAAGTAAAATGTATTTTCTTTTCTTATTAAATTCATTTATATTTCAATTTTTTCCATATGGCTAAATTATGAATTAAATTAATTAGAATTAGCCCAATAGTAAGAGAGAATAAAAGCAGAACTGCACCAGAGTAGGTGTGCCTTATGCAGAGTCAATAAAGATACCATAAAATGTTTAATATGACTAGTTCTTATTTAAAAATAAACATAAAAGTATTAATTGATGTTTTTCATTTTTATTCCATTTAATAAAATACAGCTTTAAATATAAAATGTTAAGTGTTTTAATAAATGTAGTTTTAATTCCATAATTAAAAATGCAACACTTAAACCAATTTATTCTGGAAGGTGACACATGAGGTCATTATTAAGGCCAGATGTCCACGACACAATCATTAATCCAAATATTCATAAAGAGCACCCACAAAACATCAGGTACTCCTCCAGGTACTAGGAAGAGGTGCAGAGCAATGCAGATCCAGAAGCTGCTCTTATCAGAAACACAAGCAATTAAGAAATAACACACTGCTGCTTTATAATTACCACTGTAGTAAGTAGGAGCAAAGAAAGTATATGCAGAATGGATTAAATAGACTTACGTAGTTTAGGGACAGCTCTAAACTTGTGTATGTCCATTATGTATTCCACAAGAGGATGCAGCTTTGCGCCTTTGAAATGCCCCCTTCTAGTTTCTTACTGTGCTGAAAAAGAAAAGAATTTCTTGTAGGCTTTTCTGGAGGTCCGAAAGTAGAGTAGTTGTATTGTCAGGATAAACTAAAGACTGGCAAAAATAAAATTAATTTTTATTGATATTTAAATTTATTTTTTAATATTTTGGTAAAATTAGAGCCATTTCTTTTGGATATTTTGGTAAAATTAGAGGCAAAATATAGGACTGAAAAAACCCACTTTTAGGGTTGCTAGAGTAAGCATATTCTGGGAGGAAAGAATATAAGAAGGAGCAAAGCAGTGTTGGTGAGTTCTTTTTTTTCCTAACATAAAGTGTAAAGAATATTTTTATGGGGTGGCATATAGGCACATTTGGGGCAAAGCACTCTGAAAAACATTGGAACGGTTATGTTTGCAAATACTGCAACCCAAATAAGAAAACAATGAAATTATGAAACTGAAATTCAAGTCTGTTCTTGGTCGATTCTTTTGCCTTTTGTTATAAAGCTCTTTTTTTCCAAGACATGAAACTAAGTAAATTATTTGACTTACAGTTTATCAATAGCTAGCTCAAGACTCCATGGAAAGTCATGTAAACTAGAAAATTTCTCAAAATCCAATACTATTAAACAATGAAATAAAGAACAATTTCCTGAGCAAAGAGTAGAACAAAGCAAAGCGATACAAAAGAAAACAACTTCTACTTGATAAATAATAAATGGATAAACAAAAGATAAATGGATGGATAGATAGGTAGGCATCTAAGTGGAAATGCTAATGACCTTCATTCATTAACAATGAGATATTGGGATATCCTTGTCCCCGACATTTCACCTGGCAGTCCCTTAAACTATGTCTACTGCTTTGTCATATCATAGTCTCATCACTTTCCATTATTAATTCCTAAAGTTCTACTGCCTTACTTCTCTTTTACCCTGATAGTGAATGATGCCCTATTCAAGCTCTTTCTTAAGAACGAATAAGAGGACAAAGCAACAAAGTAAGATCTGCATGTGGGAAAATCAAATTAGAAGGATCATAGCACAGCAGGCTGGAGATGTTCCTGTGAGTTCCCAATCACAATGTTTGGGAGCACTTGGTTATTTTTAACACATTCTCACTCAATCTTTGAGATTTTTGAGGTAAAAAGGGCCCCTCAATTACTGCAAAAGCTGCATTTTACTTCAACTTTGGGTACACAGTATATATATATATATATATATATATATATATATATATATATATATATATTTTTTTTTTTTTTTTTTTTTTTGTCCAAGGATAGTGGCTCTTGGCATGGGAATTCCAAAAAAACTTCAAGGGAGTGTTTATTGGTAAAAATCAGAGAGTAGAAAAAGTACTATCCTCTTCTCCATTGATGCTACGTTTTGTGAACGGAAACTTTCATAATTTCTGCTTCGGTACCAGAATTCCAAAAGTACAGCACAAGGCAAGGGGCAACGATGCCATTTAATTCTGGCTGGTTATTACTAAATAAAACCACTGGTAAAATAAATGTTATCAGTCAAGCTGAAGAAAAAGAACATTGTGAGTTCTGATAGAACAAATCAGAAGAACTGGACGCACGGTGCACTTACAATTCCATTTGTGAAACTATATTGAACATTATAAATAGTATCAGCACCTGCACAGAAGTCTGTAGCTTTGTTAGTAAATCTGCTTCCTTCCCAGTTTGAAAGAACAAAATTGGAGACTTAGAGATAAATGATGGTGCATCTACACTAATACACGTCCAAAAATGTGTAGCATAGCAATGTATCAATTAAACATACAAATCCATAAGTAACCCCATTTTATTTCTTGGAGAATGCTGAGTGTGGCAGAGAAAACTTTCAATATGCTTTGAACACAGAGGCACAGGAATTGTACGCGGCAATTGTCCCTCCCACTCAAATTTTAGAGTTGCAAGAATCCTCGGAGAAGAACTCTCTAAAATCCAACTCAAATTTAGACTCTAAATTCTAGCACAATATGTCATTGTAAATTATTTAAAACTTCGAGTGAATTCAGTGCAGTGTGCATTCACATCTGTCTTTATAAATAACATGTTTTTTCTTCATGTACTGAATTATAAAAGCCATAACCAGTTCATCATGAACAACCCCGTCCTTCTTTCTGACATATTATTCAGCTACATTATTTTGGAAAGATCAACTTACGTATCACCCAGAAATATTCAGGCCCCGGAGATGATATTAGCGAGAAAACATTCCATTAGCAAATCCTGCCCACTCTGATGCAGACATTCTACTTGCAACATGCTAAAACTTGTTTACATCAGAATATATTCTCATCTTTCCACAACAATACTTTTTCCACAGTGTTCCAAAGCATTCAGATTTTTGACCTGGAAATGCTCCTCAACAAAAGATTCATAGACAATAAAGTGATTCTATATTTGTGTCTATATTCATAGACAATAAAGAAATCCTTCCAGGGTTTCAAGTGATTAGGTTGGATGATTAGTTTAGGAATAGCGTATGGAAAAAAAAAATGCCTATAAAATCGTTTTGATTTTAAACTTTTTTCCACTGGGCTTTAGTTCCGAAAAGTTGTTGTTTCTGTAGAGAAAATAAATACTTCAACCTGGTGTCTGCTGTGTGAACTTTGAATGTTAGCCAGGTACTAACGCACGTAACAAGCAAGTAACCTTTTCATTCTTCAGTCATAGCTGCATGTGACCCCAGATCCCCAGGATACATGTTTGGTACTGATTGGTTTGAGTAAAGCAGAAATTCTTTTTCAATCAAATCAACTAATCAGTGAAACAGATCTGTTTTTCGAAGTGATTCTTATTGTTAGTAAAACTGAGATGAATTCAGAAAAATAAAAATTCATACTGATCTCAGTTATATGGCAACTTACATATCTGCATTTATATAAATCACCTAGATGATGTAAATAATGCATACGACCTGTGCCCTTTCAGGCTTCATAATTATTTCTGGAAGACACTTTCTGTCAATAGTATTATAATCATATAATCATTATAGTTGCATATTTTATTTTATAATGTTTCCTTTTTTTTCTCATGGTAGACTTACTGAGTGATTTACTGTCATTGTTTAAGTCTTTTCTAAACTTTTCAACATTTAAAACACGACATATAACAAACTTTCACTTAATTAACAGATATTTTTCTCAAACTCCTAAGCTATGTTCCTGCAATTTTAAAACATGGTAGCACAGTATACTAAAATAATAGTAAGATGTTATCTAGTATATATGCCTTATGTCACTGGTTGGGATTATGTTTAATTGAATGATTCAATCTAATCATATTTTTAAATTAAAAACTGAAACATGTAATCTAAGATCAATAATCATAATTCAAATTTAATTTTGCCATCACTGAATTACATTCAAGCCTTGCCTGTAGTATTAAATTGGAAAGTTATCTAATGGAGACTTCCAGACAGACATTAACTGTATTACTGATATATTTTATGTTTGTATCACTTCCTTAGTAATGAAAACCCCACTGTAAGTAGACAATTCTTATTACTGCTAAAAAAAAAGAGAGAAAATTTATGTCAGAGCATGGCAAATGATGACTCAAATCGTTTACTCCTTGAGCTATTTATTAGTGAGAAAATATAGAAACATATTCTATATTTTCACATGACAAGGTTATTATTTGCATGCTATATTGGAATAATTTGATAGCAGTCAGGGATTTGTTACAAAGTAAACCTATCCTGAAATATTATTGTAAAGTTTTAAAAATAGGGAAGAATCTAGTAGAAATCCTCCTATAGAATACTGTAACCACAGAAAAACCTCCTGCTTATTATGTAAAATCTAAAGAAGATAGAAATATGCACACACGTAATAGTCTCCCACACTCTGAGGATGAATCTTTATGTTTCTCTGGTATCGAGTAGTCTTGTATGCTTTTGGATATAATATCTATTTGTCCTCATAACAGCACTAGGTGGCAATAGGGGAGGCATTATTTGTCCTTTCCAGACTGGGGGATAAAAACAGGCTAAGATAATAAAGGGACATGCTCCAAGTCACAGAACGAATAAGTCATGAAGCTGACGAAGAACACAGGCCACCAGACTCCTGTAAGACAACTTTTCTACCAAGGACTGCTGGCATCCCAAAATACACACAAAGAAAACCACTAAACCTGCTGAAAGTGACCATCGGTCCCACTCTGGGATTAACTACTGACAACCACCTTGTGATTGGCCCGCTGGAGGAGGTTATTTCTGTGCTAACAGAGACTGTGGGGTCACATATGGCAATCTCTAAGATATAACATCTCTGCCTAAGACTCTACAAGACTCACAATGTCAATTTGAAAACTGTTAGTACCTACATGACAGTTGCACAAACACACACGCATACGCATCATTTGTTTGTTAAGCGAAAGGTTATCCAGACAAGAAATATGCTTTCTTCTTTGATGACATAAAGATGTGTGATTGCATAAAGAAATTGCCAGTAATAGACACGAGTGTAAGAAAAAAAAATCAGGAGTAAAAATGATCAGCTAGGCAAAAACATTAACTGTATGCAGGAAAGGACTCAACTCCTGTTCCTCAAAGTCAGTGTTTCAGAGAGCTCCTCTCTCTTCCCTTTGTTCTCTTTTGTTCCTACCTTTAAGAACAATTATCCTAGCATTCCTTTCTCACTCTTTGCTCTTCCTCTGTCATCTTTGAAAGGTTTGATTTGTTTTCTCTTGTTGTCAGATACCTGTTTTTCTTTGCATTTCCCCACCACCACCCCAGTTTCTCAGAATTGGACTCTGCATCCCTGAATCTCTACTGATCTACTTCCCTTTACCACGAGCCTCCTTCCTTAACCATAAAGAAGAGAACCAGAGAGCCTGAGAGGATGGATGCAAGTCATCCCTTGTACAACTAAGAAATTCTAATACCGCCATATGCAGACCCGTGCTGTACCAAAAGCTCTAATCATGAGTAATAAATGATGAGACAAGGTGGTTCTATCCCCAACAGGAAAATTCTCAAGTTAGAAAAATACTAATAAAACAGAGCAGCCTCATAGACAGTAGATTTATGCTTTATAGCTGTTAAAGCCCCACACTTAACCAGCCAGTGGGGCAGAGTCATTCCCATGGATCATAAATCACTGGTTTTTCCACAGCACTCCACGTTCACCTTCATGTTACTACTAAGACAAATGCTACCTTGGAGTTCAAGGAAATTTGCATTATGTGGTAGGATTATATGAATTGCCGATCTAGTGCTCCTGAGTGCCTGCAGATTGTCATAAAATAACAAAAGCAATACTATATTATGGAATTGCTGTTCACAGCACTACTCTTGATGGTAGGCCAAAGTACTGGAGAGCTGTAGAGTTAGGTCCTAAAAACACATTTGAGCAAGATACGGCTATTTGAAAAGCTTGTGTTCATTTTTCTACAGAACAAATGAAGCATAAAATCTGTGGAAACAACATCAAGCACAATGTTTTCACCTAGTTCCCAGCAATTTCTAATAGCCAGGCCCACAGAAAAATCACCACGACTATAAAAGACAATGGACTTTAGAAAATAAATTATTATCAAATCTCTTCTCGATGGGAAAAAAAAAGTAAAAGTAGACCCTGTTCGCTATAGAGATCAACAATGCAAAATAAGTGTGGTGAGATGCTAAAAGTGAAAAACAGAAGCTCAATGTTCCTTGAGTTTGTTACAGCAGTTGTTCATGGACTGTCTTAGGGGAATCCCTCACCCCCATGCTGCTCCAAGAACCCACTGTATAACTAATATGGTTCCATAGTCTATAAGACACTAGCATTTTTTGTTCAGATGCATGTAAGCTGATAATTTTACCTAAAATGTAATAGTGTGAAATAATTAAAACTATCAGGAGTTATTTAAAAATAATGCTAATTTTACCTAAAATGCAAGTGTGAAATAATTAAAACTACCAGGAATTATTTAAAAATAATGCTAATAAATAGACGACTATATTTTCATTACAGTTAGCAATATCAGAATCATGCTAAAAGTATGAGAAGTAGAAGAAACTATTGACCATTTAGATTTAAAATGGGCATACATAAAATTGTAGTAGATTTTAATATTCAGAAAGAATTATATAGAAAACCCTATGCTGTATACCTCTAAATCTGAGGGGAAAAGATCTCATTTGTCATATTGTCTTTGATTAATATTTACAATTTCAACCATTTGAAAATAGATTTGAAATGTTAGTTGTCTGATCAAGTATTTTAAGAAAAAAAAAACATTAAGGCAAGATGTAAAAGAGATTCCATGTGTTCCATGTAAGATGATGCTTAGGCATACATATGTTGACCTTCTCTTCCAAAATTTCATTGGATGTGGAGCAGCGTATTCAAAATGGAGTAGATATAGCCCCAACAAAACCACAATAACTGAGCTAAGAGCATCTCTAGGTGTTGAGAATGATGTAGCAAAGGAGCATATGTAGGGAAAGGGAGGAGGCAGCTATGGTTGAAAACTGTAAGGTTTTCAGAAAGGCCCACACTTGGACAGTGTGCATTCAGGGTGATGATGAGAGGTAGGATAATAATCAAGCTAATCACATTTGGAACAACAGGGCCAAATACCCTATGTCACCATCATCACTACACATTCAGAGAGAAAAGCAGAAGTGTTGCTGTCTCCCAAGTAAAAACAAATTTTGCATTCTAAAAAGTTACCAGAGTTTAGCTAAAACTCTCAGTAGAGTGTTAGAGTAAGTGATAAAACCTCTCCGAGCATGGTGTAAGTGTTAGATGACAGGGAACGTGTGCACTAAGGTGAATCCTGTCTGCTAAAACCTCTCACTTATGTATAGAGCACTCACATCCCATGCAGAGGAATCTGAAAGAGAAGCAAACCTACCCAAAAGAGAAGAAATGCCTCCCAACTCTCTACTATCTATCATCTATCTATCATCTATCTACCTATCTATCTAATCTATCTACTATCTATGTGTCATCTATCTACTATCTATCTATCGTCCATAATCTATCTATATTTTAAGATTTTACTTATTTGGGAAAGAGAAAGTGAGTAAGAGAGAAAGTATGAGCAAGGGGGAGAGGCAGAGGGAGAGGGAGAAGCAGACTCCCCTCTGAGCAGGGAGCCCACTTTGGGGTTCAATCTCAGTACCCCAGCAGACACTTAGCAAACTAAGCCACCCAGGTGCCCCCCAACTGTCTATATTAACCAGTCTTCTCATTAATTCATAAATATAAACAAACAATCAAGGATCATGAAACAACTGAAGAAAGAGAAAGAATGAAAGTACAAAGAAAACCAAAATTAACTGTGGATGAAACAGTAACAATTCAGGAAATAACAATGATTGAGGAAAATTCTACTCAATATTTTCAGATCAGAGAAAATACTGTATCCAAAACATAAGAAGGAGAGCTACAAAAAATAAATATTCAAAAGACAAGGTAAAATTCTTGGTAATTAAAATATAATTATAGCAAAAATAATAATACAGCACTGGGGAAACCTCCCAGGTTAGAAAGCCAAAAGACAAAGGTATAGACAGAATGAAAGAAAAGGTAAGAGAAGGAAGTAAAAGCGCAAAAGGCAAAATATGGTCTCTTAGAAAGCAAATAAATAGAAGTAAAAGGAAATATAGAATGGGAACAAGTACTCATAATAAATGAAAATGCCCCAAGCCTGAAAATAAAAGATTTTTGACCCGAGATCGCCCTCTAATTGCCCAGCAGAGAAAAACAAAAAAACGAAAAGAACAAACTGTACATATATATCAAATCTGTTCCTTTTAGGGCAGGTAGCCATAGAACTCTGAAGAAAGCATCTAAAAATAATAATAATGTGTACATGATATGGCATATAATAACATTTGTGACAAATGAAAGTAAAATGCTTCTTGTATCAGTAAAAAAGGCAGAAAAGAATTTGTTCAATAAATTTCATTCTAAATGCTAGAGCTATCCCTGTGCATAAAAGACAAATACCAGTTTCCTCATGACATCTTGACATTTGTACTCCATGTGAAGGAAGAGGAAGATGAACAACAAAAATAATAATAATAAAAGTAATTCAATGTAATAAATGAAATCAGGAAAATAAATCTGTCTAGAAAGATAAGGATTGATGAGGGCACAATCATTAGGATTGAAGGGAGTTTATAATTTCAGAATTGGAAAACTTAGAAAAATCTGCAGAGCAAAATCACTGCTCTAAATATGAAGCAAGTTTAACTTGGCATGATGTTGGATTGTCAGAGGTCTTAAGTTCATCTCCCAATCAACAAATGTGCATTTATAAAGCAGAAAAATATAGAAGTAATTCCACAGGAAAAAAATACATTTTTTGGTGGCAGTGATATTACCATACGATATTGGAAAACCAGAGTTTCCTTATCTATAAAGGAGGATTTAGATTTTACTGTATCAAGTGAAGTCCATCTAAAAATTCTGTGATATTGCTAAAAACTCAAGTTTAAAAAGCCTTTAAGTTAACCACATAAATACATTTAAAATATGGCTATCTGTATATAGACATGTTCATTAAAATACCATTTGTAGTTACAGGAAAAAAAATGGAAAAATACGCACTCCTATTACAGTGGGTTGTTTAAAAAACAATATTCCACTTAATGACATATTTCATCAGTCTTATAAAGAATAAGGAGTTATTCTGTTATATTTTTGAATAAAATAAAAATCAAGTTAAAATGCAATGCAATACTATCTTACACTGGAAATATAGAAAACTGTCAATAGTAATTCAAGCGAAGGTTATATATTGTTTAAGGTTTACATGGCTCATTTATTTTCCTTTACCATGTGCAATAATTGCTAGTTTAAAGACATTTCTAAATAATTAATCAAAAAATGAAATTATGTGAATGAAAATAAAAGGCATCCAAGGCACCTTAAATTTTTTTAAATATTTCATAAAAATACAAGAGTATGACTTCCATTATAGGAAATGACAAAGAAAAGCCATGTGGTTTATATACATAACCAGAAACATATTTAAAGATGTGTAAAAGTATTGTATATACATACGTACTGTTGTTTGCAAAGATTTCTGAAGATGACTTTCGAATCGGGATTGGGGAAAAGAGACACATGAAAAAGACCATTATCTTTTTTATCTTATTTCTGTACTTTTAACTGTTACTTAATAAGAACATACTATTTCTATAGAATAATAGTGAAGAATATACATGGATGCTTATACATGTATGAGCAACTGGAATACACACACATATCTAAGAATATATAGATCATTTGACATTTTAAGAGCATTTAACTCTGTATTAAGCACTTAAACATATTGAAATTTTAGTGCTTAATTTATAGTAAATCTGCATTTGATCCATTTATGAGGAGGATATATTGCATAACAAATACTTTAATAGAAATATCTACGGTTAATATAAATACAGCTAGCCACCTCTGAATAAGTTATGTAAAAATAGTAAGGCATGTAACTTGTTAGAAAAATCCAGTATTTATCAACAATTATTTGGGAATTTCTCACATAGTTGCATGAGTGTTCTTCACTGCAAGTTATAGCACTATTGTAGCTGAAGAATGCTAAATTTTTAATTTTTTATCTCAGTCCTGGTCTGTTCAGCCTACAATTTCATCCCTAAAATACAAGGACAAACACTGAGAATCAATTGAAAATTTTTTTAAAATTAAATAGATATGCAAAAATATTTGAGAGAGAAAAAGGTACTGAGTTCATTGGTCTCCAAAACTGAAGTCACATACTGAGAAAGGTGGTCACTGTGCCAAGTAATGACCTTCCTTCCCTTCTTATGATAAATGGCGACAGAATATATTTTTGGTTATTTGGGTCACTGTATTTTGTACCCCTTTCGTAGAGTAGATACACTGGCATTTTCACTAATAATTCCCTGAACAAAGGCATACTTCAGTATTATCTGAAAAGAGGAGAGGATGGGATATTCCCTGAACTAAGGCATAAATTTGGATTAATCAGAAATAAAGAGGTATTTTATACTAGGATTTTAACTTTCTTTTTGAAAAGCAATGTATATATCAAGTGAGAAGTTGAATTTCTTCTTGTTCTTGGTCTTCAAAATACTCTTTAAAAACTTTCACCCAAACTTAATGCAATTCAGCAAACATTTGTTTCAAACTAATTGCTTCTGAAATCCAGAAAGCACAACTCTGACACAATAAACTTGAAAAATTAGCTACTGGTCATGCATGGGCTCCAAAGAATTGCATATTTTTCTCAGGTTCTCTAGTAATGATATTTAAAAGTAATACAATTTATTAATCTTTTATACACAATTCAGTGCACTTCTTTGTTCACTTTAATGACAGATGACATTAGCCAAAATTATAAAATTTTATTAATCTAAAGTTATTCATGATGTATACAGATTCAAAGAAATCTCCTTATAATAGAAGTAGAAATTACTTTAAATTGGTTGGGTAATGGTATTAAAATTTTCCATTTAAAAATATCCAGTTGATGATTAATGTACCATTCCATACTCCAAGGCTCATTTTGTATTTTCTAACTTCTGTTTCTGAGCAAAAATTTAATGAGAAAACTATCTAACCTTTAAATTTTCACTGAAATATTTTTTGCTGTGTAAAATTCAGGCCAAATGTTTACATATATATGCTAGAAAAATTGCAATTTGTAAGTGTAAACTAAAATAGAATCTGTGCAATCAAAATAATTTGTGCCAACTGATGACCAATTAAATAAGACAACTAACTAACTAACTAACTAACTAACTAAATAAATAAATAAGGCAACCAAAAAGTGGTGCATTTTCGTAGACCTGACTCTCCAGTGATAGGTGGTAGGGATAACCTAAGAATCTCCCAGGCCTCTGGAAGCCATCTCTGTAGGGCCCATTGGCAGCTCTTACTTGCCACCATCATCGTCTCTTAGTTCAACTAGCTCAACAGCAGTCAAACTGATCCTATTCAGTTTTTCCCACTTAAAGCTATGATAGCATTTCTATCTACCAAGGAAAATGACTTTTATGAAGCAGAATTGAAACTTTTTAAAGCATACAACCCATATCCTCCTAAGACTTCTCATTGCAACCCAAATAAGATACTACCTTCTGTAGGCCAGGCCAAAAGTTCCCATTTGATAAGGTTCTGTCCATCATTTTTGACTTCACCTCATTCTGTAATGACCTGACATGCTCAGACCACTGTTTCTCATTCTCCCAAACATGCCAATCTCATTCCTTTTAGAGAGCTTCTTATATATGCTGTTTTAGATTTCACATGAGAATCCTCCTTTCTATCTATAGAAAGATAGATAAAATAATACATAGTCATATATATATATTTAATTCCAATATCATTCACCATATTGACTGTCTTATATTAAATAATTCCAGCCACATCATGAGATATATGTGTGTGTGTGTGTGTATGTGTGTAGTTTTTTTTTCCAATGCCGTTCACAATGTTGACTGTCTTGTATTAAGTAATTCCAGCTACACCATTCCAAACACTATCTTTCTCTATCATATTACAGATTTTATCTTCTAATTTAATACTTATATATATCTGAATGATCTAACTTATTTTTCTGTGATTATTGTCCATCTTCTTTCTCTAGGGAAGGGGTCTCCCTTATTATCACTGACACAATTCATTGAAGGGAAGAAAGTAGGCACACGTATTTGTGAACTGGATGACTGATGAATGTCATCTCTGGCTTTTCTGTATCTCCATCTGAAACTCCTATTAGTCCAATAAGTATTGGAACTGATGGATATTTCCACTCTTCCTCTTAACTTGTCATTTCTGCTTCTTATCTATCTTTAACTCTATGTGCTGGAAAATTTTCTTAACCATCTTCCAATTCACAAGTTTGACATTAATTAAGGTCCTTTTTTCTTATTTAACTTAATATATTTTGTCAAGGGGAGGGATATTATTTTAGTTTTAAAACTAAAAAATGGTAGACTATGAATATTCTTTCCCAGCTTATCTAATACTGATGAATACTTGTTAGGAGTCAGGAACTGGCTGTGGTCTCTTGTGGTACCTTACAGCATACTATCTGCCCTAGCAGTATATAAAGGCTGCCAAGGAATGGGATTTGGCTTGCTGACCTTCCTATTCTCACCTTGATTTTTCCTTCATTCTTATTGTCTTTTTCTACTTCCATGCCATCTTTACCACCTATGTATGCTGATACTGGAGATTGAAGTTGACACATGACCTAGTATTTCTTGGCTCTTGACCTCAGCTCTACCGTAGGTTTTTTTTTTTTTTATCCCTTGACTTGGAACATTTTTGAGAACTCTTAGATAAGACAGCTAAAGAGACACCTCTTCTTCCTATTTGTGCATATCATAAACCCCTATCCAGATATGGTAGGAGATGCAGAGACAACACTACTGATGTGCCCTCAAAGAGCTTGCAGTGTAGTGGAGACATGAGCTCACATACCTGACTATCACTGCAAAGTCAGGAGAGTTCTGTATGACAGGGGAGGTAATAGGTAAAGGGTTATAGGAAAACACAAAACCAACTCATGTTAATTCCCTTCAGAATAAATTGGGTTATGAATAAATTTAAAGTATAAAAGAACAGGCATGATTTCTTCTTCACAGCATCCATTTCTGTTTATTTTTTCCATTTCTGTTTAATAGATAGATACCATTTTGACTATTTATAATCTTTACAAATGTTAAAATAAAGTTATTACATTACTATTAAAGCTTTTTATGTTTGCTTCATTAGTTATATTTCTTTGCATACCAGATTCTACTGTTGCATTTACAGTCTCCCACATGTTTCCTGACCATTTATTTCAATGGCTCTATTGGTTTGTTCAATTTTTTATTATAATTATTACTAACTCCCTTCAATAGTTAAAGTTGCATGAAATAGATCAATAACAAGCAGTTTAGAAGTTAAATATCCAGATAGGCATATTTTCAGGAAGAGAGTTCCATATTTTTAGTAAGTGAATAAATAACCTCTTTATTACATAAAAGGAAATATAAAAGAGAGTTTCAAAAAATACCCAGTTTAAAATGGATAATTTGTGGTTGTCCTAATCATTTCACATAATATGAGTAAAACACTTGCTACATGAGAGCTACGGAGTCTGATGTTTGATAAGAGAATACAAAAAACTTTATAAAGCAGGTTATCTGATCTATTCATTATGTTTCTGTCCATGAAATTAGCAGATATAAAAGTAAATTTTTGTTTATGATGTTCTCTATTCCAAGAACATTGCACAGCAAAAACAAAAAAAAAATTAACTTGTCATGTTCCTCTATTATTTTACTTTCCACTTCATTTGTTTCTGTTACATAGCCGTGTACTTTATTATTACTCATGGTTACTAACAGGCACATTCGATTTGGTTCCAATAGAAGTTTCTGTCATCTGCTAAACTATGAAACTAATGACTGTAACATGTAACAGGTTTAATTACCTGTATTGATCCTAAAGTGTTTATCTCCTTGTTTGTTCCTTAGAAATAATCCAGTTAACTCTATTTATAATGTATTGATGAGTTAATCGAGTTAATCTTGCAAAAGGAAATCTTTTAATGTCTACAGGTGACCTGTTTAATATCACTCATTTACTTTGTACTTGCAATGTTCAGAACATCATTTCACATTTAAAACAATATTCAACTTTATTTCCTTCTGTAGGCTTTCAGCATTCTTATAACAGTTAGTGACAAAATATGAGCTGGGTATCTTATTAAACTTCTTTAATATTTGTGTGACTACTACAATAATTAAATAAAGGGCATTATCAATTACTCTTTCCATCTCTCTTTCTCTTTGTCACACACACACACACACACACACACTCATACACACACAGGAATATAGGTATGACTTTTGTTACTTTCCCATTCCTCAGTGTATTTGGTTTATTTGGTTTAGTCATCTGAATATTCCAGGAAAAATTCTGATTAGACCCTGCTAGATCTTACTATCTTTAATCATACACCTGAAAAAAAAGCAGTTTGGTTTTACTTTATATACAGGGTGAATTTTATAATTAAGAAGTCTTTACTTAATGAATTGACTGCTTGAAAGCTGATAATCTGTGGTCCACCTAAAGCAGGTAGGCATCTTAATGTCATTCCAAATTCCCTTGAAAACCATATTTGTTTTTTCTTCCATCTTTTAGTTGATCTAACTCTACATAGTCATCTTTTAGATCAGTGGAATATAGATGAACAGATGAAATTAACTCTCTAAATGCACACACACAGATATCCTTACTACTTCTACTTCCCTCCATGTTCCCTACCAACACTCTATTCTGAACCCCCATCATGTCTCCTGGGCTTTTGTCATAGTCTCAAACATCCTGAAAATTATCCTCATTTGTCCTCGCTTACTTCTATGCCAGTAAAATTGTGTCCTGGCTTCAATCTCTTTACTGGATGTTCCCACACTGGAGTATTCTCCCCTGGGAAACTTTGCATTATCTGATCTTTTTGACCTCTTTAACTTTATCTAGTGTCCTTCTTTCCCTCTTTCTCAGTGTTTACACTGCAGCCTCACAGATCTTCTTCCTCTTTTTTCCTCAAACTTTTTCTTTTTCTCTCTGCCTTTCCTCCACAGCCACACTCACAGTTTCCATATATGCTCCTTCCTGATATTCCTTCTGGCTCCTACCCCATCAATCTCTTTCAAAAAACAAAATGTTACTTCCTTGAAAATGCCTTTCCTGACTCCATATAAATTTAGATCTACTATTGTAATGTCTTATAACACTTTTAGCTTTGTTTCAGAGCAGATAATTTGTAATTTTGTAACCATGCGTTTGTTAAAGATTATTTGTCTTTTTCCCCATTAATTTGCAAGCTTCCTGAGGTCAGAGGGCAAGTACATTTCTGTAAATCATTGACTATAGTCATATAGATACAATAAACCAATTTTTCTCTTCAAAATTAAATGAGTATATAATATAAATATAAATATTTCTAAGGAGCCATATGTCTGTAGGGGCTTATATATATTTACATATACCATATTTTAAATACATATCATATTTTAAAAGCCTTTCCATTTACTTTGAGCAAATATTCCAATAATTCTGATACTGAATATGTGTCTCCATAGATGCTTTTAAATATTTATCCAAAAACTTGAAATATTTATTCCTTTTATGGACAGTGATATTGTACTTTTTACATTTTAAATCTAATGAAGTTAGGCAATTGATCCTGATTTGAGTAGAATTCAAACTGAAAAACAAAATGTTTCATTGTTTCCCAATTTTTCGTTACATGGTGATATACTCTTAAATATCATTTTAAATGCTGTTCAATAAAAAAAAAACTGAATGAGCAGAAAAAGGAAACCTTTTTGTTAAATAAGAATAAAGGAGTATTTGTCTTTCCTATCAATTTTGTAGTGAAAATAAAAATCCTTGGAAAATAATGCAGAATTTATTTATCATCTTGACTGGTCCCATATTTACTAAATACAAACGGAGTATAATATGTCTTGTTAATTTTATTACTCATGTAAACACATTAAAATTAAGTGTGATGACGGCATTCATTTCAAATTTTGTCAAAAAACAGTGTCCCTGTAGGTCTATTGTTTTATTGTCTAAAATGGGAAATCCAGAAATGCATAATTTAAAATACTAGCCTTGTATCATTATTACCTAAATCGTTAGTAATTAGTAACTGGCAATATGTCAAAGTTATTAAAAACCCCTGATTCCATAACTGATCAATAACTAAGTAATTATAAATAAATTCTCTATTCTGGGCCTTGTAGAAAATTTAACTATTCATATGTGGTCATGGAAGACCAACAGGCTAATATCACTCTCACTAGCATAGTTACCTGACTTAGTAACCAGTCAGTTACAAAATATAAAATATAGTTTCAATATTTGTTTACCTGTGAGTGCTGATTAGAGATGTTAAATCATTCTTATGCTTGATTAAAAAAAAAACTGGTCAGAGTATTGAAGGAACTGGAGAATTTAGATGATCACAGAATTATCTGGAAATGGTAACCATAGGTATGAAATGAATATTCAAGGATTATCTTAAGTGTATCATGTAAAACAATGGAATAGTTTATCACTGTAATCCTTTATCAATGTAGTAAATGTTTTATGTATAATAAACATAAAATAAAAATAAAACATATCTACAAGCAAAATAAAATAAAACATAAATAAAAGATAAAAAAACTAAAACAAAATAAAACATATCTACAGCAATACACCAAATGTTTTTCTTTTAGTTTTTCAGGATATGTTAATTTTTAAATAAAAATGTAAAGAATTCCAGAGGTGCTTTTATACAAAAAATACATAAAAAAAACTTAAAGTAGGGAAGTTATTTAATCAGAACTGGTAAGAATTTTACTTTTATTTTTCTAGGAAATGTTCATACTTAAATGAGCAGAAGATTATCATACAAAATGTATTATCTAACAATTTGGTATGACAACATTAATTTCACATGTCTAGTTACTAATTTATGTTTTTCACCATTTTAGGTATTTGCTTTAATTTACATTATTGTTTCCTACACTTTTAAATGCAGTGCACAGAATTCTAACAGTTATAAGACGGTGGTGAATACACTTACTTCCGTTCTGAGTAGCTCCAAGGAACAACACGTATCCTTAAACTTATGTATTATTAGGATTAAATTACTGAAAATACTAATGCTTCATTACTAAATATAAGAGAACAATATTGAGTTTACCATTCTTAACGGGATGTTGCGGTTCATGATTTTGTGAAAACACCTTTCAATTCAGAGTTAAACACATTGGCAATAAAATATTAAGTGTTCAAATTTGGTGTGAATAACAAGGACTCACCGAAATTGAAGTCCCTGTAATATTCTTGATTAATACTGACTATACTCTTTGAAATATCATCCCTAAATGATTCAAAACATTATTCAATACATTTCAATTTTCAGAAGTCTTTGAACCATTTCTCATCTTAGTCATTCATATTCATTCAGTTCACTGACTTTTTATGAGAACTCACTATGTTTTGGGTACTGTCTGGGTGCTAGGGAAACTGGGATGACAGAGAACAGAGAAAATAATAAAAATGTCTCCATCAAAGAGGAGATAGAAAATTATCAGATAAGTAGATACACATATAAAGAAATATCAGTTACAACGTTTAAAAAAATAACCTAAAAGAATCAAAAGTGACTAGGCTTGGCATTTTAGATAGTATGTTCAGGAAAAGTTTTTTGAGCACAGATGGTAAATGAGCTGAAATCAGTATGAAGAAAGCTTCAGGTAAACGGGACGGTAATTGTGGAGGCCTAGATGTGGGAGTGTACTTGATGTGTTCAAGAAACATAGAGGCGGTGCACAAAAAACAAGGGAGTAGAGAGGGAGATTGGCAAGAAAAAAGGTCGAAGGTGAGCCAGGATTCAGGTTATAAGATTTGTAGAACAAAATAAGGATTCTGAGTCCTGCTTCTAGGTGGAGGCAGAGAAGGATGGAGACCATTGAATGATAACATAATTCTATTTGCAGTTAGTGAGGTTGGGGGCACACCTGAGTGGCTCAGTTAGGTGTGTGATTTTTTATTTCAGCTCAAGTCATGATCTCAGGGTTGTGAGATGGAGCCCCGTGTCCAGCTCCACAGTCAGTGTGAAGTCTGCTTGAGATTCTTTCCCTCTCTCTTTGCCCCTCCCCCATGCTCTCTCTCTTTCCCTCTCAAATAAATAAATAAGTCTCCAAAAAATTGAAAAATAAAATAAAAAGAGAGGCTGGTAAGCAGGAAGCCAGAAAACCAGATGATAGGTATTGAGCTGTCCTGTCAAAAGTGAATGATAGCTTTGAATCGGTGCTAGTGGTAAATTTTAGTGATGCTAAAATTTTTGTCGAGAAATATTTTAAAAGTAGAACAACAGAACTGACTAATGGATTAGGCATACGATTAAAGAGAAGAGGCATCAAGGATTCCTTGGTCAGTCTACTCATTCAAAAATTTCGTATTGAAAAATACTCTATGTGCCCATAAGGTATAAAAAATTGTGGAGTTGGACCCCCATGTTCATAATAACAATGTCCACAAGAGCCAAACTATGAAAGAAGCCATGATGTCCTTTGACAGATAAATGGATAAAGAAGATGTGGTCTATATATACAATGGGATATTCCTCAGCCAGCAGAAAGGATGAACACCTATCATTTGCTTCCATGTGGATGGAACTGGAGGGTATTATGCTGAGTGAAATAAGTCAATCGAACAAAGACAATCATCATATGGTTTCACTCATATGTAGAATATAAGAAATAGTGAAAGGGACCATAAGGGAAGGAGGAAAACTGAGTGGGGAAAAATCAGAGAGGAAAACAAATCATGAGAGACTCCTAACTCTGGGAAACAAAGGGTTGTGGAAAGGGAGGAGGGATGGAGGATGGGATGACTGGATGATGGGCACTGAAGGGGGCACTTGATGGGATGAGCACTGGGTGTTATACTATCTGTTGGCAAATTGAATTTAAATAAACTATTTTTTAAAATTGTGGAGTTTGAGAATGTATGTGGAAGAAAAAAATCATATATATACAGTATTTGCATTTCTCCATTATTTAACTTGCACATTTAAAAAGTATATTCTACTTGGGTAAAAAATTAATCTGAAAAGAAAGCAACAGGATAAAGTCTGTCAACACACGAATGCCACAGCAAAGTCAGAAATCACTAGTCCCTATTCTCAGGAGACATCAACAGGCATTTTTAGTTTGTGGAGCTTTTTCAGTCTCCCATACAAAAATAAATATAAGAGATGAAACGAGGCTTGAATAATTTCATTGGGAATTTCCAGCATATTAAAATGTAAATATTTTTCTTGTGTCAACATTTTTCTTTGAATGCTCACACAGGTTTATTCATTATTATAAACTGACAAAAATTTATGAAAATTTCTAGTTGATCTGGTCAAATCTAATTGCCTCCTGTCACTAATTCGGCTGGCCCTATGCACAATTGGTCTTAATACTGCCAACTTCAATCATGGCAAGGAGAAAAGAATATATTAAAGTTGCAGACGGGGGTAAGCTATTTTAATAAAAAGATGCTATCTCAGCTTTTTCACTTATTAATACTTCCACATAATAGAATTTCTATCATGATTATTAAAAGTGATATTATTTTTCCAGATAATCCTTTTCAAAATTTAAAATTATAAAAATAAGAGGGATACTGATTAGTTCATGATTGTAAAAGGTGCTTTTTCAACTAAAGGAGCTCTCTAAAACTAACAAAGATTCAAATAAACTTGTAGCAGAAATCGACCAAGCAGGCACTCCCACATACCATTTATTTGATTTATTTTGTCATGAAAATGGAAAGGTAGTCCTTGCTAAGCTTAATTGAATAACATAGATCAGAATATTATATCTTTGATACATTTATGATTTTTGTAGAGCCAACCGATTTTACATATAACTCCTCTAACATGAAATATGACATAAGTAGCATCACAGTGACTGTTTTAGGTCACAAATTTGAAATGTCTTTCCATTATATCATTTCTAAGTCATTTCTCTCTGTGTCTGTGTTTGATTGGGTGAAAGTCACATCAGAATGTTTGGCCATAAAACTAAACCTAACTCCACTAGTGTCTTTCAGAGTAGTGCCATCAATCTTTTAAAAGGTGAATATGACCTTATGATAATGTATCATGCTAAAGACAAGATTTTAAGCCTTACATGGTCTACTTCAGCAAGAAATGACTTATTAACTGGCACTGCAATTGAGATTATTCACCAGCATTCTTAATTCAAACAATGACTAGTCCAGAGTTGGGAAAATTAACTATGGACTATAGTTGACAAGATAAAAACAACTTAGGATAAAAAACAATAGATTTTTCCAGAAAGCAGCCTTTCCCAAAGCTTTTAGTACTGGAAATTAAATTCATTTCTAAAAATAACTCAATTTTAGTAACTTTGAGGTATTCAATAACAACAACAACAAAACCAGAATAATTCTATTTATTTCCAATGTAAAACATTCTGTTGCTTAATTTAGTTATGAAGGAAATGAAATATGAAGAGATTATATATACTGCATATTAGGAGAGAAATATCTATTACTCTCATTCATGGCATACTTATAAATTTAGCAAATAATACTATTTCAAATGCCAAAAGAATACTACTTTTTTATGCAAAACTCTTCTCACCAAATTATCTCCCAAGAATTTAAGGTTTATTTTTAGCTCAGAGAGAACTCTCTGCCACCTAATTCATAGAATAAATCTCTTTGTCTTAATACTTTACTTTTATTCCAAATGAAGCATGAATGCTACCCTATTACTTCTTTGATGAGAAAAACACTGTTGTTCATATGCTAAGATGTAGTTTTCCCATATTCCTGTTGGCGATATTATAGGTTTTAGTTTCCACTGTAATACAAAGAAAAATCAAACTGGCTACTATTTATATACCATGAGAGCCATACACTTTTTTTTTTTTTAGTGGAATTTAAGTTTTTCAGAGGGAGTTGTGAGGACAACATATGAAGAACTTAATTTCTCTTGATCTAAATATGCCTCCAATCCAGTCAAACATCACTTTTCCTCTTCTGTTTGGATATTCCCTGTAATAAAACATCCAAACATCTACTGATTTTCGGTAGAGAAAAAATTAGACAAGCATTTAAAAGAGAATAAATAAAACTCATTGAGCACTAATGTTCTCAAAAGTTTGAAATATTTTTATTGGTATTCTTCATAATTATTTACAGGAAAAATTCCAAAATGTACTTAGGAATGCAAAAAATAACTAGTATTTTATTATTCTAGTTGATATTTATTTCTTCAATTATTTGAATATTAAACTTTTTTTTCTATGAAACTATGATGAAAGTATAATTTTTTGAACATTGTTCCCTCTTCCAAGTTGCAATGTAAAATGTTGCTGTGAAAAGGAAGTCTTTAGCTTTGATATTTGCTTGATGTACTGAATTACTGCATGGAAGTAATATTCCAAAATATTACCTATTGCTTTATTTCTTTAGATGTAAAATAAAAGTTAACATTGCTATTGAAGAATATACATTCTTCATTTAAAAACTGAGCACAAACTTAATAAAAGTAAGTATTCTAAGGTATTAACATTTGCTGATATTGATCATCTATATTTATTCACATGATAATAATTCTCAGGTTAACTCTGAAAAAAATAACAAAACTAAAGTAAATACATCCAACTTTATAAGCTTGATAAATTTTATCATATTTTCTTAGATTTTGTCTTTTTCCACCCTCAAAGCATCATTTTAACATTTAACTTGCCAACTAATGTGCATATTTGCATAAACCTATACTTAACATTTATTCTATAGGCCCCTAGGCAAAAATCTAAGTTAGCTTAAAAGGTCAAAAATGTAAGATTTGTAAATGTTACAATAGTAATCCTGATAGTTCACAGGGATGATATATTAGACATCAAACATTGTGCTATAGACAGGAAATATCCTCTCCCTGAAAGTAATAAAGAAGGTCAGTGTCTAACTGTTTTAATAATGAGAATGTAAACTACTAAAATATTTTTTTTTGCGATATCAAAACAACCTTGTCTCTTAAAATCATTATTAGTTTCACACTGTATTTCAATAGCTACCAAACATAAATTGTGTATGTTTCTAAAACAGAACTTTAGAACACATGAAGCAAAATGGACAAAATTAAAGAGAGGAATGAACAAGCTTTTAATAATAGGTAGGATTTTAACATTCTTCTCTAAGTAGTTTACAGAAAAACAAAAATAAAATCAGTAAGATAGAAAATTTAAGCACTGTCAAGTAACTTAGCTGATATTTATAGAACACTGCATCTAACAAGAGCATAATAATTACTCTTTCAAGAGCAAATGTTATATTACCAATATAGATCATGTGGGGACCATATATCTGTTTTTAATAAACTTTAAAAGTTAAATAACTTCTCCTGCTCCCTCTTGTTTTATCTTTCATGACCATTCCCCTCAATAAATCTTTTGCGTAGTTATTCCCACTCAGCTTTGGCAATACCGTCAGTCCCGCAAGAAAATGAGAGGTAAGAGAAGTTTGGGACTTGGCTCTCTCTCTGGCTGGCTGGCAAGGAGGACCCATACAAAATTTTATTTGTAATATTGAGAGTTTCTGGCACTGATGGTCTGATTGCTGAAGATTTCAGAACTTTTGACTTGGAGAAATGTACTGGTGGAAGGGAACACCCTCTCTGATGCAGTGATTCAGGCATTTAAAAGATGCAGGAAAAGCAGTGCTTACACAAATAGTACAGTCCTAACTGGCACCCTCTGCAATGAGAAATGAGGTGCACTAAACAAATAATAAAAGTGTGAGGCCCAGAGGATTTCTTTGGCATCCTATAAAGTGGGCCTTATCTCCCTCAGTGAAAAAGCAGATACAATTCCAAAGATCACTGAAGATCTGATACAAGTGTAGAGATCTAGAAACATTAAAGTACTCTGATTGGTCAGGTCTTTAATGCTAAGGTCAGGGCTATGAGAGAGAAAGTAGACAGCTTGAAATATAGAGCGGGGATACTTAGGTAGATGTCTCCAAAGATTTTGGTTTTGTAAGATTTCCTTGAACAATGAGACTTTTAGAGGAAGCCCTTCCCTCCATAGTTAGAACTATCCCTCCTTCTCTTCTAGATAGCAACAGTTGTCCCTTAGGAAACTTTTACCTCCTCTCCTGGCTTATTTGACAATAAGAATGGTTAGAACCCAGGATAACCCACTGGAATATGCTGAGTCTGATAAGGGAGAAAAGAAATTTTACCCCTTGGTGGAGCTACAAGAATTAGCTACCATCTACTGGTAGGAGTCCAAGATGTATTCTTGGGGTTGAACATGAGAATGATTGATCCAGAGGGCTAAATATAAGATTAGATGATAAATAAGAAATTCTTACTCAGGAGTCATGTCTCAGGTTGCTGTCAGGACTCTGAGTGATGGGATGTACTCCTTGCTGGGGTAGTTCTTAGAAACCTGGAAAATGCAGTGGTTCACGCTGACTGATAGGACTGGACGTCACTTTGGCAGGAGATAAAGTGATAGGACTGGACATCACTTTGGCAGGAGATAAAGGCAAGGGTTTGGGAAAAGCTGAGGAAAATGGACATACTGGAATTTCCAATCACAAGGGAAAAATGGACGAGCAGGAAATTAAGAGCGATTGCCCTGATTAAACAAACAAACAAACAAACAAACAAACAAACATCTCTTAATCAATTCACAGACCTCTAGGACCAAGGCGGTATTGGGCTGGCTGCTTGGCTGTCCCTCCTCCCATCCCCCTTCTTGTGCTTTCATTCTCTCTCTCTTTCTCTTTCTTTCTCTCTCTCAAACAAATAAATAAAAATCTTAAAGAAAAAAAAATATACTTCCCAGCAGAGAATGCCAGAGGATTTGCTTTATTAAAAAACAAAACAAAACAAAACAAAACTGTTTTTTGATTTGGAACCCATTGGCTAAAATGGTTGTAGGGTCCCTGGAGCCCCCACAATAATTATTTACTGTAATTATTTACTGTATTATAATCAGAATGTTTCTCCAGTATTACATCTTGTATTGTTTCCCTAGTTTCCCCTGAGAAGGACTAATGGTCATTTACCAGGTGACTACACCCTGGGGAAAGGCATACCCCAACATTTTGATGGCTAAAGGGCATAAATACTAGTTGACATTAAAACCAGGAGAACTGAAGTATCATCACGGCCCCACTTTTAGAGGGAGGGCTTATTGAGGCCATGTAATAAATGAAGTGCTGACTAGAGTTCAGCTTACAGTGGCTCCACAAGGTTTTCAGACCCACCCAGTGGTCGTTTCCCTATTCTCTGAATCTATCATTGGGCTTGGTAGAAATAGAGTAACAACCACATGGGGTCCTTCACATATTGGATAAAAGATAACATGGGGGAGGGAAGACAAATGGAAACCCCTGATATTGCCCACCTATTCAAAATAGTAAGTAATATAAATATTTAATAAAGAGCTACCTGGGTGGCTCAGTTGGTTAAGCATCCAACCCTTGGTTTTGCCTCAGGTCATGATTTCAGGGTGGTAAGCTTGATCTACTCATCAAGCTCAAAGTTCAGCATGGAGTCTGCTTGAGATTTTCTCTCTGCCTCTCCAATCCCCCATTCTCACTCCCTCTCTCTCTAAAAGAAAAAAAAAAAAAGTCTTTAAATAAATAAATATTTAGTAAAATATATAAATTATTTTATATATAATACAAATATTTATCTATATATATTATACCTATGGGATCTTGCTCTCTCTCTCTCTCTCTCTCTATATATATATATATATATATATCCATCCCAGGATTAAGAAAATGCCAGAGATTAGTGCTACCATTAAGGAGCTGAAGGATAAAGGATACAGGGTTGGTGATCCCTACATTTTTACATCTAAAATTAAATTCAACCCAATGAATTTTAGGGAATACTGTAGACTACTGCAAACTCAACCAAACTGTGGCCCTAATTGCAGCTCCTCTACTAGAAGCTGCATAGTTGCTAGAGCAGATTAATAAGACCCCAGTACATTATATGCAGTTGCTCATTTGTTCAATGTGTTTATTCTTTTCTATTTATATGAGGAAACAGAACCAGAAAGAGTTAGAATCAGAATAATATTATGTATAGTTTTGCCCCGTATGGCCAGACTGGGTGGTCTGGGGTCTGGAAGGAACAGTATGATAAGAATGGAGACAAGAGGTTTTGGGTTTAAGGTATGTGGACAGATGCATTTATACCTACCAGAAAATATCCACCATGGCATAGGCACTAACCAACCAAAGTGACTTGAACAGCCTACCCTGGCCTTGCTTTGTTATTAGCCGTCACAGGACAACACAGTGGGCACGTAAATAGTCTTGCCACAGTAGCAAAGATAGAAGCTACATGTGAACTGAACAACATAGACTTCTACTTACCAAGGTTTGCCTGTCTATCTTACCTATCTACCTACCTATCCAGCTACTGTTGCCTCGGAATGTCCAACCCACCAGTGACAGAAACCTGAACTGAGTCCTGGGACATGGTTCTATTGCTCAAGATCAGCAAGTCCATTGGTGGTAAATTGACTAAGTTGGGACCCTTTCATCCTGTAAGGCTCGGTGTTTTGTTTTGTTTTGTTTTGTTTTTCCTCCCAGGGAAAGACACCTACTCTGGGTATGGGTTTTCAAATCTGTCTGCAGAACCTCAGCAAGTACTGGCATATTGGTGTTGACAAAAGACCTGATCCACAGGTATGAAATCCCACACAATATAGCATTCAGTGAGGACTAAATTCATAGATAAGGAGGTGTGGAAGTGGTTCCATGGCCATGCACTCTACAGAACAATCAGCCTCAGTGAGCCGTGGAATAGCCTAGTGAAAGCTCAGCTAAAGCAACAATTCAGAAGCAATGCTCTGAGAGAATGTATATCGTTCTTCAGGAAGCAGTATATACATTAAATCAGAGAACTCTATATGGAGCTGTTTCCCCCATAGGAAGAATCCGTAGGTAGAGTACTAATCAGTGGAAATAAGAGTGGTCCCAGGTGCCATCACTCTTTATGACCTGCTGAGGATTTTTTTGCTTCTTGACCCAAAACCTGGGGTTGGCAATTTTCATCCACAAAGAGGTCTCTTTTCAAAGAACACTGCAATGATTTCTTTGAACTGAAAAACATCACCACTACAGGAGAGTTTGGACTTCTGGTTTTCCAGAAACAGCAAGTAAGAAAAGAATCACACTACCTTAGAAAAAGTAATTGGCCCCGATCAACAGAAGGAGGTTGCACTGGTTTTGCGAATGGAATCAAAGAGAAATATAAAACACAAGTTATCTACTTAGATGCTTCTTAGTTTTCCTTTGCCTGTTTATAATGGTAAATGAACATGCACAGTAACTTCGCCCAAGGAGGCAGTATGATGACTAGGGGGAATAGGAATCTGAGTCATGCCATCTGGGAAGTCATGAAGATTTGCCAAAATGATAGATGAGGATGAAGGGAGATCAGAATGTAGTAGGAATTAGAAAATGAGGTATGAGCTGTGGCTCCAAGACCACCTGGTATAGGAGCTGTAATTTATTTTACTAACTTCATTCTACTCAGCTTCTCCTCTGGAAGACAGATGGACAGGATCCATGGAAGACTACATGAATATGTGTATCTTTTTCGTGCAAGCTATAGACTATGACACCCATGGAAATGTTCTACTCAGATCCCTTTCAAGAGAAATGTGATATGAAGAGTATCATTGACAGATGTCTTAGCTCCATTGGTAGGCGACTGCTCTGGAACCATTCAAAGAAAAGGCAAAGCCAGGGTACTAATCCTGGCCCATTCCTAACACAGGATTCCTTTAATGGGGAAAACCATTGCTATGGTCGAAACTTTCTCAGAACCATGCTGTGTCAGAGGGTCTCCCCATCCAATTCTTCCTTTATTTTCCCCTCTTTTCACAGCTGTCATATTTGCATTGTTGTCTGGAAATTTTCCCATCTGATTTCTGTCCCCTTCTCCCCTTTTATAATTTTCAGACATTTCCATAGTAACTCCTTTGAGCAACAAATCCTATCTGGTGTTTGCTTTTAGGAGGACCCAGACTGACACAATTAATAGAATTAATTTGCCTCTGGCCAAATTGAGAAAATACAAGACACAGATGACCAATATCAGAAGTGAAAGTGGATGTCACTACAGATCATAAAGACTTCAAAAGGATAATAATGGAATATAATGTGTGTTTTTCCAAGAAAGAAGGAAGTTTACCAATTAGGAGTCAGGCAGTCCTGCAGGTGACATAGGTACAGTAGTAATTCCTAGCACAAAGGTATTCATGAATTGGATCTTAAGTAAAAATAATATAATTCCGCTATTTGCATATTAGACTTGAATTTTTTAAAAAGATTTTATTTATTTATTCATGAGAGAAACAGAGAGGGGAGGGGGGCAGAGACACAGGCAGAGGGAGAAGCAGGCTCCATGCAGGGAGCCTGACGTGGGACTCGATCCCAGTTCCCTGGGGTCACTCCCTTGGCTGAAGACAGTGCTAAACCGCTGTGCTACCTGGGCTGCCCAGATTTGGAATTTTTTGAATAGGAAGTATAAAAACATAGTATTTTAAAAATAATTTTTGAGAAGGGCTATATCATTTTAATAACTTTATTTCTTTTTTAAAAGTTATCTCTAATGAAGAATCACTCAAAATTTTTGCAGTCTCTGTTAACCCTATGTCATTTTTCAAATTGTACTCGATTGCCTCAAAACTCTCCACTCTAGCATGATGGATATAAAGTAAATAAAATAAGAGTGGAAATTAAATAATACCAGGGAATACCTGGGTGGCTCAGTTGGTTGAGCATCTGTGTTTGGCTCATGATCCTGGGGTCCTAGTATGGAGTCCCACATTGGATTCCCTGCGGGGAGCCTGCTTCTCCCTCTGCCTGAGTCTCTACCTCTCTCTGTGTGTCTCTCATGAATAAATAAATAAAATCTTAAAAAAAGAAATTAAAGGATATCAAACTCAGTAACAGATTACCTCTTCAATTATGATTGGGAATAAAAAATATGACATTAAATTCCTTAGTGATCTTTCTGAAAGGAGGATAGATAGGCTTGGCCAAGTTTCAATCAACTAGAGGATTTTTTTTCTTAATATGGAAAAAGCACCTAGACAGATGATTTAATGAAATAATGTATCTCTTTATGAGTGCTAGAAAAGTGATTTCAGCAGGAGTATGTTCATATTTGTAAGAATGTACATATATTTCCTGGATTAAATAAAGCAAAATTGAGGAAATTTTTCTTCAGGGAAATAGGGAAAGTGGTCATTGTTGTAGTCAAATAGAGACTTGAATACAGACAGACATTTTTTTGAAATACTTATAGTTTAATTTTTGCAATTTTCAAGTCCTTCAAATTTTCTCCCTAGATTCATCTTTCTTTAAGGAAAAAATACCTTTTTAAAGGTTTGATTTAAAAAATGCATATTAGATTCTTGTGCTTTTAAAACATTCCTATTTCTCCTCTATCAGGTTCTTGCCCCAGGCAAAAACCAACGCCTCACACAAATATTGAAAAAGAAGAAGAAAAAAAAGAAATCTCAAGAGACATACTAAGATATCTTAGGATTTGAACAATCAAAAAGGCAAAGGTCATATGGGTTATTTGAAAACTCCTTTGAGGGAAAAATTGATCTATTCCTTTAATGTTCTCCACAACAAGGATTAATTCTCTTTGAGTACTTTAAATAATATAAGGGAAAACCCATTAAGGAGAGGAGACTCAATTCAGTGCTCTGACCCCCTGATCCATATGAGAACTTTCAAAACCAATCCCAGACTAATATATTCTCTATTGATTTTGATTTTTATATTATCTTAAACCCAGAGAGGGTTTATTTCCTTCTAAAAATATAATTTAAAATGATCAAATAATACTCTATCCCCAAAGTTGCTACTAAGAAACTCTCCAAACACTAGAAAAAGTTCACAGTAGAGACAGGAAGCAAACAGCTTGGGATAAGAATATAAATTGAAATTTTATCAATTCACATGTCATAATTTATTCTTGTTTCAAAATGATGAATATTAAACAAGTTAGACTTCACTCTAATGAAGTCATAAATAATAATAAAACATTCTATATTATTGTATATTATATACAACATGTAACATAATATATATCATATACTGATATAGCAGTTTGTAGATTAAAAGTAGCTTTGCCAAATTTAATCTACACAACAATGATGTGAGTAGGCTTTGCTTTTAATAGCTTATGCAAGCAGTCAGTGGGCAAGCCAGGAGGCAGAGTCTGAAAGTCACAAAGGGGAGGTGAGGCTGGGAGGACATGCTAACCTCAAAATCGCTGTGCTTTATGGAGCAGCCTCCAGAGTCTGGTATTGGAGCATCCCCACCCTACAGGCAGCGCCTGGCAGCTCTGTGTTCTAGGTCAATGGCTTCTAAGACTCCAGTTGGATTCATTGGACAGGGCAACATGGGTTATTTAATGGCAAAAAAAAAAAAAAAAAAAAAAAAAAAAAACCTCATGGCTGAGGTGTCAGGGTGGCTCAGTCTGGTAAGTGTTGGCCCTCCCCTCAGGTCATGATCCAGGGGTCCTGGGATCTATCCCAGCCTTGGGCTCCCTGCTCAGTGGGGAGGCTGCTTCTCCATGCCACTTGTGCTCTCTGTCACACTCTCTTGTTATCCCTCTCAAATAAATAAATAAAATCTTTAAAAAAATCTCATTCTATCTATTCATTATTTATGATGGGTTCCCTGATGCTACAGGCAGTATCCAGATGGCAGTGAACGGTAGTCTTCCCTAGCAGATTAGCTGAAAAAGCTGACATTATTACAATGTTGCCTGCCAGTATCAATGCAAGAGAAGCTTACTCTGAGCAAATGAAATTCAAAGAAGAAGAAGAACAAGAACAAGAACGAGAACAAGAACAAGAACAAGAACAAGAAGAACAAGAAGAAGAACAAGAAGAAGAACAAGAAGAAGAAGGCTATTAATAGATTTTAGCACTATGGATCCTACAGGTTCAAAAGAGTTGGCCAAAGAAATGGAGAAAATGGGAGCATTTTCATGGATATCCCTGTTTCTGATGGTGTGGGAGCTGGTCCATTTGGGAAACTCGTTTATGGTGAGAGAAGTAGAAGATAAATTTGTTGCTGTGCAAGAGAGTCACTGGGGTGCATGTGCTCCAATGTGGTTTAATATGGAGCTGTAGGGACCATGTAGGCTGCAAAGATCTGCAACAACATGATGTTCACTACCAGTATGACTGGACCTGCTAAAGCTACGGATCTTGAAATCCGGGTAGGGCTTGACTCAAAACTGTTCGCTAAAATCCTAAATATGAGCTCAGGATGGTGTTGGTCAAGTGACACAACCCTGTGCCTGGGATGATGGATGGAATTCCATCTGCTAGTAACTATTAGGTAGATTTGGAGCAACACTCATGGCTAAGAATCTGGGGTTAGCACAAGGCTGCCACCTGCACCTAATCCTTCTGGACAGTCAAGCCCAGGTCTATAGGATGATGTGTGCAAAGGGTTACTCAGAGAAAGACTTTTCCTGAATCTTCCAATTTCTATGAGAGGAGGAGGCCTTTTGAGTTTGCCCTTTGGCTGTGAACACTGTTGGATATCAAACTCTATCTTGAAGCCTCCTTTTAGCTCGCTACCCAAGTAAATGGGTTTAATCAAAGGTCACTTGTCTGCTGTTGATTGTCTAGGTCCCAGTAAACTCTAGAATTTTTCACTGTTTTTTTTTTTTAATCTATTTAGCAAACAGGTATTATCTGATTTTTTTTTTTTTTTTTTTTTTTTTTTGCAAGCCACTAATCATCTCTGTTAACTACTGATTGACCTTTTTCAAGAGTGATCCCTGAGTATTGTCAACCAAATCATTTCATACTTCAGTCAGGATATTACTTACTCCAATTTACATATAAAAACATATTTTTGCAACAGGATGAAATCTGTCTTAAAGAATAGAAATTGATGTAAAGAAAGGAGTTAGAAAAATAGGAAGTTTAGTGAATTGCTACCTGTGGCCCTCAGGGAGTTTGTCCTGCTAAACAAGGTGGTATGCTTGCTTTACAAAGGTTACTGATTTATTTTCCAGGGAGTTGAGAAAGCAGGAGAATTCCTTGCTGCGTGTTTCATAATTTGGACTCTGTTATATTATCTTAGTTTTGTCCCTCTTGTAACAACTCCCAATACTCAGCAAAATTGTTTTTTATATTGACCCTTCCTTATGAATTCTTACTATGTTTTTTTTCACTTCAAGAGAATGACATCTTTAGAACTGTTTCAGAACCATGATTGATATTTGTTTTAATTATTTATCACATTATTCTAAATATAACCATATTATTTTGAATTCAAATAAGTTTGTATGCTGATAAAAAATATTTTGTGCAAGTTAAGTAAACCCTTAGGCCTTAGTTTTCTTATTATAAAAGTAGGAAATTACAGTAAATTATTTCTGAGCCCCTTTGCAATGCAAAAAAATAAGTAAGGACAACTAATGTTAAAGAATAAATCCCCGGAGTAGTTTGCTTTTCTTATTACTATGCTTCAAGGTAGTATTATTTACCATAGTTTTTTTTTAAACATCTGTAAATGTCTATAATCTATAATAATTAAAAAGATTTAGACATATTTAAATGTCTAAATCTATAAATCATATACCATAAAATTTGCCAATAAGAATTATACAATTCAATGTTTTTGTATTATATTCACAGTGTTGTGTGACCACGCCACAATCTAAGTTTAGAGCATTTAACACCCCCCCAAAAATCCCATGCACATTAGCAATTACGCACATCTCAGATCTAGCAACCACTAATTTACTTTCTGTATCTATAGATCTGTCTATTTTAGACATGTTATATACATGGAATCATATATTATATGGTCTTCTGTGGCTAGCTACTTTCACTGAGCATGATGTCTTCAAGGTTATTCACCTTGTTGCATGTTAACATTACTTCATTCCTTTCTATTGCTAAATAATATCTAACTCTGTGAATGTATGTTTATTTATTAGTTGATGGACAATTATTTTTACCTTTTCACTATCATGAATAAACCTGCTATGAATATTTGTGAACAAGTTTTTGAGTGGACATGTATTTTCAGTTCTTTTGGTTATATATCTAGGGATAGAGTTGCTGAGTCATATGTTAGCTCTATGCTTACCATTTTGAGGAACAGCCAAACTATTTTCCATAAAAGCTGCAAGGAGAGCATTCTAGTTTTTCCACATCCTCAGTATCACTTGTTATTACCTGTCTTTCTCATTCTTATAGCCATCACAGTGGGTATAAAATAGTATCGCATTGTGATTTGGTTACATTTCCCCAATGACTAAAGATGTGGATCATCTTTTTATGTGTTTATTTGCTATTTGTATATTTTCCTGGAAGAAATGTTTCTTTATATATGTATATTCTTTTCCTCTATATCTTCTCCCAAAAGTGTAGTTTTAGTTCTTCTATTTAAGTGCATGATCCATTTTGAGTTAATTTTTGTGTATGGCATAAAAGGGTTGTCCAAATTAATTCTTTGACATGCAGATATCCAACTGTATCAACTCTATTTCATGAAAAGAAGTCTATTCTTTCTCCATTAAATTGTCTTGGTTTTATGGTTCAATGGTTTTATGGTTCTCTTCAATGTGCTTGTCCAATTTGATATCGGGGTAATGCTGACCTCAAAAAATGGGTTGAGGAGTATTTTTCTTTTGTTTTCTGAAAGAGATGGTGTAGAATTGCTATTATTTCTTCTTCAAATAATAGAATTCACTAATGAAACCATCCAGAACTAGTTTTCTTTGTTGGGATAGTTCAAACTATGAATTCAACTTTAGTAGATTGGGCCATGTAACTGGTCATAGAGTTGTTACTGCTTCTTTTTCATCTTCTTAATGTCCATGGGATCTGTAGTGAAATCCCCTCTTTGATTCCTGACATGCATAATTTGTGTTTTCTCCCTTTTTCATTGTCTGTCTAGAGATATTCAATTTTTAAAAAAATCTTTTTATATTATATATATAGAGAGAGCGTGCATGAGAGAGAAAACATGAGCAATGGGGAGGAAGAGAGAGAGGGAGAAGCAGATTCCTCGCTGAGCAGGGAGCCCATCGTGGGCTTGATCGTAGGACACCAGGATCACGATCTGAGCCTAAAGGCAGACACTTAACCAACGGAGCCATCCAGGCACCTAAGAGGTATTTCAATTTTATCAATCTTCTCATAGAACCAAATCTGGTTCCATTAATTTTTATCTATTTTTTTCTTCTCAATGTCATTGATTTCTTATTATTTTCTTTCATCTTCTTGTTTTTGATTTAATCTTTTTTCTAGTTTCTTAAGATGAAAGCTTCAATTATGGATTTGATACATTTTTTTTCTTCTCTAAAATAAGCATTTAATGCTGTACAGTGATCCTCCTTTATCCATGAGTCATATATTCCAAGACATCCAGTGGAGGCCTAAAGCTGTGGATAGTATCCAAACCCTATTATTTGCTCTTTTTTTTCCCTGTAAATACATACTAATCATGAAGTTTTGTTTATAAATTAGGCGTATTTCTCTGAGCTTCCTGGATCTGTGATTTGTTTTCTGTTATTAACTTTGGAAAATTCTTTTTTTTTTATTTTATTTTATTTTATTTATTTATTTATTTTTTTTAACTTTGGAAAATTCTTAACCATTTACCTTAAATATTTTGTTTCTGTCTCCCTTCTCTATCTATTATCATTGTGCATGTTTTATACTTTTTGAAGTTGTCTAGCATTTTTTGGATATTCTTTTATCCATCTCCGATTATTTCATTTCTTTTCTCTTTTATTTTTAGTTTGAGATGTTTCTTTTTTAAAAGATTTTATTTATTTATTCATGAGAGACACAGAGAGAGGCTGAGACATAGGCAGAGGGAGAAGCAGGCTCCTCAAAGGGAGCAGCAGCCTCCCTGAACTCCAGGATCACGCCCTCAGTTAAAGGCAGAAACTCATCCCCTGGCCACCCAGGTGTCCCAGTTTGGGGTATTTCTATTGATGTATATTCAACCTCAATTTTTCTTTCCTTCACTCTTTCCAATCTCCTGTCAATCTTACAAAAAGTATTCTTCATTTCTGTTACAATGTTTTTATTTCTACCTTTTCTTTTTTATTCTTTCTTAAAGTTGCTTATACTACCCATGTCTCTTTGTATGTTGTCCACTTTTTACATTAGCATCCTTAGTAAATTATTCAGTGTTTCAAAAACCCATTTGATCATTTCAAAACCCTTGCCACTTGATCCTGGTTCTGTTGCTTGCTTTGTCTCTTCAGACTGTTGTTTTGCTTTTCAGCATGCCTTGTAATTTTTATTAAAAGCTACACATGATGTATCAGGTAAGAGAATTGAGGTAAATGGACTCTATTAATGAAATGTTGGGGGAAAGAGGAAGTGTTCTATAATTCTATGATGTGATCTCACACCTAATGAGCCTGTACCCCTGGGCTGTGATCCTCACCAATGCATCTTACCTTTATTTAGTCCTTAATTAATGGAGGACTAGTGATGGCTGGAGTTAGATATTATCCTTTTTCTAGGTTGGTTAAGCTCTGGTAAAATAGTCTTTCCTTGGTTGAAGAGTATAGAGAACTCTGGGCAATAACAAGATATCTACTTTTCCAGTCACCTTGCTAGAGCAGGAATGAATTTTTCCTTGAGCTTCACCTTAAGAATACTAGAAGACTCCGGGAAGGAGAAGTAACAAAAATGGGGGGTATCTCCTCAGGCTCAGTCTCTAGGAACTTTTACTTCTCAAACTAGTGGAGGGCCAGTACCCAACAATTAGTTAATTAACCTCTGAGTGTTACTTTCAGTTCTGGCTCTCGCAATGTTTTCTCTTCCTGGTAAGCCAGGGTTCTTTGCATTTGCCTATCTCTCCAGTTTGAGGGGCATTTTTCTGCAACTCAATCTTCTAATGGAATTAAGAAAATTTGTTGACTCCGTATATTCACTATTCTTCTCATGAGGACAGGAGTGAAGACTTCTAAGCATTTTGCATGTCATTCCTGAAACTGGTTCTATACTCTGAGAAATACTGTTACAATTCTCTGAATGATGCAATGTTGTGAGTTGTCTCTGTGTTAACAATGCACAGGTGATTCACATAGTTGGGGGACCAAGAGCTATGTCTAAGACCACCAGATAAGTTCCTTACTTTATAGTGAATCCCCATATTGTACAGGATAAACATTTGTTTGTGATCAGTACAGATCATCAACTGCAAATTGCTCAACATTATTTAGAATTCTTTTTTTCTTTTTCTTTTTTAATTATTTATTTTTAAATAATAAATTTATTTTTTATTGGTGTTCAATTTGCCAACATACAGAATAACACCCAGTGCTCATCCCATCAAGTGCCCCCCTCAGTGCCCGTCACCCATTTAGAATTGTTTAGAATTCTTAAAGATATATGTATCTTTATTCTTATGAAATATTTAATTTTGAAAGTTCTAGTATGTTTCACTCTTGCTAAACAACTTAAATGAGGCAGGAATTTGATGTTGATATGCCCAGAGCACTCATAAACATATTTATGCATCTTTTAAAGGCCAAATTTGATGTCAGGGCGAGGGAATATGCAATTCTGTGACACCAAATGAAGGACACTTGATCAGTTGTCTTCTTTTCTTTACCCACAACCCAGGAGCTATACTTTATAGCATCAAACATTTAGAGGTCTGAATTTTAACAACCCAGGCACTTTCCAAAAAAAAAAAAAAAAAAGAATGCAAGGAAACCAAATACTTGTAATGGTTTACAAAACATGGATCACAAACCACTGCTGTTCTTATCATATGGATCTTTTTTTAAAGATGCAGAGTCCTATATCCTATTTGAGTATATGTATATAAGTCTTTGGTCATGAGGTCTGAGAAACTGAATTTGAAAGAGTTCTAATTTATAGTGTTTGGAATCCTAAGGTACATTTTTCTTCTAAAAAAATTAGGAGTTTAGGACTGATTCTACAGTAGTCATCCGTCCTTAGAGAAAGTATTATTCTTTCCTTGGATAAGGATATGTTCTGTTTTGATACAAACTTCTGCCTAACAAAATTATCCTTCGTATATTTGTATTTTTATGAACTATTGTGAACTGTTTCAGAAAATTCCACAGGAGTTTAATATATGTAATTTTAGGTAATTTTCCCCATCCAGAACAACTTGTCTACTTGATAAGAAATCTACATTTATTTTTAACTCTGAAACAAAGACTTTTAATACCATAATTCATGAGCAAAATCTACAAAATTAGTTTCCTTCTTTTAGATGTACTGCAGTTCTTAAATCCATGCAGTATGAACTTTGTTAAGATTTACACATAATCCACTAAGTTATTATGGCATCATATTGAATGCTTGGATATTAAGTATTTATTTGGGGAATAAGGAAGAGAAGATTTGGCTAGAGAGAAAGAAATAGGACAAATCCCATTATTAATTAATAAAATCAGATCTATTTTACTAAGAAAGATTCATACTAATAGATATTTTGGGTGATTATTTATTCTTATGACATTATGTCAAATTCTATTATACTTTGGCTTACTTTCATTTAGCTATATATGTGGTCTATAGAGATGATGGTGAGTGTCTGGAGCCCCATTATAAGTTAGCAGTAAAAGGAGCCAAGGAAATAAACACCAAAACAAGAAAACTTAAGTGAAGGAATAATACATAATATTCTAAAGTATCAGATTGTAAATTGCATCAGCACACCTGCTAACCCACATGTGAGCAAATATCAAAGATTCTGACTTTTATATTTTGACTATTTATATTTTAAAATATTTGATCGTTTAGACAAACTCCTACAGATTTAGGTGACTAGTCTAGTGACTTCTGGAGTTTTCTGACTCCTTTAATTCTGTATGTGTCCTCCAGTTAACTTCCTTTGCTAAGACACATTTGTTTTGTTTTGTTTTATTTTGTTTGGTTTTATTTTGAATATACAAGGAAGAGAAGACATAGACTGACAAACATGTACAAACTTCTAAGCAAGCTTCTATACCCAACTAATCCTTCACATGTACAGACACAGAATTTATTTTTGCACACTTGCGTCCCATCACCTTTCCCCGGAGCATATGTCTTTGCAAGATATACCTCAATGGAAATGTAGTGAAAATGTTTCTATGATAAGATAAACTTATCTGGACGTTAACATTTTCTCTCCATGATATTTCAAGAGACAATCAATGGTCTTCAGCCAAGGACATAGGAGAAGCAGAAAAGGACATGAGTAGTAAAGGTTAGGTAAGCCACAAAAGATGAATCACCCCACCAGTAGCAGTTGGAACATACATACAGATCTGATCTACTGAGCACCTGTGTTTTCTGTAATCAAATTCCAAATGAATGTGATATTATTTTCTATTATATAGAATTAAATGATCTTTTTGATATTTCATTTGGATAAAAAAAAATCCATATAATGAGATAATAGAAGTATGAGATATGCCTGCTTACATCAGTGAGTAGAACCTTCAGTCAGAGATACTTAAAATGAAAAAGTAAAACTAAAATTCTACTGAGAAAGAGGTGACCTACCTCTCATTCTTATCTGTTCTCAACTTAATACTTATCAATTCATAAGATTATATCAATTTGAATTTTTATTTCAGTGATTTATCAGAAGTCATTGGACATTTATACAGCTATAGGTTACATATTTTTCTAGTAAATTGAGAATTGTTAATAGAATTTAGAATTGTTAATAAATAAATTAGCTGACAATTTATTTTCTTCTTTTCCAAATACATAAAATCTTTATGAATACAGCCTGGTTTCTGAATGTCTTTCAATTACTTTTAGTCTTGCTACTTCCTTATCCTATAAATTATCCTAAATGAATAAATGTTCATTTAATTAAATTAAAATACACTTTATTCTTTATTTTGAAAGTCTGCACAAGTACGGCTTCCTGGTAACTGCTTAATATATCTTTTGAAATATTCAAAAGACCTGGCTTGTTCCTGTTTAGAAAAGGTTTCTGGAAAAAAATGTAATTCAAAAGAGGCGTTCTAATAGTTCATTGATATTGATAAGCCTGTGCTTCAGCAATACTGCATAGAAATGAAATTAAAATCATAAAAGCAGAAAAAGACATGCAGATGCATTACAGAAGGCAACACACAGGAACCAGAACAATCAACAATCAACTTTCATTACCTTCTCATTTTTCTCTTTTATGCACAATCAACAGTGCTTTCCTTTTCTCTATTTACTCTGCCATTTATTTCAGTTTTAACCAAAATCTCACTTTAGTACTTTTCCTTTACTATTTATTTCATATCCTCAATTTTTCTGAAGTTATTTATAATTATGCAAGTATATGAAGCAGTGTTTCAGCAATCTGTTTTTTTGTTTGTTTGTTTGGACCATTATGAGTGAAGAAAATCAGGGCTGTTCTGTGTGAGTGAGTGAGTGTGTGTGTGTGTGTGTGTGTGTGTTTTAAAAAATATCTTGGACCAAGCAACTGAATTAAAACTATATGTAATTGTTATATTAGTGGATATGGAGGGTCAGAACAGAGAAATAATACATGAATGCGCAATTTACACAAAGTATAATAGAAGGTACATGAACTTAGTAATGTATTCATAGCAGTGCCTAGAATGTTGCCTAAAAGGAAGAAGGGGCTTTATTAATATGTGTCACAGAATTATATTATGAACTAGTTCTTAGATACTTCATTTTAATAATATATTTCATTTTAATTAATATACACAAATAAAATTATTTCCTTATCCCATTTCCTTTTTTGAATTCTCCACATGCATTTGAACACAAAATGTGTTGTTTGTTATCTAAATGCAAAGTTCATTATGCATCCATAGAATTTACCTTACTGTTTAAATCATTTTTACATTATAAGATCATAAATTATTACTTCCAGTTTAACAATTTGACTTGTCTTAGTCCAAGAGCGATATGTTGAATTCATCTATTTTTATTGAGCTTCTGTTAACTTCTTGTCAATTTTGTCAATGGCTGCTGTCATACTTGGTTATATCCTCACTATAAAAATTGTGCTAATATATTATGAAGGATCTTTTGTCTTGATTTTGCTGCTATGAATTTCACTTTTCAGGTACCAATGCTGATTTCACTTTGGATTGTATCCATCTGGTATAGCTTTTTATCTCTCCTGAATTTTAGTATCTTTTTCTTGTAACTATGTAGCTTCTCAGAGCTACACATGAATTTTTCTTTGCAAACAATCTGAAAATATTTGCCTTTTAAAAAAGAAACAATCCCAGTTACACTTGGTGGTGGAACATATATGTCTAGTCTCATATCTGCCATCATTTATTTCATATTTCCTTTGTGTCATATTTATGCAGTATTTTTCACATACTGGCCTATTTTTATTGATTTTTTTTGTTTTATTTTCTTTGTTTTGGTAGTTTGAAAACTTTATAATTTTTTTCTGGTAGTTATCTTTCTCCTAATTGTTGGTAGATAATTCTTTTTTTTTTTTTTTTTTCATTTATTTATGATAGTCACACAGAGAGAGAGAGAGGCAGAGACATAGGCAGAGGGAGAAGCAGGCTCCATGCACCGGGAGCCTGACGTGGGATTCGATCCCGGGTCTCCAGGATCGCACCCTGGGCCAAAGGCAGGCGCTAAACCGCTGCGCCACCCAGGGATCCCTAGATAATTCTTTATGGTATTTCTGCATGTCTGAATAAGCTTTTGTTCTCAATTATTTTCAGGACATTTGTGTTGCAAAAAAACTTAGAAGAGTGAGATAGTGACTATCCTCAAGGAAGTGAGCATATTTGCTTTAGGACCAGGAAAATAAAAATGATGTCTCCATATGTGGCAAAGATTGAGCAAGTCATCTACCAGCCCACATTAAAAGATTAAAATATCCTGAATTTGGGGTTCCTCATCTAAACCTACTATATGAATAGCATCAATCTTTGCCCTTCTCAAGATCCCCCCACCCTCAGGACCTGGGAGTAAGGGAAGTGAAGGTGATGTGAGAAAAAAAGGCAAAGGAAAAAATTGAATTTCCTTACAATTACAACTTACAACCCATTGACAAATCCTTGAAACATACAGAGTGATCTTCCTCTGGGAATTCAATTGCCCCAATGCTAATTCTTTGCTAAGGACAAAAGGCAATTCTAGTTTAACATTATCCCTACCTCCAGGATCCCAAAAGTCTCCTTTAACATATAAAAATTCCTTTGGAAACTTCCTTTATCTCTCCCCACCCCTCCCCCCTACAAGATATACGGTAGCAATTATCCTCCAAGTATACAGCCCACTGATACACATTTGAAGTGTCTCAGGAGTAAGATTTTACTAGACTGTAATAAATAACCTTGATGGAATAGATATGATTATTGAGAAAATGAATTGTAGTAAAAAGCACTCCTTTAAATATATATATATATATATATATATATATATATATATATATATATATATATATATTTATTTATTTTAGAGAGAGAGAGCATGGGCAAGGGAGTGGACAAAGGGAGAGGGAGAAAGAGAAGCCCCAGCAGACTCCCAGCTGAGCATGGAGTCCTAGGCCGGGCTCCATCTCACCACCAGAAGATTGTGACCTCAGCCAAAATCAAAAGCTCCTCGGCTTAAGCAAATGAACCACCCAGGCACCTCCATGCACTCTTTTTAAATAAGACCATGAAGATTAACAAGCCAGGTGTGGACATTTGGCCATTCTACACTGTGGCAGTATTAATAAAATATAAACTACATCTCACAGAAAACAAACTATGCTTTCCTTCTTCAGCTAATAAATAATAAGCACCTCTGAAATTAAAGCATTTGAGTTTCAACCATATATATGCTTTGATTTAATTTGCCATTTTAATCCTGCAAAAAAAAAGTATTATATATACCTAATTGATTAATTTCACTACTGAAAAAGTGAGTGAGAATCCTTATATAATCCATCTCTATCTGTTCATTTCCACACACTGAATCACTATGACTTCTAGTCACACTTCAGAGTGTCTGCTCTGGGCCTAAGCCTGCTGTTTCCTCTATTAGAAAAAGAGATGTCATTCATCATCATGTGAGGTGGAGCTGGAGTCAAAAGATTTCCAAATAAATCCCGAATGGCAGTCAATTAGTCATTACTTTCACAGCTAGTCCATACATCTCTTGTTAAGTGAATGTTTATACACTTACCCTCCCCAAAGGCCTACCAGTAACTTCATGAAACACAGTGACATGGAGCTGTGACACAGCCCTGTTGGAAACTATGCCTCCAATGGCAGTTAATCAACGGATGCCATGAGCTCAACAAAGCCTCAGTACAATACAGAGAATATCTGCTGTGATTGTTTCTGCTATAAATCTTGTGAATGTCTTTTACTTTACCAAACAAACTATTAATAAATTCAATTTGCAGTAAGGAAAACACAAATGAAATGGTGTATTTAATGATGGCTTTTGAGTAGTGTCTCAAGTTAGACTCTAAGGCAATAATTATTATTTTAAAAAATATTACATTTGTGAATATTTACCCAATATTTGATGAGAAGCCCAGCTTTACATGAATATCAGCCATCATATACCAGAAACAATCAATTTTGAACCCCCCAAACATTAAAGAAATAAAATGAATGTACATAACTTTGTGTAGCTATTAAGTAGCAATTCCTCAAATCTCTCTGGAACAGAGTCAGAACAGATTCCTGGCTGTGGCTCACAAACTATAATTAATTAATTATTTCACTTCTTTTGGTGTTAATTTTCCTATACGTATATATTTATTTTCCTAAATAACAATTAAATACTTTGGAGAAGTTACTTTAGGATAGTTTGTATTATTCTGATGAAGTTTTGAAAATTACTTAGTCACTTTTAAAAAGTTACAACTAAGTGTTGCCTGGGTGGCTTGGTGAGTTGGGTGTCTGCCTTCCACTAAGGTCATGATCCCGGGGTCCTCTCAGTTCCCTGCTCAGTGGAGAGTCAGCTGCCCTCTCTTCCTCTACCCCTTCCCCCTGCTCTTGCTTTCTTTCATGTTCTCTCTCTCTCTCTCTCCTCTCAAATAAATAAAACATTTTTAAAGAAAGTTACAACTTATTTTGTAGTAAATAAAGTAAAATAAAGTTGACTCAGATACGTCTAAGAATTCTACAGGTGAATAATTCCGTTAGTAGTTGTAAATGCTAAATCAAGCAGCCAGCACTCTAAAATATAATGTTGTTACAGCTACCGTAGTAACCTATGTGGCACATCCTAGGATGAATGTTTTGTATTAGTAACAACCATGATAAAAGAATCAGAAAATATTCATAAGGGACATGTCACCAAAAACTAAAGCTTCAGCCAAGTTGATTTGCTACCCTTCTTTGTCTTTCTACATATCCTTTCCATTTTTCAGGAATATTTGGAAACATACTCATTTTTATCTGGAAATGTGAATCATTTGGAATTCCCAACCCTGTGCTGAGTTTGAAGGCTTCTTAATAGCTTGCAAGTACATAAAACTTAATGCATAATTCACAAAATGAAACCAATCAGTATTTCAGTGGCATATGTTATTTGGAATTGACAAGTTTTGTTTTTGCCTGTATAGAACTAGATAAATATTTACACAATGCTCACCATTCTCTGCTCAGAACTCCTGAGTTTTTATTACTGCTTATTAATTAACTCTGAAATAAAAGAACTTGCACAAAGGAGAAGAGACCACTGAACACGTTGACTTCCTATGCATTTAAAATGATCACAGCTAGGAATTGCAAGATAAATCACTCTGCACCTATAAGTCTGCATGGAAGAAGCACTTTTCAATTAGATAAATGCTAATTTGGTCACCAAGTATAATTTTGGTGAAAGAGATCATTTTTATTGAAGTAGGAAATATTATGTTATGTAATTTATCTCTAATGAATTTAAATCAAACCTAGTATAATATAGCAGTTTAATAAATATCTAGGAATAATAGAAGAATTATGTCTGTACCACTTGTGCTTCAGTCATCTATGAAGAAAATCTGCAAATAACATAAGTGGAGTCACTGTAGAAATTCTTCATATAATATAGAGTTATAAATTATTATTATGTAGGGATTTTAGGATACTTTCCACCTACTTATGAGCTTATTAAAATTTCATATATGTTTTCAAAGTTAATATTTTTAATTATTTTATTTATTTTATCTTTTTGTTATGTTTTTGTTTTGGTCACAAAAATTTATACAGATATGTGTATAAAGTAATGTTTATTTCCCAGGTAGAGCTGAAATAAATATTGTAAATTGTGTGTGTGTGTGTGTGTGTGTGAAGAAAATGTAGGAAATCAAAAATCAAAATAATGTCTCTAGATACAAGTAGAAAAGTGAGGTATATAGACATCAAATTATTCACATCTCAATTTCTTTTTTTAATGAGAAACTTCACTTAAAAATGCATATGATAAAGCTATAAATATGAGGGAACTTATTATCTACTCATTTTTATTATTGTGGTTAAAATGACAATAATAAAGTTACTTTTTTTGGGCATTTATCTGGGTGAAATGAATCATTAAATAATTCTCCTTTAGAGCAGTGAACTACTTAAAAAGATTCCTCTTATACATTTTTATTTAAAAAAATTCTCCATGCCAGAGCATGAGAAATTGACAAGTTAAAAAATATCTTTCAGAATATGGTATTTTAATATTCATTAGTAAGATCATTCAAGTCCTGATAGTGAGTTTATTACCAGAAAGAGATAATATATATATCTGATCAACTAGGCTTTGTGGTATATAGCTGTTTCTCAGAGAAATTTAGTTTGTGTTTTTTCTCATAAAATAATATTTCTGGAAATGATTCAACTTAATGTTAAAATATATTGACAGATAACTTATAAAAAAATTAAATAATGTGAATATTTGTATCTGTATGTATACTTAATTTGCCATAGGACTAAATATTTATATAACATAATTGAACTTCCTAATTCAAACAAGGAGGAATCATGGCAGGAACCAGTAGTTATTCCCTAAAATCTGTTCTCATTTTCTATCCCAGAAACAGAAAATTTAACTGGATACACTATGATCCAATATAAGGACAATCACCTTACTTCCCTTGCAGCTAGATGTACTCACATGAGTAAGTTTGGACAAAACAGACATAAATATAAGTGGTTATAGAAGCGTTCTTGAACACTTCTTTAGATACATTTGGTACTGTCACTTTTTCTTTTTTTTTTTTTTTTTTTTTTGTTTCTCCTTCATCTGTCTAGGACACAGATTCAATCTTGATCCAAGAGAATGAGCACTGGGTGTTATATGTTTGAAGGAGCCTGGATCCATACAAAATATGTGGCTCAGACTTGGATTTTGCGCCTCTGAAGGTAACATGAGGGAAATAAATTTCTGTCTTAGTTATGCCACCCTTATTTTAGATTTTTCTATTTTCCATAGCCAAAAGATATCCTACATAATGCAGGAAAGAAAGGAACAGATCATAAATACACTTGAAAGAATGAGGAGACATCTCCTGTCATTACATATTTCCTAGAGAATTATAAAATTACTTAAGAGCTACACGTTGAAGATAAATCTGACAGGGGCCTATTTTTGTTTGGCCCATGAGCTAAGGATAGTACCCATATTTTAAAGTGTTGTATATAAGAAAAGAAAAAAAGATAATACATGAGAGAGGCTGTACATGGCCTGCAAAATCTATTGGACTATCTGGTCTTTTGTAGTAAAATTATGCATCCACAGTAGTGATTTTTCCCTAATTCTCTATAAGCTCCATCTTCATATTTATTATTTACTTCTATTGAGTGGCCTTGAACCAACATATTTTATATTTTATCTTCCAATCATTATCTATATCATGTTGATTATTTGACATTAGATGAAAAATGTCTTTATATTTCAAATATCTATCCATAGATTCACAAAGTTAGCCAATTAATTGTCATTCAAATATTTAGACATCCAGACCTTGTGGTTAAATAAGATCTCCTAACTAGACACTTGAAACTCCTTTTTATTCTTAGTTTTTTTTTTAATTCAAGTTAGTTAACATATATGGTAATATTGGTATCACATATAACACCCAGTGCTCACGACAAGTGCCTTCCTTCATTATATTTTATAGTTGTTATCTGGGAGGAGGTGCTGTATGACTGACCTCACTCATTATAGGTGGCTACATTAGTTAAAACTTTGTAGTCAGTAGTTCCTCTGTCTTGCATCACATGATCAACACCTCCATATCCAATACTAGATTATTTATATCATTATGAAGGTAAAACTTTGAGGGAAAAATAATAATGTTCTTGTAAAGGAAAATCTTGACAGAAAATATTAAAACACAATGTTTTATTGATTAGGGCCAACCAACACAGTCTATAGTAGCCATATTAGACTCCCAGCAGCTGTATTTTGAAGAGAAATAGAAATAATATAGGTAGATGAGAGAAAGAAGGCTATTTATCATAAGTGATGATTAATGTTATGTGTAAACTTTATTAGATTGTGGAAACCAGTAGTTTGGTCATACACTTGTCTAGGTATTGCTGTAAAGGTATATTTTAGATGTGATTAATTTTTAAAAAATCAGGTGATTTTCAGTAAAGATTACCCTCCATACTGTGCATGATTCTTATTCAATCAGTTGCAGATACAAAGTGTAAAGACAGATTGTTTTGAAAAAGGAGCTCTGCCTCCAGACTTCAACATAAAATTTTGCCTATTTCCAATATTTGAATTTAAATATATATATATGAAGTCAACTTTTACCTGAATCTCTAGCCTGCCAGTTGCTCTACAGATTTCAGATTTGTCTACCCACACAATGGCACAAACCAATTCCTTAAATTTGAAATCTCCATCTCTCATAAAGATATGATATATATTTCTCTCTCTCTGACTGGCATGGATAAATGTAGGATAGAGCCATTAAAAAAAAAAAATTAGGGGCACCCCCGGTGGCACAGCGGTTTAGCACCGCTTGCAGCCCGGGGTCTGATCCTGGAGACCCAGGATGGAGTCCCGCGTCAGGCTCCCTGCATGGAGCCTGCTTCTCCCTCTGCCTGTGTCTCTGCCTCTCAGTCTCTCTCTCTCTCTGAATAAATAAATTTTTTAAAAATGCTAATTTAAAAATAAATAAATAAAAAATAAAAATAAAAAAATAGTTCTTGAAATAACTTATATGCCAGATTGAAGAACATAGACATTATCTTTTAGGCTAAATGATTGACTAATGGATCTTAAGTAAGTGGATTTGCTTTAGACAGAGTAGTAGTTCTTATGTGTAGTTTTTATGTGAAGAGAATTGATAAAGAGAACTCTTTGGAAAAGGGAATTAGTTAACGTGCCTTGCAAACGGTCCCAGCAAAGGGTAGTGAGCACCGGTGCTAAGTCAATGATAACATAGATGAAAAGAAGACATGGACATGTGACATATTTACTAATAAAATTGATAGGAACTATAAAACAGCCAGCAAACAATTAATAATACAGCAATAAGTACATATGTCTAAATAATTACTTTCTTAACTATAAGTGGACTAAATTCTCCACTCAAAACACATAGGTTGATTGAACAGATAAAAAAAAAATAAGACCGATCTATATGCTGCCTACAAAAGAGTCACTTTAGATGTGAGGTCACACACAAACTGCAAGTGAAGAGTGGAAATAAGATATGTATGAGAATGAAAACCCAAAGAAAGCTAGAGTAGTTATATCATACAAAGTAGCCTTTAAGACGGATCGTAATAAGAGATAAAGATATTTGTTCCATAATGGTAAAGGGTTCAATTCAATAAGGAGATATAACACATAAGTATTTATGTACTCAATAGAGAAGCACCTAAAATATTTAAAGCAAATATTAATAGACATAAAAGGAGAAAAGGACAGCAGTGTAATAATAGGAAATTTTAAGGAGGATCCTTATATCAATGGATAGTTCATCTAGAGTGAAAATGAATAAGAAATCTTTGGCCTTAAGCAACATATTAGACCAGATGGACTTTATATATATATATATATATATATATATATATATATATATATATAGAACATTTCATTTAAAAGCAACAAAATATACTCTTCTCCAGTGTCCATGAAACGTTTTCCAGGACAGATTATATGTTATAGCAAAATAAGTCTTAATATATTTAAGAGGATTGAAATTTTATCAAACATCCTTCCCAACCACAGTGATATGAAACCATAAATTAACTACACGAAGAAAACTGGAAAATTCACAAATATATGGAGATTAAGTAACAGGTTACTGAACAACTAATGAGTCAAGGAAGTAGTCAAAAGAGAAATTAAAAAAAATACCTTGAGACAAATGAAAATGGAGACATAGCCTTCTAAACTTTGTGGAATGCAAGGTAAGTGGTTCTAAGAGGAAAATTCATATTAATAAATGTCTACCTCAAAAAACAAGGAATGTCTGAAATAATTTAACTTTGCACCTTAAGGAACTAGACAAAACAAGAACAAACAAATCCCAAAGTTAGTAGAAGAAAGAAATATCAAAGATTGGATCAGAAATAGAGTAAAAAGGCAATAAAAAAGGTCAAGGAAACTAATTAGCTCATTCTTTAAAAGCATAAGCAAAAACGGCAAACCTTTAACTAGACTCACCAAGAAAAAAAAAGAGAAGACTAAAAATCAGAAATAAATGAGAAGATGTTATAAATTACACCATAGAAATACAAGAAGCATAAGAAACTACTATAAACAATAATAGGCCAATAAATTAGACAAACCTAGAAGAAATGGATAAATTCCTAGAAACATACTAACTACCAAGATTGAATCATGATAAAATAGAAATTCTGGGGACGCCGGGGTGGCTCAGTGGTTGAGTGCCTGCCTTGGGGCCAGGGTCTGATCCTGGAGTCCCACGTCGGGCTCCCTGCATGGAGCCTGCTTCTCCCTCTGCCTGTTTCTCTGCCTCTGTGTGTGTGTGTCTCTCATGAATAAATAAAATAAAATCTTAAAAAAAAAGAAATAGAAATTCTGAACATATCAATTACTAGTAAGGAAACTGAATCACTAATCAAAAACTGCCCATCAAACAAAATTTCAGGACCAGACAGTTTTACAGGTGAATTTCACCAACCATTCAAAGAAGAATTAATTAATTAAGAAGAATACCAAGTCTTCTCAAACTCTTTCAAAAAACAAAACAAGAGGGTACTCTCTCAAACTCATTTTATGAGGCCCCATTACATCGTTATACCAAAACACACAAGGGCACCACAGGGTGGGGGAGGGGGGAAGTCCTATGTCAATATTTCTGAAAAACATAAATGCAAAAATTCTCAGCAAATATTAGCAAACCAAATTCAATAATACTTTTGAATATTTAATTCAAAATTAAAAGGATCATACACCATGATCAAACTGTTTCAAACTATATTATAAAGCTATAGCAAATAAAACATTATGATGCTGGCATAGAAACAAAGACATAAATCAATGAAACAGAAGAGAGAACCCAGAAATAAACCTATGCATATATGGTTGATTTATTTATCACAAAAGAGCCAAGACTATACAGTGGGGAAAAGACAGTATCTTCAATAAATAGTGTTGGGAAAACTATACAGTCACATGCGAAAGAATGATATTTTAATACAATTGTACATCACAAACAAAACTTAACTCCGAAATGAATTAAAGACTTGAACATAAGACCTGAAACTATAAAACTCTGAGCAGAAAACATAGGTGGGAATGCCTTGATATAGGTCTAAGTAGTATTTCTTTTAATTTGACATTTAAAAAAAATGTGGAATAAAGCAAGAACAAAAATAAAGTAAAACTACATCAAAATAAAAAGCTTCCTCACGGCAAAGGAAATCATCAGCAAAATGGAAAGGCAACCTATAGAATGTGAGAGAGTATTTGCAAATTATATATCTAATAAGGGGTTAATAGCCAAAATATATAAAGGATTCGTACAAATCAACAGCAAAAAAAGATTTTTAAAATCCAATTTAAAAAATGGGCAGAAAATCTGAAGAGGCATCTTCCCAGAAACATACAGACTACCAACAGGTATGTGGAAAGATACTCAACATCATTAATAATCAGAGAAAAGCAAGTCAAAGTCATAATGAGAGATCACCTTACATTTATTAGAATGGCTATTATCAAAAAGACAAGAAGTGAAAAGCATTGGCACAGTGTGGAGAAAAATGAGTATTTGTGCACTGCCTGTGGGAATGTAAATTGGTGCAGCCACAATGCAAAACAGAATGAAGCTTCCTCAAAAAATTAAAAAAACAGAATTACCACATGATCCAGCAATTCCACTTCTGGATATTTACCCAAAGAAAATGAAAACACGAACTCAAAAAGATATTCACAGCCCCATGCTCATTGCAGCATTATGTACGATAGACATGATATGGAAACAACCTAAGTGTCCATTAATGGATGAATGAAAAACTTGTTGGAGAAATATATATATATTCATATATATATTCATATATCATATATATATTCAGCCATAAAAAAGTGAAATAATTATTTGTGATGACATGGCTAGCCCCCAAGGACATTATTCAAAATGAAATAAATCAGATAGAGGTTAATACCATATGATCTTTCTTACATATGTGGAATCTAAAAAAGAAAAAAAAAAGGAAGCTCTCATAGAACAGAAAGGGGGTAGGAGGGAGAAATCCATGAAGGAGGTTACAAAAAAAAAAAAATAGAAAGAAAGAGAGAGAAGGAGAAAGGCAGTGAATTTATACAGCTCTTACTAAAAAGATTTAGTAAAGAAGATAAAAAAATGTGACATTTACTAGATTTCCCTGAGTCTATTTTCTCTTCTATAAAATATGTCTATAACACAAAATGGAGCTCTTGTCTGTCAATGAAGCTAATATCATCAATATCATTATACTTGTCCTGGCTCAGTCTGGAATAGAAATGCACCACCCAACCTTATGCTCAGAGACAATATTCTTTGCTTGTAGAATTTACTGCATTGAGAATGACTTCTGCTCCGTATACCATATGTTGTTAACCCAGGGTCAGCAAGACAGTGGCCATGACATTTTCTATCACTTTTTCTTACTGTTTTTACTTCACATAATAAAGATACACATTTCATCAAAAAAAAGAAAAAAAGAAAAAAAAAGGAAAGTAGTGAAAAAAAATGAATAATCATTTAGCACAAAGCAGTATAGGCATGCTAACCTCAAAAGATTCGTAGCAATCCAGATATTATTTCAGCAGAAAAAATAATCATTCATACCATTACATTGATATTGTTATTTCTAATGACATAGTTTTATATTTTTCTTGTAATTAATTTGTTTATATGTTTTGGTTTGATAATGATATAGTAGCTACAAACATTAGTGTTTATACTCAATGTTATTTCTACATAGTTTAGAAAACAATTTCAATCAACTCTAGGGTATAAGAGACATAAGAGAAATATATTCCTTTGTACGAAGTCTAAATATTATACACATTTGAGAAACATTGGATTAGGCCAAGTAATGCCTCACCATCCCGCCATGAAAAACAAAAAAATTGGCAAGATTTGGTAACTTGGAACATGGATGCATTAGATAAGGAAAAAAAAAAGGAATAGCCATTCTATTCCAGTGTTACCAGGTGGACTGGGGAGACCCCTTAGCCCATGGCCTCTGTCCAACCAATCCCGAAGATGTTGCCAGAGATTCTTGGTCTCCTCAAGAGAAAGAATTCAAAGATAGACACAACAGGGCCGATGAGTGACACAAGCAAGGGTTTATTAAAGTGAAAATAAGTTCTTGAGATGTGAGAGTAGGTAAGCTCTGAGGTCCCAATAGAGAGAATGAGCAGGAGCACTAGCAAGTCCTCTGCCCCTGGGCTTGGGGCCCACCTTTTTATTGACAGTTGTTAATAAGAATGTGGAATATTCATTTTTTAAGATGAGGATTCTTTGGAAGTAAGGCTGTAAGTCTTTTCGTCCTTACTCGGTCATGGTTTATGGCCCTCTTTGCCTTGGACCTGTCTGATTTGATCCATTTTCTTATCTCTTTATTTTGAGAGTGCTGTCAGGACAAGTTTTTAACTTTCCCCAAGATTTGACCCTGATTCCCTCTTTGCTGAACTCTAGACATCTTATTAAAACCTAACTACCCACTCTAACAGGAGCACTGGCACTGGATTGGACAAGATGTTTCCAAATAAACGGAAGACAAAATTTAGAAAAGAAAACTAAGACCTTAATTTTGGTCCTGTGTTTAGGTACCAGTAGAAATATAGAGACAGAGGAGCTGCTCCATCAGTGAAGCATCTGCCTTCAGTTCAGGTCATGATCCCGGGGTCCTGGGATCCAGCCCCGTATGCAGCTTCTCTATCAGAGGGAAACCTGCTTCTCCCTCTCCTCCTCCTCACCATTATTCTCTTTTGCTAGCTCATTCTCTCTAACACATAATTTTTTTTAAAAAAATCTTTATTAAGAATCATAGAGATAAAGAAGACCATAAATACAGTAAATATGTAAAAGATTATGACCCCAAGATTTAGCAAATAATTGGTATGTGGGATAAAAGAGACGCAAGTCAAAAATAACCACATTTGTTGGAATAACAGGTGATATTAACAGCTCAGATAAAGGACACGAATGGAGGAATACATTTAACAAAAGAAGATAATGTGTTCAAATTTGGACACTTTTTTTTTTAATTTGAACATTTTTAATTTGAGTTTCCTATGGAACATTTGTCAAGAAGATATATAATAGTTATGTAAGTCAGGAAGAAGTTTGGACTGAAGAATATAAATACCTTAGTCTTTCATTTATCAGTCATTATTGGGATAAAAGAGTAGAAGATGTCTCCTGTGCCTTCTGTGGACAAGAATCATGTAACCAAAATAGCAGCCTGAGACTGAAGTTTTTTAAAACACACACACACACACACACACACACACACACACACACACACACAAAAGAAGAAGAAAGAAGGAAAGAAAGAAAGAAAAGTTGTAGATAGAGTAAAAGCAGATAATAGAAGGCACAATGGTGAATGTGTTGGGGGGAAAACGTGTGTTCTCATGGAAGGCAAAGAAAAGGAGAGTAACCAGTGATATCCAGGGCAAGAAAAAGGTAGGTACACAAATGGGGCAACAGGGAGTAGCCTCAGAGAGAAAATTCAGAGTATTTTTTTGTCAATGAAAACCCTACCCCACTGTTTGTGAGAAGTGAATTTAGACAATTGGTTCAAGAAATTTAGCACAGAAAATGGAGAGAGATGTCAGGAGGTAGCTGTTAGGAGACATGGAATTAGATGAGGCTTTTTGTTTTATTTCATTTGTTCAGAGTAAAGTCCTATATAAAAGAAGATAAGTGGAAGAGACAAGAAGATTAATGCCCAGTTAGATGCATTGGCCTTAAAACAGGGACTATTACTTCATTTCAGGAATGAAGGAAAAAATAAAGATGAACGATGGTATAAATATATTTGAGGGTAGGTTGAATTTTTTGAAAAACAATGTATTAAATAATTTCAGATTTCTCAGAGAAGCATTTATATCAACCATAGATAGAGTCATGAAAATGTCATGACTGAAAATCTTAGGATTTTCAGACATTCAACATGTTTATGAGAAATAATTAAGATTTAAATTTGGAAAGTTTATAAGTTTTTTTTAAGATTTTATTTTTTATTAGAGAGAGAGAGCAAGCACAGCAGCAGGGGGGAGGAGCAGAGGAGAGGACAAAGCCGACTGCCCACTGTGCAGGGAGCCACTCCTACAGATTCCAGGACCCTGGGATCATGACCTGAGCCAAGGCAGCCACTTAACTGACTGAGCCACCCAGGCGCTCCTATAACTTATTTTTAACAACCATTGATCATCCACATTTAGTAACATAATATACTATATTGAACTGGTAGATGGAAATTTGGCTTGTTTGCTGTAGTGAAAGAGGGAGACAAAGGAAAGGGAAGCATGAAAATTGAGTATTGGTGCAAGAGTTGAGTAACTGGTGGAAGAAAAGAATCAGCTGTTCTTCCCACATGGTTTTGCCTTATTGATATTCACCCTAGAAATTATTGACAAAATAATAGCGTCCCTGGACCTTGATATCAAATCAAGGAAACCATAAATAGAATACACGTATAATTTTAAAAATTCACGATAACATTTATATTCATCTTTTAAGTTTTAGACAGTGTTTCTACCACTGGGATAGGGTATAGTGAGAGATACCCCCAAGAAAACACAGTTTGGGAAACTTGAAGCTCTAGGTAAGACCCAAACTGAAGATAACTCAAACTTCAGAGGTTCTTCTCTGTGACAATGTACATTCCTAGATAAGACAGAAAACCCGAAGCACAGCTACATTAGTTTCCAAAGTAAAGGGAGAAAAGCAATGCCTGTCTAATAAAATTGACACTGTAGACATTTGGTTGATACACAACAGCTTTATGTATTATTGGATACCAGAATTGATTCCCACCTTAAATAAATGTACCTTCTAAGAACCTTTATGTTCACCCCTTCCTTCTCTGTGACCTGCAAGATTCAACACTTCCCATTTGAGGGACAGTAGTAAAGAGCTTCTGTTACTGTTCAATTGACTGTGGCAGCCTTGGACATGGGCCACTTGGATATCCCTGCCAAAGAAAACGGCTACCAGGATGCAATCACGTGGAAATTGCGGTTGTGATACCTTTAGAATCGGCCACAGTCTTCTAACCGAAGAACACACTCTCCCTGAGGAGTTTCAGGGAATGAGTGGGTGAGGCGCAGTGGAGGCCCGTGTTGTTTCTGTCCAATATGGAACTTCTGAACAGACAGTCTTCTCTGGAGTTCCCTTTGGCATGGATGAAACTTTCTCAGACCTGCCTCAGTAACTCTTCCTGTCCAATATTTCTTCTTTACTCTTGTCTTTTCATAGGTATCAAACCTGCATCACAGACTTGAAGATTCTCCCTACTATGACTCCTCCTTTGTCTTTCAGACTTTATGTGCAATAAACCTTTTCCATTTCTGACTCAATCTTGGTGTCTGCTTCCCAGTAGAATTGAACTGACACATGGACTCTCATTGTTTCAATGGTAAATGTTGACACATTTCAAAGATTTTATTATTTATTTATTTAGTTAGTTAGTTAGTTAGTTATTTAGTATTTATTCATGAGAGATGCAGAGAGAGAGAGAGAGGCAGAGACACAGGCAGAGGGAGAAGCAGGCTCCAAGCAGGGAGCCCGATGTAGGACTCGATGCTGGGTCTCCAGGATCACAACCTGGGCTCAAGGCGGCACTAAACCACTGAGCCACCCAGGCTGCCCCTGTTGACACATTTCAAAATACAGGTTTTTCTGTTTGTGCATTATCAAAAGTAAATATGGAGAGCAATAATCATGTGAAAAATAAGTACACTAATTTTTTATTGCTGCTGTAACATGTTTATCAGAAAAGCTTAGAGATATAAACAAGAATTTATTCTCTTAAAATTCTGTAGATCAGAAGTCCAAAATGAGTTTTATGGAGTTAATATCAGTGTATGAGTAGGGCTCTTCTCTTCTGGAGATAAAAATCTATTTGTCTTTTTCTTTATCTATTTATATTTTATTTATTTTATTTTTTTATTTTCTATTTTTTCTTAATTTTTATTTTCTCTTTTTCAACATATAGTGGTCATCCCTATTCCTTGGCTTATAGCACTTTCCTCATCTTCAGTGCACCTGACTCCAATTTAAGTTTCATTACCTTTTCCTTTAGAGGCAAATCTGTCTCTGCTTCCTTCTTACAAGGCCACCCATGATTACATACAGAGCCAACCCAAATAATCCAGCATAATTTCCTCATCTCAAAATCTTTTATTTAATCACATATTCAAAGTCCCTTTAGCCATATAAGGTATAGCTCACAAATTTCCAGGATGAGGGTGTGGAGCATTACTCAGTTTATCATGTCAAATAAATTATTTTTCTAAGAAGATTGAGTTTGAAAAATTTGAAATTTTGGAATTAGTTTCAGATTAAAGAAAATTTACCCTTCAGAGGTTCTTGTCTGTGACTATGGGCATCCATGAATAAGACAGAGATATTGAAGCACAACTCTGCTAAAATCTCAAATGGAAGAAGAAAAGCAATTCAGAGGCAATGAGTATTATAGATATCTGAACAATATTATAACAATTATAATTTTGAAAAGTATAGGTTACCTGTATAAGTGACTGTTACTTCTTTTTGACTATCTGGAAAATCAACTATTCAATTAAAACTTATAAAAATTCTTTACAAAGCAATTATAAGGTTCTTTGCCATTTACCCAATGCTATTTCAACATGCTTACAAATAAGTATATTTTAACTGAAATTCTATGGAAGATAGGTCTTTCTTGACTGGCAGTGCCTATGGATTTCAATGACTTTTATTTTCCTTTTATTTAAAAGTAAAGCAGTAAAGTGTATGACATTTAGAATCCAAGTAAGAAGCACTTAAGGAACAAATGTTTTTAGGTATGAACAATTTGAAATTTACCTGTTTACCAGATAATTCATATATTCCTACACATAAATGTCCAGGAAATTACTGTGATATATACATAATTGTTGGACACAGAGGGCATTTGTAGTAATAATTAGAGCTTCTCCCTCTCCTACGCTCCCACAAGACCATCATCACTTTTTTCTGACCTCGATTGAAAATAAGCTAGAATAGCTCAATATTAGCATCTGGTCTGATTAAATGATTCTTAAGACACTACAGAAGTCCTTGAAATCATACACAGTTGAAATCAATGATTCAGTAGTATTTTCATCTTTGTGAAGAAAACAAACAGACTAACAAAAACTCTTCTTTCATATCCAGTACCTGGATTTTGAAAAGGCACCCAAAGAGAGTTTTTCAAATAAGCTTAGCCAGATGCTTCAAGGATAAGAACAGATCACTTTTTAATTTTGTTTTGTTTTATTGGTTGACATTTACTAACATAAAATGACTATTGAATTAACAGGTATGTGAACATTGTACAGAGACATGAGATCTGCTTGTTGTTTCACAGACTAATCCCTTTTCTCTTCTCCTGTGCTCAATAACATAATAGGCCATAGTTCATAGGTATGGGGTATCAGGTGGCTTTATATAGATGGCAATCAATACCATAATCCTATTAAATTCTGCAAAATAGTTTATGATATAAAGTGGGGTTGTGATTGATTTTTAAAATAAATACTAGTTCTATATTCAACTCAGACTAGAATAATTTTTAAAGCAGCAACATTCTCTTTGTGAGACCCTTGTTTTTCTTTAATTTTCTAGCCTTTATAAATATATTTTACCTGTGTGGCCTAAATAAAAGACATTGAATTTGGCTTGTCTTTCCACTTAAAATTGCCTTGGCTTTGTACCGACTTCTAGAGAACTCAATGCCTACTTTTAAGTTACCCACTTACTCTAGAACATCCCTGGTTCAAAAACAATAGATTTTAGACATGGGTAGTGTTTCACTTTTTTTTTTTTTTTTTTTAGTGTTTCGCTTTTTGTAACATTTTTCTCTAAATCTAGAATTATAAATATTTATATGTAAACAATTGATATTCAGCCATTACACATCATCATGGCAATACCTATATTTGTGTTCAGCTTCTTTTCTGATTAGTCAATTTCTAATTAGTCAATAGTTCAACTGAAAGGGCTGATTCCAGTACCACATTATATGCTAAATATTTTTATTATCCCCCTGCCTATAAATGCATTACTATGGATGCCATGTTTCTAACCTTTACCAACTCTTTCCCACACAATTAAAATCTCAAGTCGATTTTAGCACATCAGTCTGAAGGATATATTAGTATCCTTAAACATCCCTTAAATATCATGAAACTCTGGAAACATTAAATGCAAATTTCTCTGAGTAGAATTGTATGTGGTGAAATAAGTCCATTCATAATAAGGAGAAATCTAATTGTATCCATAGCAAAAAAGACAAAATAGTTTACGATCTTAACATTCTGTCTACTGTCTCATGAGCCAAAGTTTTTTTCCAATTATATTTCCACCTTAAACCTGATGCCTTCATAATTCAACCTGAAAGACACAAAGTTCTTTAACTCAATTTCTTCAAACAGTTCAAATGCATGGAAAGAGATAACAATCTGTATTGGCTCAAAATGGTGGGCTAATTACACATATTTCCTTTCTTTTTAGAAATGAAAAAGATGATTTAAGAGCACATTAAAAACAAGATGAGGTTATGTGATAGAGCAGGGATTATAAAGAGATGTTAGAAAGGCAAAGGCAGATGGATTCAAAAGAGGAAATCTCAACTCAAAGCACAGAAAGGCATCCATCTGCAAAAGATGGGAATATATCTCAAAGTATACCAATACTAGAGAGGAATAAGGAAAACATTAGGAATAAAAATATAACCCAACTCCATGATAAATACCAGGCATATTCTTTAAAAAACATGAGAATGTTAAAGGTCATGATAACAACAAATATATACTAATAAACTATCACAAGCTAAATTATGTAGCATTAAAATATACAAAATATTTTTAAGTTAAAAAGGAAAGAAAAAAAAACAGAAAATAGTACAGGAGATGATCCCAGTTCTAAGTCCTTAAGAGATAAAACTGTTAAATGTAAAATCATAAAACATTTTGGAAGTGTACAAATGTAAAATATTTGTGAAATTTAATAGAGTTGATATACACCATTTTTAGTATGCATGCTAATAAAACAATATAAAAAAACTAAATAATTTTCAAAATAAGGAATAATATCACGTATGTTTTTATCACAATGAAATAAAAGTTAACTGCCCACCTCAGTGGGCACTTGACGGGATGAGCACTGGGTGATATTCTATATGTTGTCAAATTGAACACCAATAAAAAATAAATTTATTAAAAAAAAAAAAAAAGAATTTGGGCATGGATTGGGCCCTGGGTGACTCAAGTGGTTAACATCTGACTCTTGGTTCTGGCTCAGGTCATAATCTCAGGATCCTGGGATTGAGCCCGAGTCAGGCTCTGTGGTCATGGGGAATCACCTTGAGATTTTCTCTCTCGTTCTCCATCTGCTCCTCTCCTGCTATCTCTGTCTGTCTAAATAAATATATAAAAAAATATATTTTTAAAAATTAGGTGAAGGTCTTCCATAATCATTTTTCTATAGAAAACAAACAAAATTATGTTCTTAGTCAATTTGTTAAGTTTGACCTCAGCTCTGGTCATGATCTCAGGGTCTTAGGATCCATCCCCACTCTGGTTTTACAAGAAGAAAATAATTCACTTCTCTCACTGTTCCTCTATGTGTGCAATCTGTCTGTATCTCAAATAAACAAATAAAAACTTAAAAAGAAAAAGAAAAGAAATAAAGGTTAAAATCAAAACACTTTTCTAAACTACTTAATAAAAATTATTATTTATAAAATAATTAGAAATATAGAAAATTAGTATAATACATTCCCCAGTCTAGAAGTTTCAAAGCTTAATACAACTTCAAAAGTTTAAACATTTTCAATATCAAAGAAGAGAAAAATATTTCCCTTTAAAAAAAACAAGAAATTAGAACAAAGAAAAACAAATCTAACCTAAGTTTCAAATGCTATTCATTCAATATTCATACATATTTTTTCAAATAAATAATGTACAGAATATATGATCAAATGTAGTTTTATATACACATTGACTAGAATAAAAAGAGTTTGATATGGTGATTGGTAACAAAATGAATACAAAGAGTATGAGTATATTTATATAAAAGGAAGTATTTATTTCGAAAAAATCCAAATATAATAAAAAAGTAGATATTTTGTGACTGGATATAAAGATGAAAGTGATAGATTGAGGGCAGGACCTATGTGGTTCACTGCTTTAGGAAACAAATTTATATTGTAACCTATGGGAATGGTTGTGTCTTGCTCACTTTGGAATGCCATTCAAAAGAATTGTAAGGTTAACATTCTCTCTGGATGAGGGCCATGTGGCTGCCCTGGATACTATGGGGTATACACAGCAGCCAAGAATCCATGTAGCTGTGTCCAAGCAAGATCACTTCCAATCATCTGGCCTGCAAACTGATTCTCCAAACTGATTCTCCACTTCTATGTCACTGTCAAATTTGGAGCATTATGGGAGAACTTCAGGATCTAGATTTTATTTCCGTTTGCTAAACCAGGTATTTTTCTGTAGGCACAAAAAATGCTTCACACCAGCCTTGAGTACTTACCGTGGGTGAGAACTTCTGACAGGTCACATCACCCCCTTGGACATCCTTCTATATCTGCCAAATGAAGGTATTAAAAACCAGAACGTTTTCTCTTCAGGAAGAGACTCTCCTCTTAAAGGACTCAGGAACTTTCATTAGGAGAAAATTGAGAGAGCTTAAGTCTCGAATGTAATTGGAGTCTTCACCTTGGAGTGGAGTTGAAAATGCGATAGCCCAAATGGCTGTTTACTGCTTTTCATTAGCAGTTGCTCACATGTCTTGGGATGGGAGGCAAAGGAAGAATTGGCTATCTTAAAAAGCGGGTAAAAAAGCTGATTTTAGGGTATGTGTTCACCTTGGAAATGTTCTATTTAACAATTGCATCATGCACATCTGGTGTAGGAACTTTTTCTACCATAAGTGACACCAATAAATGTTTGCTATTAAAAAAAAAATTGTTTCAAATTGGCAAAGAGGAAGTCATACATACAGAACTCATACAGCAATTTGGTAGCGTGGCAGGATACAAAATCAATGCCCAGAAATCAGTGGCATTTCTATACACTAACAATGAGACTGAAGAAAGAGAAATTAAGGAGTCAATCCCATTTACAATTGCACCCAAAAGCATAAGATACCTAGGAATAAACCTAACCAAAGATGTAAAGGATCTATACCCTCAAAACTATAGAACACTTCTGAAAGAAATTGAGGAAGACACAAAAAGATGGAAAAATATTCCATGCTCATGGATTGGCAGAATTAATATTGTGAAAATGTCAATGTTACCCAGGGCAATGTACACGTTTAATGCAATCCCTATCAAAATACCATGGACTTTCTTCAGAGAGTTAGAACAAATTATTTTAAGATTTGTGTGGAATCAGAAAAGACCCCGAATAGCCAGGGGAATTTTAAAAAAGAAAACCATATCTGGGGGCAACACAATGCCAGATTTCAGGTTGTACTACAAAGCTGTGGTCATCCAGACAGTGTGGTACTGGCACAAAAACAGACACATAGATCAATGGAATAGAATAGAGAACCCAGAAGTGGACCCTGAACTTTATGGTCAACTAATATTTGATAAAGGAGGAAAGACTATCCATTGGAAGAAAGACAGTCTCTTCAATAAATGGTGCTGGGAAAATTGGACATCCACATGCAGAAGAATGAAACTAGACCACTCTCTTGCACCATACACAAAGATAAACTCAAAATGGATGAAAGATCTAAATGTGAGACAAGATTCCATCAAAATCCTAGAGGAGAACACAGGCAACACCCTTTTGATCTCAGCCACAGTAACTTCTTGCAAGATACATCCACGAAGGCAAAAGAAACAAAAGCAAAAATGAACTATTGGGACTTCATCAGGATAAGAAGCTTCTGCACAGCAAAGGATACAGTCAACAAAACTGAAAGACAACCTACAGAATGGGAGAAGATATTTGCAAATGACGTATCAGATAAAGGGCTAGTTTCCAAGATCTATAAAGAACTTATTAAACTCAACACCAAAGAAACAAACAATCCAATCATGAAATGGGCAACAGACATGAACAGAAATCTCACAGAAGAAGACACAGACATGGCCAACATGCACATGAGAAAATGCTCCGCATCACTTGCCATCAGGGAAATACAAATCAAAACCACAATGAGATACCACCTCACACCAGTGAGAATGGGGAAAATTGACAAGGCAGGAAACTACAAATGTTGGAGAGGATGCGGAGAAAAGGGAACCCTCTTGCACTGTTGGTGGGAATGTGTACTGGTGCAGCCACTCTGGAAAACTGTGAGGAGGTTCCTCAAAGAGTTAAAAATAGACCTGCCCTACGACCCAGCAATTGCACTGTTGGGGATTTACCCCAAAGATACAGATGCAGTGAAATGCCGGGACACCTGCACCCCGATGTTTATAGCAACAATGTCCACAACAGCCACACTATGGAAGGAGCCTCAGTGTCCATTGAAAGATGAATGGATAAAGAAGCTGTGGTTTATGTATACAATGAAATATTACTCAACCATTAGAAACGACAAATACCCACCATTTGCTTCAACGTGGATGGAACTGGGGGGTATTATGCTGAGTGAAGTAAGTCAATCGGAGAAGGACTAACATTATATGTTCTCATTCATTTGGGGAATATAAATAATAGTGAAAGGGAATATAAGGGAAGGGAGAAGAGATGTGTGGGAAATCTCAGAAAGGGAGACAGAACATAAAGACTCCTAACTCTGGGAAAAGAACTAAGGGTGGAGGAAGGGGAGGAGGGCGGGGGGTGGGGGTGAGTGGGTGACGGGCACTGAGGAGAGCACTTGACGGGATGAGCACTGGGTGTTATTCTGTATGTTGGTAAATTGAACACCAATAAAAAATAAATTTATTATAAAAAAATTTGTTTCAATATAATTTCAAATTTATAAGACTGTAGGTTTTCTCTTCAAGAAGAGACTCCTGAAGAATCCTTAACGAGTCCCTTTAAGATGTATGCATACATAGAGTACCTTTTGGGCAGCTAACCAGTTAGCCATCCAGACTTCTCACTAGTTCCCCTGATGCAACCTCTGCTACCACAGCTGCCACTGCACAAAAACCAGCAGACAGCCTAAACTCTCCAAATCTTTTGTTAATACACCTGTCTCAATAAAAATTTTGACATGTTTTCTCAACAGATTTTTTTGCTTATTTATTTGTGTATTTATTTACTTAATAACTTATTACGTCTTAAATGGGGAAGACACTTTTTTCCTCTTTTACAACTGAAAACATAGTTTTAGTAGCATGGAATAATAGATTTTTTTAAGCTAAAATAAAATAGCAATGAATCCATTTAATCCTAATGTAACATTAAGAGCTATATTTTTAATTGCCTTTTCAAATTACTCTAAGGCATCCAGTCTATTCAAATTTTCAACTTGTTTCTTTTATATATATATAATATATAAAATATCTATATTATATATTTATATATAAAAAAGCACATTTCTCAATTAAAGTTATTTCTGGAATACAAGGGTGGCTTGTATCAGGAAGTTTATTAACATACTTCAGCACATCTTAGGAGTTGTTCAAAATGGTTGTAGAAAAGATTCTATAAAGTTCAGTAAGTATCCTTAATAGAATTTTTATAATTAACAAAAACTTATAACAAATATTTTATTAAATGTGAAAGCACTAAAACAAATTCAGTTGATATCAGGAGATAAACAGGGATTTCTGAATATCACCATTATTTTTATATTTTTATGTATTTTTTAAAGATAATTTTATACTTACAGAAAATTTGCAAGATCATTACAAATAATTTCCATATGATGGAAATTCACCATTTGTTCACATTTGGCTACTTTTGTTTATTACCCTCTATTTGTATATACTAATAGGTAAAATGCAAGAAAGTGGGGCACCTGGGTGGATCAGTTGACTAAGAGTCCACCTTTGGATTAGGTTGTGATCCTGAGGTCCTGGTATCTGGGATCAAGCCTCATAGGGCTCCCTGCTCAGCAGGGAGTTTGTTTCTTCTTCTCTGTCTTCTCCTCCCCCACTCATGTTTGCTCTCTCTTTCTCCCTCTCTCTCTCTCAAATAAATAGGTAAAATCCTTTAAAAAAATGAATTAATACAAAGATATTTGCTATGATACCTACAATCTATGTTCAAATGTTGCCAAATTTTCAGGTATCTTCTATAGCAATTTTTTTCTGTTATTTATTCAATTCATATCATGCATCTATCACTTTAATCTGTAAGAATTCTCCAGTCTTTTTGTCTTCATGGTATTGACATTGAACATGGTGTCAGAGATCAAGCATTGCTGTCCAGTATGTTCCACAATTCGGGTTCACTATTACTATTTAATACAGGAAATATTCAATGCAGTGAGAAAATTAAAGTAAACAATATGCATATATGTTAGAAAAGATGGTACTTTTGCCCGTGATTTGATTATATACTTTAAGGAAAAAGTTTAATCATTAGAATAAAGAAAGTTGATGGGATTACTAGGTGTGAAAAAGATGTTCAAAATCCAAATGTAATCTACAGATAAACATCTAAAATGAAAGAGAAAATATTTTATACAAAATTTCAACAAAAATATAAAATGTTTAGGAAAAAACTTGACAGAAAACCAAAATTATGTTTTTAATGTAAAGTATAAAACTTTTGAATAAATGTAAAAAATAATATATTATTGTATGAGAAGACATAGTATTTTAATAAATTCCATTACCTATCCCTACAGAATTTGTGTTGGAATTGGTTTTAAAATTTTTAAGACTAAGTGGAAAGCTATATACTTAAATATATTAAAGACTATGAATTTAACTATATATATATTTTTTTTAATTTTTATTTATTTATGATAGTCACAGAGAGAGAGAGAGAGAGAGAGAGAGAGGCAGAGACACAGGCAGAGGGAGAAGCAGGCTCCATGCACCGGGAGCCCGACGTGGGATTCGATCCCGGGTCTCCAGGATCGCGCCCTGGGCCAAAGGCAGGCGCTAAACTGCTGCGCCATCCAGGGATCCCGAATTTAATTATATTAAAAGATGAGGGAGAAGAATGGTTTAGAAAAATTTGTTTCAATATAACTTCAAATTTATAAGACTGTAGTGAATTTAATGTATTATTTCAAAGAGTATATAGCTATTGATAAGAAAATAATGTATTTTTAATGGTGCTGAAATAACCAGCTATCAAAGAAAATTATAACCTTCTTATATTTAAAATGTATTTTGAGTGTATCAAAGGCTTAAAATGGTAAAAGCAAAAACAAATATTTTAAAAGAAAATCTGAAAACCTACACAAATAACCAAATAAGAAAACTTTAATTTAGACCATAAATTTATAAATTGTAAAAAGTAAATTTTTAACTATGAAAACATTCTAGCAAGGATATATTAAAGCCACTAGACAAATAGTAGCTGGAAGAAAATTCCAATACACATGGCTAAGAGTTATACATTTGTTACACAAATTGCTCTTACAAGCCAACAAGAAAATGGTACGCAATTTGAATGAAAATGGGTAAACACTATGAATATCCACTTGACAGAAAATCAAATCCAAATGGTCAGGAAAAGGCAAGTAAAGAAGCACCTGTCTGGAACTCTATAGTAAGGATCATTTTAAGTTTCCCAAACTTCAGAAATTTAACATAATTTTATTTAAAACTAGAAAAACTAGACCACATACCTTTATTTGGATAAAAATCACAAACAGCCTCATTGTCACTAGATCTTCATAAAATTTTTCACACTCGCACATACCATTTTCTTTCATTCAATACATTGTAGTTTCAGTGTTGTTGTTTTTCATTCTTAAAACTTGGTTGATTCTAATTTTCTCATATGTCAGCAATAAATCTAGCATAAAACCCTGTTTAATTCACTATTAATCAAATCTATCATTTTTTAAGCATTTGCCCCAGGGGTACTATTTCTTTAAAATACTACCTAAACAAGAAACAACGAAAACTGCAGCCTAGGCACGTGCCAATGACAGAAATTGTCAGAGACTGAATTCATGGCATGGAGACCTTTCTATTACCTGTTGTTTAATGCTGTTTATATTTTTCTTTGGCTAACCATCACACCACACATTGTTTGATGAAGGTATCTTGACTTATGAGAAAAGATAATACAATAACAGAATACTCTATGTCTGTAATTTATTGTCAAATGAGAAAAAAAATAGCATTAAGTATATTCATTTGTAAACTTATATGTATAAGGGGGATAGAGGGAGGGAGAGAGGAAGCAGGAGAACACATATGGGAGAAGATGTTAACGGTGAATGAGTGAGTATAAATAATGGGCATATAAAAATCCTATGTTTTCTGAAGTTCCTCTGTAAGGTTGAAACCAATCATTTCTAAATTAGAAGTTGAATACAACAATAAAAAGAATGTTCTTTTCAATAGAGAATGTTCTTCTCTTTCACATTTCTGATTCTATGGAATATGCACAACTAATGATTTTATATATTCAACTACAGTCAGTCAAAAATTAAAAATTGGGCTATAGTAGATTTACTATTAACTGTATTGCCTTACATCTTCCATGACAAAATTATAATCTATTTATTATTATATCATTTAAGCTTTTTTATTGTTGTCACATCCACACATATCAGTGGGAACATTTTATATCAAATAAAACCATTTAAAAAAATTAAAGGGGAAGCAAAGAGAAATATCAGAACTCTTTGACAATTTAATTAGAGACATAACAATTGATTTATCTTTTGGAGTCTAGAGCAGCATTTCCTTCTTGGAAGAAAGTGAGTTCAACAAACTAAATTTTACAGAAGCTTGATCAAGCAATCTTTGAATATTTGCTTTCGGTAACAAATTTCCAAAATTATCATCACAAGTGTGTTACACAATTATTCCACATAACAGATCTCTTAGATGTTTGTCTGAATGTTTTCCCATTGCAATTTCCTCTGATTCTTTCTAAGACATCATCTAAAGAGACATTTCTTTGCAAGGGCGAACCATCACTTCATATCCAGCGTCCATTTGCCCTTGATGGGACATTAAAGTTCTTCATTATGCTGCAGGCTTAGAAAGAAAAACTAGATCACATAGCTCTATTTGGATAAAAATCATAAACAACTTCATTATCACTGTCTTCAAAAAGTGACTATAGATACTGAGTAACAGATTTTGTTATGTTCCGTTTCAGAAGTCACTTGAAAAAAAAAAAAAGATTTCTTTTCTCTTAGGAATGAAGTTAGGTATCCAATGAAATATTCAAAAGTACTTCAAACTCATCTAACTCTGCAGAATATATCTCAAATAATTGTTTTGATTTATATTGTTTAGCTTTGTTCAGTCAATGAGTAATACTAATTTTATTTATGTGTGGACAGAACTTTGTAGTACTTAAATATATTTTCAAATGATCTGCCCAGCTTATTTTTAATACTGGCAAAGCAAATGTTCCTTGTAATACCTAATAATTTATAATCCAAAGTAAAAATTCAAGAGCAGTATTATGAAGATTCTAACTAGTTCAGCTATGGAACATAGCTAATCATTTCTTAAATTCAAGTTTCAAATGAAACTCCATCTCATTATTTTAAGTCCTATATGCAAAATTAAAAATCAAACTACCCTTCATACTATCATTTCTATTTCTATAAATTTATTCTGAAGATATATCACACTTGTAAAAAATTGTCTACATTTAATTTATTCATTTTGTGTTGTTCAGAGAGAAAAATAATTAAAATAAGCTAAATAATAACTAATGGCCTAGTTATTAAATAAGATGTATCTGTACGGGATCCCTGGGTGGCGCAGCGGTTTGGCGCCTGCCTTTGGCCCAGGGCACGATCCTGGAGACCCAGGATCGAATCCCACGTCAGGCTCCTGGTGCATGGAGCCTGCTTCTCCCTCTGCCTGTGTCTCTGCCTCTCTCTCTCTGTGTCTATCATGAATAAATAAATAAAATCTTAAAAAAAAAAAGATGTATCTGTACCATGGAATATTGTTTCAAATTTAACAAAACAATGGATACTAAAACTAATATAAAATTATTTTCAAAAATAAGATACAAAAATAAGATACAGATTTTTATGTATAGTATATTAGTTTTATTAGTTAGATATTTGTAAAAATGAAGGGGAGAAATATATATACACAAAATTTTCACACTTATTATTTGTATATGTGTATATATGTACATAAGTATAAATAAATCTATAAAGCAAAAAATATGTAATATAATGATATTATGTATAGTCTTGTAAATTCTTGAAATGCCAATTGAGGAATCATGAATAATTGTTGTCTATGGGTAGGAGACTTGGGTGGGTGAAGGATAGGTATGAGAAAAAGATCCTTCACCTGTTAAATTTCATACAATATAGATACAATAAAGAAAACATGAATATATAAGATAAATAAAATATTTAAAACAAACTATCTTTATCTTATTATCTTTTTCCAACCCATTTCCATAGAAATAGAACAAGATAGTCTTACAGATAGAAATATAAATACATTACAAGATTAATTACTTATGCATGAAATTGCCAAAATATTACCGACTTACCAGCATGAAGAATGTTTTTTTGCTGTCTAATGAGCCAAAGTTCTAAAAAGTATGATCGTACACTCAAAACTATTAGTGAAACATGCAAATAATGAATATGGTGAAATTAAGTTGTCATAATGGATGCACAAATATCTTTGAAATAAATATATTTACATACACAATACATTTGGGGTTTGTTTAATGTCTAATATAATTAAGCATATTTTTAATGTTGAAGCTTAAGACATGGTTATTTAAATATTTTAAGAACAGATCAGACATTGATTTTGATAAATAAGAGAAATGAAAGCAAATTACTACTTAATGCTTCCTAAATTGCATATGAGCTTAAGGTAAATATACTATCTACATTACTATGCAGAATTATTGCATATACAGGGACTTCTTTCATGTCTGGAGTACATGGATCCCTAACGTCTCAGGGTTGTCCCAGTGTGGGGGAATATCCAGAGAAAATTTGTTATATTTCTATTCGTTCTATTTACTGATAACACAATTTGAAGTCCTTTCTCCCCAAACAGTACTGGGCTATTACCAAAATGGTGTTTGTCAGGAAAATCAGTCACACAACCCTAAAAAACACCATGAAGGCTGGTAGGGTGAGCATGAGATTTTAAAGTAAATAGAATTCAGGGTTTGAGGTACTAAGATTAGAATGCCAGTAGCTTTCCAAAGAAAGTAATGTGTGTGAGTGGAAAATTCATGGTGAAGACCTGTGTTGAAGATATATACATGTGAAGTTCTCAGCATATAGATGTTACATAAATCCATGAAACTAAGTGAGATTACATAGGGATGAATGATGTGAGGCTGTGCAGTCAGGAAGGAGAAGGGAACCTCCTACAGATCTCTGGGACTTCCAACATTTAGCAATGGAGACTGCTAGTGGAAAAAAGAGTTTGAGAATAAAAGACAAGAAAAAGAGGTGAAGAAAGAGAAAAATGGTCATTTTTATAGGATAGTACAAAAAAAAGAATAAAATGCTTTCTGATATTTTATTCAATAACACACAGGCATCCATTTTTAAAACTAAGATTTTAAAATGATTTTTGTAAAAGTCTTAAAATAAAAATCAAGCACAGAGGTTCTTAATTACCTAGAAATAGTATGTTCATGGACAAAACAGTAACAAAAAACAAAGTGGAAAACTCCAAATAATTCAAGCAAAAAGAGATAAATATGAGTAAAATAGTTCTATATATGTAAAAAGAAGCATTTTTAGAATAGTCTTAAACGTTTTTAAATAAAGTATCCACAATCATTCAAATCAAAAATCTAAGTTTGCATGTTAATTATTGTAAGAGAAAAATTGTACTGGGTCAGCTTTAAGACTTTATTCAAGACTACTGTAATAGAGGAGAGAGACTGAACTCAACTCTATTGAAAGACATGGTGACAGGAGTTTTGAGCCCTGGGATGATCTAGTTGAAAGGTATTGGAAAAAGTTGGTGGGAAGTTGGTCAGTATGATTTGGCCATCCGTGTTTGCTAATTAGTGCTTATCAAAGACAGCTCCCACCCTCCCAGAAACACAGGAAGATAAGGGTGCTATCCTTCCTAATGTTTAAATTTCAAAGATTCCAGATTGTGGAATTCTCAAAATCCCTCCTTCAAATGCTTAGTCCAAACTATCAAATTCTACATTGGTGCAATAACTCCCAGTTCTACTTCTCGTCCCCTTCTCCTACTCTCATAATCCATACTCAATGCATACTCACATGCATTGAATACATCAATGCATCACATATCTGATTGTGTCATCCCCCTAAGTGATACACCTCAGCCCCATCAACCACAGAGTTCAGATCAATCACTTTGACCACCAGTACTATGCACCATCTGGCACTGCTTTAGCACTCCAACTTCATCTCACTTCTCACCCTTTGCTCAAACCCTCAAGCTGTCATATATATATATATATATATATATATATATATATATATATATATATAATTTTTTTTAGAGAGAGATTTTGAGAGGGAAGGAGAAAGGGAGAGAGCCAGTGAATGTGTGAGAGGGGAGGGGCAGAGGGAGAGAATCTTAAATGGGCTCCACCCCACCACAGAGCTGAGGGGGCTCATTCTCAGAACCCTGAGATCATGGCCTGAGGGAAATCAGTGCTCAACAGACTGTGCCAAGGAGACGACTCTCAAGCCTTCTGGGTCTTAAATGCACAAACTCACATCTGTCTTAAGATCTTAGGTCTGGTTGTTCCTACCTCATAGAATTTTCCTTCCTCTGATCTTAGCATGTGGGGTTGCTTCCTCCTTGTTGGTCAGATCTCAGTTTGATGTTGTTCTCTCAGAAGGCCTTCTCTGATCATCCAATATTTAATAACCAATTGTTAGTTTGGATTTTTTGAATCACAAAATCATATTTGAATAATCTGCATAACGTTATTTACTTTTACACCGATGTTTTCCTTTAACACTATATATATAGTTATATAGTTTTCCTTTAGTGAATATATATATAATATATATATATATATATATATATATATATATATATTAGTTTTTCCTCACTAGAATGGCATTTTAGGAAGAGCAGGCATCTTGTCTATCTTGCTCGTTGCCAAATCCTCATGACAAAACAAAAGCATACAGAAGTACCATACCATGCTAGTTATGATTATTTGTTTAAAATGAATAAAAATAAATGCATAAGATATTTCAATAATGATTTTGCTCAGATCTCACCTTTAACAAGAATGAAGTTGGAAGGAATGGGGTTAAGTGTTATACCCAGGGTCAACCACATAGCAGAGTCTTTTGATTCTCAGTCCAGGATTATCTATTTATAGTTAATATTTTTCAGTGGCTTATTTTGATGATTGAAATCCAGTGAATAAAAAAGATTTCTCTTCTTGAAATATCCCCAAACTGGACACTCTACTTTTTGGAATGGCTTCATATATATTATATATTAATTTCTCAGTAGGAATAATATCACATAAAGGGTAATAATGACTTATCTCCTTAAGACATTAACAGGGACTGTTTTTTCTGATTAGCCCACAGCAAAGATCCTAAAAGAAAAAGTGTCAGGGAAGTTTTGTTGATAAGAAGTTTGTTTCCTAAGAGATAATACACTGTGGTAAGGATCGCATGACTCTCAGGAAATCAAAGGGTCTAAATTTGAAAAGGAACATCTCCATATAATACTGACAAAATGATAGGAGCAAATTATTCCCTCTTCTTCAATGTGCTTCTGGATATGGTTGTCGTATCTAATTTAAAGGTCATATCTAATATAATAATAAATAGTAATAATTATAATAATAACCGCCATTTTCAAGAATCTCTTAGCTAGTCTTTATGCAATTAGGGCAGTTTGTTAAATGTGTGCTCTTAGCCACATAGCAAGAAATCTAATGTTATTTTAGATAGAAGAAAGACAAGAATGAACCCAGAGAGGGTAAATAACAGTATAAAATAATACCATTACTTTAGTGATGGATTTATATTTTTATCCAAAGTCTTTCTGGCTTAATACTGCTTTATATAAAAGTATATGTTATTTTAATTTAGAAAAATATTATTTATCGTTATTTGAAGGCAATATTTGAGTTAATTCTCAGTGTCTGGGTGACTCAAGGAAGTATAAGTTAATGCAGTGATATCTATGTGCAATAGCAAGAATGTAAAATAAGATAGCCCTAGATTTGTATTGACACCTAAGCTCATACTTAGCAGCTAATGGTTTAACCTAACTTGTTTCAATTCTTTTTTCTTCATTTAGTAGTGCTATAAAATTTGATGAGACTCTGCACATGACTTTACTTTTCCAAGAACTGAATGAAAATTACTTAGGTAGAGACTGCATGTGTTCAATAGTTGGTGGTATTATTGTTAAAATTATACAATAATTGTAATAGAATCCCCAGTTATGTGATATAATATACCAGACACAAAAAATGTACTGGGCATTGCTTGACTTCAAAACATTGATGCTATACCATTTGTTTCACAAACATTTTAAGAGTTTATACAAATTTGACACTTTATGAAATAATAACATTTGGAAGTCAGAAAAGTATAATAGAAAAAGTGCTCATTTTAGTCACAATTTCTTATGTTTTAACACAGGATAAACAATCATTAAGTGGTGCTATTCAGTTGTTAGGCAACCATAAGGGCATATTGGTTCTTAATAGAGAAAGTCCTGTGCTGTAATGATTGCAAAATGTTGAATATCATTTCTCTTACAATTAATAAGCTGCATCATATTTTCCAATTTCTTACCTGCACAAAGGGTGAAAGAAACTAGAGTCTGTAAAGTATACTATAAAATGAAAAAAACTTGAATTTTTGAATTTCAAATCCTAGTTTTTCTAGATCTTAAAATGCAATTTTATCTATACTAACCATAAAACTTGTGAGTATTGCTAAGCCATTCATTTTCTTAATCTGTACAGAGTGCAAAAAGAGTTCCAGGAATTAAATGAGATAAGATATGTAAAAAGCTTGCATATCAGCTGACAATAACCTAAGCACAATAAATATGAATTATTATTAATTAACTATTAACTTGATATAAAGAGTTATATTTTCAAAATTCTATGTTCCCGTATCAGTTTATTTTCTAGTTTATTTATTTTTTTCAAGATTTTGCCTCGCAAACAAGGCAAGTGATTACTATTTAATTAAGTTCATGAAAAATATTTCACCATTTGTACTGGACAATAAATTCAATAAATTAAACCCTGTTAATTTATTAATATAATTATATTTCTATTTCTCCCCACTCTCACAAAAGATACTTTACATCATAGGAAAGATACTAGTTTGGAAACCACTTAACCTCTGTGATATATAATCAAAGTGTTTTTTTTAAATCCTAGAATTGGATTTTTATATAAATCAGCTGAGTATTAAGACTATGTTAAACATATGATCTTTTAAAGGTATAACATTTTATCATATTTTTATCAAAATATACATTTTTATATATGTACTCACATATAAATTTACAAATTTGGACATGACAAGAATGAATAAATGGTGTTAGCATTAAAATAATCTGGGGCAAGTTAAATTTTCCTATTGAAGCAGCAGGTACAGAGTCAATTATAATTCTTCATAAATATAGCATTAGCAAAGAATAAGCTTGTAAATATAATACATTTATCATAGAAAAAAGATTGAAAAATTATATTAATATAAGCAAAACAGCATGAAGAAAGGCATGGTATATTAAAAATCATTTATATAACTGATGTATTTTAAACGTGAGGAATGATTTTGTTGTATATTAAAAGGTACAAAGTTTTCCACCAAGAGATGTGCAAAATCATTTTTGCAGCAATTTAGACTTGAATGCTTAGGAACTGAGAAACATTCTGTTTGACTAAGCTGCTAATTCTATTTTCAAATATACTTTTTAAGTAAGTTTAAAATAGCTAGGTCCATGTTACTTGTACTTAGAAATTACTATCATAGATGTGTATTGACAATATCAGATGTAACTGGATTCTTATCTTTTATTTTTAGAAAATCTAATTATAACATTGGCTGACAGTTAGCCTCTTCTAATCACAAGTTCATATAACTGAACAAAGCTAATTGAAGGTACCAAACCATGTCAGCATGCTGGCTAATCTAAAGGGTTGAGATCCCATGAAAATTAAGTCAACTAATTCAACGTGGCACTATGTTATTAATCAAAATCCAAATTATTTCCTTACTAGCAAGTATAAAATTAAACTACATTTGTTTCTTTTTTTAACTAATAAAAAATGTGTCAAAATAATGCTTGTGTAATGTAGTAGAATGAACTTTCAGATCTCTTTACTTTCCATATGATCAATAAAGTAACTTGATTATTGTTTATGATTGAAGTATTAAAAAATGCTGTGCACGTTTGCAGTCTAAAATGATACAATCTTGGCATGATTTTTCCCCAACATACAATTGTGCATTAATTTTTATATTTATTTCTCAAAAAAGTATTTTTAAAACAATATTCAAGTTGTTATTACATAAACCTACTATTTTTTAAAATTTTTGTAATGAGTTTCTAACATACCTATGAATTGGTGAGAGCTCTCTTGACTGTGTATTCAATGTTAAATCCAGAATTTTTTTTATTTTCAATGAGAAATCTCATATTTTTGAGACTGAAATGTGAATATACTCTCAAAGACAAAGGGATGCCTTTGTACATTACTAGATTAGAAATTCTTTCTCCAGAAATTCATTATTTTTCCATAGCTCTGTTTAACATTGTCATCATCTATGTTGGTTACAAACAAGCTTACTCAATTAGTACATATCACAGATTCTAAATTGCCCTACCAAATTCTATTGCAACTTGTTTTTTTTTTATTCTGTCAGGAGGGAAAAACATCTTTGAAGAAGTGAAGATTATTTCACTTTATGCTTCATGAATAGAAAACTGAAAATCATTCATAGTATGTATGTGAATGATTGATATTATCATATGATGTATATGATCATAAAACTGACATATATATGTCAGAAAAGTTTTACAGTATGTCTGTCCATTTTGAAGTTTTTTGAGTAGAATAACATGTGATTTTTAAGAATAATGAGTATGTTTTACTGACTTATGTCTCTTAGCATAAAGCTTTCTAATTCCATCCTTGTTGTGGCAAATTTATGCCTGAGTAATATTCCATTATGCATATAATGGAATATTATATATATATATATGCCACTTCTTTATCTATTCATCAGTCAATGGATACTTGGGCTGTTTCCATAATTTGACTATTGTAGATAAAGTTGCTATAAACATGCGCGTGTCCCTTTGATTTAGTATTTTTATTTTTTGGGGGGTAGACAAATAGCTAATAGTATTGCTGGATTGTAGGGTTGCTCTATTTTTAACTTTTTGAGGAAGCTCCACAATGTTCTCCAGAGTTGCTGCAGCAGGTGGCATTCCCACCAGCAGTGCAAGCGGGCTCCCCTTGCTCCACATCTTCACCGATATCTATTGTTTCTTTAATTGTTAATTTTAACCGTTTGGCACATATGAGGTGATATCTCTTGTAGTTTTGATTTGCATTTCACTGATGATTGGTGATGTTGAGCATCTTTTCATGTGTCTCTTGGCCATCTGTATATCTTTTTTGGAAAAATATCTATTTTATGTCCTTTTTAAAATAAGATTATTCATTTTTTGGGTGTGGAGTTCTTTACGTAAGTTCTTTATATGTTTTGGATACTAATGCTTTATAGGATATGTCATTTGCAAATATCTTCTCCCATTCCATATGATTTCACTCATAAATGGAATTTAAGAAACAAAACTATAAGCAAAGAGAAAAAGAAAAAAGAGACAGACAGACAGACAGACAAGAAACAGACTTAACTATAGAGAACAAACTGATGGTTGCTAGAGGGAGGTGGGTGGGGAAGGACGAAAATAGATGATGGGAATTAAGGAGCACAGGTGATGAACACCGAGTTTGTATGGAAGCATTGAATCATTGTATTGTACACACCTAAAGCTAATATTTTTTAAGATTTTATTTATTTATTCATGAGAGGCACTAGAGAAAGAGAGGCAAGAGGCATAGGCAGAAGGAGAAGCAGGCTCCCTGCAGAGAGCTTGATGCAGAACTTGATCCCACCGGGATCATGCCCTGAGCCAAGGGCAGATCTTCAACCACTGGGCCACCCACGTGCCCCACCTAAAACTAATATTGCACTGTGTGTTAACTAACTTGAATTCAAATACAATCTTTTAAAAAAGAATAATGAGTATGAAACCTCATAGGTCATTCGAAGATAAAATCTAGTGTAAGAAATGAGATATGTGAAATGAGATATCTGCTGAGGAATTAAGTCAGAGAGTGGTAGCATTTCCCAAACATCTTGCCAACAGAAAAATGAAGTTGTCTGCCAGTTTCTCACTTTTGTCTGAGATAGAGTGACTCAATGTTCATTACTTCATTTAACTATCCGCTAAAAAAAAAAAAAAAAGTTGTTTTAGGAAAATCTCCCTTGGGTTCCCTCAGAGATTATTTTTCTTCAAAGTTTTTTTAAATATGACATTATAAGGAAGGAGAGGAGAGTTTATTTTGCAAGGAGTCTTAAGTTGATAAAAGCTTTTTAGGGCAGACCTCAGAAAACTGGGGAGAATTTGAGGCAGATTTCTAGTTTTATCAAGAAAATTGTGTTGCTATTGAAGTACTAAGATAGAAGCCTAGTTCAAAAGTCACGTAAAACTATGGAGAGATTAGAAGAAATATGACACACAGCATGTTAATAAGTGCAGTATACTTAGACACAAATGGGCACTAAATGTATTTTTATAGAACTCCAAATTGGTTGGTATATCAAGGGACATGACAAATAATATAATTCCAGTTCACTGGGGCTGGGTGAAAAGGATGCTTATTATTTGGTTATGATGAAAAAATGAAAAATAATAAGAGTTATTTTGTAAATGTCATAAATGATTACTGATTCTAGATTTCCAAAGAGTTCCAATTAATCTATTATTATAAAGAGCAAATTGTTGTGTGCCAAATAGGCTTCGTGTTTCTTGATCAAGTTTACATCAAACTCCAAAAACATTTGATAAATATTTTTGAATATCTATAATGAGATTAAACGAACTAACCAACCAACAAACCTGCTCCAGAGGCTCCCGAGGGAGCTCACTAATAAATATTGGTGCAGGTTGAATTGTATCCCACAGAATTTATATGTTGAAATCTTAGTACTAGCAGCTCAGAATGTGACCTTATTTGGAGATAGGATGTTTACAGAGCTATATTAATTAAGGTGAGATCGTTGAGGTGGGTCTTAATCTAATATGACTGATGCCTTTATAAAAAGATAAATTTTAGAGATAGAGAAATATTTAAGGGGAACACCTTATGAACATGAAGACAGACATCAGCAAGCCAACTGAGACCCTTGGAAGAGATCCCTCCTTATACAGCCTACCAGAAAGAACCAACCATGTCAATACCTTGATTTTGAACTTCTAGTCTTCAGAAAGAGATCCCTCCCTATACAGCCCTATCAGAAAGAACCAACCAACCATGTCAACACCTTGATTTTGAACTTCTGGTCTTCAGAAATATAGAATAACTACTTTCTGTTGTTTATATCAACACAAATTATTGTGGTACTTTGTTACAACAGCACTAGCACACCAATCCTTAGAGGGGATATTAAATAGAGAACAGTAAAATGTTTAGTATATCAGATGGTCATAATTTAATTATGGAGTGTATCATCTAGCATACCTTGGTTCCTATTTTGTAAATTTCTCTCCCCCTTTTGAGAAGAGATCAATTATCAGAGTTCCCTGCAAACTGTTCTAAATGTTTTTGCCATTCTTTCCCTCCTCTGCTATTTGTATTCTCTACTGAACCTCATTTTCAATAGTCATTTTTTACATCCTTTTTTCAACAGAAATTTGTGAATGATTGAAGACATATACTATGTGTAATGGCATCTTTGAATCTTTGTTGAGTTTAGTATGCTGTATTATCATAATATATATTTAGCATTTGTATAATAAATTAATTAATTAATTTGTTCCTACAAAACCAGCAGATCTCTTTTTTCAGCTTTATCCCCATCTCATCATAAGAAGGTAAGTCTCTGCTCACATAAAGCTTGCTTTTTATATGTTCTTAAAATACAAAGTTATATTAAATACTATTTAATATACCCTCAAAATGCTAATTCATGATTTCAATAAAATGCACAAAACTCAGACTTTTATGTATGGGAACTATAAATTATCCTCCAAGTCCATTAATATACTTCTAATTACAGTAATACCATGATTTCCACATGATTAAATTTAAAAGTAGATAATGCAAAGTCACTCTTTAAGTATTTTAATCAGTATCTGCATGGCAGATATTGCTGTCTGCTTAAATGTACAGTTCATCCTTTTCTTTTTCCTAGAAAAAAATCTGAATTTCATTTAAGAATCAGGCAATATCTTTGCAATCTACATTACGGAATATTTATCTGAGATAACCGTATTCTACTACAGTGGAATCTTTACAGAGATTCTTGGCTTTATTTAGCAATTCACTTAACAAGTATTTATTGTATGCTTAACTATGTGCTTGGCACAGGGATACAGAAAATAATCCCAGCCTCATGGAGCTTGCATTCTGATGGGAAAGAACATAAACAAAATAAGCACGTATCTTACTTACCATCATTAACACATGGAGATATCTTCTATTAAAAAATAAAGTACAGCAGTAGGATAGGAAATGTAGATGGAAAAGTAGGATACGAAATTTACAATTCTAGATGATGCATGAATGACCGGGCTAGGCCCCATAAGGAGGAAACATTTGGACAAGACCTGAAGAAGTGAGCTATAAATCATGGAGATAATAGGAGACCAAAAGCTCTAGGCAGAAAACATTCCCAGGCAGAGAGCTTTCCTCAATTTTCAAGAAACAACATGGAGGCAGAGGTGAGGGGAAAAATGGTAAAAGATGAAGTCCTTGGGTAATGCTGGGCAAAGGAGCAAACAGTATTTGAGTAGGACTTTGCAAACCATCTGAAAAACTTCTTTTTGTTGTGTTTTAAGAGAGTCAGGGACCCTTTGGAGGTCATGCAGCAGAGGAACTATATGGTCTGATTTTGGTTTCAAACAAGACTACTCTGGCTGCTGGCTAATGATAGGCAAAAGGGAACATGAATAGAAGCAGAGAGGCCAGGTAAAGATGTTGATGGTTGGGATGAGAGTAACAACAAAGAAGTGAAGAAAAGTGGTAAATACTGGATTTTTTAAAAAGTATCAATGTGATTTGCCAAAGGACCAGATGTAGATTTTGAGTAAAAAGATACATTATTGATAACTGAATTATTTTACATCTACAACTGGAAAATGGAGTTGCAATTCATTGAGATGGGAATATTATGAAAGTTGTTAAAATTGCAGTGAATAACAGGTAATCAATTGGAGTATATAAACTTTGATAAATTTATGAGTCATAGAAGTAGAGATGTCTAGTAGGAAACTGGATATGTAAATCCAGATTAGAGGAAGACTTTAAAGTTGGAAGTCATTGGTGTGTGGGAATATATTTAAAACCATGATGCTACATAATTTTACCCGGTGAGTGTGTGTAGAGAGAAAATAGAAAAGATCCGAGAGCTGAATCCTGGACACTGATGGCAAAGAGATGAAGAAAAATCAGCAAGTAAGACTAAAAAGGAATGGCCTTAGTGACAAAAGGGAAACCAGGAGAGTGTGGTATATTAGAAATCAGGGGAGGAAAATGCTTTCATGATGGAGTCATCATTTTTTTTGAACATCATTTAGTATATTCCATTAGGGCAGAAATATTCCAATTCACTAGATTTAGCATTGCAAAAATCATTGATGTCATAACAGAATTTTGGTAGCATGGTGGAGTGGCTTCGAGAGGATTTGATAGGAATAACATCACAGGCAGTGAATACAGGTGACCATTTTAGGAAATTTATATGAAGAAAGAAATGTGGAAGTAGAGATATATAGGGAGTTAAAAGAGAAGGAAAATTTTTGGTTTTCTTTTGTTTTGCTTTAAGATGGGGGCAGTTTTGTTTGCTGTTGGGACACATTTTAAATAGAACATATATGGATGGTTCAGGAAAACAGGCAATGCCATACTCGGGTCATATCAATGAGTAGGTGAAAAAGGTTAAGACCTAATATATGTATAAAGGACTTGGTCTTAGCCAGGAGTAGAGATAGTTTACCCATAATAAAAATACTGAAGACATATTATACCAGCACAGCAGGTGGTAAATGTGATAGAGAAAAGTTAGTGTACCTTTCTATGAGGTAATGGAAAAAATATCTATTGATGTCTTTCCTGGTTCCTGCTTCAGAGCTCCTAAAACTCTTGTAAATTCCTGAGTGTAAATTCAGCACTCTGTTCCAAGTCAACTCTGGATGGCTCCTAGGTGGGGGCCATAATTAGAGCTTTGTGATTTTCACTCCCACCTTCTCCTCCCTTACTTCTCAAAGAGGGGAGAGGGGCTGGAAATGGAATCAGTTATTCCATTCGTCATGCCCACATGAAAAAAAAACCCATAAAATTCCCAACAATATGGGGTTAGGAGAGATCCCAAGCAGATGAACATGTCTATATACTGGGAGGATGATGCGCCTCAATTCCTGCTCTCTGGATTCTTCTAGACCTTGCCCTGTGTATTTTGCCATTTGACTGTTTATCTGTACTTTTAATCATATTCTTTAATGAACTGGGAAATGTAAGTAAATGTTTCCCTGAGTTCTGGTTCTACTCTAGCAAATACTGATATACATTAGGGAGGTCATGTGAACCCCCAACTTGTAGCCATGTTGGACAGAAGTTATGGATAACCTGGAGACCTAATACTTGCAACTGGCATCCAATGGAGGGACTGGCCCCTAAACCTATGGAATCTGACACTGCCTTTACATAGGCATTATCAGAATTTAATTAAATTATAGGACACCCAGTTGTTTTTGCAGAATTGCTTAGTTTATGGGGAAAAAAACCCAGACATCTGGTATTAGAAGTGAAGCGTTCTGCTAAAAATAAAAGAGAAGCACAGGAGTAAGACTGAATTGAGTTTTCTCTCTTACACTTCTGTTTGGTCTTCCCATTGAATTTTGGCCTTCCCATTGAGCAGGATTATCAGCTAGGAAAGTAAAATATGATTGCTGAGGAGCTTCAGCATTTTAGCTTTTAGTGAGATAATATTTATTTTGAATTTATATTCTCAGTGTTCTTTGGGTTTTATCTAGCCACATCCCCATACCAGGTACAGGGAAGGAGTAGATTTTTAAAAATGGCTTTAATCAGGGATAAGCTACAACCAAGAAAATAAAAGATATATGAAGGCAAAAGGTAAGAGCACAACCAAGGCAGGATTAAAGGTTTGCCTATAATGTAAGATTGGGAAAGACAGAAGGAAAAATACGTAGGAAGTGATGGACAATGGAAAAGTGGCAGGATCAATGGATTGAGGGTGCTAGTGAGACTGAAGTAATATTCGAGTTAGGATGCTAGAGCAAATGAGTTTACACTTTTGGAGGTAATGGTCAGAAATTGAAATGTTAGGGGGCACCTGGGTAGCTGAGTAGGTTAAATATCTGCCTTTGGCTCAGGTCATGATCTCGGGGTCATGGGACCAAGCCCCTTATAGGGCTCCCTGCTCAGCGGGGTATCTGCTTCTCTCTCTCCCTCTGCTCCTCCCCCTGTTTGTGCTCACTCTCTATTTCTCTCTCTCTCTCTCAAGCAAATAAATACAACCTGGGTTTGTTTTTTTGTTTTTTGTTTTTTTTTGTTTTTTTTTTTTTTTTTAATAAAGAAATCGAGGGATGCCTGGGTGGCTTAGCAGTTGAATATCTGCCTTTAGCTCGGGGCATGATCCTCGGTTCCAGGGGTTGAGTCACACATTGGCCTCCTTGTGAGAAGCCTGCTTCTCCTTCTGCCTATGTCTCTGCCTCTCTCTGTGTCTCATGAATAAATAAAATCTTTAAAAAAAAGAAAAAAAAATCAGTGTTTGACACCAGAAAGATGAAAAGGTTGTTGAAAATGACAAATTGGCAGGACACCTGGGTGGCTCAGTGGTTGAGCATCTGTCTTTGGCTCAAGGCATAATCCCAGGATCAAGGATCGAGCCCCACATCAGACTCCTTGCAGGGAGCCTGCTTCTCCCTCTGCCTATATGTCTACCTCTGTCTGTGTCTGTCATGAATAAATAAATAAAATCTTTAAAAAAAAATGACAAGCTGAAGGTTAACATGATGACAATGTATAGACAACATGAGTATCATGAGTATCAGAGAAAACATGATGGTTTGACCAAGGCCTCTATTAGGCGTAGTTTAAAATAGCCAAAGCTAGAAGTACATCAACCTCTAAAATTATGTTAAATATTAAATTTTTGTCAGAAAGTTGTTCATAAAGCACATGCCTTAACTTTTTGTTGTCTGTAGAATCTATAACTATTGTCCATATTTGTATCTGTGATATAGAAAATATGGACCCTTTTCTTTCTTCTTTTTTTCTAGTTCAGTCTAATCATGATCTATCAATTTTACTTGTTTTTGGAAAAAAAATATTTCATTTTGCTGATTCACTTTGCTGTACACTATTTTATTGGTTACGCTGTTATCTATTTTATTTCCTACTCATTTCTCTATGTAAAGTTTGCCAGACTTTTTCTAGTTTCTTGACAATATTTAATTTTTAGTGGGCCTTCAGGTTTCTTAAGATAAATAAGTGGAATATTTTGTTAAAAGATATGACTTTGCACATTTTACATATTTTGAATATATCCTTAAATTGGCCTGCCGATGTGACATTTCTTTTCTTGTGTCTTAAAAATACCATGTGATTCCATTGAAAAATAAAAATATTTCATAAAAAAATATTTGATAAATGATAAACCCAAATGGAGTCTTATCTTTCATTTATTTCCTTGCATTTCAGGTTCAATATTTATTATTTTATAGAAATTTTATATCCTTTCATAAATTATTTTCATTTCCTTTGCACCATTACCTTTGAGTTGATCATTAATTTTATGGATTTAGAAGGTGTTTTTATATATTAAGAATATTATTTTCTGTCATATAAATCATATAAACATCTTATAGTTTGTTATTATATTTAACTTTATGACATTTTGAGATACAGAATTTTTTTAATCAAGTAACCTGATATTTCAGTCTTATTTATCTTTTTCAGTTTTTGATCTTATGCTTAGAGATAACTTTTCAATCTTCCAAATTATGTAAATAGTAACCTATATTTTTGTGATAAAATTTTATATATTTTAAAACATTTAAACTTTTAATTTGATTTCGTGTTATGTCATTTTATGGTTGTATTGCCGCAATTAAAAATGGATGTTCCGGGATCCCTAGGTGGCACAGCGGTTTGGCGCCTGCCTTTGGCCCAGGGCGCGATCCTGGACACCTGGGATCGAATCCCATGTCGGGCTCCTGGTGCATGGAGCCTGCTTCTCCCTCTGCCTATGTCTCTGCCTCTCTCTCTGTGTGACTATCATAAATAAATAAAAATTTAAAAAAAATATATGGATGTTCCTTTTTTGGTATATGGAGAAAAAAAGGTGGAAAATGATCATTAACTTGGAGGAGTGGCAGCTGAAGAAAACCTATATTTCTAAAAGTTAATACTTATGTTGTTCAGATCTATGATCAGTACTATAACTTATATATCTTTTAAGGATATAGTTCATTGACTAGTAATATGCACTTATTATTACCTCCTGAGAATAAATATAATATTAATAAAACCTAAGCAAAATCATATATTTTATTGATAAACTGAGAGCTTATAGTTTAAGACACAGGAAAGTTCAGAAACTAATGAATGATAAACATTTTAGTCAATGCTAACTTTTAAAAGTACAAGTTCTACATGATTTGGGTAAAGTCTTTGCACATTTGCTTTTTGTTTTTGAAAATCTACCTTTTAAATATTTAACTGAATTTATTTTTAAGTATATTAATCTAAGATAGGCTATTACATAATTATTTACTACCTAAATTATTTTTATATGTTCTTCAGGTTGTCTGCTAACTCATTATTAAATTACTCCACTTTTATGGGCAACTCACACTATTGAATTACACAAGGGGGAAAGAGCACATGAAACAAACAGCTGAGATAATCTTATTTTAAAAAGGAAACTGTATTTATTTAGGGCAGACTAGACTTTTAAAACTCTGAGTTTTATCAATTGTCTTGTCTGCAATTTGTGGAAATCATATTATAAAAGAAAGCAGGAGCAATTATTTTCATACAAGTATTGTGCATTGAAAATTTTTCATGGAACTGTCAGTTGACGTTCCCCAAACTATGCAAAGAACAGTCTTCTTACGTAAATTTAAAACTGTCTGTATGTTGTATATATTATTTTGCTATATTCCAAATGCACCAATTAAATTTCAAATAACTTTGTCATAACTTTACAATAATCTCAACAAGAAAAAATGTAGGATTAGATCTAAATCTTAAGTAACAAGAATGAATTTGAAGGCAAGTGGAAATTTTTTAAAAATTATAAAATGCAATCATTAAAAATATCTCACCCAATTTAAAATTATTTATCTAAATAATCTATCATAAATAAATAAATAAATAAATAAATAAATAAATAAATAATCTATCAGGAATCCTATTACAAAATGAGTTCTTATCCATCCTATACCACTAAAAATAGTCTTTTTATCATCAATGATGTCCTAATTTTCAAATAAAATTGTTAATTGACTTATTTATAGTACATTTTATTTTTTTTAAGATTTTATTTATTTATTCATGAGAGACACAGATTGAGAGAGAGAGAGGCAGAGACACAGGCAGAGGAAGAAGCAGGCTCCATGCAGGGAGCCTGATGTCGGACTCGATCCCGGGTCTCCAGGATCACGCCCTGGGCCGAAGGTTGGCACTAAACTGCTAAACCACCCAGGGATTCTCTATAGTACATTTTAATATTGCTTATTCCAATTTTTTGAAAGTATTTCCTTCACTTCTGTGATATCATGCTCACCTGGCTCTTCTCCTATCTTTCTAATGATTATTTTGAGCCACTTCATCGTTTTCTTCCCTTATCATCTAGAATCACATGGTCAATCAATGAGAAAGTGGCAATACAAATTCAATTCATAATTTCCAAACTCCAAGTCTTCCCACTTGGTCAAATTGCCATAATAAATAGTTATCATCTCTGTTTCCTTCTCTATCACAATTGCCAGCACATTGATGCAGATCATTCATTCGTTCATTTATTAAAAATGTAGATAATGAATACCTGTTATGTACTTTAGATATAACACTAAACTATACATACAAAAATCCTTGTACTTCTGGAATTTATATTCTAGCAGGAGAAAATATCATGACTAATAAAAATAGCGATAGGTAAAGTATATTGCATGGAAGAGACAGCTTGCGTATGTAGCAAGAATTAGAAATGAACTGGGAAGGATCTACAATTCTAAGGTCATCAATCAAGATAGACCGAAGTGAGGTGATTGATGCTAGAGAAAAGACTTGAAGGATGTGAGGAAGTTAATATGAAGATATGTGATTTAGAAAAGCATTTCAAGTATTAGGAAGAGCTATGCAAAAGCCACAAGACTGAAGGATCTCTGATACGTTGAAGGAAAAAACAAAACAGAGGTCAATGTGCTTAGAACAGAATGAACAGTAGTGGGCAGAGTTTGGGATTAATTGCAAAACTTTGAATTTTACTGTGTTATGAGACTACAATATGGAAGAGCAGAGATGGAGGCAGGTACACCAATAAGGCCGGATCTTCAAATAATCAAAACGAGTTGCTGCTTCTCAGAAGAGGGCATTAGCATGTGAGATGCCATCAGATTCTGGATGCATTTGGAACATAGAATCAAAGGATTGGTAAATAGAAGAAAGATGAATCCAAATTATTTTTTTTCCAGGACAACAAAAGTGGATTCAGTATCAGCTCAGATGGAAAACTACATCTGGAGAAGATTTTAGCCAAACTGGGGAGACCCATAACAGAGCTCAGATTTTGACATGTTGAGTATCAGATGGCTAGGCAGATGAATGCAGAAGTCTGAAGTTCAGGACAAATGTCTGGATAGAGGTGATTTAAGTTCAGATGAGATCTTTTTTTTTTTTAATTTTGTTTATTTATTCATGATAGACAGAGAGAGAGAGAGGCAGAGACACAGGTAGAGGGAGAAGCAGGCTCCATGCACCCGGAGCCAGATGTGGGATTCGATCCCGGGTCTCCAGGACCACGCCCTGGGCCAAAGGCAGGCGCCAAACCGCTGCGCCACCCAGGGATCCCAGAGGGGAGATCATTTTGAAACTGAATGTAGACAGAAAATGATTAAGACCTGCACCCAGGGCACTTCCTCATTAATTTCCACTCAAATGATTAGGAAACTCCTAACTCTCATCCATAATTTTAATTTCTATCATATCAAGTATAATATCTCTACTATTATTATAGCTGGTTTTCTACAACACAAATATTATTTCACATCTCCCACTGTGTGAGAAAAGAAAAAGTTACAAAAATGTTACCTCAATGCATAAGCTGCTTAAGGATACAACCCATTCTAACCTTACTTAACCTTCCTTTTCATACCATACCCTGTACCTCAGTCATATCACATGTCCTGTCAAACCAAGTCACCAAATATTTTCATATTCTTACTTCTCCACTTTATTCTGTTGGAAATATTCTTGCTAAGTGCCCTTTCTTAGTTATAATTTAAGAATTACTGCTTTTATGTAGATTCCCCCTGATCTTGGCATGTAAACATGTCTTTACCTCCTCGGTACTTCTATAGATGCAGTAAAAAGTTGCATGTCTATATTTACCATTATCCTGGGGGTTTCTTGAAGACAAATTCTATAGCCCATTTTAATCTAAAATAATACAGTTAATAGAATATACAAGGACTGAATGAATAAAAGAATGGAATGGTTCAATAAGAAAACATTAAATTATTTGGGTATGCATCAATTGTCAGTTTTGAAGTTGCACATATACTGGTTACAAATAGATTTACTTACTTTTGGCACATGGTGTGATAGAAAAAATCATAAATACTTATTACTAGATATGTGTTCACTTTATTGAATACTCCTTATCTACAATATATTTTATTACCACTGTGTTAGTGAATCGGCCAAAAGTAATCTGAGAATGTGCTTATTCTGGAAGAATTATTTGATAACAGATATAATAAATAAGGAGAGATTGATACAGTGAGGAACACTTTTCTAAATATCAGAATTAAAAGGAATATAGAGAAATTAAAATTAATAGACTGATTCAATATAAAAAGACAAAATATCATCAGTCTATGTCAACAAGAGTCTTTAATATAAAGCTATTTTCATCTAGGCTCTTTCTAAAATGACAAAATGAAATTTATCATTTGAAAAACAATGACATAAACAATAATTTCATTCTGACTGAGGATATTGTTTTCAAATTGTTTCTGATTAAGCACGGTGGGATCGTTTGAACAGACCAAAACAATCAATTCACTTGACAAGAGCTATGAGTACTATAAAGTATTTGACAATGCATTCTGATATTCTCAAAATTGTAAAAGGATATAATAGTGTTGTAAGGTCTTGAGATGACTTGTTTCCTTTTCTAACATTTAGATGTCCCATGTCCTACAAAAATGAAAAATAATTTACCAAGAAAAGTCGCAGTGATAGACTATACTCTGTGACCACCAATGCTTCCCAATAATATTTATTTTTCCTTTTTGAGAATTATGACTGAGTTGTTATTACATCAGATTTACTGCATTGCATAAAATTAATGTGGTTTGAGTTTGAATAAGTAGCAGATAGTGACTGATTATATTTAGAAGTCTTAGGTAGGTCTTCTCACTTTCCTTCCCTTCTCTCCATCTTCTCTCCTCTCCCTCCCTCCTTTCCTTCTCTCCTCCTTCCTTCTATCACTCATTTCACCAAACACACACTGAATATATAATTTAATATTCTGTTGGTAGTTATATAAAGGAAGAAGATAACACAGTCCTGCTTGGATGAAGTTATAATATGGTTAAAGATAAGGTATAAGAATAAAATAATATAAAATAAATATTAAAACCATTAAAATAAGACAAAAGCTATATAGGTAGTTACATGACAAAAGACACAGGATTAAAAATGTTTAAAATGCTATCAATTTCTGTGAATGGAAAGATTGTCATAGAATTAAATAGCCAAGAAAGCCTTCATGGAAGATGCAAGAATTGCAAAGGCTCTTGAATAATAGTAGGGTTTCTATATGAAAAGAGGACAAAGTATATTAGACAAAAAAAAAAAAAAAAAGCTTTAGGTATACATAATCCTAAGGTGCAGTGATACTGGGGATTAGTCAAGAGAGCTTTACTAAAATTCCCTCATTAGACCACAACAATAATTCCAATATGAAGTGACAGCAGGCTTTCTGTAGGGATAAAAAGTCAGATTACTCATGACAGATAAGTTAATGAAATAAAGGCAACCCATTTAAAGAATTTGGGTACATAGGAGAGGGCAAAAGTGTCTAATAAAAGTTTTCTTTTCTTTTTTCTTTTTTTTTTTAAGTGAGTAGAATCAATTAAGGCTTGAAGAGAAAGGAGACAGTCTTTATCTTTCATTTAAAAATAAGAGATGTTAGAGAATAAAGTAGGTAAGAGATCAGGGTGTTTTTTGTTTTTTTTTTTATCGTTGTGTATATTTTAAAATAACTCAATAACATCTAGAGTTTAAGACAGCCTTAAAAATGGGCATTCCAAAAAAAAAAAAAATGGGCATTCCAAAGAAGAAATTGAAGAAAGATTAGTCAAGTACATATCCTTTCCTAATATAAAGAAGATGTTTTCCTATTTCATGGCATTTAAAGAATAATTATATCTAAGACTTTGACATTAAGTTTCCTAATTTGGCTTGTTATGTTTTGATTTGCTCTGAATCTATGTACTTTGTATGTCCCATTCCCTAAAATGTCTAGTACTTAAATTAACTTGAGTTATCTGATCCCTAAAATATGGTTAATGGGAATTTTAGTTTCTAGTGTACTATTGCTTTGGTATTAGTGCTTGCACTTCAATTAAGTTCATCTCAAAATGAAAAAAAAAAAACTATCTCGGCATATCACCTGAGAAATCAATTTCTAATACATAGGATTCACCTCAAGGCAGTGATCAAAGCAGATTTCTAGAAGCCGAGAAGAGAATCACATTTACCAGGAAAATGATACTCTGCTTAGGAAACCAAAGACACAAAATCTATAAACATGTATGTGATCATAAGGCATAACTATAATTATAGTTATTAATAGTTATAGTTATTAATATTATATATTATATATTATATTATAGTTATTAATATTATAGCTATAGTTATTATAACTATAATTATTTTAATCTTTTCTTTAAATATTAATTTGAAAATTTTCAATACAGTTGCCTTTTTTGACCCACTGACAATATATGCTTATAAATAGGGTACATATCCCAAAATATATATTCTCAGATTTTCAAAGTGATTTCCAAGTACTACATACAGTAGATATATTTGTGACAAAGAAATCTGTCTTAGGTATTTGAATAGCATTATCCCAAGATTGAGATTCCTTTTCCAACCTATTTCTGTGTAAATCACTTACTAATATGTTATGCATCATTCATTCCTATAGAGCCTAATATTTTTGAAGGAGATTCTCCAAATTCAAACTCAGTAATAAAATCCATCCATTATACCCCTTATTGGTTGTCTAAAAATGTTTTGTTGATAGTCATTAAGATAATTTACTAAATTGAATACTTTCCTTTATATAAATGATAGATTTCTTAAGCATTAATTTATTGTTTCTTAAAAAACATCTAATATACTCAATAATTTAACACTTACCATCAATGAACATAATACTTTATTTAAGTTAATAATATATTGTTATTTTCTTTTGCTGATAATTTATCTTACTTTCATCATATGTTCAGCAAATTTAGTTGGTTTGTAGCATTGTGAATACTTGTTTCTTTTTTCTATGTGCACTTTATGTAATGTAAATGCTTCACAAACTGTGCTATTGTTCATTACATCTGGAGCTACACTTGACATCCACTAAATAAAATACTTGGTGCTAACTTGAAGAGACATTGTGATCTTTTTCTCACAAATCTTCTCTTAACTTCCTTTAAAAAAAGTCATATCCAGGATTTTCTATGAAAAAATATAAAGTATTCTGTACCTTATTTTTGACATCCAAGTATTTTCCATTACTTGAAAAGTTAATTTTTTAACTTAAATTTCAAACAGGAACCTATAAAGATACAGTAGCAGTAATTGGTTGAGACTTTTTAAAACAAATTTAAACTCTTCTAATCATATTATATTCTATGCATCCTGATTAGAAAGGTACTTAACAAAAACAATTATCAATATCATATTTTGTCTATGACTTACAAGTCAATACCAATCAGAAGCTGGAGTGTTAATTTTCTAAACAACAAAAAAATAAAATAGCTCATTATTACTTACAAATTATTTTTTCTCTGAAATGAATATCCTAGTGTCTTAAGTTTTTTGACACTGAAATATAAGGCTTAGTTCCACTGCTATTCTGAGGCTCAGGCCCCTATTATGCCTTTAGAAAACTAGCAACCAATCAGATATAGCTGTACAAATAATTTTATATAGGGAGAGCAAGATAGGGGACAAAACAAAATATTAAAATTAAACAATAATTGCTATCTTTAGGGACAGAAAAAGGTAAATACCAAAAGAAACATTCAACAGATAAAAGAAATCTCATCAAGCTCATACTTAACACCGTATTGATAAAAACCTATGTATATATTTGAATTGTATTAATGCACCCTAAATTCTTTTTTTTCCCATTTATTCCAGTTTTAAAAAATAGTTGATTTGCAATTCTGTGATTTCTCACTCATTAAAGCTTTGTTTATAGCTTAATGCTAAGAATTACTCAACCTGTCTAATATTAATTATCACTTGAAATAATATAATTCAGGCATGCATACTTTTCAGCATGTGAAAATTAGTGTTGGTGTTAGTGTTCTAGTTAAGTCAGAGGATGTTTATTACATATTTTACTTCATTTGATGAATCCCAGGTGTGTCTCATATACATAAGGTACAAGAAAGTTTAACCCAAGGGAATTATTTTTTTAAATTTTTTTCCAAGGGAATTATTTTTAATATATATTTGCTAAGATTTTATTTATTTATTCATGAAAGACACAGAAAGAGAGGGACAGAGACATAGGCAGAGGGAGAAGCAGGCTCTCTGTGGGGAGCCCAATGTAGGATTTAATCCTAGGACTCCGGGATCATGCCCTAACCCAATGGCAGACAACTGAGCCATCAAGGTGTCCCCAACTGAATTTTTAAAATAACTTTAGCTTCTTACACAGTGTGACCAAAGACACTCTGCAATATATATATATTTTTCCTGGACTTCAACTATAATGTGCTAAATAGAACATTTGACACTGCCAAGATTTATATTTGCCATAGACATTACCCAAGATTTTAATAAAAGTAACATGAGTATTTCTTTTTATTTTTTTTATTTTTATTTTTATTTTTATTTTTTTAATTTATTTTTTATTGGTGTACAATTTACTAACATACAGAATAACCCCCAGTGCCCGTCACCCATTCACTCCCACCCCCCACCCTCCTCCCCTTCTACCACCCCTAGTTCGTTTCCCAGAGTTAGCAGTCTTTACGTTCTGTCTCCCTTTCTGATATTTCCCACACAGTTCTTCTCCCTTCCCTTATATTCCCTTTCACTATTATTTATATTCCCCAAATGAATGAGAACATACACTGTTTGTCCTTCTCCGACTGACTTACTTCACTCAGCATAATACCCTCCAGTTCCATCCACGTTGAAGCAAATGGTGGGTATTTGTCATTTCTAATAGCTGAGTAATATTCCATTGTATACATAAACCACATCTTCTTTATCCATTCATCTTTCGTTGGACACCGAGGCTCCTTCCACAGTTTGGCTATCGTGGCCATTGCTGCTATAAACATCGGGGTGCAGGTGTCCCGGCGTTTCATTGCATTTTCAAGGAAGTTTTAACATCATTATATCAGCACAATGGTTAACTTTTTGATATGCAAATTTAGCTAAATTTATCTAGAAGCCTGTATTTTGCCAAACTAATGAAATTATATCTGAGCAGCTGTCCATGTTCCATAAAGAAGTTTACAGTGTCCACCCAAAGTGTTGCTTCACATTATATATAACATATAAATAAATAGGAGTCACAATGACTGAGTAGCCACAATAACAGAAAAATGTGCTAGATGTGATTTCAGAAATATAATTCTGGGCTCTCAGGTGGCTGAGTTGGTTAAGTATCTTGATTTTGGCTCAGGTCATGATCTCAGATTTGTGGGACTATTCACTCTATGTAGAGTCTGCTTCAGATTCTCTCTCCCTCTGCCTCTCCCCCCACTCTTACCGTCTTTCCCAAAATAAATAAATGAAAGCTAAAAAAAAAAAAAAAAAGAAAGAAAGAAATATAGCTCTACTGACCTTGCCCGTTAACTCAGTTTGAGCTATTTGCAACTCTGGGCCTCATACCATGTATATGGAATGAGAAGCCTGGTTAGAAAAATCTCTAAAGTTAAAAAAAAAAAAAGAAAGAAAAAGAAAAAAAAGAAAAAAGAAGAAAGAAAAATCTCTAAAGTAATCACAATTGACTTTAAAAGTCTAAGATTATATATTATATATAAACATAAGTAGGTTTATATATAATATATAGACATAAATAAGTAGATATATACATACAAATATAAAATAAAATAATTTGGGACCCTGGCTGGGTCAGTCAGAAGAGTATATGACTCTTGATCTTGGGGTCATGAGTTTGAGCCCCAGATGGGGTATAGAGATTACTTAAATAAATAATTTAGAAGAAAGATAAAAGAAATGACTAAAACATTAGGAGCATAAAGTATCAGTGTCTCTTCTAAGATTTTAATTAAAGTATCAAAAGTTACAGTTGTCGGATAGAATTAAACTTCTCCATGCCTTGGAAGCAATATACATTGTAGGTGAAAGAAAACATCTCTGGAATTAGAGGTTTATTTATTAGCTAGCACAATCAGGGTGATATCAATAGTTAGATCACAGACTTGCTATATTGTTTAAGTGAGTTAATATATGCAGAGGGCAATGAACTATGCCCGGCACACAATAAGCATGAATAAATCCAATTCCCATTACTATTTCCACCAACATCATTGTTACATGAAGGCTTCAGAAAGTCCTTGCAAAATTAGACATTTTTTAGAGGTTTAATGTATTCTTATAACTGCCAGAGATTACAACTCTGTTAACCCCAAAGTAGAATCTATCTTATTTACAAAAATATTGTTTACTTATTTACAACAACTGAAATAGGAATATGTGGTAGCTCTGCTATGTGCAATGTGGTTTTCCTGAGTAATAAATTTGCTTTATACATAATTGAGTGTTGCTATCCTTTTTTTTCATATTTTAAAAGTATTTGCAACTTAAAAATCACTTAATATATGCAGATTTAAATATAAAAATCTGAGTGATTCATGATATCTAAGATGTGTGCACTTCTCTGTATGCTTATTATACTTCAATAAAACTTTTGCTGAAAAATACTTCTCTCCTTAGTAAAATGCAATATAAACTCAACATTAATAGAAATTGTAAAGCTCTGATGGAAAACAGGTATAGTGGAAGGAGGTAGAAAAGATTATTTCTTTCATATAACAAAAAAAATTGAGTTCTGTACATGTTAATTCTCAAGTGAAAAATGTCAGTGGCAATGAAATTTGCATGCTATTACCCTAGCCTTCAAATAGTAAAATTTCTGGAGAATTATATATTTAAGTGCTTCCTCACAGGTCTACATTCTATTCGGCAATCTCAGAGGGCCATTCCCTTTTCTTAAGTATGTGCTCCTCATTTTCATAGTAAAAGAATCATGTGAGAAATGCTCATAAGGAAAAATAGGATGGATATAGGTATAACAGGTGATAGAAAAATGAATATAATTAGCCCTTGGTTCTGAGTCATTTACATATATGCCCTAAAAAGACTTTGCTCATGAAAAAATTGAATGTGTATTTTTAACTGTACAGATTCATATATTTATCCAATTGTGTTGAAGGAAAATATCTTGTTAACATAGATTTATATATATATATATATTATATATAATGTAGGTTTACATGTTATTAACAAATAGAAGATAAAACCTACTATACATATAACATATTAGAATATATATAACATTTAATGATAATGGCCATTTTTAATCCATAAATATTATGACACAAACACACATAAACTATATACCCCTATAATAATATATGTCTAAAAGAAAGGAATCATGATAAATGTCTTGAAATAGTAAGAATTTATTACTTAAAACTTGTTAAAATTTAAGAGACTAATGTTCTATTGTACTTTTTACATCATTCTGTCAAATGACTGTCATGTAGTCAGCTCACAAAAATGATGAAACAGAAATTTTCTTATTCATAATGTATGTATTATTCATTCTACATCACAAGTGGTTTACATATTAACTTTTTAAAATAGAATAGGAACTATAGGTGCTTTTATTTTTGTAAGTGCTTTTTGTTAAAGATATAAATTTAAATAAAGTTATCCAAATAAGAGTAACATATTGATTAATTTCTTTGGTTTTGCTGTAATATTTATCAATCCAAATCAGATAACTCTATTTTTTCCTGAGCAGTACCTCTGTCTAATGTTAATTTTTCTTAAGCAGTTCAGTGAGTAGTGTAATAGGTAGGTACACAGTTTCACAGGGAAACTAAACACAATTTTACATTTGTATGATATTTGTATGTACGTAAAGTCATTTAATACTAAAATGGCTATTTATAGCAATGCAGGCATGAACATGCCTGTTAGAAAAAAGGTGAATTTATATCGTGAAGCTATTATAAAAAGTATGACTGTGTAGAAAGGTAGAAACGTATTTTTCTGGAAAATTCTTTTTTCAGCATGGTAACCATAAAGTGCACAGTATTAGATTCAGATGAAGTTATATTTTCATCTTTCAAGGACCATGCATTAACAATTTGACTTTGATTAAGTAGATATTGTTCTCGATATCCGTTTCTCCACTGACTACTCATGTACCTTGAGATTTAAAAGCTTAAGTTTCTTCAACAAAAAGTAGGAATAGAATGTGTATGTAACTTTTAATATTGTAGAGATTGTGAATTGTAATAAAATACTTAACTCACTACAATGTATTTACCAAAAATTATGAGTCTTATTATTGCTCTTGAAGTTATCTAAGGGTGCCATGATGAATAGTATATAAATAGCCTCCATTAATACATCTTTTAAGAATTATCATGTCAGAGAGTGACAAAAGGGAAAAATACATTTCCAATTTCATGTGTTCACATAGTAAATTGTATGTTTACAAATATGTAAAGGAACCAGTAATTATATGCTTAGAACAAATTTTAAGCTCTATGAATGAAACAAACAGGACACCCTGATGGACATAAATTGGTCAGAGAGGGCAACATCCTTAGATCAGATTATCAAGACTTTTCTAAGGTGTTAATATTTAAATGGATATAAAGAAAGAGAGCCACCCATGCAAAAAAAAAAAAAAAAAAAAAAAAAGAGGCAGTATGTAGGCAAGAATATGAAGAAAATGGAATCCTTATGTGCTGTTGGAGGGGAAGTAAAATAGTGTAGCTACTATGAAAAATAGTGCAGTGATTTCTCAAAGTGTTAAAAATAGAATTACCATGGGTCTAACAATTCTAGTCCTGGGTGTTTAAAGAATATCTGAAAGAAATAAAAGTAGGTTCTGGAAGAGATGTTTGTACACTCATGTTCATGGCAGCATTATTCAGGAAAAGCCAAAAGTGAAATCAAACCAAATGACCATGGATGATGAATGGATAAACAATATACGATACATACATACAGTGAAATACCATTCAGCCTTAAAAAGAGAAGAGAATTCTGGTACATCCTACAACATAGATGAACCTGGAAGACATTATGCTAAGTGTAATAAGCCAGTCACAAAAAGATAAATACTGTATGATTCCACCTGTATGAAGCTTCTAGAGTAGTCAAAATCATAGAAACTGAAAGTAGGACTGCAGTTGCCAGTAGGTGGAGGGAGGCGGTCATGAGAAGTTGTTCTTTAATGGGTATAGAATTTCAGTTTTGCAATATGAAAAAGTTCTGGAGATTTGTTTTCCAAAATTGTGAATATACTTGATATATACTATACTACGGAATTCTACAGTTAAAATGGTTCAGATGTTCAATTCTATATGTGTATTTTACCATAGTTTTAAGAAAAAGCATCATGATAATCATGTTTAAAACAAAAAGAACAGCATCAATCAATATCTAGAAGAATGGGATGAAATCAAAATGACTTGGTACTTTCTAGAAGCTAAAATCCCAAAGCGTAAGGAGCCTCAATTATTAAAGATTGTCCAAAGTCTTACGGGCCATTATTAAGAGTTTTGATGTAACACAATGTAAAATAAGAATGTATTAAAATGTTCCAGATCAAGCAACAACTTGCAAAGATGCCATTTGTTTCTTAATGGGACCCTGACCCAGCCATAAACTAGTGATAGATATTTAAAGATGATCTCTTTTTATCAAATGTCCCGATATTAAATATCAAATGTAGTACAGCAGAAAATGTCATGAGTTTGATGAAGGGAAGGATTATTTCCATTGGCTATATTCATAGGCTTAAAGCCCATATATAGAACAAGAAGACCAAAATAAAATCTACATATATAGATAGATGTGTATCTAGATAGATAGATAAATAGATGATAGATAGATGATAGATGTAATAGATGATAGATAAATAGATTGATAGATAGATGATTGATAGATGATAGATAGATAGATAGATAGATAGATAGATAGATAGATGATAGATACCTCCTCATTGCCACCATCCTTCACTGTAGAGTAGACTTTGTTAGGAGACCCAAGAACAAAGATCTTCATAAAGATTAATAAAATTTGGGAGTAAGGAAGAAAACAACAAGAGAATGGGAATGTATAGCATGAGAGGGGAAGATGAGGGAGAGAGCAATATCACATAGCAACAAGGCAGGAAGCAGAATCTACAGGGAAATTTGGTCATGATAGTAAATAGGCTTTTTAGAAAAAGTGTGTTTAATTTTCAGTTTTACATTGTTTGCATTACGACTTGGTAAGTGTTCTCCAGCTTCTTAAATCTTCAGTTAATCTGCCACATATACAAATGGCTTGTGTAAGTGTTTCAGAGAATAAAAACCAAGAAGGAGGTTGGGTTTCTTGTCTGACTCAATGAGGTACTAAAAAAAAAAAAACAAAAAAAAAAAAAACAGCCAGATGAATGAGATATATTTGAGAAAGAGTTCATCAAAAGCTGAAACTTCAAACTCCAGAGAATGAAACCCTCAGGAAATTACAACACTTTCAGGAAAGTCAACCGGATTGCCTACTTGACCTGGACAAGGGTTCCTGGGCTGCTCTAAATCTTAGAGGGTAGTGTGACTTAGATTGACATGTCAACTTAAAATAACTGAATAAAAATCAAGTCTTGAGTACTTCCTGAAGTTTTACTTTTACACCGTCTTACAGACTGCTAAGGAGCACATGTGTTATGATTCACCAATATTACTCATGATTTATGCTCAACAAATATTAGTTCAATAAATAACTGAATACCAATCCCAATGTATTACCAAATAATGCCCCTTTCTCCATGGCCTTCTACATTTGAAAACATTTCTTAACAAAATTTGCACCTCTCACTTCAAAATCACACTCTGGGAGAAGACATGTTGCTTATTATTCTCACGTTAAGATCCCACATCTTTACCTCTTCTCCTCTTCTCTGCCTCAGGTAACTTATCCTTCTAATCATCCAGATTTCTCCTCTCCTTCTTCATCCAGAACTTTTTCCCCAAATAATATCTTCCCTTAAATCATCTAATTTTTGCTTATTGTTGTCTTTTCCTCCTGTCTTCAATAAGAACATGTGTGAAAGCATCAGTTAAATAATAATAAAATATTATGAATGAATTTTGTTAAGTTTTTCAGCTATATCCTTTGGCTCTTTATTATCAAATCTCTTAATAGAAAATAGTACTTCAAATTCAGCCTCTAGTTATGCTTCTGTTTTACACATCATCAATTCAATAATGAGTATTAAAATAATATATAATCTTTTAGCAAAAGACCTCTATCAACATAGAAAGTTTAACAATATTCCCAATATTTTCATAAGAGGTAAGGAACTTTGACAGTTTGGCCAAATATGTCTGCTTAATAGAGTTTCTATGAAAATTCAGCTCTGCACATCCTTATTCCAGTCAATTGGCACATCTTTAACAAAAGACATACCCTGACATTTACAATACCTGTGAAAGCTCAGGTAAATTTTGCACTTACTTTTTCTCCTGTAATTCACAGAAATTATATCTACTCTATAAGATTTTAAATGGACTTCTATAAACAAATCATCATGCACAGAACTGATATTCAATGCATATTTTTATTAATTCATTGATTCTATTTGTATCTCAATTTAAGCGTCCGAGTGTAGCCTTCTCTTTTCAAAAACAAATGTCTCTTTTAAGAAAATTTTTTTTTAAAAAACCCTGTTTCAGATTTAGAGATAGCAAAGGAGTCTGAAACCTATAGATAGATGGTAATTTTCAGAACCTGAAAATTTGGGAGGCTGTACAAGGCTATTTTTCATGTCTAGCTTCTCAGCTGCAGTAGAGAAGCCCTGATGTATTATTTAGATGGAAGGGAACAGATTCACTTAGGTAGTTTAAAACAATTATGTAGGAGAGGCTCAGTCTAAGGATGTTGATGATTTATAGATTGAAGACTACAGGACACAGAGACAGAAAACATTGCAAGCAAGGGCTGCTGCCAGAATAAGGCATCTCTGGGTGTCTCTGGCGCAGGATTTTGTCGCTCTTCCCCCTAGTGGCTCTCATGACATCTACACTATGGGTGTAACTAGCACACCAGTTTAGATTATAGAGGGTAGGATTCCGTGCTAGTTTTCTTGGGGCTGAGACTGTGCTCTGAACCTGAATTGTTTTAGAAGCAGAGCATAAAGGCCTTCAGACTGAAACAACTGCTAAAAATCAGTGTGCAGCCTGCAAGAAAAAAGAATTACTTTAAAACTGTTGCATACAATTCACAGAAGAAATGACAGGCTCAAGAACCAGCCACATTTGTTAGTTAGGTAGCTTCACTCTCCAAGTCGCATCATTTTTCCTACAGCATTTTAAAAATTGTTTTTCTAAACTATCTCACCTCAAGTGAGGCAGATAAAAACTAATATAAGGCTTATACACATAGTAGGTAAGAATGTGATATGATCTTTTGCTTACTAACTACAATTTTAAACTTTAAAATTATCAGATATTTTTTTCTTCGATTACATATTTACTTCCATATTAAGAAAAAAAGACATTTGAAGGAATATTTATATATACAAGATCAGGACATTTTTCATTGTAAAATTAAGAATCATGTGTATGTCAATCCTGAGAATATTGGAAATATTAATCATATAAAAATGGGTAAGCCATGTTTGTTCTACTTTTAAGTGACTCTAACATACATATGTCTAACCTACATCAAACATTTCAAATGAGTCAAATAAATCATGAAGTTTAAAATTGTAATGACTAGAATGATTCTGCATTCAAATATCTTTTAACGAATGGATTTCTTGAAGTACAAATATAGATTTGTAAAATCTTTCATAGATTTATGAAATATTTATTTTTGTAAAAGTAATTCTGTTTGCTCATTTTAACAAATGCATTTTCTTTGTGGAAACAAGAAAGTTCAGAAAAATATTAACATGGTTATTCTCAATACTTAGAAAGTCAGTCATATTTTTTTTATTATTATTTTTAAAGATTTTATTTAGGGCATCCCTGGTGGCTCAGTGCTGCCTTCAGCCCAGGGCCTGATCCCGGAGACGTGGGATTGAGTCCTACCTCAGACTCCCTGCATGGAGCCTGCTTCTCCCTCTGCCTGTGTCTCTGCCTCTCTCTCTCTCTCTCTCTCTCTCTGTGTGTGCTTCTCATGAATGAATGAATAAATAAATAAAATCTTTATTAATGAACATTTTCTGTTTTTCTAAATACTCTTCTAAGTTGTCCTTTATAATGGCTGATGTGATCTTATCACATGCAAATACTATACTTTGACCAATTTCTTCTGTGGACATTTGAGTTTGTATTAGTCCTTCACAAAATTAAGCAATAAAATTTCTATTTAAGAAATAATCAAAAATCTATAAGTGGCACCAGAAACATGATTCACTAAAAATGATGAGTTGAACTTCAGGAAAATTAACACTTTTTGTTCTTGGAAAGGCACTGCTAATACAATAAAAAATGCAAGCTAAAAATGGGGAGAAAGTGTTTGCAAATCACATATCTGAATATCTAGGATACACAAGAAGTCTTAAAAACAGCAACAGAGGGGTGCCTGGGTGGCTCAGCCGTTAAGGGTCTGCCTTCATCTCAGGTCAAGATCCCAGGGTCCTGGTACGGAGACCTGTATTGGGCTCCCTCCTCAAGGAGTGGGGCCTGCTTCTCCATCTCCCTCTGCCTGCCATCCCTCTGTTTGTGTTCTCTCTGTGTCAAATAAATAAATGAATTCTTAAAAAAAGATAAAAACAATAACAACAACCATAAGAAAACAACCCAATCAAGTAATAGGTAAAAAATATCAGAGATACATTACCATGGAAAGATTAGAGTGTCAGATAAGACCATAAAAATATGTTCAACATCACTAGCCATTGGGCAAATAAAAATTAAAACCATGATGAGCTCCCACTGCATACCTATTAGAACATCTGGGAAAAACAAAACCAAAACCAAACCACATTCTGACAATACCAGGTGCTAATGATGTGGGGACCTGGATCACTTACAGATGACTGGCTGGGATAAAAAATGGTACAGCCATGCTAGAAAATTGTTTGGCAGTTTCTTAAAAAAACAAACCTACACTTACTTTATAACCCAGGAATCCCAACCCAGAATATCTACTCTACAGATGTGAAAACTTACTCTCACACAAGAACCTGCATAAAAACGTTTATAGCAGCTTTGTACATAATTGCTAAAAACTGGAAGTAGCCCAAAGTTCTTCAGTAAGTGAATGGTTAGCACACATTGGCATGCCCAAACAATTTAATAATACTCAGCAATAAAAAGGAACAAACTTTTAATATACACAATAACTTGGATAAATTCCATAGGCATTATGCTGGATGAAAGAAGGGTATCCCAAAAGATTACTTACTCAATACTTCAGTTATTTGACATTCTGGAAAAGACCAAATTATAGTGTTGGAGGGCACATTAGTAGTTGCCAAAGGTAATGGGTCGAGGGAGGAAGTGAATATAAAAGGATGGCACAATGGAGTTTGGGGGATGATAAAATTATTCTGCATACTGATTATGGTAGTGGTTACAGGTGTTATGCATGCATTAACATTTTCAGAACTTCACTCCATAAGGAAAAAAAGTTCTGTTCTTGAACATTAAATAAAAAAATTCTTTCAGTCACAGCATATTTACTACTGCTTTAAAACAGTATGATATCATGTTAAAAAAGAAATATATATTTCTTAAATTTCCTATCACCTTTGGATAATTGAAATGGGGTCGGTAAGCCAAAAAACATTACATATTTTTTAAATAAAAACATATCTGTTGGGGGGACGCCTGAGTGGCTCAGTGTTTGCGTGCCTGCCTTTGGCCCAGGTTGTGATGCTGGAGACCTAGGTCCGAGTCCCACATCGGGGTCCCTGCATGGAGCCTGCTTCTCCCTCTGCCTGTGTCTCTGACTCTCTCTGTATCTCTAATGAATAAATAAATACAATCTTTAAATATATATTTGTGGAATTTACGCTTCCCCTAAAGTATACAAGATTGTCTGTTTCTTGTATTTTCACCAACTCAAAATCTTTTTCTTTTTTTGCCATTTTTTAGGCAAAGCCAGACTTTAAATAATTTTATATGTGTTTGCTTGCTACTCGGTTTGAACTTTTGATTTTTTATTCTAGTCCATTTGTATTATTCTCACTATTTTCTTTTCTTCTGTGACATTTTATTAAGAACATTTCCACCCTTTAAGGATTTGATATAACCTATTCGTTTGGCATTGCTTTTGCCTCCAGTGGTCAGGAAATTTTAATTTGTTTTGAACCATTCACTAAATGAAGATGCACAATTAGGCTGCTACTTTGAAGACATAACTTCCTGCATGTTATTAGTCGTTTATGTCTCTCTCATCTGCTTAGTCTTGAATAACAGTGCTGTGAGCTGTCAGTGACTACCGCACAAGCTGTGAAATTACACCGTGAAGCAAATTTGATTGTACTGAAAAGACTTTCCACAGGACAAAAGCATAGATCTCTCTTCACACAATTTTGGACTCGTGCTAATGACTCATACTGTTGCAGGGCAGCCGCCAAGAAATGGTGTAAGAGGCCTAATGAATAGAAAAGCTATACTGCCTGAGTTCTGCTCCAGAGCATTTTAGCACCTGGATCGTAGGGTAGCATGTAAAATCAGAAGTCTGAGTAAATTGGTTCACTCTCATACTCTGGGACCCAGAGCAAATTCTTTTATTCCGTAACATGAACAGGTTATTAGATGTTTTTATTCAGTTCATTAAAGTAGGTTACATTTTTCTGTTTAGGAAAGAACTGCAAATTTCCCTGAATGACATTTTGAAGACTTGGGAGTACCTTCAAACATTGCCTGTAATTTTAAATTTACTTTAATAGAACTCCTATTGAATACACATGTTTGTGGATTTAGGTGTGCCTGGGGGCAAAGGACATAAAATATTGGAATTGAAGGTGGACATCTCCCCGAAGCACCCTAGTTTTAAATGCTGTTGTGACTATCGGTCTGATCTGAAGGCATATGTCTTCACAGATGCAGATAATGTAATTGTATAATATTGTGCAGCCTATTGCATTTAGACATGCTAAAATTATTGGACTTTTTTCAAGATCTTTGAGAAAAGCAGAAGAGCTATTTCAGTATTTGTGGTAACAATTTAAAAGAAAAGTTCTTTTCAAGGAAGCACTTCTGTGGAAGTAGTTTATTAGTTTCAGCAAAAGTCTCACATATTTTCCATTTACTATTTGCAACATTTGATACCTCTGGTTTCAAGGCAACAGGTATGATGGCCATATAAATAAAAAGCAGTAGAAATAAAGGTTATATATTCATATAAAACTGGTCTCATGATTATTATTTCTTTGTAGGAAAATAGACAATTATAAAGGTAATTAAGAAGAGTAGTTTGTAAGTATGTCTATTATTACTCGGTTATGACCCCTTTAAAATAATTTCTGGAAGGTTAATAATTTATTGTTTTCCAAATAACATGAGTAAAGGAATACCAAAAGTTTCCTAAACTGTTTCTTTAAGTTTGGTACATTGTATCCACTGGGGTAAAATATACTGTGGCAAAAGATTATATTTGCCTGCTTTTGGCCTGTTTTCTTATGCCCACTCTCTTCTCATCCATCTTCAAGACATCTGACTCAGGTGATCTCCTGAGCACAGCCCCAACTCCAAGGTCCCTGCTGCCCATGCTAGTTTATTTATCAACAACACATTCAAAACATCTATTTGGTCTTTAATGCCACGCTTTGTCTTTTCTGTGGAGGTTCTTAGCCTGACAATTTATCCACCAATTATGTTGACAGAGTATTCAACTGCAAATTTATATAACATGTAATATTTGAAATTTATTTTCCTGAAGGCAGTGATCCTACCTAGGTTGCTATGAAAAGATGGTATTCCTTTGAAACTATCTCTCTGTAAGGCAGATACCCTGCCACATGTGGGTATGGATTTTCAACACGAGTGGGTATTCATAGTACATTTAGCCCTACAATAAAATCCAAGTTATTGGTTATACTCAGTAAAATGATCAATGATAACTTGAATAATGCTATAACCGAATTCCGAAGATTCAAAAGTTCAGTAAAGAAAATGATTAAACCCAAGTTTTTAGTTAATATACAAAATACGGAAAAGAAAAAAGTTAATAAATTATATAAATGTTAAAATGGATAAGCTCATTAAAAAACCATTACGTCTATTGCAATATCAGTAAAAGCTTAATAGGTTGTGATTATGGGCCAATTTTCCAGCTGAGGCTTCTTGTTCTTGCAAAATGTAAACAGGAAGAAAAAGCAGTTTGACATCAAAACTGTGGTGCAACCAGATTTCATTAGACTTTTAAAAGATAGGTTAAGTCTGGCACACTTTACTTTTTAAATTAATTTTTAACCTTTTACATTTAGGATAGATGTAAGATTTTATGTACACAAGGAGTATAGATGAAGTCACATGTATGTGGCCACATATTCTTATAGCAGATGCTTAGCTACTTTGAGTGTGAGCTTTATGTGGCAGAATGACTATGTTTTGGACTTTCTTCCACTGATTTTTCAGGCATTACTACTTTATCATGTGTTGGGACTGATTATCAAACTGCTTGCTGGACAAACATTTGACAACAAACATTGCCTAGAACCACCACCAATGAAACCAAACAACAAAATAAAGATTTAGTTCCTTACAACTGACTGGCATATTCAGTTGCTGCTATTTCTCAGACAATTTAAATTGAACCAAATTTGTGGAACCTGATTCACTGAGTCGTTAAAACACTACTGTTTCCTTAACTGTGGATAATTTTCTAATCACAATGTGTTAACCCAAGGGGACCATTTATATCACTTCGCTACAATATCTCCATCCACCATATTTGTATTAAAAAGGATGGCACTTTGGTAATAACATAATGACTGTATTCTATGATTTTTTATGAGCTATCTTGACTTGCCACTTAAAGTCTATTAAAATTCATAGGTTGTCTTGAATGTATTTTAAGTGTGCCAAATATGGCATTTATGGCAAAGCTTTGGGATTTTAAACATCTCCATTTTATCTGATACACGAAGCCAAACTTGCGGATCACTTTCCAAAGAGCATACAGATTTTCAGATACTAATTTTTGTAATCCTAAATAAAATGCCACAATATTTATTTTAAAGTTGTTCCTATCATCACTCTTATCAAAACAAGTGGTGATGGAAAGGATGTGATAACTTGGTATATTTCTGTTCTCCACTGTTCAAAAATCCTTGGGAGCATATTTCCAGTATTCTTGAAGTCCAGCACAAATTCAGGCAGCCATTTGGAAAGAGCACATGATGTTTTCTGAGCATCAGTTATACAAAAGATGCAACAAACCAAGTGAGAGATTAATACTACTTAAACACCTTGAAGGCATTAACAACCATTAATGGAAAACAAACGCTCCTAAGCAAATCTCAATATCACAACGTTTGAAAATATTCTAAGCTTACTCAACGTTTATTTTGAAAGATTAGAGGACTTGTAGATATTCCATGGTTGTGATTATATTTATCCAGGTTTCTATGGATGAACGTGTTCCTAAAGTACACAACGGAATACAAGGGATGATTAGGGACATATGAGTTTGAGGGCTCATTCTAACACAGTAAACTGAAAGGAAGCCTATGGGGGAAAGATAACGTATAGTCTTCACTTTGATCCTGAATATAGCATATGATATTCTTTATTTTATTTTTTTAAAGATTTTGTTTATTTATTCATGAGAGACACAGAGAGAGAGAGACAGAGGCAGAGACACAGGCAGAGGGAGAAGCCGGCTCCATGCGGGGAGCCCGATGTGGGACTCCATCCCAGGACCCCAGGGTCATGACCTGAGTCAAAGGCAGACGCTCACCCAGGCGTCCAGCTATGATATTCTTGGGGAATGAATTTAAAGTTAAATCTGTCATGTGATTTACTTGTTCATGAAATATGTTACTAGTCAGTATAATAGGCGTAATTACTTTAAATGTTTTATCCCAAGATGGAAATCTTGAGACATTTTACTACTGATGTTAGAAAATTGAGCTTCACTACTTCACAATGCAATAGACTTATCTGTAATCCTACAGAGAAATGGATCTTTGTTAAAATGAACAACTGTAATACTACATTAAAAACTCCAAACTGGGCAGCCTGGGTGGCTCAGTGGTTTAGCACCGCCTTTGGCCCAGGGTGTGATCCTGGAGACCTGGGATCAAATCTCAAGTCGGGCTCCCTACATGGAGTCTGCTTCTCTCCCTCTCCCTCTGCCTGTGTCTCAGCCCTTCTCTCTCTCTCTCTCTCTCTGACTCTCATGAATAAATAAATAAAATCTTTTTTAAAAATCTAAAAAATGAATAAAAAAATTAAAACTCCAACCATACTATATTAATTAGAGATACAGCTAATGCAAAACAAACAGAAATATTAAAAATATAAAGTGGAAAACAATATACCATGAATATGTCTAAAAATAGAAATTAGGTTATGGTCATTTCAATGAGACAAAACAGCAAAGAGCTCTATGCCAAAAAAATAAAATAAAATAAAATAAAAGGAGCTTTCTATATTAATAAAAATTTCAATCAACCCAGAAGATATAATAGCCTATTGTGCATATTACAACAAAGCACTGATCTGTTAAAATTATTATAAGTAGCAGGATAGTTTTTTACTTTTTAAAATTTTCAAACTAAAAAAGGTTAAGTATTGAAAATATATAATTGTAGTGAAAGAAATTAATAGTCTTTTAAATGGACAGATCATGTAAACAGAAAATAAGCAAGGATTTGGAAGGTATCCATTGGACAACTAGCATTATTTTTGTTTTTATATATGTACAAACACAACTTTGCACCTATATGGAATATATAATGTTTAACTACTCACCAAATATTCACAAAATTAGAAAAAGAAAATATTATTATATTCCAAAAAGCAGACATCATTGCAGCCACGTTCTTTATTACAAAGCAGTAATATTTTGAACTTAGCAAAAGAACTAACAAAAATAACTCTATATTCAGGAAACCATTTAAATATTCTTCAAAAGAAATTATCAGATTAAAAAGACAGCAAAACTAGTACTGCCAATAAATATTCAGAGGGTGGGAGGCTGCATAATGTTATACTCATGCTCATGTTTGGGCAGCCCTGGGCTTGAGTCCCGAATCTGCCCTTTCTAAATGTGCAACCTTGGGTAATTTACATACAGAAGCATTGGAAATGTTTATCACAATATCTGTACAAAGATACCTAGGAAATAGTAATTATTAACACATTTATCAGAAGAAAATATATACCTTTTAAGTAGACTAATTTAAAAATGAGAAAGCCTGAAAAAATAGAAAAAATAAAAAAGACAGGAAATAAATGAATATTCAACTCGAGTACATTTAAAGAAAAAAATGCATTAAAAAACCAGACGGGCATTAATAAAGATAAAAGGAGAAATTAATGAAAAAGATGACCAAAGGACCCATTGATTTGATCAATAACATCTAAAGTTCTTTCTGTGGAAAGATCAATAAAATAGACAACTCAGAAACTCTTTTAAATTTAAGAACAGAATCCACTAAGGAAATATTAGAGGTGAATATACAAAAATGCTTTAGCTGTCCTATACATCAATAGTAACATAACAGAGGATATGATGGGAATAAAAGAACACATTCAAATGAGCTAGGGTAACTATAAAATACTTATAATTAACCTTAACAAATACCCTGCCAAACAAAATGTAAGAACATGAAGAACATGTATAAAGGATACATACCAAGAACTGATTATACAGAACTGCATGCTAAATTTCAAGCTATGAATGTGGAATCTTTCAGATATTTTATTTTATTATTTTTTTTATTTTTTTATTTTATTTTTTATTTATGATAGGCACACAGTGAGAGAGAGAGAGGCAGAGACACAGGCAGAGGGAGAAGCAGGCTCCATGCACCGGGAGCCCGACGTGGGACTCGATCCCGGGTCTCCAGGATCGCGCCCTGGGCCAAAGGCAGGCGCTAAACCGCTGCGCCACCCAGGGATCCCTATTTTATTATTTTTTAAAGATTTTATTTATTTATTTGAAAGAGAGAGAGAGAGAACAAGAGCAGGAGCAAGGGCAGAAGGAGAAGGAGAAGGAGACTCCCCACTGAGCAGGGAGCCCAAGGCTGAGCACCATCCCAGACCCTGAGATCCTGACCTGAGCCAAAGGCAAATGCTTAACCAACTGACCCACCGAGGTGCCTCTGAAATCTTTTAGATATTTTAATTGTGAGTTAAATTTTTTATTTCACTCAAAAACAAATTCAATAAAATATTTAATAGAACAAGGTAAAATGAGTTTTACAAAAATCGTAAGAGAAATATTCAATAATAGCACCTCTTCAATTGAAATATAAACTATGAAAGAGAACTTGTTCTCCCATGTTTGAAACATAAAACTATTATGTCAAGGGATATAAATAATATTTGTGCTAGAATAGTCATATAGATGGTAGCAAAAGTGTATAATTCTATTTTTATTTTTTTAAAGATTTTATTTATTTATTTATTCATGAGATATATATATAGAGAGAGAGAGGCAGAGACACAAGCAGAGGGAGAAGCAGGCTCCATGCAGGGAGCCCGATGTGGGACTCGATCCTGGGACTCCAGGATCACGCCCCCCAGCTGATGGCGGTACTAAACCTCTGAGCCACCCAAGAATCCCCCAAATTGTATAATTTTAGATGCCATTTAAGTTTAGGGGATATTTTGTATCAGTGAAAAGTGGTCTGTTCTACTCAATGAATGAATGGTTGATTTAATTTGGGGAAACAAAAACTGATAAGGAGCACAAAATTAAGTTTTAAAATTTTTCTGTTGTAAAAGTAAATCAGAAATCATATCTTGTAAAATTTTAAGATTATTATAAGGAATATTTTTATGATCTTAGTGTTGGGAAGTTTTTCTAAACAAAACCCATACCAAGACTTATAGTTGGAAATAAATATATTCATTTATTTGGATTAACAATTTAAGCCTTTTATCTACCTAAAGACTTCAAAAAATTTCATGAAAAATGTCAGAGTTTGAGAAAATATTTAAAACAGTAACAATAGCAAAAGAACTAAGATGTATTACTTATAAATCTCTCCAACACATCAAAATACAAACACACACATAAAGTATCAGAACACATCCTGGGAGTGTACATATCAAATTATTCACTATGATTACTTCTATGAAAAGAGGTGATTCAAAAAGAAGAAAATTTGAAAATGCTGGACCCTTAATTATTTATGTTTTACTATTATTTAAATTAACCATGTGAATGTCTTTATGTTGTACAAAATTTAAAAGTTAATATTAATGATTAGAAATTAGAGAATATCAATATTATCATTGACCTTCAAGCAAAAAATAAAACAGGTTGCCCCTCCTCAGCATATCAAAGTAAAATAATTAAAAACAAAGAGGAAATGGCTGAAAAGCAGAGAGGAAAATGCACAGATTTTCAAAGAAGCAACAGCTCTAGTTATAGCTGGCCTCAATTTAAACAGTGGACTCAGAAATCAGTATTAGAATATCTTCAAAGTTTTTCTTTTTATCTTCAAAGTTTAAAACAAATAACTAAGCTAGAATTCTATCTTTACTTAAATATGCTTCCAAAAAAATGGAATAAAGTTTTTTCAAACAAAAAATATCTGAGAAAATATTTCACCATATATTTTAAGCAAAGGGAATATTTCCAAATAAAAGTTCTAAGATTAAAGGAATAAAGATGAGACAGAAGGGTAAATATATGGATGGACAAATATTAACATTAATAATATGAGCTCAAAGTATATATGCTAACACTAGATTATAAGTAAGAAGTGTCCTTATAAATCCTTGCATTGCATGAAAGGGGCAAGATGCCAAAGTCTGAGATGCTGAAGGGTTGAAGATTCATAATTTCATTACTAGTGCAATCACTCAAGAAGAGTGAAAGAGGGCATACCTAGCAGGTTAAGAGGAGAGAGATGATGATGATAACTCAATCATCAAAATTAATGTGAGGAAGGAGAGTAAAAATAGCATGATATGGAGAAGCTGAAAGCACACTGTAAGTGAACAGACTTTGAAACAAAACCATAACTACATTAAAGGTAAATGGACTTTTCAATTCAATTGTTAGATAAAGAATGTTAGGAATAGATTAAAAAAAAAACAAATTATGTTATGCTTATTAAGATTCGTATCAACAGGGTTGACTGGATAGCTCAGTCAGTTAGGGATCCGACTCTTGAATTTACTTTTTTGCTTTTTCTAAAGATTTTGATTATTTATGAAAGAGAGAGACAGAAAGAGAGAGAGAGAGAGGCAGAGACACAGGCAGAGGGAGAAGCAGGCTCCATACAGGGAACCCGATGTGAGACTCGATCCCAGGTCTCCAGGATCATGCCCTGGGCTGAACGCAGGTGCTAAACTGCTGAGCCACCTGGGCTGCAACTCTTGGATTTGGCTTGGGTTCTGATCCCATGGCTAGTGAGATAGAGCCCAAGATTGCGCTCCAAGCTCAGTGGGACTACTTGAATATCTTCTCCTTCTATTCCTCCCCCTCTCGGGATCCCTGGGTGGCGCAGCGGTTTGGCGCCTGCCTTGGCCCAGGGCGCGATCCTGGAGACCCGGGATCGAATCCCACATCGGGCATCCCGGTGCATGGAGCCTGCTTATCCCTCTGCCTATGTCTCTGCCTCTCTCTCTCTCTCTATCATAAATAAGTGAAAATTGAAAAAAAAGACTAAAAAAAAAAAAAAAACGTTTTCTATTCCTCCACCTCTCTCATAAATAAATAAATAAATAAATAAATAAATAAATAAATAAATAAATTTTTAAGAAATTCATATCAACATATAACAATACAGATAGTTTGATTGTAAAAAGAAGAAATGGAGCACTTCAAACACTAACCCAAAACTCATATAGTTCTATTAATATGAGACAGTGTTGATTTTAAGACAAATATTTCCAAGGAGTGATAAAATATAAAGATAAGAGTTCATTTTGTTTGGAAGATATAACAATTATTATATCTGTAAACTAATAGTATGTTCACAAAAAAACATAAAGCAATATTGCCAGAACTAAAAATTAAAAAAATCGAAAAAGCCACAATCGTAGTAGATTTTAACACAGTCGTCTTAAAAATTGACAGAACAGTAAAAGTAATAAATCATATGAAACTTTGAAATTATGTCTAACAGATTTCACTACATTTATACATGCTCAACACGGCATCTAACGACTGTAGGTTATTCATTCTCTACACGTATGCACTAAAAAATGACTAAAGTTGACCATATGCCTGAACAAAAAGGAAGTCTCAATGATTATAAAAACAATTCAAATTATACATTTGTGGAATTACCTAGAAAGTAATAATGAAATTTAATTAGAAATATTCAAATATTTTAATTTAAACTAAAGTAACACTAAGTCAAAAAAATCGTAATGGAAATTGGAAAACATTAGGATCTTAATAACAATGGGAACACAATTGAAGCTTCTAAGCTGCTGGCAGTATTGTATTTACTCATTACATTATTTAATTTACAGGGCTGGCTACATTATTTGTGGGGCCTAGTGCAGAATGAAAATTGGGGACTCTTTGTTCAAAAACTATTATTAATTTTAAGATGGACTGTATAGCATTTAAGTATAGGACCTTCTAAGAGCATGACAAAACCCCTGAAGCTGACCTTGCCTCCATATTCTGTAATAAGTGACTGAGATACAATTTATGTTTTAATCATGTTTCTGTATGTAGGATGTACTTCACAATAAAAATATTTTTAGGGGTGCCTGGGTGGCTCAATCAGTTGAGTGTACAACTGTTGATTTTGGCTTAGGTCGTGATCTCAGGGTCTTGGGATCCTCCCCACATCAGGCTCCCCACTCAGTCCTCTTGTCCCTCTCCCTCTGCTCCTCCCCCTACTCTCATGCGCAACCTCTCTCTCAAATAAATAAATACATAAAACCTTATTTAAAAAATATATTTTTAAAAATACTGAGATAGGTATCCAGGAAAATAAAATGAAGTTGCTTGTAATAGAAAACAAAGTAGAATTTTGTGTTCTGAAGATCTATATTCTTTCCCCACTATCAAATGAATATCTATATTTCACCCTATTTTTTGTTTAAATATTTTGTTTCCAAAGATAAGACCAAAGGCAGAGCAGCCTGTAAGCAATCCTCACACCAAGTTTCTTTTTTAAAGATTTTATTTACTTTTTCATGAGAGACACAGAGAGAGGCAGAGACACAGGTAGAAGCAGAAGCAGGCTCCATGCAGGGAGCCCGATGTGGGACTCCATCCCGGGGCTACAGGATCACACCCTGGGCCGAAGGCAGATGCTCGACCGCTGAGCCACCCAGGCTTCCCTTCACACCAAATTTCTTGAAGGTTATGGGAGGATGTTATCCTGGGTAATGACTATCTAGAAAGCTCTATAGAAAGTTTTGGGACTAAATGAGGAAAAGCATTTGTAGTGGAAAAAAAGGAGGAAAAGTAGAATGAAATCATAAAAGAAATATATTTCCTAGCAATTTATTTCTTGACATTATATTCAGTCATTTACTAAAATTCTAAGTGCACATACATATTTTCAAATTCCTATTAATTGTGATAACATAAAAATAATGCCCTGATATGTGACCTCATTTTAATATTTGCTAAAAACTTCTTGCAAGAAGAAATGTAGATCAGAGATGTGATAATTAGCAAGGTTTTTACTCTACTTAATCTTACACCTCTCTTGCATAAAATGAGGTATTAGTTTTCTAAATTTATCCAAATGAACATCAGTCTAGGTTACAAGATGAAAAAAGAAAATACCATGAGGAAGTTGGTGAATTATGTCAAATTTCACTTCTGAAAATTATATATATATTTTTTTTACATATTCTTTATATATAGTATGCTATTCAATTTTGTTTTATTAATCTCGTTCACTTAGCAGCTACTTTGGAAGGTGAAGAATTTGGATTAATAAACTTACATGTGTTGATTTCTCCAAATATACTGTTCCTATAACACAAACTAAATCATCTTTTATTGCTTGGAAAAAAGTGTCACAGAATAATTAAACAATGACAAATCTTTAAAATAATAGAAGACTGAATTTAAAAAGGGAAGCTAATAGGGGCACCTGGGTGGCTTAGTGGTTGAGCATCTGCCTTTGACTCAGGTCGTGATCCTGGATACTGAGACCAAGCCCCACATCAGGCTCCCCAGAGAGAACCTGCTTCTCCCTCTCCCTTTGTCTCTGGCTCTCTGTGTCTCTCATGAATGGATAGATTTTTTTTTTTAAAGAGAAGCTAATATAGATTCAATACCATGTACATATAAAGGACCAAATATTGAGTCAACTTCATCCCATGGAAAGCATCCTATCTGTAGGATCTCAAATTTACTAATCCCTAAACTGCCGAGGACTCTATGTAGTACAGAAAAATCTGAGCAAAAAAGAAAAAAAGAAAGAAAGAAATCTGAGCAAAAGATTATATATTTCTGAGGTTATGCACTAGAGATAAAAGTTCTGGAAAAATGGGAATTTAAATTTTACATATATAATGCTACACATCATTTTCCACTTATCATATGATCTAGAGTAAATTCCACCTACCCATCTAGTCATTCATTCATTCAACAGACATTTTAAAGCACCTATGAAAAAGTATAGATGAATCAGACATCATTTAAACAAAATGATCATTACTAGGAGGTTGGAAAATTGTGAATAAAATCAGTAGTACAAAAAAGTGTAAAATATACTGGTGTTTTGCCAAATCTTTACACACAGAATTTACTTCTTGACATGAAAAGCAACATCCTACTAAAGAGACAGTAGTCAAATCAGAAATATCTGTTGCCAATTAACAATAATAAATAGTTTCCTGATCATACCCTCTAAATAGCCATTTTATTATTTAACTACAAAGCAATTATCAGCCCTCCTCTTGCTTCCAAGGTGTTATTAAACACATTTCTCCCCTAGTGCATCTCCGGGTCACACTTTACTCAAGAAACTGTTCGTGTATTACCTTATTTTACTATATAATTGCTTTATTATACTATATTGACTCTTTCTGCCCTCAAATCATTATTGACCAGAATTAGCATAGCTGTTCTACTTTTCCGCGATACCATATTTGACGTTTAAAATAGCATGTTGTTAACATATAATGAAATAGCAGGCTTTAAAACCATAGTTACAATGTTCTTTTCTTTCTTTCATTAGAACTTAATTGCATTTCATTCCAGTATTTTATTTTCTTCCTCTACTGTAGATATCACTATGACTTGAACATACTGTCTATATAAAAATTTATTTCTAAAAGAAGGCAGAAGTAAAAGAAGAGAAAGAATTAAATTGTTGGGCATTTTCTTACCTCCTACAAAAGGGCAAACACATTGCGATGTTTTACTGGGGACAAATGCCTTGTCTTTCATTCCTGGATTCTCAGTGATAATGGGCGTATTTTCTTCATTCCTTAATACTTACCACTGGAACTTTTTCATTGGTCTACAAAGAGAAATCTTGTGTGTAGAAGGAGGAAAATAAATTTCAAGGATGCTGGAATCAACCTAAGTCCATACTTTATGTGATATTGGATCCATCTTTTCTAAGGGTAAGTTGACCACGTGTTTACTCTTCACCCCAAATCTACATTTCTTGACCCCTCTTTCTTTTAGGGTTTTTACCCTTATATATGAACTTCACTCAAGCTTTCAAGCTTAACTCAAGTCTGGTCAACGTAGAAAAACAGTAAGTATTCAGTTTTTTGTTTTTTTTTTTTTTAATTAGATAACCCTGGATTCTAATCCAAACTTTGTACCAACCTTAATTAGGCAAATTCTCAAATCCTTTGATAGCAATTTATTCAATTGTAATAATTGAATTAAATAATATATTGAAAGCACTTCTCACACTTTAAAAACCATGTTTATGTATGATAATCACTTCTGTTTTCAATTAATTATCTTTGTGATAACTTATTTAGATTTAAATAATATCAATTACTTTTCGTGATATCTTTTTTTTTTCTTTTCGTGATATCTTAAATCAAGGGACTGAAACAATATACTTTATGATTCTCATCAAATGCAAGAATCCAACTTACTACATTTAGTACTAATGTTGAAGAAAATTCACCACTGTTAAGGTTACCAATTCCACAACTGTTGAAGGTTTACATAAAGCCCACATCATCTCACAGCATTTTGATATTAGTCACAAATGTTTGGTCTAGCTTCCAGATTTCATTCTTTAGGATCACAGCTCAGTGGGAGAAAGCTACTCTAAGCTTTCAATTTTTAGAACTACGTTACTTTTGGCTTCTTTATAGACATCTGGTATTTGTCTCTATCCATGGAAACAACAGAAAAAAGAGAGACAGGCTGGTTATCTATTTACGTAAAACATAGAACACAAAAGTATAATTCCAATCCATTCAAATGAATTTGATGAATTTTCTTTTTAAAATACCTATAACTATTCTGGTAAGGTGCTTTTTGGTTGTTTGTTTGTTTGTTTTTTCCCAAGCTCAAAACAAAGCTGTCACTTTAGTATACATAAAAATATTAACATGCCACAAAACATCTGCATATCCTTTTCAAACAATTGATAATTTATTCCAAACCATAGAGAAATAAGGTCAGCTATTTCCATCTCAATTATAAATTAATATTTCAACAAATACAAAATTACTCAAGAGAACTTCTTGGAGGTTGAATCTTACAGTGATAAATTAAAATTAAACCAAATTATTCTCAATTGATCCTCTCCTATCATTCAAAGTAAAAAATATGTAAATCTCATGAAAAATTTAGCATTCCTAATCCAAGAGTAAAGGAAAACCAGTAAGAAACAAAAGATGATGCATCACTGTATGCAATTGTTTATAGTGTATGAATCTGGAAAAAGTACATTGGTCCCTGTTCATTTAAGTAGGGAGTTGTGCTGGAATGTCAACTCCAGCAGGATTGAGTAAAACCATGGGCATTTTCAAACTAAGGCTAAATGCTTCTATAACTGTAGAAGTAGTAACTACTATTTATTAAACCAATATATACTCCACAGTGTTTCTTTTCTTTTCTTTTTTTTTTTTTAAGATTTTATTTATTCATTCATTAGAGACCAGAGAGAGAGAGAGAGAGGCAGAGACACAGGCAGAGGGAGAGGCAGGTTCCATGCAGGGAGCCTGATGCGGGACTTGATCCCAGGACTCCAGGATCATGCCCTGGGCCGAAGGGAGGTGCTCAACCACTGAGCCACCCAGGCTGCCCTCCACATTGTTTCAAAACAGGAAAACTGATAGCTACAACAGCTTATAGTCCCATATTTTCTATTAGAAAACCAACTGAACCAACCATCATTTTCACTATTATTCAGATGCTAGCGAGACACAGAAGTGAAAAAAAATACATTATCCTGGATATTTTATAGTAGGGCTTCTGCAGAAACCACATTTTCAGTGATCCTGTTGAATAAACAAAACTATTTGCAGTTTTATCCAAGATTGCCATGACTCTGAAAAGAACTTCAATTGATGTTGAAATGATGCTTCCCAAAGCACTCAATAATTTCTGAAACATGTAGAAAATAGAAGTACTGAGAGTCAGAGACAATCAAATATCTTCCTGATTTTTAAAGCATGATGCTCTTAAACGACTCGTAAGACTATCAATCTGTGAAAAATTCTCCAACTGATCATATGCTTTGAGGAGGGAGTTTGTGAGAGCTCTTTCCCTTTTCCCACATGCTAGAATATGGTTAAAGGATCCACTTCTAGCATGGGAGTGCACACTCTCCCTAACAAAACAGCCAGAAGAGGTGAAAAATATTTTTAAATATTATGAGAGCATTCGGTAAATGAAGAAACACTTATTCAAGAAAATCTATAAATCCCAGTAAAGGAAGAGAATCTGTGGTGTTTGAGCCAAGACCTGCTCTCATTGCCCTGCCTGGCTTCACCGAGTCAAGAAGATCAATCTCTCTCCCCTACTCTCAGACTGTGACTACAGGGATCTTTCTGGGAAAGGATATACAACAAGCCTTTCTTATTACTCCCACCTCAGTGCTGCTGAGGCTAAATTTCAAGCAAGTGCAGCCAAAAGTTTGAGGGCTTCCTTCCTCTGCACAATCCTATCCTTGAGACACAGTCTCTATTCCAGATTAACGGTTAGGCTAGTATACTGAGGCCTGATAACGAAAGCTAGAGCCGATAACTACTAATCACAGGCTCTAACGTCCAATCTGCACTTACGGTCAATGCGTGCTAAATTTAGTCAATTCAGCTGAGGATTTTTCTAGTCCAATTAATGTTCCAAACAAACTTGAATGCAGGCAGCTATGAGGAGGAACATCCCCAGTCATTTCTTCATGAATCTTCCTCCTTGGTCACATTCATTTCTGCTGTGACATCCTGGTTCCCACCTGTTTCTCAGTCAGTGGGACTGAACAGTCATGAAAGCATCTTCTTTGTCCCTGACGGTCATGAAATCCCTTTAAGAAACAATTGGAGAGTTGTCTAAGGAAGCGATTGGCAGCACAAATTCAGATCTGATTTGAGCTGCGTAAGTGACTTTGGACAAGTTACTTAACGTCTTTCTCCCTCAATTTTCTGATCTGTAAAATGATGACAATAATAGAAACTATTTCATAAGATTATTGTAAGTATTTAATATACATAAATTACTTCAGAAAATGTCTGGTTTTAGATGCATTTGTTGGACCTATGCCTGTTACGATATTAGAAGAGTATCCTTAGTAAATGTAAAGTTTTTCAAATGTAATCTTTACAACTCATTGTGAACCAATATTATACTTTTTTTTACAAAGCAGAAAACTAAGACCTAAGGATATTAAATTCCATGACTAAATATCCCCTGAGGATATCAAAGTCAAGATTTGAACCCAGGGACACCTGGATGGCTCAGTCTTTGGCTCAGGTCGTGGTTCCCGGGCCCAGGGATGGAGTCCTGCATTGGGCTCCCCACAGGGAATCTGCTTCTCCCTCTGTCTATGTTTCTGCCTCTCTCTCTGTGTCTCTCCTGAATAAATAAATAAAATGTTTAAAAAATAAAAATAAAAGATTTGAACCCAAATCTGTTAAGATTCCAAAACGTAAGTCTCTCACTTAAGTTATTGTTATTGTTGAATATGGTCTTCAACGATAATTCACAGATGTACAACCTTTATTAACCTACTATTTTCTCTATGAAAATATATTTGTTCCCCAAAATACTAAACCATTTTGTTAATACTAAACCATTTTTAAATAGAATGATCAAAGCAGCACTCTATAATGACCCTTAAATCTCTGATAAGGAAACACATATTTAAAAAGAATTATATTTAAAATAAATAAGTAAAAACAAAAACTAAAAAATTCTGTTTTATAAGGATGTGATTACTGATTTGGAGAATGATTCTTTTTTTAAAAAAATATTCTAGATGCTTTATTTCATTAGCTTTTATAAAGGGAGGTAACCAGTTTTTTAGCATGGGGCAAGAGAAATTTTCCTTATTATTATTCAGTCTTTATTCTAGGAGTATAAAAGGGGGACCTGTCATAGTGCCAGAGAAATATATGAGGAAACCCTTTTTCTAAATTTCTCCTATAAATATCACTTTCTCTCTCTTTTTCTCTCTCTGTCATACACATATGCACATGCATTCATTTATATATATATATACACACATATCCACACACGTACACATTCATAGCTGTGCATCCACACACATGTTCACTGGGCAAAAATAACACATGGAAAAAGAAAACTTCAGAAAACTTAAGGAACAGAATTTTCATAGTTTACACACTATACTGATTTTGTACACTTCCCAAATCTTCACTATGACTATCCTATTCTTTGTTCATCTATAAGACTTTTAAATACAAAAATACATCTTTACCAACAGGATGTATTTGAAATTGGTGCTCAAACCTGTGTCAAAACCTACTCCATTAATTAGTTTTGCATTACTTAGCCAACTTGGGTAATTTTTAGTGCCTTAATTTATAAAGTAAATATGACATCAATAACTACCTCACAGTCTTGTGAGAATGAGATTAGTCTCTGTAAAATTACTGGAACAGGGCACAGCACATGACATCTGTTTCTCTCAACTATTCTTTTCTGGTTGTCTTAGATTTGACTTGTTGAAGCTCACATTTAAATTCAATGTGTGGGAGTTCATTAGTATCATATCTACATCCTTATTTTTTCACCTATATTCTAGAAAAATTTCAGTTTTCTTTTTTTCCATCCCAAGACAAATGCAATTTCTCTGCATTACTTTTACTTGCTTCTAATCTATCATGGATATAAATTTAATTATAAGCATGGCTCTTCCTTTTTCCCCTTGGTTCACTTTTCATTTTGATGTATTGTTGTTTGTATATTTTGGTTTCTGTGTACGTTCGGATTTTCTTTTGTTTCTTTCTTTTCTTTGGGTATTTCACGTTGCTTTACCATCCTTATGCTGGATCCCTTATTTCAGGCCCATGATGGATCCCTTATTTCAGGCCCTTTTTTTGACTGGGAGAAGAATTTTCTGACCCCATGTTTGTTAACACACAGTAAGCATGAATTTTTCCTTGGGCTCTCTTATTGCTGTGAGAGGGCTGAAAAACAGAGATACAAAAGAAAGAACACAAAAGCAAATGGCTCCTCATGTTTAGAGGTGGAGGACTAGTTGATTCACACTTTCTAATCTATTCCATGTGCCTACAAGTCACAGAGGAATTGCATCTACCTTGGATGGTGTAATACCTGTTCCTACTCTTGACTGGTTAATTAATTTTAAGAGGAGACACGCTAAAATTTACAACGTCTAATATGTCATTTACCAAAACTCTTTCCTGGGGATCCCTGGGTGGCTCAGCGGTTGAGCACCTGCCTTCGGCTCAGGGTGTGATCATGGAGTCCCAGGATCAAGTCCCACATCGGGCTTCTTGCAGGGAGCTTGCCTCTCTCTCTGCCTGTGTCTCTGCCTCTGTCTCTCTCTCTCTCTCTGTGTATCTCTCATGAGTAAATAAGTAAAATCTTAAAATGTTTTTCCTCTACCGTAGGAGCTTTATTTGTGAATACCTCACTGAATTATAATCCCATCATACTGTAATGAGGGTTCATCAGATGGTCCAACAGTTTTCTGTCTACTTCAAAAGGCAACTTTGTTGTAAAAAGATAATAGCTAGAAATTTTCACTGGCAGAAATTCTGATCTCTGGGACAGTGAGTAACGATATAAGAATCTTTCAGCATTCCTAAATTGGTAGGTTTTTGTTCTCTTTCACATAGCACAATAAGCCTAAACCACTAAATGGTGTTCTCAATGCAGTACAAGAGGTTTTGTATTATGTATCATTCCTTTCTTATTTCAGCAACATATTTAACATTTGTTTTATTAGAGTTTGCAGGGTTGTATTTTGTGTTCAGTTTCATTCATAAATATTTTTGTGGGTAACTGAGTAAGTTTTATTAGCGCTCCTATCACAGGATGGTATATCTTTTGGGAATACTTAAGAGTTCTATACTACGTGATTAGATGATGGATTCATGCCAACTGTCTTCCCTCAGTAATTATTTTACTTCAAATAAATAATATGTCTGGACATTTTGGTGTTTCTCCTACCTCAAAATGAATTATTTAAACATGCCAATCATAAAGTGGTAAAGGTGTTTCATGATAATTATAATTTATTTCATTTAACTTTTAATATCCTAGGAGGATATTTTTAAAGATTTGCTTGCTTTGGCATTTTGTAAACTTCCAAAATAAGTTTTGAGATGTGTTTTCTGTTTTGCTTCCTTTAAATTGTAATTCCTCAGAAAAATGAAGAATCTTGTTGTGTAGAAAGATTTCACTTCCGGAATGTGATAAACACATGAAAAGTTGAAAAACAGAATATATGACTTGCAGTGAGGAAAGGACTCTCTTTATTTTTATCACATTCTTTAAGATCACAACTACTATGTGAAGGTAGAAAAATTCCTCAAGGACAAGAGAGAAGAGTGAGATTCAATTTATGTTCAAAAGTCATATATTTTTTATAAGTTCTATATAAATCCTAAGATGCTATTTTAGACACTAATAAAAGTGTTTTTCTTTAAAAGAAACAATGCACTAGGGCTTTAGAATGTCTTTTCTGAGGAGGTACCTCTGAATTCTTAAATAACTTACCTTTCAGGAAAAGGTAGCCATGGGATATGTTCACAAGTGAACACATCATTTCTAGCATGTAAAAGCCCAACTTGGTGTTTTATTCATTGAAAATCATGAAACTGTCATGAAATTGCCTTAAAAGCTTTTTCAGAAACATAGTCCCTTGTTTATTTACTAAAGAACAACTGATTTAAAAACTGTATTTGAGAAGTGAACCACATATGTATCTCTCAAAAAGACCTCTATCACCTGCTAGTTTTTCCCTTGAAGACTGCAACACTCCCAAAATATTTTGGAAATTTCATATAAAAATTGTCAGTTGAACTACCAGCTATAAAACTAAACTACAATAGAGCAGCCACAGTAATTTAGAAATAAAATTGTTTTTTCCCCTCAGAATGAGACAACATTATGGTTGTAAAATAACATTTTTGTGTAATATAAGAGCACATCTCTCCAGAGTAGTTTTAGGAAAATCCTCTTTTGTGCTATATGGATCCCAGCTTCCTCCTGACAAATGGTGCAAAGAATTTGTAGAGCCTGATCCTATCATTCTTGCTCTGTCATAATTCCTAGATATGAAAAGACTGGTAACAGAAACAAAATTAAAATTTTATTTTATTTATTTATTTCAGAAAGAGAGAGAGCATGAGCAGGGGAAGGGGTAGAGGGAGAGGGACAAGCAGACTCCTCCTGAGCTCTGGGCTCTTTGCAGGCCTCAACATGGGGCTCAATCCCGGGATCCTGAGATCATGACCTGAGCCAAAGTCAGCTGTTTAACCAATTGAGATACGAAAGGTGCCCCAAAATAAACACTTTAAACCCAGGAATTATATTTTGATGTGTATAGTTTTATTAAGTCATAACATCTATCATCTATCACAGAATTCTGTGAAAAATTGTTGAGATGAGAAAGGAAGAGGGTCCATTATTTCTTTTTTGACCCTGTTGTCATCTTCCCAGAATAAAATGAGCCAAATGAGAAAAGAATTACTAATACACACACACACACGCACTATATATATATATATATATATATATATATATATATATATATATATGGTAGAAGTTAAAAGACAAAGTCTAGTGCTGATTTTCTTGGTCCTGCACCATGCAAATGGCCTTATTAATAGGTTAATACAGCACAATAGGCATTTATTTTCCTGAAAGAAGGTTATATGATGAACTTTGTGGTTGTGGTTTAGGGTTGTTGGTAATAGTTTTAGTATTTAATTGTCATTTTCAGTGATTTAACTCACTACTTTTGGATACAAAACAGGTCACTGGTTGGAGAAACATTTGCATGACTAAGACAGATCCTTGAAAAAAGGCATTCACCAGGAGATGAGTTTTTGGATTTGAGGCAGCAGTAACTCAGAGAAGTACCCTAAGGTACTCAGGAGGGTCAATTTCTATAAAAGGACATAGTTGGATGTCCATACCGGCCCAGCAATTTGGAGCTCTGAGAAATAGTTATCAGCATGTTGAACATGTATATACATTCAGATATGCTAAGAATGCTTTTAGGCTCCAAGAGAAAACTCCCACAGCTTACAATGCCTGAATATGGAAAAGCAAAGGTGTCAATGCAGAGTGAAAACCTCTTTGGGATAGTGCAGGACTGACCTCTAACAGCAGTTATGGGAAACCAAAGAGTCCAGCATATCCAATACTTGTGTGATCTGCAAATCTTTTGTGTAAGACCTGTTACCTACATCAGAACTCTGGAGGAAAGACTTAGAAAATTTTAACTAAAAATCCAAATTAACCTTATATAGGCTGAGGTTTGAAAACCATTGGATTAGATTTTCCAGCCCCCTCTCTACTTAAGCATGATGAGTTTTGGCAAATAAGAAGAAAGGGGCCTCAGAAGGAACCATGTTGTATTATTTGCAAATAAGGCTAATGGATAGACGTTCAACTGTTGCTTATAAAAAAAAAAGTTGATGTTCTGTTTATATGCTCAAATGTGCAGCAAATCTATGTAGTTCATACCCATTTGTCATCAAGCATATCTTCTCACTGCTCCACAGAGCTGCTATTTAAAGCACTATCTAATCTTGTTTGCAGTGAGCAGTTATATATCTGTATTTTTTTTTTATATAGATGCATTTGCTTTCATCTATGAAGAAATCTTCTCCAATTATACAGATCCAAACCCTATCTATCTCTCAGGATGCAACCCAATGTCAACTCCTCCATGAAGCTGTCAACTAGAGGGAGATTTACTTCTTCTGAGCTCCAATATCACATTACCTAGACCTTTCATGTGGTTTCATAAGCTGTTCTCAGAATTTATCAGTCACAACTCATTCTGAAAGCAAGCAAGACCCAACTGAAAATAAACAATATATGGAAGTTGGACAAAAGTTTGGGCAGAAGTAGAACTCTTTTTGGGTCATTGTTCAAAGGTCATATTCATCAAATATGAGAAAATAACCAAAGGTTAGACAAACGTAATTACCTGAGTGAGCAACATCAGGTTATAAAATCAAGGATGTGGAGGAGTCAAATTGGAGAGGATGGTGTAAAGCCAGAGTTCACATCAATTCTTCCACAAACTTGGAAAGGACCAGTCAGAACTAGAAGAGTGTTAAAATAAGCTTATCTCAAGTGTGTTGAGTGGTGGAGAGAGACAGGTATTATCACTATCCCAGAGTTGGGATATAGGACCAGAGTTCCCATATCAGAGATGCAAGGAAGTCCCAAAGAGGTATGCTCTGGTGAGTCCATTTACCAAGATCATAACCTTTTGGCTATTAAGTTGTAAAACATGTTCATACTCTTGACTTGAGAACTATAGCAGTAATTTCTTTCTAAATAATTATTGCTTAATTGAGAGTGCTTCAAATCTAGATTTCAATGTTTCAAGATAAAAAAATCAGACTCCACATGATAAGATTATAAATCACTTAAAATTATGATTTACTTCTGATTGAACCCCCTTAATGCTATCCCCAAGGGTCTTAGTGCTATGCATTTCACAAACAAGAGACTAAAGTATATTTTAAATGGATGATTGAAAAAATGTTTTATGAAATTAAACTCCAAAAATATTTCTTAGTTATTCAGAAATCAGGCCACAGACAATGAAATAAAGAGAAGACTTATATATTATTTCCTATTATGCCTAATTTAGAATACAAATACAACACAAATGTTTTATTACAGAAAATACCATCTTTATGACCATTGATAATTCCATATGAAAGCACATGTTTATATGTATAATGTTATTCCTTTTTTTTAAATATTTTATTTATTTATTCATGAGAGACACACACAGAGAGAGAGAGAGAGGGAGAGAGAGAGAGGCAGAGACACAGGCCGAGGGAGGAGCAGGCTCCATGCAAGGAGCCCGATGTGGAACTTGATCCCCGGACTCCAGGATCAGGCCCTGGGCTGAAGGCAGACGCCAAACCACTAAGCCACACAGGGATCCCCTGTATATTGTTATACCTTCTATTCAGGACCCTTGCATTAATGTTTAATTTAATACATTACAACATGGTTTCGTATACCCATTTTATTAGTTTTCTATGGAAGTTATCTGCTTAATTATTAATTTTAAAATATTACTTAGAAGATAGGGAATAGGGTGGCAATTATCTCTTCTTTCTATAGAAGAGTTGGATCCCTTTCCATGTAATTGCATGATTTTTTTTAAGATAAGCTCTTAACCATGAGTGAAAAAGAAGATAATATTCAACTTGTAAATGGAATTGCATTCCAAGAGCTCTAGGTGAGTCAATGATTTAACACTAAGGAAGCTTATAACTGCAGAAATTATTATATACTGGTACCAACTCACAAAATCTTAATGCTCAATAAATAGTAATAGCATAAATTCAAGTATACCTGAACAATTTCTAAAATTATCTCCATGGACTTTTAGGGGGAAAGGAATTTAATGATCCTATTTGAATGTTAGGAATACATATTCCCATCCCATTCCCATTCCAAGTAGCAGTATTCCCTGTGGTGACAATAGACAAGAAACTCATTTAATGGTTAAATACTTTTGGTCACCTGTAATTTATGAACTCTCTTATTGTCATAACAAAAGAAAAAAAGTTCTCTGAACTTCTATATACGCTTGCAACAGAAAGGATGTCTTCCTGCAAATCTGAGCTCCATGTTTTGCAAAAAGTAGTTGGCAATGATTTCCAACTAATCACCACCCCTATGAAGGCAGGAATAATGGTGGCTGTATAAGCCCTGACTATAAACAGAGTGCCTATCATATTACTTAGCACAGAATATGTACTCAATAACAGTATGCCAAATGCATACATGCTTGGTTCGATTAATAACGAATAAAAAGAGTTGGGTAAAAGCTGCAGTTCTATTTCCACTTTGGTAGAAAAATAGACTATTGTTAAATCAGAAACTTATTTACTAGTTTCCTCAAGTCAATACATTTGTCAAATCCCTTTTATTGGTGAATTAAATGGATCACAGAGAGAAAATCATATCCACTAGTGAAAAAAAAAGAAGTCATAAATATTTTCCAAAAAGAATGCTGCATATTGAGTGTCACTTCCTTTGACATGTTTGCTACCTTCCTGAATCAATATATTTTGCATGCGTTTCATTGAGTCTGAAGGCTTATTAGTGCTTCAAATATGCTTTAAAATGGAGAAAAAGATTCCCATGTGTTTTCTAACTGGCTACACTTCGTATATCTATCCTATGTACAGAGATAGTGTTTCATTTTAGATTGAAGGACTGCTATAATGGACACAGCAGCATTGTTTCTGAATCAGCAGTAACGGAACGATGTTGCCATTAGTGTGACAAGGGCTAAAGCAATTAGATTTAAACTTGATGAAATAGCTGTACCATCCATTTACTAGATCATGTTGAAACATTTCCACATCCTTTTATGTGTTTGTAATGGCAGGTGCCCTGTGTGTTAGCCCTAGTGTTCTTGTCTGGCACCCTGACTTGTAACAGTGCATACAAAGAACACATTACAGCCTTGAGAGACTGATTATCTCTATTGTCACATCTCTCCATGGTACTGTATAATTGTTTCAGCTGCAAGTACATTCCTGAAATGCTCACTACTGCACACTGGATGAATGTCTGCTCAACCTTCTAAAAATGCTAGTCATTATACAAAGGGGAAAGCAGGTCCCTTTGGAGGCATTAAGGTTGCAGTGCATTCTTTATGTGCTGACCTATAAAAACACAGATGTTGCCAAAACTAACAAATCAAATGAGGAATTCATATGGACTATGTAGTGAATTTGTCTTCAGTGATTTGGACTGCATATTGCAAAGGAATGATCCCATATACCATAAACACATTGTAGTCTGACTAGGTAAAAATAAATGTTACTTTGATATTTTGGCAGTTGGATTTTGTTTTCATTACTTCATATGGATAATATGCATAGATAAGTTCATCATCAGCTGTTAATAGCATAAAGTATCACAAATGAATATTTCTCCTAAAAATATGTGTATATTTGAATTGGAAATATACTACTTTGCTTGAATTTGTAAAAGCAAGAAGAGAAATAAGCAAACTTATTCAAATTAGAATTTTTCTCTAAATTAATCAAATCTTACTTAAGCTTTTCCAGATGTTTTTAGAGTTATATGTAATTATGACTAAGTGAAAACACAGTATGTTTGATTGTTAGATGGGACCTGAAACTGATGATCTTCTAATTATCCTGATTTTCTACTTGTGTGATAGCTAGACCACCTTAGATTGGTTTTGGAATAAAGTCGAGATAGATTTATAATATCAGCATATGAAAGAAAGAACTGGGGAAAAACACTAGTGAATGGATACAGTTGTACTGGTGTTTTATTTTGGAGCCAGTAACCTGGCCAAATTGAGGGCAAGATGAATCATTAACAGGTACAAAATTCAGTTATGATCATGAAGCAAAAGACTAATGTTTTAAAAGTAATCACCTAGGTATCATTATGTAGCATACAGTTGAAATTGACATCCACGGGCTACAAATATTTTAGTAAATATTGCAGGAAAATGGAATATTGTGTATTATACCATCTTTTGACTCTGAAAAAAATGTTTCCTTTTAATGAGAAAATACAATGGCACCATTTCTGGAGGCTGCTTACTCTTCTTCAATTTTCCTGCTGTTTCTACACTTAAATATTTTCTTTACAGGCTCTAATTTGTATGCCAGTGTAGTGCTGGATTGACAGGTAAATTACCCTTTATAAACATTAAGAATATTCACCAGATAAACTATTATACTAAAATACATCACGGAGCTTAGAGTTTTTTCCTGACCTTAGTCATGAAAAATATTACTTTTGAATCTGCAATGGAAATGAGCATAAATTATAACATCATTTAAAAGATAGAGTCCCCCCTCCCATACAATAGGATACATAAGAAAGCCAAACTCTCAAAAAGAAAATAACTAAGCCCTGATTCTCCCCTTTTGAAATAAGTATGTACAACCTCAAATTAACTGCAAAATCCTTGTATATGACCCAGGCAATAGAATATACCAATTGTTACCTTTGATGTCCCAGAGAGTTCTATTTGTGGATTTGGCTGTGGTATCTGCCAAATATAATTTTGGGTTAATACTACATTTTTTTCCCCATTGTAAAGACTTCATTGTACTTTCAGTAGAGATTTATATCCATGCCTTCCTAAGGCAAGTATTAGACTGACAATTGGAAAATAGTATATTAGGTTACATGAATGTTTCAATTTGCTCACGAATAAAAATTTGGAAAATCTTTAGAAGCTTCTATAAAAATCTGCAAGGAACTTATACTACATTAATTTTAAAGTTCTTGTTATATTTCTATAGCTATATTTCTACATAGCTATATTTCTATGGAGTCATAGTAACATTTATATTTCTGAATCAAAAAATTACATTTCTATAAATATATCTATATACATTTCAGTGATAATGTTTATAATGATACTGCCAACTAGGTATTTTTCAATACTTGCCAAGTGTCTTTATATAAATATTAACTTACAACAAAAGAGTTGGAAGTAACAACATAATTCCCTACATTATTATAGAGAAATCTAGAGCCTACTTGAGGCAGAAAAACAAATTAGGGTAAATTTTGACTTTTTTTTATACTACAAATGAGCAATTATTTATATAAATGGGCTGGAATCCAGTGCTGTGTCTACAAATGGTAAATTTATAACAGATGAGCCATTTATTTTTTCTCATTTAGAAAATGAAGAGCTTTAAAGAGAAATAGACAGCTTCTCTAGAACTCTTAATTAAAATTCATGTATCAATACATTGGCTACCAAATATTTTTACCTAATACTTTTAAAATAATTTGATCAGGGTACCTGGGTGGCTCAGTGGTTGAGCGTCTGCCTTTGGCTTCAGGTCATGATTCTGGGGTCTTGGGATCAAGTCCTACATAGGGCTCCCCACAGGGAGCCTGCTTCTTCCTCTGCCTATGTCTCTGCCTTTCTCTCTGTGTGTCTCATGAATAAATAAATAAAATCTTAAAAAAAATTGATTTGTTTTCATCTCTGGTTTCCTAAATGGGATTTTGTGTAAAAATAAATAAAAGAATATCAGTATTGGCATAGTGAAGAGACATTTTACTTATCTATTTATTTCTGCCAATTTATTTCCCAAGAATATGAGTAAACATAAATATATGTCTGCCTTTAAAACTCCTCATTTTCCAAATGAGAAAAATCTCTCAAATAAGAAATAGAAAATGGCTGATCTGGTATAGAACTTATCAATGATAAAGATAATACTGGCTTTAGCACATTTATATAAATAATTATTTATTGCATACAAAAGTCTAGATTCTCTCTAACTTGTAACATATACATACATACATCTGTAGATCTGTATATACACACATACACACACACAGAGTCATTCCTCATAATCTCATTTTGCTTTAAGTAGAAACCATGTCAAATATATTTGTCAGGTACAATGACCCTAACCTGTGTCTTACAAGAAATAGGGCCTCAATCAATCACTTCATCTCTCCTTGGAAATTAGGTTTCACCTCTGTTATGAATTGACAATAATTAAAATTTTTATTACAGCAAAATTACAAAATATTATCTGCTTTGGAATACATTATTTATATGTATCTTTTTCATATTTATAAAAATTTATCTCTAGTTAGTTTTACTCAAAATCACATTATTTTATGTGTTTTTTAAAAGTTAAATTTTGTAGAAAAGATAAAATTAGGATATGAAAGCATTTACACTTAAGTCATACAATACATAATATATAAAATGCTGTATATGGAAATTAATATTATGCATATTAATTAACATTTATAAGAACATAGCCTTATTCACACTACTCTGATGATTTGTTTCTCAATAATATTTCTCAATATTGTTGAGAATGTGCCCATGGTCTAGTGCTATCTGCTTGTTTTAGTACATTGTTCATGCTTCTTGGGTAATCATATTAATATACCCAACCAGCCCTATCTTCCCAACCCTACGAAAAGATAGTCTGGTAAATATTTTAAGTGTTCACTTGGGAGCCCTGAGATAATGTACTTCAGGAAAAAGGGCAAAATAGAAATATATCAGTTCATACAAGAACTGGAACTCAACTTTAAACAGCTTAATTCCTTATTGGATTAAGGTGATTTGCCCCTTGAACAACAGCCTGGCAAGAACAAAGGTGATTTTTCTCTGGAGGAAAGTCACAACATCAAGAACTTCTAATCATCTCTAGAATTTGTTATATGTTATATTATATAATCAATAGAAAATTATTGAATAAAAATTAACAAAAATAGAAAAAAGCCAATCTAAACAGATCCAGAAGAGACATAGATAGCAAACAGAGATTTCAGATTGCCTATAATTAATGTTTTACAATATAAATGTCAACATGAAGAACTTCCATAAAGATCTGAAATATTTAAGGGGACCAGGTGGCTCAGTCAGTTAAGCGTCTGCCTTCAGCTCAGGTCATGATCCCAGAGTCCAGGATGGAGCCTCACATCAGGCTCTCCTTCTTCCTCTCCTTTTGCCCCTCCCCTTGTTCCTTCTCTCTCCCTGTCTCTTTCTCTAAAAAAAAAAAAAAAAAAAAAAAAAAAAAAACTTTAAAAAAAGATTTTAGATATTTAAAAATAGTCAAGTGGAAGATATACAAATAAATAATACATGCAAGGATGCCTGGGTGGCTCAGTGGTTGAGCATCTGCCTTTGGCTCGGGTCATGATCTCAGGGTCCTGGGATGGAGCGGGGGTCTGGCTCCCTGCTCAGCACTTAGTCTAATTCTCCCTTTGCCCCTCCTCCCCACTCATGCTCCCTCTTTCTCTCTCAAATAAATAAATATAATATTTAAAAAAACACATATAACAAAATTAGGAGTTCATTCCATAGCATTATCATTTGATTAGATTTAGCTAAATTAGCGGATTGAAATATAAATTAGAAAATGTCCAGAATAAAGCACAGAGATGTAAAAGAGTTGAAAAAATACCAAAAAAGCCTGCAAAGAAAATTATGCTACTTAGCAAAATAGTCCAGTAAACAGTTAACCAGAGTTCAAGAAACAAAAGATGAGGGAGAAGTAATATGTGATGTAATTATAGTCAAAATAATGTTAAAAATTGATGACAGCACCAAACCGCAAATTCAAAAAAAATTACAAAATGCAAAATGATAAATACGGAGAAAATTACACCTATACACATCATACATAGTGAAACAAAAAACAAAAGACAAAAGACAAAACAAGTTCTAAACCACCCAAAGGAAAAGTATTTTATCTTCTAAGAAGCTATAATAAAACTGACACTTAATTTTTGACAGGGGAAGAAAAAAACCTACAGCTAGAAGATAATAAAATAATGTCTTCAAGTTATTTATAGAATATAACTGCCAATCTAAAATTCTATGCCCACCCAAAATATGCCTCATTTTTTTTTTAAGGATTTTATTTATTTATTCATGAGAGACACACAGAGAGAGGCAGAGACATAGGCAGAGGGAGAGGCAGGCTCCATACAAGGAGCCTGATGTTGTGGGACTCAATCCCAGGACTCCAAGATCACGCCCTGAGCCCAGGGCAGACACTCCATCGCTGAGCCACCCAGGCGTCCCCCAAAATATGCGTCTTAAAGGAAAGCAAAATAAAAGCACTTACTGACAAACAAAGATCTAAAAGTACCTATACCAAGCTTTAAGAAATTAAGAATGTATATTGTAAATTCCTCAGTAACTCCTAGAAATAATGATGTAATGCATAATAATGAGTTTCTAGGTTTAAAATAAAATAATAAAAATACTGGATTAATCCAAAAAGGCAAGGAAGTTAAAAAAAATGTGTGAATACAGGGAAAAAAAGAAAAATGAGTAAAAATATAGTTAATTTAAATAAAAAATACATGAATAATTAAATTTAATGAAACCAGTCTAAATGCACTATTTAAAAGACAATTTGACCCACTGGAGTAAAGAACAAAATCCAACTATGTACTTATACAAGACATACATCATATATATACATATAGAAACCTTTAAAGCTAAAAAATATGCATTATACCAACATTAAACAATCAGATTAAAAGATTATTATAAACTATACATACTATATGCTATATATATTACATACTAGTATCAGAGAAGATACAGTTTGTGCTTAGAAACATTATTAGTTATAATGAGCTTCATTTAATAATCATAACAGTATCAACCTATCAGGAAAATATAAAAATACTAAGTATATGAGAACTCACTTCAGTTCTCTTTTTCTATGTAACAAAACTACCTCAAAATATAGCTCTTTAAATAATACTTTATTGGGATGCCTGGGTGACTCAGTGGTTGAGCGTCTGCCTTTGGCTCAGGGCATGATCCCGGAGTCCCAGGATCAAGTCCCACATCAGGCTCTCTGCATGGAGCCTGCTTCTCCCTCTGCCTGTGTCTCTGCCTCTCTCTCTGTGTCTCTCATGAATAAATACATAAACTATTTTAAAAAGTAAAAACAAAAACAAACAAAAAAACAATACTTTATTATTTGTCATGATTCTAAAAGTTGAGTGGGCTCAAATGGGTAATTTTCACTTAGAATATCATCTGGTTGCAATCAGATGACAGCTGATACATGTGTCACCTGAAAGCTCAACTCAGCGGGCTGTCCAACATGTTTACTTGTATGTAATACACTCGTATATATATACATATACACATGAAAGAAAAGTAAAGCAAAAATAAAAACATCATAAAAACAACAATATAAGAAAACAAAAATCAAAACCTATACATTTTTCTGAAGAAGTAGCTCACAGGAAATTCTCCTACATTATTGCAGGAGTGAATTTGGTACAGCCACTGTAGAAAACTGATAGTATGTATTAAAGCTGAACACACTAAAAAACTATGCATATATATGCATATCACATATATCTGCTTATCACAACATAAGTCCAGCAATATTTGAATTGGCACAATTCAAAAAATATAAAATGGAAAGTAACCCAAACGTCCTTCGGTACTAAAATTAGTAAAGAAATCATAGTATATTTCCACACTCATGACTATCTAGAGATAAAATGAATGAACTAGTGTTACCTATAAAATATAGCAAAATCTGGGAACAAATCGTTTGGATGGTGAGAGACACACATAAAAAGTACACACTGCGTACTCTGTATGATCTACTTAAATAACACACACACACAAAAAAGATGAACTTAAAAACCAGGTGGGTGTTTACCTACGAAGAATGGGAGTGATTGACAGGGAGCATATCATTTCTGTGTGAAATCATACATGCTCTGGGTTTAAGCTGCAAAGTATTATGGTATTTCGCTATAATACCATATTATATGGTATATAAAGTCTAAAGTCAGGATGGATGTCCTGACTTTAGAATGGAAGTGTTTTCAGGTATATCCTCAGCTAAATGCAAGATCCTCTTTACAAAGAACAACTATCATTATAAAATATGTTTAAATATCTTGAATGCCAGAGCTCTGATTCTCTTACATGCATGTTTACTCCATTCCTGAACAGTTTTGGTTATTAAATATTATCCTTCCGTTGAAGAGTAAATCCCATAATTTTCATTCATGTTTCCTAATTCTGCAGTTACCTGATTCTAGTTAACAGTACACAGAGAAAGGTAACTCTCTCTTAATAAGACAACCCCTTGAACATGTGAGAAGCAAACTGTTAGATTTATTTTAGGTATTTATACCTTTATGGCTTCTGCATACATATACAAAATACAAGTTCAGCACTTCTGCTAATTTTACCCACTAAAACTTTCCAGAAAGAAGAAATTCTAGTGAATTCCTGCTAAGAAATGCCAGACCAAAAGGATTAGTACTGCCCCAGGTTCTAAAGGTCAATGGGTTTGTTAAAGAGAGAGGATGAAGGATTTCCTGAAGCCAAATCTCCAGCATCCAAAATGCCCTGTCTGGTTTCCAGAAACCCAGATCTGCAGGCTGCTTACAAGGCAATATTTATAAATCTCTTATGAAAGGGTCAATGCTAGGGTATTGCAATACAAGCTATCATCACTAGAAATAATGTAAAGGTCCTGCGAGAGGCTGCCAGGGTAGGTTCAGCACACACAGTGACAAAGCAGTATCACCTTTGCCAGTCATATAAGAGCTAAGAGGAATATTGTAATTAAATTTCATCTTTCTTAATAAATAACCTATAATTAGCTACATAGGGACTCATATTGGAGGAAATTCAGTCTTCAGAAAAATTTAAAACATGTTCATATTTTTAAAACTTTTTATCCCAAAATGCTTACATTAATGATTAAAAGTCATATGGAAAATTAATTTTCAAAGAAAACCTTGAGATATTGAAGCTTGAATGGCATTTATAAAAACATGTAGTCTTGAGTCCGTGTAAATAATGCAGATAGATTGTTCATTTATAAAGTATTTGGAAAAACATACCTCAGAAGGATTTCTATTCCTGACACTAAGCAGATTTGACATCTTAAAAATTAGCCTGATTCATAATACCAACAAGTCTGGATTTAAGATAACATTTTTAAAAAGCATAGTTGAACTCATAAGTTAAAAACAAAAGAAGACAAACAAAAAACTCCTTTGACCCCAAATGGAGGACAGTGGAAACCAGAAGTGGCAAAATGTAGCTGAACTACAGCTATCTGGGGAGTATTTTCTGATAAAAGAACCAAGAGGCTTGCAATTTACTTTTTTGACAACTGGAAACAATACCTTGGGTCTACAAAAATTGTTGGGTTAAAACTGAGACCCATGGAAGACAAAGATGTTAACCACAAGGGTACTAAGAAAAATATGCCCACTTATGAAGAGGTATGATTAGAAAAAGGAGTTCCTAATGGCACTGGATGGGGAATATACAGCTCATGAGAACTTGAAAATTTGGACCTGATTCCATGCAGCTTTGGGTTTTAGTATATTGCAGGAACTCCCCAACTAAGAAACTAAGAAATTAACCAAAAATGACATGAGATAGTGGCATTTCAATTCACCTAAAAAGCAACTTTCCTCTGAAGGGGCAATATTAAAGCAGGCTCCACAGGATTTCTATAGATAACATCCTACCCAGATAACATCCCATAAAGGCTCAAGATCCTAAATTATCAAACACACAAGGAAGCATCTATGAATTAGAGTCAGTAGAAACATCACCACAGAATATCAATATGCTCAAAAATTAAGGTATTAAGTAATTGGATATAAAATACAAATAGGTACATTTAAATGTTTAAAAAAAATTGAAGGTGGAGTCGCAGTTGTGATTTAAGAACAAAAGATTATGAAAAAAGTCTAAGTATATTTGATGATGAGTGAAATTCGTTTTCTAGACTTGACAAATGTAAACTTTTACAGCAAGAATATAGAGCTAAGTTAAATACTCAAGTAGGTATGGATGACAAAAGAAGTGATGCTACTGGATGCAGACCTGAAAAAGTTACTCCAATTTGTAGCATACTTTTACAAGAAGCAGATATAAGAGCTGATAAAATAATGGATGATAAAATAGTCCTAAAGTTACCTCATTGAATTTCAGAAAGAAGAAAAATGAGGATATAAGGGACAAGCCATACTAAAAAATAATATAATAACTGAGAATGACTCAGAATTGATAAACAGAAAACAGAAAACATGAATCGTCTTATTTACGAAGCATGACACATCCCAAACAGGATGCATTTTTAAGAATCTATACTATGAAAGATTATATTTTTACAAAGACGATTGCAACAGTGTCTTATACTCCAAATGATTTTCTATAGTGTTACCATACCACTCTCCCTCCAAGAGGAGAAATTGAATTCCCTTCTCCTTAAATCTGGGATGGCCTTGGGATTTGTTTGTAAACCATAGAATGTGGAGGAAATGATGCTATTTTACTTCTTCAGCTTGATTGGAAGAGGTCATGTGGCTTCTGCCTCTTTTCAAATACTTCTTTTAGGGGAATTCCCTCCCAGAAACCTCCTTTTTGGAAGTCAGCTGGATGCCAGGAGAAGCTCAAGGTGCATGGGAGGCCATAGGTAGCTGCACCACTCAACTGTTCAAGCTGAACCTCTCCTTAGAGTCATGGCAGTTGAGGTGTCAGACTTCACTTAGGTGAAGAGGTCCCCTAATAATTCCAGGCCTTAGCTATTCATATCTTCTCTGCTGAGGTGCTGGACATTGTGGAGCACAGAGAAACTGTCTCTGCTCTGCTCTCGAGGATTCTTGACCCATAATAAGTACAATAATATAGCTGTTTTAGTCTTCTACATTTAGGATGCTAAAGAACCTTTATCTATGACAGTTCCCTGCAGAATAACAATGAAATTAGAAGATCTTAAAATCAGTCTCAGGACACCTGGGTGGCTCAATAGGTTAAGGATCTGCCTTCAGTTCAGGTCATGATCTTGAGGTCCTGGAGTAGAGCCCCAAGTAAGGCTCCCTGCTCATTAGAGAGTCCATTTCTCCTTCTTCCTCTGTGCATCCCACCACTTGTGCGTGCGTGCACTCTCTTTCTCAAATCAATAAAATCTCTTTAAAAAATCAGCCTCTTAGTTTCTATTCATATATTTATTAAAGGCCTTGTATTAAGATTATGCAAAAAAAACCCACAAAAAACCCACAACACTCTAGAAAAAGGCACAAAGCTGATAGAAATAAATGGTCAAGATTGACAAAAAACTTTACAAAGACAATAATAGGAGATAACCATATGGCCAATAAGTAAAAGATATTCAACTGCATTCGTCATTGGGGAATGCAAATAAAAAATACATTTGGTGGAACTCACCATACCACAATGGTTAAAATGAAAAAGGTGAAAAATAACAAACAATGGTGACGTAAAAACAATCGAAACCCATATAAACTCTTGGTGAGAGTGTAAATTAGTGCCCCTCTTTAAGAAATGTTTTTGAGGTATCTACTCAAGTGAAATGTGCCTAACCTATAGCTCAGCAAATTTAAATTCCTAGGTATAATCCAAACAGTATTACATACATAGGTTCCCCAAACAAAATCAAACCATCATGTAGTAGGATATTCATTACCGCGCTTGTGAATTCCAATGTCATCAAAAGCAGAATGAACAGGGGACGCCTGAGTGGCTCAGTGGTTGAACATCTGCTTTAGGCTCAGGGCATGATCCTGGATCCAGATATCAAGTCCCAGATCAGGCTCCCTGTGAGAAGCCTTCTTCTCCCTCTGTCTATGTCTCTGCCAATCTCTCTGTGTTTCTCATGAGTAAATAAATAACATCTTTAAAAATAAAATAAATTTCAAAATTTCAAAAGGCAGAATGAACAAATATACTTTGACACAGTCACACAGTGTAATACTTCATAGCAGTGTGAATGAACAACGCCAACATAAATGCATAAATCTCACAAACACAATCTTGAACAAAATAAGTCAAGCACAAAATACTATGTACTGTATAATTCCTCTTTAGGAATCCAAAAGAAGCAAAAACCAGTAAAGTTTATTAGAAGATTTAATAATGCATACCAGTGAGAGGAAAGAGCTAATAATTCTAAGGTAGTTTGAGATCAGAGGTTGAGGGCTTGGGGTTTTATTTCTTCAGAGATGGCAGTTGGTTGTATTGGTTCAATTTATGGATTTTATTCAGCTGTAAACTTTAAATACCTTTTTGTATATTTAATATATTTTATAAAGCAAAGATTTTTTTGTTTTTGTTTTTGTTGCTTTTTATTAAAAACAATTGGAGAGATACAGTGGGTTTTCAACTAAGGAATCAAAATAGCAAAAGAAAGCTACAACACACATTATATCTTTAAAGATTAAAAGAAAATAATTTTCAATCAAGAATTTTATATCCAACTAACTTATTCAGAAATAGGGGTGAAATAAAACACCATAAAAAGAACCAAATGAACAGATTTATTCATCAGGGATTTCTAAAATAGTCTCTCTACTCTGCAGAAATTTTCAAACATACAAATAACTTGATCCCAGAAATTGTGAATTAGCGTATTTTTAAAATTTTTTAATTCTTTTATTCATGAGAGACACAGAGACAGAGAGAGAGGCAGAGACACAGGCAGAGGGAGAAGCAGGCTCCATGCGGGGAGCCCGATGCGGGACTCGTCTGGGGACCCCAGGATCATGCCCTGGGCTGAAGGCAGGTGCTAAAGCACTGAGCCACCCGGGCTGCCCCGAATCAGCATATTTGAGCAGTGCCAGGATATGTGGATCCTTAAAAACCATTTCCTACATTTTAAAATGGAGTCTGGGTTAAAAAAGACTAGGATTAGGAAAATCTTATATTTAAAATCTAGGATTGAGAAAAATAATGATGTTTCTATTCAGGTTACCAGCTACTAAAAATATCATTTGTGCTCCCAATTGTTTATTTTATTTTCCTTTGATTACATTGTATATTTCTTTTAGAGTAATTTTTTTTTCTTTTAACTTCTTGCTGTGATGCCTACTGGTCATTTCACTTTGGAAAACAATTCTGAAATGGAGTTTATATTTGTTTGTTAGATGGTATATTCAATTTAACTGTATTATTTTGGAGCAAACTTTTTATCTTTTTAATTGACAGTTTCTCTAGAAATTCTCCTGATACCCCTTGGAAAAACATGTGAGTAGATACACACATAAAAATATATATAAACACAGGGCAGCCGGGGTGGCTCAGAGGTTTAGCTCCACCTTCAGCCCAGGGCGTGATCCTGGAGACCCAGGATCGAGTCCCATATCGAGCTCCGTGCATGGAGCCTGCTTCTCCCTCTGCCTGTGTCTCTGCCTCTCTCTCTCTCTCTCTCTCTCTCTCTGTATCTCTCATGAATAAATAAATAAAATCTTTAAATATGTATATATATATATATATATATATACACACACACACACACACACAATTGATAGAAACTAATGGAAAAATGTGTGTGTGTATGCATCAGTGAAAAAGCAATGGTTTCATGTACTTGTTCAAAATTATCTCTTGTTAAAAAAAAAAAAAATATATATATATATATATATCACTTGTTTGGCCAGCCCCATATTATGAGTAAATCTTAACTCATGTTTTGTAACTGGTATAGAGTTTTTATTTCAATGCATCAAGTTCAATATGAAGTAGCCATTTTATAATATAGTGATTGGAAGTGTTTACACCAGAACAATCAGTACATATTTAAATACTGGCTTTAATAGTTATCTGGGCCAATCCCATAATTATATTTTGTCTCAATTTTTTCATTTATAAATGTGAGAAATACTAATACAATGGTAATGATATAAGTTAATTTATATAGAGGAAATGCCTGAACTTTCCTTTAACCAATAAACAATAATTAGTAATTAATATCATGAAATATTGTTTGCTATTAAATCATCTATATATTTCAAAAATCCTTACATCTAATGTGTTCACAATTTTCTTCATTTCAATTTGAGTTTTTACAGGATTCCAGTATATGTTCAACAGTCCAACTTTTCCATTTGAAAATGCAACTTAAATTATTCTGTTTCAAAAAACTTTAAAAAAAGTGTTAACATAAAAAAATACAATAATAACCATGATTAAATTTCAATTAAATTCAGATTTCATTTTAGCAATTTTATATTAATTTCTCCCACTTCATAGACTTCAAATCATGAAAAATATATGCATGAAATATGACTTTAAAATCTTTCTATAATTTCCTTTTAAATCTTAAATTTTTGAACCTCTTTCAAACAAAGCCAAAAACTGACCTTCTCAGATAATCCAGAAAAGAGTTATTTCAGATGAAAAATAATGCCCACAAACTTGTCCACTTCTGACCATTAAAAGGTTTTGATCATTTCTCTACTTATGTTTGATGACAAAGGTGAAATACACTAATTAGGCTTTTCACTGTTACTTGCTTAATCTTTTTCTTATCCAGATTTCAGTGAATGTGTTTGATCTAACGATGTGATTTAGAATAAATTTCAATGAGTACAAGATGGAATTTTAAAAAGGTAATGAATTTAACTTTTGACGAACTGGAAATTTCACATAATCTTGTATGATATCAATTTGGAATATTCAAACAAATGAGTATGTCAAGATGATGCTAATTTACAAAATGTCTTAACAATTTCATGTAATTTCTATATAAATTTCATTAACTAAAAATGATTTCAATAAAGGGAACAATAGAAAATATTTAAAAGATCTTAAATGAAAAATAACTTTAAATTATTTTTGAAGCATTTTTCTTTTGCAATGTTTACTTGAAAACTACTAAAATATATAAAATATTGCACAAAGAAAGGAGGAGAAATTTAATTTTCTTGAGCTCTATTTTAATATATATTATGATAAAGTTGTAATTTCCCCAAGTAGGGTATAAAACTTTTCACAAACCTTTTGAATTTTCTTATTAAAGAGTTCTAATAGATCTTTAATCCAACTGAAAGATTTTAAGGTTTTAAGTACAAAACAAAGATCTAAACAACAAAATCTAATTCACAAGAGATTAACAACCTATTCAAGTATTATCAAACATTAGTAAATAATTCTAGGAATAATGAAAAGGTTAAAAGCTTTAAAGAGCATAATTGTAAGAGTTAGTAAGTTAGCCAATGTTCTCCAGAGAAACAGAATCAGTAGAAGATCTATAGATAGATAAAATTGATGTTTGTTTGTTCGCTATAGGAATCGACTCATGTTTTTATGGAAGCCCAAAATTTCCACGATCTACTATCTGCAAGCTGGAGAACCAGGAAAAAACTGTAAGAAATTCAGTTTGAGTCAAAAATCTTGACAATCAGGACTGTAAATGTCCGTGGGCAAGAGAAGATTGATGTCCCAACTCAACCAGAGAGAAAATTTGTCTTTCCTCTGTCTTTTTGTTTTATTCAGTGTCCAGACAGGTTGAAGAATGTTAACCTGCATTGGTAAGGGTGCTATTGTTTACCTGGTCTAGTAATTCAAATGCTAATCTCTCACAACCACACCCAGAAATAATCTTTTACCAGCTATCTACACATCCCTTACCCAAACATAAAATTAATGATCACAACTACTTCATATTATGTGTTTTAGAGTTCTGAAGAGACTGAGAGAGGAATAGACTTGAAAACAATGTGCAAGTATTACTGAAAAAATATATGATTTGAAGAAGAATCCAAGCTACTTAAAACATTATACAATTTATTTACCAAACTATATAATATATGGTCCTGGGATGACTGGGTGGCTCAGCGGTTGGGCGTCTGCCTTTGGCCGAGGGCCTGATCCTGGAGTCCCAGGATCGAGTCCTGCATCGGGCTCCTTGCATGGAGTCTGGTTCTCTCTCTGCCTGTGTGTGTGTCTCTCTCTGTGTCTCTCATGTGTAAATAAATAAATAAATAAATAAATAATATATATACATTATTTTTCCTGACTTGGCACTTATATCTTCATAATGAAAAAAAAAAAAGAAAGTTTAAGTTACTATTATCTTGTGAAAATGTATCTAGAAACTTAGTACTCCAAAGCCATTAAAAGAAAAAAAAAATGTGAGTTCTGGTATATAACTTTTGATCTCAGGGTTGTGAGATGGAGTCCCACATTAAGGATAGAGTTTGCTTAAAGAAAGTACATTGAAAAAATAAAAAATAAAAAAATAAAAATAAAAAAAAAATAAAAAAAAAAAAGAAAGTACATTGAAAAATGTGGGTCTTTTTAGAGAAAGAAAGAACTTATTAGCTATCATTTTTTTTCACTTAATAATATTGTCCTTTATGAAAATTAGTAATTTGGCACTCTAATTTTAATATGATTAATATGATAAGTGATTACCAGGCAGCAAAATTATTATGGAAAATAATGCTAGATGTTAATTAAAAAAAAAAACAAAACAACTATGCTTAGAGTCTTGTCTTCTATTTTATAGCTTTGTGTCCTTGGGCAAGATACTTAAGCTCTCCAATCATTAGTTTCCTCATATGAAAAATGACAATACTAAAATAAGATATACCTTGTAAACTTAAATTTAGGTACTTTACCTAAGCCAAGAAATAGATATTTGCTAAGTAAGAATACTATAACTCCTGAGTAAATTAAAACTGGAAAAATTTTAAAACATTAGGTTAACAAGATCACAGCCATATAAAAGGTAAAAGAAGGACAATGGGATATTGCTGTAATTCCCATTAAATTAAAATGAGAAAATAAATATAATCAATCTATTTAACCCAACAAACTACATCTCATAAATTAATTATTATATTATCACAGACTTACTTTTAAACACTAGTTTAAAGACACAATAACAATCATTGCCACAGTAACCACTGAGTGTGGTTCTCTAACAAGATGAGAATATTTTGGTTTAAATTTTTTAATACCTGAACATTTCCAGGATTGAGCAAAATGCCAGAATTATTCATTATAATCACTAAAATGATGTATTAACATCTTAAATGAACCCAGATATTTACATGTGTTTTATCCCAAACGGTGCATTTTATTGTCTGTAGAAAATCTACAGAATCTGGATATAAGATATAAGAATCTAGATATAAGAAGTAAAGAGAAACTAAAATATTGGTACCAGTGAGCTAAGAAGGCTAATGTAAACTAGTGAAAAAACTTAGTGTTTCTTTTTTTCTTTTCTCGTATAGTATTGTGTATAGTGACCAATGCATTATAATGTAAATCTAAGTAAACAGCAAACTATGAACAAATTTAAGTATATGTGTTTGCGATAATTACTCTTGTCTTTTATACAATTACCACTTTAAATTTAATATGCAAGACTTATAAAACTTCATTCAAGTTTTTGGACAAGATACTAAAAAAATATATGAAGTTATGGATTTCAACACTTTTGTTATATATTGAAAGTCCCAAAAAGGTACAAATATATGAACCATAACAGCAGGAAACAGGTAGAAAGTATTTACTTTTTAAAATACTTTACAATATATTTGCATATGGAAAGTCATTATAATTGTATCTAAAGGCTAAGGGAATCACCTACTGAGCAAGACATATTTTATTATGAATTTCCTTAGCAATTTAATAAGCATATATCCTTAAATATTTTCCAATGATGGGATCCCTGGGTGGCGCAGCGGTTTGGCGCCTGCCTTTGGCCCAGGGCGTGATCCTGGAGACCCGGGATCGAATCCCACGTCGGGCTCCCGGTGCATGGAGCCTGCTTCTCCCTCTGCCTGTGTCTCTGCCTCGATCTCTCTCTCTGTGTGACTATCATAAATAAATAAAAATTTATTAAAAAAATATTTTCCAATGATATCCTTTTATATTAAATTACTTTACATGCCAAAATACTTTATTGAATATTTTCAATTTTTGAATATATGTATGCACATATATTAACTAACAAATTTGGGCATGTAATGCACTTCTTAATTATTATTATGTGTTGTGTAATGTTCAAATGTTCAGTATTCCATATTATATATAATAAAATATTCAATATTTTACATGGACTAGGTTAACAATAAATAAGAAGTCTAATATTGTATTACCATCCTAAAAAATATTATTGGAACCATGTTTGCATTCTCAAGAGAAATCTATATTAAGCGTTGGGAATTTATGTCTTCTATTTTCTCTGTTTTACAGGTATTTTAGTACTTTCATAGCTGATTCAGTAGTCAACATGAACTTATCAAAAACAAGTGATGCCAAATTGCTTTCACTTTATTTTTAGATGAGGTTTTCACTTTTCAATCAAGCGAAAGTCCTGGATGTAGTTGATCTTATTTTCTAGAAATAAAATACAAACGGGCTAGTGATTTGACAGTTCTGAAGGGATTCTAAGAGTGGATAGAAGGGATGATTACTTCCCCGTGTGGCCTTCTCCAACTTTAATGATCTTTTTCAGTGCCATACTTGGTTTATGGTGTACTAGACAAGACCTGCAATGGATGTGTCACTCGTTCAATGCTATGATTCTATTTGAATGCTTAGCTCTGTGACTCTTGTGTCCCCACCTATGTCCCAATGTGGGTTTGTATTCCATTTGCTTACCAGACACAGAGTAATAATAGGCATCAAACTTCAAACTTAACCCTAGAATCAAGCCAACATAAGCTTGTCATATGTAGAGAGAAATAATATATGTGATGAAATCTTTAGTGAGGATATTACTGACACTCCTGTAACGCCCTGTCCTTGGCCTTTGTACATTGTCTACACAGACATATATAGTATATTTAACTATCCATATGTTCTAAAAAATGTGTATCTGCTGTCTAAATTTTATTAAATGTATACTGTCATGGCCCCATATAGATTTTATTTATAGAGATCATTTTATTTACTGTTACTTAAGGTATAAACTTTGGAATTATTGCCTCCATGCTTTTAACTACAAAAATAATTATTAATTTCCATTAAATTTACCTCCAAAATCACTTTTAATGGTATTTAATTTTCTCAGAATTTGTTGTTGCCATTCTTTTCTGGACATATTCTCAGCTGTATTACAGAAACAGCCTCCAACTGGTCTTCCTGGATTCAGTAGTTATCTCAAATGTTCCAGTCAATCCATCCTTTACCCATTGACCAAAACCACAATAAACTCCAAGCCTGACCACACCCATCTGTTGTTTAAACCCTTAAATTTTTCTGATTTAAGTCAAAACTTCTAAACATGATTTGCAAGTTTTTCATGATTGAGAACCAGTTTTACACGCTAAGTACACTACTGATTTATTGTCTGTGCCATTAAAATGCCATGTTCATCATGTCCTAACTCACCTCTTTACCTTTGAGAAGACTCTTCTTTCCAGTAAATATTTTTCTACCACATTCATCAACTTTTCCTGGATCTACATGACTCACCCATCAGTTTAAGTTTTCCTTTCCTGAGACTGCCTTCTCTCACCCCCAGAGCACTCAAGTTGGAACATTTCAAATGTGAATTTATGCAACTTTGGGACTACATCCTTACACTATAAGAGAACTTGCCTTGCTCTGCATTTTCTTATTTACTCATTCCTTTCTTCTAGCAGAGTCTTTAGCAGAGTGAGCATTGAATACCTTTTTTGACAAAAAAGAAGGACTAGAGAAAGGGAAGGAGGAAGGGACATGGAAGGTGAGGAAAGGAAGAAAGGGGATAATGGCTAAAGCAGGAGGAAAAGTGAGAAAGTAATCTTTTAGTCAAATAGGAAGTATTTAGCTGAGTCATCAACCTGTACTTCATTTGCAAGAATTAATTCAACCGTAGTAACAATAATACCATATTTAATGAAAGAAACACATTTTCATTTTCCTCAATGTGGCATGCTAGAGATGACCATTAATGACATTTTTCAATATATGAATATTATAAGCAGGTTTTGACATTTTAAGAAGATTTTTCCTAAAACCTGTCAAATTATGATGTGTTAAGCCAATTCATCGGAAGGAGAAAAAAAAAAAAAAAGATATTCCAGGTGATAAAATCACGATTTTAAGAGAAAATCAGAAAACAATCCATTAGATATCCTTTCCTTGGTAACACTACAACTTTTAACATTTTAAAACTTTGTTATTTTAAGTGCTATAATCAGGTTTAATTGAATAGAGCTGACAAAATATTAAAACGTGTAATATATTTGCTCATTTGTTCAATACTTTTACTAATTCAATGAGATTCATATTCAGGTTAGTAATTTACTCGACTGCGTGATTCATTAAAAAGAACACTATTTAATTTGAAAGTCTCAGAGATAAAGTGATGATCGTCTGTATAAACATGTAAGTTAAATTATCTTGCTAATATGAAATTTAGAAGACATTAGACTGAGAACATAAGACACAGAGTATGGGAAGGCTACAGTCAGAAAATACTAAGATTAGTTGTGATTTGTAAAACAAGAGAGAAAAAAATCCAGCAACATCCTTATTCCAACTTGTTTTCAAATGCAGGTCCTAGGTCAGTGGTCTGAGGTGACTAATTCTTCATTCATATAATAAATATTGAATCTGTACAAAGGTGAAAAAACAGTATATAAATCTCTCAAAAAATAACATGTTTGCTAAACTGTCATTTAAAAATCATCTTAGGAGGCACCTGGGGGGCTCAGTTGGTTAGCAGTCTGACTTCCACTCAGGGCATGATCTCAGGGTCCTGAGATTGAGTCTGTCAACCAGCATCGGTATGGCATCGGGCTCCCTGCTCAGTGGGAGTCGGCTTCTCCCTCTCCTTTTCCCCCTGCTGTCCCCGCTCATGCTAGATCTCAAATAAATAAGTCTTTACCAAAAAATTAAAAGATAAAAATCATCATAGGAACTGTGGAAATACTAATATAAATTTCAGAAAACTGAGATGTAATTGTGAAAAACTTTTTTACTCAACTACCAGTGAGATCAAACTAATGTAATACGTTCTTAGAAAAGAAGGGGAAGGAATTTCAGAGAACCATTCTCCACCCATCACTCCATCCATCTGTTCACCTTACTTTCCCTCCCTCATCTGTCCCCTTGTCCCCCATTGCCTTTTCCTCTGTTGTCTCTGTTTTTGGGTGTTCTTTCTTTTTTGTGCAGGCCAAATTCCTCAACTTGACAGGGACCAGGAGTACCAGAATCTTTAGCACTTCACGTCTTTCTCTCTTCTACCAGAAAAGAAGTGCAGGTCATTGTCCTGGGAGAGCTCCCTGATTTGCCCCATAGGAGCCAGATTTCCACTCCTGGGCTAAGCAGCTGTAATGGAGAGGGGATAATGATGGCCTTAGCTTAGATCAAGTATTCAACTTCCAAAACCGAAGATTCGAAGAAGGTAAAAGCTTCCATGTGAACCACATGTTTAGGAGAATTTTCCAGAGGCAAGGGGTGCTGTTTTTGTTAGACAAACCATAGATGGCATGTCATAAGGTATGCTGGGTTATACAGGAATTGAAAGAGGCAAAGATAAACCTAAGACATTTTTCAGAAAAATCATTTCTAAAGCGGCATAATAATGTCAATATATCAAGGGAAGAACCAAGGCTATTTCTCTGTGAAGTGATCTAAAATTAACTTGAATTAGTCAATACATCCATTTAAAGCTTTTCATAAAAGCTACTTCCTTCTTATTCTCTTTCTACTGTCCAAACTCCTTTTGCCTGACAACAAACTATTATACTTTGGCAAATTTACTCTCTGGCATTCATAGGGGAGTTGCACACAAACAGCAGAAGGTCATGTCTATCCCTGTTCTAGATTAGAGTGAAAGCAAATAAAAAGGACTGCCAGGGCATAATGCCTCACAGACCCATTCCTGGTTTGGGATTTAGCCCAAAGTAGACGGATGGATATTTGAGTTGCTGGTTTGCTCACTTCCATCTAAAAAGTTTGATTACTTTTAATGACTTAGGATAATAACAATAGTCTCATAGTACCTTAATTTTAGATCCACAAATTTATTACCTTTTTTCATTTTTCAGCTAGTATTATCAATATTTAAAAGAATTCAATTTAATTTTCCAGATATTTTTAACATTTTTTCATAAATTTTTTTCTTAATCATTACAATACATGTGTTAGCTATTTTTATTCTCGTTTTTGAAGTAAGAAAACAAAGAAGCAAAGTTAAAGAAAGTCTCTAAGTTCAAATAACTGGGAAATGTGTGTGTTTTACTTACAGCTATGACGGACTCTGTTGTCCATGTTCTTTATACTTCAACAACTACAGCATTCTAATAGTTCTCATTATTGTCCCCTCCCACCACTCTTACTACCTAATGTTTAGATAATTCTTTAAGTATGTAGCCTATTTCAGGTGTCTCCTTAGTTTAGGCTGTTTTTCAGATCCCTGCCATACCAGATTTCTTCTACATCACTGTAAATGGCACACATGCTCAAAACCCATCGGGACCAAATGCAATAATTTACATACCATTTTCTTATATGTTACTAGTGAGAAATAGGTACCCAATGTAGCCATTAATAAAACTAGCACTGAAAAAAAAAAAAACTAGCACTGGTTATTAATTGTAGTCATAATCAGATCCAAATAACCCCCAATTCTGCTTTATGTTTAACTAAACAGGCATTTATTTAAGACCCCTCTTTGAGTCTCTACATTTTTGTGCTGCCTGCCCTGTGTCAGTCAGAAATCGTTAGCTCTTCTAAGCTCCTATAGAACACCCTTGACATGCCATGTGCCAGATTTATCCTTTCTGTGGCTGTTTGGCCACATACTTGAGACTTGAGGTTAGAGATTTTGTAAAACGTCTTATGTACTGGCGTGCATCTAACAACTGCCTTGGATATAGATGCTCCAATAAAACAAAACAAAACAAAACAAAACAAAACAAACTTACTTTCTCTTAGCTGTTAATGACCTTTATTTAATTAGGTCACGACATAGGTCATAATTAGTTCATTATATAGCTCATTTCATAGTCGGATTAAAATATCTTAAGTAATAATTTTTGTTCCTAGCTAAGATTTTGCCATACCAGTTTTTTTTTTTTTTTAATAGCAAGGAATAAAATAGAGGAATTCAACTGGGACAAGAAGAAGGCTATGATGATATAGAGGATGTCTCTATCAGACATTAACAAAAAGTAGAACAGATACTTCCATTCCTGTAAGGAGAGAGTGACAATGGGGGGATTTCAGATAATGAAATAAACATGTATGATTAAGACTGGGCTTGTTAGGGAGAAAGCACTGGGCACTCACCCAACAAAAGGATAGAAAATTTCATCAGTAGTCATCCTGACAGATAAAAGTACAAGCAATTTAGAGACCATTCCAGCCAAAAACCTCACAGCTGAGTCCAGCTCAAGGACAAAGAAAAAGTTCTATGTTATGTCAAGGAGAAATTGCAAATCAATATTGTTGGTATCATCTGGTTTTGTAGAACAAAATCATGTATGGTTGTTAAGACTGCCCACTATAAGCCCTAGAAGAATATGTGTCCATATTAGGGTGCTCACCTTTGTGTGATGACATTATATTGTGACATTATGACCCTCCATGCAGGGTTTAAGGAAACTTTTCACACTAAAATCCCTTCTGGAACAGAGAGAGGGAGAAGGAGGTGGTTATAAAGAGAATTGTTAAAAAAGAGAAAGATTGCCTCAAATAATAACAAAACAAGATACCTTAACTGGAAAGTGTAAGAGTACCTTAATGTTTGTGCCAGTGCCATGGTGTTTTGATGACTATAGCTTGATAGTATATCTTGAAATCTGGAATTATGGTAATTCTAGGTTTCTCGTTATTTCTCTAGATTGTTTTCACTATTAGGAGTCTTTTTCAGTTCTTTTTTCTTTTTAAGATTTTATTTATTTATTCATAGAGACAGAGAGAGAGAGAGAGGCAGAGACACAGGCAGAGGGAGAAGCAGGCATCATACAGAGAGCCTGACGTGGGACTCGATCCAGGGTCTCCAGGATTACACCCTGGGCTGCAGGCGGCGCTAAACCGCTGCGCCACGGGGGCTGCCCGCTTCTTCAGTTCTATACAAATTTTAGTATTATTTGTCCTAGTGCTGTAATAGTCACATGTGGCTATTAATGATTACCATATTGATTAACATACCTCTAGACAATTACTTATCTCCTTGCATTTATCTTCCATTAATAGCAAAATATCTAACTTTACTAAATGTCTTCTCTTTGTCATCAGAGGTGAAAATGCAAATTTGAATTCTCAACTGTGTTCACTAAAAGCTACAGCAGACTATCAGCTTTCTTTACATCTTCTTGAAATAACAGTGTAATAGCTGGGACAACTGAATGATAACACTGAAGGACAGTGATACCATTATAGCATCTGTTCATCTATCATCTTTTTATAGCATGGTTTGGAATAAATGATGAGTGATGAAATAATTCCTAAGATGATGATAGCAAATATTTTTAAGACATAGCAAAAATAAGTTAAGAACCCATAATGTATCTTAGATTGATAAGAGGATCTAGTGGACACATAAAAGTATTTGCCAGATACAATGGATTTCATTCTAATACAAAAGAAAATATATTTTTTCCTCTGGTCTTTGGAAGATATCTAAGAAAATAATAAAATATTAATCACTATGCATAGTTAGACGTGTTCAAAAATAGAAACAAAAGCTGAAGCTAGGCACAATGCCCTCTAGTAGTCTACCAAAGACTAAAGATAGATGTTGTATGTCATTCACCATTTTGTCTTTGTGCTTTCCTCCATTGAGCTGCCCACAATGTGATATAATTTTATCAACTACAGCAGTCATCTTGACTCATAAGCACAAAGTTCACACCTGTGGAAATATCAGAATGGTAAGATGAAAGAATCTGGTTATGAAACCAGAAGCTACCTCTTAACTTTTTATTTTTAATACTTGGTATGGCCAGTATGGCCTTCGTATAGAATAGTATACAAATGAGAATTATACCCATGTTTTTATTGTCATTCTCTCACCCAAAGATATTTTCACATAGAGCAATGATTAAGTTAATGCTAAATTACACACTAAAGGAAAAAAAAAAAAACAAAACAAAACACAGCTGTCTGATTTATTTAAAATATCTTTCACCTAACTTCAATTGTCTTCTCGTTTTACTCCATACTTGTTTACTGAATGACCAGAGAATTCAAATGTCAATCTGGGTTTCTTTCATTTTTAAGAATGCATTGATGTTGAAATGATGAGAACTGGTGAATAATAATTGTTGTGTAAAGTGAAATTTATTGTAAAAGCACTAACAGATCTTTGAATAGATAAAATTCTGTTAGTAAGCTTATTGCCATCTCAAAATAGTGCCAGTTCATTCAAACAGGACTATAGTTGTAACAGTATGACTGTTGTTCAACTGTTGTTACAACAGTTGAAACAGTATGACTTTAGACTTTTTTGTTTTTTAATGCTTTCTTAAGTCTGGACACTGTATTATCTATATTTGTTTCTGGTTGAATATGAATAAAACATCAGAAACTAAGTTATATGTCCAGGTATATAAAATTGCCTTGACCTCTTTGTAAATACCATCAAATCTCGCAGAAAAACACATTTTCTTTATTTCCAAAATAGAGGGTGTTTTATTTTGAAATGAATAGGTCAAAAAATAAAATTGTATGCATTTTAAAATATGGATATAGGAAACTATAAAGGAAAAAGAGAGCATGTAGGTCAGGTTAATGATCCTTTGCTTATCACAACCTGAACAAAATCTATAAATGTTAAAATATTTTAGGTTATTTCCTCTGCACAAATTTCAAGCATATGAAAGCCTACACAGAAATGCGATTTTATACTACTGTTATCTAAACATTCAGTCCAATTTTCCTTTTGGTGTTAAGATATCTAAGGAGATATATAAACACCAGGTTTAGGAATACAGGGGCTCTGGTGAAGAGAATTAGAATGACTGGGTCTGAAAAAAAATTTTTTTTTCCATGAAACAAAAAACAAAATGAACTTTCTTAAAGAGGAAAAAAATAACTATAAGCATCATGCATCTTTCTTCAAAACCATTTTTGTCTTAGTAACTTTTAGCATGAAAAAGATTAAAGGTGAAATTTACAAATAAATTAAGATTTTGAGTTTTTGTGTCCAGATTATTCATATTTAGTACCTGAAAAATACTTGCGACCTATATTGTCCTTTTATTTTAAAAAATAAATCTATTTGTGAGCAGACTCTACAGTTGGAATTAATTTATTGAAAATTAAAGGCATGGCACCAAACACAGAGAAGACAATAACTGCATTCTGAGTTCTACTCTGACCTTTATCTTTCAAAACAGTAACTCTCCAAAATTGCTGAAAGGTTAACTAATCTCTTAAAAGGTCACCTGTCTTTAAACTAGCTACAGTGTATAAATGCTTTTCTGCTATCCTGGAGCAATTCATCAATAACTCATTAAAATGGCACTGTTTCTTTCTTAAAGTTTTTACTTTCCTGAAAGGCTATTTCCTCTTGGTCAATGTAACATTTAACATATGTCATAATTTATGGAAATATGAGTACATAAGGCTATTATAGTGTGGCTTGGTTAATTAAAACTATTTATTGAGTACATAATATATGCCAGGTGCAGTTCTAGTTGCTAGGAAAAGTAGGCAAAGAAAAAGTCATAGAACAGAAGAAATGTTTGCTATGATATGTGTGCTCAAGTATCATGAGTATGGTGTACATCAGCATGTGATATTTAAGCCAATATAATGTCTCCTTAAACACTTTGAAAGAAAATGTACTTATTTTAATATTACTGAATTGATTCATTTTCAAAAGTATTTTTTCCTAACTTGTTTGAGAGCCTCCAGTGTTTCTTAATATCCTTAATGTTAAATATAAATTAAAGAAAAACTTTGTACTTGGAGGTACAACTGGATATTTTAATGTGATCAGAAGTCACTAAAAGATTAATGGGTTGAATAAAGTGACTAAGGTAGATGAAAAGGGGCTCCTAATTGTGGACAAGGATAGGGTTCTAGAATAATAACATAAAATTGGCTTCTACTTTCAGCAAGTTGACCCAGAAGCTTTTTGTTTTCTTTTTTTTTGGTATTGTTACTCTGAACGGGATATGAAATATTTTTTTGTATAATTTTTGTCTATTATTTAAAAATGAGTCTTGCAGAAGTACATGAACATGTATTAGGGTTAACCATTACCTACTCATTTATTAAGGCCCAAAACGCAATTCTACCCAGAAGGACAATGATGTGCTTTATGAAGAGAGACTTCTTTCTCAAAGAAATAACAATTTGTCCACCCTTTAGATGAACAATTACAGTTAATAATAAAAGTGGAAATTCAATTTATAAATCCATTTTATTTAAAAGTGTTCTCATTTTTGGCAGTATTAAATTCATGTTTTTTTCAAGCAGTGGATCTGCCATATATTAGCTAGCTTTTCCCCAGCACAAGAAAAATTATAAAACAGAAAATGCACCAATGAATATCAGAGAGTATCACACCTAGCAACGCCAAGAAGTGTTTTATGAAACTTGTGTTTCAATTTTGTTTATTTCTGTGTCTCTATACATATATTTACGTGTAATAGGTTACAGTCTAAATCCTTTTCTTGTCATTTTTTTAAATCTGTAAGACACTAAATTTGAATATTAAGTCAGTCTTGATACTGAGAGCACCAATAAGAAATAATGTCTGATTTTCACAAATAATCATTATTTTCACATCTCTTACTTTTCTTGAAAATAAGCTGGAAGTTTCAGCATTCATAAACAAATTTATGTTCATTTGGTGCAGCTGGGTGACTTAGTCGGTTAAGGGTTAAGTGTCTGACTTTGGCTTAAGTTATGATCCCTTTGATCGCAGAGTCACAGACCAAGCCGCCCACCCACCCTCTGCTCCCTGCTCAGCAGGGACTTGGTTTCTCCTCCTGCCCCTCATCCCACTCAGCTCTTGCTGTCCCTCTTGCACTCTCTCTCTCAAATAAATAAAGTCTTTTAAAAAAAAGCACACACACACACACACACACACAGAGAAATCCTGAATTATTTACTAATTCCTTACTTTTGAATTCTCATTCTTGCCTAGGAGTGAGTCTTAGCTCCAATGAGACTCCCTATGAGAAACTTTCCTTTTAACTCTCCAAACTAAAGTACTATCACCTTTTGCAATGCCAGTCACTATTTAGAATGTCACTCTGTTTTATTTTCTTGATAGCAATTTTGTCATAGGAATGACAGCACTTGATTTAGGAAACCAACAAAAACAATGAAAGGTTAGAAGTCCTTTTAATGTAAAGACTTCTTTTTTTAACCTTTCTGTGTAAAAGAAGCTATACAGACAAAGCCGAGGACAGATCAGTATATTGCATTTCAGATAACCTTCCCAAGCCCTTAAAATCCAGCAAATTCTATGTTTACCTTCACTCAGGAGGAAATGAAGGCAATTTAACTGGAAAAGAAGAAAGAGGTTTCAGGCTTGCTTGAGGCTCTTTCCTGTAATCCACCTTACCTATGATTCAATATTTTTGCAGTACCACCTTGCTAGTTTTATCATTACTTATCTTTCTAAAATGTCTCTTACATTTTGCATATCTATCTTTTTAACTATGATAAACTACATGCACTGCACTACTCAGGAAGGGAAGGTTATTATTGTAATTAACTAAATCTAAATAATTCCACATTTCTTTGTGAATTGAAGGTTGTTTCTCCTTTTTCCCGTGGGAAAATAGGCAACAATCAATTCACTAACATGAGTAGGTATGTATTTGTTTAGCATTCCATATACTACTTAATCACTTTAGGATCATTATGGCCCTATGGCCACTCACAAACTCATTTTTATTTATGATATTGTTGTTCTGCTCTAATTTTAGTAGTATATATATATGAAAAAGTATACATATATATGTATGTATATGTTATATTTAATATGTATAAAATATTTTTATATATACATATACATATACATATACATATACATATAGTATATTAGTATTTTCCGGCCTCCCTAACAGGACACTAGTTCTCTGGAGCAGTACATCACAGCAACTCCAACAACTTTGATAATACCCAGCATACACTTGACATCTTACACATAAGACAAATAATCCAAATTAAAAAAAAAACTTTTCCCCTAAATGAATTATTTCTCTCTTATTTAGGATTTGCTTTTTGTTAATAAATTTTTTTCCAGGTACAACTTTGACTACATCTCTGAAAGAATTGTTTGGTAGTGAAATTGTTGGGTACTGAAATACAGACAAATTTGACATGCAGACTCAGAATTTTTCTCAGCTCCAGTACTTTTTCTCCTATTAAGTTTCTATTATAACTTTTATAATGATTGTTTTGGTTTCTAATTAACAATATCTATTAAGGCTTAGGTTTGAAATTTCTTGATGTCTACCATTTATACTTATCTCACATCATTTTGATACTTGTGCCACTTGTTTCACTCTTAAATCTTTTTTGTGCTTTTCAAGTTTTCTTTCTTAATCTAATTTAGATACATTTGCATCTTTTTTTAACCTTTAATTTTAGATTGTTCTCTCTTTGGGAGATATTTTGTCTTTCTTCATAGAGCTTCTTATTGAGGATTTCTAATCCTTATTTTTTTCAATACTGGCAACAATTCATTTTCTGTTGTTTTCAGTTACATCTGATTATTTTTCAACAGGTAGAAAATTTTTTTTTCCCCTCATGGTCAAATATACATTTATCTCTCTCTTTGCAAATAGAGAGGCACATCTACTTTGTTTCCATTTTTTGTGATTTTCAGTTGCTAACATGAAGGGATTACCTAAATCTTGAAATCTAGTTTCTAGCATTTGCTCACCTATCTGGTAGAGGAACATTTCCCAACCTCTTTTTGATTTAGCAGCCCCTTTCAGAGTAAGACATAATCCCATTAAATGTGTAAAAAATTACTTAAAGAAGTATTTAGTATGAAATGTATTTCATAATAACTTTTTGTTAAAGAATGCATTATAAAGTTCATTTTGATAAAGTAACAATATTCATAATAGAGTCAATATTGACTATTTTATATTTAACAGTGACATACTCTTTACTTAATTTAAATTAATTGATTTTACAGTATAGACATATTGTTAAATATTTAAATTGTACATGATACTGTATTTTGGCTTTTTATGAAAAAAGATTTGAATATAAGTTTAGTTTTATATCAATGGTACCAAAATAGACAAAAGCCACTATCATGTTTTGAATCACCTCTGTTTCCTAAAGGATAAAAACTTAATTTGTTTTTAAAATTACATAGATAATTTTTCAGTGAAAAAATTAGAAATGGTTACAGGGTGCTATTTGCTAACTCCTTTACTCAAAAAAATTTGAAAAAGATTTAAAAATTTTATGCACCATGAATAAAATCCACTTAGCAGGAATCATAATTTTACTTTCACTTTATAATACTGGATTTTGACATAACAGAAATATTTTGCTTGATCATAGGAATAAAAATTTGAGGTCTGTTGGAGATTGAGGATAATTTTTGAATTTTAAGATCTTTGTTCCTTAATATTGCAGTATTTCAACCTCAGTGGTAGCTTTTTTTTTTCCTCTAATAGACTGTTACGGGTATGAAATAAATAATACATAGAATTAATAGTGGAAATAAATGTAATGGACTAACACTTAAAATATCACTTTGATGAACAGCTTTTGTCTGAGGGATTATCAAAGTTAATGAATATAACATTAGTTTTCTCAGCTGAAATTCACAGTTAAATGTACATGCTAACATAACACCTACTTCTTAATATAAGCTCTCAGAAAATGGCAGGAGGCATCTAGTTATACAGTTAAACGTAGATAAAGTATTCTAAGTTACTTCCATTGTCTGGGAAGTACAAAAAGTACTGTTACATTAGACTTTAATAACTTAAGGAACAGCTTGTGTACTCTAATGCAATAATGATAAAAGTCTACTAAAAGAAAGTAATTCACAAACTAATAGACAAAAAAAATGAAATAATGAGAAAAAAAAACTTGATTACTCTAAAAAAAGGCAAACAAATGGGCTACATTTTCCAATTAAAAGAGAAAGTCACTGTAATGGGCTGAATTTCATCCTCCCAAAGTTCCAAATCTCCAGGATCTCAGAATGTAAACATATTTGGTCACTGCAGATGTCTTTAGTTACATTAAGATAAAGTGATACTCAATCAGGTGGGCCCCTAATTCAATGACTGATGTCCTCATTGGGCACAAAGACACAAGTATTTGAAGAGTATCACTTGAAAATTAGAAATATGTTGCCATAAGCCAAGAACTACCAGATGCTAGGAGTCCTCTGAAATAGACTCCAAGAAGGCTATATACAAATGATATGTCTAGTAGACAAATGGTATGTCTAAAAGGATGCTCAGCAGTCATCAGAATACTGCAAATTAAAACCACTTTAGAAATAATGACATACAGCAGATTAGCTAAACAATCTGAGACTGCCAAGTGTTAGCAGAGATGTGAAGCAACTGAACATCTCCTACAGTGCTGGTAGAAAATTTCTGTCTATATCTATACTTAGGCTGTGTTTCTGCCACACAACGTAGTATTGCCATAAGGAGAGCAGAAAAGACAAGACCACAATTCCACACTGAGCAATTGTCAGTTGTCAGCATTGCTGCTAAGGGACCAAAAATCTACAAAAGTTTGAGTAATCAGGACTGTGATACTTGGACATAAATTCCAATCTCAAGAAATTTGTCCTGAGCAAGAAGTCTAAGGAAAGGGGTAAGGGAAAGAGCAGAACATAGCATGCTCCACTCAGGTCTGTTAGACATTTTGTGTAAATTTTGCTCTCTACATCTTTAGAGGGCATCATTTCCATGTTGGCCATGCTAGTGGGGTACTTTGGAGCTGTGCAGTGTACTATCTGACAATATAAATGGTACTTCCATACTGAGCCAGATATCTAATCACTGACATGCAAAACTGGATTTGGATATAAAGAATCATATATTAATGTTTTTTTACATCTAAAAGTAATAGTTGGAAAACAATTGGTGCAGCCTCTGTAAAACAGAACGTTGTAAACTGTTTTTTGTAGACAATAATAACAATGAAGAAAGCTCTGCCCAGGTGTATGATCCAATGTTGAATATATCAGGTCAATTATTTTTGTACATACTACTGAATTTAGTTACAAAATTAATATTTTAAGTAGCTGTAATAATGTAAAGTGAAAGACATATGATATATTTTCAATAATTTATTTTAAAAAGAATAAAATTAAAATCAGACAGTGTAGAAATGGAAGGACTTTCACATCTCTAACTTATGTAACAAAGCATGAAGTCTTTTCTGCCTGTTACTGTAAATTAGATTGAGAGTAGTAAGATCCAAAGTATTAAGAGGTAAGATTTTCCTCCTGTTGTATGATACATAAAAATGTTGATTACAAAATAGGTTATATGGTTAAAACATTCATTTTCCCTTCAGTATTAGTGAAGCAGTCTCTGCAAGCTTATTTTCCCACTGAAGTATTTTCCAAATAAATAAAAGATTTTTCAAATTGAAGTTATCTTAATACGATGTTATATTAGAAAACCTAGAGTATACATGGGAATTAGCTCATGGAGTATTCTGCTCATTTGGAAACTTAAATCTCTGCCTCATCAAAATATAGATACCTTCTGAAGTAGGCACTTTTACTCTTAAATATTACTGACACATGTAAGCTAGATCACTGTAGCAAGTAGCGGGCTAAATGGCACCCATTAATGTCTCATTACATAGAAGCTTATTTTAGAAGAGATTCTAATATCTTTCAGAACCCATGGAAAGGATACAGAAAACTTCATTTTCAGTACTAACCACTAAGTAAAGTTGCCAAACTTAAGATAAGTGCTCATTATCAGAGTAATCAATTTTTTAAAAGAAAGGAACTAATTGTCAGCTTTGTGGCCAAATCTTAGCAGAGACAAAATGTTGAATATTTTTAGAAACTTAGAAGTGATCTATAAGCTCTCAATAGAAATCTGTTCCTTACTCCCACTGCTAATTATTCCATAATAAAGAAAAGTAATATAAAATACATTTAGGAAACTATAAATCAAATACTGAATTAAATGACAGAGTGTATATTCACTTTTCAAAAGAAAAGGCACAGACAATGACCTTTTATAAAAGACTTTAGTCTCTTTTTCTCATCGTATTACAAAGATGGAATCAGAATATGGAATTATCTTCCATTATCTCCACCAGGTAATATTTCTTGAATACTCAAATTCTATATAGTGGAAGAAGTAAGAATTTACCAGAGATCATTTTAAAATTGATTTAATTTATTCAATGTACATTTGAAGAAACATTATTAATACTTTCTACTTTAATAAGGATGCATTTGGTTGCAAAGAATAGAACACCATCACAAAGTAACTCATGATGAAAAGATCATTTATCTCACCTGGATTTTAAAATGCAAATACATAATGTCATCAACTATCTTTTTCATTTGCTTAGTTTTGCCTGTCTTGGTTACTTTTTATCTCTTAATTTCATCCATTTTTTCTTCAAATAGGTACATCTATTTTCTGGGGAGGGTAAAATTCCAGCATCCCATCTTAACACCTTTATGAGATAAAACCTTTTCCAACTACTACCTACTAACAGTTCAGAACAACCTAGACAGTGGGATACTTGTCCTACCTTTGGACCAAAGACTAGTTCAGAGAATGAAAATCCCATCAACACTACAGGTAGTGGGGAAGTTCTCTAAAAAAAGTGTGATGAGTTATTTTAGAAGAAAATGTATGGAAACCATGCTAAGTAGACAAAACAAACAAATAAAAAACACAGTCTACTATATTTTCTACAACTAAGGTATTTAAAACTTCCATACATACAATTCATAGAGACTCCTATGAGATATATAAAGTTAATATACTTTTCTTTTTTTTTAAGATTTTATTTATTTATTCATGAGAGACACAGAGAGAGAAGCAGAGACATAGGCAGAGGGAGAAGCAGGCTCCATGCGGGGAGCCCAATGTGGGACTCAATCCCAGGATCCCGGGGTCATGCCCTGAGCCCAAGGCAGGCACTAAACTGCTGAGCCACCCAGGGATCCCCCTATACTTTTCATATAGTATAGGTACTTATAATTTTATTTTGTTGGTATAAAATAATAATATAAAATCAGAACTATCAAGTCAAGCATTTTAAGAAACACAAATTTGGGAAATGACAATATTTTTTAAACTATCATTTCCATTTATGATTTCCAAATTATTATTTTCCTTTATTTAATATTAACTTTAAGAGATATGTGAAGAAATAAAATATTTTCCTTCACATTATAACTCAAAAATTGCTATTGTATAAATCATGATATACAAGACCATGTCTGGACTATTATGTGTGATTTGAGGGCCAAGATTTAAGAGAGATGTGGACAAATTAATTTTATTCAGATAAGGCTGGTCTGGCCTGATTTTTCAAAAAATGTTTAAAGACCATATTCTGTGATTAATTTGAAGAACAAAGAAATTAATGCCTAGGTATTAGAAAATTTAAGTTTAAAGGACTAAAAAGTATCTACAAATAGTTGAGGAATTCTTTGTTAGAAAGGCCATTAGGAATAATAAGTGGAAGTCATAAATGGGTAGAATTTGACTCCAAATATAAATTTTAATAGCACAACTAATAAAGAAAAATTTAATGAGGATCTCCTAAACTACCTCTCATGCAAAATACTTAAACAGATCCAGAATAAATGTTCTAATAGCTATAAAGAAGACTGAGTTGTCATGAGTTAGGAAAATAAATGCCTGTAGGCTTAATATTTTTTAAAAACAGATATATTATTTCTATTTTTGTTTTAGGTAAGTCATTGAAACTAAAATAAAATAAATATTCATCTTGATCAGTAATGGAATGATTGATGAATATTTTAGAAAGAATGTCAATTAAATATTGAATGTGTTAACCTTTTGACTTCATTCATAGATATTTTTAACAGTCAATTTTGTTTAAGAGAATAATTCCTGAAATACAATCAACCTAATTAATATATTATTGCTGACAGGAAGTAATTAATATTCATTGTAACTTAAAGAATATATTAAGCTAATTCGTGATACTTTTCCAGTAATATGTAACAAATTATTAAACTATATTAATATTAAGGAGCATGTAATACTAATAGTGTGGTAGCATTATATCACAAAATTTATGAAGAACCCGAAAGGACCTAAAAGTAATTTCTAGATATAACTTATCTTACTGATGAGAAAACTGAGTCAGGAATAAGTTATTTATTCCAGGACACAATTAATAATTCATTCCAAATCAATGATATATTCAAATTTCTTCACATTATTAATGATCTCCCATGCTGATACACTATACTGATCCACTCTGAACTTTTTTATTTTTTAAGGACCACAAGTTTCCAATATTATCAAATTAGTGTTCCTCTAGAAAAGTGTGATCAAAATGTGGAAGGTTTGGAGGAAATAACATGTTAGAGGTACTTTTGGAAACTAGAGATCCTTTTACTGAATCAGCAACTGTATCTCAAGTAATGAAAGGTTGGGATTTGAGAACCCAGGGTAATTCTCTTTTTTCTTAAATCCAACATTGTCCCTGCATTAGTGTTGTGATCTCTCAACTAGCTAGCCTTCCTCATTGTAACCTTCCAGAGAACCTAATACCATGCCTTATACATCGTACAATCTGTTTTAAAAGCACATAATTCTATATGCCAATGGTTCTCCAAGAATGATACAGAAATTCTCAAGGTCTCCAAGACACTTTCAATGAGGTCCACAATGTCAGCTGTTTTCATAAAAATAGAATTTGAAGAAGTTTGTTGACGCTGCTTCAGATTCTGCATTGCCACCAACATTTGGAAACAACTATTTGTCAAGTTTTAGTGTGGTACCAAAATAAAATACCCATAATTATCCAAAAGGATGATTGAAATATCCCCCTTGCTTTTCCAACTACGTATCTGTGTGCCGTATACAAATATTTATTCCAAATTCTTTAGTCATAAAAATATATGGTAAGAGATTGAATGTGGAAATATTGGCTAAGAATTCAGCTTTCTTCTAAAAGCCAGACACTAAAGAGATGTACAAAGTTGTGAAATAAGGCTCCTTAAATAAATTCTTTTTTTCTTAAATAAATTCTTAAAATGAAATATTTCTTTTTTTTTAAGATTTTATTTATTTATTCATGATAGTCACAGAGAGAGAGAGAGAGAGGCAGAGACATAGGCAGAGGGAGAAGCAGGCTCCATGCAGGGAGCCCGATGTGGGATTCGATCCTGGGTCTCCAGGATCGCGCCCTGGGCCAAAGGCAGACGCCAAACCGCTGCGCCACCCAGGGATCCCTAAAATGAAATATTTCATGTAAATTGAGACAGCATTAATACTAACCTAGCATATTAAACCTCTGAATAACTTAAAAATATAAGTTTCTAGCATTACGTGCCTTATCATAGCTATTTGCCATAACAAGCTCTGCCTATGAAGAATGTATTCATTCACTTATATTTCATTCATTTCACTGGTTTGGGTAAATATTTATTGAGTCCTTACCCAGCGCCATGCACTCCACTAAGCATTACAAGTATTCACATGAAAGGGCAATAGCTCTGCCTTGTAGTCCACCACTATACTTCAGTCATATTCCAGAAATTACAATCAACAGTTTGCATTCAAGAGAAGGTAATCAAAGTCTAATGGAAACGTGAGATGGGATGTTCTAGAGACTTCCTGGAAATTATGAAACATTTTGTAATATTTTACGTGATACTAACAGAGTTAGAAAAGGTAGTGCAGACAAAGGGAGCAATGTGTCATCTAACTGGCACATTATAGAAAATACTGTGGCAAATTTTTTAACAATAAACTGAAAAGCTCAGCAGTTAAGGGAGGAGAAGAAGGTATGAAACTAGAGACAGAGAAAAAGATAAGGAAGTTATCTGAGTAATCTAAGGGAACTCTCCGAACTAAGTCAATGACATTTTGGATAAAAAATGGCTTCTGAATTTCAGACTTTAACATCCCGGGACAGTTAACACCATCACCTAGAAGTGCTAAGGAAAAAATGGGAGAGAGATTTTAGAATATTCATGTGGGGATGTCTAGAAGGATGGACGGATGTGGAGAAACACTGAAATTTAATCTATGGTTAATAGTTAAATCAATAATCATTTAAGACATGAGTTTGAATATATTAACCGAGCAAAAACAAAGAGACACTGATACCAGAGGCAGAGTCCAACAAAAGAAATATATAAATAAAGGGAAAAGAGTGTATATATTAAACCGTGTCAATATAAAAAGAGATACACATTCAGAAGTAATGGAATAGGACACTTATATGGAATAGAATAGAATAAATAATAGAATAGAATAGAATAGAAGAATAGAATAGAGAATAGAAAGAATAGAAGAATAGAATAGAATAGAATAGAATAGAATAGAATAGAATAGAATAGAAAGAATAGAATAGAAGAATAGAATAGAATACCATGAGAACCAAGAGAGCAGTGTGTTGTAAGGAGTGGAGAATTAATAGTCTCAGCAGACATAATCATAAGTTTAAAAGCTCAACTTTTAAATACACTTAGATATAGTGATGCAAGATGAAGGGAAAGAATATAGCAGTTCTGCTATTGTGAGCAATGGTCATAATTTTCTAGGAGAATGCGTAGAATTTTGAACAATGTTCTTCAAGAGAAAGTTCTTTGAGCACAGATTGAAAGGTAGCTGAAAAATACTAGAAGATTTGGCACAGCAATGGGAAATTAAAGAAAGTAGAGGTCTTCAGTTTATAGAAAATATGACTTAATGCAGTTCTTCAAGTAATCCTTACATGAAGGTCTCTTATGTGGAAACTTCTCTGGAACATACCTGCGGCAATTAAGAAGTTAATATCAGAATATTTTACTGGGAAATGTTGTATTCTAATTTGGAAAAAGAGAACAAGTTTTTGACTAATGATGTAAAATATGTATTTGAATTTGATTGGAATAGAAGGAGGTGGGGAAAAGTTATAAAGATACCTAATATGTTACTGAAGGGAAAGCCAAAGTTTAATTGAGGAAAATCATATCTTACTGAAGTGGTTTTATTTTCAGAAAAATAAATATACTTGATTTTTTTTTTTTTTACGGAATAACCAAATGGAACAAATTATGGAGATGAAACTGGTTTTGCTTCCAGTTATAAAAGATTATACAATGTCATTTTTATATCTTCTCAAAATTTTAATTGTTAATGCAGTTTCGTGTTTCTAGAATGAGTATGGTAAGCACAGTAAAATTTTGCTTTCATCTTCAATTGTTTGTAAACCTGGAAAGTATTGTTAAGTATTAAAATCAATACTTAATCTTTATTAGGTCTGTAACTTTCATACTCTGAAAACATATGAAGATAGAAATTATAGTTCAGTAACAAAAGGAAGTATGAACCTGCTAAATAACTTTTTTAATCCAGGAAAATAATGTAGATCTAAATTATCCTGATAATTCCAAGTTTGAATGTATAACGTTTTTGCGATTGCTTTATATTAAAATGGCAAGAAATAGCCTGCTTAGCTGCATATAAAAACTATTTGGGACTTAAACGGTAGAATGGCATATTTTAGGAAGATATGATTGATCCTTCATGACTAATGGTTTGTGATTTATCATTTTACCTCCCTTCCATAAAAATGGACTGTAAGAGAGTTACAGACACTTAAAAGGAATCAAGGGTCTTTTTCCTGGCCAAATTTATGATAGACTTTTCTATGCTTCCAAGAAAGAAAAGGGTATCTTCAAGCATGGTCATCTTAGGCATAAATTTAGCCATTATTGATTATATTGTCCTCTAGTTGAAGTAACTAATCCTTCAGCTGATGGCAAATGGAAGTAAAATGGTCTGATTATTTCACTTTGAATTTTAAAAGGCACACAGTCAAGTTTAAACTTAGCCAGCTAAAAATAAAATAATGGAAAAAGGTGTTGTCAGCTAACTGAACAAAAATAGAAATGTTTTCATTACTTCAAAAATAATGAAAATATATTTTAGTAAAGAAGAAATCAACACTCCATTTCCCAGCATTATTTTGGAAACAGATCATAGGATGATAATGTAAGAAGACCAGATGGGAAAAACAAGAAACAAAAATTAGACTTTCAAAGTAATTTAGTATAAGGTACAGGGAACCTGGAAAATAACCCCATGCTTTAGAAAAAAAAAATTTATTAATTACACAAAAATTTAGCAAAGATACTTTATATTAGGGCTCACATGGAAAAAATTAAACATATATATGTGTATGTGTGTGTGTGTGTATGTCTGTATTTGCATGTATATGTGTGTGTGGATATATACATGTGGCTATATGTGTGTGTGTGGATATATGTGTTTGTGTGTCTGTGTGTGTATATATATACATATGTACACATATTTTGGCCTTAGAAAGAAAATGATTCACTGGTTTTATAGAATTTATTAAAAATCACAGAAACCTTTCTGAATGTTGTAACACATAGTATGGTGCTGAATTTAATCAACTATAGCATATTATAAACTTTTCCACAAATAGCTCTCTATTATGACTATAAGGAAAATTATGGTTAATATTTTCCTTATTGGAACTTGTGCTTTATATTGTAAAAGAATTCAAAAGAACAATTACAAAGGAAAAAAATATGCAGTACTTGATGATGTAAGGTGTAACACTAGTTGCAATTTAGCATATTGCTTTTGAAAATAACAGGGTCAATCACTTCTTTTCAGTTCATATGATAAAAATTGCACAGCACCTAAATTAGGGCTAATGCATCACATATTCAATGTAACATTTGGTTAAATAGACCATTTACCCAAATTTCAGTGCCCACTTTTAAAAATCAGAGTCTGTAATTTCTTAATCAAATAGTATTGAACAAAGTTATTTGTGAATTTTTCACAGCTGTGAAATATCAAATATGATCAGAACTCCACAGTTAAAAATAAATAGAAAATTTATGAAATTATTTTGATACTTGAGATCAACATGCCAACATATATATTTTTTCATATGGCTTCTTTTGCCAAAACAAAACAAACCAAAATAACATATGTAAAGAGGAATTATGGAATTGATGCAATTGACAATTAAAATTAGGCCTTCATGGCTTCAAATGACGTGATTAACGCTGGAGAAGTCTGTGCTGAAAATGAAGACTACCAGTCATGAGATGATTTTGACCTATTAACATATGTTCCTGTGAATACAGTTTAAGTTATTTATAAACAAGGAAATCACAGAGCTCTTTCATATATTTATATAAAGTGTTATCCTTAATTCACTCATTAAAAAAAAATGAAACTTACTATTAGCCTAGGATTTTGCAAGGTACTTAGCATAAAGAAATGCATAAAAAGTGGCTCCTCAATTAAAGTAACGGAGGCTCCTGTGCAAGAGCAGACATTACAATCTAGCCTCCGTACCTCTGACTCTGCCATCCACCACACCCTGTTTTTCTCATTTCCAACAAGCTATGATAGGTCTACCTTTATTCTTCAGATACACAAAAAATTTTTCCACCTAGATTGCCATTCTGGAAGTTCTCTCTGAGACTCTTGATTATGACCAGCTATTTTTCAACCTAAAAGTCTTTGGCATTCACGAATAGTTGCCAATTCAGTGTGCCTGTCTCCTGTCTTTTTGCTTAACACGTCGCATGGAGGAAAAGATGATGTTCTTTCCAACCAAGTATAACAAAAATAGTTTCTTAAACTCCTTGGCTATTGGTGCATATACATATTTCCAAGTTGTAGCAAAACAATGTAAGCAAAAATCTGTTGGATACTTGTCTGGGAAATCTGTCCTTTCCCTCAAAACATATGACAAATGTAACTATTTTTTATTTCATTTTTGCTTTGAACAAAGGGGGGATGGAAATTGGAGCAGCGACTTGTAACCATGAGGCAACAAGTAAGAGGAAGACAGCCAGCAAGCTAAGAATAAGTAAGTCACTGGTTTATTTATTGAATAACTAAACCTCAATAGCAAAGGCCTACCTCTGGAATCTCAAATGAGAGGAAAAACTACCTATTTTTTTAAAAAAGATTTTATTTACTTATTTATTTGAGAGAGAGAGAGAGAGAGAACAAGCAGGAGGAGGGGCCGAGAGAGAAGCAGACTCCCCGCTGAGCAGAGGGCCCAATGTGGGGCTCAATCCCAGGACCCTGGGATCATGACCCAAGCCAAAGGTGGACTTAATTTACCAAGTCACCCAGACATCCCCCAAAAAACTATTTTTTATGCTACCAGAGTTAAATGCCATTACGGACTGGTACAAAGCCCCAGTTCAAGTTCTCTGCTCAAACATAGAGAAGGTTCTCTAAAATTTCTTCCCCAATTAGTTATGTTCAAGTGCCTGAACCTTTTTATTTGTTTCTAAGTATATGTAATAACGTGATTTTCTCCTATACTTATTTGTTCACCCGTTTATTGTCTGTCTCCAACTCTAGATGGACTGCAATCTCCCTGAGGGCAGGGACTTTGTCTTTTAGTATATCCTTTTATTCTCAGCACTTAACCCTATCAGGGAGACAATACAGAGCAAGTGAAAAGTGCCTGAATCTAAGAAATAGAGGAGAAACTTTCCATATGAAAAAAAAAAGGGGGCAAAATACTCCAGGCAAGAAACACTAATGTGGGAAAACACAAGGAAGCATAAAGCCAGGGCAAGCAGATCTTCCTAAGTGGAAGTGTGTAGTCAGAAGTAGCACAAGGTTGAAAAAGGGGTTGTCACATTGGAGGGAGTTTATACTTCACCTGCTATAACATGGAGAATCTCTGATTGAATTTAGTTAAAGCAAGCAGTGAGAGTTATACACTTTTGAAAGATAAGTTTGATGCTTTGTGTATTAGATGGGAAAGAGATGAGATTGGTACGAGTAAAAAGAAGAAACGAAAGAGAAGGAAAGAAAGAAGAAAGAAAGAGAAAGAAAGAAAGAAAGAAAGAAAGAAAGAAAGAAAGAAAGAAGAAAGAAAGAAAGAAAGAAAGAAAGAAAGAAAGAAAGAAAGAGAAAGTTTATTGCATTGAGTTATGAAAAAAAAATACCGCATTGAGTTATGCAAAAAAAAAAATTCAGGAAGATTCAGTCACGTTAAGTATATTGGGATGGAAGAGGACAAAGGAGCTAAAACCTATGCTGTATGATAAATTATGAGAAAAAGTCAATTTCGTGTCAGTATTTCAGAAAGAAGGAACGTGGTTTGGTCTAACAGTTAAATTGGTTTTATTCATCTTGATTATAAAGCGCCTACAAGCAAGGTGCCAGTATGTAATGGTAATCAACGGGCAGTAACTAAACCCAGATTGGAACTAAGATAAATTGTCAGGTCTGAAGACGCATACAGGCTCCAGTTAGAAGCGTGGAGGTGGATACATAGGTTTCAGACAGAGAACGTAGAGAGAGATGGAAAGTCTAAGAGAGAACTTTGGGGAAATCCAATACTGAATGGGAAAGGAGGAGGAAAATGAGATGGAAAAGCTATAGTTCAAGAAATCTAAGAAAATCAGAAGAGAATAATTCTTCAGAATACAATGAAAAGAACAGGTAAGCATCTGGTGAGAAAATATTTTGAATATCTCCAATATATGAAGTTAGAAAACAAATTCAAAATGCTTCCCGAATTCAGTCATTAAAATCATCCCTATCTTGGAGCAATAGAAAAGTTTTCTGTTACATGTAAATCTTTTTCTGATCTCAATATACAGGCACAACGTTTTGCTCTTGTCAAAAGAACAGGAGAAGAGGAAGGATCCCCATTAGTTGGACATCTCTCCACTCTGGTAAAAGTGATAGGAGAGCCAAATACAATTTAATTTAGGGAATCATAAAATGTACTGCATCTGGCACACACACGTCCTGCAGAGTGTTATACCTAGGGCACACGAATCAACAACACAACTCACTGTGACTACCTCCTGCACAATAAAGAGAATACAACTTGTCAGTGGCTATAATTCCACCAGGAACAAACCATCCATTCTTACTTTACCGTTTTCAGTTATTTTTAAAATGTGAAATGACAACTGGCTGTTCATGTTACTGAGTTGGGAACAGTGGAAGGCCTCATTCCCTCCATATGAGAGGAAATTCTCCTCTATTTAATGAGGGTTATTTCTACCTTACAGTTACATGGTAACAGCCAAATCTGTACTTCCATCTCACATGGCAATTCACAAATGATGATTTAGTTTTGTCATGTGTTTGTTTTTTTGTTTTTTTTTTCCCCCTTGAATTCTCTTGGCTATTAGCTGTTCTCGTGTCAGATGCAGTTTGTTTCCACAACACAATACTCCAATGTTTCTGAAAAGGGCTTTCTTGTTTTTGTAGGTCTGTGGAATAATTGCCTTCTTTAGTATCTTCACATTTTTGCTGAAATTAAACTACACATAGAAAACTGCACATATAATCATGGAGTTGCTCACAAACTAAGCACACCTGAAAGATCTGCACCTAAGTCAAGGTAGAGAATTATACCAGCATCCTGGGTTCCTTCCTTATACTTGTTCAGATATTACTGAACAAACTATAAGCAGTACCCTGAATTCTAACACCGTATAGTATTTTCCCTCTTCTTGTGCCCTAGATAAACTGAAATTTACAATGTGTACCCTTTTGTGTCATATTTTATTAGCTCAACATTCTGTTTGTGAGATTCATGCATATCATTGTGTGCAATTATAGATGATTCATTCTCATTGCTATATGGTATTTCACTATATACTTACAGCTAAAATGTATTTAGCCATCCATTTTTGCTAGCCATTTGAATAATTTTATTGTTTGTTTTCTCAGAGTTACCTGTTTGTGTTTCCAGGTTTTATTTTTTGTCTGTGAATTTATATGTCTGAGTGTATGTTTACTACAAATTGAATTTCTAGAAATATTCTCAAACAAGTCCATTGGCGTACTCATGTAAACCCTTCTTCGGAGTGGTTGGTCTTAAAATGTTTAGGTTCTTGCATAAATATTACCCATATTTCCATACTGCATGAGAGTCGCTATTGCTCCACATCCTGCCCCCAAATTTGTATCATCTGTTTTTCATTTTAGCCAGTACAGTGAATATGCAATATATCTCATTGTGGTCTTGATTTATGTTTATCTGACGATCATACACTTAGCATCTTATGTATGTTTACTGATTTGGGTTATTTGAGTTTTTTATTTTGTTCAGTATCTGTTGAAATCTTTTGTTCATATCTCCACTGGGTTTATCTGTTTTCACTATTTGTAAGGGTTCTTTATTTATTTTAGATAAAAGTCTTTATTCGAATACATGTACTGTGAAATCTTCTCCCGTCTATGGGTCGCTTTTTCATTCTGTATCTAGTGTCCTGTGAAAGTAGAAGTTCTTATGTTTAATGTAGTCTAAATAATTTTCACTCATCATTAGGTCTGTTTAAGAAGTCTTACCTATTTTGAAGTCACAAAGGTACTGAATGATATTTTCTCCTAAAATATGTAATCAATTAACAAACAATCTTTGTGTTTGATGTAAGACAAGAGGTTTGTGTATGTGTGTATCTATGTATGTGTATACATATTGCATGTGTTATTTATATAAAATATATATAATGTATGTATAATATATAATGTATACATAGGTATATATAATATATATGCATTATTCTATTATAAATAATTAATTTATTATATATTATATATAATATATATTGTATTATTTTATTAATATATATTAATAATATACATATTATATTATATATAATTATACATATAAAATATATTATATATAATGCATATTATATATACATTATTTGTAGAAAATAAAAGGATAGAATTCTAAAGCTGTGCATTATACAACTCATTATTCCTAAGTATTAACCTTAAGCCTTTGAAACTTTCTTACAATTTTAACAAGGAAAAAACAATGTTGCAGTAGGAACAGACCTTACCATCCTGAAATTTAGGACAGAAAGTTAATTACAATAGAACAGAGAAGATCACAAACTAAATCTGCATCTTCATTATGATGAAAAGACACCCCACAGAAAACACAGAGCCCTGGGTGAAAGGAAACAGAAAGACTGGAAGGCAGAGCAGAGAGCTATGAAATAGAGAGATGTTTAGTGGAGGTTTTCACAAGAATCAAGCAGACTATTTAATGTAAATATTTTTAAAAATATTTTATTTGTTTATTCATGAGAGACACACAGAGAGACGTAGAGACATAGGCAGAAGGAGAATCAGGCTCCCTGAGATGAGCTTGATACAGGATTCAATCCGAGGAACCCAGAATCATGACTTGAGCCAAAGACAGATGCTCAACCACTGAGCCACCCAGGAGTCCCTAACGTAAACATTTGAATATGTTTCCCCTACAAAAATCTTTGGAAGTTTTCCAATAATGTCTACTAAATAAAGGGTAATAATTTGAAAGGATACCAAGCTATTAATCTGCATCTGGCAGCTCTCTTTATTTCTTAAAATTTTATACATATTCAAGTTGACCTTGTATTATATATCCCATCATGTTTCATATTTGTTTGCCAAGAACATGCAGTCTGATATAATGTCTGAAAAAAAATTGTAGCTATGAAATGACAAATATAATTTCAGTTGCAGAAGTTCAGTCTTTTGCAAAAAAGACTTCAGTGGTCTTTCTTGTTGAACACATAATTTGGTCTCCAGTTCATTAGATGGCTCAGGATATTTTCATAGCAAGCAATGAAATATCAGATTTGTACTGTTTAAAGTGTGTGAGTCAAATGACATTAATGGTTTAAGTTATCTGTAATATATAAATACATAAAAGAGAAATAGATTTTCCACAAATAAAAAATAAATTAATAATAAATAAATAAATAAATAAATAAATAAATAAATAAAATCTGTCTCTGAACAACCACAGTTAACTATTAAAGGAATCAATAAATTTAACATTATCAGAGGTTTCTTTTGGCATTTTTAAGTATATAGATCAATTACCACTGATGTTTGACTTGCTTTGATGGTAAAATAAAGTCTGCATTTTCTTGCCTGTAGAATTTAATAAAAACTTCATTGGAGTAATCAGATTTTGCTCCATTTCGGTCTTGATTTCAAACTTGAAAGATACCGGGTCTACAGTGAGACTCACCTCAAAATTCAAACCAGAGGATATGCTCAAGAAACAGATTCCATAGTTGAGTAGGAAAATGGGTAATGTGCATATTATCCCTGACCCACTGAGGATAGATACTTCTTTTTTTTTAAGTATTTTTTTTTATTGGAGTTCGATTTGCCAACATATAGTTTAACTTTTTAGTGACTGTATGCTTACGTATAAAATGTAAACCAAAGAGTATGTTAGTTTATATACTTAAGAGAAGTTTTTGTTTACTAAAGTTTCCTACTCCAAAGTAGTGGTGGCTTCTTGAGAATGGCAGTTTCCTGACCATGGCAGTGACAGTACTGATACACCTGCTCATGGACGAGGAGCATTTCTTTTAGAAACGTGGCTTCGCAGTATAGCATTAAAAGGGCTTCCTAAATTCTCAACCAAAGATCTCTTTTCCTTAACCCTACCTAAGATCATGTGAGGCATTTCATAATCTACAATAAATTCCTTCATGCTTAATATAGCTAGAGGGGATTTCTTTCTTTCTAATGTACTTTGACCGATAATGTATGGTGTAAAAATTAAATGTAATGCAAACTGGTTAAACAGTGACTGGGATATAGTTAATATACAACAAATGTTAATGAGTATCACAATTATTGAAGAGTCCCCAAATGTGTTTGAGGTATAAGCCATAGCTAAGTAATTGTAGATGAAATACACTTTTGAGTAAAGTTAAAAGCAAAGCAAATTCCTGGGAATTTTCAGATACCCTGGCTACCTTTTACTATTTCTCCTTATTGACAGTTGCAATTTACTTTAATCTGGGGGTGTTGACCTTATTCTTACCTTCACAGGTGAAAATCCTGATGCCATGCTGCATCTGTTATAGTCCAGAGTCTATGAAACTCATTCATAATAGCTTTTAAACATAATCTGGAACATGAGATATACTTGATGATCAAATGAAGAATACAACTTCTCTTTGGATATCCTCCAAGCTTACTTATCTAAGTATTGATTGTCTAAGCAACACGGATATTATTCTGCTCCATTTGATATGAAGAAAAAATGAAATCTTAAGTCCAGATGAAGACAATTTGGTTAGTCTGGGCCAGCTAAGTCGTAGATTTTTTTTTCATAATTATGGAATACTTGTGCAACCTATGAACATTTGAATATGAAGTTCTGAACTACTGCCAGAACTGTCTTACTCATCATTGTATCCCATAATCTTAGCCCAGGGCCATTATGGTGGCTCATTTAAAAATCACCATGCTTGTCACCATCAAAGTCATAGCAACAAAAAAAAAATCTACCAATTACTGTCACTTTATATAAAGCTTGTCCATATAACAATGCTTGGAGAAAAGTATTACAAACCCAAATTTACTATGAGGCTTACTGAGATCACCCACTATTACAAAGATAGAAAGTGACAAAACCAAACATTGAACATAGGTTGGTCAAAAAAATCTCAATGAGTGAATAATAGGAAGCTACTTTAGTATGAAATATTATTTTTTCCCTATGGCATTTCAGAGAGGTTGCTACTATTTGTCTTCCACAACTATCATTTTTATCAACTGAACACAATGGGGATTTACTTCCCCTTCTGTTTCTACAACTAGAGCTATTGTATTTCTTCCAGTTTCTCCTCCGTCTTAAAGAAAAAAAAATAAAAATAAAAGAGATCTACAGGAATCCCTGCTTAAAGCCAAATTTTCCTCTATGACAAAATCATTGTGTTTATTTTAAAAATGACATTATATTATGAAATGGAGAAACGCCAAAGAAAATAGGATAAAACTCAAATGATAAAGCAGATTCCATAGCAAAAGAATTTATTAATATTTCATGTATTTTGTTTTTTCAAACATTACAATGTAACAGAAAAAAATCTGAACGTTTTTTGAAAACTATTATTTGTACAGTGGACAATTGACTTTTGAATAACACAGGGATAGGAGCCCTGAACTCCTTACACAGTTGAAAATCCACGCATAACTTTTGACTCCCTGAAAACTTTACTATTAGCCTACTGATGACCAGAAGCCTTAACTGATAACACAGTTGATTAACACATATTTTATATGTTTTATATTTATATACTGCATTCTTACAATGAAGTAAGCTAGAGAAAAGAAAATGTTAGGAAATCATAAAGAAGAAAAAATACATTTACAGTACTGTATTTATTTTTTAAAAATCCATGTATAAATAGACCTCCAGTTCAAACCCACATTGTTCAAGGGTCAATTGTACACATAATTTTCTCTATAAAATTCGAGGATATGGTTATTCAAAGAACCCCCATCATTTCATTAAAGGCAATTAAATCACACCATGAAGACACAATTTCAAAGAGCTGGAAAGTTGTCCAGATAGTCATTCTGTTGCCAAAATAAACTTTCTCTGCTTTTATATAGCATTCTAGGAAAAAAATTACTTCCCAGATTAATGCTGAATGTCAACCTGAACTGAGCTGCTTCTTTCATAAAAGCCTTCAACTTAAAAATAAATATTCAAAGTATACTAAATATCAAGCATAGTGCTAAACTCCTGGGATGATAAAAATGATTTCTTTATAGTTCTTGATATTGATAACACTACTGTCAAACTAAACCCTGGAAATGGAAAAATCCTTCCCAAATAGTTTAGATGAACATGGGAAATAAACCTCAAAATGCCTTTTATTTCAATGTTCTATAAAGTCTAGGCTTTATTTTGATGGCAATGTATAGATAAGAAGGTAACTGATATATTCAGCAAAAAAATAATAACTATTCATACAGCAATATAAAATCCCTCTGCAGCTAATATATTAAATTGTTCATTTTTTCAGCATATTGCTTTAATATATAAACATTATTACATTAACACAATAAAGTGAAGTGGCCTTTACCCTATTTATGAAGAACTTATAGTTTATTACTGATGCTATAATAGAGATCACATAATAGTTTGTTTTCTGTAATCTCTAAAATTAATCCCTATAAATAAGTCTTCTCCAATAGACTCTACATAGACCTACTGCATAATTTCTCCCCTCATAACATATCTTACTTAGACAATGATTTGTAAATTGTCTTCCTCATTCTTAAACATTTTGCATGTGACTCTCAGATATATCCAGATTATAAACATCACGAAGGCAAAAGTCATCCTTTGATTCATTTTCAAGTCACTTCCAGAAGAAGAGAAAGAGGATTGAGTAAAAGAAGTGCAGACGTTTGTCTACACCAGTCAAAGATGTCATAGAAAAATTGGCATTTGGGCCATTGAGGAGTGAAGAATGAATAGGGGTTCATCAGGCAAAATATGTGACTGATACTGCTTCACATAAATGAATACCAAGGACCAGGGGCAAAGAGATTGAGAAAGGTTTGTTCAACTAAGGAGAAATATACCTCAGGGTTCCTAGACTGAAAAAATGTGAGACAAACTTAGGAAGAAGAAAGGTTGAATTCATTGTTCAGGGTATGAACTGAGGCTGTTCATATTTTATCTGGTAAGTCAATGCTATTAAAATATTTTAGTCAAAAAAATCTTTAAAAATATTATTTGGTATCTTAGACACAAAATAGACAAAAGTGTAATGTTAGTATTTGAAAGAGTGAAATATCCAAATATCCAAATTTTTGTTGTCTATTCTTCTCACATAAAGCCATCTCCTAGCACAGGTGACCTATTTTCTAAGATTAAGGATATTTTGTTGTGTTCAGTTAGTGGCTTTGTTTTTGTGCAGATACAGGTGTACCTCAGAGATATTGTGTATCCAGCTCCAGATATCTGCGATGAAGACAATATTGAAATAAACCAAGTCAAATGAATTTTTTTTTGTTTCCCAGTGCATATAAAAAGTTATGTTTACACTGGACTAAAGTCTATTAAGTGCACAATAGCTTCATGTCTAAAAAGTGTACATCCATTAATTGTAAAATACTTTATCACTAAAAAAAATACTATCATCTGAGCTTTCAGCAAGTCATAATCTTTTTTCTGGCAGAGGGTCTTGCTTTGATGTTGATGGCTGCTGACTGAACAGGGTGGTGGTTGCTGAGGGTTAGGGTGGCCATGGCGATTTCTTAAAATAAGACAATAGTGAAGCTTGTTGCATCTATTGATTCTTCCTTTCGTGAATGATTTCTATTTGAGAGCATTTTACCCACCGAAGAACTTCTCTCAAAACTGGAAGTCAGTCCTCGCAAAGCCTGCTGTTGCTTTATCAGCTAAGTTGATGCACTATTCTAAACCCTTTGCTATCATTTCAACAGTCTTCACGGCATCTTCAGCAGGAGTAAATTCCATCCCAAGAAACTGCTGTCTGTGTTCATCCTTAAAAAGCAGTTCTTCATACATTAAAGTGTTGTCATGAGTTTGCAGCAATTCAATCACATCTTCAGGCTCCATTTCTAATTCTAGTTCTCCTGACATTTTCACTGTATCTGCAGTGACTTATCCCACTGAAGTCTTGAATCCCTCAAAGTTATTCATGAGGGTTGGAACCAACTTCTTCCGAAGACCTTTTAATGTTGATATTTCGGCTTCTTCATATGAATTACAGATGTTGTTTATGGCATCTCGAATGCTTTTCGGAAGTTTTTTCGGTTTACTTTATCCAGATTCATCAAAGGAATTGCTATCTATGGCGGTTATACTCATATGAAATGTATTTCTTAAATCATAAGACCTGAAAGTAGAAATTACTTCTTGGTCCATGAACTACAAAATAGATGTTGTGTTACATGAATCTTACTGTCCATTTCCATCAGAGCTCTTGGGTGACCAGATGCATTGTCTATGAGTAGTCATATTTTGAAAGGAATATATATATTTTTTTTATTCTGAGGAGATCTCAGCAGAGGACTGAAAATATTCAATAAACCATCTTATAAACAGATGCGCTGTCATCTAGGCTTTGTTGTTCATTGACAGAACAAAGGCAGAGTAAATTTAGACAATTCTTAAGGGCCTGAAGATTTTCAGAATGATAAATGAGCATTGGCTTCAACTCAAAGTCACCAAGTACATCACCCCTAACAAGGAAGTCAGCTTTACTTTTTAAAAATTTGAAACCAGGTGTTGACTTCTCCTTTCTAGCTATGAAAGCCCAAAGCGGCATCTTCTTCCAAAAGAAAGATGTTTCATCCACTTTGAAAATCTGTTGTTTAGTGAAACCACCCTTATTAATTATCTTAGGTAAATTTCTGTATAATTTGCTTTATCAACACTGACTGCTCTGTCTTGCACTTTTATGCAATGGAGAGTTTCTTTCCTTAAACCTCATGAACCAGTCTCTTCTAGCTTCAAACTGCTCTTCTGCAGCTTCCTCACCTCTCTCACCCTACATAGAATTGAAGGGATTTAGATCCTGCTTTGGTTTGGCTTTGGCTTCAGAGAGTGTTGTGGCTGGTTTGATCCTCTATCAAGACCACCGAAGCTTTCTTTTCTCCACAATCAGCAATAAGGCTGTTTTGCTTTCTTATCATTCATGTCTTCACTGGAGTAGCACTTTTCATCTCCTCCAGGAACCTTTCCTTTGCATTCACAGCCTGGGCAATTGTTTGGTGCAGAAGAATTAGCTTTTAGCCTGTCTCACTTTCAGTGTGCCTCCTCACCAAGCTTAACCATTTTTAGCTATGATTTAAAGTGAGAGCCATAAAAAAATAAATAAAGTGAGAGCTACGTGAGTCTTCCTTTCACTTGAACACTTGGAGACCATTGTAGGGCTAATAATTGGCCTAATTTCAATATTGTTGTATCTCAGGGAATCAGGAGAGCTGAGGAGAGCGAAGGAGGTGAGGGATCACCAGTTGGTAGAGCAATCAGGACACACATTTATCAATGAAGTTTTCTGTCCTATGTAGGTGCAGTTTATAGTGCCTCAAAATAATTACAATAGTACTATCAAAAATCACTGATCACAGATCACCATAACAAAAATAATAATAATTAAAATTTGAAATAGTGTGAGAAGTACTAAAATGTGACAGAGACATGAAGTGAGCAAGTGCTTTAGGAAAAATGGCACCGGAAGGCTTGCACGATGGACTCCCTTGCCACATATCTTCAATTTGTAAAAAAAAAAAAAAAAAAAAAAAAAAAAAGCACTTACCTGTGAAGGTCAATAAAGCAACTATGCTTGCAATTAATTCCCTTAGTAAGAGGAGGCCTTGGCTCATTTGGGTTGGATGTGAAGCCTGAGGGGCTCCTACAGAGGGAACAGAAGAGCTGGAAAACAAGGATTATCAGAGACTGAATTCTGGACACCTCTAGCTTTGGAGGATACCTTGATCACTTTTGTGGGAGGGAGGGATAAATCAGCAGCACCAAGACAAGTTCTACAGGGTCCACAAGTGAAGCTTTAATTTTCAGGTTGTATTGAGTTTGTGGAGTTGGCCTGAGAAACATGAAGGTTTGAGGTCAAAGGGACAATGGGATGTTTGAGCTAGGATATACTGAGACATAGTGAGAGGCTATGCCTATATATGAATCGAGATGTTGTGTAAGGATGTAATTTTTAAGTTAAGGTAGCTTAAACATGTTTATTTAAATACTGAGGGAGGGATCTCTGGGTGGCTCAGTGGTTTAGCGCCTGCCTTTGGCCCAGGGCATGATCCTGGAGTTCCAGGATCGAGTCCCGCGTCAGTCTCCTTGCATGGAGCCTGCTTCTCCCTCTGCCTGTCTCTCTCTCTCTCTCTCTCTCTCTGTCTTTCATTAATAAATAAATAAAATATTTTTAAAAATTAATTAAATACTGAGGGACAAACAGTGGAGAGGAAGAAGGAAAGGAGGAGATGACTGATGGAGCAAGATGTCCAAGAGCAAGCAGGAAGAAATGGGATTAAAATCATCAGTGAATAGATCAACCTTGGAATTTAAGAATTAGTCTTCTCATTTGGATCCTTCAATACACCCACTCATAGATGTTTCAGGTACCTGAATGAAAATAATCCTTTTCTCTTAAGCCCATGCATGTTGGCATTCCGTTGCTTACCGGGAGTGTTGACAAATACAAATGGTGACCAAAAAAATGTTCTTTTTAAGAATGTAAAGATGGATGCTGATGATGTTGAGATTATGAGACTTTTAGAAGTTATAGGATCCTTTCTGATGCATAAACTATTTATCTGAATGAGGAAGCAAGGTCATCCACTGAAAACTTTGGGTGAGGAAGGCTTGGATTTCAGGCTTGAAGAAAGCAATGATGATTTAATATTGAAAAGGAAAGGAATAGAAAATAGTATTAAATGAGATTATGCTACAATGCTTAGACTATGTGGTACCTGATTTGATGACATTTAACTAACTATAGAAGATATTGTTAGATTTTCAAATTTACTAAAAACTAGTTCTCAGAAAAAAAATTATCAAATTTTTCATTAATTTTCATATCCCTTGGTTCTTGAACCCATAGCTATATGAACTATTCAAACTTGAAAAAGTAGTTACATGATCTGGTATTATTGATAATTGCACAGATCAAATATTAATCAGGTAAATCATGTTAGAAAGTCTTCCTGTTAGACTAAAAAAATTATCATTTTCTTCAATGCTTATATTAATTCCCTTCTCTCCATTAAGGTGTACTTTCAATTCCTTTTAATTAAGAATAAGTAATGAATGTAATTTATCAGTGTCTTAAAGAGCTCCTTATTAGCTTTGATTTCATGCAAATCAATTACAAATAATCTGTTTTTAAACAAAGAGCATTGGTTTTCACAGCATTCCTGAAGGATGATAGACATCCTTTTAGATCATTAGATGAAATGTCTATTAAATTTTATATATGAACATACACTATGTATATAGACATATATACAACATACCTGTCTGTATTTACATGTGTGTATACATACACACATACTAGGCTGAAAAACATCAAATGGGACTTTTTTAAGTTAAAGACCCCTGTGAGACTTTTAATAGGGTGACATGAATTATAAATCTTTCAGAAATTGATGTAGCAAAAAAAAAAAATTGATGTAGTATGCAATGTCTCTTTGAAAATGAAAATTCCTATACTTCTTTTTCCCCCACCTTTGATCAAGTGACTCTGAAGTTTCATGTAACAGGCTTTAGGAAATTTTGGACAAGGAGACCTCTAAAACACATTACTGCAACATATTCTATTGTACTCTATTCTATTCTATCTATGTCCAATATTGTGACCATCAAATTCCTACCTCATTTGACACACACAGACACACATGCACATAGACTCAGTAGAGTGAGAAATGTACTATTGTACTTTGAAGTTGTAGGGAAAAGTATACAACTTACAATCTAAATCTGTTAGTCTTTTGATCATTTCTAATATTTGCACCATAAGCTTTGTTTAGACAATATGGATATGTGGTTTAAGTGTGAGAGGAACATATATATCTTAATTTATCTTTAAAATTCAAAATGCAGGGACACCTGGGTGGCTCAGAGGTTGAGCATCTGCCTCTGGCTCAGGGCGTGATCTCAAGGTTCCAGGATTGACTCCCACATCGGGCTCCCTGCATGGGGCCTGCTTCTTCCTCTGCCCATATCTCTGCCTCTCTCTCTGTGTCTCTCTGTCTCTCTGTCTCTCATGAATAAATAAATAAAATCTTTTAAAAAATTCAGCATACACTTATTATGGGTGTTTCTAATGAAACCGTATTTGCTTAATTACTTCAATTTATTTTTTTCTTCCTATATTACTTAAGGTAGCTAATATCAAGACTCCATACATCAGAAGTCACTTTTAAGCTTCAACAATCACTAGCCTTATAATTAAGGAACAATTAAGTTTACATGCTTCTTATAGTTTCATCATTAGTAAATTGATGAAAATATCACTTTTCATATGAATGTTGTGATGAGTAGCACAGTACTTGTCACAGATGTAATACTTAATAAATATTAGCTCTTATTACAGCTTAAAACTACTATAGTTTTGATTTTAATGCAAGTCCTATGTGTTTACCTTGGTTCATGTCACAATTTGGAATTGTATAAAAATTCATGGTAGAGATGGTCTTTTATCATTCTTATCAAGAAAATTGTCACACCTGCCAATAAAACTCACCATATAACTATTCCTTATCATTAATAAATAGAACCATTTTAGTCAGTCCTACACAGTATTGCAAGAGTTTTTTAGTTTGTTTTTTATTCCTACCCAGAACTTCCACTGAACAGTGAGTTTCACATTAATTTATGGAGTGAGTATGTCCCACACACACACCAGATCCTAAAAGAGTCTCTCTATAAAATTACCCTAATTTAGATATGAGAATTGAATTGAGTTTCCAAATCAACTGCAGAACTCTACCAAGGTCATAACAGTTTTAATAGTAGAGCTAGAAGAGAATGCAGTTTGAAATAATTTCAGAGGCATTATGCTCCCCATTACACATTGTTTGTATATTTTCTATAGTACTGAAGTAAGAGTGTTACTAATCTAATATATATATTGTTATATGTTTAAAGCCTTTGATTTTTTTTTAAATTCATGTCAATAATTTCAGAAGAGAGACATTTTAGTAGATTGGCATCTGTATTTTTAATTATAGTGTCAGAGCTAATTAATGATTATGTTTTTCTCAACTACTGCTTAAGTTACCATCATTTCCTCTCATATATATTTTGCAGATTAATAAGTGGTAAGCTTAGCGAAGTGCCAAAGTACAATTTCTAAGCCTAGACTGAATACAAAGTATCATTATTCATCATTTTCTCAATTCTACTTGAATTGGTACTAGTATCAAAGTGAATATTTTGTTCAAAGTTTTACCCCCCTCTTTGTTCTGATTTCAATTACAATTACTTAATATCTGCACGTTCTAGAAACACCAGAATTTAGGAGATTTTCATCTTCAATTTTAAGATATATTTCCCTTTACTAACAAATCCAGATGAAGTGAATATTTCGTTCTTTTGTTTGGATTATAATTTCAGAAGAGGATGTGCCCTTAAGCAGGAAAAAAAAAAAAAAAGTACTCATGGCTGATGTAAACAACAATTCTCGGATGTACTTTCATTTAACTTAAAGCAGTTGGGGGATCCCTGGGTGGCGCAGCGGTTTGGCGCCTGCCTTTGGCCCAGGGCGCGATCCTGGAGACCCGGGATCGAATCCCACGTCGGGCTCCCGGTGCATGGAGCCTGCTTCTCCCTCTGCCTGTGTCTCTGCCTCTCTCTCTCTCTGTGTGTGTGACTATCATAAATAAATAAAAATTTAAAAAAAAAAAAAAAAAAAAAAAAAAAAAACTTAAAGCAGTTGGGATATTAAAAGTGAGCAGTGAATACTTTTTCGACATAAAGTTAGATTTTTTAGAATCTGCTTGTAAATAAACAGTACTGATTTCAAGGTTTTGAACATACAAAATTTACTGGGTTCCTTTTATCCTTTTATCTTCCTGCTAGTTACAAGAAAGAATGTGGGCGCCTTAAATCCTCTTGACATGTCTGTCACGGGCACAATAAACTTCCCTCCTGTGCAGAAGAGACCCTTGTCTGTCACTGGGATCTCTACAGAGGTAACGATTGCCAAGTGGGTTTCCTGTCGACATCCTAAAATGTAACCTCCTCATCTAGGCTGCCATCGCTAGCATGACAGATTGGGTGGATGATTCCATCATCGCATCACACTATGTTTTACCATGTGGGGCCAGATGTCATCTTTGGGAAGAGAGTTAAAGCTTTTGTCAGAGAGTATTTCTGTTGTTTCACTTAACATCTACTCACCTTTTGGTATTGAAAGAATAAAAAATACAAACTGATAAGACTATCCCCAAGCAGAGTTTTCATGCTACCCAAAGCAGTCTCGGCAGTTATAAAGATCCTTCAATAATCTGTCAAAAACTGACATCACTGTGTAAAGAGCTGTTCATTTCTATATCTCATTTTGGATTGATGTACGTGCACTTTCATATCCTTCAGTTCGATATAACATTTGGCCTTTCATGTTCTCAGTTTAAGCTACAGGGAATTCAAAGCTATTTCAAAGCATAATTATATCAATCTGCATATAAAAGGCTCTATGTCCTACAGAGGGTTCGATGGAAAAGCAAACTCTTTCAAAGAAGAAAATTAGAAGTAATTCCCACAACTAAAATTCACAAAAGTTAATACATTTTTCATCTGATGAGAACAGTTTTATTTTTTTAAACCAATAGAAGATTAATCAAGAAAGTGATGGGGACTTTCTTGTGAGGTAGGGAGGAGAAGAGGAAGAAAGGAGAACTGAAAATTGGAGAGGAAGGCAAAGAAATGATGCATGTACATTATACATATTGTTTGATTATACACATCACATCAGAAAAATCAATAATTCATATTGCTGTGGCAGACAATAGGATTCTCACTTCCATATCATATTAGTTATCTGTTGCTGGAAAACAATATATTCCAAACTTGTATGATTCAAAGCTCTTAGTGCACTTCACTGGGAGCCTCTAATCTAAGGGCTCTTTTGAGATTGCACTCAAGCTGTTGGCAAAAGCTGTGGTCTCCTCTGAAGATGCAACTTGGGGAAGGGAGTCTGCTTCAGACCTCGCTCATGTGTCTGTTGATAGGCCTCGATCTCGCACCACATGGGTCTCACCACAGAGCTGCCTCCACATCTCTGCAAGCAATCCAAAAGAGAATGAGAGAGTATACAAGAAGATTCCCAATATGGAAAATATCACCTTTTATAATCTAACATTAGATCGACATTCTGTTTCATAGAATTGGGTTCCATATCTCAACTACCTTCAGGAGAAGCGAGGTACTTAAAGACTTCAGTAGCAGCACGTGATAATCATGATGGGCCATCCCAGAGGCTGCCTACCCTACATATATATACATTCACGTTAGGTTGCTTTTGTACTTTTTTATATTAAAAAAGACTTTTCAAAATAGAAGTCCACTAAATGTGGTTTTAAACCAAAAGTAATTGCTACTCCACAAACTTATTATTTCCAAATATTTGCTCTCCAAATATGACCTCCATAGTTTTAGAATGTTTCATAACTTGAAAATGACAAGTACAGTTACTTTAATCTTTAAAGTAACTCTTTGTTAATCTTTTTTTTCCCCCTACGGCAAAAGGAAGATTAGAAAAAAAAACCTCACAAACATTAGTTGTGTAAATTCTGAAGCTAACAAAATACTTAGCACCGAAGTTATGTAGCATATGGTTATCCTGGTCCCAAACAGTAAAATGTGTCTGTATGTGCCAGCTCTTAATTACCAGCTCATTAACACTCAGGTGTCAATTGCTGGTGGCAAAGGCAATACCCAAATGGCCTAGTTTCTGTCATGCACAGTGTAATTAAATTGACCTCAAGTACTAAAGCTTGCAAGTTGCCTGATACTATTTGGACACTAATTTCAGGCACTATTCAAAGTAGAATAATATGGTGAATAAAACCAATGTAAGAGAAAAGCACTATCAGGTTTCAAATTGTATTCTCATACGTAATTATAACCTTAAAACCAATTGAATAAGTAATCACCATTCGAATCTATATCAAATATAACAATACCTATCACATATTTGGTTTTACTGTTATCCATCTAAAATTTTTAGAACTCAAGATAATGATAAACTCCTTACAAACCAAAAGTGAAAAAAATCACCATAATAGTCACGTTTGGGAAAACAGTAATTGCATATCATATTTTATAATTTCACTTATTGATATGTAATGAGAGAATTATGTATATCTTATGTTTAAATTATTAATTTCTAAATATGAAGCATATCTATGCTTTCTTTTTTTTATTTATTTTTATTCTTTTTTACATCTGTGCTTTCTAGATGGTCCTAACAACAAAGAAATATGTACTTGTAGTAAGACTCCCACAAACTCTCAATAATCTAAGAGCAGATTTTTTCATGACTTTGTGTTATAAGACTTAGCTCACTGTGTGCAAAGCTTATTCTCAAACTTCCAGTTAAAAAGAGAGAGGAGATGAATTTATGCACAGACCTTTAGCTTTTCATAAAACTTCACAGAAAAGAACATTTTCTATGGAAAAGTCTACAAGAACAAGTAAAAGATAAAGAAACAAGAGAACAAACAACTGTAACAACCTTTTGGAAATTTGGAAATGGATTAGCAAGTTGCTATCAATTTACTAGTTTTGAAAATATGTAATCTTGAGCTAGAAGTTAAGAGTATGTAGAAAGAAATCTGACTTATCCCACAGAATATTCCAAAGGCTCGGGAATTAATAGAACAAATTAGTTCTAAAGTAGGAGTGAATATAAAAATAAAAAGAAGGATCAAAAAATGTCATTGAGAAGCAATTAGACTCCTAGGTTTCTCTCAACGACTGTGCATATGTAGGTGATCAATTATCCCCTCTGGTTGGAGACAGGAGATTTATTCTCTAAGGAGGTTAAGACAGAGGTGCCTACATTGGAAGACAGCAGGTACAGTTTAATGTGAGATCATCATACCCAGGAAATGTAGGCCCTTGAGTCTTCCAGCCATCTTTCCCCAATTAACTTTCAGAATGCAAGTGTTTAGGCTTATACCTCCAGGCAGAAGACCTGAAAACATTTCTCTGAATATCTCTAACTAGCCTAAGAAGAAAAATATATACCAAATATATGGACATTGGGGTTTCCTTAATTAAATGATCCAGCAAGATCGCCCAATAGATAAACACTCAACAAGCTTTTCACACAAGGGCAGAGTTTACTTTCAGCATTTTAAACATTGTTCTTAATTATGGGCATACAGCTAAGCATCACCAGACATTTGCAAAAAAAAAAAAAAAAAAAAAAGAAAAGAAAAAAAAAGAAAAAAAATCTCTACCATCAATTCCTGGAAAGAGACACTATTCCAGGAAGATAAAATGCATACATGGAAAATATTGCATGCATGGAAAATGTTCAAAATACCTTTAAAGAGAAATATTAAGGAAACACAAAGAACTCTTAGATTTAAAATAAAAAAATAAAAAAGAGAAATAAAAGCCTCAATAGAAGTTCGGAAGATGAACATAAGAAAATCTCTGAGAAAGTAAATTAAAAAAAAAAAAAAACCATAGAAAGTGGAGAAGAAAAAGTGGAGAAAATTGGTAGGTCAGTTGAGGAGGTTCAATATTCAAATAATAAGGGATAAAGAAAAAGGATGAAAAAAAAATAAGAGCAGAAATGATGAGAGCAATCATTCAATAAAATATCCCAAAACTGAAAGCTCACATTTAAACATTGAAAGAGCTTACTAAATATCTGCAATTCGGATGGAAACAGATCTACATCAAATCTCATGATATTATGAAATTTCAGAACTTGATGACAAAGAGACCCTTCCATAAGTTTCCATAGGAGATGGGGGGCCTATGTTCATAAAACATTTAGTTTCCACTTTGGAAAAATATTCTGCTTTGGAAGACAATATGGAAAACCTCTCAAAGAACCTAACCTTAATATCTGACGAGTTTGCCTTGAAATAAGCCTGACCAAGATCTAAATTCCTCAAGGGTTCTCAGGGATTTTGGTCCTATCAAACAGTGTAACTGTTCACTGTTACTGTATAACCAAAATTAAGCCCAATTTATATGTTGCCTTGATATCTAGCACAACTAGAAAAACATCAAATAATCTAACTCCCCAATTTTTCTCTCTACTTTGCTCCCAAAGTTAAGATACCCTAGGCAGACAACCCTACTTCTCAGGGGGACGAGAAGAAGATAGGTGTTGGTTCCTTCTTAGCTTGCAGAACAAGCCAATTCAAACAGCCAATCCTATCTCAGCAGAACCAGGAAACACTTTACCACCTTGATACCACAAAGCCTGCCTCCTACAGCCCCTGACTGTTCACTCTTTCTGAGTGCAACCCCGTGTGGCCATGCACAGCATCCTTCTTGCCACCTTCCACCCCAGGGCTGTGACTATCTGTGACGAATAAGTTGCTGTTGGTCTCTTCCTTCCAGATGGGATATGTCAGAGAGTCAGATTTGACTGCAGTCTGTAGAACAGATCGTTTGATAACTGTGCAGGTCTAATGAGTGCTGGTTCCATGACCCAAGGCATAATGGCCAGCTTGACATGAAAGAATAGATGCTCAGAGTCCATGATGGACTGTTTGCAGAAGAGTTCTCAGTACATGGCCAACAACTACCACATATATCAGTCTGTCTCCTTTATCAGAAGTCCACAGGCAACTTATGACCCCATGCAATCCTTCTGGATAGGTGAGGGAAGATGTCTGGGAGCCCAGCAACTGCTGTAGACAGCTGTCTCTTTGTCGGGGGGGGGGGGGGGGGTAGGTGGTTAGGCAATGTCCCCAGAGTGAGAATTTACCTCCAATAAAATCTTTTTATCTGTGGAGCCAGCCGGGCAACCAAGCCCCATGATTAGAAGATGAGCCCTTTGACATGCTGGTAACTAGCAGCACTATGACAAGCCCCAGGCACATTGGCTAGGGGCTTTATCATTGAAACAGCAGTTGTGTCACCTCTCCATTATTTGGGGATGGACTTGTACCCAGTACTTAATGTTATCTGCTCCCTGATATATGCTCATATATAATGGTGCCACCACTCTAATGGTGAATAGTGCAAAGCCAAGGAGAATAGTGCCTCACCACTCCTCAGATCATGGCCAGATGCCATGGTATTAGAGGAGGTCAGCCCTCTCCCAGACCCCTTAGCAACATGGAGAGCCCTGCAGGAACAAGTTTGTGAATAATTAATCAGAACCTATATACTTTATGGACCATATTGCCACTGTTATATATGATGGAACTTGGTAGAATGTTGCTGCTTTTCATTTCGCATCCAGGATGTCCCTGATAAATGCAGGCTCTAAGGGTCAGCACAGTTGACCATACATCAGGCATTCATCTTAGCACTGGATAACCTGGTCAGAAAATGGCTCCATATGTACATTGTTATAAACTCTTGGTGTATTATATAAGAATTGTTCCCTGGAGGTAAAGGACTTTGGGAACCTCTTGTCTCACTGCGACCTAAAATATAAATCAAGGTAAGAGATGTCACTAACTGTACTGAGGCCACAATTCAAGGCCTCACCAGGACACTCCTATTGTTCCCTTTGGAATTTCAGAGATTATTGATCCTGACCAAAGCATTAATTTCACCTCTCAAAACAGACAATGTTGGGCTCTTGAAGAAGACATTCAATACATCTCCATGTCCCCTGTAGACCCCAGGCAGCCAGTTTAAATGAGAGGCTTAATGACCCCTTCAAAGAATTCCAAAGAAAGCAAATAACCCTCTGCTATTGCCACAGGCATGGATTAATCTAAATCCACATCCCCTGGGGACATGTACTCCCTGTGCTAATGCCAGATGAGTTCCTCAATTTCCTTTATTGGCCATAAAGGAAACACCTTTAAAGTTCACGTTTTTGAAGGTCACCTCACTTTGTGACTCTCTGTGTTGGGGGCCCGTAGCTGATGTATCAAATTAAAGATATGCGGATTATGATCTGCTGAATGAGGAGGCAAAAGCCATCCCCACAAGGTTGGCAGATAGCTCCTCAGTATCCGAGCACCCACTTTGGGGAAATGAACCCAGGGTCATTTTGATCAAAAATACAGTTTCAATACACTCACACAAAAGAAATAAAGTCACAAGGTTTCATTGCTTACAGATCTCAGGGAGGGAGGGAAAAGACAGTCCCCTGTCCCAGGCCATGAGTAAGCAGGAGATGAGAGAGCAGGGTAACAAACACCTAGACAATGGTTGCGGTAGACATCACTGACTTTTCACTATTTTAAAAGGTGCCCCAGGAAAAGCAAAGCGGGAACTTCTGGTGGGAATCTGAAGCTCTGGTCCTTATCTGAACATCCAGACTGTGTGCATAAGCAGGGTAATTGTACTGTGAAATGCCTAGGCAGCAACTCAAAATAGTTGTTTTTCTCATCACACTGTCTTCCTCCTGGTCAAGTGCCTACTTCATGTCCTGGAGAGGTACTTCTGCTACCTAGAAGTCTCAGTTCATCACCAAGGTAAAAACTGATGTCAAGACATCAAGGAATCAATCACGGTATAAGGACTAAAATTAAAGGCCAATATTATGTGCTACCTTGACATCTGGCATATCTGGGAGTGCCTTGGAGGGTCTATCCTCAAGGTCTTCATTCTACCCTTGAAGATAAGATCCCTGAGCCAAACAGCTCTGCTTATCAGGGGGACCAGGAGTGTGGTTCTCAGGTTGTGTGGTTTCATTTCCCTGCTAGCTCCATTGAATTCTCCGTGATCACATCCTCCAGTGGGAAACACGGAAGAGCCCCCACCCCTGGATACCAAAGAAGCCTGCTTCTCGTAGTTCTTAGAAAGGTGGCCCTGTGTTCTGTAAAGTGTCCTTCTCCCCCAGGCTGTGAGAATATTTGACTCATAAATTGTTATCAATTTGGTCTGTCTGTCCAGTGTCCTATGTTATGTGTTCTCCATCCTCAAACCCTAGGGTGGAAATCTCTCCCTCACCAACAGGGTGAAGAGTCAACAATGAAAATCACCCTTTACCCTCTTTCTTATTTTTCATTTAGTATTTGATTAAATTAATTGAAGTAAATTGAGCTAAGTTGGGTGAATGTATTAGCTGGAATGATAACGATTTTATCAAGACAGAGGATTCAGACCTATTCTTGGTGAAGTAGCAGTTGTTAAATGGGATTTCTCTGGAACATGTACTCATATTAGCTTGACTCCAGTTTTGCTTATTCGCTGCCAACATAACATGTTGGTTAAAAGGAATAAAAATGCATATATTAAAACAACATTTTATTCTAAATATAAAAGGACTCTAGTTTCTTAGGCCACACTTCATGGTGCCTTATACATGAGAATCATCCTTAGAAATGAGCATGTGGCATAGAGAGAGCATTGAAATTTAAAAATATAAAGTGTAGTTCTAGATGCTATAACTTATTTTTATATGTTTAAATATAGTTACTCCTAGGATTTCAAGTAAAAATAAGACTCAGAGACTAGAAATGTAGCCTGGTGCAGGTTAAGAATTCAGTCAAGATAAAGGCTTGGGACATTAAGTTTATGGTTATGTTCTTTCATCAGTGGGTCTATATTTGTCCTATTTTCTTCATAGGTATGTTAAGGACAAGAATATTTTCAAGGACCTGCTCTGCACTAAAAGTCTATGATTCTGTGAGGATCACAGAGAAAGAAAAAGAGGAAAAGGAGAAAAAAAAAGAAAAAAGAAAAAAGAAAAAAGAAGAAAATAAAAGAAAAAAGAAAAGAACCGAAAAGAAAAGAAAATTAATTGCTAATAGAATTTAGATGGGAGTTGATGAATACAGGTCAAACAACTTGAAGGTATTATGACTTTTTTCAAAAATATTTGCTGAAAATGTTATTTGAGCAGATGGAAAGGAAAAATAAATAGCTTTTTAAAAACAATTATTATGTCTATATTTATTTTTATTTATATGTCTTCCTCTTTATTATGTGGTATCTATCATGCATGTCACACAAACAGCCAGAGGTTTTTGACTTAATCTGCCTCCTTTTTAAATTAGGCAAGACCACTTTTGGCATATGCACTAGCCAAAGTAGCACGGGAGGCGGGGGGGATCTTTAAAAATATTTCTAATTTACATATTACATATTTATAGAATTATTTTCAAATAACATAAGGAAAAAAATCAACTTAAGAGTTATAATTTAGGGGCACCTGGGTGGTTGAAATAGTTAAGTGTCTGCCTTTGGCTCAGGTCATGAGACTGACTATCATTTGATAAAATGGTAAAAATCTAAAATTCTCTGAATATCTTTAAATATAATGCAGTTCAAGTTCCACTTGGATAGCAAGCAGCTAGCACAAATTGAGTGATAGGGGCATCTGCGTGGTTCAGTGGTTGATCGTCTGCCTTCAGCCTAGGTCGTGATCCCAGAGTCCTGGGATCGAGTCCCACACATTGGGGTCCCCATAGGGAGGCTGCTTCTCCTTCTGCCTGTATCGCTGCCTCTCTCTGTGTCTCTCATAAATAAATATAAAACCTTTTTAAAAAATTGAGTAATAAAGAGAAAATTAACAAGCCCTCCTACAAATAAGATTGCCCTTTTCTTCCCTTTATGTTGTGTGCTTAAAGGCAGCACGATCCACTCTGGTAAATGAAAACCCCAGTCATATCATTTCTCCCTCTCCCTCATCAGTCAGCTGACCATCTCATCAGGGAGGAAGCACCATCTATTTGTTTTTTGAACTGTGTCTCTCCATTCTGTCCTTCCTCCTCCATGTGTACTAGTCCAGTCTCTAAGTTACCTGTGCTCACTTGCTTCCTAGCTAGAGATTTACAACAGTGGGTCTCTCATTACCCCAATTTCTGTTTTTCTTTCTCTTTTTTATTGTTATGAATTACCTCATAACATCCTCTAAATCATAATGCAACATTATTTGCAGCATTTATTTTCATATTTTAATTATTATTATATCTAATACTGGAATAGACTCTTCTGGAGTGTTAGAGGAAGTCTTACATTCAAACTATATCTAAGCTTGAAAAATGCCCAATATCATTCACTCCACCTCAGCAGCAATACTCTTGACTAATAAACAGAGTGTTGTAAACTTGTCATCTAGGTTCCTTTAATCTTATGCCAGCGTCACATGCTTCTGCATGATCCCTTAGTGGCATTTCCAGTTTTCCCCCTGTTCTAGTCCCTATAATTGCAAGTGCATTTTCTTAAGATCACTGAGACACCTTAACCTTAAAATATTTGCAACACTATCATGTAAATCTGTACATCCTTTGTCAGAGAAACAATGGATGTATAGAATGCACACCTACACATATCTACAGAAGCATCCCAATGAGATAGTTGGGTGTTCCTATATTTTAAAACAAAATTTATATAGCCTTTCTCTGTTTTAGTCCTTCCTAAGGTATATCACTTTATCTCATTCTTTACTATAGTTTCGCTAGCATTGCCCAACCATTGTTCATTTTCATTAGTTTTCTCCTTGTTTTAACTTACGTATGTATGAGACTACGTGAACTTTAAAAATCATAACTGCTTCTCAGTCTCTTAAAATTTACTGGAGAGTGAGGCAAGACAATTGGTTGTATTCTCTCTCCCTCTTTATCCTCTCTTATTTCTCACTTTTTTTCTCTAAGTCAACTTACTTGGTATATTTTATTATGACCATTGCATTGTCCCTTTGTGGTCTGTGTAGCCCAGCATAAAATAAGAGTGGTTACCACACGGTGCCAGAAGAAATTGATCATTGATGGCCCACGTATGGAAAAACCCATGCCAGCCTGTTGAAGATGAAATATACCATTACTTTCCAACCAGGCATTCTAAATAGTCTAAAGATTAATTAATAGAGTGGCACAAAATGTATATGTTTGCCTATAAGATGATTTTCTTCATGCATTCCTCCATGAGTCTCTTTTGTGTTGGTTAATACTTTTCCCCACCACACACACACACACACACACACACACACACACTCAGATACCAATTTTGAGAGAAATGTATTACCAGAAAACCTTGAAGTTGGCCACTGATTCCATTATTAATTAGAAACACAACTGAGAATATTAAACATCCTCACACTTCTAGAATAAAATTCAATTTTAGGCTTATGCATTACCACACCAGTGCTTGTTTTCTTTCCTTTTTTTCATGACTAAGAGAAGAGTCACTCACAATGATAAAGGAAGCAAGAGCATGGAGATGGTGTTCCAAATTAGATAATTGCAACATTCATTAAATGTTTCTTATTCCCAGGCAAACTAGGTGAGCAATGACCCAAGGATTAGCAACTGCTCTCAAAGACAAGTAAATATGTATGATGAAGCAAAACAAAAAGTGTCTTCATCTACACAATATTCTCAATAGAAGTTTTTACATGGATTAATCTAGTTCCCTTAAACATACAAGTGCCCTTTTAGAAACACTAATTTAATCACAGATTAATATGAGTTGCTTTATTTTGGTGATAAGTTTAAAAACCTAGTTTTCATAATAAAGAACTAAATATTTTGATTAATTAAAAAGAGGAAAATAAAACAATTTTGAACAACCCAAGGCCAGCTCTAGAGAACATTGTCTGCCAAGCTAAGAAATGACAACTTCAAGAAGTCTACAATTAGAACCATTGGGGACTGGGGCTCTGCCTGTTGAGGCGACTTACCCCGTGGGAGATTCTCCCTCCCAAGTAGTCCTTCCTTACTGGATAGTAACACCATAACCAGGCCCCAATCAAAAAACAGACAAGTAAATGATCTTCTTACTGCTATTCTTTTACCTTCTGAAATTGCTGTCATCAAAATTGAAGCCCACACTAAAAGGACTGACCCTGAATACCAGGGAAATGCTCTAGCTAACTTTCATGCACAGACAGCAACAAGAGTCTATAAAAGTTGCAACTCAGGACTGAACTCCATTCTGTTTCAGCAAAAAAATAACCCCTCATTGCCAGACTTTTGTCACCCTGGCGTTCTTATGACATAGCAATTGTCTGCTCCTGAATCAGAAAAAAAATAAGATGGGCAAACAGTGGCTATAAATTAAGTAAACAGTTGGAGCTATGGGAAACCCAAGATAACAGTTTTTCCTGGCTCCCTAGTAAACCTCAAAATTCAGTTTTTGCATTCCTTTATCCTCCATGGTGCCTTTAAGATGACTCAAATTATGAATAGACATTGGTGTAGCAACTTTTTAAAAATTGTCCAAACATGGGACATCTGGGTGGCTCAGCAGTTGAATGCCTGCCTTCCGCCCAAGGTGTGATCCTTGAGTTCCAGGATCGAGTCCCATATTGGGCTTCCTGCATGGAGCCTGCTTCTCCCTCTGCCTTTCTCTCTCTCTCTCTCTCTGTCTGTCTGTCTCTCATGAATAACTAATTAAAAAAATAATGTGCAAACAGTTTAATACCAACATCTACCCTGTCAAGTTCATAATCCTGGAGATACTGTTTTTGTCCCAACAGGGTCTTGGACTTACTCCCTCTGGTCCTTTTGAGCACTTTAGCTGGACTTCATTCAATTGCCAGTTAGTGTGGGTTATATTGATATGTACTTGTTATTTTATGTATGTTTTCCAGATAGTTTGAAGCTTTCCCCTGCCACAGGTTGATGCTCACAGTGGAAAGAAATTATTAGAGAATGTGTTTCTCATTTGGTGATTTCCTTCTGCAATCTCCAGTGATCGAGGCACCCACTTCACTAGACAAATAGTATGAGCCTTAACAAAAACCTTGCAAACTTCTAGGAATCATTACTGTCCCTGTCATCCTCAATCATCAAGCAAGGTTGAGAAAACTAATGGGATCGTCAAACTCAAAATCTCCATATTTGTTGAAACTACTGGACTCCCTTGACCTACGGTATTTCCTTTGGCTTCGCTGACTATTCACAGACCCCCTTTGGGAAACATAAACTAACTCTACATGAGATAGTCATCAGTAGACCAATGTCTATTGGTATACAACTTTCTGCTGATCCCTTGTTGCATGCTAGTATGGCTAGCTACTATAAGTATTTAATGTCTTAGGCTAAAGGGTATCGACAGGTTAAAGAAGCTTTCCCAAATCCCAATTCAAAAGATCCTGTTAGTCATTATCTAAAGACCTGAAGTCTGGCCACTGGATATGATTCTGGAAACATCATCAGAGGACTCCCCATGAGCTCCACTAGAAGGGATTTACAAGCACTCTCACCACCGACACCGCTGCAAAACTAGAAGGCACTGAGTCCATGGTACACATCTCACATCCAAAGAAGGCTTTACTCGACAATTGGTCCAGTACAGATACTGAAGACCCCCGACTCAAACTGACAAGGAATACAAGTAGCTGACATTCGTGTAGACTTCTTCCACTCAAGACACCAGGTCAAAACTTCATCCTTTAACTGAACATGAAAGCTATTTTCTTCTCTTTCTTTTCTTCACTCTGGCATTGGCCTGGAGAGCTAACATCCTCATCTATACTTCCTAGACCATTGGTGATGGTCATCCCAAGCTTCAGTCAATCCCTCTTAGAAGTCTTTTAACAAGTTCAACTATTATGAACAGAACATCCAGTGCCTTGTTTTTTTCTTTTCTCCAATTATAACTGTAGTTATGCAATTAAACTCATATACCTATGTAAATCTTCATATAATCACACTCTCACATTCCCTTGAGTGTCTAGATCAGCTCTGGCCTCCCCTGCATTAATAGATCTCTCCAGCAGCACCCATCTTTGCAAGGTATTCAGAATAACTTTTTATTTTAGGCTGCAAGATTTATTCTCTGAATGTGCTGAAAACCTAATTGACCCCTGGAGTGAAGGGGCAAATGCACCAATCTCCATGAATGAATCCATTAATAGGACTTCCTTAATGGGAATGGTTTGTGCCCTAGCTGGGTTTGTTTTTGTCTATGGTGCTCACCATTCTCTTTGGACCTGAATACCTAGATGGCTGTGGTGCATACCGGGGCAATACCACTTAGGTTATCCAACTGTACCCCTAATTTTCCACAAACTAACTAAGACATCTCATTAGCTGGTTCCCCTGAATTTACACCATCTAGCTAGAAAGGACCTCCCAGGAGGCATTCATGACTCAGGATGTGCTCCCTTTGGCAGGGCCATACTTCCCTGGTTAGGGATAAATGTCAATGAGAATATGATAAGAAACCTCTCCTTTATTTTTGAAGGTAGAGTAGAATCTGTTGCTAAGATAATAGCTACCCACTAAGGATCCTTAGCCTTTCTGACCAAAGTTGTTCTTGATAATAAGATAGCCCTCAATTATCCATTAGCTGAGTGAGCAGGTGTCTGGATTGTGGCAAACACCACCTGCTCCCCATGGATTAACACTTCTGGAGAAGGTGAAACTCTGTTATAGAGATCCCTGAGCAAGCCATTTGGCTTAAAAAGGTGACTGCTTTAGTGGGGGTCTTTCTTTGACTTATTTGATTTTGATTGGTTTGGGATTTATAGACCATGGCTCCAAAGTTCATTCCAAACATTAAAAATTATCCTATTAAAATCATAATAATCTCCCTAGTGCATTGTATTCTCTCAAAAGCCTTAAATGTACGTTCACAGCTGCTAACCACCAAGAAAATGATCTCCCTAAGACTGGTATTCCAGAAAAGAAGCAAAGAGAATGGCAAATTTAAGGACTGTGAACCTGGAACTGTGACCTATGGATTCCACAAAAAGAAACAACAGAGGCTGCCAGGCGGTAGCTGAGAGTGGTGCTAATACCTTGAATTTTGATCACACCTCTCAGTCAAGCTGACAGTCTGATCAAAGGAAGGAATTGTTAAAAAGGAAACCACAGGTCCAAAATGGAGTCACTTCTGCTAGGCCCACATCACCAAATGGGGGCTTTATTCCTAACCTAATTGCAGTTTCAACTTTCCCCAGGAATGCAATCTTAATCAATCAGCCTGGAATGTTCTGCTCACCACCAGTGAAGTAATCCACATAATAAGACCCTTTTATCCCCCAAAGGGAGATGACCTTGCCTGAAATAATCCTTTATTTTGTTTATAACTCCCTTGTCCTGGCTTTAAAACCTTTCCGTTTCTGTAGCCCTTTGGAGCTCTCTTCTATCTGCCACATGGGATGTTGCCTGATTTATGAATTGTTCGATGAAGCCAGTCAGATCTTTAAAATTTACTCAGTTGATTTTTTGTTATTTCACACTGCCCAAATTCAATTTATAATATAAGTCGTATGCAAAAAATATCATTCTGTCAATTATTCAGTAACTCCAACAAACATTTATTTGCATGGAAATAGAAAGTTATTCAAAAAGCACATTGGAGGTTGAGGGAAAAAAAATCAGGTAAATATATCCTAGTGCAATCATACATATATATTTTTCATAGTAGGAATAGAGGGCTGTTTGAGAGTTGCAAAAGGGAAATGACTGGAACTCAGAAGCTGTGAGTTTTATTTCCTTGACTCCATACCACCAATAAATAGAGAGGCAAAGTTGAACTGAGCTGATGAGCAGATGCCAAAGGCAAGTCAACTTTAATCTTGAGAATTTGCAATAAGCACTGCTTAAATACAACTTGGAAGCAGTCTGGAGTTTTGTGAAAGGATTGATTTCCATTTGTAGACTATATTCCATACTTTTGGTAATTAAGAATAGCGATAAAGGGATGAAAAATGATATTAATAATAAAATACACCAACTAATATGCATTAGCATTGTGCTATGCATTTCACATATGTCAGTTCACTTAATTCTCATAAGACTTTTACAGCTAAGTGTACTTCATATTTTACAAAGCTAAAGATCAAGATTCAGATTTGAAAGAACTTTTTAAAAAGATCTTCCCTGACTTTCTACAGCATTAAATAAATTTAAATTTGAAAGAGTGATCATATGGTGTAGTGTTTTTCAAACATTTGGGCAATGATTCACAGCAAGAAATATATTTCACATTGTGACCTATTTCACACATGTATCAGAAAAAATGTTTCACAAACAATTATTTATTTTTACCATGAGTGATGCTTTTTTATACTCTTCTACTCTACATTTTTTCTATTCTATTTACCTATAGTTTTGTTTTTAAGTTTTCATCTTAATACATTGAATTACTCTCGTGACCCACAGTTGGTTTTTGACCAAAATTTTGATTACTTAATTATTTGATCATTTAATTATTTAATATTTTCCTATTATTTCTTTGGTTCTCAAAGTAAACTAGAACTTTCATAAAGGTAGATATTACTACCAGGCATTCTTACCTCCCCTTATTGTTGGGCCTTAATATAGGTGTGTAATTAATAATATTTAATTTTTATGTCTGAAAATTCATAATAGTGCTTAAATAGAAGAGTCTGTGATATGATTCCTAGAAAGGGTAAAAGTGAGGAATAGGAGGTACAGGTCTAGGGGAGAAAAGTAACTTGTAGTTATAGCTGTCAACATTTTATTGAGAATCATCATTCCTGCATATTTCAATTATTTCTTTTCCACCGTAGGGTTGGCTTTATTCGATGTCCAAATAAGAGAAATTTCTAGTCCTATCCCTTGTCTCTTCACAAAATGAATTTCTGTCCAGATATGTATAGTCTGAACTCAAGAAAATCAGTTACGTAAACCACATATGAAATTACAAAGCACATTTCTTCTATTACCTTTAACTGTTTCAGAATGTAAATTTCTGCAAGATTCATTCAGATTATTCTTACATTATAAAAATCTATAATTTATATTTTCTTCTCGAATAGTGATACCCTTCTGTATTTTATTTTTTCTTAGGATTCCATTGACTTTAAATATGAAATAATTTCTTTCTAAAAGTTTAGATAAAACGTTTTCCTCTTATTGCTTGAAGGCACTCATATCCTGTGTACAACTTCTATATCATTCCTTGTGGACCCTTGGTATTACTACGAATCAAAAAAATTAAAAAGAAAATATAACATTAGGTGGGAAAAATATATATTTAAAATATTCATTGTGGGTATCATGAGAATCATATGGAACTAAATGTCTACTTTCAAAAGTATAAATATCATGAAATCCTTTAAACCTAGCATATGTTTCTTCGAATGAGACTCAGTTTTGAACAGATGTCCCCTTAGACCTGTTATATTAAGACTAAAACTACTAAATCAGCATTAGTTGTTTTTAAACTTAGGGCCATATTTTGCCACTGATTTTTATTCAAAGCTCCCACAGGCGTCAGTGGAAGATCGATGCATGGAAAAATGGCATAATATGTATCCTAGTTTTATTTATTTCATATGTATACAGCAGTATAAAATAATATATTACATTTACACTCATTTTACTTATGTATTATTATAGCATTCACAGTAACAAACACTATAGTTAAGATTTAAACTCATCTTTTATTATAATACCCTGTTTTCACTCACAGATAACTGTCTTGAAAATGTGTTTAGAGCTGAAATTCCCTGCTTACTTTCAGCTCTATGATGTACGGATGTATTGGAAGTCTGAGTTCTAGCATTCAGACATTTTTGAGTCTCATGTGAAATTTTAATATTTGCATCATTAATGCAAAATTTTCATGCAACTCAAAAACATCTGGTGTGTAAAACTTCAAACTAAGCATGTGACAAGTTTTCAAGAAATAAAAGTCATTTTTCTAATTTTACAAATACTTAAAAAATAACAGTGATTAGAAATACATGCATGCACACTAAAGTATTAGAATTTTAGTCATATTATTGCCTGCAATACTCTGGCGGCACCCATCTACCAGCATTCTCATAGAATGCTATAATCTAAAACCTACGCCAAGTTTTAGAAGAAAAAAAAATACTCTATTGAACAGTAGTTTCACAAATTACTGTATAAGGATTTTGTTCAACCTAGCAGAGGGTAATTCCTTGAAGTGCTAACAATATATAAAATAATTTTACTATTCCATGGTGTAAAAAATATGGAATTTTGTCATTTTCTGTTTTTCCTTGTTAAAAAGGAACATAAAAAGGATGTTAAGTGCAAAGCCTTTACCACTACAAAATTAGAGTTGAAAAAGATAAAGAACCCAAGAAATTGCAATATGAAAAATATAGGATTTTCAGAAAAATTATCAAGTATACCAATGTTTTAAATATTTTTGAGTTCCTCGGGTATTCAAAGCACACACAGAAATATGAAGGGGTGAAAGAAAACCACATGCAATGACAGTTAACAGTTCTCTCATCAGTCAGTACTGTAAGCAATTTTCATTATCCTGCCTAACATTTGCAATATTCTGACTGAGTAATTATATTAAATAGTACCTTTACTCCAGCAAATACTTTGGTAAGGTGAAATGATACAATTTACATGCAGTTATTAAAGTTTATGTTGAGAATTGTGAGGGTTTCTGTTCCTTTATCGGAGAAGTAGGAGAGTTTCTACGTTACAGGAGATCTGCTGGCAAATTATAACATTATTAAGAAATGAAGCAAGAGGATGAATAATGAAAATATTTAAATCTTCTACTATAGCACTTATTTGCAATGTTTGATAAAGGCATTGCATTTAATATCTTCAAAAAACAGAATGTACATATTTCCTTCATATTTCCCAAGAAAGATGATACACTTACAGGGATACCATTATGTCTGCAAAGTAATTCTGATGTGGTATTTAAATTTCGGATTTAAAATGATTTCACAGAATTATGTTCACAAGGTAAAAATTAGAATTTTACATGTGGATAAAAGATTTCTAAAAAATTGTCGTTTGACATACCTTTGAAACATTAAGATACTATTTCCACAGGAAAATAGTTAGACGTTTTTACTACTTTTAACTAACCATGTTATCAAGGAGTAAATGCCATGATTATTCATTTTGGAAATAATTTACTGATGAAATATTGACTAATAATTTAGATATTATTTTCCTTTGATATTTATAAAATGATGTAAAATTGGATATTAGGATGACTAGATTAAACAGAAAAACTATTTTAAAATTCCTTTTCATACTAATCTAATAAGTGTTTTTTTTGACACCTTATTATCGGTGGATTGCATTTTTCTGTTTTAGAGTCCCTCATCATTGGTAAATAACATTTTAGCCAATTGCTAGGTGATATCCTTACTCTATTGTAATTTCTGATTTATTCTGGATGCAATAGATAATTGATTAATAACTAAACATTTGGTATTTTGTTTTAAGTAATTCTACTTTTCCCACAAATTAGGTAAAACTTCTTTGTTTTTTGTTGTTTGTTTTTGGAGATTAACGATATAATTTAAGAATTTAAATGCAAATTAGGAGAACTGTTACTATGACATATAAAAAAACTAATGCATAAATATATGGCATAAGACATTTGTTCAAGGGAGATTATATAAATTGACATAAAAGGCTAAATAATTAAAGAAACTTTCTTAGAGTTGCATGAATGAATATAACTATAATATTTGAAGTGAGTATAATCTTATTTTTAATGCATGTGATAAAGCAGATGGATGTGTGTTTTCCCCCATAATTGTAAAATGATGAATGAAAGGTTTTAATTAAAGCAGAGTGATTCAACAAGAAAATCATTTTCTTGTTTAAAAAGTAATTACAACAAACAGACGTTTTTCCAGCTAAATTATATAGAAACATATCCTTACTAAAATAGTTTATCATTCAAAATATTAATGTAGTAGTGCCAAAAGTTTGAGAAAATGTTACTGCTGCAGCTATGTGAATGCGTGTGCTTTTTGTGTCATATATGATGGATTAGTTTTATATATTTTCAAAGGGTCCCCAAAAGGCTGGAACATTACATATATTATTTCAGTATATAAAATGATTGGGATTATGACATATTAATATCTATAATTTGATAACAGTCAAATGAGTGATGACAAAATGCCACTCAAATATATACATATCAAGGACTTATGAATATACATATACATTTTAATGTTAAATAGAAGGAAAATATTCCCATTTAAGTGACCATAAAATGGAGTGGGTGGGAAACATTTCTTATGTGTTAAGTTTTAATCTGTTCTTTAATAATATAGCACAGCTCAAAATATCCTGAATTCATAAGATCATTTGACGATGAAGGTAAATATTGCCAAATTGATTTGTGATTTGGATTGGGCAAACATTCAAATATATTGAAGGCTTTTTTAAGGGGAGCTATGAGAATTCTTTTCTCTTATAATATCTCTCTTAGTTAAGCGATCAACAACAGCAGGAAAAAAGAAAAAAATAGGTAAAAGAAAAGAAAATACATCTTAATGGATTTAATAATTAACTTCATTGACTTAAAAACAAGAGGCAAGCTTAACCTTTCAAAGCTGACTCATGAGGATGTTTCTTATTAATAAAACACTGACTATATTTAAGAGATAAAACTTTCATATGTAAGATAATACTGAAGCAATAATGTACCATGCTTCTATCTCCAAATTTATTTATTTTAAATTTAGAGATCCTTGTATCTTATAGTTACTCTTTACCAGTTCAGATATCAACATATCTCTATATATTCATATAGAGTTATAAATGAATTTGATATTCGTGTGTTATTAGGAGCCACAAAACTATGCAAAACTATGTAAAATAAAATTCTGTGTGAGTCATGTGGTTGAGGACTTCTTAAAATAGTAATCTTAATGACGTGTTTTACATCACAAAATGTACAGACACCCAGTGTTTGTTTTTGTTTTTTCCTAACCACAAATACTGATGAATTTATAGATTCTTTATAAAAGCTTTAAACGATTCTAAATTCAAAGCCATAGAAATAGAATCGAAAGAATGTAGATTGTTAGATATTTTGATATTACATGTTCAGTGCTCTTCTGATAACATCGACAGCTATATCTTTGGCATTGAAAATTCAGTACGAGTTCTTGACAAAATTTTGTAGCTTAGAGCTTCATTTTCTTTTAAACAAGGAAAAACAGGGCTGAATAAGATATGAAAATTGGGAGGAAATTATTAAGGATTGTTTTTTTCTTAATAAGTTTATCTTTGGGACCCTGAATTACCTTTTACTTTACTATATGATGTGGACTGTATGAATCCATTTAAAAACCAACTGAGTTGTACCACATTTTAGGAAAATTATATAATATAATATATATATTTTATATTTATTTAGAAGCTTTGAAATAGTACAGTAAACACTTTGCAACACGGTGTATAAACTACAGAATGTCTTTGATATTTTGTGGGTCTTCAGAATACAACATTTTTTATAACCCACAGGTGAAAAGAACATAATCACAATCTCTCTTGTAAAGTTGGAATAGTTTGGGGAACACTTGATCACACAAAAATAATATAAAACAGTCAAGTTTAAAACAGTGATATTGCATTTATAATGCACAAATTTCCTTTATCTTTATGACTGGCTTCTCGTGGTGAATATAAACATCTAAAGGGCTCAGTGACATTTGGAGAGAGAAAGATATATAGTGCTGTAAACAGGCACACACTGATCGGAGAGGCAAAATCAGTTGCCTCTAAAGTTTCTACAGTTCTGCACATTTCAACTCATTTCTCAGGCCTGCTGAGAGCAATCAGGTCCTATAATTGGCCACGATGACTCCGCCGGCAATCTAATACTCAGTTACACACAACTAACTGGATGGCCAAGATAATGAAGTTGAAAAGTTGATGCTTTTGTTGGTCGACTTTGTGCAAATCATGCTGCTTCAGGTAAATCCTGTAGAATTGACTAGCATATCCTTTTCCGTGCTGTGAAAAAGAAAGAAAAATACTCTAAGAAAAGGAGCCTGGGTTTTGGAGTTTAGAATTGCATGTTATTGTGAAAGAAACAAATACAGTTGGAAATAAGTTGTGTCCCTGTACAGACCCATGTAGTGTCAAAATACTTCAGTGTTAACCTTGGTTTCTCATGGTCAGGTTATTCTGGTGCTTGGCTTTCTGGGAATGACAATTTTGATATTTTAACAAATCAGTCTTGCATGAGAGATGTATACTTTATATACGGACCACCAGTCATGTGGAGACTAACATTTTTAAGTGACATAGAAGACAATCCCTACTTCACTACTTAGGCACGATCAGAGGAGAGGGAAAAAATGTATGGCCCTTAAACATTCTAGAGCAGGTCTTTATAATACCTATGAACAACTGGCTATATGTTTAGTTCAATAAAGTCAAGTTATATATATTAAATCAATATATGATACAGAAAACTGTTCCAGAAAATACTTATGTAGCTAAAAAGTTAAAGGATGCTTCACATTCTCTAGGTTTACTTTATCTCATCTTTGAGATTATGCAAAAATCAAACCTTTTTATGTCTGAAAAATAAAAAAAAAATATATATATAAATTTATCCCCTAAAAGCAATCAGTTTTCTTATAAATAAGGTAAAGGTGAAAAGAGAAAAAGTTATTGAATTTGGCCCAGTCTTATAAAATGCATTGAATTATGAAATAGAATTTCCAAATTCAATCATTTAGATTTTAAGATTTTAAGTATTTTATTTATTTATAATAATAATGGATATTTATTCCCACCTATCCATAATCTTTATATTTGGCAATAAGCACAATGAGAGTAAAAACTGCATTCCCTCAGTCAGAATCTGGCACATAATAGATATATAATAAAAATGTACTGAAAATTGTGTTCAATTTTGATGAAAGGTAATTTGGTTGTATAAAATCAATTGTAATAAAAAATATATATATACATATATATATATATATAGAGAGAGAGAGAGAGAGAGAGAGAGAATTAAGAATTAAGAACTACTCTAAATAGCATAACTGAATTATTTCAATCTGGTGAATAGTTGGATTTTTTTTGTTTCTTTTTGGGGTTCCTTTACACAAATGTAAGAATATAGTGGTAGTTCAATTCCTCCTCTATGGTATTTCCATTTATTTCAAGTGGGTTATTTGGTTATATATTTTTCCTAATTTATTTCCCTAATTCTCTCATTTATTTTTCTTCAGAAGCTCATTTTGTGAACCAGACTATCAAACATTGCTTCCCTAGGCTACTGTTTAGTAGACACGTCAATTAAAATTGTAAAAGTCAGGTACTGTCATTGACAGAAATAAAGTGCCAATGATTATATACCTGTTCTATATAGTAACTAGTATTGAAAAAAATCAAAACATATTTTGTTTTGTAATATTATATAGTATGATGAATTATAAAACAAGTTAGCTACAACACAAAACTACCTGGTAGTTATAACTTACCTGGTAATAATACTGTAGAGACTATTCTATAAAAGCGAATAGAAATTTTGCCCTTTTTAAATAATTAAATCCTATTTTCCTATGCTGTTGAATTCAAATACTGTTTCATGATAAACTTGAGTATATCTGACTTGAATATATTTTGTTCATACCACTCAGAATTTAAAATTCTTCAGTAAATTAGAATAATTAAGCACCACAGAAATTCAAGTTCATAAAATGAATTGGGCAAGTAATTACAGTGATCAAATAATTTATTGTCCAAACTGAACAATTATGTGAGTAAAAGGGAACGCTATTAATAATTGCATAAGACATAATCCTGTCCTTTCATGGAAAACTCAGGAGATATTAACACCCTATAAACAATATTAGTGTTCTCAAAATATGTTAGCGATATTACTTCCAGGATGAAGCTTTTTCTCAAAATACTGATTTATAGGAAACATCTTTTTAGTAGTTCAAGGACAAGGACAAAAGAAACTCAAGACTGACCTGTCTTCAATCTATAAAGTAACTTATTTTGTGTAAAAATTCACATACTGAAAAACTGCATCTTTGTATAATGTGGAAATTAGTCAACCTGATACATAGTTAAATCAGCAAAATATTTCTAATTAGGTTAAAATACTACTTATGGGAAAAGCTATTAGCATGGATCTTATGCGTTCGTTTTTTTTAGTCAAAATACAAAAAGAAATTGTATTATTAAAATAGTTTAGAGTTTTAAGAAAACAGAAATTGAGCACACATTATACTTGCTATTTTAAATCTAAACATAAGCTTAAAATGCATATTTTAATTACTGCAGCATGTGTGCTGCTTTTATTTAAAGCGCACCTATTCCAGCTGTTGTATGAATAATATAATCACCTTTTATTAAATTACCTCCTCCTACCTATCTGTTAACTCAGGAATTCCCATCTGAATAGGACAAGTGATAAGGGCTATGGTTACAGGTCAGAACAAAGTAGAATCAGGAGGAAAGATTTCTTCCATTTCTGAAGCAAATTTCCCAAATGTGAAGTACTGCCAGACAAACTAGAGAAAATAAATATTATTACTAAAGTTATAGCCACATACATTTTGTTTCAAGGCTTTTAAGAGCTGAGTTTGAATACTGAATACTCATTATCTTTGAGGGCTGTCTGGGTTAATGCTGAACAAGTAGCACACAAATATATGTATATTATATATGTATAAATACACACACACACACATATATATAGCAATGTTATTACATTTAAGAGTCAGTGCCAAGGACAGTTATTCCACAGCATTAATTGTTATGGCTATGCGCTTGCTGAAGCATTTCGGGCTAGAGAGAATGGGTCATATACATCGAATCTCTATGCTTTATGATGTATTCTACATACGTCTGGGAATTATGAAAGCATACTTGAAAATTTTCTGATTTTTCTTTTCAATTCACAAATATATTTTCCCCCTAGCTATTCATCAGCATATGTAGGGAATTGGTCACTTGGTATAGATAAAAGATTTTTTTTTCAGTCAAATCTAAAATAATAGGAAAAGGACTGTTAGTATTTCTTTTTACTTCTACTTATTCTTTTTCTGAAATACTTTATTCATGAGAGACACAGAGAGAGAGGCAAATACCTCTGAGCCACCTAGGTGTCCCTACTTCTACTTTTTCATTCACTGCATTTATTCTTCAGAATAAGTCATAGAAATCTCATATTTAAGACATTTATTGTCCGAACTAAGGATGAAAAAAACACTCTTAATGGAAAAGAGATATTCAAATATTTACTTTTTTTACAATTTACCATATATATGTATGTATGTATTTAACATATACATATGCAGGGATGCCTGGGTGGCTCAGCAGTTGAGCATTTGCCTTAGGCTCAGGGCAAGATCCCAGAGTCCCAGAATCAAGTCCCATACCAGGCTCCCTGGATGGAGCCTGCTTCTTTCTCTGCCTGTGTCTCTGCCTGTGTCTCTCTCTTTCTGTGTCTCTCATGAATAAATAAATAAAATCTTTAAATATATATATATATATATATGCATATACTAAACATACATTTTTTTAATGAAAGTTCCAGGTTAAATATCTTTCCTTATATGTGGAATCCTGTTACTGCCCTTGATAATTTGTCCTAAGTATGATATTAAACTTTGGAACATTTACAAATTCTGATCAATGACTATAAGCATGTATGTTGCAAAGATAATTGTAAAAATGCCAGTCCTGATATCCTATTTATACCATGCATAATAATAGTACAATTAGCTTGGTGAAAAATAATTTGTTATGATATATTAAAATGGCAATTCAATGACTTGAATATTCACATTTCTATACCTGCCTAACAGGAAGCAAAATACCATTTCTATTTTATGACAGTATGTGAACCACAGAAGCTAAAGAAATCAATAAACAGGGGCACCTAGGTGGCTCAGTCTGTTAAGCGTCTGCCTTCTGCTCAGGTCATGATCCCTGCTGAGCAGGGAACCTGATTCTCCTCTTCCTCTGCCCAATCACCCCCCACCATGCTTTCTCTTTCATTCTCTCTGATCTCAAATAAATAAAATCTTTAAAAAGAAGAAAAAAGAAAGAGAGGAAAGAAGAAAGGTGTGAAGCGATCTAACCTATTTTTGTGACTGAAAGAAAGAAAAGCTTTCCAATATCCCAGATGATTGAGACTCCACTGCAGTGAAAAACTTCCAGAGGCTGAGATCAGTAACCTACTCCAGAGCACATTCAAATATTTAATGAGCCTCAGGGTCAGGACACTTCTTTATATGTAAAGTGAATCTAGCAGAGGAGAGTTAAAGCCCATTACCCCTCATACAAGTCAGAAACACCTGCCCTCTGTTCCCTGAGTAAAAGCATATCATAAACTGAAAGATCGTTTAAAAGCAAGCCTCCATTAGAGATCTGTCCAGTTGAATAATCAATTCTTTTAACTTCCCTCTGTCTTATTCTTGAGCCATTTTTGAGGATTCTCTTTAAAAACCTGGCTATTTTTTTTTTTCTGTCTTAACCGTAAAGTCTAGAAATGAGCATAGCAGCAGTTAACTGTTAAAAGTGGGTCGCTGCTTGATTTGTCTTTTATTTTCCCTCTTGAACAATATTAGATTTGCTTTTATAGGGATGGGGGAAGGGGAGGAGGGCGAGGGGTTGGGGTGAATGGGTGATGGGCACTGAGGGGGGCACTTGACGGGATGAGCACTGGGTGTTATTCTGTATGTTGGCAAATTGAACACCAATAAAAATAAGTTTATTATTAAAAAAACAAAAAAAACAAAAAAATTCTGCTTTTATATTTTAAAATATAATTGTACATTGTTCATATTGCAAATGTTTTCCTTTTCACAAAAATGACAAGATTTTAAATTTTAAGATATATTCAATGAAAAAATGGATAACTTATCATGAATTATAAAAAGACTGAAAACCTTCTGTTAATATAATATATATTTCTTTTGTCCGAATATACTAGCTTAGAGCGGCTGTAAGAACTTGACTAAATTTGAGTTCTTACATTTATTTCATAATATTCACAACATCCTCACACTAAATTTCTGTTTTTCCTTTCATCAGACAGTCTGCTTCTTATTCTATCTTGACAGAGTTAAGGGGTTAGAGAATATATCTAGAAATTAAGAGTTCATCTGGAGAAAGTGGTTCCAACTTGATTAGTCTTTTAGAAAGAAAACTTTGTGAAATAAATGACTCGAACAATCCTTCAGAACATTCATGCAAGAAATACATATTAAAGCCAAAATGTTCAGTTTGGTCGATATGTGTATGTTATGCTTACAACGTAATTTGCAATTAATAACTGCTTGTTAAAAGATACATTCATGGGTATTTGAAGACATAAGGAATTGGCAACCGTAGTTTTGTGGTATAGAAATTTGCATCAATGAAACGAGTAAATGGACAACATGTTGAGCCCGTCCTTTTCATAGACATTTTAACTCTAGCAAATTTACCACCCTTAACTACTATTAAAAAGAAAATCACTGCCTGTCCTTTTCGTCTTTCAAAATGACATCACTTAGACCAAATTCCTCAACTGGAGCCTCATACCTACCTAATCTAAATGCAGTTTCAACCACCCCCAGAGATGTAGTCAGTCAGTCAGTCAGTCAGTCAGTCAGTCAGTCAGAAGATAACTTTCTGATTAGCAATTAGCGCGCAGTGAGTCAGACACAAGGGCCTTGTCCCTTCCCCAAAGGAAGATGAGGTAATCTGCATAAGACCCCTTTTTTATCCCCCTAAGGAGAAGCAGCCTTGCCTGGAACAGTCCTTTCCTTTTGCTAATAACTTTCTTGCCCCACCTTCCTTCTATAAAAACCTTCCATTTTGTAAAATTCCTCAGAGAGCCCCAGTGTTTGCTGGATGCGATGCTGCCCGATTGGTGAATCATTTAATAAGGCCAGTTAGGTCTTTAAAATGCACTCGGTTGAATTTTTGTTACTTAACAATAGCCGCCATCTCCCCTAAGAATCTAATGCAACCAATATTTCTACATATTAGTTGTGATAAAGACCTTTTACTGGGACACCTGGGAGGCTCAGGGGTTGAGTGTCTGCCTTTGGCCCAGGGTGTGATCCCGGGGCCCTGGGATCAAGTCCCACATCTGGCTCCCTGCAGGCAGCCTGCTTCTCCCTCTGCCTATGTCTCTCTCACTCTCTGTGTCTTTCATGAATTAAAAAACAAACAAACAAACAAAAAAACCCCCCAAAAACCCCCCAAAAAACACTGTATACCTATTTGAGGCTATGGATTATACATGAATTAGAGCTAATTTTCTCACTAAGAATGGTATATGCAAAGAAAAGATTTATTTTGTGAGCTGTAATGAGCCCCCTAAGATCAAGTAAAGTTGATGCACTTGCAAAGCCCTGAATTTACTATTGGTGAATAGTTCAGAATGTATTGTTCAATGTTTATTTTCAAGCCAAACTTTGTTATTAATTAAAAGACTTAACGACCTTGAAAATAGGAGCTTCTATTTGTCCAGAAGTACATTCCACAACTGTGACAATTTACCATGACCCTCATGTAGCTTTGTATGAGAAAATGAATCCCCTTGAAATGTCCCGGGTTCCTTCTTGATAGAGGACTCATAGGCTTCTAGAGATTTCTATATATTTGCATGTGTTTGTGTGTACGTGGGACGTGTATTTTAAAATCACCTTCACACTACTCTGTGGGTTACTGCAACCATGTCAGCTACCACTAATATTTTTGACAGGGTAGATGTACAATTATAGTAACCCAATTTTGTTTGGCTTAAAAATCTTTAACTCTAATTAATTAGATTAATTAAGAGTGCTTTGAACTCTATAGCAAAAAACCAATGATAGTGTATCAGCTCCTTTAATTAGACAATACACCTTGATTATTATCATTATCTAAATTGATTTATGCAAGATAGCTAAAAACATAGCAATTGTGCATAATTTTTCCATCTAAACCCAAGAGTTGTCAATATGCTAAATATCTGTTTTTAAATGCTAAAAACATTACACTTTTAAGTTAAAGTATTTGCGAAAAAAATAAAAATCTACTATGACAAAGCATTGTATAAAATTTTATAGATTCAAGGAATCTATCTCAAACTCAGCTAGAAATGTGGGAAATTATGCCTTGGAAGCTTAACAAATTTTTCATGAAGGGGGGAAATAATAGGACATAACCCTGCCCAGCCCACGCTAGTCTTTCCATCAAGCGCTTTTGATGAACAAAAACACCTTGCCTCACTGGTATCTTAAAATCAAGTTTGGAGACTGAATTCATTTTTAAGTGCTTCGACTCTATTTTGATATGTAGTCGGGCAATGGAACTCTAACATATATTGCCCTCTATGTTTATGATAACATTGAAAATTTTCCTGGAATCCTTTGTCATAATCCATTAAATATGAACACTAATTTGTTCCAAAACTATTTGAAAATCACATTTTTACATGGGCAGTAAAGAAGTACTCTTCAAATTTCTTTTGAAGACAATACACTCAATTATCTCACTTTAATAATGACAAAGAATATTTTCATTTAAGTTAGACAAATACCATTATTTTGTGTATCTAAAATTCTAACAAAATATCCATATTTTCCTTTAAAGAATAAATGGTTCTTTTTCTTTGAGACTAATGAGCAATAATATTTACTGACATTTAGACACTCGTATTTCAACTAGTTTTCTTCAAAACAACATTAGAAGATCAAATTAGTTATTTCCCTGCAATATTGAAATTAGCATTAATTTTCAAAGCAGAAAGCACAAAAAATGCCTGAATGGGATTGGTCATTCCTACAGGTATAAGGATCTTATGCATATAGATCTATCTGCCACAAATATCATTGTATGTGAGTTCAGATCAACTACTAGTGATGCGCGCCACATTGTCTTTTATATGAAAACCAAGCCCATATTCCAGCAAAGATAGGAAAAGCTTAAAAAGTAAATACATAAGACCTTCATTTAAAAAATATATAGCCATGTATCTAATCTCTTAAACACTAATAACCTAGTTAAATAGGGATACAATTTCCAAATAATTTAAATAAGACCTTAGATAATTAAACCATGAAAATAAGTGGAAAATCTTCTGGATTGGTAAATAAAATACTTATAACACAATTTATACAAGTTTATTTTCAAGAAAGACACACACAATACACATGATTTAAAAACTATGTGTAAAAACATGGCTGTTTATTTAAGATTCTTAATGTTCTGATTTCCCCTAACATAATTCAGTTGCTTCTATGTCAAAACAAATAGCAGATTAAAAACAGGAATTGCAGGCTCAGAGAGGGGTTGGAAGAGAAAATAACAGAATGCCCAGTTATATTTGAATTTCAAATAAATAATGAAATACTCATTGGTGTACAAATGACCCATGCGGTATTTAGGTGTCATGTCTTTTATTTGCTAAACCTGGCAACCCCATCCCAAGACATCTGCTTCATGGCACAGCAGATGACACTAGTTACCAGTGAGGCAAATATTACAGTGTTTTCTAGAAAAATGTTGCATTATATTTTCTAATTATCTTATAACACTAGAATTCATATAATTTTATATGTATTTCCATCTAAAATGATTTAAAATTAAGACATCAAAGTTTCTTAAACTTTAAATTAAGATTTAAAATTCAAAGGAAGAAAGTAAAAAATATATATATAAAATTCAAAAGACAAAGAAATGAAATTCAGTTATCTACAATACAAATTCATATTTAATGAATTTAATGTCATACATGAATGCAAGGTTGTCATTTGAATTATTTCTTTGTGTCGTGATTAAATTTTAACCTTGATTTTGAATGAAATCTTTGGTTTTGTGAGATAGATATAGCATATTAGATAAAATGTTCTTTCTTCTTTTGCATAATAAATATAATTTTAAGTCATTTATTCTAAAATCTAAACGTATGTATACATTTTAATTTTAGTTATCTCCAGAAACTCATTAAACCTCCCTCTAGCTCTTGCAATCTAACCTATTACCAGATAATTAAAGCTTTGAAAACTGATAGGCGGGGCCCCTGGTGGGTTAGTCTGTTAAACATCTGCCTTCGGCTCAGGTCAGGATCTCAACCTACCCTTGGGCTCCTTGCTCAACAAAGAGCCTGCTTCTCCATCTCCCTCTGCTCCTTGCCTCCCCGCCCCCCACCAAAGCTCTCAATCTCTCTCTCTCTCAAATGAATAAATAAAATCTTTAAAAACTGAGAGGAAGTGAACCAAACTCACCTTTAAAAAAATAGCAAAAATGCTAAATTGTGGAAATAAGATTATATCATGCTTGTTAAAAATTAATTATGTACAAGGCAAATGACAAGATTTGGGTCCTTAAACAGTTATATTACATCTCATGACTTTACACTTTGTGCTTAAACAGGGTTCATCTTAATTACGGTAAATACTCACATAATAAATAAAATAAAAGTCATGTTATATGCTTACTATTTGTGAAAAATATCCCAAAAATCTAGGAAAAAGTTCAAATTTTAGACAATCTTTGCTGGTGCCAGTTATAGATCCTATTTAAATAATATCGACAATATATGTTTATATGTAAGATATCTATATCATTTTTAAAACATGACAAATGTACCAACCTACCTGCATGTTTAACAAAGTTCTCATACAAAACGTCAAAATTTTGTCTTATTCCAAAAGAAGTATTTGAGCTATTCAGTTGCCACAAGGTCACAGAAAAATAATTGTCTAAGAAAACAATCTGAAAATAACTTATGCAATAATGATGATAAGTAAAAATACCAAACATGTAATAATTGTTACACTGAAACTGCCAAACCTTAAAGTCAGATAAATTGCCTGTAGCCATAGTTATCTTGTACTATCAATAATCTCCTGTCCCTGCCTATAATCATGTATAACAATGGATCTCCATTTATGCTCATGTTTAACTACCTCATATTTACTTAATTTTTTACATATATTGTAAATTTATGTAATTCCAACAGACTATTGGAAAAAATATACTAGTGAAATCAGCAGTTGGCATTAGTGAAACATGAGGCTCAAGGAGTTTTTTTTTAAAGATTTATGTACTTATTTGAGAGAGCATGCACACATGCACACACACTTGCGAGTGGGGGAAGGGCAGAGAGAAGGGGAGGAGGAGAATTTCAAGCACACTTCCCACCGCAGGTCTCTCCATCCCAGGACCCTGAGATCATGACTTGAGCCAAAATCAAGAGTTAGATGCCAGCCAGGCACTTTGAGGCTTAAGGAGGTTTTAAAGAAAAAGTGATCGATCAGAAAAAATATTAAAAGGACAAATAGAGTTAAGAACAGAATAAAAAGTACATGGAAATTTCCGAATTTTGCAAGATGATGATTAGGAGTGAAAATGGTGAGGTTTGGGAGTTTTTGATTATTTGCTTTGGCATTAAGAGATTATTATAATTATATTGATTTTGTAAGTCAGGAGGATACCTATCTAGATAACTAAAGAGAAGAAAACAACAACAACAACAACAAAAAAAACTTGCTTTCTTAGCTTTAGGATGTTCCACTTGTTGATTCATTGATGTAGTCTATAAGTACCTACGGGTGTTTACTTTGCTCCAAACAAAATGTTGGGATTTGAGACTAAAATGAATACACATGGATTCTGCTCTTAAAAGATTTAACAATCCAATGGTAGAGGCAATTTTTTTTACAAGGTATTTTAAAAACAGCAATCCTGTATAAAAATCTAGAAGTTAATAAGAAGAATGTATATCTGTTTTTGTCTGGAAAGGCTCCTTATTCAAGGAAAAATGAGTTGAATGTTGATTAATGATAAGAGATGGCCAAACTCATGTGTTGGGCTGTGGTTTTGTATATGAGAGAGCATTCCAGAGGGAAAATAGAATGTGTCAAAGCACAAGGACCTGGGGAAAATGGTGAATGGAGAAGCTGATAATCATTGAATGACATGAAGCAAAAACTGTAGGCAGGGTTTCAACGTAAAAACAAAACTAAAAAACCTTTTAAAGTTAGTGAACATCATTGTGGCCACAACAGAGAGCTTCTTAAAATTTTTAGAGGAGACTACTGAAGTCAAACGTCTATAAATCTGAATTAATATGCCACTTGACAGTAGAAGCCCGTGGAAAACAGAGGAGTCTTCATTAATTTTGGTGAGCTGGGCAGAAAGGACTGGGTTTGAGGCATACAAAAGAAAGTGCACCTGTGTCTCTTCACAGAGCCCAGCAAAGCTACTAGGGTTTATCCTTCACATATCTGGAAATAGTTTGTATTCCATCACCCCAAATCTTCAAAATGTAACAAAATATTTTGCAATCAAATGATTACCAGGGTGTTTTGGAGCTCATAACCCAATACTTAGGATAATTGTGAGAGAAAAAAATGGTAAAAGGAGCAGCTCAAAGAAATGATTCTGTCCCAAATCTCAAGCCTCAAGTACTATCAACAGCAAAAGCGAGGTAAAACGCATAGAAAAAATTTTCCCCACACATTTTAAAAAAGAAAAAATAAGGCAGATAATGATCATAGGCTAACATTAAATTTACTTTATAACTGTGAAACTGAATTTTTCTAAAATAAGATATAGCTTCTTGTTTATTCTTTCACAGAGAGACACAAGTAAATCTCATCCTGGGAACATCTGGTCGCCAATTCACAGAAATAGTGAAGACACAGGGACAATTTTAATTATGGCATTTAAAACAACATTTTTAAAGTGATTAATGGTCACATGCATTTGATCAAATCTTTCCTATCGAAAAATAACTCCAGCCTACTTGTATTTTCAGTTATCACCCTTCCTTACATCAACTTTTCACTTCCAAAAATCTTAATTTAATAACGTACACATTTTATAGTCTCACAATTCATCGTGAGACTGTAAAAAATTTCATACTTTCGATATATATTTTAGGCGTAGTATTTTATCTCTCTCCATCTTTTTTTTTTTTTTTAATTTTTTTTATTTATTTATGATAGTCACACATAGAGAGAGAGAGAGAGGCAGAGACACAGGCAGAGAGAGAAGCAGGCTCCATGCACCGGGAGCCCGATGTGGGATTCGATCCCGGGTCTCCAGGATCGCGCCCTGGGCCAAAGGCAGGCGCCAAACCGCTGCGCCACCCAGGGATCCCTATCTCTCTCCATCTTATTGAAATGTACTTTCAAGGGTATTCCTAGTTGGTTATTAGTTTTCCTTTTAAAAATGTATTTTATTTAAATTCAATTTGCCAACATGTAGTATGGTTATTAGTTTTCCAATCAAAATGTATTCTCTTCTGCGCACCTTGGTGGCTCAGTTGGTTGAGCAACTTGTTTTTGGCTCAGGTCATGATTTCAGGGTGATGAGATCGGGCCCTGGTAGTCCCTCTCTCTCTGCTCCTCCAATCTGGCTCTTTCTCTCTCAAATAAATAAATAAAATCTTTAAAATAAATAAAGTCTTCCAGCACATGAACTTCAGTAGTAGTATAATGGGGGTGGGGGGGGAATCTTTTCCCAATCATTCAGTTTGAAGATTTTGGAACCATCCTGGATAACTACTTTGTCTTTTATTGCTACGTTTAGAATTCTAATATTTTCCTTACTTTTTTAATTCTCTAATAGTAATCCCTTCATTGCCATTCTCCACAAGCCTCTTATTGCCACAAAGCCTGACAACTGCAATAACGCTCTGTTGACAAAAACAAAACCAAAAACACAACCAACACATCTTTGCAGACTCCTTTCTGAATAGCGTCCAGTTTTTTTTAAGTCTGGGATTCAAATAGCGAATGGGACACAATTAAACGCTTCCTCTAGAATCAGGTGGTCTCAAATAAAAGCTTATCTCTCCCTCATTGGCCATCAGACCATTGACAAGTTACTGGACATCTTTTTTTAAATTTTATAATCTGTAAATGGGTCAAAATACTTATTTCTTTTTGTTATTGTAAGGCTTATATGGATTAATATCTGAGAAACTCTTAGATTCCTTAGTACTAGGCTGATAATAAGTGCTTAACAATTGTTCGCTACCATTACTATTGGTTTTATTATTTAAAATGAATCTTAGTCTATCCAAAACATAACTTTCAACTTTAACTTCCACTATTCCCCTTAGATTTATGTTATAGATTCGATAACTTGGAGTATTCACTTCTTCCTATGTATCTCTCTCGTTTCACACTTTTGTTCATCGAATTCTATACTCCATGGAATGCCCTTTTCTGTATCAGTAAAAATCATTCAGATAGTTCTCCAATAAAGGACCTAAAGTACAGTTCTCTAAATCCTTCCTTGGTTACACTCTAAGAGATCTTTTCCAAACATAGCCAAAGATATTTATATAAAAAAGAAAATATCTTGTTTATCTGTTAATGAGATGAGAAACTTAAAGTAGAACCATTGAAAAACAGTGCATTTTGAGAAGAGAGAAAATGCTTAATTGCAGTTGACACTGCAATTTCTTTCACAGATATGTAAATGAAAAAAACAATTAAATCTGTTTTAAAATTTGATTTTTTTCCCTATAGTTGGGCAACAGTACTATTAAATGGAGGAAATTTCACCATTTTAAAAAAATGAGAAATGTTTGTTTTCATATTAGGCACATAAAAAGAAGAATATATAATGCTGAATTGTAAATTTACAATTGTAAATTGTAACTAAAACTTAGTCGTTAGGTTTGTTGTTATTCAGGCAAAATAGTGATAAACATGCAAAACCGACCTGGAAGGAAGGAGACAGAAAACACATGCAATCATAAAATCCTGAACAGTAGAACAGTACACAATGGGCCCAACGAATAAACCAGACACAGAAAGTAAAGTTTGGGTAGTTTTTCAGGCATTTTTCAAATGAGCTTGTGACATCATTTGCTAGTTCTACGTGACTTTTAAAGACAAAGTTACAAAAACAGAAATAAAGATGCTGACTGAAAGAATTAGGTTTATCAGACAGCGGGATCTTAGTGAAGAAAAAGAAGCAAGAAAACATTTGAGCTTCTGCAGGTTCAAATACTGATGGAGGCAGAGATATCTTTCGTCTATCTTATAGAAAGATTCAATTTTCACATAGTAACAGGTTGTTTTCACTCTGTGTGATGATCTTTGGGCATCTGGGTCTCCCACACAAGGGTAGCAGAACTCTTTGGAATTCACAGTGTCCTAAGGCCAGAGCCCACTCTATTGTGCCAGTACAATTGTCACAATGCAGATTATGTCAAATTAGATATGGGCATCTATTTGTATCAGTTAACAATTTTTGGGGGGCCTGAAGAAATATAAATTCTTTACTTTCAAATATGTGCTGCTTCTTATACTAAAATAAGAATTTGTCATTTCAAATGTGTATGCTTTGTCAGATTATTTTTGCCATTTGTCGTACCTAATCAAATATCTTTAGTCATTGTTAATGCACAAATAAAGTAAGAAGAATGTGAAATTAAAAAAAATATATAATTGTGCTTTGTGACTAACATCACCATAAAATGAATACAATCTAGTCTTTGCTGGGCATTATACCTTTGGTTCTGTTCGATCGGTTTCACTGGTTTCACAGATGAAAAAGAAAAATAGGGATACAGAACTTTTAAAACATATGTATTATGTGAAAGAATATATACTGCAGATGTAAAATAGTGATATATCGTGAAAAGAACATTTGGAGTCTGATTTTTCTCTGGGAGTAAAAGAAAGCATAATTAGTTCTATTTAAGCTAGAATTTTAATTTTCTCCATACACAGGCTGATGTCATTGTTCCAATTTTAACTGAATATATGGTTGCCGTGAACACTTAATGAGTGCTTCCTTTGGGCCAGGAACTCAATGCTTTAGATGTGTTAAATAATTTAATCTCTACAATGAGCTTTTGAGGATCTATGTCACAGATGAGGTAAATGAGTTACAGGAAGGTTAAAGAAATTACGGAGGTCACACAGCTAGGAACTGGCGGGATCAGTATTGGAACGCTGGCAGATTGGCCCTATAACCAGAACTCTTAATTATACTACATCACATCTCTGATCTGAGGACAGATATAAAGACCTACTCCTGTAATTATGTAGTAGGATGCAAGTCCAAAGGAAGTACACACATACCATAAGAACAAAATCAGAAAGTGATATTTGCTGAAATTAAAAATTCCAAGTTATCATAAAGTCAAAAATGGATAAAATCAGTGATGCTTAAGAAGATGTATCCCCAAAATAATAAGACTGGGGTATTTTTTGAGTATTTGCCAAGATCACAACCCAACTGGAAAGTAGGCTGTGCTTCATGTATATCTTAAAGGAAGTTGAGAACTTTTTGCTAGTGTTATAATATGCCTGAGGTCGGTTTATTCATTTTTTTTTTCAGAATTATCTCAAAAGATGGCTGGTAGTTGGCATGAGGTATAGGGTGGAAGGATATAAATAATTAAAAATGCTTTTGCATATTTCTAGAATGGTGCAGAGAGAGGCGACACTAAGATGATCTGATCCGAGTATGTTGATCCCCACAGAAGATACTGTATCCTTCGACTGAATGAGGATGCATGAGGCTATGTGTGATCACTAATAATGAACTTGATCTGATGCCCTTTACATTTGCAACCAAGGTTCTCAGTATTTCTGTTTTTCCCTTGGATATCTCTCAAGAGTATTTCAATTGATTCCATTATTACATTTGTATTTAAATTAAGGTATTGATCTTATTTTCACATCTGTCTGTGATGACTTCAGGAGCCATAATCATTTTCTTATATGGTTGTCCTGCAGGACATTTATGTAATCTAGTTCTAAGGCAAACAAAACTGAAAATCACTGTGCCTGGAATATATAGTAGGTGCTCAGTGATAAGTTTTCTTGAATATGGGTCACACTGTTTTTGTCAGTAGCTTGGGAAGACATGCCTAAAGCAGCTGGTTAAAAACTTTTCCTACAGCTTTAAACCACCATGGCACTACTTTAGGATAAATAATAGTATTACAAGTAATAGGACCTCTTGACATCCCTCTGAAATTAGAAAGTAACTGAGATATGAAAAACTTTGAAAGATTAATAAAGGGCATAGAGTTAAAATTAACCTCAGAGAAACATAACATGTTTTTTATAAACTACATTAAATGTTTTCATTTAAGGGGAAGATAATATTTCACCGTATTAGATATATTAGAACACCTTCTCTATAAGCTTCATGAAAACATAATTTCTATGAAGAATTCTTACAAAGCAAGCAATATAAGTTCTCAAGGATTATGTCCCTAGATCCCAGGCTCAATTGTAAATGCAAAAACTGAAAATTAAATTATTTAACATCAAGCATTTCCTAAAAATAATTCTAAGTAAGCCTGCATTAAAAAATTACCTTTCTCAGTAATTTCAATGAGTCAATATTTCGTTCTTATAATTTGAAAAATAATTATCTTCACACCATTCTATATGTAATTAAAAAATATTGATTTCCTAAATCCTTCACTTAATTCAAGTTCAAAGGAGTTAAAATTCACTCCAGTCTATCAAAGAAGGCATTTCTACGTTGCTTAATACCAAACTCCTTTGCCGCTATAAAATTAAGTATATTTATATAATCACAAAATATTCATGTATCTAAATCAAAAATTATTTCATCACCCTTGCTTGATAAAAATAACTATCACCTTATAACATTGGCTGTGTATTTATGAAATCAGTGTTTTTATTGTGTCTTATTTCATCTTTTCATGCCTATAAAATGTGCACTCGGTAATAGCTACTACTGTTATTAAATTTAGACTTAATGTTTAGCTAATACAATTTCCCATCTGATTATTTTTCTTTTCATCTTATTTTTCTTAAGTGTATAATTAATTCATGCTTCCATGTTGCCAAGCTAATGCTACATTTTAATTTACTCTCCAAAGTAACAAACCAAAATGTAATGATCATATACAGTGCTTGCTATACCTTCCAAAATAGTTAAGAAAGCACATAGTACTATTAAGTTTAAGAAATGGGCGGCTTGACCTTGTATCATTATTAATGGCTGTTTCCGTTTTTTACTTAATTGTGAGCCATTTCATGGTAGGTGACACCAAGGATTTTCCTTAAAATTCAGCAGAAGATAATATGATACCAAAAGTGGAAAATTCTTATTATAGAAAAAATAAGCCAGTTCAATAAGGATTATTTATTTGATACAGTAAGGTACTTAAAATCTATTGTCCTCTCTCTCCCTTTTATAAATTATTATTATATATAATATGGAGCCTTACATTTTTATTTGTAATGATACAATATTTTATTTTTAATAGATACAAAATGTTATATATTGCACATGTATATATATACATACATATATGTATATATGTGTGTATATATATATATATATATATATATAATATAACAGACATTTTATACTCCACTTTTGCCCTCTATACATGTCCCCAGATTTCCTTCTAAAATTATGATTTCTTAATTTCTAGTCTTGGATATTTAATTGTCTGTTACAATTCAATGTGTGAGGGGAACAAAAAAGTCTTCATAAAACCAATTTTTGTCCTTTCAAAATCCCTAAGAAATATAAGAAGTCATCAACACAGAAATAGGAAGGGAAGGACATAGCTCAAAACCTAGGCTTTATCAATTGTCTTCCCTCATCCTCCGGTAAAACTGAGCCTTATCCCTTTCACTCCCTCCTCACCAGCCCCAGTGCTGGGAAATGGGTTCTGCAGGAAATACATCTCAGAGCTAGAAAGTGCCATTCCACCAAATCACAGTTGACATATGCTGTCTACGTTGGTAGTTTGTAAAGCTCTCTAGGTATAGTGTTTCCGTATCTCTCAGGAGCAAATACCAATGTCAGGGTCAGAATATTTCCCATAATGTGTAATTTACATCTCTCAGGATGCAATATAGCTCCATTTTCTCTTTTCTGCTCTCAAGAAAGACAGATTAACTGATCGCTATCTTATCTGTGTAGTATTTGTTTAAACACTTAACATTTGTTAAGTCACCTCTCCCCCTTTCTTCTCAATTCACAGTCCCTCAATCCTTTTAAACTCTCTTCAGATATGCCATTTTCTAAAATGTTAATCTCTTTATTTTAGTAAGTGTCCCTTTAGCATCATGAATGCCAATTTGCCACAATCCTCTAACCCAGACTCAAAGAAATGAGAAATACAGACATTTCCATTTTTCTTCTCTTTCATTATAATCTGGTATTCAAATGAACATATAAATATTTGCTTCTATAAAACACCACTAAATTAACAGATTATTTTCCATCAATAAGGAGGATATAAAGACAGGTACCAAGCATTTTCTAAATGACCAGACATGCTAAGAATTCCAAAAATAGTAAGAGAAATCATGTGCAAGGAGAACACATGCTAACTAACCTGTCTTTTTAGCTTACACATTGGTTTATTTTAGGCTCTGCTGATTGCTTACCCTGTATTATCAGAGAGAATAGCTGGCTATTACACTTTAGGGAAACACATATATTATTCTATTTCATTTATTCAAATGATAGAAAATTAAAAACCCAGAAAAATTAATTTTTGGTTAGAGGCCAGGACAGTGGCACCCCCTGAGGTGGTAGTAGCTGGAAGAGGACAAAATACAGGACTTTTTGAGGTACTAGTAATGTTTTGACTACTGAACACAATACCCAGTTAATGCTGTGGTCACAGATTACACAAGTGAGCTCATTTTGTGAAAACTTGGGTTATATATACATTTGTGATTTTGTTCTTTTCTACAAGTATTTTATACTTTTATAAAAAGTTTAAAAATAAAAATAGATTGCTTTGTATGGAGCTCATTTTAATCATGAATCAAATTAGTTAAATGTAAATAGCATTAATATTTATGAGAAAATTATAAATAATAAATGTACATGTAAATATTACTTAGGAGAAAGTATGGAAATTTGAACAATTACTAGACAATGATAGTAAGAACTTTTTAAAAAAGGAATACTCTTCTTGCAGTAGTGATAAAAATAGACTTTTATCTTTAATAAACATATGCTGAAATATTAATGGATTAAGCAGTAGGATCTCTGGATTTGCTTTAAAAATCTGAGTGAAAAGAAAATGTTTTAGCATTGGATGAAACAAATTTGGCCAAGAATCGATAATTGTTTAGGCTGGAGAACATGGAGAGTTTACTACTATTCTTTCTATTTTTGTATATGCTTGAAATTAGCCATCATTTTTATGTCTAAAAGTATAATTTAGTAGAACTCTGTAGATTCTATGTAATATTGTTTTCTATTGCCATTGTTCTTATCAAAAAGACTGAGTTAACTCTAGAATCAGGACATATCTACTAAAAGATAACTAGATTTCATGATATCCAGTGTATTCATCTGATGAGATTTTCTCTGGCAAATAAACCTTAAAGCCACACCATTAGTGACTAGCAAAGGTTTATTAACAGTGGGGAAGAAAAGCACAATGATTTTTTACTAATCTTACAGTTCAGCCTCCAGATTTTCTACACACTTTCTAAGAATAAAATGACAGCAACAGTTAAACTGTAACATTAACCTTCATATCTATGGACCTATTCCTAAGGCTATTTTGCTTAAACCTACATGTGAAAAATTTTATCTTATATACACCATCAGGTGTGTACTATCAAGACAATTTATTATGTACAATTTATTATCTACTGTTGCTTTGTTGACTCAGAACTTTCTACCATGTATTGCACTGAGACAAAACCCAATGATACGTTTCGTGAGATCACAAAGAACCCCTTCACCATGGCTATTCCTTTAACCAGGGTGATTCAAAATTTAACTCAAGAAATAGATATTTGATATTGATTTCATTTATGTATTTCTCCTGGGCTTGGGTCTTTTTTATTCCCTTTTTAGTACACTTCTTGAAAACTTCAACAAAAAATACTTTTTATGAATAATGCAGTCTTTATCTAGCTTTCAGCTTAAATATAGATATTGGAATAAATATGAATCTTCAACTACTTGATGATAAACTAAGTCACTTTTCTAGTATGTGTAAAATATACCATTAAATATCCAGCACAGGTAATACTGGAATCTAGGGTAGGATTCTGGCTAATAGCAACATGAAAAGAGGAAAAAAATCCTATTTGTACAAACAGCAACAATAATATTTTCCTCAGAATACAAACATCTATTTCCCCTACAGTGTAATGGTTAATTTTGCTGTAATATGCAATGGGAACTGGGCCTCAAAAATACAACTAGTACCTTAAAAGATAAACAGACCAAAATCGATTATGTCACTTGTCTGTTTCTCAAAAAACACCATATTATTATATTTAACAGCTTCTGATAATGAAGTAGCCATTAGTTAAATAATTATGCTCTGTTTCTCCTCTGATAATTGATAAATAAAATTAAAAATTAAATTCTTCTATATGGGATGCATATAGGCACAAATGTGTCCATACAATAGACTCATGAAATAGAACACAGAAGATATGTTTAAAATTACTCATTGAACTCAATGACTTAAAAGCTGTCATTGAAAATTTTTTTTGTCATTGATAATTTAATTACTGTACAGATTATGGAAATTTTGTTGAAATTAAGTTCATTTATACTCTTTCAATCTTCACACTTAAAAGAAAGGTATCTCTAGGAGAAAGAATATGGTTATGTGCCTAGCTATAATGTTCAAACCTAATATCATATAATGTATTGATGAAAGAATCAGAAATAAAACCCAGATTTTTATCTGTGAAGTTTTCTAGCTTATAATTTCTCTTTATCTAGATCCTTTTGAACATAATTACATTTAGGTTTAAATGTTTTCAAATCCTCTATACTGTCCCACCTAAATTGATTAGATGATTAGAGGCCACTAATGCAGGATTTAGGGAGTCTTATTGGATCTTGATATAAAACTTCCAAGATTTTTATTATACTTTGGGAAACATTAAATAGACTCCCATTATGCTGAGTATAGTCCTGATTTGATAAAATTATTTAATCTTGAACAAGAACCTCACAGTCCAAAACAGTTTCCAAGCCATATTGTCCAAATGATGCTGTCTAATTCCTATTAAAAGGACTCAGAAGACGCAGACTCACCCAAAAAAAGTCTGGCACATTGAGTATTGAATAATGTTTAATGATATTTATAAGCAATTGAATTTGTATATTCCAGACTTCTTTACAATATCTTTATATCTTAATGCATTTAAATTTTGACCCACACATCTTCAGTATGATGAGGCAGGAAAAAATCCCAAGTAGATAATCCTTTTCATTGAATAATTCTATTTATATTTTAATTGATAATCTTCCTTTGTTAGGCTCACATGACGGACAAGGCTTATAAGGATTTACTTCCAATGTACAAAATAAGAAAGAGGATGGAAATGATCTGTAATATAAAATGAGGTATATAAATAATATTAATATGCTAAATGTTAGCTCAATAAAATGCAAAATATGCACAAAATAAACTGCTTTAAATAATAGATGGAGACCCACATACTAAGGAGTGTAAATAAAATACTGAATAAAGATATAAATTACTGTTACCAATTAAGTCTTCTCTCTATATCCTTAAGTATACTTTTATTTAACTACATATCTGTCAGTTCGAAAATATAATTAATAACATGCAAATAAATAATTCCTACATGAGAATTATGTAAGAAAACTAAGTGACTAAACTGATGAAAATTTATATCTATTAGCTTTACAAAGAAGTGAAAGATGAGGCCTAATCTACGAAAGCTGCTAGTAAATAAAATATGTCAAGGAAAGATTATCTCAAAGATCTGGTAAGAAAGGGGAGTATTTAAAATTCTAAAAAAGTTGACAAGTATGAAACAAATTTAACACCTCTTTAGAATATAATAGAAGTTCTTAGAATGAATCAAGAGGAGTTTTAAGTCCCCAGGTATTGAAAAACTCCATCATATTTTACAAAGCACTTTGATTAGGTGCATTTCAATATTTTGAATGCATTCACAATCTACTTCCTCTTGTAAAAACTCGTGGGTAATAGCATGAGAGAAATATAACTAATTTAAAACATATTTTAAAAATGGGAAAAAAAAGTTTGCCTAGAGATTAAAAAAATAAAACCTATGGGCAGACGTGTGTAAATGAAAGTATAATGACAGCATTAAAGATTATTTTGGTACTTTAAAAACACTCATTTAGCTATTCATTCATTTTTTAATCACATAATTATTTAGCATTTATAGTATGTACAGCTGGGTAATGAGTCTAAATAGGCCAAGAGAGTATTGGATACTAACCAGTTCCAATGCACCCAAAGACACAAATTTTGAATGACGTGATAAGTCACCGAGAAGCACTGATGTCTGAATAAGTGAAAAATAAGCTGCCTACAGAAATTGTCAGATGTATAGGTGTAAAATGAATGTTCACCTCAGAAGGATTTTTATAGATTTCACTTGAAGTCCTATTAATTGAGGTAGACCATTACTGAACAACTATACAAGAAATCAGATGATGTGATAATATTTCATTTATCTGGAGTTACAGGAAGGTTCCAGGGTGCTGCATAGCTAACTGGAGTAATGATATAAACTGTGACTAGATTATCATTTTTTTTAAAGTAAAATATCATAAAATTCAGTAAACATTAAATCTAACAGTAGATATACAGAGAATATGAACTGGGCTTGGGTTTTTTTTTTCTGGCCCTGAGTTTTCATTTATTTTCTAATCACAGAGTTCAGGTGAGTAAACTATTTTGATTGAGTTCAATTCTTAATTACTAAACAAGGGAATTTGATGAAAAATAAATGTGATGGACTAGTGTGATTCAAAGACCAGAGATTTGTCATAAGGGGATAAACTAAAAAAGTGAAAAAGTTGGGTTCACAAATCTAGAGCTATCCTTAAAAGAATGAGAGAAGCAAAAGTCTCAGAAATAGGGTATTATAAAAAATCAACACAACTTAGATAAAAAGGGAACAGAAATTAACATATGTACTAGGAAAAAAATTCTAAAAAAAGATGACCATTCATTTAGTGATGTATGGACCTATGAGACAGAAATGTCAAAAAGGCCATGGATAATAGTGTTATTTGTGGACTTTAATGTTTCATAAAGTGATGCTATGTTTATGACATTACAGGAATATATAAATCTCAGAGAAAACATATACAGGGACTCATAAATGCGAGGGTAATGTGTACCAATAAGTAAAGTTGTTTTATTTTGAATCTTATTTATGCTCTTACCACACTATCGAGTTCAACAAATTATGAAAACTCACAGAAGGCAGATTGAGATAATGAAGGGATTGAAAGTGATGTGTCTAAACAAAACATACTCTACAATTTTAATCAGCTGAAAACTTGAAGTGCACTATAGAAATAACATAGATGCCCAAAAGAATTTTCTCAAAATGAGGTTTACTGAAAAAAAATTCTAGGTAAAGTGTCTGCAATTTTTCAAGAGGAATATTTCAAAGTTCTGACATCTTTTCTTGTATTATGTTAAGACTGAGTCGAATCGAAGTTTCAAAAGGACTCAAAAAGTAGGCAAAAATAAAATTAGGTCAGGAGATAAGTAGTAATTTTTTGGCATATTGGACTAGTCAAAATGTTGTGTAATGTGAACACAGGATGGACCATGACACTTCAATAAGTGGTTCCCTACAGTCCCTTGAGTCTAGAAAATTTCATGGATTTAGAGTTTTAAAAATTTTTAGGTCAGTGTATTTTTCCATTTCATTCAATGTAATGTATTATTGTACGACCAATGAAATGAAATAAAGAATTTCATAAATAGTTTAGATGAAACTTCATTGGTTGTCTTTTAACTGTTGTCAATTCTTAGGCACTGATTATGTTTATTGACGAGAAATCAACAAGTTTCCAAATAATAAAGTTTTACACCTTAACTACTGTACTGTGTATGATTTGAGCGAAAAGATATGCTTATTTACTGACAAAAGTCATAAGCCATGATGTTTAAAATGTGAAGCCAAAATTATAAGCAAGGATGATTGCAAAAGTAATATTAAAGATACTGTTTTAACTATTGGGGTTTTCTAAATTATCTTAATATTACAGCTTTTAACAATATATTCTTGAACTTCAATTGTTTTTATGCTCCATATTGGCTGAGACTATCCAGGTTGCTTTCCGTATAATGTGTCATTTGAAAGACTGTTATTTTAAAGAATGTCTATAGTACTAAAGAAATTCTTGAGTTCTCCATGATAAAATGTGGCGTTATTTTTAAACTCCAGGTAATAATATTTTTTGTGTTTAATTTTAATATGTATCAAAGACAGAGATTATTTTTGTATTAAAAGTTAAGGTGATATTTCAGTATTTTTTTATTTTTCTAAAAAAGGTAAAGCTAAGTTAAAATTCATTAGCATTTTAAGATAATCTAAACACAGTTTTGAATACAACAATATTCCACATGTTTAATCTCTTCAATCTTTCAGTATATCCCTTTAGTTTTTAATCTGAGTATTAATCAACTACAACATTATAACGAAAATATGAGCAAGCATGCTCATAAAGTGCTCATGACTGACGAGTTTAAATAGACATTTTCAAAATTATTCCTGATTTAAAAAATTACTTCCATTTCACTAAATGCATCATGTATACTCTTCATGGATCTTTTCTTACACGTTAAAAAGAAAAAAAAAGGAAATATAGTTGTATTTGGGCATTGAAAAGAAACACAAATGACTTTTTTTTTAACATGTGTGCACACGCACTTTTGGGTAGAAGTTGGTTTCTTGCGATTTTTAATTTTAAATTTAACAACCAGAAGTATAGAAATGGGACGTTCTTGTGTATACAATGATCTCATTTGCATTATTAAGCATATTACCATTTTGTGATCATTTTATAAATGACAGTGGTAGCTTCATTAGGGTTTATTTTTAGAGCTCTACAAAAATGACTAAATACACGCTGCTTTTCTTAACATTAAATACACAGTATGTTCACTAAAGAACTAAATGCATATTCAGCAAAAGAAAACTACTACCTCAATAATTACTTAAACATTCTGATTAAAAATAAGTTGTAGGTGTCAAGTTTTCAGCTTAATTACATAAGGGGCATGCTTTTCAGTTTAGAAGATGAGAATATTTCCATTCCTGATGATAAATAATACAAGTATTAACAACTATCTCCGTGTGAATTTTCAGGGCAAAATGGTCAGGACAGGGTTTGACTTGTTGTTTATACGAACAAGTTAACCATAAAATTGACTGCGTCTATTAAATCAGAACCTTGATATAATTTTAAAGATAATTGTGAGCCTAAGATAACATTAAACACTAAAAGTTAAAGTTCTATGAAGAACTAAGGAGAGTATAAGTAAGAACAGCAAAATACTTATATTTCTGCTTATTTTTCACCCAGGTCACACTTTATCCCAAACCCTAAATTTAGAGTGGTATGAGCTGGCTAAAACAGAAAAAAAAAAAAAAAAAAAAAAAAAAGCTTTATAAAGTAATTTATTCTCCTATATCTGACTATTATGAAAACAAATCCATTTTCTTAATTAAATAACATATGAATTCTTTGATTCCTCGCAACACGCATAATGATTTTACATCACTAATGTGTGTAGACATGTAAACTAAACTTTAGGACCTTAGCATACAAATTTCATCATAGTAATTGTTAGACATTTCGATACTTTCCTTAAGTATATGTGCTCTCCTTGTATTTTATAACTTCAAAAAAGAAAGCAATACAATGGTTCATGGACAGAAGCAATTATTTGGTTCTGAAATGCTAAAATACTGTATCATGCGTGGGGTAAAGGTATTTCCAAGTAATTTGAAAAGCTGAACGCAATCTTTCATAAAAGTTTAATCATAATTGCCATCACAACGTATGTATCTAATAGCAGATCTATTTCTTTATTCATAGAACACTTGTCTACTCTTACTATCAGTGTCTAGAGTAGTAGTATTGTCCTCAATGCCTTCCATTTGTGCCTTTCATATATACATTCATAAGAGCTGAAATATATGTTCTTCAAGTTTTTTTTCTTTCCTTTCAGTATTTTTTTTCTATTTCCCTCCCAGTCCATAAATCATAAAAGAAATGATACATCTGTAATCTGCCTCGTTTTTGTTCCTAGCTTATGATTCCATGATTTTTTTTGGGTACTAGAAGATGAAAGAAAGAAGACACCATGTACTTTGGATTTGATATACAAGATAAAAGTCATCTTTTGAGTTTTTATGAGTTGCATCCTTTTCACATATTAGTTTATGTGGTTTGACCAAACTATTTAATTATCACTGGTATTTATCCGTTAACTAGAAGGAAAAGATAACTACATAGCAGAGAATAATAGGATAATTTCATTACCGAGATCCTCAAAGGAAATACACTACAGAATCTCTAAGAATTTTTATTTTCACAGTGGCTGTGTAAAATAATCCACTTAAAGAATATGGCTCCTATATTGAAAGAGCTGAGTACAATTTTTAATGTCTCCGTGTTAGAAGAACATATTTTATGTAAATAAAGAATATTGCTTTATGTATATCTTTCCATCACATAGTTCCTCTGATTCTGATCAGAGACTCTACTCCATATGAACATATTACTGAATCGTGTTGAATAGTCAAAGTCATAGCTGCACTGATTTCCTACCTTAGCCTAAAACGTGTAATGCCACTATGGAAAAAGGATTAATTGTGCGATAATGCTGACATCAATAAAAAAAAAAAAATGAAATCTCCCCGTGACTCCAGTGTCAAGAGTTGTTTTTCTATCTTAATTAAGCCCTTCAAAACACATGGAAATCAAGTACGCAAGAGAGCAATATTCAAAGGCAATAAGAAGCGCATTTGAAAAATGTTTCCAACATCAAAAGTGATGTTTGATTGTTGTCAACAACCATGTCCTGACACAGGAACCTGCCTTCCTGTTACGTATATTCATTTTTCCACAGCAAAGTGCTGCCTGCCTCCAAGAGTCACTTTTATCTTTGTTTCTGAAAACAACTTGAACTCTTCTACTGCTACTGGGCGGCATGGCAGGTTGAACTTACTCCCTCAAAGGGAATACTTTGATAAAGCCTTTTATGTAATACTTACTCAAATAGGGTGGTTTGTAAGGCGCTCGTGTATTAGACAGCAGTCCATCCAGCTCCTTCCTCTCCAGAGTGCTGTGAAGGGCCTTCTCTTTGCCAAAGGTGGAGAAAGACCTCTCTGCCCCAGGCTGGGCTTCTGGAGTTTCAAACACCTCGGTGTCTGGAACAGAGTCCATACCAGGAACGTGCAGATTGCTGCGATAATCAGCAGCCTGGCGTCCGTCGGCGGGGACAAAAGAAGGCATCCAGCACCGATCCGAGTGGCCCAGCGCTTTGCATTCCTCAGTGCAGTTGGAGAAGAGATCCATACCTGTAAGCAGAAAAAAGAGACACTGCAGATACAGGACTCACCACCGTGAAAGATGACAGGGAGCCTACAAAGTGCTGGCTGAATGGGTTCTGCCAAATTTTTCTTGCCCTTAACCTCACAGGAACCAAAAATGTCTTTGTACTGTCTTCCAAAGAGCTAGACTCTTCTAGCAAAGAGGACCCTGAGGTAGACGTTTCTAAAATTCTCAGAGTATTGGAAAGAAATTCTGGCTCTAAATTATTTAAATAGCTAGGGAAAGGGGAGTAGAAAAGGAGTGAATACTTTTAAAAATCTCTGGTGAAATTCATAACAGAGAAAAATGCAAGGCGTAAAGCTTTTCTGATCCACAATCTCTAATGATGATAAGGCATCCAACATTTTCTGTTTCTTAGAGACAAAAACAGCAGAACTATGTGATGTATAAACGATGATATTTAGATTATGGAATCTGGACATGAAACAAAAAGTGAAATTCAGCAGAAATACGGCACACATATTGACAAGCCAATAAATAAGAATGAAACATTTCAGGAGTGGCCAAGAGCATGCTTTCTTAGGTTCTCAGAAAATGACCCTAAAAGGTATATTTCAATGACATTCTGGTAGCCCATATTACGACAAACCACTTATCATTTACCACTGCAGACAAACCCAGAACAAATGACTATAATTAGTGAAACCAAGGTAATCAAGTGTAATGTGAGTCATTTGCAGATACTATTGACAAATACCTTATTACTTGTTCTATATTGGAAAACACTTGTTCTAGTAGACCTAGAACTGTTTCCCTACTAATCTGAGAATTCTAAGATTTCAAATGACATCCTCAAGTTTCATTGTTTCCCACAGATTGACCAGACTATTCCATATTATCTGATTATGACTCAAAGTTCAGTTTCTTCAGCAAAGCGTAACGATTTTTGAGCATTATAGAATACTATTAGATATTCATTTTGATAACTATCCCTACCCAGAAAAACAAGTACATAAACCCAAATCACATTTTAATATTATTCTAAACATACTAACACATTTATAGTGCATGTTTTTAAACAGGATCAATTTAAAGTAATTCAAGCATGATTATTCTGTATAAAAGAAACTTTCAAATGCATGGTATGAATTTCTTTTTTTTAATCAACAGACTAATATTTATTTAATGAACCCATTAGATTGTTTCTTCTTATAAATACCATGAGCGATTTGAACTCTTGAGTCAGTTTTAGTTTATAAATCCCTGATGGCACTGCTTTACTTGTTTGTGTGTATATGTTAACATTTGTATGTATAAAATATGGAAGATATTTTTTCAGAGTATTAATCTTCTAGATTATCCACAAGTATTTTGGAGTTCAGAACAGTTAATTATGTAAATTATGTTTAAAGAAATAAAACGAAGCTTCTTATCGTATATTAATCTCACTATATGACTTTTTTATTTTAAATTAAACTATGTATAATGCCGAGTCTGACTTTGATTATAATGTTCCATTGATAATTGTCATGCATAAGCCTCGAAATAAATTACTGATCAGTGAACTGTTGAGGAACTTAAACGTGAGCTGAAACCAGGATAAGGAACCAGACTAAGAAAGCATGTGAAACATGTCAATGCTTTTCTAGACACCAGAGTAGCTCAGTTTGTTATCCTATTTCTTCAAGGAGATATGTAGAAAGAAAAAGTGTAAGGGAAGGAAAATGTCCCTGATAAATATTGACATACTAGGTAGGTTAAAGCTATACGACCAGAAAAATGTATATTTTGAATACTGAGTGCTCCCTGTTTGCACTGTGTTAGAGAGAGAGAGAGAGAGAAAAAAAAAAGACTTTTTGGATAGATGGAACTGTTATTAAAAGTCAAACTATGATGAGCAGTTATTTGTTTGAAAATTAAATTCGTCATGTTAAATTTGAAGGTGGTGGAATTAATCTAAATACTAAGATCGAACTGTATTATTAGACCCTGAAGAAGATGGGTATGTAATGTGAAATTTGGGATTAATGCAATTTTTCTTCACATGACTGAGGAATATCATTTTAAATATACTGCATGAGACCATTGATAATCTTTCACATCTTTTCAAGTACCTGTATCCAAGGCCTCTCATATTTTTAAATATGATCATCTCTCTTATAGAAAAATTTTAATAAACTAGTCTCTCGACATTATTAAGGTATTGTTTGATTATATTAGAAGGACTTTTAGTAGAACGTTTTTTGTGCCCATTTTCTTCTCTGGAAATTAACAATTTTTTGGGTTTCAGCTTCTTTAATTATTAGAGGCTAGTTAAAATGCCCTTAGATGATGTAATCAAGTTCTCATGAGTTGAGAACCTGTACAGAAAATAGATCATGTGCATAACAAGAAAAATGAGAAACATGATTAAGTTTTCTGTTGGAAGAACAATTTTACCTGACAGAAGGAAGAAAACACTTGTATATAATGTTCTTAGTAAATTTATGAATGAGTCCTTCTAAAGTGTGATCCCCATAGCAATAGTATACACAGCTTTATAAGACCAGAATGAAAGATAAGGGATCACAAATTGTGCATGAATGTATTTCACCAGCTTTACTGATAGAGCAAGTGTACCGATTTCTCATTAGGAAAATATCAGAGAAACAAAACAAAATTAAAAGAGAAAGAACAAATAGCACATCAATAAATTTCAAACCATTTGCCTTTTAGCGCTATAGTCTGAGAATCAGATAAATGTCCCCATTCCCATTCCTCACTTCAGGGAGTCACTGAAAGACAACCAGTATTTTATCTTTTTTCATTTATCACCAGTCCCATTAAATACATTATTTAATGACCAAATAAGCAGACGTGTTTTAAGTTTTGTTGTGATAAGTGACTACGCGATATACAGGAATGCCAGGTATCATAGGGCAGGCGACAAAATGCATGCCTTCCACATTGCTCTTGGAATATTTTAATAGCTCAAATTAAAGGTCCAAGAGAAAACTTAACTTGATCTTTAGTTTCTCTTATTCAAATGCCCTTACTATAGAACCTGCCAGATTTGTACAGTGGACAAATACAGGCCAAACCTCAGTTTTGAAATTTTGGCAATTTTGAAGAAATATCTCAACATATACACATTATTTGAAATTTCTTCTCCTAGTTATTTATTTTTCCTACCTCTCAGAAATAATCTGTCCTACAAGGCATGACAGCTGACATGATAGACTGCCTGTTATGCAAAGATATATTTAGACAAATTTTGAAATACATATTTTTTAACCAGCAAGTAAAACTTGTTCCTTAGAGGCAGTGATATTATCACTGAGAAAAAACTGTGACTTCAAAAATATTATAACTGTACTCCATGTGTGCTATTTCCTGAAGAATGTAATAATATAGAGTTATATGTACATTTCTTCCTCGTGCACCAAGGCTTCATAAAAAATGTTTAATTTTTCATAACATGATAAATTAATTTTAAAGAAAATCAATATTTCATTTTTTTGAAGATATTTCCAGTCCTCCTTTAACCACTTAACACAAAAAAATGGAGAGATATAAATTATAATCACAAAAGTTGCTATAATTTTTAGGAAAATATAGCTTGGAGGCAGGTATTTAACAACACGATTCACTCATGAAAAAATCAAAACATGTACATCAAAAATGCTCCCTACTTATCATTCAAAATGTTTATATTTTTCTCCATTTTCTCTAATATTTTATCATGTATTTTTTCCAATTATAAATCTTTCTGTATCATCAATTTGTAGTTCATATTTTCACCAGAAATCTGAATAAGCTTTTGCAATCAATCATGTAAAGTCACTTTATTTACAAGTGACTAATCTGCCTGTATCTAAATTCTTACTGGAGTTGTGAAAGGGAAATCTGTACTTGTGATTAATCAAACATTGTCTTGTTACTATTGCAGTAGTTGTGCAAACAGCTGAACACATTTCCTGATGTACTTTATCCACTAATTTGAAGATACTGACAATTCGAATCACTTTTTGGCATGTGTAGCCAAATTTTGACCATGTGTCATGTATCAATCTCAAAATTAGTTAAAAAATAAACACATTTAGAAGCTAAGCTTGTAACTGAAATTTAAATTTACAGGAAAGAGTGACTTGACAATTTTCAGGTAAACCATAACAAGTAAGATTAACAGAATCGTTTATTAGGGTTATCTTCTTCAATATATATCTTTTAAGAAGGCACAATTATTAAAAATGAATTGATAATTCTAATGGTATGCATACTGCAGATATTCAATAAACGAGGCAAAGGAAATTTTACAACTAACTATATCTCCTCAGACGTACCTGCAAGACCATTAAAATGTTTAATAATAGGCAACTAAAATTTTTGTATCAGTATTGCAAATCAGAAAAAAAATCTTTTACTCTAATCATACAATAAAATTGAAACTATATTTCTTTTAGGTACACTTTGACATTTTTTTTTTGGCTATTTAAGCTATATTAATCAGATTTTCCTCTTGTGATGGTTTATGCATAGATTTACCACATCTCTCTGGACTTCTGCCAAATGCAACCAATACATCAATAGTGCCCTGAAAAAAAACGGAAAGCACCTTGACAAGGCTATAGAAAGAAAATGCCAGAGAGCAGTGGTCAAGCCGAAGAATTTCACACATGGAGCCAGGTGCAGTAGAAAACTGAAAAAGCTTATGTGATTCTCTTTCTGTGCAGCTGCCTCCGTGTTTAAAGCCCTTCTATGAACAAGATTGGTGACTGCAAATGGCTTTAGAAAGGAGAAAAGCAAGGGGGGTAGGGGAGAAAGAACAAAAAAGAAAACTATTCATAGGAGAATAAACAGAAGGCATATCTAGATAAGTAAATACAAAATAATGCTAACATCGAAAAAGAAATTGGGAATAAATACAAAGGTAGGAAGATTAAACAGGTGAAGCACTAAAGCTCAATAGTGTATATAATGTCGCATGGAGTGAGGGAGAGACTGAAGAAGAGAATTCAGAGTCTGTGTCTTTTCAGTATCATTTCTCCATGACAATCTGGTGTCCTCCCCCTAAAAACTGGCTGAGTAAGATTTGCTTATTAGTATGAACTTTTCCCATATCCTAAACCTGGAAATAGATGCGCTATGAGTAATGTGTCTTAAGTATTACAAAATGGGAAGATCATCAGTACCTGGCTTTCACAAGAAAATAAAACAGATGTACTTTTTCACCTGAAATAGGCTCATCTTTTAGGAAACCTTATCTCGCTACTTGCTGTAAAGTGTACAGTACGCAACATCAGTATGGACTGGGCAAAGTCATTAAGTCGATGCATTCCAATTCTCAGCATTTAGGGTTTTATACTTATAAAAGAAAACACTTCAAAATCACTCTTACAATAAAATTAGACATAGTAAGTCTGATTGCAATTCAGCACACAAAGGTGAGATGACTTCTTAATACAAGAGTGTCATTACAATTCGAAAACAGCGATTATTGCACTCAGTATGTTGTGGCTGCCCTAGAACTGCCAACGCAATACCAAAATAAATCGTTAATTCTGTAATACTTTTCACGTTTAAGAAGGTAAAGATAGGGCAATTTTTTTTTTTTTTTTGCCACTGCTGAAGAAAAATATGAACTGCCTTGCTTTTTTAGAAAATGTTCTCCAGAACACAATTTGGCATTTAAGTTTTCCTTTTAATGCTTTGACATCTCAAATGATTTGAGAGAAACATTACCAAAATGGCAACACTGAGTCCCTGTGAAATAAAGTAGCTACTGGGAAGGCTCATTGATAAGACTCTCTTCCCATCCATCTTCCAAATTTAGCACTTTTTGCAGATGTTTATTCGTTTCTCTTTCTTTTTGGTTAGGTTATTATAGCTCATTATGTCTGAGGGAACTAAACTAATTGAAATGTTCATTGAGACTGGAGTGCTACAGAAAAAAACAAAGAGGGAGGGTGGGGGAGTGGGAAAAGAATAAAATGCACCCAAGGAAACACGAAGCAGATACTCTGTTTTAATATTAAGCATTTTGTTTTAGAAGTTTAAAAAGGCTAACTCAAATTAGAACCCCTGAAAAAAAGGAACAGGAACGAGCAATTCTGAATGTACAGCTTTTTAAAGGTAACAATAAATCATATGCCATATATAGGCCAAAAATGAAAGGGACTTTGTACTCAAATATAAACTTCTGGCAAGTTCTGGTTTGTTGTCAGGTTCCCAGACACTAAATAGATGCTCTGTTCAGTTAGCGTGAAGGCCCGCAAGGGGCAGGGACCTCCGGGGATTCTTGGCAGTTCTCAAGTCTCATTAGGTCTGCATATTAATGACTTGCAGCAATATAAAGAGACCCTTGAGCAGCCTTTTTACTCCCCCCTCCTGACTGTGTTTCCCAAGGCTAAGGCAGCCTCAGACACAGCACACTTTAGCCAAGTGAGAGGCTTGCAGTAACCACGGCTGCCAGGCGACCGTGGGGCGGGTACTGCCCTTTGACACACTGCCTCAGCACCCTTCAGAGGTCCACCAAGTGTGCTAAGGAATGTGTGCTCTCTAGGACTGGTGTTACCTCGAAAATGAGGACTCTTCCACTCTGGGGTTACATCATTAACCAAAATGAAGCTCAAAAGCGAGGGAACAGAGTTGAGTTTGGAGATGGCCCAGTGACGGATGCTTTTATAAGTCACAAGAGTTAATTTGCCTTTCCATTTCTCTCCGTGTCACAAAGACACAAGACTCAATCAGAAAAGAAAAAGTTAAAAACAAAAAAAATCAACCAGCCTCCTTCGCCCCCTTCTTGGTTGAAATGCCAATGACGTGGAAAGAAAATCCAACCGTTATGAAATCATTTTCATTATTATAAGGCATATATTTTATTTTTCAAAGTGTTTTTCTTTAAGGATTAGGAAATAGAGTTATCAGCACCCTATAAAACTTCACGGTTAAATTCATAGAGGAAAAAGTAAACTAAAATAAGTAAGGAATGTAAAATCTATGTATCACATTGCAACCCTATCGGCAGGCATCATTAACCTCACATACGAATAAGCACGGGATTCAAATTTTGACAGGTCATGGACCGCAAGGAAAATATGAGGAAGCCTCGGATGCTTGAGAAAATACACATTATCCAATATTTACTAATGGACCGAAGCCTAAGAACCCAGCATTGGAGATCCTGCTGTCAGCCTGTTCATGACTTTTAATCACCATTCCTTCTCTCATTCAATACTCAGTGGCTTGCAAAATGCATTGCTCTCGAAAGGGAAGAAATTTGGATTCTAGTTCCCAATCATCATCCACTTATTCTCTGTGACTTTGTGCAGGTCAATCAATTTCATTCATCTTCAGTTACCTCATCCATAAACAAGTCTAATAATACCTTCATTGACTGAAGACTGAGGCCTGGACCAGGTGAGAAATCTATAGGTTTTTAAATTTCAATATAATTGCACGAAAGAACATCACATAAGGAAGAAATAAGCTCATGTTCTAACATATTTCACAGTAAGTCTCTAACTGTACCCAAAGGGGCATTTTTAGAATCCTCTTTGACTATGTAATTATCAACATAGAATGACACCATATTTCTGGTGTGGACTTACCAACATTAACCCTACAATAAAATACCTAGGACATCACTCTTTCTAGATTTACTTTGAAAACAACAACAACAACAACAAACTATAAAGGTCAGCATTGCCCTTTGAGCACACTTACCAGCTGACTGGCCGCGGTTGGTGGCATCATGATCACTATCTCCCTGTTCACTGTCTCCATGACCACTGTCCTTAGAGCTTACTATGTCGGCTTCCTGGAATGCAGAACTAGAAGTACAAAAACGTGAATATTAGAATAAAAAAAGGTGAAGAAACACAGAAAACATTCTTCTGCCACCACATGGTCACCAATGGTGCTGCAGATTCACAGGCCTCTCACAGTGGCCTTTATTTCTGCAGAAAAGCTAGTTTTCATCCCCTTACAGCCTAACTCTTTACAACTGAGCAAAGAAGTCAGCAGGAGCCTTTAAGGCACGTCACGTTTAGTCATTATTCTGTGAGGAGAGCTACGCGTATGTTTATATCATTGTCATAAAACGGAGTATATAGACCCTTGGAACAGGGAGGCTATCAGAAGTAGTGTTAAGAGTATAAATTGATAAAATATTCAAATATATTCAGTAAGTTGTATAGAGATGAAAGACACCCATATTTCTAATGTATTGTCCAGGAACCAACATAAACAGTATTTATGATCTGCCCTAGCTGGAGATGCTTTCATACATCTTATATTCTAATATTGGATAATACGTCTAATTTCTAACTTTAATAGGTAGTAAACTTGTCCATACACCAAGCTAGGGGGATAAAAAAAGAGTCCATACCTGTTAACTCGGCGAGGTCTGTCAACTAGATAGCTGAGCTCTGCTCGCTGGTGTTTAGTCTAGAAAGAAAATAAATAAATCAAGAGCATTTGAATGCTAAGGGCTTAACTAGCAGTCCTCTTCTGAGGTTAGGAATTGAGTCTAGTTTAAGTAATTGTGTACGGTTTTATGCATTTGCAAGCTGCCCTAAGGCCTCTGGTGACTGCTGGGTAAGGGGAGAGAGATATCCAGAGACACCTCAGTCTAGATTTTCAGTAAAGGGGTAAAAAAAAAAAAAAAAAAAAAATTGCAAAAATAAAAAGCCAATTTTAAACGTGTGTGTGTGTGTGTGTGTGTGTGTGTGTGTGTTTAAGGAGAGAATGCAAATGACCTCATAGCTAGGGCTCATAAACTACTGTTCCTAATAGAGTCAACCTAGGTATACTCTGCAGTCTTTCCTTCAGTGGCCTAAAAAAGTGTTTGGGTGCATACTGGTTGACACAAGAAAAAACAGCACGCTCAATAAGCAAAAAGTTTGGATATTTTATGGAATTATTTTGTTGTTTATTTTCAAAATGTGCTTAAGATACAAATGAGCTGTACAAATATTCATGAAAGTCAATTAATAATCTCTAAGACTCAAATAAATAAAATAACCTGCCGAGAAAGGAATTCATCATCCACACTCCCCCCCACCCCCATACCTTTCCCCCTCCAAAACGCCCTGTGCATTCTCCTCCCCACCGTCCACCATCCACCATCCACACACCTCTTCTGGCCCCAACTCTCTTGTACACAAATCAACTGTGTTCTCCCCCTCCCTCCCTCCCTCCTTCCAACTTTGCCACTTCCCCATCTTTTAAAAAGAGATCAGAATTGACAAGCCAAATTCTTTGAGGAAGAAAGCCAACAGCAGCGATTTACCCAGAACAGTGGCAAAAGGTGAGGATCAGCTAAAAGGTATATATTATATATATATATATATATTTAAGGTCACAATTGTTTAAGCCTTCCGTTAGTTAGTTTACGCTTACAGGGGTCTGTGCCAAAGCAACTTCATTCAAATTCACACTGTGTGGGCGTTGGGCTTCCAGGGCGGCTGTAAATGCTGTCCAGAGCAGAACGGAAGCCTTTTCTGCAACCCGAGGTCGGAGGACAAGGATCTGATAACTTATTCACTAAAACATGCATTCGAGTTTAGACAGCTGTGCAAAGTCAAACAATCTACAGCTTACTTTTACACGCGACTCAAAGCATCGATAAACAAAGCAAACAAAATTAACTTTATTAGTGCCTGGGACAAACGCAAAGAGCGGGAAGACCTTTGCCAGGGCCCGAAAGTCCCTCCATCCGCATTTCCCTCGCTGCCCACCCCCCCCCCCCGCCCCCCGCGCACTTTTCCCTCCACTTTCAGATTTTTTTTTTTTTTTTTTTTTTTGAGAAGGGGTTAGGACTTTAAAGGAAGGATGCCAGAGGGAAGAGGGAAGGTCCAAGGTGGCAAAGCACCAAGGGAGGGAGGGAGGGAGGAGGGGGAAGGGGAGGGAATGAAAGTCAATGTGGAGGGAGGGGTGGAGCGCAGGAGATCAGGGACGACACGAAGTTTAGGTTACAGACGAAGGGGTGGGGGACAGCCTCCCCCCCGCCCCCTGGCCCCCTCCCCCCCCCCCCCCCCCGCACAGAGATACAAATAAGTGAATATCCTAAGTATAAATACACAGTGCACCAGAGATACAAGGGCCGGGCTAGAGGAGGCTTTCGGATGGAGGAGATGAGAGATGGTGGTCCTTTCGCTTCAGCCTTACCTCGTTGGACAAAATGCTTCCGTTGGAGATGATGTCGGGCTGCTGGTCTGTGTAGCCGGTGACGATGGCCCCACAGGGGTTGTGCTCAGTGTCCGCACTCCGCGAAGGGCTGCAGGGCTTCAGGAACATCAGGTCGGTCTTGGCGGACTCGGGGGTCAAGCAGACCTGGTAGCAGTAGTTCTGGGTGTGGTGGTGGGAGCCGAAGCCCCCGGCCTCCTCCACGGGCACCTGCGCCGGGTTGCTGGGGACGTTGGAGCTCTGCACCAGCATGATGTCCGACTTGCTGAGTTTCTTCTTGCGCGCCCGGGCCTGGCGGCCGCAGCAGGCGGAGCCCCCGCCGCCGCAGCAGCAGCAGCAGAGGCAGCAGTCGCTGGCCAGGCACGTGTAGATGTTGAGCTTCTTCTCCTTCTGGCAACGCACGGCGAGCACGATCATGGCCAGCAGGAACACGAAGGACACGGAGCCCAGCGCGATGATGAGGATGAGGGTGAGGTCCAGCGAGGCGTCCGCGCCGCCGGAGCGGCTGGGGCGCTGGTGCTCCCCGGGGCCCCCGCCGCCGCCCCCGCCCCCGCCGGGGGGCTCCACGGCGCCGTCCACCAGCTGCACCACGAGCGTGGCCGTGGACGACAGGGGCGGCTGCCCGTGGTCGCGCACCTCGATCACCAGCTCGTAAGGCCGCTGGGGGTCGCGCTTGGCCGGCACCCGGCGCGCGGTGCGGAGCTCCCCGGTGCGCCAGTCCATGCGGAACAGGTTCATCTCGTTGCCCCGCACGATGCTGTAGGTGAGCCGGGCGTTCTCGCCGTCGTCCGCGTCCACCGCGGCCACGCGGGTCAGCAGGTAGCCGGGCTCCGCCGACCGCGGCAGCGCCTCGCGCGCGGGGGTCCCGTTGCGCCCGGGCAGGGGCGCCACGATGGCAGGTGCATTGTCGTTCTGGTCCACGATGAGGATGTTGACCGTGGCGTTCCCGGCCAGGGCCTGGGGGCTGCCCGCGTCCCGCGCCTCCACCTGGAAGCTGAAGTCCTTGAGCTGCTCGTAGTCGAAGGAGCGCAGGGCGTACAGGTAGCCGTTCTCGGAGTTGATGGACACGTAGGTGAAGACGCTCATGCCCTGGATCTGGCACTCGAGGATGGAGTAGGCGAGCTGGGCGTTGGCGCCCTCGTCGCGGTCCGTGGCGCTCACGGCGTAGATGTAGGCGCCGGGCACGTTGTTCTCGGTCACATACACGTCGTAGACCGGCTGGCTGAACCGCGGGGCGTTGTCGTTCACGTCCGACACCTGCACCTGGATGGACTTGCTGGTGGAGAGCGCCGGCTCGCCCCGGTCCCGCGCCACCACCGTCAGGGTGTAGGAGTCCCCGGCCTCGCGGTCCAGCGGGGCCTCGGTCACGATCGTGTAGTAGTTCTTGAAGGAGGACTTGAGGCGGAACGGCACGTCCCCCAGCAGCTCGCACTGCACCTGCCCGTTCTCCTCCGAGTCGCGGTCGGTCACGCTGAACAGGGCCACCACCGTGCCGGGCGCCGCGCCCTCGCTCACCGCCTCCTTCACGGTGCTGAAGCTGATCTCGGGCGCGTTGTCGTTGGCATCCAGGACCCGCACCAGCACCTTGCAGTGCGCGGGCACGGCGTTGGGGCCCAGGTCCTTGGCCTGCACGTACACCTGGTACACCGGGCTCTCCTCGTAGTCGAGCTCGCCGCTCACCTCCAGCCGCCCGGTGCGCGGGGACAGTCCGAAGAGCTCCCGCGCCCGGGGCGAGATGTGGCTGCTGAAGGAATACACCACCTCGCCGTTCTGTCCCTCGTCTGGGTCCGTGGCGTTGAGCTGGATCACGAGCGTGCCGGGTGGCGAGTTCTCGGGCAGGGACACAGTGTAGACGGGTTGGTCGAAGGCGGGCACGTTGTCGTTGGAGTCCAGCACTCGGATGGTGAGTAGGGCAGTGCCGGTGCGCTGCTGTTGGGGGGGCAGGCCCCCTCCCCCCCCTCCTCCTTCTCCTCCTCCTCCCCCTCCTCCTCCTCCTCCTCCTCCTCCCCCGTCCACCGCGGTCAGCACGTAGCGGTGCACCGCTTGCTGCTCGCGGTCCAGCGGCTTCTCCAGCACCAGCTCCGCGAACCGGTTGCCATCCCCCTGGGTCTGCACGTCCAGCGAGAAGTAGCTGTTGGGGGTGATCTCGTAGTCGCGCAAGGAGTTGGTGCCCACGTCCGGGTCGAACGCGCTCTCCAGGGGGAAGCGGGTGCCCGGCGTGGCGCTCTCCGAGATCTCCACCGTCAGGTCCGGCTCCGGGAAGGAGGGGGGGTTGTCGTTGATGTCCAGCACTTCGATCTCCACCCGGAACAGCTCGAGGGGGTTCTCCAGGAAGACCTCCAGGTGCAGGACGCAGGAGGGGCTCTGCTTGCAGATCTGCTCGCGGTCAATCTTCTCGTTCACGTACAGCACCCCGGTCTCCAGGTTGAGGTCCAAGTAAGGGGTCCGCGAGTTGGGCACCGTTTGAAACCTGCGAGCTGAAAGTTTTGTAATGTCCAGGCCCAGATCTTCAGCGATATTCCCCACGAAAGTGCCATGTTCCTGCTCCTCCTGCACTGTGTAGTGAAGCTGGGAAAAGACTCCTTCCACCATCCAGAGCAAGGCAAAGAATAATAGCACAATCATCTCCAAAGGGAAAGGAAGCAGCTTCCCGCAGCCAGTCAGCCACCCAATCACCTCCCCCACCACCACGGAAAAAAAAAAAAAATCTTAAAAAAAAAAAAACAAAAAACAAATAAAAGTGCCCTATGTGTGTGTGTGTATGGGGAGGGGGGTGTTCCTGTGGCTTTTCTGTCCTTAAAAATCTTATTCCTTTTGCTTCATTTTAGGGCTTCCCCCAATTCAGCCTCATTTTTCAATCTTAGCGCAGGAAGGGTGACAGGCGTCCCCTTTCCTCATCTGTTATCTTCCCACTGACCAATTAATAAAATAATAATACAATAGTCAGCGTCCTTTATTCCGACAGTCTTGGCGCAACGCGGCGCTGGCAAATCCCAAGGAGGAAATTTCGATATTTCAAGACTGTCCTCGGTTTGTCTTCTTGCTGATGGGAGGAGAAGAAGGAGGAGGAGGAAAAGGAGGAGGAGGAGGAGGAGAAGGAGGAGGAGGAGGAGGAGGAGGAGGTGGAGGAGGAGGAGGAGGAGGAGGAAGATGAAGAGGAAGAGGAGAAGGAAGAGGAGATGCAGCCGGCACCGCTGAACATGCCTCAATGTCAACGGCTGGCAAATGCAAAAGGGCTTAAAAACAGCGAGAGAATTTTGTGCCGGAAAAACACAGAACGGCTCTGCAGCATAAAACTTTCATTCTCTTCATTTCTCCGGATGCATGTTCTTCTTGGCATTTTTCTCCTCTTTTCGCTCTATTGGTACGTTTTGGCTTTCAGAGTTTTGCCCCTCTCTGCGCTCCTCTCCAGCATCCTTTGCCTCTCTCTAAGAGTGATGGGCAGTTTCTTTCCTGCTGTTTTCTTCCCAAGCCTCCTTCTCTCTAACCTGTCTCCTCCTCTCTCTCTCTCTCTCTCTCTCTCTCTTCCTTCCAGTCCTTTCCCTCCTCCTGCTTCAGCCCCAGAGCCTGTGATCTCGGCTGGCAGTTTCTGAGCTCCGAGCGCTCCGCTTTTCTGTTTTTGCGCAGCGCCCTCGATCTGCCAACCAATCGCTGAGGAGCACCACCCACCGGGCCGCCGCCAATTGGCCAGCCCGGCTGTCAGGCAGGCGCGTCACTCGGCAGCCGGGAGGGGGCGGGACGCAACCCGGGCCGGGGCGGGAGGCCGGGGTGAGTGTGAGTGTGAGAGCGAGAACAGCCCGGCAGGTCCCGAGGCGCGGGCTGGGGACTGTGCCGCGGAAAGTTCCCAGTCCCCAGCCGCAGGTAAACGCAGAGGGAATAGACAGAGGCTCCCCCGTTTGCATCAGCAAATGCGAAAACATAATAGCAACAGCAGCGGCATCCTCTCTCCGGAGCGGGGTTTCCAATGACGCTAACATTCTTTTTCCTTTAAGGTATTTTCCTTTACTACCGATCGTGGAAATAAATCACCGGGAAGGGGGAAAGTTGCAGAGAGGCCACTAACTGACTGCAAGGGGTTACCTGATTAAGGGACTCTGGCAGCGATGGGTTGGACATCTTTCTCTCTCTCTCTCTCTCTCTTTTTTTCTTTTTTAAGGGATATAAGGTGGATCGTGTAAAACTAAGCGTGAGGGTGAAGCGGTGGGAGCGTGGGGCGGAGGTGGGTCCTGAGAAGCCGAGGGGTTCACGCCAGATGTGGGCCGGCAGCTGCGATGGAGGTGCGGACGCGTTGGACCTGCTCAGTGTCTGTGCACACACGCTCTTACCAAATAGATCAATTCCCGGGGGGGTGGGGGGGCGGGGGGCTAGTTGGAGCTGCGAGCGCCCCGATCAATGACCGGCTCGCAGGCAGCCGAGCATCGCTGGGCGCTGCAAGGCGCCCCGGATGTCCCTGCGCCTCGCCCGGCCGAGTGCCGCGCTGCAAGGCGCTCTCAGGCTATTTTCTGCTTTTTTTTTTTTTTTTTTTTGACATTTGGAGATCCCTCTCCCCGCCCCCCCCTACAAAACCCGGGCGCTCTCAGGTTATTATCTGCCTCCGCCCCCCCCCCGACATTTGGAGATCCCTCTCCCCGCCCCTCCTCCCCTACAAAACCGGGAGGGCTATTTTCTGCTTTTTTTCCTTTTTTTCCTTTTTTTTTTTTCTGACATTTGGAGATCCCTCTCTCCACCCCACCCCACCCCCACCCCGAGTAAACCGGGGCGCCCGTGGGTCGTTGCCCAGTTTGAGGCAAGACCGCTGGAGGAGAGCGGCTGCACGGCTGAGAACTCGGGCAGGGGTGAGCGTGAGTGGGCGGGCAGGGGCCGCGCACACGCGGGGCGCCGGTCTGTGCCGCTGCGGCTCTCGGCGAAGGCGCTTGCACACCTAAGGGTGCCCGCATCCATCCTCCTGGGCCCGGCGCACAGGTCTGTGCCAGCCCCCACGGAGCCCCGCAGCGCGCGCGCGCGCACACACACACACACACACACACACACACACGCTGATCTCGAAGGATGCGCTTGGCCAGCTCTCGGGGCCCACTGCCTGCCTCCCCGACGCGGGGGCAGATGCATCCCGTTCTCCTGAAGTTAAAATACAGCGCGAACTCTATAATGTTAGAGACGGAGATGACTGTCAATTATCCAAGAAAAAAAAACATTTTTAAAACATATATATATTATTTTTTAATACTCATTAATGGGCTGCTGGGGGTTGTTTGTTTATCCCCTAAAGCTGCCCCCCCCCTTGTTCAGTGTTCATCTTATACCACAGTACAGAACGGTCCCCTGCGGCTTCCCGCTAATGGATGACCCGAGAGTGACACCGCCACAACCTGCGAGAAAAGGAGAGCCCCTTCCCCGCCCCGAGGTACGTCGGCCTGTCTCCGCGGCGGGGGCGTCAGGAGAGCGCGTGTCCACGCGCGGGACTGCAGAGCGGGGCAGGGCTCCGTGCGCCCCGCGAGCGCGCGTCCAGGGCCCGGGCGCCCCCCCCCCCCCGCCCCAGGCTCCTTCATGGACACGGGGCCCGCCTTGGAGCGGTCAGAGGGAGAGATGCCTGCAAAAATGGCTAATCCTTTCTCAGCTGCAGCAAATTGCCCAACAGAAAACCGCTGCAGTTGCAATGATTTCAGCCTCGCGTCTGCTGCCGAGAAGGGGGCGGCAGTTTACAAAAAGGACCTGTGGATCAATGCAAAGGAGATCATAGTGTATCTGAATATTAATAACGGCAGGCATTGCATCCGTACTTCTCCCTCTCTCCACCCCCCCCCCCTTTTTTTTCTCAGATCTGCGGGATTGAAATGAAAAAATCTTGAGCTCTTCCAGCTGACTCATCAGAATCCTGGAGCAATTTTTTTTTTTTAACGACGGTAATGTTCTAATGTTGTTGTTCTTTTCCCCCTTTATACGTTTGGAAACACTTGTGTGTGCGCGCGTGTGCACGCGTGTTTGCGTGTGAGAGACGCGTGGGCTGAATGACAATGCAGATCCGGAACCGGGGGAGGGGGTTGGTGTGGTCGGAATGCACGTGAAGTTTGAGCCGACTTGGGGCGGTTCGCTGGGAGCCGTGGAGCTTCCAGAGGTTGGGGACGAGGGCGTGGAGAGATGGCCAGATTGGCCTGTAAATAATCACTACATCCACTGTAACACTGGAGCTGCTGCCTTTTTTTTTTTTTTTTTTTTTTTGGTCCAGTCGTGCTGGAGCCGGGGACGCTCTCTGCAAATGCAAACGTGGGTTGCAGGCGTCTCCTAGCGGCGGCAGCGGCAAAGGGCAAGGCGGAGAAGGCTCCAGCTTTCCTTCAGCTGGGTTCGCCTGTTGGGGGCTCTGCAGCCTTTCCAGGGTGGCCCAGGCCTGTGTCCGCGCCGCCCACGCCGGCCGGGGGGCCCCCGGGGTCTCGCGTCCCTGGCTTCTGGCCCCTGCGGCTGCCCGGGACCCTCGGGGTGAGACCAGGTCTTCTGACCGGGGAGCAGCCCCGAGCCCCGAGCCCCGAGCCCGGCCCCCCTCCCCTAGCGAGCTGCAGCCAGGGTAGCGAGAGCATTCGGTTCAGGGCAGTCACAGCCGCCTCTGCCACCTTACCCTGGCACCTTTAAACAGCCCCACCCTGTCACCCACAAAAGCCTTAAAAACAAAACAAAACAAAACAAAAAAAAACGCCTCTTAATTCCTTTTCCTTTTGCATTCCCTTCGGTGGACCCTGGAATTTAGTGAGGCCAGGTTTGCATAAACAAGAGCCTTGGTAGCTGGGTTCATGACCTCTTTGAAATCCAGAGTTATCCTGTGATACTGCATCCCACCCTGCACCCCCAGTTCCTGGACCGGGAAGGGAGCCCCAGTACCTAGAGAACACAATCCTACTCCCCGTCCAGGGGAGCAACCATTTGGGCCAAATTGCATCCTAAATCAGAAGGGGAAAGCAGTCCTTGCTAATTCAAGGGGTGTACCCAAATCAGTTTTCATAAAAGTCCTGGTTGGTGTATGAGATTGATAATGCACAGGCGCGTGTTTCATTGGTTTCTAAGTTACAGCAAAAAATTGGGGTGGGGGGCGCTAAGGATCCCACAAATGCATTTTTTATATACGTGGTTCCAAACTTTGAAACTAGGTACCAGGGTTGCTTTCTTCCCTAACCCTTTTCTGGAAAAGGCGGGAGGGAAACAAGTTTGTTAACCAGCCGTTTGGATAAATGAGTGTTTGCAGTGATTTAACTTGACTTGAAAGCAATTTGTTTCTAAATCCTCTTATTATTGCAGTGTGCCCAGAGCTTTGAGATTTTTTTTTTTTTTTTTTAAGAAATGGAAGAAAAAAAATTTAAATTGTCAATAAGAAGTCTTTCAAACACCAGACTCGGCCAGGATTGAGCTAGATGGTTCCTGACGTTTGTCATTTCCAGTGCAGAGAGCAAACTCAGAGGACCCGGACTGTACTGCATCTCTTATGGGTGTCCATGAAATCGGTTTATTCGTAGTAGTGTAACCTAACCTAAGAGGTGGGAAGGCAGGGCTTTGGAGACAATGGCACAGACACACTGTGTTAGTTTTTGTTCCTCTACTTTATTTAGAGAGAGAATGTTGACTACAGTTTCTAGAAAAGATTTATAGCATGTGCTATACATTTTTAGTTGTATATATACTAACATTTGTAGTTAAAGGGAACTCTTTAGAGACTGTGCTCTGAACTCAACAGAGAGCAAACTAATCCATGTTTTGGGAACTGGGAACACTGGATATTCCATTAAAGCATTACCTGATATTCCAAGTAGAAATGTTCTTCTCCATTTTGTTTAACCTAGTTAATATTGGTGCGGCTTCACATTTCAGTGTCTTTCAGTTATCAGACGGGGCCAGCATTTTGTTAAACTCTAAACAGTGAATTAAAAGCACTGATGAGCTGAAGCAGCCCTCTAATGCAAAATGACAAATTGCACTTAAGCAATACATGAAGAAGAAAATGATTTATGGATTTTTACAATGGTCTGAGCAAATGAAAGCAACATGAATTATACATCCTAATGCTCACGATATCATTTTCTAATAATACTGTTTCAGTTCAGATGCTACACTCTCATCCTTTCTATAAGAGATATTGATCAATAGAGGTCCAGGAATATTCTTAAATTAGGCAATGGTGTCTGATATGGGTTCCAAATATATATATATTTCCTGAGTATGGGGAGAGTGAACATTGAACATACTAACATTCTAGGCAGCTCCTTCACATATTGTGTCTTTGAGTGATAAACAGACCTTTGGAAACTTCTGTTTCCTTCCACACCTTCTTTCAGAATGCAAATAAGTAGATCTAATTTAGAATGACAATCTTTATTTTATCATGACCTCTTTCTCTGAAAATAAAAAAAAATATATGTGATTTCATCTTAACTTTTCCCTTCATTGCTTTTGATATTGAAAAATCTGATTTCTCCAAAATATCTCTTACCTTCTTCATATTTGTCTATCCTATTTTTCCAGAACATTGTTTAATTCTTTAGTGTGTTAAAGACACCCCTGAGTTAGTAAAAAGGTCATATACCTTAGTTTTGTTTTGGCCTTAGTAGACAGAATAGATCTTATGACTGTCTTAAATTACAGGGAAAAAAAATCAGTCAGATAAAATTTTATGGGGTGGTTGTTTTTTGACTCTGGAAAAAAAAAAAGTGTAGTTACTTCTGTGTGATGATGAGTGACTACTCCTAGCACTTTTATTTAACCATTTGTAGCTTATATAAGTATTTTAGGGTGTGGGTAGAATTTTAAGTGAAGGCAGTGTCTTTGCTGTATTACATACTCAACCACAGGAAACTCCTAATTCCAAAGCCCCTAATTCTGGGGCTTCCAGAGCTATATTATCAGGCTTGATCTTAATTATCTAGGTTTATTAAAAAAAAAAAAAAGCAAAAGAAAAAAAAATTGAATCACAGGTTCTGCTTTTGACAGCATTAATAATCACTCTTACTGAAAGTTTACTGAAATCAATGATGTGATTAGGATTGTAAATAAGAACTACAAGACATCACATTTAAAAGGCAAGCTGCTTTGCTAACATGAGTGATATGCGGGTTTTACTGATGGGGCCCAAAGGTAGAAATGAAGGTTTGAACATTAAGATCGATTTAGAACAATTTCAAAAATTAATTGCAAGCCCTGATTAAATTTATATAAGTAAGAAGAAAGGTGTCTAGAAGTCTGTGTTTTTTCCTCCCCAGTGTATTTGCTTCTTATCTGACAATGATACAGTCAGCATAATGCTAGTGTTTGGCAAGTATAAATTGTTTTCTTAAGGGGAAGCCCCTTGAGTTTATAAATACAAAATGAGATTATCCAAATTGTGATTAGGGTTACAAGCCATAGCATTATTTTCTGAAGAGTTCAGAAATGTTATTGGAGACAGACACCATGCAAAGAATATCAAATGTAACTTGAGAATTGCACTAGTAATTAGTAATTGGAATTACAATAGTAAACAGTAAATAGATACTTCAATAAAAGAATTATCTATTTCAGTTTGACTGCCTGCTTAGTTGGTATAATTCTTTGTGTTAGAAACTTGATTTCCACGATGTCTTATTTAAATGGGTCTAGCAGTGCTATACTGTAAAATGGCTATATTTTATTAGACTTCTTGTTTTGTTTGTTTTGTTTTAGAGGAAACTGATTATTGACTTTTAAACATCCAGTGTATTCCAAGCATTCTTACATAAGTTATCAAATCTCTCTCCAGGTCTCTAGGTATTATCATTTCAACATGATAAGGTAAAGATACTAAGGATGTTCAGAATTTAAGTAACTCACAAAACTAATACAAAATTCATATGCAGGCCTTTTGATGCTCATGTGGAGGCTTACTTTCCTACATCATGATATTTTTCTAGTTTGAGTTAGATTTACTTAAGAGGTAAAACAAACAAACAAACAAAAAGAGCTGATTTAGAGGTGGGGTTCATCCAGATTTTGTACAGACAAGAGTACTGGTTTTCTATTCTAGGCAAAATGGCTAAAATATTGAGTTGAGCCATGGAGAGATTCATAAATTAATTTAAGGAGGAGTTTTTTAAATTTTGTGTGTGTGTGTGTACGTGTGTGTGGATTGTCAGGGAACCCAAGCTTGATTATGTTTTCTTACTAGACTGAATGGTTTATAGCAGTCATCTCTTTCTCATGTAGAAGCGCCTGACATGGGAATTGTAGGTTTTAATGACTGAAAATGGAAATTGATACAACAAACGTGTCCAAAAGGAAGCTGTCTCTGCTTTATCCAGTCCTGAAAAGTACAATGTTGATCAATGGTCCCAGAAGTATTGCCTTAGTTTATCAGAGTTTGTTAAAAGCTGGAAAAAACCCCAAGCAGTGTATCAACTTGATACAATTCAAATATTAGTTCTTATTTTGTGTATATTTCTGAACTGGTCTTTGATTTAAAAGGAAAACTGTTATACTCACGTGAAATTTCAGCTCTCACTTTATACTCATTTCTTCAGTGTTGCTTAGAAAAGATTGTTTTAACTTGAAATTTCGAAGTTGAACAAATTTATTTGACAATTTTGTGCCAGCAGAAAATGGAAGTAATCAACTTTAAAACAATTTTAATACAGAAAGAAATAATCAAAGAAAGATGATTATGGAAACTTAATTACCCACTGTAAGTAAAATATGTATTATTATGGTGATAATAAGTATTGACGGAGGAGAATATCATGTTTCTTTTAGAAGAAACTAACTGTATCCAGCCACTCAGAGTATGTGTGATGTAAGCCCTATAGGATAGGCTCTATGTCTTACTCATCTCTAACAGCACCCAACTGTGGCAAGCAATGATACATCAGTAAATTATGAAGAACATAAGCTTAAGAATTAAGCCAAATTGGGCTCAAATCCCTGCTTCTCAAAATATATGAACTTGGACACATTACTTAACTCCTTTGAAACTGTCAATGTGTCAAACATGCTGAACATCTGTTAAAGTATGATGATATATATTGACCTTGTTGAGTCATTGTGAGGCTTAACTAAAATACTCTCTGTAAAATTCTTGGCTCATGGTAGACTCTCAAAAAATGTTAAATATTATTATAGCGAGATGTTTTGAATGAGGTGTCTTTAAATAAGACACTTATTAAGAATAATTGGCATTGATTCCTAGTGGCTTTATTTCCCTTATGGAACACAAACTAAAATATTTACTTTGAGGTGCAAAAACAATTCCACGTGGTTTCTGTTTTATAGGAAATTATAATATAAACTTGAAGATTGGATGCAAATAATAAAGAAGAAGATTAAACTAACAAAATTTTAATTAGGCACCAAAACATAAAAATCAATAATGACCTTTATTCCTAACTGTGTTTTATTTTAAAATTTATTTTCTTCCAGATAAGTTTAAATTTTCTGTAAGTTTTTAATTTATATGATAATACTGATATGTAGTTAGATTTTTTTTTAAGATTGTATTTATTTATTCATGAGAGATACAGAGAGAGAGAGAGAGAGAGAGAGGGTCGGTGACACAGGCAGAAAGAGAAGCAGGCTCGATGTAGGGAGCCCGACATGAGACTCGATCCAGGGTCTTCAGGATCAGGCCCCGGGCCGAAGGCAGTGCCAAACCACTGAGCCACCTGGGCTGCCCTGTAGATAGATTTTTTAAATTGTTTTGACAAGAACATGGCTCTGCCATTGTAAAAATTTGTTTTTCATCTATATTTATCAAAATTTTAGGATTAAAGTATTCTTATTTGATAGATTCACTTATTTTTTCCAGTTTCTTTGTGTAAAGCCTTAATACTAATTACTCTGTTCATCCTGATAAGTACTAAATTCTCAAAATTAAAAACAAACCAGTGAAAATCAGTTACTTAAAATAGAATGAGTTTATTGGAATGACCAATTCTGAGTCTCAAGCCTCAATTGTATTTAACTCTCTTCAGCATCCTGTCCTTGCAATTTTTCTGCCTAATATTGCTGTTATTAGTATTTTCTTCAGCAGCTTCTTACAATTTTAGAAACAAAAACATGCATGGGTGCTGGTGTGATAGGAGCAGAGTCATAGGGATACTGAAAGAATAAAAAAGATACATAAATCATGGATTTATATATTTTTAAGGATTCATACTCAATTTGATAAAGAATATACATTAAAAGTTTTGATAACTTCTTAATCAGTATTAAAAAACTGTTAAAACATATAATGACTGTGACTTCCAGGTACATAAGGAACAGACTAGAACAAAACCAATTAGTTAAGCAGAGATTTCCAGAAAAGGGCAGTTTTTGTTATGATTTTATTTATTTTTGAGAGAGAGAGAGAGAGAGAGAGAGAGGGAGAGGAAGAGAGAGTATATACACATGAGTGGGACGAGGGGGAGGGGGCGGAGGGAGAGGGAGAGAGCAAATCTCAAGCACGTTCTGTGCTGAGCGGGATCCTAACCCGGGGCTGGATTTCATAACCTTGAGATCATGACCTGAGCTGAAATCAAAAGTCAGTTACTCTGAGCCACTCAAGCGCCCTTTTGTTATGATTTTAGAACTATCCGAAGCAGGTTAGAGGGATTTGCACAGTGAAGAAGTGAGGCAGTGACAGCAAAAAGCTTTTCTATAGAAAGCATAAAAACAGCAAAGTAATCTTTTCAATTATGGGGCAATATCCCTACTCTGGACTCCGTCCCTTAAGTCTATCTACACTGTCAGAAGGCCTTCATTTTGTTGCATTGGATTTTTTCCTCCCCATCACCACCTGCAAGAACTTGGCCAAATTTAAGGTTAGCAGGCAAGGGTGCATTCAGCATCATACCTGAGTAATGCTTTTGGTATGATTTGGGCTAAGAGCCAATATTCAGCCTCAGAATTATGATAAAATGTGATATTATTGGTTGTTCATTAGCACATGTATTTGAGGACCTTGGCTGTTGCTAATCTAATGATGAAGTGCTGATTGCTGATTTTCTTAAAGAATTTTTTTAACCTTTCCTACTCAGACTACCTAAGTATCTAATTTAACAAGAACGTATTTTCATTCAGCTGGACAGATAAGAGAGAGAAGTACTGCTTAAGCCCAAGGAACTTAACAAACATTCAGCTGGATGGTCACATCTTTGATGGATTTGTTGGCTGCATAACCAGTACTTCATAAAGTTGTGCTGACTAAATAACTGAATGATTGACCTTTTAAGTTTCTACTATTATTTATCTCGAAAGATATTTCTATGATATTTTACTCAATTCCACAATCTATGTTTTTAATAATCTGTATTTGAGAAAGGTCTTTTCAAGTTGGTTATTGCAAAGAAATTAAGATGGAAAGTTCATTGTATAAATACTCAGAACTAATAAAATTCATTTCTTCTCTCTCCAACTACTACTCAAAAGTGATAAATTATTATGATTTTTTCTAATTTTCACCCTATTTCATATGTATATGTTGACTATATATACAAATATGAATAAACACATTATGTATATATACAAATATGAATAAATCCTATATATAACTATATATATAGTTCCTTTTGACTATATATATTGCCATTATATGTATTGCATATATATATTTATATATATAATATTTTATATATATATATATATAAAATAATAATATTTTATTTATATATATATTCCCCAGCTTCCTTATTCCATAACTGCAAGACCCATATTTTGGTTTAGATGTTATGGAGTTTGGAAATAATTCTCTAATTGGTCTGACAACTATTTTACATATACAAGATTGAGAGGAGTCCTGTGAGGTTTTTCACAGACTAATAAAGTCAGGATTAGTTGACCAGAAAGAAAGGGTTTCAGTATAAAGTTAAAGTACACATGTTAGGGGGGGAAAGGCATAGTAGTTAAAACTATGTTTTTGGTATAAGAAAATAAAAAAGAATCAATGGGATAGGATAGATGACACATCATCAGGTGATATGTAGATGTTTGCTTGGTTTAAAATGGAGAAATTTCATGTCTGTTGTGAAAAGAAAGGTTTGGTTTTTCATCTTTCATGATATATGAAAATGGATTCCTCACTGGATTTGAGCATTAATTAAAAAATATAAAACCATGGGACAATTAGATTCATGGTAGTATCTATCAACTGAACAAAGAGGTAAACTCGAATGACCAGAAATTGAGTTTATTCAGGAATAGCAAAAGAATTGCAAGTCAGAAAGCAAAATGCACCAAGGTGTTGCTGAGTCTGAGGGCCTGGGGAGGGACTTAGGGACAAGGAGAGACAGCAGGGAGTCCAGCCAGCATCCAAGCAGTAAGTTTATTGGCTTGAGGGGAGGGAGAGACTCTTGGAGGATGTTCATTGGGCCGAGATAAGTTTTCTTTCGTAAATGGGACATTTATGGGAAATCAAGTCTCCCAGGTTTCCCTAAGAGCGCCTGCATGAGATTTTGCATTTTGGAAACTCTGTTTCCGTTTTAGATTGAAATCCTTCCACATGAGGCATGCTTACATCACTCCAGACACGTTTCTTGCAACAGGGCCGAATGTTGTGCTCTTCAGCTCTACTTCTCAAAGCAAGAAAAAGAACTTCTCAAACAAATCTGTGAGAAACAGCAGAAATTGTGCTCTTCCCACAACGTGAGGCCCTCAAATAGAGAACAGTGGTCTTCACCTGGGAAGCATCCTGGGAGCACCTGGGAACTCAATGGTGGCAACAGATGGAGATTCTGGAAGGGGAAATCGAGGTTTGAAACTTTTGGACCTCTCTTGACTGCAACGTGAGTTCCTTTTGACACTGATGTGGGAGGAAGGGAATTTAGATTGCTAGCCTCTCAACCTATCCCTCATTACCAGAATTAGAAAAATTTCCCAATTTTTGGTGCTGAGATTCCCAGAAACTCTTAAAAGGTTTCTTTCAGTGAGAGAGTCCTAAAATAACAGCCTGTTTTTCAGATTCCAAGTGGAGAGTATTTCTAACATGCATAGGTAGCTTTGACAATGTCCTCTGTGAAAAACTAAGTTAATGGTTGTTTTTATGGTTATTTCTTATTGAAATTTATATTAAAATTTGTCTAAAAGGTTTTTGTTTTTTCACTCAGTTATGCTTTAGTATATCGCTTTTTATTTAACTTTTTGTGGAATTAAATATATGATATTCATCTCTGAAAGTTAAAAAAAGGAGGTAAATATCACCCTAGAGCACATGATTTATTTATTTTAAAATTTTTATTGATCTTTGTCATGATTCTTTTTAATAGCACACCTGAATTAATCTTGGCTGGGAAAATTCATTTACAATTTTAAAATAAATGCCCCATTAAAAAAGTGCTTTTTTTTTTTTTTCCCCTCACCCTTAAAGTTAGTAGTTTGGATTTAGCTGCATTTCTCATAACTTATGTAACATTTTTATGTTTAAAATAAGGACATGCATGAGAGCATGAGGTCTGATTTATAGATTGGAGACTATAACGAGAACTCCTCTATTTCTGCGCTCTGAAATTTTACATATGAAGAAGAATTTTAGATGTAAAGACAGAAATGTTATCGATTCTATAGTTTATTTTAACTTTAATAATTAGGAATAAAGTAGATTTAAAAAATGAAGGTCATGGCATTTAAGAACATCTTTTTGGATATGATGCTGTTCTCTTAAATTGCTGATGGTCACAGAATCCCTGCTGTATTTGTATTGTGTTCAGCAATATTTGCAAATTTTCTTTTTTTTTTTTTTTTTTATCTGAGAAGAAGGTGTTATATATCAGTGAATTATAGGTGGCAGTATACACAGCTAAATTTCATGTTTTATTACAGGTAGATAGAAGATATCTCAGTTGGTTAACAGTTTCGTATTTAAGCTTATTGTAATTCTAACTCCCATTTTAAACTCCCCCCCTCCTTCTTGTTATTAACATGAGAAAATCAGATAAACTTCCTCAAATAAGAGTGTGTGCTTGGGAAGTATTTTAAATCTCAGGTTTATTCTGAAAGATACAGAGTTTTTTTTCTTTTTTTGTAAGGTTATTAAAGATCCATTAGAAACAGTATAATATACACTGGCCAGTTGATTTAATATTAGCATCAGAATTTTAAAACCAAAATTTCTTAGAATTACATATCAAAGCAGTGATAAGAGAACTTTTTATTCTGCTTCTCCATCTTCTGTTTTAAAAATTACAAGTAAATGTGCTTTGCCTGCTAATTGGAAAAATTCAATACTTTTTCGATTTACTATCTTGAGGTGTAATATCAATCTTTATGAATAAGTACAAAATTGCTATTCCTTATGCCTCATATCCACTCTGAAAGCATTATACTCATGAGTATGATGATAAAATTATACATGATATAAAGAAACAGAAAAACTTTAAGTGGATGATCGATACCCATACTGTGGCATCTTATGGAGAATAAGAACATTCCTCATTAGAGCGGTCCATTGACGCCATTCTTTCCAGAAGTTTTCACAAAGAGCATCCAACGGTTTTATGAAGGTTACTCAGATACATATGGGGTTGGAAGATGGACGGAGTGGAGGTGAGAACCAAAGAGGCAAGCAGGTCAAACTCCGGTACCCTGCAATTTTTCTGTTGTTTTGTTTGACATACTGAGCTTTGTAAGATGATCTCTTTACCTTTTAAACTAAAACCATTTTATCTAATCCAAAATCCTTACGTATAGAGGAGAAAATTGAGAATAGAGTAGATTCAGACACTTGCTGAGGATCAAGTCAATAATGAGCAGTGTAGGGCTGACATTACCAAATGCTACTATACTGCTGAGTAAGTGGTATTTACTTTGTATATGTTTTCTCCCTTGCGGGTTTTTTTTTTTTTTTTTTTTTTAATGCTTGTTTGCTTGCTTGCTTTGTTCCTTGACCCACCATAATTTGTTATAATTTGTTCATTCATTTTAATGTAGTCAGTTGCTTTGCAATTTTTGGCCTATAGTTTGGCTTATAGTTTTCAAATAGATTTGCTTGCTTGCAAATGCTCACATTAATGCTGGGCAATTGTTTTAGGATCATTTGATTCTCTTGAGCTGATATTTAAGCCTTATTAATTCTAATATGAAATAAGTAGACTTAGAGAAATTCAGAGAGAAACTGTTTCTTCAGACTTTTTTTCTTTTTCAAGGTCAAAAAGATAGGTTCTCAGAACTTGAGTGTTTCTTAAGTACTTCCCAACAGGTTTTATTGTTTTTTGATATGGTTCTCTAGCATTTGGAAGTCTAAATACCCTTAAGTATTTGGAGTTTAAAATTGGCATAGACCTGTAGAAACTAAGAAGACATTAACTAAATATACTGAGCTAAGTTCATTTGAAAAACAAATTGAAACCATGCAAATGTTAGGAGACCAACCCAAATCTGCTCCTGTTTGTGTTGGAGAAATGCAATGGACCCCAGGATTTAGCCTCCCTGTTTTTGAAAAATTTTCTCCTTCAGATAGCTTTTGAATCAAATAGCATGTTAAAGATGAATATCTTTTCACCTGAAAGAAGTATTATGCTTGGACCTACCATAGTCCCATAGAATATGTCTTTCTAAGAATTTTTTTATTATTATATAATATATATTATTATATATATCAAGGTCTCAGTCTTTTTCACTACTGATGCCTAGGTTTAATAAAAAAATAAATAACATCTTCAAGATGTTGATGGATATTGCAGGATGAGTACAGTTGACTTATTTTGTATGTATGTTTGGCTAGGGCCTAGAAAAAATCATTTATTTAGGTTGTGCTTGCAGGGACAATCATAATTTAGATTTCAAGTTTATGAACTCAAGTTTATTACATGTAGGCTCCCCCAGAAGTTAATAACTTGCAATGCTCAATGTAACTTCAATTTGAAATAAAAAATGGCAAGAAATTTTGGTTGATTAATTCACTTATTCATTCAAGAAATGCATACTCAACACCTGTCATGTGCCAAGGTGTTTGGGATATATTAGTGAATAAAATAGACAAATTCTTGCCTTCAAATTCATGTGTGTGTGTACAGACAGCAGCAAATGAATGTATTAAATAAACAAATCATCTCCTATGTCAGAAAAGTGCTATGGAGAATAAGAAAAGTTGAGCAGGTTAAGAGGACCTTTTAATTTAAAATTAAGTACCTCTGAAATCTGTGAGGGTTATAGAACTCAGAGATGAAAGAGAATGGGTTATTAGTAAGTGACTATGGTTGTTTTGCATTGGGAAGAGAAAACAAACGCAACTTTAGCTGTTCTTTTTTAAGATTTCCTTCAGGAGTTGCTTTAAAGTAGATTTCTCATTAGCCATTAAATTGAATGTTTTCCCACTAGGCAATTTGCCCCAAACACTAAATTAGTGGGAGAACCACTAAAATAACTTTGTCATTCTAATGGCAAGAAGGCTTTTAAAGAAAAGGTGTAAAGGGATGTCTGGATATAGAGTAGGTTTCCCTTTTTTTTTTTTTTTTCCTTGGCAGAAACATAAGGTAGTATTTAAGAATGTGTCAGTGGAAGTAAAACTGTGGTTTAAGATGTTGAGTCCCCAGAAGGAGACCTTGAAAGAATTTCTTGGTTACATTAACAAAACCCTCCTGTTTCATGAGGAATGGCTAAACGATAATAAAAATAAATTAAAAGCAAAAAAAAAAAAAAAAAGAAAATGTAGTTATTGCCATTTGAACAAGTAAGTTTCACATAGAAACTCATGACAAAGTTTATCAAATTTGACTGCTCCAAGGGCCTGCCCCCATTGCCCTTTGCAAAAATACCATTCTTACACAAGCAGTGGTCTGAGAAGAAGTCACGTCCTCTGTGAACGCATAATTTGTGATTACAAAATGCTCACCCATGTTTTAATGCTTTGATTTTTTCCTGTGTGCCTAAATCTCCTAGTTTTATTTTAGCAAAATGCCTATCTCCCAAACTTATTTGCTACTAACTTCATATACTTATTTACTTACTTATTTAAAAATGTGAAATAAAGTCCTACGTGTTTGGGACATTGTGCTTGGTGCTTACAGAAACTTCTTTCTGGTTAAAAAATTTCATATGAAAAGTGGTAAGGTGATACGACTAGTCTTGAGTACCTGCTTGCAGTGCCATTGCTTCGTTCTTTCTAGCTTAGAGTTGTATATAGATTAGAAAAGAGATGAATGACTGGCAGGATGTGGGTAGAAGTATCACCAGATTTGAAAGCAGAGTGATAGAAATCTGTATTAATTCAGTTAAGTGCTACACATATATACATAATGAAGACAAAGAGAAAAGGTTAAATGTTGTCACCTATAGTCCTTCTAATAAGAGACATTTTCAATTCATTTTGGGATAATTTCAACACAGTGGTCCCCATGTATATAAAGTTAATAACAAATTACATTAGTGATAATAATGCTTTACATTTGTATATTTAAGAAGTCCTTGATTAGTTATTTTTGAAGTTCTTTTGTAAAGAAAATTGTTTTGCAGATTATATTTTTAGACTTTGTAGAATAAATTATACCATTATAGATTGTATTTAATCTGTTTTTTAAAAAGATGCTCCATATATATTTAGTGTACTGATTTGCCAGACCTGATTTGCTGCAAACCTATTTTATATAGAATATATAAAGAATTTATAAAGAATTCCTGTTTACAGCTTTGTAATGCAGTAATATATTTTTAATCCTAAATGTTAAAAGAATCTTGTTTGAATCATTCTTGCATTTACATACAATGAGCTCAGTACAGTACACCATATATATATAATTGTCTTACACATGCTTGTGGATATCTTGTTTCTAACAATTTCATTACGTGCAATTGGAAATGTGTTCAGGTTTCTATAGAATGATTGTTAAATTTCATATAATATCTTTCTGGGAGAAATGAGTAATTAAGAAGCACAAAGCCACCTATTTAATTAGCCTACTTGTATCCACAGAAGAATCTCAGTTGTAAGAAGTCAGAGGCAGCTTGCCTTTAGTTAATTGAATCAGGGGATTTTTCACCTTTTTACATTTTCCCCCACTCATTTGATTTAGTTTTATTCACCCTAAATGACTCACTAAAAAATTCCAGACTGCATAATTTTGTCCAAGTAATATTTTGTTGAAGCCTCTCTATGGTCAAATCTAGAGTCAGTATCAATCTTATTTTGTTACCAGAAGGGCGTGAATATGTTTTTATGATAAAGAAGTATTCAAATATGAAAATAGATTTCATTGATCTTTAAGAGTAAGGGATTTAATATTTTGACATCTACTAAATAGTTCAAAATGCAGGTTGAGAGCTGCTTAATCTTTCATTTGGATGTTGCTAAACCACAGGTATGGAGACCTTGGCTTACGGTTAATTGTCGTATTTACGAAGATGAACTTTATCTGTTTCAGCTTAATATTTCTTTGAAAGGGCAGTTCTAATTTAGAAGCAATTGAATAAAAGGCATCATGCTTTTAATTACTTTATAAAAATAACCTGGTTCTTTCCCCCTTTGAATACTCTAAATTAGATTAAACTTTTCAGGGAGAAACAAAGCAGAGGGGAGTTGCTAGTGGAGAAGTGTTTTGAAGCCAAATGTAAGTTACCAATCCTTTTACGGAATAAAGGAAACTAAGAAAAACAGCAGCTGCCATTTCAGCTCAATAACTCCAATAGCTCTTAGTGAAATCATTTTGAGACTGCTGAGTAGAAATAGTTTAAAGGTCTATTGTAAAAGAAACAATAATTTTATTCATTAATTAGACTCGTCAGAGACTGCTTTGATTTTGCAAAAGTGAATAACCTTTTATTCCCTGGTTATAGTTAAATCCTTAAGCTCATTTGATTTCCTGTGCCCCATTCGATTTCACTTTAAGGTTTCACCTTTGCAAATGCATTATACCAGGCCAATCCCATTAATATTTTCATTTCTCTCTCACTTTAATAAAAAAGCGAAGAGTAACTTTTCTTAAAATGAACACAAGACTGGGGGACCATAAATTGCAGAATTGAATGCACAAGTAATAGAATGAGTAACATTTTGTTTATGTGTTTCTTGCCTCAACCTCAGATAGATGAAGACTGTTTTTGTTTTTTCTTACCAGTGATTTTTTTTATGTTGTAAAATATTGGACTTTTATGGAGATTATTTTCAGTTTTGCTACTTTTTAGTTGAGGTTGATTTAAAAGCAGAATTTATGCCAGCATTTGGGATTTTGCTGTCTAGCATCTATCATACATTAATTCACACTTGATTAATTTGGAATTTCAGAAAATTTCAGTGTAGTATTGAACTTTTTTGACATAGTGGAAAAGAGTATACTAAACAAATAAATAGCGTAAAAAATTATATGGGGAAGGTATATATGCTAGAGATTAAGTAGTTTTCAAAGTTTTAAAAATAGTTGAAAATATTAAAGCATTATTTTTCAATCACTTTGACATGACAGTTTCAACTTATTAATTATAGCATTTATGTTCCTAAGAAACATTTCTTTGTTTTAGGTTCTAACATATTTCAAGTTACAGTTGCTTAAAAATAACTAATTTTTAATTTAATGTTTTTAATATAATACATTTGGATATATTTTAACTAAATAGTTCAGTGTGCAAAAAACAGGAATCCTCTGCTCCCACCTTCCCCATCCAAGATACCCAGTCACCAAGGACAAGTATTTTGAACTTTATAAGCTTTTTCTTTTGATATTTTTAGCTACAGCTCTAAATACCTCATTGATATTTTTATTTCTTAACCTCTCAATTTTAGGCTGCATATAGCTATTAAAGTCCCAGAGAAGAAGGTCTTTTAACAATCCACTCATACATATAAAAACACGCTTCTACTCCTTCCATTATCCCACTGAAGCCTTTTTATAATTTTGGTTAGAACATTATTTGGTGCTTACGTTTATATCTGAGTTAAGTGCCATGCACTATGCATATAATTACTTTCTTGTGCAATGGTTTTTTATCTGGAGTCGATTATAAATTGTCTTTAATTTGTATATACCTATCACTCCAAATTCTCCAGAAACACTATAAATTCTCTTCATACATACACATCAGATCATCTTTTAGATTTTTTTTTCTTTCCTTTTCACTGCTGTCATCTTACTCTGTTCTGAGGCCCCTGAGCTGCAGGTCAGAGATACAGTTATCAATCCAGGACTTCTTTTCACCATCATCCAGAAGTTTCCTGTGTGTTCTCTTGTGTTCAGTTTATATTTCTCCTCCTTCTAGATTATTCCTTAATGTTAGGTAAATGTGTCCTCCAGAAACATACAGTATGAGATAGGAGTTGGTCTTGGGATTCACATTTTTGAGATCATACAATTCTGAAAAACATTGTTGAACATCATATTTGACTGAGGATATAATTCTAGTTCAGAAATGTTTATTTTTCCAAATGTTGAAGATTCCATTTCCTCTAGCTTCCAGGGTTGCTCTTGAAAAATCTTAGGATATTCTAACTCCAGCTTTGTGTAATGTGACCTGTTGTGCTCGCTTATATTTCCAGAAGGTTGTAGGGTTTTCTCCTTACCTTCAGTATTCTGAAATTTCAAGATGATGCAACCTGTGTGCTACTCCATACAAAACAAAACAAAACAAAACAAAACAAAAACACATTTCATTGGGCTAACTATTCACTGGACCATTTTTCATTCCAAAATATGTGTGTGTTTAATATATCTATATATCTATATATAGATATATAGATATAGAGTTGGTTCTTTGAAAGAATTAATAAGATAGATAAACCATTAGCCAGCCTTATTAAAAAGAAGAGAGAGAAGACTCAAATTAATAAAATCATGAATGAGAAAGGAGAGGTCACTACCAACACCAAGGAAATACAAACGATTTTAAAAACATATTATGAACAGCTATACGCCAATAAATTAGGCAATCTAGGAGAAATGGACGCATTTCTGGAAAGCCACAAACTACCAAAACTGGAACAGGAAGAAATAGAAAACCTGAACAGGCCAATAACCAGGGAGGAAATTGAAGCAGTCATCAAAAACCTCCCAAGACACAAGAGTCCAGGGCCAGATGGCTTCCCAGGGGAATTTTATCAAACGTTTAAAGAAGAAACCATACCTATTCTCCTAAAGCTGTTTGGAAAGATAGAAAGAGATGGAGTACTTCCAAATTCGTTCTATGAGGCCAGCATCACCTTAATTCCAAAACCAGACAAAGACCCCACCAAAAAGGAGAATTACAGACCAATATCCCTGATGAACATGGATGCAAAAATTCTCAACAAGATACTGGCCAATAGGATCCAACAGTACATTAAGAAAATTATTCACCACGACCAAGTAGGATTTATCCCCGGGACACAAGGCTGGTTCAACACCCGTAAAACAATCAATGTGATTCATCATATCAGCAAGAGAAAAACCAAGAACCATATGATCCTCTCATTAGATGCAGAGAAAGCATTTGACAAAATACAGCATCCATTCCTGATCAAAACTCTTCAGAGTGTAGGGATAGAGGGAACATTCCTTGACATCTTAGATATTTAAATATACATATATCTTTCAGTTTTTGGAAATATTTTGATACTCTTAAACTTAACTTTCTTCTGTTGTTCTAATTTTTCTTGAAACTTAATTAAATCAGTGCCTCAATTTTATTACATTTTCCTATTTTCTGTGTCTTTGCTATTTCTTTCCTGCTGTCTAAATTTCTTCTCAATTTGAAATTCCATATTTTCTAGTGGATATTTTTATGTCTATTATCATATATTTAATTTATAAGAGGTGTTTAACCTTTACTATACTTTTTAAATATTGCTTTGGGAAAAATGCTTTCTTTTGAATTATTATCCTTTTCCTGTATCAATTCTTTCTTTTTAGATCCTATCCTATTTTCTGTTTATTGATTTTGTTCAATATTATTCATTTATAGTATTGTTTTGGGTGTGGTGCTCATTCACCACCCATTGAGTGTTAAAGCAGAATGAAAATTTTGCTTTAATGATCAGAAAAAAAGAGTTCATTGGATGCTCAGTGTACAAGGGTCACTATGAAAATGGTACATGTCCCTCACAGTAGGAAGAATCATTTAATCTGGGATTCTTAAATATGAATGTTTGGGATCATTTATCTTGGGCTGATTTTCATAGAGCAAAGTCTTCTAATCTCTTGCAGATAAACATAAAATGGGCTGGCAAATGCCACTTTTGAGTATGCAGACTTCATGTTAAACCTTTTGTTTTTATTTGGGTATCTCACCTCCATCTGTCACCTTTTGTCTGGAGACCCAGAGATAATAGCCTCTTGTACTTATTCCATCTTTTAACGAATCTCCTTATTTTCAGTCTCATCCCATGTGCTCTACTGGTAAGTCCAATTCCTGAGTAATTCAGTGGTATGTAAGGAGGGACATGGTTTTCTTCCTGTGAGGGCACTTTCGCATTGACTTTCTATGCAATGCCATTTCAGTTATCACATATCCATCTACTTTTCTTTTACCAAAAAACCTCCTGACAGTCCTCATCTGCTGTGATTCCTTTTCTTTCTCTTGTGTATACATAAGTTTTTAAAATTAATTTACTTGTCACTTTAAGGCAGTTTTGAGAGGCATTAGAGGGAAACCATGTTCAACCAGAAGTCATGTAGCATAATTTTAATTTGCAAAACTATTTGGTAATTAAAAATTTTTATTATTTTGTTTTAGTGAGTTCACATTAACAACTGTTTACATCAGCTGAGATGGCAAAATGTTCTTGTGAGAAATTTTTACTTGCTAACTATAGAATTCAAATCTGATCCTTCCTCCACTGGAATAAAGATGATTTAAAAACACATATATACTTATATACTGATTGAATTCCTTCATCAGTAAAAATGTATTACCGAGCATACCAGAGTGCTCAATTGATTTTCTATAATACTCGGTTCCAAATGTTAAAAATGTATGGATGGAACATCCTGTCAGTGATACTAGAATCTGTTTAGCCTATTGCTACAATAATTGCCACTGTTGTTGCCCATGAGTTTTAGACATTACTAATGCTTATAAAAATATTGATATCACTGGCCAATATCATAAAATGTCCTACTCAAATGTATATAATTCAGTAAGCATATTGATATGTAGTATTAAATTTCTGTAACTGAGGTAGAGGTAAAAATGTACTATTGAAATGTGGGTAAACTCAAGGAGGAGATGAATTCAAGTCAATGCAAGGCAATACTGTTGAGTATTTCATATTTCAAATGAGAGAGGAAGCATCCAAGGGAATGTAAGTTTTGAATAAGTGGGCAGATACTGGTATGATTAATTGAGACATGATATATGGGAAAGAAGTTTGGGAGAGACAACTGTTTTGGTTTCAGATGCATTAACCTTGAGGATCTTTTGAAATATTAAATAGCAATCTGTATATAGGACTGGAACTCATCAGAAAGGTCTGGTTCAAATATATAGAATTGATTGAATTAGCTAAGCTGCACCAAATACTCTCATATCACAGGTGCTTAAACAAGATAGAGACTTTTTTCAGTCTTGTGGAAGAAGCATAGTGGAAGGCAACTTAGGCTGAATGGAGCACAAAAAAAAGGTCATCCAGACTTATTTTAGATCTCCATTCTGCCCTCCAAGGTGTGGAACTTCTTACAGGATCCAAAATTTCTAGTGTAGAAGCTCCATCACAATGGTGTCTCCAGTAGCAAAATGGAAGAAGGCACAGCTCCTCCCTTTTAAAGAGACTTAGCCAAGCTTTCACCCCAGTCTGCTTATATCTCTTTTGCATGCAAAATAATTTAGTCGTATCTCACCAAATTACCAAGAAGCTCTGGAAATATCTTTTATTCTGTGTGGTAATGTGGAAGGCTAAAAACAAAACCAAAAAAAAAAAAAAAAGGCTTTTTTTTATTTAAATAGAAATAAGGGAATGGAAGATGGAGTATGCATCTCACAGGCCTATATTAAGTCACTGGCATATAGATTGCATTTTGAAATGTGGATATGTATGAATCACAGCATGTATATTAAAAGCCTTATTTTGAAGTCAGATTTTTGTGGATTGAGCAATGAATGGCAGATGAGGAACTAAAGAGAAACAGACAAATCCTTCAAAAGGCTTGGATGAAAGATGAGAGAAATAGGGCAGTAGTCCAAAAATTTAGAGTTTGTGAAGAATAAAATGAACTCAAAAAGAGGTGACTTAAAAATGGAGGATAAGACTGATGACCAATTAATATTTATTAAGTGATGTTATTTATTGATGTATGAATGCTTCTATATGCACTAACCTTTTGCTGTAGGTATGATCATTTCTATTTTATAAGTGAATAAACAGCCCTGAAAGATTAAATTATTTAAATGGAGACCCAGAGTTGCTAAATACTAGAGCTAAGAATTTTATATGGAAAAGACCCTGTGTCAACTCATGATCGGAATCTACCTATTACTTTTCTAATTAGGCATATCTCTCTAGAGGTGCCCAGGTGGCTCAGTTGGTTAAGTGACCATCTCTTGGTTTTGGATCAGGTCATGATCATAGGGTCATGATCTCAGAGTCATGAGATCGAGCCCTGCTTTGGACTCTGTGCTCAGTGCAGAGTTCGCTTGATATTTTAATCTTCTCCTTCTCCCTCCCCTGCTGCCTCTCCCTCCATGCTCTCTCTTTCCCTCTCTCAAAATATATTTATTTGTTAACAATAGGTCTTTAAAAAATAGGCAGGCTCTCTACTCTGAAACACCATACAGCTTAGTACTTTTGTTTTTAGTCAGGAAGGCAAAGAGCTCAGTGAAGGTGAATGGATAAGTTTAGTCAGAATAGACACGCATGAGTAAGCTTTTAGTGGAAAAAGACTTCCTAGTGATGACAAATTTCAAATCACTTTTACCAGGAAACCAGATTAGGTGCCAAAGGTACATGTTCCTATTATGTTTCCAAAGCAAAAGTTGATCATCTCATTTTAAATAAAATTAATACTACTAATCTTCTTTGGACCATAAATATTACCTTAAAAAAAGGAAATTAGTGCTTGTGTTTTACATTTCATTAATTTTAGTTTTATTTGGTCTCTCATCATTTAAAAATTTAAATAAAGTACAATTATGATCACTATGATAATGTTAAAACTAGAATTAATTTTGCTTATATGAAAATTATACCATGGTTATCTGTGTAGATGGTAATTGCATTTTTAGATGATTTTTTTTTTCTTTAGAACCATGCTTTACACTAGAGATTCAAATAAGTGTACAGAATAGGAAAAGGTTATGATTTCTTCTTGGGGAAGGGCCAATACTTGTTTTCCTAAAAAGTCTTCATCTAAGTGGACTTTTCAAGGTTTCTGAATAACCTGATTCTTTGAATATATTGAGATTATTTCTGTTTCTATGGTATTATTTCTTATTGACCAGCAGTGTAAGACTGATACATACTAGCAGGATGTATTTAACCACAACCATGAGTGACTTCACAGAGACCAGAGGTGTGAACACCTGTGTGACTAGAAAAGCCTCTTTACTTCATATAAGGTACAGCCTCTGCTGGGGCCAAGTTGCTAGGTGTTCCTGAAATGAGACTAAAGCAAGTTGATTTAATTTAATTTTATAGTATTACTAAAATTATTTAATTTATTCATCTTTCATATGATGGTCTTCTCTGAAGAAGAGTCCACTATTTGTGGCATACTGAGGAGAATATATAAATGTGTATGATTACCCAGATCGTTAACATGTACCAATGTACTGAGAGCTTTTAATGTTTACCCTGTACTGCAACATTTTCAGGTTGATAATTTCTACACATGAGAAAACAGGTTAAAAGATATTATGAATCGCCCAAGGGTTGTAAATGATTGAGTCAGAATGTAACCAAGGCCATTTCCACAGCCCCAAATGTAAAGAGCTCAGTGACAATATTGTCTATAGAATGTGTGTATTAGTTCTTTGAGCTGCTGTAACAAGTTACCACATGCTTAGTGGCTTAAAATGGCAGAAATTTGTTCTCTCAAAGGTGTGGAGGCCAGAAATCCAAAAATCACCTGCTGCTTTCCTCCAAAGCCTTTAAGGAAGAATTCTACTTTGCTTTTTCCAGCTTCTGGTAGCTCACAATTTTCCTTGGCATATGCCAATGTAACTCTAGTTGCTTCCTCTCTCTTTGCATGGCTTTCTTCCTTGTATCTCTGTGTCTCTTCTTTTCTGTGTCTTATGAGAAAACTTGTTATTGGATTTAGGATCCACCTCAATCCAAGATGATCTCTAGAGATTCTTCTCTTAACTACATTTATAAAACTTTTATTCCAAATAAGATCACATTCTGAGGTTCTGGGTGGAAATACCTTTTGGAAGACCACTTTTCAGCCCACTACAATGGATGGAAACATTTTAAAAATATTAAAAAATATTAAATAATTATCAAATGATCACCGAGGTAGCCACCACCCATATCAAGACAGCATTCCCAACAATCTGAAAATATCCTGTTTCCTTCAATGATTATCTCTCCATCTGTGGTCATTAGAATTGTTCTGACTTTAAGAGAATCACTTCCTTAATTTTCTTTAAAAGTTTGTTATTCATGTAGCAAAATAATAGTTTTATATATTTTTATATTTCATATAAATGAAACATTGTTCATATTTTGTGTTATGCTTCTTTTAATGAGTTGTTTATAGGAATCATATATTATTGAAGGTGGGCTGTGGTTAGTTTTTTTTTTACAGCTTGTATATTTTATCTTTATTGCATATGTTTGTTATTTTTGGCCATCACAAACACTATTGTTATGAACAGTTTTATATATTTAATCCCCGTACAACTGTACAATTTTATTTTATTTATTTATTTATTTTTTGTACAATTTTATATGAGATATATACTTACTAGATGATAACACATTTTCAGAGCCACTGTAGTGCTATACCTTTCATCAGCAGTTTATGTGAGTTCCTGCTGCTCTCACATATTTAATAACCCATGGCATCAGCTGAAATTTTAGTTATCTGATAATTTCATAGATGTGCGGCCAAACTCCATGACAGTTTTCACTTACGTGTCTCCAATTACCAATGAGTATCATAAATTTATTGGATTTGTACTTTTATGAACTGCCAGTTCAGTTCCTTTTCCCATTTTTCAATTTGTCTTTTCTTATTATTTCTCTTTTTTCTTATAATTCTGGATAGGAGCCCATATTTATAATATGTAATGTAAGTATTCCCTATCATATAATGGTTATCTTTGTTCTCTTTTAGTGTATATTGTTTTTTAAAAGATTTTATTTATTTATTCATGAGAGACACAGAAAGAGAGGGAGAGACCCAGGCAGAGGGAGAAGCAGGCTCCATGCAGGGAGCCCGATGTGGGACTTGATCCCGGGACTCCAGGATCACTCCCTGAGCCAAAGGCAGAGGCTCAACCACTAAGCCACCCAGGCGTCCCTAGTGTATGTTTTGATACATTTTTTTCTTTAACATCAATCCATCTTTTCCTTTATGATTAGTGCTTTTAAAAACATTTCTTATTTTTTCCTACCAATGCTACTGTTTGTAATTCCCTTTTTCCCCCCTATGTTTCTTTAACCAACCAAACCCTTTTCTGATTGACACATTCTGTTTTTAGAGATGGTGGTATATTGAGGTTATAATCAAGTCTTGCTTATTGGGAGCAATTATGTCACTTTCAGGTGTCTTGTACATTTCTTGTGTATTGATTTTTCTAGGTTAACTTGGAGGCCAGTCTTAATTTGCTCATTTTCATCTTCTTGGGGGATTTGTTTACAGTGGGTCTTCACTATCTAGTAAGTATGGATAAAAGAGGGTTGGCTTTGAAATTAGTTTTACTCTGATAGTGCTTTTTGGGTAAAAAGGCTCCCCAACTGATTTCATCATTGGTCCTACTCCATGTTAGTTAGGTATCTGACTAAATGAGAAATTTACTCTTTATCAAATATTTTACATATGATATTTCAATTATCTCATGAAATCTATAAATATATATAATTATATTATTGATGAAAATTATGAGATTGAGTGACATTAGATAATATGCTCAAGGACAAAAACAGAAATTACAAGTTAAGATATGTACTCAAGTCTCATTTTTTTCAGATTTCTTTGATGTCTCTCCTTAAATGTGGTTTCAAACTTTAAAGTTACAAATTCACATATTTTACATGACATTGCCAATTTAAAAATAGGTGAAAGAGCCCTGCTCTAATTTAAACAACTTCCAAATTTCTTCCTATGAACATTCTTGCCCTATCCATATTTAGCTAAAATTATTTACATTTATAATCTTTTCAAAAGTTCTTCCTATTGTTTTACAAGTTAGCCAATGTATTTTCTTTTTCTTTGAAGAATTTTGGGGTGAGTCATAGGGAGTCTTTTGAGGACAACTTAGCAGATACACATTCTTCCTTGTTTGCTTTTTAGCAAGTATTTTAGCTAAGCGAAATAAGGGCAAAATGGGCAAGACAAGAAAAAAGATAGAATTAAGAAGTTCACTTACATTTGTCTGCAGTAGATTTGACTGTCGTCGTTTTGAAAGGTTATTCCTAAGAAGATGCTTATTTCCAGTGAAGTTAATACAATTTTAGGATATAAAAGTTTCATTCAAAATCTTGAAAATCACACTTATGTGTTTGTAATGGGATAAGTTCCAACCTATATCCTCAGATTCAGTAATCCCAAATGCTTCTGCTAGATCCATATCAGTGATGAAGCCTATCTATACCTCTTAGGTTATGGGATAGGCAAGGGAAGTGTTAAAAAAGAAAAAGGAAATACCAATTCTTGACCTTATTTACACAAAGTGATGAAAATATAGTAATGAATTGATAAATTTGGGGAAAAAATTTAAAATATAGTGTCTAGTTCAGTACAGCACTTTCAAATAAATATACTCACAGTTGTGAGATTTTCTAATCCTCATCTGTCTTCTAGCATAAGGCTATGAATAATTTATTTAATTCTTAGAAATTACTAAATTATCCATATCATACTGAATTCTAATGAAGTTCTAGTTATGTAAAATAAGAGTGAACCTAGACTAGCATTACGACTAAGTGTTAAACTGTAGTCTGCTTAGGCTCCTACCTATGATTGCTTTTTAGTATGATTTCTCATTTTGAAAAGTTTTAGTAGTTCCCAGGTTTGAAATCTAATTCTTTCAAAAGCTTCTTGAACTTTACAATCATAATCACATGTCTTTCAGAAGAACAATAGAAGAGGTGGCTATTACATGCTAGTCTCTCAGATGGATTATATTCTATCATGCTGCTGTTGTCCAAACACAAATACATCGTCCTACTAGTTGAAATAGATTGAAATCTGAGTAATCTATATTATCATTCTACTGGGTGTTGGGGTTTTCCCTTAAAACCATGCTTTTCAATTTCCTTTGAGTCTCTTTGGCTCAATCTCCTGCTGTTATAATCATTAGAAGTCCATAGAGAGTGGAATTTCTCAAAATGTAGACAGTTTTATTCAGAACATGAGCCCTCAGGCATTTCTTTTCATTTTTTACTTAGCTTGGGATATATAGATGCACCTTTGACTTTAATGTACTTGTTACAGATCCTAAGCGCAAAGTATGCTTCCTTCTGCCTTGAGATACAGGTGGCAAGAATTCTTGGTCTGCCAAGGAATTTTATTTGCTTCTAAATTCTGACTGTCCCATTATATGACTTCGTTATATTAAGATTTTAATAGTGCAAATAAGGGCCAAGGCTTCTTTGTTAATGAAATATTAAATCACTCTTTGGTCTTACATCTGGCAGTTATTTTCTACTTCATCTTTAAAAGCGGAAGTGTGTGAGCTTTTCATCCAGTGGAGTAGTTGGAATTTATTCATATGAGTTCAGACCCATTGAAACCTGCCAACCATATAAAAACAGTTGCCAATATGGGAGAAGTCTTCCTTGTGTTGTGATAGAAAGGGTTTCACTGTTTAGATGTGAACTTAAAATAAAAATGTATTCCTCCATTTAAAGAAAAGCCTGTGCCTACTTGTCACAGATGGCTTTCTACAGGAATGATGAACAAAGTGGATTTATTTGATAATGTCTTAAATCTTAAATTATTTTTCAATTTATATGTGTATTTGCTTATATATATTACATATATGTGCACACACATATATCTAATGTTAGAAACAGTCTTATTTAATGTCAACTTTAAATTGGTTACAGAATGTAGTTGGACTTGTTTTTTGACTAGGCAAGCAAGCAAAGATTTTTTTTTTCTTTTTTAAATGTATGCTTTTGTTTTTGAACCATGACCAATACTTTGGCATATGGATTTAAAAAGTATTCACAATGATCTGAATTTTTTTTAAAGATTTTATTTATTTATTATTGAGAGACAGAGAGAAAGAAGCATAGACTCAGGCAGAGGGAGGAGCAGGCTCCATGCAGGGAGCCCGATGTGGGACTTGATCCCGGGTCTCCAGGATCACACCCTGGGCCGAAGGGCCGAAGGCAGGTGCTAAACCACTGAGCCACCCGGGTTGCCCAATGATCTGAATTTTTATCAGTGAATGTTTCTTGACACTGGTATGTTTTTCTCTACTACCTGGGTTCTTCTGTTAGTGGTAGTGTTTTCATTCTAATCACCTGTAGCAGCAAACATGGATTCACAGTTAAACACATCAAAATCCTGGCCTGATCAGAGCTCCTCTAGCCAAGGCCCTGGCAGCTGGAGGAGCCAAGACTCAGCAGGCATGACTGAAAAGAGAGGTCCCAGTGGTGCTGGAATGGTCCTATAGTGGGAGAAGATTGAGTGAGGTCTAGAGGAATGACAGCAATGACATCTATCATTTGCTCCAAAGTGTGCAAGCCAAGTCCTAGGAAGAATCATGAGAACTCTGATCCCCGAGTAGTTATAGAAGCTGAAATGCAAATGAATCAGCATAGTTTGATAAAAAACTGGTCCTTCCTGCTTCTCCATAAGTGCCTCCCCTACTTTTTTTCTTTCTGAGGCCATTTGTTGCTATTATTTCATTCTTATCCTATGTTGTAGGAGTTACAGTACTTGTATGGGAGAGCCCTCTAAAGTCTCAAAATCCAACCCAAAAGGAAGGAAGCAGATATCTTTTCACTGATAAAGAAAGGAGCCCAAACTTGGATGAGGAGGGCTTAAAAGATGTGGATGTTTTACACACGTACTTTGGGAAGACAAGAGAAGACTGAGGAATTCCTAACATCCCTATTGCCCATAAATTATAGGAGTGAGCTGATGAGGCCTTTTTGGAAATCTGTGTCCTGAACATGAATCAGGGGGGGTATTCTCTCTCTCTCTTAGCCATTGTCTGATTATGCAGACATAAAAAAAAATAAATTAAAAATTCTGTTTGTTTTGCCTCTTCAGTGTTTCCCAGTCATTTATTCCCCTTCCATTCATCCTGTCACTGCCCTAATTCAGGTCCTCAGTCTGTAACATCCAGATTTTTGCAGTTTCTGTCTGGCTCTTTTGCTTTCCAGCTTCTCTCTACTCCAATTCATTCTAAGTATTACTTTCAGAATGATTTTTCAAAAATATAGTTCTTATCCCATTAATTTTCTTGATACAAATTTTCTATGGCTCTTTGGTTTTGGAGTAAGTTTCAAATTCCTTAGAGAATGCACAGCTTAAGAGAGTAGCCACAGTCATATGTAGCTCTTTACATTTAAACATAAACTGAATTTGGGCAGCCTGGGTGGCTCAGCGGTTTAGCGCTGCCTTCAGCCCAGGGCCTGATCCTGGAGACCCAGGATCGAGTCCCATGTCGGGCGCCCTGCATGGAGCCTGCTTCTCCCTCTGCCTATGTCTCTGCCTCTCTCTCTCTATGTGTGTCTAATGAATAAATAAATAAAATCTTTAAAAAAATAAATAAACATAAACTGAATTAAAAGTAAAAAAAAAAAAAAAGGTTCCTTAATCACAGTTTCATGTCAAAAGCCACCATACAGTGTCTACGGAATTGGATAGCACCAATTTAAAATATTTCTATCATCACAGAGGGTTTCATTGGACAACTCTGCCTTAGAATGTTGTACCAACCATTTCATACCATGTTCCAGCTTACTTTTCCAGTCTTATTTTCTCCTACACAGTGTCAACACATCTCTATGATCCAGTCCTGTGGGTCTACTTATTGTTGAAAGCATCAAACATTCAATCAACAAACTTTCATTGAGCTCCATTCGTATATTACGTATCATTCTATTGGCAGTACTGCTGTGAATTAAAACAAGACAAAGCAAAACTGCCTCATGGACATTATATTAGCAACATTATATTAGTATTTATATATTATAAACATCCAAAATATTAAACATGTAAAATATGCAATGGTAAGAGGTACTAGGAAGAAAAATAAAAATGGGAGTGTTTAATGAACAGTGGGTGAATGGTTACATGGGGTGTTTGGGAAAGACCTTTTTGTTGAGGGGTATTTTGGCCAAGCCCTGAATGAAGTGAGGAAATGAATCATGTACCTCTCTGGGGAAGTATAAATCTTTCATTCTACCGCCTTCAAGCTTTTGCCCTTCTTATGTTTGTGGGAATATGTTTTTTTTTTTAAGATTTTATTTATTTATTCATGAGAGACAGAAAGAGAGGCAGAGACACAGGCAGAGGGAGAAGCAGGCTCCATGCAGGGAGCCCAATGTGGGACTTGATCCTGGGACTCCAGCATCATGCCCTGGGCTGAAGGCAGGTGCTAAACTGCTGAGCCACCGAGGGATCCCCCTGTGGTAATATTATTTATTAAGGACATATCACTAAGTGGTAGCCTTCATCTTGCTCTAAAGATTTTTGGTCTCCAGACAATGTAATCAGAATCCTAGACTGTTAGAACTAGAGGCAACTATAGAATTCATCTAATCTATTTCCTAATTTTAAGGAAGAAGTAGCTAAGATGTAGATAAGTTTAATTGATTTGTTTTAAGTGGCAAAGTGAAATAGTGGAAAAATGTCAATCAGAACCTGGTCTCCTGGCTTGTATTATTGTCTTGTTTAGGGTTGGGTTTTCTAAGTAATGAGATTAAAACGAGGAAGGACTCATGAACCTTTTAAGAATTTTTTTTCTTTAAATATTTACTTTATTTTGGCTTTCTCTAAAATTTTGTTGATATTGATATTTCAAATGAGCCATTAGTTTTTCTTTTACACTGCAGAGTCCATCTGATTGTTCAGAAATATATTTGCAATTATTTCCACACCTAATTGTCGTTTAAATTTTCATTTACCAATATGGTTAAATACTTTTTAGCATTGTAAACATGATACATATACATATGTATGTTTCTGTACAAGGTAAGTATATATGTACATCTCTTTGTCATCAGTTATATATGCTACTTTTGTGTTCACACATTGTATTTACAAAAACCAAAATTTTCCTTTTGTGTAGTCACAACCAGCATAAAGTCATGCATTTTAATTGACTTATGGCCTTATTCTCCAAATGAAATCCTCAGGCAGGTGGGCTAGCAATTAATTTTCTGGAACATTTTTAAGGGTTTAGAAACCTTAAACTCATCTTCAGTAGGTAAGGGCTAAGACTTCTCTCCTTGTTCATGTCTCATTATTCAAGGTTAATAGCTTAATAGTATAATTTTATTATACTTACTGTATTGTCATTGAACAGTAAACTCATAAAGTCCATCTTTATTTAGTGATTTTTGGAAACAGTGAATTTCAACACTGAAACTACAGTACTGAGAATGTATATCAAATTATGTGTTTTGGAGGATGACATCACCAATATGCCAGCATGGGTCATTTCTGACCTATGCTTTTATTCCCACTCACAAGAAGGACGGCTGATATCTACTCAAGAACAAGATATCACTGAGAGATATCTAGAACGTGGGTGAGGCTGAGAGATATCTAGAATGTGGGTGAGGCTGAAGCACACCCCTGTACTTTAGAAACAAAGACAAATTGCATTAGAAGGGTAACAGGAACAGCTACATAGTGACCACATTGCCCTCCCCCAGGAGAGCATAGTACCATATAGAGAGGTCTCCCTTGAGCCTCTGTCTTTTTTCCAGTAGGAAAAGAGAACTAGGGGTCTTTGTGGGAACCCTTACTCTGATCTTGCATCATGGAGATTGCAAGGGAATCTGTGGGGCTCAATCAATGAGAATCTTACTGCCACAGAGAAGGCGGGGAGAGATTTGCAACAACCAGCACATAGATCTTGGCAGACTGAGTTGATACCTGTAGGGCCCAAGTAGCAATAGCACCTCTGCTGATCTTCAAAACCTAATCAAGGGTGTACTCTGACCAGGGAACTTGGAGGGGGTGCAGATCTACTTGATTCAGATCCTCAAAGGAAGAGTTTGCTGGCCTAGAGACCAGTATACTTACATGGAGGCTGGGTGATGAGCCATAGGCCCACCCACTGTGGAGACTGCCTTCCAGGCCCATGTGACTAGCAACCTATGGAAGCTGTATAGCCCAGGGGTACTTAAGCTGACAGGTGGATAAGCAGAGTTGATTGCCCCCAGAGCAAAACTAATGCCCCAGGTTGAGGCTTCCAGTGCTACACACAGGGAGAAGGATTAATTCAAAGAAGGCAGGAGGGCTCCAGGCCCCACCTAAACAGAGAGCTTGTTTGGGAAATTGAGAGTAGCCTGGGGAGGCTTCTCCCCATTCTGTCCTGGCAAGGAAGCTGAGATATAGCCCCACCTGCTGTGGAGAGTGTTTTTTAGCTTTTTCTGGCCAGAAGAGCTGGCAAAAACACCTGAAAGGTATACAGTATTTATGGCAAGAGAATTACAGGCAGAAACAGTAGTTTGTAGAGCAAAGCCAGTGGCCTTGTACAGCCAGGGACCTTGGGGTGCAGGTCAGCTTAATTTAAAACAACAAAGAGCTTCACCAGTTTTAGAGCTACTTCAGCTGCACCCAAGCAGAGAATCTAGTTTATAGCCCTGCTCATTGTTAAATACAGCCTCCAGCCTATCCAACCAGAGAACTTTATGAGAGCAAACAGGAAGCTGCATAGCTAATTCAAAAGTGTGACTATGTACTGTGGCCCTTGAGCAGAATATAGCCTGTGGCTTCTGCTGTCTGCAGAGCAAAACTGATGCCCTTATCTGACCAAAGAACTCAATGCCCTATATTTAGCCCTGATTCAGGTCCCCTCAAAACAAGCTGTACAAGGCCCTGGCTTTCTATTTTTCTAGGGCAGGGAAGCTAATTCATAATCCTGTCTACTACTATAGTACCCGGTCTCAGCCATCTAGTAAGTTTGAGCAGAGTATTGACAAATGCAGAGTTCATCCTATAGCCCTCTTGGGAAGGGAACCAAGCCCGCAGTCTTATCCAACTAACTGTCAATGAGACACCCCCTATCTCTGTCCTCAGAGTTCAAACAGTTGCCTAGCCTCAAAATAGATGATGATAGCAGGCCCCAGCTGCTCAAAGGCATTATCAGCAGACACACCAAGAAACCCAAATTGAACTAACTGGTGAAGAGCAATCTCTGCCAAAGCAAACCTGTAAAATCTGGAAGAGGAGCCCCATTACTCAAATGCACAGATACTAATGTAAGGAATCAGGGATCACAAAAAATCAAGTAAATATGATACCACCAAATTGAATAAAGCTTCAATAACTAAACCTAAAGAAATACGAATCTGTGAACCATGAAAGAATAGGCAATAACCCTCTAAGAAAGTTAAATGAACTACAAGAAAACATAGACAACTAAATGAAATTAAGAAAACAATGCATGAATAAAATAATTTTGACAAGGAAGTAGCAACCATTAAAAACAACAATAAAAAAGAAATCCTAGAGTTGAAAAATATAACTGAACTCTAAAATTCAATGGAGATTTTTAGAAGTAGACGTCTACAATGCAGAAGAATCAACAACTTAGAAATTAAAATATTGGAAATTAGTCGAAGAAGCACAAAGAAAAAAGAATGGAAAAGAGGACCGCAAGCCTACAGGATTTGTAGGACACAATGGAAATAAGTAATATTTACATTATGGGAATTCCAAAAGAAGGGAGAGTAAGGGATGGAAAGTATATTTAAAAATAGCTAAAACTTCCCAAACCCAGGGAGGGAAATAGCCATCTTGATCTGTGAGGCCTGAACGACCCCAGATAGATTGAATCTGAATAAGGCTACACTGAAACACAGTATAATTTCATTGTCAAAAGTCAGACAAAGAACTTTAAGAGCAGCAAATGAAAAGAGAGAAATTATATACAAGGGATCACTATAGGTGGACTTCTCAACAGAAGCTTCTCATGTCAGGAGAGAAAGGAATGACAGTTAAAATACTGAAAGAAAATAACTCAATCAAAAATTCTATACTCAATGGAGCTGTCCTCCAGAAATGAAGGAAGGATAAAAACTTTCCCAAACAAAAGATGAGAGAGTTTATTACCACCAAATTTTACAAAAAAATGTCAGAGGGAGTTATTTGAGTGGAAGTAAAATAATGCTAATTAGCATCCCCAAAACACAAAAAGGTAGCATACATCATCTCACTGGCAATGGTAAATATATAGTCATAGTTAGATTCTGCAATATGGTAATGGTGGTGCATTTACTCAAAACAGTAGCTTGAAAGTTAACTGAATGTAGCAAAAATAACCATGAATACTATAATCTGTTAATGCTGTTACAGAATATAAAAAACATGTGAATTGTAACAGAAATAACCGAGAATGTGAGGGGGAGAAGAAAAAAAAATTGTAAAGTCTACAAATTGTATTGAAGTTATCAGTTTAAAATAGTGTTGTAACTTTACCATATTTTATTTAAGCCTCATGGTAACTGCAAGGGAAAATTCAGTAGTAGTTACACATAAGAACACAATGAAACAAAGCATGCTGGTACTAAAAAAAAAAAACAAAAAAAAAAAACAAAAAAAAAACGACATCAGAACACACACACACACACAAAAAGCAGAATGAAAAACAGGGAACAATGGATCTACATATAATCTAGAAAACAATTAACAAAATGTCAATAGTATGTCCTTACCTAGGGACACCAGGACTTATAGGATGTAGCAAAAATAGTTCTAAGCAGGGAACTTCTAGCAACAAATTCCTACATTAAGAGGCAAGAGCAGCTAAGATGGCAAAACAGTAGGAGGACCCTAGGCTTGCTTCTTCCTTTGAACACAGTTAGATAAATATCAAATCATCCTGAATACCCAAGAAATTGATCCGAGGACTGACAAAACAACCAGAGGGAGGAAGGAGGCCACATTGTGGAAAGTAGGAGGTATGGAGATGTGGTTTGGGGAGAAAAGGATCATGGGTGCTGCAGAGGGGAGGGAGCCCTGGTTGTAGGAGAGAGGTGAGATTGAGAGAGGAGAGCAGGAGATCACACAAGGAAACACTTCCCTGAAGCCACTGACAAGGAAAATGAGAGGGGCTGATTTTCCTGAGTTTTTACAACCAGTGGAGCTCAAAGCCTGGAGTTTTACAAGTTTACTGTGTGGCTGGTATAGAGCCCAGAGAACACTGCAGTGCTCCTGTAGAGAAGGCAGGTAATCTGGGGGGCAGATGACGTGACCTGAGGATCACCTGAGAAGCACTCCTTCTTGGAGTGCATCTGAGAGAGGTGGCATTGCCTCTCTGGGACAAAGGAACCTGCATGACCCATTTCCCTACCCCACCCCTCAGTCTAGGCACAGAGACACCTGTTGAGGGTGGCTAACCTGAACTCTGGCCCCTTAATATCCTTTGCTCCAAACCCCACACTTTTGTGCTTTGGGGCAACTGCCCTTCTGGGTCAGACCTGCATCAATCCCAGCATGATGAGACCCTCCACCAGAAGACCAGCACAAGATTGTATCACACCAGGTCTCTAAAGTTAAAAGTTTTAAACCTCAGCCAGACTTGCTGTGAAAGAGCCCAAAGTGCACTGTGCTACTCCAGGCAGTCAAGCAACAGGGGCACAGTAAGAAAACAATGATCTGAAAAAGATGTAGGACAGACGAGGGACACTTATTCACTCTTCTGGGAGGGCTTCCCTGACACCAGCAAGCACAAACTCCCCTCTCCTGGGACAAAGGAGCTGGCTTGTACCTTTTCTCTACCCTGCCTCTCAGCATAAACTAACCTCAGTAAACAGCACAGTGCCAACACTGACTGCCTACTTTGCTTACACCAAGCCCTGCCCCCTGTGCTCTGCTAGTACTGCTTTTCTCAGGCAAGTGTGCCTGAGAACCAGTGCATCAGGGCCCCTTCCCCAGAAGACTGACACCACCCCCCCCCCAATGCAGCATGTGTACTGACCATAGAGTTCTTCAGATCTTCAGCTCTAGTGAAAATAGCATCAGGTCTCTTTTAACAAGCAGACAAGACCACACGTTATTAAAACTTGCCTCACTTTGGCCAAAGTCCAAACACTCCCTAATGTAGGCAAGGAGAAACTCTGTTGAGGACTGGCTTAGGGGATAGAGTAGCCACAACACAGCAGCAGAGTGCATGAAGAATACACCAGAGAAACTTCCTGAAGCACCAGGCCCTGAAGAATATATGACTTCTTCATAAAACCATTACTCTCAGGAGCAGGAAACCTAATAGACTTTACCAACACACAGATGTTCTGAAGCAAAGTTTCACAACAGCTCTACTCTCAGTTTTGAAGGGGAAAAAAACCTTTATTGATATTATAAAAATCTAACAGAAACATAAGAAAATGGAAATTTTCACATAGATGAGGGTAGTAGTAAGCAGTAAAGGAGAATAAGAGAGTACATCAAATCAGTACTTAACAACACCCAACGTCATTAGCTGAAGAAGCCCTTTGAAGACAGTCAGACTGGAGTCCTGATTGAGAGACCTGAATGGAGCATCCTTCTTTCAGGTGAGACTTCCAACTGACCATCCTCATAAGGGCCATATTAATGGGGCAAATGATGGAGTCTGAAGTTAAACATTTGTTTGCCTACATGCAGTTTGGAGTGGGCTGCATGTCTGTTATTGTGTCTTTACATCTTCAAGGGTCCTGGGCGAGGTATGCTTGTCTCCCCTCTCAGATTCCATTTCAGGAGGCCAGCCCAGACTAGAGCCAGGGGAGATACAAGGAAAAATTTATAGCTCTTGGCATCCAGACTAGAAGGGCAATTCTGGCCTGGAGGCCAGCTAATGTCAACGAAACAGGCTCCCAAACTCTCTTATGCAGCATAAGTCTCACGAACAATGTTCTTTAGTCTGCCTGCGTATATGCAGGTATGGGTGGCTGGTTATGCAGGGCAAATCACAGAAACCTCCATCCATACAATACAACAGAAGAAGACAGAGACCTAGCCAAAACACGAACATGGAGGAATTCATCCCCCACCAAAAAACAAGAAAAGGTCATGGCAAGGGATCTAATAGAAACAGATGTAAATAATATGCCTTATCCAGAATTTAAAGCAGCAATCATAGGGATGCTAGCTGGGCTTAAGAAAAACATAGAAGACATCAGGGATACTCTTACCACAGAGATAAAAAAGCTTAAAACCAATGAGGTTGAAATGAAAATGTAATAACTGAGTTTTGAAACTGAATGTAATGATGACAGGATAGAAGAAGTGGAGGTAAAATTAACTGATATAGAAGATAGACTTATGGAAAATAATGAAGCTGATCAGAAGAAGGATAGAAAACTCTTGGACCATGAAAGTAGGCTTAGGGAACCCAGTAACTCCATCAAACATAATAACATTCATATCATAGGAGTTCCATTAGAAAAAAGGGGCAGAAAAGAGGACAGAAAGTTTATTTGAGGAAATTGTAGTTGAAAACTTTCCTAATATGGGGAAGGAGACAGACTTACAAATCCAGGAGGCACAGAAAACTCCCATCAAAGTCAATAAAAGCAAGCCAACACCAAGACATATCATTGTTAAATTTGCAAAATAGATAAAGAAAAAAATCCCAAAAGCAGCAAGACAAAAGAAGTCCCTAACTTACAAGGGAAAACAGATAAGGTTAGCAGCAGATCTCTCCACAGAAACTTGGCAGGCCAGAAGAGAGTGGAGTGATATATTCAACCTGCTGAATGGGAAAAATCTGCAGTCAAGAGTACTCTATCCAGCAAGGCTATGATTCAGAATAGAAGGAGAGATAAAGAGTTTACCAGACAAACAAAAAGTAAAGGGGTTCTTGTCTACTAAACTGGCCCTGCAAGAAACAATAAAGGGGACTCTTTAGGAAAGAAAGATAAAAAATGATAAACACTAGAAAGGAATAGAGAAAATCTCCAGAAATGACAAAAGAAGTAATAAAATGGCTCTAAATTAATATGTATCAATAATCACTCTGAATGTAAATGGAATACATGCTCCAATCAAAACATAGAGTGTCAGAATGTATAAAAAAAAGAACCAACACCCATTTATATGCTGCCTACAGGAAACTCATTTTAGACCTAAAGACCACCTGCAGATTGAAAGAGAGGATGTAGAAACATTTACTATGCAAATGGATGTCAAAAGAAACCTAGAGTAGCAATACTGATATCAGACAAGCTAGATTTTAAACCAAAGACTGAAATGAGATTAAGAAAGGCACTATATCATAATAAAGGGGTCTATCCAACAAGAAGATCTAACAATTGTAATGTTTATGTCCCCAACTTGGGAGCACCCAAATATGTAAAACAATTAATAACAAACATAAAGAAATTCATTGATAATAGTACAATAATAGTAGGAGACTCTAACACCCCCCTTATATCAATGGAAGGTCATTTTTTTTAATTGTTTTTTTTTTTAATTTTTATTTATTTACTTACGATAGTCACAGAGAGAGAGAGAGGCAGAGACACAGGCAGAGGGAGAAGCAGGCTCCATGCACCGGGAGCCCGATATGGGATTCAATCCTGGGTCTCCAGGATCGCGCCCTGGGCCAAAGGCAGGCGCCAAACCGCTGCGCCACCCAGGGATCCCTATGGAAGGTCATTTAAGCAGAAAATCAACAAGGAACTTAGACATACTGGAGCAGATGGACTTAACAGATATATTCAGAACATTTTATCCTAAAGTAACAGGATACACATTCTTTTCAAGTACACGTAAGACATTCTCCAGAATGGGTCACATACTGTGTCACCTATCAGGCCTCAACCACTACAAGAATATTGAGGTCATACCATGGATATTTTCAGAACACAATGCCATGAAACTTTAAGTCAAGCACAGGACAAAATTTGAAAAGATCACAAATACATGGAGGTTAAAGAACATCCTACTAAAGAATGAATAGATCAACCAGGAGATTAAAGAATAAGTTAAAAAATACATGAAAACAAATAAAAATGAAAACAGAATAGTCCAAAATCTTTGGGATGCAGCAAAAGTGGTCCTAAGAAGGAAGCATGTAACAATACAAGCCTGCCTCCAGAAGCAAGAAAAATCTCAAATATGCAAACTAACATCTAAAGGAGTTAGAAAAAGAAAAACGAATGAAGCCAAACCAGCAGAAGAAGGTAAATAATAAAGATTGGAACAGAAATAAGTCCTATAAAAACAAACAAACCAAACCCAGTAGAACAGATCAATGAGAACAGGAACTGGTTCTTTGAAAAAAAAAAAAAAAACTATAAAATCAAAAAGAAAAGAGAGAGGACCTAAATAAATAAAATTACAGAGAGGAGAAATCACAACCAACACCATAGAAGTACAATTATAAGAGAATGCTATGAAAAATTATATGTCAACAAATTAGGCAATCTGGAACGAATGGATAAATTCTTAGAAACATACAAACTACCATAACCGAAAGAGGAAGAAATAGAAAACTTGAACAGACTGATAACCAATAAGGAAATTGAATCGGTAATTAAAATTTTCCCAACAAAAGTTCAGGGCCAGATGGCTAGCCAGGTGATTTCTATCAGATATATAAAGAAGAGTTAATACCTATTCTTCCCAAACTATTCCAAAAAATATAAATAGAAGAAAAACTACCAAACTCATTCTATGAAGCCAGTATTACTCTGATTTCAAAACCTGACAAAGACCTTACTAAAAAGGAGAAATAGAGGCCAAAATCCCTGATGAACATGTATGCAAAAATTCTCAACAGAATTATTAGCAAATTGAATCCAACAGTGCATTAAAAGAATCACTCACTATGGTCAATGGGATTTTTTTGCTGGGCTGCAAGTTTGGTTCAGTATTCACAAATTAATCAAAGGATAAGAACCACATGATCCTCTCAATAGATGTAGAAAAGAGCATTTAACAAAATATAGTATCCATTCTTGATTTTAAAAAATTCAGCAAAGTAGAGGTGGCAGGAAAAATCATAAAGGCCATATACAGAAAACCCACAGCTAATATCATCCTCAATGGGGAGAAACTAAGAGCTTTTCCTCTATGGTCAGGAACAAGACTGAGATGTCTGTTCTCACCACTCTTGTTCAACATAGTACTGGAAGTCCTTGCTTCAGCATTCAGACAACAAAAAGAAAGAAAAGGCATTGAAGTGGGCCAGGAAGAAGTCAAATTTTCACTATTTGCAGATGACATGACACTCTGTAGAAAAGCTGAAAGACTCCACCAAAAAAAAAAAAAAAAACAACAAAAAATACTAGAACTGATACACTAAAGTTACAGGATACAAAATCAACAATCAGAAATCTGTTGCATTTCTATACACCAAAAAGGAAGCAGCCAAAAGAGAAATCAAGAAATCAATCCCATTTACAACTGCACCAAAACCATAGAAGACCTAGGAATAAGTTTAACCAAAGAGGTAAAAAGGTCTGTACCCTCAAAACTATAAAACACTTATGAAAGAAATTAAAGATGACAAGAAGAAATGGAAAAAGATTCCATACTCATGGATTGAAATAGTTGAAATAGCGAATATTGTTAGAATGTCTGTTGCTACCCAAAGCAGTCTACATGTTTAATGCAGTCCCTATCAAAATAACACCACCATTTTTCATAGAGCTAGAATAACCAATCCTAATTTTTTTTATGGAACCACGAAAGATCCTAAATAGCCAAAGCAATTTTGAAAAAGGAAAGTAAGCTAGAAACATTTCAAGTCTAGACTGCAAGCTATATTACAAGGCTGTAGTCATCGAGACTACACTGGCACAAAAGCAGACCCATAGACCAATGGGACAGAATAGAGAATCCATAAATAGAGCTACAACTATATGGTCAGGTAGTCTTTAACAAAACAGGAAGGAATATCCAATGGGAAAAAGACAGTCTCTTCAACAAGTGGTGTTGAGAAACTGGACAGCCATGTGCAGAAGAATGAAACTGGACCACTTTCTTACATTACACACAGAACTAAATCAAAATGAATGACAAACCTAAATGTGAGACAGGAATCCATCAAAATCTTAGAAGAGAACACAAGTAGTAACTTCTTTGGCATTGATTAGCCATAGCAGCTTCTTAATAGATATGTTTCTGAGGCAAAGGAAACAGACATAAAAATGAGCCATTGGGACTTCATCAATATTAAAAAGCTTCTGCACAGTGAAGGAAACAATCAACAAAACTAAAACAGAGCCTATGGAATGAGAGAAGGTATTTGCAAATGACACATCTGATAAAGGGTTAGCATCCAAAATCTAACAAGAACTTATCAAAGTCAACACACAAAAAAAACAAATCATCCAGTTAAGAAATGGGCAGAAGACAACAATAGCCAAATAATGAAAAGAGCCCAAGTGTCCATCGATTGATGAAAGGATAAATAAATAAATAAATAAATAAATAAATATCCATGAAAAAGCCATGAAAATACACACACACACACACACACACACACACACATATATGTAGCCATGAAAAAGAATGCAATCTTGGCACTTGTAACAATGTGGATGGTGCTAGAGAGATTATGCAAAACAAAATAAGTCAGATAAAGACAAATACCATATGATTTCACTCATATGTGTAATTGAAGAAACAAAACAGATGAATATAAGGGGACAAAAAAGAGAGGCAAGCATAAAACAGACTCTTAACTATAGAGAAAAAACTGAGGGTTGCTGGAATGGAGGTGGTCAGGGAATGGATTAAATAAGTGATGAGTATTAAGGAGGACACTTGTGATGAGCAGTGGGGGTTGCATGTAAATATTCAATCAGTAAATCGTACAGCTGAAAGTAGTATTGTACTGTATCTTAGCTAACAAAGTTAAATAAAAAAATTGAAACTAAAAATAACTTAAAATTTAAAAAGTTAAAAAAATGTTAAAAAGATTAAAAAGGAGGTAAGAGCATTTCCAAATAAATAGACTAACTATACATAAAGGAACTAGTTAAAGAGAAAAGTGATTCAAAAGTTAGCAGAATAAAATAAATAATAAAGATTAGAATATAAATAAATGAAATAACAGAAAAGCAAAGTCAAGTTTAAGCAAAGTAAGCATTGATACTTAGAAAAGATAAATAAAATTGACAAACCCTTGGACCAACCAAGGAAAAAAGAGAAAAGACTCAAATATGCAAATTTATAATTGAAAAAGGAGACATTACAATTACCATAGAAATTCAGAGGATCATAGAAGGCTACTATAAATGACTATATGTTAGCATATTGAACAACCTAAAAGACATGGACAAAATCTTAGAACATACAACTTACCAAGACTCAATCAGGAAGAAGTAGATAATCTGAATAAACCAATTACTAGTAGGGGTATGGGATCAGAAAACAAATATTTCCCAATGAAGAAAAGCACTGGACCGGATGGTTTCCTTGGTGAATTTTACCGAACGTTGAATTACCACCAATCCTTCTGAAGGTCTTCCAAAAGATCAAAGAGGAAGGAACACTTAGTCCCAAACTGACTTAAGAAGGTCAGAATTATCCTGATACTAAATCCAGAAAAGGACACTACTAGAAAATAAGTCCACACACCAATATCTCTGATAAATAGAGATGAAAAAGTTCTCAGAATATTGGCAAATTGAATTCAGCAGCAAAAGATCACTCACCACGATCAAGTGTTATTTATCCTTCAGATGCAAGGATGGTTCAACATATGCAAATGATTGTGATATATTGCACTGATAGAATGAAAGAAGAAAATAGCATGATCATCTCAATAGATGTAGAAAAAGCATTTGACACATTTCAACATCCACTTATAATAAAAACTCTTAGCAAATTAGCCATAGAAGGAACATATCTCAGCATAAAAGCCATGGCAAGCCCATAGCTAACATCATAGTCAATGGTGAAAGGACGAAAGCTTTTCCTCTAAAATGAGCAACAAGACAAGTGTGCCCACTGTCATTTCTCCTATTCAACATGATATTGGAAGCCTTATGGAGAGTAGTCAGAGGAAAAAAGAAGTAAAGTGTATAAGAATTGAAAAGGAAGAAGTAAAATCGTCTCTATTTGCAGATGACACGATTTTATATTTAGAAAAATCTCAAAAATTGTGACCTCTAATCAGTGAATTCAATAATTTGTAGAATATAATATTAACGTACAAAAAATTAGTAATGTTTCTACACACCAACATCAAAATTTTTGAAAAATAAGGAAATGAATCTCATTTACAATAAGCATCAAACAAATTCTTGTGAGAGAAAAAAAGAGTGACAAAGGCCTTATTATTATGAGAAAAATACTTTTGACCTTGTGGGCCCCTTGAAAAATTGTTGGGATCACTAGGAGTCCTTTGACCATACTTCAAGAACTATTACTGTATTTTTTTTTAAAAGAACTGCTATTGAAGAAAATTATTCTGTTCATCCAATTCATCTTATGTTTATTGCAACTCTACATGTCTTAAAACCATTTGCTTATGGATTTTCATATTCCAGTCCTACAGTAATGTATTGCTGATGGTACTGAGATCAAAATATGGGATTAGAGATATCTCTAACTTTGCATATGTCAACTCTCACTGCTAAGGAAGCTTTTTATCATCTTGCAAGTCTTTTTCAGATAATCAATCACCTTCTCTGTGACACATGTGTCTTTCTTATGTACTTTGTATTACTTTTATTATTTTACAGTCATGCAGGTGGTAATTACAGTCAAGGAGACAAGATGTATAAAAAATACCACTTTATTTCCTTTGTAATTTATTTTACTGTGACTTCTTCACTTTCTGACTTCATAGGAAGTCCCATGTTCGGCCAGTAGGTTCTCTGATTCCTCCATACTCTGAGAGCCTACTTGGTGCTGAAATGGAAATGAGCTTCTGGTGACTGTGTTGGACATGCTGACAGCCCCATTGCCTTCACGTATGACAGTAATCTACTTGTCTGCCACTTTTTAGCTGCCGCCATGCCATACGTCTTGTGACAAAATCTCTTCTGAGTCTGGTGACCAGTGACCAGTGACAGTGGTTACTTGTTCCTCTACTCTCACACAGCATTCCTTTTGGAGCCCTGGGGCGCTGTGAGGGAAACTATGGAAAACTGTGGGGGAAACACCAACTAGCCTCCTGCTTTTGTAAGGCTCTTTTGATTTATAATTGACATCATTATGCTCGGTGGGTGCAGGATTTATAAAACAAGGGTTAAGAATTCTGGTAAGCTATCTTTATTTTCCTTCCAGTTATATACCTATCCTGAGTACTTTGAAGCATGGAATTTTCTACTTTATTGAAAGGAAAGTGGAAAAAAAAAAAAAGAAAATCTGGGAGGAGGAAAAGACAACACTAATCCAACAATATTTTATTTATCCATATATGTATTAGACATGATTTTTTATGGGATTTTATCTTTGCACTCCATTCCCCAACATACATACACACGTGTATGCACACATAATCTATGATGTTGATGTGAATGCCTTGGCATAGGCAGCTTCTGTACCATACAGAATGACCAGCATATTCTCAAATTTCTCTATATTTGTTAAAGCTATCTATCTATCTATCTATCTATCTATCTATCTATCTATCTATCTATCATCTATCTATCATCTATCTATCTATCTATCTATCTATCTATCTATCTATCTATCTATCTAATGTCTTTACCAACACTTTTAATCTTAATTCTCTTTGAAAAAGAACCTAAGTTATGCCTTCTTGCTCATTATTATTATAACTGAGGAATTAAAGGCTAAAGACCACATATAAAATGCTGATACATTTCTTCAAGGATTTAATACATTAAAACACGTTCTTAGAACATTTACGGACTGTGTCAGGCAGAGTTCTAGATTGAGGCTTTAGAATTGTTTCTGACTCAGAATTGTTTATAAATTAAAATTTCCTTTAATGCTGGAAAATTATGGCTATCTAGTACACTTAGGCATGCACACTAATCCATTTGTCCACAGAGATTTCTTATAGCACTAAATGAAACAGTGTTTTAAAATAGCTAGGACACTATGTTGTAGGTGTTAGGTGATGCTCAGGAAATGGCAGCTCTTTGCTTTATTTCTCTCTGACTAGAGATTTTGTAGGTCTACAGTTCAGCTATCTTGCAACTATGAGAAATGCCAGTTTTTTCTGCTGCCAGTAAATTCTTTTTGCGCCAGGAGGAAATCTAGACTTCTTGCTGAACTAATTAATGTGCATAATAAAATAACAGTTATAGAAGCAGAAAACAGAGGGCCAAAATGATCCTGCAGTGTCTTAGAAAAGTAATTCACAGGAGACACTGGGAAGAAATCTGAATTTGCCAACACTTTTATGTTTTTTTCTGACTTTTTTTTTTCTGTGTTTTTTTTGTATGCTCATGTTCTGCTGTGTCCGGATAAACTCAACGTATGTGTTCCCATGACACATGATGATGTTTCTTAAGGTATATTAACATGTACAAGATCAATTGCCCTAACTTAAAAAAATATTTAAATTCAATTTGTCAACACATGGTATAACACCTCACAGTCATTTCATTATGTGCCCTGCTTACTACTTATCACCCAGTAACCCTATCTCCCCATCCACCACCTCCCCTTCTGCAACCCTTTGTTTCCCAGAGTTGGGAATCTTTTATGGTTTGTCTTCCTCTCTAATTTTTCCCCACTCAGTTTCCCTCCTTTCCCCTATGGTCTCTTTCACTATTTCTTATATTTCACATATGAGTGAGACCACATGATGATTGTCCTTCTCCGGTTAACTAATTTCACTCAGCATAATAAATGCCCTCCAGTTCTATCCATGTCAATGCAAATGGTGGGTATTCGTCCTTTCTGATGGCTGAGCAATATCCCATTATATACATAGACCACATCTTTATCCATTCATCTGTCAAAGGACACCAAGGCTCCTTCCACAGTTTGGCTATTGTGGACATTGCTGCTATGAACTTTGGGCTGCAGGTGTCCTGTTGTTTTACTACATCTGAATCTTTGGGATAAATACCCAGTAGTGCAATTGTTGGGTCTAGGGTAGCTGTATTTTAACTTTCTAAGGAACCTTGACACTGTTTTCCAAAGTGGCTGTACCAGTTCACATTCCCATCAACAGTGCAAGAGGGTTCCCCTTTCTCCACATCCTCGCCAACATATATTGTTTCCTGTCTTGTTAATTTTCCCCATTCTCACTGGTGTGAAGTGGTATCTCATTGTGGTTTTGATTTGTATTTCCCTGATGGCCAGTGATGTGGAGCATTTTCTCAAGTGCTTGTTGGTCATGTCTATGTCTTCTTTGGAGAAATGTCTATTGATGACTTCTGCCCGTTTCATTCATATATATATATATTTTTTTTTTTCCCATTTCATGATTGGGTTGTTTGTTTCTTGGATGTTGAGTTTGATAAGTTCTTTATAGATCTTGGATACTAGCCCTTTATGTGATATGTCATTTGCAAATATCTTCTCCCATTCCGTAGGTTGTCTTTTAGTTTTGTTGACTGTTTCCTTTGCTGTGCAGAGTCTTTTTTTATCTTGAGGAAGTCTCAATAGTTCATTATTGCTTTTGTTTCCCTTGCTTTCATAGATGTTCCCTGGAAGAATTTGCTGTGGCCAAGTTCAAGAAAGTTGTTGCCTGTGTTCTTCTCTAAGATTTTGATGGATTCTTGTCTCACATTTAGATCTTTCAACCATTTTGACTTTATCTTTGTGCATGGTGTGAACAAATGGTTCAGTTTCATTCTTCTGCATGTGAATTGCCCGAACATTTCATTTATTTTATTTATTTTTTGCCCTAATTTTTTAATAAACATTGTAGGAAGAATGATTCAAGGCAAATTAAACATTTATTATAAAACTTCTATAGACATTTGATGGATTTGCAGACTGGGAATGTATTTGAATAGATTTGTCAAACAAACATCCAATAATGTAAAATCTTTAACATCAAAGTCTTCCTTGTGTTGGTGCTTAAAAATGTTGGTTGTAACATCTGTGTTTTAATCTTGGCTCTACATTTGCACCTTGAACAAATTCTTATGTCTTCTGATCGCCAGTTTTCACATCTAAAAAAGTGGAATGAGAAATAGGACCTTGTCATAGGTTTATTGTGATTAATAAGTGAATAATTCATATAAAATGACATTGTAAGTCTTCATCAAATATTAAGTATAATAATAAGCTAACTTTTAATCTCTACCCTTGGAATTTGTCCTTAATATATTGTTGAAGTATTATTTAAGAAGAAATTCTTGCATCTAAAATATGCTGAACAATTATACATTTGGGTGATGGATTATCTCATGGAACTCTTCTTTTTTTAATTTTCTAATCCTGGGTTTCAGGAATCAAAATTTGAATTTAGAAAAGAAGTTAGGGATTCCTGAGTGGCTCAGTGGTCTGCCTTTGGCCCAGGGCACGATCCTGGAGTCCCGGGATCAAGTCCCATTTCGGGCTCCCGGTGCGTGGAGCCTGCTTCTCCCTCTACCTGTGTCTCTGCCTCTCTCTCTCTCTGTCTCTCTCTCTCTATCATAAGTAAATAAATAAATAAATCATTAAAAAAAAGAAAAGAAGTTAATATTTCTAATTGCAAATGACATCTTTATAGTTTGATTTTATCATAGACATTATTTACTTGACATCCTTATTAATCGTTTTTTCATTGATGGTAAAATAAATCCCTGTTGTATTGTTTGAATGATGACATTAAATATGTGTTAAAAGTCTCCTTTCTCTGAACTTGGTATAAATATATTTTTTATTCTTAGATGGTTATAGGAAGTAGGTAAGCTTTTTGTCTATTTTCTCTACTCCAAGATATGTATAGCGATAAATATCGTCAGAATTCTGATTTATTTCACTTTTTACAATCACTGTTAACTTGTCTAACTTACTTAGTTCATCTAAGCTTGTGTGTGGGTCAACTTTGACAAGTAATTTAGAAGGTTGTCATGTTTGACAGGAAAGCTTCTGCGATCATGGATTTTCTTCTCTATTAATATTGTCAACTGGACTGTTTCCTGACATCTTAAAATAAATGTGAGCCATATTTACTATTATTCAAAAGACAGATCACTCAAATACTGTGAATGAAAAATATATCACTGGCTACTGGGAATTTTTTTAAGACATAAATGTTATATTCAGAAAACTTAGTGAAGTAATCATTAGAATTCCTATTATTTAGTGTAATTGGGGCTTTTTTGTATACATTTAAATTTAACTGCTGTGTTGCACTTTCTTCACCTAAATGAAAAAAGCAATAATTTTGTGAAACCTCAAGTCTAGACAATGGCTGCTTTTGTGTATTTCCATTTTAAAACAGCAAATATTTTCTCTAAAGGTTGCAGTGTGAAAGCACCAGGGGAAAGGCTGTCTCTTATTTGCCACCCCCACCTGACTGTCCTGCCTTTTACAAAAAGAGGAATCTCTTGAGTTTTTAAGCTAAACATATAAAGCAGAGGTTTCTCATAAAAATGAAAGATTCTATCAAAGTTGTTCCAGGAAGTTAAACATATTTTCAAGGAGATAAGAACGGCACTTCAGTAATTCAATCAGCAGGTCATAGTAGTTAAGAGAAGGGTTCTCTTAGCCAGATGGCATGGTTTATAGTTCTCTTTCCACTACCTGGGACCTTGATCAGGTTATTTCTATATGCTTCAGCTTCTGTAACAATAAAATGTGGATAAAAATGGTACTACCTCATCAGGTTGATATTTGGAACAAGTGAATGTGTTTTTACTTTTTTATTTTTAAAACATCTGGAATTGTGCCTGACATGCACAGTAAACACAAAGGCCCAGGTGAGGTTCTCTGTCTGGCACTACTCAATAAATATTGTCATATATTGTGTGTGTGTTAGGGGGGGAAGCAATGTATGACTGTTGTCTTCTAGGAGACAACAAATGGAAGCTTGTGCTTGGTGACTCTTGGGCCTTGTTGATACTAATATGTGTAATTTTGCTGTAATAAACTGTATCTGTGAGTATAATGCTTTTTATGAGTTCTGCTAGTTCTGATGAATTATTGATGAATTATTGAATTCTTGGGACCCCCAAACTTAAAATCCCTATCAGAAGTGAGGGTGATCTTGAGGACTCATGAACTTTACATGGCCATTCACAGCTATCTTCACACTCTGTGGCCATTCTGAAAGTTTCATGCATATCTCTCCTTCAGACCTGTTTATACCCACTTTTCAAACTTTCCCTTTCCAATTGAATGGCCATCAGTGAACCTCAGTTCTTGCCCATGAGTGTGAATATCAAAACTTCTTTTCTTCTAGGAAGAGTGGACAGTCAGACATACTGCCTGAAACTATACACTCTAGGATTTTCCTGACTGATAATCCTCAATAATGCAGTAATCATGTGTCCATTCAAGTTCCACAAATCAGGTCTGCATTCCTCATCTCCTGCTCCCTGGTCACAGGGAATCCTCCACCCTGAGGCCATACCTGTGGTTTTGGGAAGACCTGGTGAGTGGCATGAATAACCATCCTGAGATTCTGAGCCATCATCTCATGCAATTTAATTGTGAGTTCTTGATGTTGTTGGACTCAGTCTCGTACACATCATTAACATTTAATGATGGAGTAGATATAAACCAGTTTGTGATGGGCAACTCATGCTGCATATTTGCTTGATGCCTTTTAATTAAAAGTCTTTACTAGAGCCCAGTAAATTGCCAGGAGTTGCTTCTCAAAAGTAGAATGATTTTGGCAGAAAAGGGCATAGCTTTACTCCAAAACTAATGAGTCCTTAATGTGATTCTCCTATTGAGACTTAACAGAATTTCCACGCACTATTGTCATTGCCGATGTACACTTCCAATATTGTTGGATCTGAACAACCTAATCACTTTAATAATAATATGCAGTTATTTCTAACATCTGTCAGGCTTTTCCACTGTCAAAAGATAAGGTAAAAATGGATAGTACAGAAATGATCAATCCTGCAACTTTCACATCTTCAGACTGTAATAAAAATCTTATTTAGCTCCTTGAAGGTGTGATATTGTTTTTTTTAACTTTTTAAAAAGCATTTTTATTCAATTATCACATAGAAACAAGAGACCACAAGTCATGTATGTACAACATCAGGATCCAGATCAAGCCCACAGACCCTCTCGGTTCCCTTCCAGTAACTACCTTCCCACCAAGGGTTATTGCTATCCTGCTTCTAAAGACTAGTAGTTTAGCTTGTGTTTAAACTTTATACACATAGAATCATATAGTATGTACTCTTTTATACAGGGTCTCCCCCCTCTCCGAACATTGTGTTTGTGGGATTTATCAATTTGGCTGCATGTAATTATAGTCCGTCCACTCAGACTATGTTACTGTTTAGTAATCCATTATTTTTCATCTTTTATTTGTATATAGGAAGCAGTCCTGAGTTTCCTTTTAGCTTTTATGGCCCTAATATTGGAGAGTCAATGAAAGGATTTTAACTTTTCATCAGGAACTGAAAAAATAACCATAGGATTGGTTGTGGATCCACGGATTACACTGGGAGACATATACACAGATTCTGTGGTTTGACCACACATTCTGGCAGTTGGGCCTCAGACATATTTGTATTCTGAACTTTAGCGTCGATTCAGAACCTACATTTAACAAACCTTTGGAGATTTGGGTATTTATCTGTATCCAGTTATAAGGCACCCAAGCGAATGGCTGTATATCTCGCTGGAGAAGGCTTGGACACCTATTCATTTAATGTAGCTGTAAGCACCATTGCAAGGGTCTTCCACAAAGCCTCTCAATTCATTAGTCAAAGGACTTATGATCTATGAATTGACTTAAGGCTGTAAATGTTCTAATCTACTGTGTTACATTTTACATACTGGATTTATTTTCTTTATTAATGTCAAGCACATACAAGTTGCTCATTTATTATATTCTAGGGATATTATAATAAAATATCCCCTGCTTCAGTTCCTTGAAAGTCAATAGATCTGATTACCACTCCTCCCTTGTGGTTTTTTTATTAATTCCATATGCCTTCTTCATCTGGATTGTATTATACTGGGATTCCATTTTTTCCCATCATAAACAATGAACTGAATTTCCTTGCAGTATCCCTCACAGGCCAACTGCCATAAAGCTCTTTACAGATGGTCTTGCCTGCCTCATCAATACCTATTAATGCCTCAGAAAAGGAAAACTCTGTTATTATTTCTTTTATTTTTTTTAAAAAAGACTTATTTATTATTATTGTATTTTTTTTTTTTTTTAAAGAGAAAGAGAGCATGGGCAGGAGTAGTGCACAGAGGGAGAATCTCAAGCAGACTCCTTGCTAAGCATGGAGACTGATGCAGGGCCTTATCTCCTGATGCTGAGAGATCATGACCTGAGCCCAAACCAAGACACAGAGACTTACATCAGGGGTCACTCTGGCTGATGTACATTCTATGGGTTTGGATAAGTGCATAGTGAAATCTGTTATAATGTCATACGGAGTATTCTCACTGCCTTAAAAAATCCTCTGTGCTCCACCTGTTCTTCTGCTTCTCCTTCCCAATCCTGGCAAATACTGACCTTTTACTGTCTCCACAGTTCTATGCCTTTCTCCAGAATGTTGTGTAGTTGGAATCATATAGTATATAGCCTTTTCAGATTGACTTTTTTTCACTTAGGGACATGTATTTAAGGTTCCTCCATGTCTGTCATGGCTTGATAGCTCACTTCTTTTTAGTGCTAAATAATATTTCATTGTCTGGATACACCATAGTTTCTTCATTTACCTAATGAAGAATTTCTTGATTGCTTCTGTTATCTCACAATTATGAGTAAAGCTGCTATAAACATCTAGGTGCAGGTTTTTGTGTGGACATGCATTTTTAGCTCTTCTGGGTAGATATGCAGGAGTGCAATTGCTGGGTCATATGATTAAGAGTGTGTTTCATTTTGTAAGAAACTGCCAAACTGTCTTCTAGACTTTACATTCCCACCAGCAACATGTGAAAGGTCCTGTTGCTTCACATCCTTGTTAGCATTTGTTGTCAGTGTTCCAGATTTTGGCGACCCTAAATAGATGTGCAGTGTATCTCATTGTTTTAATTTGATTTTCTCTGATGACAGATTATGTAGAGCATCTTTTCATATGATTATGGTATCTGTCTATTTTCTTTGAAGATTGTGGCCAATTTTTAAATTGGGTTATTTTTTATTGTTGACTTTTAATAATATTTGTATATTTTGGATAAAAATTCTTTATCAGCTGTGTCTTTTGCCAGTCTCCCTGTCGGTGTCTTCTAACTGTTTTGAAATGTCTTTCACAGAGCAAAAGTTCTAATTACAATGAGGTCCAGATTATCAGTTCTTTCTTTCATGGGTTGTTCCTCTGTATCAAAAAGGCATTGTCATACCCAGGGTCACCTAGGTTTTCTTACGTTATTATTTAGGAGTTTTATACCTTAGATCCATTTTGCTTAATTTTTGTGAAGGGTAAAAGGTCAATATCTAGATTAATTTTTTTGCATATGGCTGTCTACTTGTTCCAGTGCCATTTGTTGAAGAGGGTGTCTTCTTCCATTTTATTACATTTTCTTCTTTGTCAAAGATCAGGTGATTATACTTAGAGGAGTCTAATTTTGGGTTCTCTATTCTGTACCATTGCTCTATTAATCTATTCTTTAGTCAACTCCATACCATTTTATTTTTAAATTTATTTTATTTATTTTTTTAAAATATTTTATTTATTCATGAGAGACACACAGAGAGGCAGAGATATAGGCAGAGGGAGAAGCAGACTCCCTGTGGGAAGGCTGATGTGGGACTTGATTCCAGGACCCAGGGATCATGACCTGAGCCAAAGGCAGACACTCAGCCACTGAGCCACCCAAGTGCCCCCTCAACTCCACATCATTTTAATTACTGTGGCTTCATATATCTTGAAGGCATGTAGCATCACACCTCCAAATTTGTTCTTGTCTTTCAATATTGTATTGGCTATTCCAGGTCTTTTGCTTCTCCATACAAACCTCAGATTTAATGTTTGTTAATATCCATTAAATAACTTGGTGGGATTTTGAATGGGATTGCATTGAATCTATAGATCAAATTAGGAAAAACTGATATCCTGGTCATATTGCGTCTTTCTATCCATGAAGAAAGAATATTTCTCCATTTATTTAGCTTTTTTGATTTCTTTCATCATAGTTTTATACTTTTCCTCATATGGATCCTCTAAACATTTTGCTAGATTTATAGTATTTCAGTTTTAAACATTTTGTTAGATTAAAGTTTTCAGTTTTTGGTTGCTAATGTAAATGTCATTATGTTTTTATTCAAATTCCACTTGTTTATCATTGGTATATTGGGAAGCAATTGACTTTTGTGTATTGATCTTATATCCTGCAAACTTGCTATAGTCACTTACTAGTTCCAAGAAGTTTTTAAAAAAAATCAGTTCTTTTAGATTTTTTACATAGGTGATCATGTCTTCTACAAAGACAGTTTTATGTTTTCCTTCTCAGTCTATATACTTTTCATTTATTTTTTCTTGCCTTTTTACATTAGCAAGGACTTTCAGTATGATGTTGAAAAGGAGTGGTAAGAGGGGACATCCTTGCCTCATATCTGATCACAGTAAGAAAGCTTCAAGCTTCTTCCTATTAGGTATGATGTTAGCTGTAGGTTTTTGTTAGTCATTGTCAAAATGAAACAGTACCCCTCTATTCTTAAATTACTGAGAATATTTATCACAAATATGTGCTGGATTTTCTCAAATATTTTTTTCACATCTAATGATATGATCATGTGATCTATCTATCTTTTCTTCTTTCTTTTTTCTTTTTTTTGGCCTGTTGATGTGATGGATTATATTAATTACTTTTTGAATGTTGAACCAGCCTTGTATACCTGGGATAAACCCACTTGGTCATGGGATATAATTCTTTTTACATATTGTTTGGTTCAATTTGCTGGTTATTTATTTAGGACTTTGCTGCTGTTGCTAAATAAAGTAGGCTGCAGGTGTTAATTCTGTCCAGTTTGTTGATGGTATTGTTGATGTCAACTGTGTTCTTACTGATTTTATCTTCTGTTTCTAATAGAGGGGTATTAAAATCTCCAGTTATGAGAGTGGATTTATCAGTTTCTCCTGACAGTTTTACAGTTTTTGCCCCTTGTAGTTTGATGCTTTGTTGTTATGTCATTCAGATTTAAGTGTTTTTGGAGAATTGTCTCCTTTATCATTATGTAATGCCCTTCTTTGTTAATTTTCCTTATCTTTTATTCTGCTTTGTTTGAAATTAATATTGCTACTCCTGCTTTCTTTTGATTACAGTTAGCATGGTGTGTATGCTTCTCCATCTTTTTATTTTTAATTCATATGAGTCTTTATATTTAAAGTAGTTTTCTTGTAGACAACATATAGTTAGGTCATATTTTTTGATCCACTCTGATGATCTCTGTCTTCTAATTGGTGCATTTATACTATTGACATTCAAAGTGATTATTGAAATAGCTGAATTAATGTTTACTCTTTTTTGTCCTTGTTCTTTCCCTCTACATATGTCTTTCATTTTTCTGCCTTTTGTGGTTTTAATTAACCATTTATTTTTTTAATTTTCTTAAGCATTTTATGATTCAACATTCTATTCCTTCTCAACATCATTTATTCTTTTCTCTTTCTTTCTTTCTTTCTTTCTTTCTTTCTTTCTTTCTTTCTTTCTTTCTTCTTTCTTTTTCTTTCTTCTTTCTTCTTTCTTTCTTCTTTCCTTCCTTCCTTCCTTCCTTCCTTCCTTCCTTCCTTCCTTCCTTCCTTCCTTCCTTCCTTTCTTTCTTTCTTTCTTTCTTTCTTTCTTTCTTTCTTTCTTTTTCTTTCTTCCTTTTTTTTGTTTACTTTTTTACTGGCTGTCCTAAAGTTTGCAATGTACATTTATACTCCAAGACAACTTTCAAATAATACTACATCACTTTACGATAGCATATCTTATATTAACAAAATCCTTATTTTATCCTCTATCTCATATCATTGCTGTCATTCATTTATTTCACTTATATATATATATTCATATATAAGCATATACACACATATATATGCATATGTAATTGAATGACATTATTGCTATTATTATTTTGAACAAACTATTTCTATTAGATCCATTAAGAATAAAAAAATAAATTTTGTTTTACCTTCACTTATTCCTTCTTTGGTGCTCTTACTTTGTCATATAAATCCAAGTTTCTGGTCTATATTATTTCACTCTAAAGAACTTCTTTAAACATTTATTGAATGGCAGATCTATTTGTAACAGAGTCCCTCAATTTTGGAGAATATCTTTATTTCTCCCTCATTTTTCAAGGATAAGTTCATATTAGAGGCTGGTACCTTACTTCTCTCAAAACTTTAAATATTTCACCACACTCTCTTCTCACTTGCATGGTTTCTGAGAAGTTGATTGTAATGCTTTTTTATTTCTCTATGGGTAAGATTTTTTTCCTGGGATTTTTTCTTTATGTTTGATTTTCTATAATTCTAAAATGATATTCCTATGTGTAGTTTTTTTTTATAGTTATCATGTTTAGTGTTCTCTGAGCTTTCTGGCTATGGGGTTTGATGTCTGACATTAATTTGAGGGAAATTCTTAGTCATTACTCTTCCAAGTATTTCTTCTGTTCCTTTCTTTCATTTCCTTCTGGTATTCCCATTATATATATATATAAGGGTATATATATATATATATATATATATATATATATATATATATATTCACTTTGTGTATTTGTTCTACAGTCCTTAGGTTTTCTATTCTGCTTTTTCAGCCTTTTTAGTCTTTTCAGTTTTCGAGCATTCTATTGCTACATCTTCTAGACCAGGTAGTCTCCTTAGCTGTGTCCAATCTACTAATAAGCCCATCAAAGGCATGCTTCATTTCTGTTACTTTTTTTTCAATCTGTAGCATCTCTTTTTCTTTCTTTGTTAGAATTTCCATCTCTGTATCCCTGCCCATGTTTTTCTTTCATATTGTGTACTTTATCCCTCAAAACTCTTAGCATATAAATTATAGTTGTTTTAATTCCTAGTCTGACATCCCAACATCTCTGCCATGTTTGGTTCTGCTGTTTGCTCTGTCACTTCAAATTTTATGAAATGCAGCTAATGCAGCACTTAACTGAATACGTAGAGCTTAAAGCACATTCATTATAAAAGAATGAAAGTTGAGAACAAGTGATCTATGTTTCCATCTCAAGATGATATAAAAGAGCAATAAATCTTACCAAAGAAAATAGAAAGGAGGAATTAATAAACGTAAGAGCTGAGTCAATGAAATAAAGAATGAATGTACAATATAATTTCATGTTATTATTGCAATATAATTGCATTATGATTTTTTCTTGATACTCAGACATGATACACTGAATAAAAGGAACTACTATAAGTCGGCCTTTAGTAATGCATGGCCAGTTGTCAGGAGAGGGGAAACATTCTATAGTCTACAAGCAGGTCTCAATTTTTTAGTGAGTTGTATATCTGGACTACAACTTGACAAGTGTTTCTCATTTCTTTTCTCCCTCCTTAATTGGGACAGGTTACAGTGATTTGGATATTTCCTTTCCCTGGGCCAATTATGCTTTGATAAAACTCTTGCAGGGTTAGCTTTGATTAACTAGTTTCACATAAGGGCAGGCCTTGTTAAGAAGAACGTCATGCCCTGGAGTATTTAAAAATGGCTTCTTCAGAATTTTGATGTTTTCCTCTCGCATCGAGGTCTTTCATCCATTTTGAATGTATTTTTGTGTATGATGTAAGAAAGTGGTCCAGTTTCATTCTCCTACATGTTGCTGTCCTGTTTTCCCAACACCATTTGTTGAAGAGATGGTCTTTTTCTCATTGGTTATTCTCTCCTGCTTTGTTGAAGATTAGTTGACCATATGGTTATGGCTTCTGTTTCTGAGTTTTCTATTCTGTTTCATTGATCTATGGGTCGGTTTTTGTATGGTCTTGATAACTACAGATTTGTAAGACAGCATGAGGCCTAGAATTGTGCTGCCTCCAGCTTTGCCTTTCTTTTTCAAGGGTCTTTTGTGGTTCCATAAAAATTTTTGGATTGGTTGTTCTAACTCCGTTAACAATACCAATTGTATTTTGATAGAGATTGAGTTAAGTATATAGATTGTTTTGGATAGTTATAGACATTTGAACTATATTTGTTATTTTAACACATGTGTATAGAATGATTTTTCTATTTTTTTTTCATCTTCAATTTCTTTCATAAGTGTTTTATAGTTTTGAGAGTATAGAACTTTTACCTCTTTGGTTAGGCATATTCCTGGGTCTCCTGTGGTTTTGGTGCAGTTGTAAATGAGATTGATTCCTTGATTTCTCTTTTGGCTGCTTCCTTTTTGCTGTATAGAAATACAACAGATTTCTGAATGTTGGTTTTGTATACTGTAACTTTAGTGAATCTGTGTTTCAGTTCTAGCAATTTTTCAGTGGAGTCTTTCAGCTTTTCTACATAGAAAATCATGTCATCTGCAAATAGTGAAAATTTGACTTCTTCTTGATCACTTTGATGCCTTTTCTTTCTTTTTGTTGTCTGAATGCTGAAGCAAGGACTTCCAGTACTATGTTGAACAAGAGTGGTGAGAATGGATATCTCTGTCTTGTTCCTGACCATAGAAGAAAAGCTCTTAGGTTTTCCCCTTTGAGGATATTAGCTATGGGTTTTCTGTATATGACCTTTATGATTTTGTAGGTTCCTGCCATCCCAACTTTGCTGAGGTTTTTTATTTGTTTGTTTTAAATCAAGAATTGATGCTGTATTTGGTTAAATGCTCTTTTCTGCATCTATTGAGAGGATCATATGATTCTTTACTTTTATGAATGTTGTGTATCATGCTGATTGATTCATGGATATTGATGAGCATAGGAATAAATCCCACTTGATCATGGTGAATAGTCCTTTTAATGTACTCTTAGATTTGATTTACTATAATTTTGTTGAGAGTTTTTGCATTCATGTTCATCAGGGATATTGGCCTTATATTTTTTCTTTTAGTGGGGTTTTTGTCTGGTTTTGGAATCAGGGTAATGCTGGCCTCATAATGAGTTTGGAAGTTTTTCCTCCATTTCTATTTTTTGGAACAGTTTGAGAAGACATTAACTCTTCTTTAAATGTCTGATAAAATTCCTCTTATGTAAGCCATCTGGCCCTGGACTTTTGTTTGTTGGGAAATTTTTAATTATTGACTCAATTTCCTTGCTGGTTATCAGTCTGTTCAAGTTTTGTATTCTTTCATGTTTCAGTTTTGGTAGTTTGTTTGTTTCTAGGAATTTATCCATTCCTTCCAGATTGCCCCATTTGTTGGCATATAATTTTTCATAATAGTCTTTTATTAATTTATTTTATTATTAAAAAAATATTTATTCATGAGAGACAGAGAGAGAGAGAGAGAGAGAGAGAGAGAGAGCCAGAGAGCCAGAGACACAGGCAGAGGGAGAAGAAGGCTCCATGCAGGGAGACTGATGTGGGACTTGATCCCAGGACTCCAGGATCATGCCCCAGGCCAAAGGCAGGCACTAAACCACTGAGCCACCCAGGGATCCCCTCTTTTATAATTATTTGTATTTCTGTTGTATTGGTGTAATCTCTCCCAATTCATTCATTGTTTTATTTATTTGGAACCTTTCTCTTTTCTTTTTGATACGTCTTGTAGGGGTTTAATCAGTTTAGCAGCTACCTCTTTGACCTTGTCCATAGCTACTTCTTACTAGACACATCTCCTGAGGCAAGGAAAACAAAAGCAAAAGTGAACTATTGGGACTTCATCAAGAGAAAAAACTCTGCACAGCAAAGAAAACAATCAACAAAGTGAAGAGGAAGCATTTGGAGTGGGAGAAGATATTTGCAATTGAGATACATGATAAAGGGTTAATAATCAAAATCTAAGAAGAACTTATCAAACTCAGCACTCAAAAAATAAATCATCCAGTTAATAAATGGGCAGAAGACATGAATAAACATATTTCTAAGGAAGACATCTAGATGGCCAACAGACACTCAACATCAGGGAAATACAAATCGAAACCATGATGAGATACCACTTCACACCTGTCACAATGGCTAAGATTAACAACATAGGAAAAAACAGATGTTGGCAAAGATGCAGAGAAAGAGGACCCCTCTTAAACTGTTGGTGTGAATGCAAGCTGGTGCAGCCACTGTGAAAAACAGTATGAGGGTTCCTCAAAAAGTTAAAAATAGAACTACCCTATGATCTAGCAATTGTGCTATTAAGTACTTACCCAAAGGATGCAAAAATATTGATTTGAAGGGACACATGCACCCTGAAGTTTATAGCAGCATGATCGATAATAGCCAAATAATGGAAAGAGCTCAAATGTCCATTGACTGATACAATGGATAAAGGAGTTGTGGAAATATATACAGTGGAATATTATTCAGCCATGAAAAACAAAGCAATCTTGCCATTTGTCACAATGTGGGTGGAGCTAGAGAGTATTATGCTAAGTGACGTAAGACAGATAGAGAAAGACAAATGCCATATGATTTCAGCCATATGTGGAATTTTGGATGTAAACAGATGAACATAGGGGAAGAAAAAAAAGAAAAAAGATAGGGAAGCAAACCATAAAAGACCCTTAGCTATAGAGAACAAACTGATAATTATACGAGATTGAATGCATTCAGGGTGGTATGGCTATAGACTGAACAAACTGATAATCAATGGAAGAGCAGTGGATGGGTGATGGGTATTAAGGAGACCACTTGTGCTGAGAACTGAGTGTTTTTTTTTTAATTTAATTTGCAAATGTCTTTTTAATTTGCCAACATACAACATAACACTCAGTGCTCATCCCATCAAGTGCCCTCCTTAGTACCCATCACCCAGTGACCCCATCTACCCCCCTCCTCCCCTTCTGCAACACTTTGTTTTCCAGAGTTAGGAGTCTCTCATGGTTTGTCTTCCTAGTTTTTCCCCACTCAGTTTCCCTCGTTTCCCTTGTAGTCCCTTTACTATTTCTATATTCCACATAAGAGTGAAACCATATGATGATTGTCCTTCTCTGGTTAACTAATTTCACTCAGCCTAATACCCTCCAGTTCCATCCACATCAAAGTAAATGGTGGATATTTGTCCTTTCTGATGACTGAGTAATATTCCAGTTTATCTACAGACCACATCTTCTTTATCCATTCATCTGTCAAAGGACATCATCGCTCCTTCCACAGTTTGGCTATTATGGACACTGCTGCTATGAACTTTGGGCTGCAGGTGTCCCGTTGTTTCACTACATCTGTATCTTTGGGGTAAATCCCCAGCTGTGCAGTTGCTGGGCCATAGGGTACTCCATTTTTAACTTCTTTAGGAACCTCCACACAGTTTTCCAGAGTGGCTGCACCAGTTTGCATTCCCACCAACAGTGTAAGAGGGCTCCTCTTTCTCCACATCCTCGCCAACATGTGTTGTTTCCTGTCTTGTTAATTTTCACCATTCTCACTCGTGAAGTGGTATCTCATTGTGATTTTGTTTTGTATTTCCCTGATGGCAAGGGATGTAGAGCATGTTTTTCAAGGGCTTGTTGGCCTTGTGTATGTCTTCTTTGGAGAAATGTCTGTTGATGTCTACTGCCTGTTTCATGACTGGATTGTTTGTTTCTTGGGTGTTGAGTTTGATAAGTTCTTTGTAGATCTTGGATATTAGCCCTTTATCTATATGTCATTTGCAAATCTCTTCTCCCATTCTGTAGGTTGTCTTTTAGTTTTGTTGACTGTTTGCTTCATTGTGCAGAAGCTTTTTATTTTGAGGAAGTCCGAATAGTTCATTATTGCTTTTGTTTCCCTTGCTGTCATGTCTATAGAAGAATCCCTAGAAGAATTTTCTGTGGCTAAGTTCAAGAAGGTTGTTGCCTGTGTTCTCTAGTATTTTGATGGATTCTTGTCTCACATTTATATCTTTCAACTATTTTGAGTTTATCTTTGTGTCTGGTGTAAGAGAATGGTCTAGTGTCATTCTTCTGCATGTGGCTGTCCAATTTTCCCAACACCATTTATTGAAGAGATTTTCCTTTTTTTTTTCCCAGTGGATATTCTTTCCTGCTTTGTTGAAGATGAGTTGACCATAGAGTTGTGGGTCTATTTCTGGGTTCTCTGTTCTATTCCATCAATCTATGTATCTGTTTTTGTGCCAGTACCACACTCTCTTGATGATGACAATTTTGTAATACAGCTTGAAGTCAGGCATTGTGATGCCCCTGCTTTGGTTTTCTTTTTCAACATTCCTGTGCCTATTCAGGGCCCTTTCTGGTTCCATAGAAATCTTAAGATTATTTGATCCAACTCTGTGAAGAAAGTCCATGGTATTTTGATAGGAACTGCATTGAACATGTAAAGTTCTCTGGGTAGCATAGACATTTTCACAATGTTTATTCTTCCAATGGAAGTATAAACATTCTTCCAATGGAATGTCTTTCCATCTCTTTATATCTTCCACAATTTCTTTCAGAAGTGTTCTGTAGTTTTTGGAGTATAGTTCCTTTACCTCTTTGGTTAAGTTTATTGCTAGATATCTTATAGTTTTGGGTGCAAATGTAAGTGGGATTGATTCCTTCATTTCTCTTTCTTCAGTCTCATTATAGTATATAGAAATGCCTCAATTTCTGTGTATTGATTTTGTATCCTGCCACATTGCTGACTAGCAATGAGTTCATGCAACTTTGGGGTGGAGTCTTGTTGGGTTTTCTACACACAGGATCATGTCATCTGTGAAGAGGGAGGGTTTGACTTCTTCTTTGCCAATTTGAATGCCTTTTATTTCATTTTTTGTTGTCTGATTGCTGAGGCTAGGACTTCTAGTACTACATTGAATAACAATGGTGAGAGTGGACATCCCTGATGTGTTCCTGATCTTAGGGGAAAAGCTCTCAGTTTTTCCTCATTGAGAATGATATTCGCTGTGGGCTTTTCATACATGGCTTTTATGATATTGAGGAATGTTCCCTTTATCCCTACACTGTGAAGAATATTAATTAGGAATGGATGCTGTATTTTGTCAAATAATTCTCTGCAACTATTGAGAGGATCATGTGGTTCTTGTCTTTTCTTTTATTGATGTGATCTATCATGTTGATTGTTTTACAAATATTGAACCACCCTTTTACCGGGGATAAATCCCAATTGGTTGTGGTGAATTATCCTCTTAATGTACTGTTGGATCCTATTGGCTAATATCTTGGTGAGAAGTTTTTCATCCATGTTCATCAGGGATATTAGTCTGTAATTCTCCTTTTTGGAGGGGTCTTTGTCTGGTTTTGGGATCAAGGTAATGCTGGCCTCATAGAATGAGTTTGGAGGTATTCCCTTCATTTCTATCCTTTGAAATAGCTTTAGTAGAATAGGTGTTATTTCTTCCTTAAATGTTTGATAGAAACATTTGCTCTAGGAATCCATTGGACCCTGGGCTTTTGTGTCTTGGGAAGCTTTTGATGACTGCTTCAATTTCTTCACTGGTTATTGGCCTGTTCAGGTTTTCTATTTCTTCGTGTTTCAGTTTTGGTAATTTGTATGTTTCCAGGAATGCATCCATTTCTTCCAGATTGCCTAATTTGTTGGCATATAGTTGCTCATAATACATTTTAAAAATCGTTTGTATTTCCTTGGTATTGGTTGTGATCTCTCCTCTTTTGTTCGTGATTTTATTAATTTGAGTCCTTTCTCTTCTTTTTAATAAGACTGGCTAGGGGTTTATTTATCTTAATTCTTTCAAAGAACCAGCTTTGGGTTTCTTTGATCTCCTCTATAGCTCTTCTGGTCTGTATTTCATTGAGTTCCACTCTAATCTTTATTATCTTTCTTTGCTCCTTGGTTTAGGCTTTATTTGCTGTTCTTTCTCCAATTCCTTTAGGTGCAAGGTTAGCTTATGTATTTGAGTTCTTCCCAATTTTTTGAGGAAGGCTTGTATTGCGATATATTTCCCTCTTAGGACTACTTTTGCTGTATACTGATGATTTTGAACAGTTGTACTCTCATTTTTATTAGTTTCCATGAATCTTTTCAATTCTTCTCTAATTTCCTGGTTGATTTACTCATCTTTTAGTAGGACGTTCTTTAACCTCTGTGTGTTTGATTGTCTTCCAAATTTCTTCTTCTGAATGAGCTCTAGTTTCAAAACATTGTGGTCTGAAAATATGCAGGGGACAATCCCAATCTTTTGGTATCAGTTGAGACCTGATTTATGACCCAGTATGTAGTCTATTCTGGAGAAAGTTTCATGTGCACTTGAGAAGAATGTGTATTCAGTTGCATTTGGATGGAATGTCCTATATGTATCTGTGATATCCATTTGGTCCAGTGTATCATTCAAGGCCCTTGTTTCTTTCATGATATTTTTCTTAGAATATCTGTCTTTTGCTGAAAGTGCCGTGTTGAAGTCTCTTACTATTAGTGTATTATTATCTAAGTATCTCTTTGGTTATTAGTTGATTGATATACTTGGCGGCTCCCATATCAAGGGCATAAATATTTATAATTGTCAAGTCTTCTTATTGGATGACCACTTAAGTATTACAGTCTTTGGTATAAAATCTAATTTATCTGATATGAGGATTATTACCACAGCTTTCTTTTGAGGACAGTTTGAAAAGTAAATGGTTCTCCACCCCCTCATTTTCAGTCTGGAGGTGTTCTTAGGTCTAAAATGAGCCTCTTATAGACAGCATATAGATGGGTCTTGCTTTTTCATCCAGTACGATAAAACCGGACCCCGTGTGTTTTTTGATGGGATCATTTAGCCCATTCACATTCAGAGTAACTATTGAAAGATATGAATTAAGTGTCATAGTATTACCTATACAATGCCTGTTTCTGCTTATTGTTTCTTCCTCTTTCTCTTACAGGGTCCCCCTTATTATTTCTTGCAGAGCTGGTTTGATGGTCACATATCAGTTTCTGTCTATCCTGGAAGCTCTTTATCTCCCTGTCTATTCTGAATGAGAGCCTTGCTGGATAAAGTATTCTTGGCTTCATGTTTTTCTCATTTAGTACCCTGATATATCACTCCAGCCCTTTCTGGCCTGCCAGGTCTCTGTGGAGAGGTCTGCTGTTAATCTGATATTTCTCTCCATATAAGTTAAGAATCCCTTTCCAAGCTGCTTTTATAATTTTCTATTTATCTGTGAAATTAGCAAGTTTCACTATCATATGTAAGGGTGTTGATTGGTTTTTGTTGAATTGGGGGGAAGGGTCCTCTCTATCACTTGGTTCTGAATGCCTGTTTCCTTCCCCAGGTTAGGGAAGTTCTCAGGTGTGATTTGTTCAAATATACTTTGTGATCCTCTCTCTCTTTCCACCTTTTCTGGAATCCCAATAAGCCAAATATTATTCCTTCTCAAGCTATTATTTATTTTTCTAAGTCTTTCCTCTTGGGTTCTTAATTGTTTTTTTTCTTTTTTTTCCTTCCTTTCCAACCACTTGTCTTCTATGTCACTCACTCTTCCACCTCATTAACCCTAGCAGTTAGAGCATCCAGTTTAGACTGCACCTCAGTTAAAGTATTTTTAATTTTAGCCTGATTAAATCTCAATTCTGCAGTAAGAGAATCTCTAGGGTCCCTTTTGCTTTTTTCCAGAGCCACAAGTAATTTTACAATTGTACTTCTGAATTGTATCTCGGCATGGTACTTAAATCCATATCTAGCATGTCTATGGCAGAGTGTATTATTTCTGGTTCTTTCTTTTGTTGTGAATTCTTCTTTCTATTCATTTTATCCAGTGCAGGAGGACTGTATGAGTGAGCAGAGTCAAAAATATCAACCACAACCTAAGTAAAATACACCATAGACAATTCTGAAGAGATCAGAGACCAGAAAATAAAAGAAAAAGAAAACCAGAACAAAATGAAACAAAAGGGCCATGAAAGTGAAAATCAAATTAAAAAAAAATAGTAATAATTTAAAAAAAAGGTAGGGAGGAAGTAGTGGTGGAGAGAGAATATAGTCTCACCAAGTGGACCTAGAAGTTGATTTTCTTGGCTCTAGGTGTATTTTGTTCTGTATGTCAGAAGATGTTAAAATCTGAGTTTATTTAAACCAGCAAAACTTACATAGAGACCCAATATCAACCACAATAACAAAAACAAGATAAAAGAGGGGGTAAGAATGGGAAGGAATAGAGAATATAATCTCACAGAATGAACCAACACGGTTCCCCTTGGTCCTGGGTGTATTTTGGTCCGTGTGTTAGAAGGTACTAATGTCCACCATTATAAAACAAAACAAGACAGAAAAAACAAACAAAACAAAAAAACCCATGACTTATAGATCAACCAAAATTAAATTGAATATGTTGCAAGGAATCCAAAAATGAAGAATATATTTAAGACATATAATTGTAGAAATATGAAAGTGTAAAAGGAAAAAACTTAAAATGAAGAGTTGGTAAAATACTGTAGTTAAGTCAGGAAAAGAGAAAAAAATATTGGAAATTTTTAACCTGAAAGATAATTGTAAGGAAAAAACCTTTGAGTTCTATATACTCTTTTCCCTCAGTCGCTGAGCTTTCCAGTGCTGGTTGGTCAGTAAACTTGCTCTTCCCTTGTTCTTCCAGCAATTCTTCTGGAGGAGGGGCCTGCTATGCTGATGCTCATGTGTGTGTGCCTGGATGGAGATGCCCTTCCCCTTGCCAGGTGGCCTGGCTCAGTGTGAGCTGTCTACCCTGTGAGGCCTTTGTTCCTAGAGGCCACACCTCTCCCAGGTGAAAGGTGAAAATTAAAAAAATAATAATAATTTAAAAAATGGCAGTGGCCAGATCTCCAGCCCTGGAGCCAAGAGCTCCCTGAGACTATGGAACTACAGTCTCCCAGCACACAGTGGCCTAGATGCTCCTGGGTGCAGGTGTGGGGGCACTGATCTGCACAAATTGAAGGGCACCCAGCAACAGGACAGTTCTCACTGTCCTCTGCCCTCTCTGGTTCCTTCTGTCCCTGGGGGAATGGAGGATAGCCAGCTTTGTCTGCTGGGATTCCTTTGGATCAAGGGCCCTATACCACTGGACCCACGCTCCCAGGGTTCACCTGTCCGAAGCGAACAGAGGACAGCCTGCCTCCATCTATTGCCAGGCTCTAGGGTAACGAGAGTCCTGGTGTGGGCCTGTGCCCCTGGCCTGCTTCTCCCAGATGCCCCAGGAGGGTTGCAGTGTTCCAGTCCTTTACTGTGATCCAACCGCAGTTTGTGGTGAGCTTTCTCCTGGGTGCTCCTATACTTATGTGTCTCCTGGAATTTTGAGACTTCACTGCCCCTCCTGTGAGTCTGCCCTATTTCCTCACTGAGCACTTTTCAGTCAGGGAAGAATCAGGCGCAGATTTCTCAAGTTCCCCATTGTCTGCTCCACCGTTTTCCTGTCACGGCTTTCCATGGCTCCCCTCCCCTGCCTTTCCTCTTATCCGCCTTCCTACCTTGTCAGAAGCAATCACTTTTCTCTCTGTAACATTCCAGCTGTTCTCTCTTTATATCTCAGGTTGAATTCATGGTGTTCAGGATGACTTGAAAGTTATCTAGGTGAGTTTGGGGGACCAGATGACTCAAGGACCCCTATTCTTCCACCATCTTGCCTCCTCTCTCAGCACTGGGTATTTTATGAAAGTGGTAAATCACTAAATTCTGCTTCTGAAACCAGTATTATACTATACATTAACTAGAATTTAAATAATTTGAAACCAAAAAAATAAAGGAAAAGCATGGAGAATTAAAAAAAATAAAATAAAATAAAAAATAAAATGACCATACCTTTGGAACAAAATATTTTGGAAACAGTGTGATGGTCGTACAGCATTGTAAATGTAATTAGTGCTACTGAATTATACACTTCAAAGTGGTTAGTAGAAATTACATATTTTGGGTTAGATATATATTTTACCACAATAAAAAATGATCATTTAAAGAAACAAATAACTAACTAAAAAAGAAAATGGCTTATTTTCTCCTTCTGCTAGAAGACCTGGGAGAGGTTTCTCCAACATTTACTGTGGGAATCTGGTCAGGCTATGGGAGGTAAATCTCACAATATTGTGGAACACCTTTATGACTCTGTCCCCCTGGAATTTTAACTTCCGGAGTTGTCTGCACTGAGCCTCTAGTAATTCAGCTAGTAATTCAGTTTTTCTTACCTGGCACTGGGTTCTTGTAGCAGTTGTAACATGTGAGTCTTTGCTCTGGTAAGCTAAGCTCATTTTGCTTGTTTGTCTCTCTGATTTGGGGGCCAGCAGTTTGCCCTGTGTCCTCCCCTTTACTATGGATCCAAGAAGAGGTGTCAGTTTTTAAGTCTGTTTAGCATTTTACTTATTAGGATGGACTGGTTACTTTCAACCTCCCTACATATGGAAATAGAAGCTGGGACCCTCTTGTACTGCATTTGTCAGTTTTAATATGAAGCTTATGATAATAAAATAGCTAGTATTTTCTTTTTAATTTTTTCATATATTATGGTAATGTACAAAATTATATTCACATGTATGTATTTATGAATATGTGTCTGTCTGAATTTAACAGTTGTGAAACCAATCCCCAAACCTATGGATAATTGATTTAGCACTGTTTAAAAATAGAATATAGGTTTCTGTTGATTTGAAATGTTATCTTTTTTTGTCATATATCAATGATATATATTTTTGTGTGTTTTTGTTTCATTGATCATCTTTCATTGATAGCATACTCTCTTAATAATTATAGGGTTATAAAAATTCCTGTTTATTTAAAGACTAAGACCTTGTCCCACTATAGTATTATAGTGTTTTTTCCTGACTGCCTAGAACCAAAAAATAAATAAATAAATAAAATAAAATAAAAAAGGACTCAGAACAATCTGTAGACTCCCACAAGAAGGACATAGCCTGTACAAGATGTATAGTTTCCATAAGTAATGAAAAAGTAAGTGTCTCTCAGAGGGAAGATTCTGATATCTGAGAGAACAATGAACCAGGAAGTTCTTTGGTCAGGAATGTGGGTCTAATAAAGGAACTTTCTCCACAGCAGTTCAGAAGGAGTGCATTTAAGGAGGAGGTGCCTTACAGGGCCTACCTTGCAGTATTGTTTATTATGAGCAGCTGTTTTCTCTCCTTTTCCAAAATGTAAGTTTTCTACTGTGGTTGTATTGTTGTTCTACCCCTGATAACATACACAGGTCTGATCTTTTGTCCTTTATGTCATACTTTGTAGGACTACAACTGGATCCAGCCACGATGGAGAGAACTACTCAATATCCAGAGATTGAATTTTCAACGATCTATGGTAAGTGGATAAAACTTTGGGGAAAGAGTGAGTCTACATGGATATGTATCAACAGAAAGGTGGTTTGTAGAGAATGTACTAGCTGCTCAAAAATGCACTTGTTCTCCACCTCTTGATCCTGGAAGCAAAGGTTTCTTACCTCTTGTTCTTTTGTGAGGGAATTTCCTGAGTTCTAGCCAATGAAGTGTGAACACAGTTGACATTTCCAGTCTTGACCCATTAAAAATTCCCGTGTATGCTCCTTTAAGCTCTATTTGTTTTCTATTTGGAATTTGGAATGGAGCACTGCCAAAGAGGCCTTGGATTGGCATAAGGTGAAGATGGCAGAAAGCCTGTTGGCCATTTGGAGGAGGATTGCTATACTGACCTGTTTACTCTTTTGAGCAAAAAATAAGCTCTAATACATTTGTAGTATATCCTAGGACAGATATAATGAAGCACCATAGATAGGTTGGCTTATAAACAGACATGTTTCCCACAGTTCTAGAGACTGGGAGTCTGAGATTGTAATGCCAGCATGACTGAGGCCAGGGGAAGGCCCTCTTCCAGGTCGTAGATAACTGACTTCTCTTTGTATCCTCCTGTGGCAGAAAGTGAGCAAGCTAGCTCTCTGGTCCTTTTCTATGAGGGAAATAATCACACTCATGAAGGCTCTATTTCATTACCTAATTTTGTCTCAGAGGTCCCACCATCACATACTATCCCGTTAAGGGTTAGGATTTCAGTGGATGCATTTTAGGGGGACATAGACATGCAGTCTGTAACATGCTATTTATTTTGGACTCCATTTGTTGCAGCAATTAGTCGATCTTGCTTAATGTTAACAAGATTACTAAAGGAGCGGTAAAGACGTGTATTAATAAATTCATCCTGAATGAAAGCTGTTCAATTTCTAGCACTGTTTTGTCATTTGTAATCAATTTTATAACCATTCCTGTTTAACTATGTAGCCTTAGTTTAATGTTTAACTCACCCAAATTATTATTTTTTATGGTGGCAATAGTAAAAGACTTTGATGGTTAAATTCAACACAGAAAATGGTGAGGACAAAGAGCATTACTGGCTTCTGTCATGACTGATTGAAGTCTGTTATGTTTCAGGAATCTTTTATCTCTCTTGGAGTGGGTTTCCTTTATGTTGGCTTCATTGCTAGCCAGGTCTTTGTGGTAAAGATGGCAATTGGTTGACTCAACTTAGAATGCCTTTATTTATTTTTTAAAAATTTATTTATGTGAGAGAGAGGGAGCAGAGAGGGAAAGAGAGCGAGCACATGAGTTTGGGGAGGGGAAGAAGGAGAGAGAGAAGCAGACACCTTGCTGAACAGGGGACCCTGGGATGACGACCTGAGTTGAAGGCAGGTGCTTAACCAACTGAGCCACTGAGGCAACCCCTTAGAATGCCTTTAAATCTATATATTCTTGATGAATAACGTGCTGTTTCTCCAATATCTCTTTTTGGGAGGAATGTAATTGATCTATTTTGTATTATGTGGCCATTTCTAAAGCAATTAGTTTGCTATAAAATAATTTTGATACCACATGCCTAACTTTGTGGTATGGACACATCATAACTGCATTGAATGAATCCCATTTATGAGATAGAAGTTCATCTATCAGATAGAGGGAAAAAGTAATTAAAACACATACACAGACCTAAAATGCAAATTTCCACTATTGAGGACCTATCTAAATTTCAACTGTAGTTATAGGGACTCAAAAGAAGTTAATTTCACAGTTCTCCCGTAGTGTCATGAATTAAAAAAAAAAAAACGCATATGTGGAATCATAAGGTGATAACCCAATCACCTGCCCAAGTCTCTGAGATCCTTCTTCAAGATGAAATGAGAATATTTCAGTGGCATGATTTTATTTTTCTTTTGTAGACCTCTTTCAGGCACTAATATGGGATTGAGTTTGGTCTGATACAGTGTTTTATTTCCTACTACTGTCATCCAGAAGTTATATGATAAATAGAATTGACTTTGTATATGGTATAATGTTTTTTCTGTATATAATCAGTGATGTTCCAACATCATCTGCTGAATTGGATATTCAAGTGTTTTCCTACAGATTTGTAAAGGCACTGTTATCAGATGTAAATATTCACATGTGAGCATCTGAATCATGGCTCTCTAATCTGTTCATTGTCTATCCCGGTCCCAACAGTTGGTATTACTAACTGTCTTAATATCTGCCAGGATGAAGTGCTCCTCCTAATGTTATAGCTTAAAGTTTGTCTTGACTATGCGATGCCCTTTGTTATTCCACATAGATTTGTAATAGTACGCTTGTCAACTATGAAAATCATTTTTGGGATTTGGATCAGAATTGCATCTAATTATAGAATAACTTGTAGAAAATTGGAATATTTAGTCTTTCCAACTATGGGTACATTATTCATTTCCTTTTTTGAATATTAGTATTCACTTTTTTTAAAATTTAATTATTTATTTATTCACGAGAGACATAGAGAGAGAGAGAGAGAGGGAGGCAGAGACACAGGTAGAAGGAGAAGCAGGCTCCATGCAGGGAGCCTGATACGGGACTCGATCCCAGGACTCCAGGATCATACCTTGGGCCAAAGGCAGATGCTCAACCACTGAGCCACCCAGGCATCCCTAGTGTGTACTTTTAGTAGTGACAGAAGGAGTAGTTAGTAGTGACAGTAGCAACAAACAGTTCAATGGTGTTTTTTTTTTTTTAGGTTTTATTTTATTTTATTTATTTTATAAATTTACTTTTATTGGTGTTCAATTTGCCAACATATAGAATAACACCCAGTGCTCATCCCATCAAGTGCCTCCCTCAGTGCCCATAACCCAGTAACCCCCACCCCCCACCCACTTCCCCTTCCCCCACCCCTAGTTCTTTTCCCAGAGTTAGGAGTCTCTCATGTTCTGTCTCCCTTTCTGATATTTCCTACTCATTTTTTCTCCTTTCCCCTTTATTCTATTTCACTATTTTTTATATTCCCCAAATGAATGAGACCATATAATGTTTGTCCTTTTCCGATTGACTTACTTCACTCAGCATAATACCCTCCAGGTCCATCCACGTTGAAGCAAATGGTGGGTATTTGTCATTTCTAATGGCTTAGTAATATTCCACTGTATATATAGACCACTTCTTCTTTATCCATTCATCTGTCGATGGACACCGAGGCTCCTTCCACCGTTTGGCTATTGTGGACATTGCTGCTAGAAACATCGGGGTGCAGGTGTCCCGGCGTTTCACTGCATCTGTATCTTTGGGGTAAATCCCCAGCAGGGCAATTGCTGGGTCATAGGGCAGGTCTATTTTTAACTCTTTGAGGAACCTCCACACAGTTTTCCAGAGTGGCTGCACCAGTTCACATTCCCACCAACAGTGCAGGAGGGTTTCCTTTTCTCCGCATCCTCTCCAACATTTGTGGTTTCCTGCCTTGTTAATTTTCCCCATTCTCACTGGTGTGAAGTGGGATCTCATTGTGGTCTTGATTTGTATTTCCCTGATGGCAAGTGATGCAGAGTATTTTCTCATGTGCATGTTGGCCATGTCTATGTCTTCCTCTGTGAGATTTCTGTTCATGTCTGTTGCCCATTTCATGTTTGGATTGTTTGTTTCTTTGCTGTTGAGTTTAAGAAGTTCTTTACAGATCTTGGATACTATCCCTTTATCTGATAGGTCATTTGAAAATATCTTCTCCCATTCTGTAGGTTGTCTTTTAGTTTTGTTGACTGTTACCTTGGCTGTGCGAAAGCTTCTTATCTTGATGAAGTCCCAATAGTTCATTTTTGCTTTTGATTCTTTTGCCTTCGTGGATGTATCTTGCAAGAAGTTACTGTGGCTGAGTTCAAAAAGGGTGTTGCCTGTGTTCTCCTCTAGGATTTTGATGGAATCTTGTCTCACATTTAGATCTTTCATCCATTTGAGTTTATCTTTGTGTATTGTGCAAGAGAGTGGTCTAGTTTCATTCTTCTGCATGTGGATGTCCAATTTTCCCAGCACCACTTATTGAAGAGACTGTCTTTCTTCCAATGGATAGTCTTTCCTGCTTTGTCAAATATTAGTTGACCATAAAGTTGAGGGTCCACTTCTGGGTTCTCTATTCTGTTCCATTGATCTATGAGTCTGTTTTTGTGCCAGTACCACACTGTCTTGATGACCACAGCTTTGTAGTACAACCTGAAATCTGGCATTGTGATGCCCCCAGCTATGGTTTTCTTTTTTAATATATCCCTGGCTATTTGGGGTCTTTTCTGATTCCACACAAATCTTAAAATAATTTGTTCTAACTCTCTGAAGAAAGTCCATGGTATTTTGATAGGGATTGCATTAAACGTGTATATTGCCCTGGGTAACATTGACATTTTCACAATATTAATTCTGCCAATCCATGAGCATGGAATATTTTTCCATCTCTTTGTGTCTTCCTCAATGTCTTTCAGAAGTGTTCCATAGTTTTTAGGGTATAGATACTTTACCTCTTTGGTTAGGTTTATTCCTAGGTATCTTATGCTTTTGGGTGCAATTGTAAATGGGATTGACTCCTTAATTTCCCTTTCTTCAGTCTCATTGTTAGTGTATAGAAATGCCACTGATTTCTGGGCATTGATTGTGTATCCTGCCACGCTACCAAATTACTGTATGAGTTCTAGCAATCTTGGGGTAGAGGCTTTTTCTTCGTGGTGTATCATGTCATCTATGAAGAGGGAGAGTTTGACTTCCTCTTTGACAGTTTGAATGCCTTTTATTTCATATTGTCGTCTGATTGCTGAGGCTAGGACTTCCAGTACTATGTTGAATAGCAGTGATGAGAGTGGACATCCCTGTCTTGTTCCTGATCTTAGGGGAAAGGTTCCCAGTGCTTCCCCATTGAGAATGATATTTGCTGTGGGCTTTTTGTAGATGGGTTTTAAGATTATGAGGAATGTTCCCTCTATCCCTACACTCTGAAGAGTTTTGATCAGTAATCGATGCTGTATTTTATCAAATGCTTTCTCCGCATCTATTGAGAAGATCATATGGTTCTTGTTTTTTCTCTTGCTGATATGATGAATCACTTTGATCAACCGTGTTGTGCCAGTCGACGGGCGGAAAGGGCAGACTCACAGAGGGCTATTCATTTAGAAGAAAGCAACACTAATTATCTGCACAACCTCTCGAATTTGTGTTACATCGCAGAAAGCCTTATCCGTTCAGTAATTCCAGTCAATCTACCAAGATAATGTAATTATGTTTAATTTTGTAAGGTTTACAACAGTGATCTCCTATTTTGGTGTCAGTTTTTCTATATGAATTTTCATATGATATATGTTGTTTCCAATGTATTGTCTGTATAACAAATCATATGTTGCTATGGGTGGTAAGTATTATCTACAGACTAATGATGAAACTGAGGCACAGAGATCTTAATAATATGTGCTAATTTACATAAGATGAAGAGCTGGTATTTGAATTTATTCACTTTGTCTCCAGAGTTTAGAATCTTTACCAATACCTGATAATGACTCCCGAAAACTTGGATCACCCCCTCTTCGTAATTCTACCATTGGTTTATCACCTCAAATTTTGTAATTAAATAATAATACTTTATGTGCTAAACTGCAATAAAATTATTAGTTATATTCGGATCATTAAACTACTCATGTTTACTTGTTTACATATTGCCTTAGCTAAGACTTCCAGGAAAATATTCATTAGCAGGGCTGATAGTGTCTTGCAAATACTTCTAGCTATTTAGCAAGATGTTTGCTGTTTTAATAGTTAACATTATAAAGTTATTTCTCTTATATTTTCCCAATTTTACAAAACTAAAGATGGTGCTTGATTTTTAAAAATATCTTTCCTACTTCGTTTTTCTGCTGAGAAAATGTATTCTTTCTTTAGATGCATGACATGATCTCAGAAGACACTGCAGTCGAAAAAGCATGACTTCCATGTTAGACTTTCAGTTTTAAGGCTTTCTATGTCATTTATAAACTGTGGGCCTTGGGAGAGTTGGTTAACTTCCCTAACAATCTTAGATGCAGGGGGGAGGGGAACTTTCTCTGGACCCGTCCTTTTGGAGGTCCTCTGTTTCACAATCACTCACAAAAATGAATTTATTAAATACTTGATCTCTTTTATTGTTTTGCTGGTAAATATTTAACAACAAGCTCTCAACAGGCTCTCATCTTGATTCTTTCAAAACAGGCTCTCAAAAAAAACATGCATATACCTACATGTATATACACTTATAAATTTTATTGCTGCAAAGATTGTATATCAGATTCCTTATAAGTAATAAAATATTCAATATTATTTTTTGTAAATTATGGATAGCTAATAATTATACACAGAATGTTTACATTGATCTTTTTTATTTATTCCTGTATACATGGCTGACCTTTGAATGTTTGACTAGCAAGTATAGTCCTGGCATGAATGTTGGCTGATATTTTTTATTTTACATTAATAATAATGAAGACATGTAGGGGAACATCGTTTGTTCATCAGTGATGCAAGCAATTTCTTTGCTGAATTGGATTGTAGGTTTAGAACAATAGAATAATATTTTCATTTTTTTTTCTACTTTCAATGTAATGGCCACATACAAGACATAATTCTGATTTGTGGTCTATTATTAACATTCTCTCTTTCATTTCCTTATGTTTAGATAGTCAACAAAATAGTAAATACCTGATTATAGAATTTGCCCTTTTTTGGCTATATAAGTGTTCCTAACATGGTGGCTTTCATCTCCATGTGGAAGAGATGCACAGTAGCACACCATCATTATAGACTGTCTCTGCCATAGAGATAAAATAGATATAAAATCATCCTTCTCAGAATAGAATATATTAAACTATATTAAAATAATAATTCATTTGGAATATTCATTTTTAGCCTTTAATATAATTTGTTTGAATATACATTTACAAAATTTAATTTTTTGGTATATTTTTATTGGAGTTCAATTTGCCAACATATAGTATAACACCCAGTGCTCATCCCGTAAAGTGCCCCCCTCAGTGTCCATCACCCAATCACCCCCCCACCTCCCTTTCCTCCACCCCTTGTTCGTTTCTCAGACTTAGATATCTCTCATGTTCTGTTGCCCTCACTGATATTTCCCACTCATTTTCACTACTTTCCCCTTTATTCCCTTTCACTATTTTTTATATTCCCCAAATGAATGAGACCATATGTTTAGCCTTCTTTGATTGACTTACTTCACTCAGCATAATACCCTCCAGGTCCATCCACGTTGAAGCAAATGGTGGGTATTCATTGTTTCTAATGGCTGAGTAATATTCCATTGTTTACATAGACCACATCTTCTTTATCCATTCATCTGTCGATGGACACTGAGGCTCCTTCCACAGTTTGGCTATTGTGGACATTGCTGCTATGAACATTGGGGAGCAGGTGTCCCAGTGTTTCACTGTTTCACTGCATCCATATCTTTGGGGTAAATCCCCAGCAGGGCAATTGCTGGGTCATAGGGCAGGTCTATTTTTAACTCTTTGAGGAACCTCCACACAGTTTTCCAGAGTGGCTGCACCAGTTCATATTCCCACCAACAGTGCAGGAGGGTTCCCTTTTCTCCGCATCCTCTCCAACATTTGTGGTTTCCTGCCTTGTTAATTTTCCCCATTCTCATTGGTGTAAGGTGGGATCTCATTGTGGTTTTGATTTGTATTTCCCTGATGGCAAGTGATGCAGAGCATTTTCTCATGTGCGTGTTGGCCATGTCTATGTCTTCCTCTGTGAGATTTCTGTTCATGTCTGTTGCCCATTTCATGATTGGATTGTTTGTTTCTTTGCTGTTGAGTTTAAGAAGTTCTTTACAGATCTTGGATACTATCCCTTTATCTGATAGGTCATTTGCAAATATCTTCTCCCATTCTGTAGGTTGTCTTTTAGTTTTGTTGACTGTTTCTTTTGCTTTGCAGAAGCTTCTTATCTTGATGAAGTCCCAATAGTCCATTTTTGCTTTTGTTTCCCCCGCTTTAATAAATGTGTCTTGCAAGAAGTTGCTTTGCCCAAGATCTAAAATGGTGTTGCCTGTGTTCTCCTCTAGGATTTTGATGGAATCTTGTCTCACATTTAGATCTTTCATCCATTTTGAGTTTATCTTTGTGATGGTGTCAGAGAATGATCCAATTTCATTCTTCTGCATGTGGCTGTCCCATTGTCCCAGCACCATTTATTGAGGAGACTGTCCTTTTTCCAGTGGATAGTCTTTCCTGCTTTGTCAAATATTAGTTGACTGTAAAGTTGAGGGTCCACTTCTGGGTTCTCTATTCTGTTCCATGGATCTATGTGTCTGTTTTTGTGCCAGGACAACATTGTCACAGCTTTGTAGTACAACCTGAAATCTGGCATTGTGATGCCCCCAGCTATGGTTTTATTTTTCAATGTTCTCCTGGCTATTTGGAGCCTTTTCCTTTTTTTTTTTTTTTTTTGGAGCCTTTTCTGATTCCACACAAATCTTAAGATTATTTGTTCCAACTCTCTGAAGAAAGCCCATGGTATTTTGATAGGAATTCCGTTGAACATGTACATTGCCCTGGGTAGCATAGACATTTTCACAATATTAATTCTTCCAATCCATGAGCATGGAATTTTTTTCCATCTCTTTGTGTCTTCCTCAATGTCTTTCAGAAGTGTTCCGTAGTTTTTAGGGTATAGATCCTTTACCTCTTTGGTTAGGTTTATTTCTAGGTATCTTATGCTTTTGGGTGCAATTGTAAATGGGATTGACTCCTTAATTTCCCTTTCTTCAGTCTCATTGTTAGTGTATAGAAATGCCACTGATTTCTGGGCATTGATTGTGTATCCTGCCACTGCCGAATTGCTGTATGAGTTCTAGCAATCTTGGGGTGGAGGCTTTTGGGTTTTCTACGTGGTGTATCATGTCATCTATGAAGAGGGAGAGTTTGACTTCTTCTTTGCCAATTTGAATGCCTTTTATTTCATATTGTCGTCTGATTGCTGAGGCTAGAACGTCTAGTACTATATTGAATAGCAGTGGTGAGAGTGGACATCCCTGTCTTGTTCCTGATCTTAGGGGAAAGGCTTCCAGCATTTCCCCATTGAGAATAAAATTTGCTGTGGGCTTTTCATAGATGGATTTTAAGATTCTGAGGAATGTTCCCTCTATCTCTACACTCTGAAGAGTTTTGGTCAGGAATGGATGCTGTGTTTTGTCAAATGCTTTCTCTGCATCTATTGAGAGGATCATATGGTTCTTGATTTTTCTCTTGTTGATATGATCTATCACATTGATTACTTTACGAGTGTTGAACTAGCCTGGCATCCCAGGGATAAATCCCACTTGGTCATGATGAATAATCTTCTTAGTGTACTGTTGGATCCTATTGGCTAGTATCTTGTTGAAGATTTTTGCATCTGTGTTCATCAGGGATATTGGTCTGTAATTCTCCTTTTTGGTGAGGTCTTTGTCTGGTTTTGGAATTAAGGTGATGCTGGTCTCACAGAACGAGTTTGGAAGTATTCCATCCCTTTCTATCCTGTGGAACAGCTTTAGTAGAATAGGTATGGTTTCTTCCTTAAAGTTTGATAGAATTCCCCTGGGAAGCCAGCTGGGCTTTTGTGTTTTGGGAGGTTTTCGATGACTGATCTAATTTCTTTCCTGGTTATTGGCCTGTTGAAGTTTTCTATTTCTTCCTGTTCCAGGTTTGGTAGTTTGTGGTTTTCCAGAAATGCGTCCATTTCTTATAGATTGCCTAATTTATTGGCGTATAGCTGCTCATAATATGTTTTTAAAATTGTTTTTATTTCCTTGGTATTGGTGTGATCTCTCCTTTTTCATTCATGATTTTATTAATTATTAATTTTTTTAATAAGGTTGCCTAATGGTTTATCTATCTTATTAATTCTTTCAAAGAACCAACTCCTGGTTTTGTTGATCTGTTCTACAGTTCTTTTGGTCTCTATTTCATTGAGTTCTCCTTGAATCTTTATTAACTCTCTTCTGCTGGGTGTAGGTTTTATTTGCTGTTCTTTCTATAGTTACTTTAGGTGCAAGGTTAGCTTATATATATGAGTTTTTTCCCTTTTTTTTTTTTTTTTTTTTGAGGGATGCTTGTATTGCAATATATTTCCTTCTCAGGACTGCTTTTGCCATATCCCAAAGATTTTGAATGGTTGTAATTTCATTCTCATTAGTTTCCATGAATCTTTTTAATTCTTCTCTAATTTCCTGGCCTGGTTGACCCTTTCATCTTTTAGCAGGATGGTCTTTAACCTCCACGTGTTTGAATTTATTCTTGTGATTGAGTTCAAGTGTCAAAGCATTATGGTCTGAAACTATGCAGGGGACAATCCCATTCTTTTAGTATCAATTAAGACCTGGATTTGTGACCCAGTATGTGGTCTATTCTGGAGAAACTTCTATGTGCACTTGAGAAGAAGGTGTATTCAGTTGTGTTTGGATGTAAAGTTCTGTAAATATCTGTGAAATCCATCTGATCCAGTGTATCATTTAAAGGTCTTGTTTCTTTAGAGATGTTGTGCTTAGAAGATCTGTCATTTGCAGAAAGCATCGTGTTGAAGTATCTTAGTATAAGTGTAGTATTATCTAAGTACGTCTTAACTTTGGTTATTAATTAATTGATATACTTGGCAGCTCCTACATTTGGGGTATAAATATTCATGATTGTTAGGTCCTCTTGTTGGATAGATCCTTTAAGTATGATATAGTGTCCCTCTTCATCTCTTACTACAGTCTTCGGGATAAATTTAGTTTATCTGATATAAGGATGGCTACCCCTGCTTTCTTTTGAGGACCATTTGAATGGTAAATGGTTCTTCACCCTTTCATTTTAAGACTGTAGGTGTCCTTAGGTCTAAAATGAGTCTCTTGTAGACAGCACATAGATGGGTCCTGCTTTTTTATCCAGTCTGAAATCCTTTGCCTTTTGATGGGATCATTAAGCCCATTCATGTTCAGAGTTACTATTGAAAGATCTGAATTTAGTGTCTCCATAATATCTATTCAGTCCCTGTTTTTGTGGATTGTTTCTTTGGACGTCCTCTTTCTTTTATAGAGTTCCCTTAATATTTTTTGTAGAGCTAGTTTGGTGGCACATATTCTTTCAGTTTCTGCCTATCTTGGAAGCTCTTTATTTCTCCTTCTCTTCTGAATGAGAGCCTTGCTCAATAAAATATTCTTGACTGCATATTCTTCTCATTTAGCACCCTGAATATATCATGCCAGCCCCTCTAACCTGCCAGGTCCCTGTGGAGACATCTGCTGTTAATCTAATATTTCTCCCCATATAAGTTAGGGATCTCTTGTCTCTTGTTGCTTTAAGGATTTTCTCTTTATCTTTGGAGTTTGCAAGTTTCACTATTAAATGTCGAGGTGTTGAATTTTTTAATTGATTTTAGGGGGGATCTCTCCAATCCTGGATCTTAATGCGTGTTTCCCTCCCCAAGTTAGGGAAGTTCTCAGCTATTATTTGTTCAAATATGCTTTCTAGTCCTTTGCCCCTCTCAGCGCCACCTGGAATCCCAATTAAATGTAGATTTTTCCTTCTGAGCCTGTCATTTATTTCCCTTAACCTTTCCTCATGGTCTTTTAATTGTTTTCTCTTTTTTCCTCAGCTTCCTTCCTAGCCATCAACTTGTCTTCTATGTCACTCACTCTTTCTTCTACTTTATTAACCCTCGTCGTTAGGACCTCCAGTTTGGATTGCATCTCATTTAATTGATTTTTAATTTCTGCCTGATTAGATCTAAATTCTGCAGTCATGAAATGTCTTGAATCCTTTATCTTTTTTTTTCCAGAGCCAGTAGCTTTATAATTGTGCTTCTGAATTAGCTTTCTGACATTGAATTGTAATCCAAATTCTGTAACTCTGTGGCAGAGAGTACTGCCGCTGATTCTTTATTTTGTGGTGAGTTCTTTCTAGTCATTTTGCTCAGTGTGGAGTGGCTAAAAGCAAGTTGTACTTGTTAGAAGCACAAACTATTCTCTCTCTAACATTCCAGATGTTCTTTATTTAAATCTCAGGTCAAATTCATAGTTTTCAGGATGATTTGAAAGTTATCTAGGTAAGTTGGAGGAGACAGGTGACTTGGGGACCCTGCCTTTGGCTTAGGGTGTAATCCTGGGTTTCCAGGATGAGTCCTGATTTGGGATCCCTGCAGAGAGCCTGCTTCTCCCTCTGCCTGTGTCTCTGCCTCTCTGTCTCTGTCTCTCATAAATAAATAAGTAAAATCTTTTTAAAAAGTGGCTTATAAATTACATCATGAAGATGTAAGTTGTCATGAGCCTGCATGTAAAGACTTCAGCATACCACTAGCACATCTGCATGTAAGTTCAACACCTATTGCTCACATATTGCATCCCATAATACTAAACATAAACTTTCCTACATGTTTCAGTCTCCAGAAAAACACTCTATCTTTTGCCCTGTGTTTTAAAGCAAAAAAAGTGACTGAATACATTGGTACAGAATTTATGGGCTGGGATGCTGCCAGTGTTGGAGATGGACTTTGGAGCATAAGGAGGATTTGAGAAGAAGTGCTAAGGAAAGCTTATTAATTACCTTGCCATATCTTCCTTTAGAAAGGACCAGAGAATTTGGTTTTGCATGATGAAGTATGAGGTTCAGTATTGCAGAACTTCCCTCACTTGGTATTCCAATTCATGATCTTGGAGTAACACATTCATTAATGATGTACTCATGAAATTGTATAAAGCAGGAGAGAAATATTTTGCAACTGTATACAATTCAAATTTTCTTTAAGTTTTACCTATGTGGCCTATTCAGATGATGAATGGAACATAGTAGCTTTTTTTTTTTTGACAATTAAATGGTCATTGAACATTGAACTTATAAATAGAATTATTTTGTTAAAATTATAGTGTAATTTCTGAATCAAGTTACATTCATTAAAATATAGATTCTAAATTTGGGTATTTATTATTTATAATTTGTATTTTATCTTTTGCATGTATTTTGAATAGATGCTTATTGAACTGTAACACACTTAAAAAATAGTATGCTGATTTTAAATGTAGATCTTGATAAAATTATAGTAAATATTACTGTTGTAAATACTGATATAGAAACAGAACTTTACCAGCATTTCAGAAAGTGTTCACATTATGCTTATATTTTGCAATCATTATCAACTCTGAAGGGTAATGTTTATCCTGACTTCTTCCCCATACTTTAGTATTATTACTGCTGCCTTCCTTTTTACATTTTTAATACATATAAAATGCATACACATATTCATATATATCAAATATATATAGCCTGTCTCTTTTGCATCTTGATTCTTTCAACATTATGTTAGTGTGAGTTATCCATGTTGTAGCACAAAGATGTAACTTGTTTTCCTCCTTGCTATATAGTAGGCCATTGTATGTATTTATTTATTGTCTTGCTGATGAGTATGGGATGTTTTCCTAGTTGATACCACATATTATTGCTATGAACAAATATTGCCTATCTTTTGGCAAATGTAGTTTTACATATTTGTAGATACATATGTAAGCTGGCAATAGTTGGTTCATGGGATATGTGTGCATTATGTTGTAAAAGGACAGCATAGCAATTTTGTAAATAGTGTAAATTTAAACTACCAGCAACATATGAAAATTCAAATTTTTTCATACACTTGCCAATACTTCAAATTATCTTTTTTCAGTTTTAACCTTCTGGTGGATATACAGTGGGTCAGCCTATTTTATTTTACATTTCTTTAATGACTAATGAATTTGAGCACTTTTCATATACTTATTTGCCTCTTGAATATTTCACTTTTGAAGAGGCTGTTCATGTATTTTTCTATTTTTTCCTTTTGTTTTCTTCCTTTATAACATTGACTTGTAAGAGTTTGTTTTTGTTTATTATGCTTATATTGTCAGATACATGTATACAAAACATACTTAAACATTTAGCATATAATTATTAAAGATATATTAATTTAACATGTAAATGTTAAATAATTTTCCATTTTAAAAAATATTTTATTACTTATTTGAGAGAGAGAGAATCTGAGGTCAACTCCACACTAAGCCCAGAGCCCCAAGTGGGCCTCGATCCTACTAACGCACCTGAGCCAAAACCAAGTGTTGGTCACTCAACTGACGAGCCACTCAGGTGCCCCAATTTTTCCACTATTAATTTATTTTCATCAAATTTTACCATAGTTCAAATTACCATTTTTTTTCTTTATGCTTATTCTTTTGTCTTTTTAAAGAAATCTTTGATTGCCTAAGATCATAAGGATAGTTTTCCATTTTTCTTTTAAAAGCATTGTTGTTTTATCTTTCGTTTTATTCTACATTATTTATTTTTGTTTATGGTGTGAATTAGAGGTTAAGATTAATTTTTTAATGTAATTGTCTAAGTGACTTAGCACAGTCATAGAATAATCATTGCTTCCCAGTATGCTGTGCTGTAATCAGCAGACTTAGATATATCTGTTTCTAGACCCTATTAACTCTCTTAATTATGATAGTTAATGTAATCTTGATATCTGATAATATGGATCCTCTAGATTTCTTCTTTGAGATTGACTTTACTGTTCTTCATTCTTTATATTCCCATACACATAGTGGAAACAGCTTGTCAGTTTCGTCATTTACACACACAGACACACACACATACACACACACACAGGTTCCAGCTTGTATTCTTTTTTTTTTATTCCAGCTTGTATTTTAATCTGGATAGTATTAGATTTATAAATGAGTTGGAGAAATTTATGTTATTCAAATGGTCAACATTCCACTTCATGAATATTCTATATTCCTCTATTTAAGGTTTCTCCAGAAGTCTATCATTAATGTCATGAAGTTTTCCATGTACCAGTTTGCAAATCTTGCATTAGATTTATTTTTAGATACTTGATTTTTTAATCTATTGAAAATTAAATGAGATTTAGCATTTTTAAAACAGATTTATTTATTTATTTATTTATTTATTTATTTATTTACTTACTTACTTACTTACTTATCTGAGAGAGACAGAGAGAGAGTGGGGTGAGGAAGGGACGGATGAAGAGGGAAAGAAATCCCTGAGCTGACTCCCTGGTGAGTGAAGAGCCCACAGGGCATTGGGGGGATGGGGGAACTCAATCCCAGGACCCTGAGATGGTGACCTGAGGCAAAATCAGGATTCAGATGCTTAACTGACTGAATCACCCAGGTGCCCCAACATTAATATAATAATTTTTATATTATTTGTGGTGCATAAAAATGCTTTATGGCTTATAACATGTTTTTTAATCCATATATCTGGCTAAATTCTTTATTAATTGTTATATTTTATGGATACTTTTTAATATTCTATCATCACAGTCAAGTGGCTATGAATAACGAAAGCTTAGTACATATATGTTTTTTAATTTCTTATTCCCTTAACTGCCATTTTATAAGAACTTTTCTTGCCCAGATAGTTGCCTACCACTTCTTCTATAATATTGAATAGAACCTGCATAGCAGGTATCTCTGTATCACTTCTGACTTTAGCAATAAATCTCATAATAATTCATCATTAAGTATAAGATTACTCTTTGTGTCTTCATGGATACATTTTTGGTATATTTAGGAAATACATGATTTTCCTAGTTCCAAATTTTTGAATAGAGTGAAGAAGAGCATATGTTTTGGTAATTGTTCCAAGTACACTTGAAAAGAATAAAATTTGTTATTTTAGGGTTCATCTTCTATGTATGTCATTATATCTGTTACATGTCAATATTTTGAATGTAATTTTTTTCTCCTTTGATTACTGTCAATTACTGATTTAAAAATTCTACAGCTGGGGTGCCTGGGTGGCTCAGGGGGGTAAGTGTCTGACTCTTGATTTCAGTTTAAGTCTTGGTCTCAGTGTTGTGAGTACAAGTCCTATATTAGGCCACATGCTGACCATTGAGCATATTTTTTAAAAATCTCTAAATTCTGTTTTTAAGATATTTAATTAATTAATTAATTAATATATTTATTTTTAGAGGAGGAGGGGATGGAGATAGGATTCTTAAGCAATCTCCATGCCCAGCATGGAGCCTGACGCAGGGCTTGATCTCACAACTCTGAGATCATGACCTGAGCCAAAATCAGGAGTCAGATGCTTAACTAATTGAGTCATTCAGATGCTCCTTAAAATATCTTAAATTACAGAGAAGTTGTATATTTTCAAGGCATAAATAATTAAGGTTCATTTTTAAGGAATGGGAAGTACCTTCTTCGAAAACTGCCAATCTATAGCAATGGAGCACTGCCAGCTTTTAGAGTATGGTTGCTACACCGTAAGGGTCTTTGGTTTGTACTTTGAAGGAGGGATAAAGCATATTTCTACCTTATTTTGTGTTCATGAGGCTGATGCATTTTAGATGTGAAAGAGGGATTAAATTTTTATCGTTTTTAAAATTTTAATTCCAATATAGGTAACATACCATATTATATTAGTTTTCAGGTGTATACCATAGTGGTTCAATAATTCTGTAACATTACTCAGTGCTCATCATGTTATGATAGGTGTACTCTTTAAACCCCATCACCTAGTTCATCCATCCCTCCACTCAGCTTCCATCTGGAAATCATCAATTTGTTCTTTATAGTTAAGAGTCAGTTTCTATCTCTTTTCTTTGCTAATTTGTTTTCTTTCTTAAATTACACATATAAATGAAATCATATGGTATTTGCCTTTTTCTGACTGACTTATTTCCATTTAGTATTATACTCTATAGCTCCATCCATGTCATTGCAAATGGCATGATTTCTTTTTAATGGCTGAATAATATTCCAGCATGTGTGTGTATGTGTGTGTACATAGCACTTCTTCTTTATCCATTCATTTCTCAATGGACACTTGGGCTGCTTCCATAATTTGGATATCTTAAATGATGCTACAATAAACATAAGGATGCATGCATCCCTTTGAACTAGTGTTTTTGTACTTTGAGGGTAAATACCCAGTAGTATGATTACTGGACCGTAGAGTTGTTCTATTTTTAACTTTTTGAGGAACCGCCATACAGTTTTCCATAGGGAGGACACTAGTTTGCACTCCTGCGCAGTGCACAAGGGTTCCTTTCTCTCTGTATACCCACCAACACTTGTTACTTCTTGTGTTTTTTATTTTATCCCTTCTGACAGCTGTAAAGTGATATCTCACTATAACATTGATTTGCATTTCCCTGCTGATTGATTTTGAGCATCTTTTCATGTGTCTGTTAGTCACTTGGATGTCTTCTTTGGAGAAATGTCTATTCATGCCTTTTGTCCATTTTTTAATTGGATTATTTATTTTTTGGGGGGTGTTGAGTTTTATAATTTTTTATGTATTTTGGATACTAATCCTTTATTGGATATATCATTTACAAATATCTTCTCCTATTCCACAGGTTGCCTTTTAATTTTGTTGATTGTTTCCTGCATTGTGCAGAAGCTTTTTATTTTTTTATAGTCACAAGTGTTTATTTTTGTTTTTATTTACCTTGATTGGATTTTTCTTAATGAAATTCTTACGTATAATTAAAGGAAACTACTCATATGTTGACAATAGCCTTATTTTTCAATAAAGATTGAATTTCCTATCTTATTCTTTCCTTTTTTGTAGATATTTTAGTGGATATTTGGATAAATTGTTAAAAACTTTCCTTGTTATAATTTAAATTGTGAGTTGAATATTTTATATAATATTCATTTATATAATAAGTGGCATGTTAGGTAGCATCAACATATGCCTATGGGTTGGTATAACTTGTCAAGTGACAAAACAAGAACAATTAGAAATGAATTTGGTGTTTTTTATTTAAGGGAAAAAGATTCATAGATTGGAGAAATACATTGCTTCACAAGAAATGGATCACCCTGTCTGAGTAATTTTGGAATTTTGGACAAACATGAGTTTTATAGAATATTAAAAGGGGTGAGCAGAAATAGACCATGATTGGCTAGGAGGTTGGGGATATCCTTATAAGGCTAGGCAGGTCCTAGATTCTAGAATAAGGTAAGCTAGCTAAAGCAGAATGAGAGGGTTGTGATTAGTGTATGTTAGCTCTCCTTGACAGGTGCTTCCCAGAAATGCAGATCAGCTTTGGTTTAGATTTGTGACACGGGCCTGGCCACTGGATCAGCCTCCATTTTGTGAGTCCTGATGCAAAATTTTATCAAAGCATACATTTTATCATAACTGTCTGGTAAAATAATTTGCATCAGTATGTAATCAGAGTCAAGGCTTGTTTTAATTTAACTTCTGAGTGAGATAAAATTAGTACATAAATTCTGACCTAAGAGTGTTTGCAAGTTGCATTATCTCTTTTGAGATACCAAGACATTATTACAAATTTATGTATCAAACAGTTTATAATAATTCTGACATTTTTATGTCTCTCTACCTGGAAAAACCTACAGCTTACTCCTTCTGAAATTCTTGATTATTCTGTCTGTCTCTCTCTTGCTTTCATTTATTAAGTGCCTTATGAGCAACTTGGGCATGGTCCATCACCTCTACATATTTTTGTGGAGGACATCCATCAGTTACATTATTCCGATTAAATGTGTTTTTGCAGATTGGAAAAGAAGAATGTTCTTTATTATTTCTATTGCTTCCCAGATACACATTTAAGTACAGAATGAGTTTCAGACCATGGCTTTAGATCACTTTTATTTTCTTTTTTTAAAAAATGTAGAAAAACATTTTTTTTGAAATATAAATGTTATATCTCTTTACACATGAAATATGGTCTTTTAAATTGAATATACCCATGTGAATTAAAACGCTGGAATATTTCAGTTTGTATTTTTAATTGATTAGTAGCCCATTCAAGTATTACTTTGATTATGTCAATGACTCATAATCTTTGCCCTTTCTGCATTCACTGGCAGCATAGCTGATTTTTAAAGGACTATTTCTGGCTTCATTGACATTTGTAGTGACCACAGTTCCTTTCAGTCACTTGCTTCCTTTGATGATACTTTTATTGGCTCAATGAAGAACAATATCTTCAGTATTCATATTTGAGTATTCAGAACACAGACATGAGAGCCATAGCCCACTTAACATGCTTAATTATAATAATTCGTATGGTAAATGATGCCATTACGTTTTAAATTAAGTTTTCTATTCATGAGTTCAGCAGGAGCTTCCTCCAACTTCAGAGTAAAGTAGAAATCTTGCCCCCCTGCAAATATTTTTGAAAGAAACAAAATATCAAAAGACAAAAACAGCAGCTTATTTGGCCTTAAGATGATTTATGTTTTGAGCCAGATTAGAATAAACAGAAACAGCAATAATAGTTCATAGATTATTCAAAACAAAGTAAACATTGTTTATTATTGCTTTCTAATTATGCATTTTTAAAATTTATTTTATTGCTTGCTGATTATTTCACAGTCCTGCCACATTAGTAGACTTAGTCTAGTTCTCATATTAAACTAATTAAAATGTATGGATTAAATTTTAATTTCCATTCTACTTCCACCGCAATAATCTGAAAAATCTTCATATTTCTCTGTAAAATAAAACATTAATCTTAGTTACAAAATACTAGTTAGTGTATAAGGCTTCTAGCACTTTAGGACATTTTCTAATTACGTATCTTTTCTTCATGTTATATTAGTAGGAAAATCATTCACATATTTTAGTGCATTGCAATTTATGGAGATTTGTTATTAGCTATGGCAATATGATCTGTAAAACATAATCCTAGAATGTCAATCTAGCTCTGAAACATAAATATCTATAGATAGGGGCTCCTGGGTGGCTCAGTTAAGCATCTGACTCTTGATTTTGGCTCAGGTCATGATCTCAGAGTGTTGAGATCGAGCTCCGCATTTGGCTCTATGTTGGGTGTGAAACCTGCTTAAGATTCTCTCCTTCTTCCTCTGCTCTGTCTCTCAAAAAAAAAAAAAATCTCTAGAGATAAATGCTCATATATTGGAAGTAAAAGTATTTTTCTTTTTCAAAGACCCTGCATAAGCTCATAAAAATATTTCTTGGTAAATAAAAATAAAAAATAAACTAATTTATCTTTATATGAAGAGATGGCACTGCATTTGTCTCATTTATTAACTTCATAAAACAAATGAACTCTGCTTACCTTGAGTAAAATAGTCATTTTAGAAAAATTATCTGCTAGATTATGGAGTTTCATGGGGTATTGTAGAATTAGGCTTGGACAAAGATCAGTGTAAGCAGGACAGAGAACTTACCTGATTAGAACATCACCGTTAACTCTAGTTACAGACTGTCATTGTTGCTACTGTTGTCCCTGGACACCTAACTCCACCGTAGTTGACACAATATCTAATTTGACTCTGTGTCTTTGTATAAAGTTCTCAGACTTTGATAATTTCAAACCTCAGCTAGGAGAATCTGAATGGGTGAACACAATATCTAATTTGACTCTGTGTCTTTGTATAAAGTTCTCAGACTTTGATAATTTCGAACCTCAGCTAGGAGAATCTGAATGGGTGAACACCCCATTCTCTACCTGCCAAGTCCAGGGGAGAAGGAATATCTCTCCCCACCTTAGATCTGTATCTCTGGCCATCTGTCCTTCAGGTGAAATGACCAGGTGTATTACTTAAAATTCTGCCCATGGGGAAGATTTTCCTTCTTCACTCCTTTAGAATGACCTGAATGAGGTAGTATCTGTGGCAATTTATGCCTCAGGAGTATCAACTTGTGTTACCATCTATAAGCTTTTTTTTTTTTTTTTAAGATTCGCTTTATTTATTCATGAGAGACACAGAGAGAGGCAGAGACATAGGCAGAGGGAGAAGCAGGGACCCTGATCTGGCACTGGATCCCAGGACCCCAGGATCATAACCTGAGTCCAAGGCAGATGCTCAACCACTGAGACATCCAGGTACCCTTATGAGCTTGTTTTGAATTTGGGGAGTTGTGGGGCTATAGTCGCTATTTGAGGGAAAGATGGCAATGCAGCAAGAATGGTTGGAAGTGAGAGTGTGAGCCAGCTCCTCATACAATTTAGCTATGCTCTAGCACCCACTTGAATTCTGTTTCATATATACTACTTCTACTTGATGTTAGAATAGTGCTGGTCATGTTCATGACTATCTATATAGTAGGAGATTTATGACACCTAATTGATGATGGACAGCTTAGCTCACATAGTCCTTAATTGAGACTCTATTGTACAAGGAAGGCAAGAATTGATCATTAAAACTATTTTTCATAGACATGTGGTTTTGGTCTGACATCTAAATTACATTATTATGATGATGCTACTTCCCATGTATGGTGATACATATTGGTACAGCTATCTATTATGGAATTACCACTAGATAACAAGGATTAAGTGAATTCTGCTTCTGTCACAGCCTACACAACTGAAGAAGCTTCTCTTGTGCTAAGTTCCTCGTATTTTAGAAATAATATAATCCATAGTATGCCAATTAAGATTGTTTACAAAGTAATACTACTAAATGGTTTAAACAGAAGTCTCGTGATAGAAAAATCTAAAAACACTACTTTTATGTTAGTCATTAGTTATTAATTTGCTAGTTGACATTGGCCAATCAAAGCAAGTTTTCTCATCATACTTCTGGCTATATCAGGATTTGTTATTTAATCATTCAAATATGTTGGCAAATTCTGTGATTTTTACTGTGACTTTTTTTTTTCTATTGACTCATGTAATTAAAGAAAGTAGCAGTTTGAATGTAGCTTTCATATTGATCAAGAAACTTCTGGGTAAGACCAAGTATGAATAAGAGAACTAACTGAACAAACTATGCTGACCGCACTGAAGTAGCTACCGTAAATCTATGCTAAATTAACATGGAAACTTTAGGAAATACTAGATGACTTTAATATAAGTGAATTCCCTTAGTTTTATAAATAAAACTGTATTCTTTTCAGAAATATAATATTCTCTTAATTTACTTCCCTTTTGCATTTCTCCTTTAGTCTTTTGGAACTAATCTAGATTTCTGTTAATATCATGAAGCAATACAAACCACTCAAGCATAAAATACCTCAAGTTTAAGGGAGATGTCCATGAGATTTGGTGGACAGATCAATAGAGAGCAATAGCAGAGTTTTTCAGAACCATGTATCAGAATGACTGTTCTTCTCTATTGGGTAAATTAAGTCTATTATGGAGGCTTGAGAGAAGAGACATGTCCTGCTGAGCTAGAAAGGGTAAATGAAGAGGAAATTAAGAGTTTGACTCTTTGCAAGTGAAATTAGTGGTTTACGATGTGCAATTGGTCAAACATAAAGATAAAAATACTTGTTGTTTGGGTAACACAAATAGATACTAGTTATTAGTATCAATCCAGTGTTAATTTTCTCTTAAGAACAAAGAAAAGCCCTTTTAAATGTGAAATGAAAGTTTAAAGCTAATTAGAGAATACCACTGAGAAATTTTAAAAACATAAATAAAAGAGAAAGGATTTTCTGAGTGCTCAGTATAAATGAGAGTTCTTTTCAGAAACTAAACTGTAATCAGATAAATGAAGTACATAATGTAATGAAATATTGAGACTTGTATATGACATATTTCTGGGATGAGTTGACTTCAGTATTATGTTATGTAGCCAAATAAATTACTTTTTTTAATGATTTATTTATTTTACAGAGAGAGAGAGAGAGAAAGAGAAAGAGTATGTGTTTGAGTGAGGAGAGAGATGAAGGGGGAAGGAGAGAAGCAGACTCCTTGCTGAATGCAGAGCCCAGTGCAGGGCTCCATCCCTCCTGAGATGATGACCTGAGTTGAAATGGAGTGGGATGCTTAATTGACTAAGCCACCCAGCAGCTTGAAAATCAATTATTTTTTTTAAGATTTTATTTATTTATTTATGGAGACACATACATAAAGAGAGAAAAGAGAGGAGAGAGAGAGAGACAGAGAGAGGCAGAGACACAGGCAGAGGGAGAAGCAGGCTCCTAGCAGGGAGCCCAACCCGACGTGGAACTCGATCCCAGGTCTCCAGGGTCACGCCCTGGTTCAAAGGCAGGTGCTAAACCACTAAGCCACTGAGGCTGCCCGAAAATCAATTATTTTTATTAGTTAAAAAATAACACCAATTCTGTCATCATGCCAAACTATAATCAACTAACTTTGGGTATTTAATCTTTGTAATAACATCATAATAAATGTATCCATTTGAGCATTTTTTGGGGAAAAAAGTAATATATTTTTTCTAAAACAATAAAATTGGAAAAATAAGTTACAGATTATTAATGTACTGTCAAAGTTACCTTTCTGTGTGACCGTATTGCTTTTATTTAAAATAACAGGTTGGGAGGCCTGGGTGGCTCAGTGGTTGGGTGCCTGCCTTTGACTCAGGTCATGATCCTGGGATTGAGTCCACATCTGGCTCCCTGCTAGGAGCCTGCTTCTCCCTCTGCCTGTGTCTCTGCCTCTCTCTCTTAATCTGTGTCTCTCATGAATAAATAAATCTTAAAAAAATAAAATAAGATAACAGGTTATTAAAATATGTATTTTTGAGATTGTATATAATTCGTATCTCCATTCCCTGCTCAACACAAGTCCTTAGCAGAGTGACACATCATAGAATTTGTCATACAGACCAGTTTAACAGCAACCTCAATAGCAACAACACAGCAGACAGCCTTTACTGAACTTTTTTACTATGTTTCAGTCGCTGTGCAAGTGCTTTATAGGAACTCTTCCTTTCACTTCTCACAACAGTCCCACCATATGATTTCTGTTACTACCAAGATTCAGAGAAATGTAGTGAATTGTGAATTGTCCAAGGTCAGACAAACTACTGTCAATCCAGGGATTCTGGAGTCACTGTTTATTTTAAAGCACAGTAGAACTTTTACCCTCTATTTCATTTTATACTTCTACATAGCAAACCATACTTAAACTAGGCAGTTTATGATATGATTTATTATTTCTCTTGATACTGTGCATTGGCTGGTGCTATCGGAGGAATATTTGCATCCCCCCACATTCGTATGTTGAATTCCAAAACCCCAATGTGATGATACTGAGATAGTTGGGGTTTTGGGGAGGTATTTATTTATGAGGATGGAATCCTTATGAATAAGATTAGTGCCCTTATAAAAGAGACCCTAGAGAACTCCCTTTCCCCTTTCATGATGTGAGGACTCAGAGAGAAGATGGACTTCTGTGAACCAGGAAGCAGGGCTTCACCAGAACTTAAATATGCCAATGCCTTCATCTTTGACTTCCTGGCCTCCAAATCAATGAGAAAGAAATTTCTGTTTTTTGTAAACCACTCAGTCTATGGTGTTCTGCTCTAGCAGCTGAACAGACTGAGGTAATTGACTCAGTTGAGAACATCTTCACTTTGCATGATGCCAGCTGGAGCTCTAGTGAGCTGGAGGCTCAACTGTACCTGAACATCTAAGGTGGCTCACTCAACGAGGCTGGTAGGGGGTGTTCGCTGTTGGCTGAGCACTTAGCTGAAACTGTCCATGGGAGCACCTTAGCTGTGACCTTCCACCTGCCTTGGAATTCTCTCTGTATGATGAGTGAGTTCTTAAGAGGAAACTCTCTAAACATATGAAAGCAAGAACTGCAGATATCTTAAGGTTCAGTCCACCCTCATAAATTACAGTTATTTCTGTTGTATTCTAGTGGTAAAGGAAAGTTGGAGGTCTAGCCCATAACCAAGGGGAAGAGAAACAGATGGTCCTCTCTTTGGGGGAGATGTGGCCAAAAATACGTAGCATTTTAATCTACCATGTTATTAATTTATTATACTGTAAGTCATGTTGATCCCAATAAAAAATTAGTATTTATATTTTAATTAAGTTAAAATTTCCTTAGAGATATATTTTAAATTGTTTACTACTGCTTTTTTCCTTATACTATTAGAATCACAAACACTAAAGATATATATCACATTGTATTAACTAAACTTTCCGTCACTATATATTTAATGCGATGCTTTATTAGCCTAGGAAATGAAGGAAACATTTTGGTTGCTGGAAAAAATAGAGATATTAAATGTTTTCTATCATCAGTTTTGTCAGTTTTAGTATGTTTTTCTAATCTATTACTTATTTTTTAAAAGATTTTATTTATTTATTCATGAAAGACACAGAGACAGAGAGGCAGAAACCTAGGTAGTGGGAGAAACAAGCTCCATGCAGGAAGCCTGATGTGGACTTGATCCGGAATCACACCCTGAGCCAAAGGCAGAGCTCAACTGCTGAGCCACCCAGGCATCCCTAACCACTCCTTTGTAGTTTTTTTCCTTACTAGTGATTTTTCTGTTATATTTTTGGAGTCCTTTGACAATTGGCACTTCACACAGTTTTGTCTCCTTAGCCAAGGAAATATAGTCCTGTCACTTTTCCATGAAAAAGAAAAACAAATTGACCACATTTCATTTCATATGTTGGCCTGATTATATCCATCAAAACACCAAAAAAAAAAAAAAAAAAAAGACTGAAAACGATTAGTTAATTAGTAACAGCAAAATTAATGATAGGATTTCATTCCACATTTCTTTATGACTTTAAATATCTAAATATTATACATTATTTATGCCGATTATTTCATGACATTGCTCTTAAATCATTGAAAGCATATCAATAAAAGTGGGAGCTGATGAAGTTATCAGACAATGAATAATGTGATATACAGTTTAAATAGGTTGTTTTCATAGTGGTTACAGTTATGTGTACTATCACACCCTTGATCTGGGTGTTATGCAAGCATGCTGTCATAACATGGACTGGTCATTTTCTAAACTGGGGTTACTATATTCAAAATCTTAGGCTAGATATTTGTAAGTCTATCATATTGAGACATAACCTCATTTTATTTAATTCTTTCCTGAAGTTTATATAGGAAGTGATTGCCTGCAACTTTCCCTTATATATATGTATATATATAATATATAATATATCTATATGTAAATACATTTGATATATATAATATCAAAAAACATTGGGAATATAGTTTTAGAGGGTCTCTATTGGGAATTTGTGTTGATCATTGATTTTAATATACATAAAAACTTAAGGGAAAACTTTTATTAATTACATCCACTATAGAGATGAAGAAATTTAGACTTAGAAAGTTAAATAAATTATTTAAAGTCATACATCAAAGAAGCAATAGAGGCTGTATTTGATGCTCTAACTTCCTGTCTCCAAGCCTGTATTTTTAAACGACAATATTATGTTGTATATAGGTTATTAAAAGAGCTAACTATGATAATTCTTTCTACGGCACGTATAATATTAATTTGTCTACTGTGTGTCAGATACTGTTCATGGCAATGAGGAAACAGTAATGAGCGAAAGAGATACATGATTGTGAACTTACGGGGTTTTAGGTGTGCAGTATATAGCCACTAAGCAAATATATCAGTTTATAATTTTAAAAAATGTGTTAGTGTGCCAAGAGAAAAAAGGATAGCTGATAACAGGAAATTGAAAGACTTTTCTAATGAAAATTCATTTGAACTGAGATCTGAGAAAGACTATTTAAAAAGATGAAAAGCTGGGAGGGATTGGGATGAGTGCCAGCCAGTGAGAAAAGCATCTTAAAGCCTTCTTTGAAAGAAAGCAATGTTCAAGTAATTTAGACAAAGTCCGTATATCTGGAATTCAAAAAATTAGAAACAGCGTATATAAGATAATCCACAAGTAGGTAAGGGCAAGGTTATGTTTAGATCATGCTATATATTTAAATTTTAACCTGAGATCATTGATATGTTTTCCGGAGTGGGTGATATATGAGATTTGTACTTTTAAAAATATTACACTGGCTACATTTGTAGAGAACAAAGGGGATAAAAAACAGATGATTAAAAAGTTTAAGGCATTTTTATATAACCAAGTAGACATGAATGTATAGATTAGAATTCAGAGATCTAGAGTATGAAAAAAAATATTTTGAAGTAACTTGAAGTATAGAGATGCTAATTGAAATAAAGGGGAGTGAGATTTAGAACAGAAAAAAATGAGGGGAACTATGTCTATTCACAAGAACTGAGTCAACATTGAAGAAGGACATTGGCTAAAATATAGATGAAAACCTGATGCAATGATTTTTTTTTTTTAGTACCAAAGCAGTGTTTGAAGGAAAAAGGAAATAGTTAACAATATTGAATGCTATTAAAGAGTCCAGTAAGATGAGAAAGGAAAAAGTAACTTGGATCGAATAATATAGAAGCCATTGGTTACTTTTAGTGGGAACAATTTTGACAGAAGCCTGGGGCAAGAGCCAGATTGGCATGGGTTGAGGGGTGAACACAAGGTGAGGAAAGAAACGCAGGCAGAAAAGACCAACTCTTCCAAGATATAAATCTTACAAAGAGGATAACAAAATTAAATTTATAGAAGGATTTTAATAGACGATGCCCTGACCAAATATTTTTAAAGTTCTGTGGAGGTATAATTGACTCACAGTAAACTGCACATATTTAAAGTGTATTTGACAAATTTTGAAATATATATCCCCTTGTAAAATCACCACATTCAATAAATTAATCATCAGCCTTCACGTTTCCTTATGCCCTTCTGAGGTACCTTCTTTCTGCCCTTCCCTAACCCTTCACCCTATCTCAAGACAACAATTTAACTGTTTCTGTCAATTAGTTTTATATTCTAAAACATTATGTAAATGAAGGCAGACAATATGTTTCTGTTGCTTACCTGACCTCTTGTTTATCTGGCCCATTTCATTTCACATAATTTTTCTGAAAGATCTGTTTTTGTGTACATCAGAAGTTCATTCCATTACGTGGATATACCACAGTTTATTTTTCCATTTTATTGATGTACATTTGGGCCATTTCCAGTTTGGGGCTATTACAAATATGCTGTGAATATCCATATATTAATCATTGCATAGATGCATGCTTTTATTGGTCATGGGGAATAACTGAAGCTAGTAATGTGTGGTTTACATGGTAGGTGTTTCAATTTCTTAAGAAACTGCCAAATTTTCCGAAGTGGCTGTCCCCATTTTCCATTCTACTACCAGTGTCTGAGAGGTCTAGTTGTTCTATATCCTACCAATACTTGGAATGGAGAGGATTTCTAATAAATGCACAGCAATATCTGTGTAGTTTAAAATTTTATTTTCCTAATTGTGTTAAATATTTTTATATGCTTATTTGAAATCTTTATACCTTCTCTGGCAAAATGCCCATGCAAGTACTTTACCATTTAGTTTATGGATTGTTTGCTTTCTTTTACTGTGAGTTTTTTATGTATTTTAGACACATGTCTTTTATTAGATGTATGATTGCAAATAGGTTTTCCCATATGAGAGCTTGCCTTTCCTTCTCTTAACAGTATCTTAGAAGAGTGGAAGTTTTTAATTTTGACAAAGTACAAATTAGGATTTCTTTTCCTTTTGCGGATCACACTTTTGATGTCACATTAACTGAACATTGATCTAATCCAAGTTAACAAATATTTTCTCTGAAATGTTTTCTTTTGGAAGTTTTAGGGTTTTAGGTCTTATGTTTAGTTATAAGATCCATTTTAATTTAATTTTGCATATGACTTTCAGTGTTTTTGAAGCTTTTCGAGTAAAATGTGAAAATATCGATTTTTCCCCATTGAATTGTTATTACAACTTTTTAAAAAATCAAGTGATTTAAAATTCATTATCTTGGATGTGTTATCTTGGACAAGTCAAATGATTTACTTTAGACCCTGGTTTTCTTTTCTTCAAACAGTGGAAAGTTGGACAAGCATTTTAGGTTTGTTTTGGAGTTAAAATTAAGTAAATGTGTAAGACATCTAGTAGAATGTGTTCTACATAGTCATTCTTCAAATATTTGTTTCATTTTATTCCATTTATGCTCAAAATAAAACATATAGATTGTCTTAATATAATTATATGTAATGTAATATGGAATCATTTGGAGATAATTATCAGGCAGCCACTGGATCTGCCACATTCTTATTCTACATTATATTGTTGTGTGTGTATATATTTATTCTATAGTGAATTTGGGAGGGAAATTGGGATAAGAAGGGATCAAGGAGAAGTAGATTAAACAGAGTGAAAATAATAGTTAAGGAGAGGAAGGGCATTTGCAGAATGAAAAGAATACGCAAATGTAGACAATCTTAAAAGAAATGTTTTATTCAGAAATTCTGGGGTTGTAATGTTTGCTGAAATGACGTGTATATGTTGGCAATGATAACAATTAAAATTTAGATCATCAGATTTGGTTAAAGTTAATTCTAGGACTATTTTACCTCAAAATTAAAATAATAATGGCAGAGAAAATGATCACATAGGTTTTAATGTTGCACATATAACAGGAATTCAAATATTTTATTTTAATATTTTAATGGAAAAATATTTGAAATGTGAAGATAAGGACTATAATGACTGAACCTACTTAATGAATGAATAATCTTATGATTTAAAAATGATTAGTAGTGTTTTAGTTTATATATCAATTGAAAATTTGCTCAAAACATCTGTTTCATTAACATTTAAAAATTATTAATGTCTGGATTAGAGTGAAGTTAGACTCTTTTCACAGTTTCATTTAAGACTTATTTATTTTTCTGTTATTTTCTTTACCAATTTTCAAGTGTATACTTTTAGGATATTACCTGTGTTACCTGTGTTACCTTTGTCTGATTCTTCATCTTCCACAAAATATTGTTCCATTATCATCTAAACCAATTATTCTTGATTTCTCAGTGTCAATGCTTTCAAGGAAGCCCATATTTTTAGAGATGACTATAAAATATGAGTGATTATACCTTATTTTTCTATCACCAAAAACAAATGGGACTTCTTCTGAAATTATTATTTATGTATTCTCATTTTTTCCTGCTCTCCCATATGATCACAATCTACACTTTTAAAATATTAACTGATTTCATCAGATTCTCTGACTTTAATTTTTTTTCTGACTTTAATTCTAAGAATTAAGTCCTATGATTCTGTGTAATCTAAAACATTTTCTTCATCTATTATAGTCTTACTTCAAAAATTTCCTGTTCCTGGCTATAAAATCTGTCCTGATTGATTTGTTTCCATTACTGCCATTTAATTCAATGCATTTTTCCTTATTGACTTAATTTTATCAGTGTTTAGTATTTAGTGTTACATTATTTGCCATAATGTTAATGTATTCCTAGCCCACTAATTGCACTTGAGACATATATTTTCATAATTTCAGTACATCTTATTTCTTTTAATGGTTTTGAGGAAAGTTTGATCCGTCAAGTGCTTATCTCTCCCTATTATGACGTCAAGTTAAATACCTTGCTTTGATTCATCTGTCATAGCCAATTCCTTTTTATAGAAACACAGAAAATAATCTCACTATTTTACTTAATGGCGATATAATATATTAATTAGGTTCCAAAATTTTAACAATTCTATAATTTCTAAAATGACCATTTAAAAAATGTCAGTCTTATTTTAAAAATATTGACTCTGCATTCAACCATACTATTCAAAGGCAGCTATTTCTTTTTTCTGGCTAGAAATTTTATGATGTGGTGTAGGCTTTTTGGCACTTCTAGAAATTTTATAAGCTTATATGAGTATAGTCATGTCTTATAATTTGATATAAGTTATAGGTAAGTTGCTGTGTTTATTCCCTTTTTGGGTTTTAAATTTTCATTTTTGTAAGCTCTGTAATGTTCAAATCAAACAATTGTACATTTTCATTTTTTATGATAAGGTGGGTAGAAACTAAAATATGGAAGGAAACTAAAATATCTTAAGTCAGCTATTTGTTAACATTTGGGGAACAGTTATATGATTAGGTAATATTTTATTTAAGCATGTAAACACCATTTTACTTCATGAGTAAAATATCTTTGTCCTTTACCTTCTCTTCTTTTTTCTCCCCCCTAAATAAGCATTTGTTTCCTGCCTGATTCTTTGCTGAACTTTTATTCACTCATTTATTTACTCTCAGAACTAAATATACATCAGATACCCCACAATTACAATTGTTAATGAACAATAATAAATTTAAGGGGTTATTTAGGTGAAATGACATTACTTGAAAGAAAACAATGTGTAAAACTGAATTATATAGATGTATAGAGAAAATAACCACTTTTGCCTGCCTTTTTTATGGCATTTTAATTTAATTTTTATTAATAGTTTTCCACTGCTAATTCATTTATTCTTATCAAATTATCCTTAAAATGTTTTGAAGATTTTGATAATATGGTGTAAATATAGTATACCTATATGGAAGTGAAGCAAAGTACATGAGATGCTAGCAGGACTTAGGCTTAAAATATTATAAAGTATACACATAATAATTGGGCTTAAAATGAAATTGTTCCAAGCATAAATGACTATAGGCGTTTAAAAAAATGTCATCTTTATTTTACGGAGCAGTCTAGATTTACAGAGAATCTATGAAAATAGTAGGGTTCCCACATACCCCACATCGGGTTCCTCCTACTATTAACATTTTATATTAGTATGATACATTTGTTATAAAGTTATTAACTGAAGTCCATACTTTATTAATATTTTCTTGATTTTTACCTGATATCATGTTTTTGTTGTCTTGATTTCTGTGTCAGTGCTTTCAAGGAAGCCCATATTTTTAGAGATGACTATAAAATATGAGTGATTATATCTTATTTTCCTATCACCAATAACAAATGGGACTTCTTCTGAAATTATTATTTATGTTTTGGCATTTCTTCTGTTCTCCTGTATGATCACTCATCTAGTGACCTACAGGACCTAGTATAGGATACCACATTACAATTAGTCACTGTTTCTCTCTAGGTTTCTCTTAGCAATGACATTTTCTTATATTTTTTTTAATTTATTTTTTGTTTTTGCTTTTTTAAAAAAATTTTTCATTTTGTTTTGTTTTTGATGAGACCTTGTTAGTTTTGAGGAAAACTAGTCAGGTATTTTCTAGAATGCCCAGCTATCAGAATTTGATGTTTTTGTCATGATGAGACTGGGATTATGGGTTTTGGGAAGGATGTCCACAGAGGCAAAGTGCCATTTTCATCACATTGTATCAAAGGTATATCCTATCAACATGATTTATGAACACTCATACTGGCCTGATTCCCTGGCTGAGGTAGGGTTTGTCGGTTTTTTCAACTGTAATTTTTTTTTCCTGCATGCTTTCCATACTGTACTCTTTGGAAGGAAGTTGCTCTGTCTAGTTCATTCATAAGGAGTATATAAAGTTACACACCCACCTCCTTGAAGGTTGAGTATCTACATAAATTATTTGTAATTCTTCAGCACAGAACATTGTCTCTTCTCCTCCTTTTATTTATAAACTAAGTTGGGATGATTTGACATCTTAACAGTAGTCTTGCTAGCCAAGAACACTATTTATTTAGATCTTTGACTTTTTCATCAGAGTTTTCTTGTATTTTTCATATAAATATTATGAATATTCTCTTAGATTTTACCTAAATATTTCAATTGTTGGTGCTATTGTCAATTCATTGTTGTTGTTGTTTTTTTCCCTTTTCCCACGTGTTCATTGCTGATGTATTGGAAAGCTACATTTTAGAATGTGATATTGAATAGAAGTTGTGAAAGAGGACATCTTTGCCTCCTCCAGTTTTACGGGGGGAATTCTTGTTTTCTTATTCTCTATTATCACGGAGTGAATTTTTTGCAAACATTCTTTTTTCAAGTTGAAATCTCCTATCTCTGGTATGCTGAGAAATTTTATCATGTATTTAACACTTAATGGATGAGATTATATAATTTTCTTGCCTTAGTTTCCTGATACGTAGATTACAGTGGTTAATTTTTGAATGTTGAAATAGCCTTGTTTTTCCAAAATAATTCCCACTTGTTTATGTATATGATTCTTTTTACGGACTGTTGATTTTGATCTCTTGATATTTTGTTGAAGTTTTTTATATTTGTGTTTATGAGATATATTGATCTGCAGTTTTCCTTTCTTGTAATATATTTATTTGATTTTGGTAGTAAGGTAATGCTGATCTAATAAAAAGTTAGAAAGTGTTCTCTCCTGTTTTCTAGAAGAGATTGTGTAAAATTGGCAACATTCATCTTTAAATGCTTGGTAGTATATATTTATTGCCAAAAATATCTGGGCTTGATGAGCATTTATTTTAATCTGGCTAGAAATAGGACTATATTTAACTTTTTCTACAGTTGTAGGTATTATAGGCCTCAGATTTCTCAATTGTCCTTCTTTTCATTTCTCCTATTGTCTTTAGGCTTCCTTAAACTGCTTCCTTAGGTTTCTTGACTTGCAGTTCTTTTTGCTCTAATCCACTTTTATATCCTGAGGTCCTGATAGTGTGGTAAGTTAGACAGGAGGGAAGAGAGTGTCCTATAATATCATAATTAAATAGTTTCTGCCACACTGTTCCCCTGAAGTGGAGATATAAAGCCTAAAGGAGGCTGCAACTGGGGAGATGCCTCTCCCCCATTTGCAATACATCTCTGGTCAAGTCTTTTCTGCAGCGAAGACTGGTGTTACAGAGAACACTTAATTATTTCAAAATGGTTACATTTCCATTATCTTTGCCAGAGCCATGAGGGTGTTGACACTGTCCTCTATAAGAACCTGGGGGAGCTGGTATTGTGGAGGAAAAACAGATGTGGGCTAGTCTAAGACTACATCCTTCAGGATTTTTTTTTTTTTCATTTTCATACTAATCTAGAGTCAGCTTCCAGCATACTGTTAAATTTATCATTAACTATCCTATTTGTTTAGAGCTTCAGTAATTTCTCTTTCAGGTGAGCAGATCTCAGTTGTGATTCTTTAGATTTGTCTCTCTAGATTTGTCAGTGGCTTTTTGCCCTGCCTTTGCCCTCCATTCTCTGATGTGTCCAAGAATAGCCATTGGTTTTAGTTCATGTTGTTCTTACAGAGACAGGAGTGACAATTCTCAAGCTGATTAATGTCAGCATAGAAGCCGGAAATTCTGTGGTATGATTATTTCAGCCTTTAGCTTTTTGCTTATTTCAATCTACAAGTATGTTTGTCTCTATATTTTATAGACAACTGTAGTTGAAAGAAAAAATAAAGCTAAAAAGATAATTACACATTTAGATATTTGAGTCTACACAGTGTAGTATAGGCACAAAAGAGTTAACACTAGATTAATAATGAAGACATTTGAGTGAAGTTTGTTTCTATTCTTTCAAGATATTTTGCTATTAGCAGAAAGTAATAAATATTCTTTGACTGAATAGTGTCATGCATGGAAAATTCTCCGTTTTGATATTTACAATTGGAAAATGATTGGTAAAATATGTATCATATAAAAACCCTATCACTGTGAATGAACACAGACTTAAAACAGTGTGCCCCATTTAAGCATCCTGCCAGGGGACTTTGATTCAGTTATAAACACTTCTTGGGTTAAATTTTTAAAAAAGAGATTCATACACAGAATAGAAACCTATGTTTGACTCTCTCAAAGTGCTCTATCAAACCTAAGAGAAGATGTGCTGTTCCTGGTTAATTTCAGCTTGAAATTCTGTAATAATTATTTCTGGCATTTTAGATGGCTGAAACCTCCAACTTTACAGTTAATAATGTGAAACCCCTCTCTGTCCCCAAAATCTATATGACACATAATTATTTTAAGTATTTAAAATTCAAATTACTGTTATTTTAGAACTCTGTGAAACTCCTTGTGATAATTAGAGATCTGTCTAGAACAAAGTGACTACATATCTAACTATTAGGTTTTAGAAACGGAAGAGGCACGCAGGCAAGGAAATTGACAGTGATTTCTTCCTCTGCATTTTCAAATCTCCAGATTATATCTTCTGAATATGGAAGTGGAACTTAACAATGCCAGAAAGAAGTTTGACTTTACTGTTTCTTTATTGAATTTGACTTTCACAGAAACAACAACAGCAAACAGAAAAAAGATTTTGAGGTCCAAAGTATTTGCGTGCTTGCTTTGCCATATTCATGATTTGAGATGCCTGACTTTGAATCCGATTAGCTTTGTGTTTTTGGGCAAGTTACTTATCATTCTGTGCCATTTTAAAATTGAGATAATATATTACTTTGTAGTTTCTGTAAGAGTTAGATTAATATGTCAAGTCACTTTAATACTGTGAACATTGTACATATAAGTGTTTGCTAATATTTAAGTTTTGGTGTAATAATTCACAAACATACTATCAAATTCACAGCGTAGTTTATTAACAAAGAGTTCCATAGAAGAGAATTGTCTTGAACTGTTAAAAAAAACAAAACTGAAAAAAAACCAATTGCAGCAAAGCAATCTTATTTTGGGATATGTCAAAACCAATGTTGAGAGTCACTACATGAATAACAAAATTCATCAGTTTTCCAATGCCGTCTTTTCTCTCTTTCTACACACAGTGATCTTATTTTTTATTTACAGTTTACTTTTGGAAATGTGACAAAATCTTTATTCTCTATTTGAAGTGGTGGTTTTAGTATTCAACAATCAAAATATAAGCCATATTCACTCTGATGTTTGTTTACTTGAGGGACCTAAGTTACAAAAGGGTGCATTTTAATTCTTTCTAGGATAGATTGAAAACAGCTGAATTAATAGTGAAAACCATTTGTGAGAGAATACTTGGCAATGGTTCATATTGGTATCATAGGATCATTTCAAAGTTTAAGTGAGGTAGCATTTCTCAAATGTATAGCATGTAATGCCTGAAACGAAACAGAATTTCAATAAAGGGACCTGCTCTCATTTCTAGTTGAATTAACAGAGCAAACCCAATATAGAAACTAAATTTTAAGGACTAGATACTTATAGCATTAAAATTTTTAAATGGGATCTATGTATGATATACTAATTATATCCTGAAGAATCAAAAGAAACCTAACAATCCTGTGTTATTATTGTATTTAACCTCCTGACCATTTCACACTGGAAGAAAATTAAGACTGACATCCTCTCTAATAAATTTTATGCACATACTAAGTTAAGCACGAGCTACTGACTATACTTGAAACCCAAAACCCATCCATATTATGGAAATAATATAACTACTACAGTCAAAATATGAACACAGATGTATAAAATTCTATAAAGATATTACATGCAGTCTTTCCTTTATGAGAAATCTATTAATGTTATTTATGCTTACAAGTACTTTGCCCATTGCTCTAGAATAGTGCTGTCCAACAGAATATAATGTGAGCAACAAATGTAATTTTATACCATCCACATTAAAAAAATAAAAAAAACAATTGAAAATAATTTTAGGAATGTATCTTATTTAAACCAATTTACCACACATACTACAATTTGAACACAAAATCAAAAAGAAACTAGGATATTTACATTCTTTTTTCCAACTAGGTCTTCAAAAATCACTGAGCATTTTACGCTTAAAGCATATCTCAAGTCGTACTGTTCACATTTCAAATGGTTAAACAGGGCTACAGCATAGTCATACTATTCTAGAAAATGCTGTTGCCCAATCATATAAATAGTTCGTAAGTAATTTCAACAATAATAAAAGCAATCCACATGCCATGCCTAAATTTTAATCTGGGCTTCACCACAATATATAAAATAGGCATAATTAGTTTTTTATTAACCTCACATTCTAGACAATTTTACCAAAATCATTTTACATTGTTTATGTGCATAAATATATGACATATTTATATATATTTATTAGTTATTTATATTACTGAGTAGGAAGAAAAGGTCAGTAGGGGGATACTAAATTTAAGAATCCAAAACATGTTATTGTTATTGTATTATTATACCCTATAGAGCATAAGACAAGATCAGTAGTAGTAACTTAAAAGTAGAGCATATCTATAAAGGGCATATATATTAAAATAGATAAGTGAATCAAGCATTACAAAACACTGGACTAAATGTACAATTCAAGTAAGAAGACCTTCGCAAATGAGGCCTTTGGCAAGGTGAAAAAACTTTGAACTTAAATTAAAATATATGGTGCCTATTTTCCCTCTAATATTTTTCTAGGACTTCAAAACAAGTTTTATTTTTCATTTATTTTATTTTTTAAAAAAATATTTCATTTATTTATTTGAGAGAGAGGGAGAGAGAGAGAGAGAAGGAGCAGGGAGAGGGGCAGAGGGAGACGGAGAAGCAGACTCCCCCCTGAGCAGGGAACCCAATGTGGGGCTCCATCTAGGACTCTAGGATTATGACCTGAGCCGAAGGCAGACGCTTAACTGACTGTGCCACTCAGGCCCCCCTCAAAACAAGTTTTAATGTTATCTCCAAATTTTAGCAGCTATCCATTGAAAGTATTAAAAGAAGATACTGCTTATTCTAATTTAAATTTAGGTGCTTAGTATATTACAAAGTAAACTTCTTTATAAATTTCCTAACTTCCTGGGGACCCGGGATCAAGTCCCACGTCGGGCTCCCTGCATGGAGCCTGCTCTGTCCTCTGCCTCTCTCTCTCTCTCTTCTCTCTCTAATAAATAAATAAATAATCTTTAAAAAAAATAAAATAAATTTCATAACTACTCTATGGATGACAAATTAAGTTGCACAGCATTTTAATTTCAAAGTATAAATTTTCAAGGAATATGAAAAAATAAGTGACAATTTTCATAAATCTGATATTTCTTGCTTTTTTGAAATAAAACTAAAATCGTTGGAAATAGTTTTACTTCTACTAATTTTTTAAACTACAGTATAGAATGGTATAAAATTGACTCACCAGTATAGCTAGCTTCAACTCATCCTAAAGAATACAGTCAACCAATAAGATATTTCAGCTGGTTTACTTGATTCCTATGAGGGAATTGAAGATTCTCTGATATAAATCCTTGATATAGCACTTACACAACTCTAGGAATTAAACTTAAGCTAGAAATTAATTGAGGTAAATAGCATGCTATTATTTAAAAATAAATACATAATCTCAGGGCTATAGGAATATATGTTAACTGCTTTAATACATTAATGTTCAGAGAAAATCTTTTGAGTTTTAATTTCTAGAGTTCGAAAACTGAGAAAAATATTTTACAACTTTATCAAAAAGATGAGCCACATGGAATGCATAGTAACATGATTCATCAATCATGGCACATAATATTTTATTTCTATTGGGCACATTTGTTCAACATAAAGAAATCAAGCAGTGAAAATAAATGACAACTATTTCTTCAGACACCATTTGACCCAGCAAGTGTTAGACTCTGCTGGCAAATCACATTGGCTGTAAATAATAGGGTTAATTGCAGGCTTTTTTCAGCTTCAAAAACTCAGTTATGCTCATCAAGAGAAGAAAACAAAGTTCAGCAGTGATATGTTAATAAGCAAGTTCAATTTTGTTCATCATTGCTGTTGTTTATCAAAACTAAACCATGCTGCTGGAGGCAGGGGGATCCTTTAGTTTTGAACTCGGGGCCAAAGGAATCACCCTAAAAGGACATATTTAGTACACAGGGATTGGAATCTTCAAGCACCGGTTTGCAATACTGGCTGTGTATGATAGTAAGTTTTAAAATCCAAGTCCCCAGTCCATCCACATTTAGTTGATTGAGAATACTTGCAGGTAGATCTCCTGCTTCAGTAGTTTTCAAAAATATCCCCAAATGATCCTTATGTGCATCTCAATTGACAACCAACAGACTATAATACCCCTTTCTTTCTTAAAAAAATAATGTGATAGAGATATTTGAGGCTCCGTGGTCAGCAAAATATTATCAATATTTTATTTATTATAAATCACTTGATTAAATCTGTTCTTAATAAAAAATTCCTGTCAGTTGGACATACATATCAAATGCATGGTGAAACCAAGAATTGCATGAAAGATAGGTATTTTCAACATGCAGAGCTTTATTATTTCAAGCTACCATGTGTCTTTTTTTTAGCATGTTTTATTTGATTGAAGTATAATTGACATACAATGCCCTGTAAGTTTCAGATGTACATCATAGTGATTCGATACTTTTATGGTGAGAGATGGTAACTAGACTTATCATGGGGATAATTTTGCAATGTATAAAAATATCAAATTGCTACCATGTACTTGAAAGCTCATCGTTCAAAATATGAAAAGATAACAATGTGCTGTCTTCCCATACAATTTCAGCATTATTGAAAAAAAATCCTAATTATTTCATTACATGAGCAATCACAAAAGCTATCCTTCTCAAAGGATGACAGCAAAACAAAATTTATTACCAACCAGCAATGATAAAGAAAATTAGAGTTCATCTCCTAACTGTGTATTGGTTGTCAATACATACTGACAGAAGGTAAAAGCCCACCTGCAAGAGTCTGAATCACTGTCCCGGACTTCTCCTGTGTCCCTCACTTTAGAAACTTGCCTGCTGAGTAAGTTTATAGGCAAAACCTATAGGAACCATATATGACATTTATAAGGAAACAGGTAGATAAGAGATACCTAATTAAAGAGAAGAAAGGTATGGAATGTGGAAACCCGTAAACCCTGCAAAGAGAACCCAATGTACTAAGTCCATTGGCATATGTGCCCAGAATAAGACCTCTAATAAAATAACACGGAAATCAAAAAGCCATTTCCAAACTAGGCTATGATATATATTCTAATCTGATATGTTATCATATCTAAGATCATCTACGCTTTGCCTTTCCTACTGTGTGTTTTTGCTGGGAGGTCCACTGGTGAGTGGCAGATTTCCTGAGATCCATACCTTTGAGAGACCGGAGCCTAGCTTTTATCTAAAATGTGACATAGTCTCCTACCAAACTCATTTAAATAATAGACACAAACTCCATAGAATAGTGTGGAAAATTAACTCAAAGTATAAATTCAACTCAAAATATAAATTCTATATATTAGATTGAGTGAGTGAAGTGGTTATCATATCCCCCTTGGTCTTAGTGGGACAGTAGCATTGTTTGCATTATTGCAAGGTTAGAGATGATAGCATCATCTTTGAATCATTCAGCTTTCTTTTTTTTTTTTTTTAACCAGCTTCGTTCTTTTTATTTTTTATTATTTTTATTTTTTTATTGGAGTTCAATTTGCCAACATATAGCATAACACCCAGTGCTTTCTTAGCATCACATATAATTATATTCAAGTTCTATTTCTCTTTAAATTTTTTCTCTTCATTTTTAAGCTAATACCTCCCAGTCCCAAAGTCCAGGCATTCATACATACTTACATATTATTACATTAGCCTCTAAACAATTTATTTTCTTCAACATCTCCCCAAATTGCTGTGATTCATATTTCCATCATTTTTTTTTGGCAAAACAGGGATCTGACTTTGAATGCCTTTTTAATAAATAATCACTGTTTGTAATTGTCTCAAAGTAAAGCATGAATTCCGTCCATTTAAGATATGCCATTCTTTTACTTTCTCAACTTTTTTTTTTTTTCACTCATATGCCATATATAGATCTAATTAAATTGGACTATGTGGAAGGCAGGATAACATAGTTAAATAATGGCTAGATGGTTTAATGGTTAAAAAATGGGCTTTTAAATTAGCTTTGGTGTTTGAGGGCTGACTACATCACTTAACTTTCTGTGACTTTGGTAAAATTACTTCAGGAAAATCAAAATTATAATATTAACCATTACAAAGTGATATTGTGAGAGTAAAATGCTAAAACTATCTAAAGTGTTTTCTTACTATTTAATATGTATTTGCTCTTAGAATGTGGGTTGAACTGTGTCTCCCAGAATGGTGTGTTGAAATCCTAACCCTTACTCAGCACCTCAGAACTTGACCTTATTTGGAAATAAAGTTGTTGCAGTTGTAATTCCTTAAACGGAGAACGTACTGAAGTAGGGTGGATTTCTAATCCAATGACTGGTGTCCTTATAAGTAAATGACTGTGTAAAAATGCAGTGATACCGGGATAATGTCATGTAAAGACTGAGGCAGAGATTGGAGTGATGCATCCACAGTCTAAGGAATGCCAAAGATCCCTGGCAGTCACGGGAGTTTTCTCTCTAAGAGCATTCCGAAAGAACCACCAGTACCAGTGCCAATACCTTGATTTTAGACTTTCAGACTCCAGAACTGTTTTTTTTTTTTTTTTTCTTTTAAGATACCCATTTGTAGTACTTTGTTATGGTAGTTCTAGGAAGCTAATACATTTTAGTATTTCAGGTTTATTGATTATATTCTCTTATCTTTATTCCTTTGCTTTCACTTTACTAGTTGTGCTTTGCAGCACTTAATTCCTATTTATGGCTTCTACTCAGTTCTCTAATGTCTGTATTTCTACCATACAATCCCTACTCTTAGCTTTTAACTAATATTTACCTTTATCACAGTCCTTATTATTATTTTGTTGTTTATTTATGTATATTTCCCTTTGCTGGAATATAAACTTCAAATATTCAGAAACTAGAATTTATCTGCTTTTGATTCTTTGTTTGGCCTGTATCTTTCACAGAGCTTTGCGCAGAGAAGATCATGAAAGGTTTGGGAAGAAGAATTGCTTTTAGTAAATGTGACAATGACAAAATATTATTTCTAGAACTTCTTTGTAATGCTAATTCTAAAACTTATAAAAATATTGAAAACTTGTAAGAATATATTGGACAAATGTGGTAAGTGAATTTTATAATCTGCAATTTATAACAAGACTACAAGCAAAATACATTGCATCACTGAATGTAACATTCACTGTTTTGTCTTTTTTTTGGTCAGAAGATTTCTTTGCTGATTAGAAAAATATCAAACTCCTACTAAAGATTCCTTTTCTAAAGGAACACATTATTTAAAAGTTAGATTTTTATCAAGTTCAACATTTCATATAGCAAATTTAAAAATTGTTAAATTAGTAGAAACTTGGAAAAAGTGTATATGTATTTATTTATTTTAAAGATTTTACTTATGTATTTGACAGAGAGAAGTGGGGGGAGTGGCAGGCACAGGGAGAGGGAGAAGCAGACTCCACGCTGAGCAGGGAGCCTGATGTGGAGCTCTATCCCAGGACCCTGGGATCACGACCTGAGCAGAAGGCAGGTGCTTAACCAACTGAGCCACCCAGGTGCCCCTTGAAAAAGTACTTAAAATTGGATTGCCACCATCATAATATACTTTTCTATCTTATTCTTATACTCAGTGACCGAACAAAAACTCAAAGTGTTTTAGCATTTCATGTGTTTAACTAAGAGTAGGGTTTATTGCATATTCTATATCTAGCACTTATTTTACCTAACCTCATCAGATCAACATATCCTCATTCTTTAATAAGAAATACTACGTTTTTAATTTCAGTAATATGATACCTCAGACAGATTGAAAATCTGGGCAGCAAAGCAAAAAAGTCAGCTTTGATGCACTCACCCTTATAGTGAACACCCAGGAATGAGCTGAGGTTATACCAGGAGATTTGGGATTATTATCTGCAGTTGACAGAATTTATGAAGGTTTGAAAGCCAGGGAAGAGCTTGCACCTCTGAGCAGAAGGCTGCTCTGTTTGTGGTTCATCAAACTAAATTTTCCACTTTACCTGTGTCCCTTAACATTGTTCTGTCAATTATCCCATCACCTGACTTTAGACAATCCTATATTTTATAACTTGTAGCACTTTATCATAAAACAGACTTCTCACATATTATTTCATTTAAGGTTTGGCATAGATTTTAATTTTTATTTGGAAAACAAAACAAAATATAGTTTTTTTGTTATTAAAAATTGTTCAATAAGAGAACAAACTCAAGAAAAGAAATGGGGAAGGAAAAGGGCTCTGCTTGGGATTGGAGGTAATCAGTAGGTGCTGCATAAAAAACGTGGTATGTGACATTAGCTTCACCACCCCACCATGATTTTTACCTTAATCTGTCTGCACTATTAGCAATCATCTCATGCAACACCTTTGGGAAAGAGTTTACTCTGGGTAGGTTTTTTTAAGCATAAAATATCAACAGCTAAAGATAAATATGTAGAATTACCTCACTCACTACATTTAAAAAAATAATACAATAATCTTTTATAGAAATCATGCACTTTTTTGTTTCTTAGCAGGTCAAATCAGTTTTGGGGTGTGTGTGTATGTCTTTGTTTAATCACAGTAATAATTATAGTGGTATTAAGTAGATATTAGCAGCTGTGTTTTCATATTATTGCAGTTTAAAATGGAAAAACACCCACACCAGTAGATGTCTATTAGAATATTAAACTTTAATTTAAAATTTCCATGCTGTAGAGTTAAGAGAGAAATTTTAAGAGACAATAAAATCATGACTTGTAGATATATAAAATAAGCATGTCACAGTTTTCTTTTTTAATTTTTTTAATTTATTTTTTATGTCATAGGTTTCATTTAATTTATTAAATAAAGAGGGGCCAGAACAGAAATAGTTGCTTATACCCTGAGTATAGGTTGTATTTACAAGGGTATAATTAAATGGTTTATATAGCACCTGCAGATCAAATATATATATTTGGTCAAGATTTCCACTGGGATAGGCACTATGAAAAACTGAAAATGAGTTCTGAAGGTTATATACCTACTGATAATTTAGTGCCCACTGGTAATTGTGGTAAAAATGTTAAGGAAAAATTTATGATCTGCTTCCAAAGTTGGATAGCACTTTTATTTTCCTACAGAAGTCACCTTTCAGGATTAATGAAGGCTCTTATCTATTCAATCTCTTCAACTAACATTTCTCATATTTCTTATTTCACAAAATCTAACACTCTCTCGAGGAAATTACTTCTTTGCCTCTCTTCTAGGTGGCATGTGTTGATTCTTTCACACTTTAGGTACCTTCCAGATGGTATGGTAAATGCTCTCCTCAGTTTCTTAGCATCTTCTGTGCAGTTTTGATTAGATGTAATTAAAAAAAAAAAAAAAAGAAAAACCAACCCTTGCTCATTTAAGGCACATGCCATGGGAATAAAATGCTTTTACCCAGTGTGCCAACAGTGTCTACAGTTTTAATGGAAATGTTGCCCAATAAATTGCAGCATTAAAATATTGATCTTGTCAACCCATTCAACAGTATGACTTCTCAGTTTCTTGACTTTCTCGCCAATAATAGCTTATCATCCATAACTCCTTTCAGTTACCTACACCTTAGAATTCAGCACCTACAAATGTAGGACTAGTGGGCAAATAAATTCAGAGATTCCTCTTTCAACAAAAGTTTCAACAACTTCCTCTCTTATTTTAATCCTCTATCCCCCCCCCCTTCCGTGTTGGTTCCTTAAGTCCATCTTATGTCTCTAATTTTATCTGGCTCACTCTATTTTGCTATGATAGATTTTTTTTTTTTTTAACACTGAAGGTGACCAAACATCACAGCTTACTTTGGACTGAGAAGTTTCTGTGGACACAAGATTTTCGGTGCCAACACTAGGACAATCCCAACAGAACCAGGGCATTTGGTCATATTGTTCCATTACTCTAATCCCTTGCTCTGGTTCTACCAGCTTGGTAAAACCACAACCAAATCCACTGGAAAAAAAAATCTCTCAGCTGGCTAGATTAACACCCCTATAAACACATAATTTGTCCTTAATGCTACTTGAGAAACCAGTATTATTTATGTCAACAACACTTTTCTTGGTTTGCTGTATTAAATAACTTGTTTTTCATTATTGTTTCTTTATGCCTCTAAACTGTCACATTGCCCTCCCCTTACTTCCCTGAAAAATCAAATTCATTAAACTTACTGCCAAAACACCTAAACTTACACCTGCACCACTTTCGTCACCTTTTACTTAGAAGAGGAATCATTTCTCATTCAAAGCTAATCCCCTGAATTTTAGTCTGAGTTGGTTTCCTCCTGCCCTTCTCAATTGTACCTCCAGTTAGCCACCAAATCTGATTTATTCTTGCTCTAGAATAGCCCTGAAGTCATTCCAGTTCTATATATCCATATCTTAACCATTATGGTAGCTTCATAACTAGTCATATGTCTATAATATATCTACTGACAGTTGACTTAGGATACTAAACTTAAGTGATCTTTGAAAATGCAAGCTGACTATATTATTTTTCTTGAATCAGAATGATTCAAAGACTTTTCATTATGCCTACCATAAAACTTCAAAACATTAACATGGTCTGCAAAGTCCTACATAATCTGGCCCAAGACCATCTGTCCTTTTGATTTCTTCCCTTTTATTCTGTTCTCCACACATATTAAAGTTTTCTTGAATTTCTTGGAACAGGTGTGCTGATATTTTGCTTAGAGAGTTTCCATGCATTGTTCCTTTCAGCAATCTCTTCAGTACCTGTTATTCATTCTTCAGATTATAAATTATATATTGACTTTTAGGAATCATTTCTTGGAGTGTTAGACTGGTTTGGAACTTCTGTTGTTTGTTCTCCTGTACTTCCCCATCAAAGTACCTGCCCCAGGCTTAACATCTGTCATCCCTACTTCACTATGAATTACCCAAGAAATCTTGCCTTTCATTTTTATAGTTGTATCTAAGGCAACAAGTTCAGTGCTTGGGACATAGCGAAAGATCACTATGCATTTACAAATAAAATAAACCATTGAACTTAATTTTACAAATTCTCTTTTGGTGTCTGGTTGTATTTATTATCAAAAATATATTATCGGATAGTTTGTGAACATTGAAAATAGTTTACAGCCATGCAGAAAAACAAGTATGTGAATTTTTTTCCTAAAAGGAAAACCCACTGACAAAAAAATACACATGGTCTTATGAGAAAACATCTATATGTGAAGGAAGCTGAAAGTGCTTTTAGCATCATTAGCCTTCTACCACATGGTTTTTTTTTTTTAATTTATTTTTTATTGGTGTTCAATTTACTAACATACAGAATAACACCCAGTGCCCGTCACCCATTCACTCCCACCCCCCACCCTCCTCCCCTTCTACCACCCCTAGTTCGTTTCCCAGAGTTAGCAGTCTTTACGTTCTGTCACATGGTTTTTTGAAGAGGTATTAAAGGGACAACCACCATGTTGAAAGGGGCCATTGTATGAGAGAGAGATTCAGCAATCCAGTTGACATATCTCACATGTTATGGTTCTACCTACCCTGCTCCTACATGTCTGTTACAGAAGGTGGAAGCTATTTTGGAACATGAGACTATTCCTTAATTTTTGAGGATCAAAGAACTACTGACAGATCAAATAAAATACATTGTAGAGAGAGAAGGACTGGATTTAGATTTCGTAGACACATAAGATTATGATGTTGAGTTACAAGTCAGGGAAGTTAGGGATTTCCCCTCTTGCATTACTCCTATGGTTTACTTCTTAATGGATCTAAACTAATCCATTATTATGGACCAGAATTGTTATTATTAATTTATCAACAACAAGCTCTCTTAGTGGTTTTATTTCTCACTGCTAATTCCATTATGCTCCAAATTCTCTTTACTTAACTTCCATTTTGGACATATCTTTATTTAATAGGAATGGTATCATTATTTAGCCTTTGTATCTAAGAGAATACCTTGTTTCCCTCTTTTTTTTTAATAATATGCTCATGCTGTAATGTTCCCATAATATTATTGATTCTTTTAAAATAGATTTAAGATTTTTATTTTTTAAAGACAATTTTTTTTTTGAGAAAGTGAAAAAGAGAGAGAGAGCAGGAATGCGGGGGGAGAGAGAGTAGGAATAGGGGGAGAGGGGTGGTGGGAGAGGGAGAAGCAGACAACTCACAACTCAGAGTAGAGTTGCCTGATACAGGGCTAGATCCCAGGACCCTAGGATTATGATCTGAGCCAAAGGCAGATTCATAACCAACTGAGCCACCCAGGCTGCCCAAGATTTTTATTTTAAAAATAAATGGACAAAAGAGAATGAGATATTTGAAATTATTATTACAAAGAAATTCAGCAAACCTTACATACACATATATGAATACATCTATTACAAATGTTATTATATACAATCTATAAAATGGAAGATCTATGAAGAATTTATTTTGTTCTCTATTTTTGACTTTTTATTTATTCAATTATCTTAATGGAAGCATTTTATATTGTAAAGATTGCCTATGAAATGTATAAACGTTTGAATTTGGCAGCAGAAAATCACCATAGGAATCTGAAAGGAAGTCAATACTCACACACAAGTCATACACCATACACACCATGACATTTTAATTCCATAAAATCTGAAGTGACTATAGAAATACAACCTTTTGAGTTATGAATTTGGCAATCAAAAATTTTAGTTGAGTGTAGGAACATATCTTTTGAGTTATGAATTTTGCAATCAAAATTTTCAAGTGATATTTTGTGTAGCGTCATGAAACAGGGAGGCACTTTAATAGCTTAGAAAGATTTCTGCCTTAGGTAGTTTTAACTGTGCTGTTTGCTAGCTTGGCGACATTGGGCAAAGTACTTTATCCTATCTTGCTTTTCATTCGCCATCTTTAAAGTGGGGGATAACCATAATTGCTTGATGAAACTTCGCTACTATTTTGTTAAAAAGATCAAGTTAATATGGAATAGTATTTGCTAAAGTAATGAATTATAAGCTGTTTAGATCTATTGATTACAGCTTCTGTGGAGTTTCCTCCTCCCTGCTACAGATCTGCTGAATGTAAGGGAGTTCCTGGCAGGCTTCTGGCAATAAGTGTTAGAGCAGCTTAATGGGGTTTACTGTTATACTGAGGGGTAGCCTTTGGGATCCCACATTTATGGTGAATATACCTCCACTTCACAGTCCATGTGGAACATGTCTTGCATTTGGTTTCCAGTGTTGTGCTAAGCAGAAAAATCTGATGTTCAAGTTCCTGGGGTTAGGAAATGCTCTCATGGTAAAAGTAACTTTAAGAGTAATTTAATTCTTTGGATTTTGCTTTCTTCTGTACTTGGGGCAGAAAACCTTATTTTATCATCTCCATACTTAATCTTTCAGTGGAAGAGGTGGCCCTAATCCCTATTCTGTTCTTTTGAACATAATAAACAGAGCAAACATCCAGCTATATTCCTGGAAATGGAAGGCTCTGTGTATGTCTTAGCTTTTATTTTATATTCCAAAAATACCCAATGTTTTGAGGACTTTACATTACTCTCTATTTTATAATATAGTATATCTGTACCAGATTAGGTTAAAATGTCAGGTAATATGTCAAGAAATATATGTCTAGAATGAAATCTATTAATTATATAGGCAATGGGTAGGAAATGGTAGAGGGAGTAGTGACTTTGAAGTCAAAGGCATATTTCAATAAAAGGTCATGTAGAAATCAGAAATAATTAATTCCTTAAATTATCTAATAAAAATGGGTATTCTTTTTAAAATTTACCTTAGAATGACAAGTATTTTTATATGTTCAATAAATATTTGAATTGCTACCAATACTGTTTTAGGAAATCAAAATATCAATGGATGAGACTCCAACTCTCATAAACTTTACCTTCTACTGGGAGGAGATAATAAGCACACAAATATGTAACCACTATTTTTTTTCAAGATTTTATTTATTTATTTATTTATTTATTCGTTCATTCATTCATTCATTCATTCATTCATAAAAGATACAGAGAAAGGGGCAGAGACATAGGCAGAGGGGAAAAGCAGGCTCCCTGTAGGGAGCCTGGTGTGGGACTTGATCCCAGGACCCCGGGATCATGACCTGAGCCAAAGATAGACACTCAATCACTGAGCCACCGAGTTACCCCATAACCACTATTTTTATATAGAAAAATGTTTTGAAGAAAAGTAGGACATTTTATTAGAAAATGGCTGAGGAAGAGTGTAGATCACATGGGGCAAATACATAAAAAAGTCAGCTAAATAGCAAAAAGAGGAGCCAATGAAGTGAATATTTTCAATCAAGTAGAAAGCCCTGAAGCTGCTGGTTGTACTAGATGATTATATAGAGAGTATGCAAGTTGGAGTGCAGGGAGTGAGGAGAGCGTGCAAGATGGGAAGTGTTTAAGGACCATTTTATTTAGTCCTTTGTAGAGTATCTTAAACTTAGTTTTGATTCCATCCACAATGGATTATTTCAAGCAGCAGCTATCCAAACTTGACTTAGGATAAAAGCAAACAAACAAACACTTTCAGAGGAGGCTGGGTGGCTCAGTCAGTTAAGCCTTGGACTCTTGGTTTCAGCTCAGGTCATGATCTCGGGGATGTGGGATTGAGCCCTGCATTGAGTTCCACACTCAGCAAGGAGTCAGCTTGACCCTTTTCCTCTGTTCCTCCTCTTGTTCTTTCTCTCTCTCAAATAAATAAATAAAATAAAATAAAATAATAAAATAAAATAAAATAAAATAAATCACTTTCAGTCCTATATAGAAGATAGATCTAAGGAATAAAGATACTAATTTTTGGTCTCCTTCTGACTAAAAAGGATAAGGGCTAACATGAAGCAGTATCAGTGGTTGTCTTTTCAATTGAAGAAAAACTAGATTTGAAAGAAAATTAAATAGAATCCATAGGAATTCTGTACAGATTATATATATGGAGAAGCCTATTTGATTCACTGATTTTTTTGGCTTGAATGATTGGTTTGAAATGCAGTACCATTCACTGTGAGAGAGAAAACATGGAAGTAGAGGAATAGAGATGATGGAATGATTTTTGGAATTGAGTTTGAGTTACATATTGAACATCTAAGACATTTGAATACGGAGAAGCAACCTGGCTTGGTAGGAAAAACATGTACATATAATCAAACTAAGATTTTCATCATGGCTTTGCAGTTCATAAACTGTGAAGACTTACCTTCTGTGATCCTCAACATTCTTTTCCATTAAAAGGGCTAATTAATACAAAATTTTGAGTTGATTTGAAAATTAGGGATTACATAGTTCTTTAGTGTTAGTTGACATTTAGAAGCAGCTTTATGACATTCATTAGCATATGTGGCTTGCATAGTGGCAGAAAAATTATAGATACCATTTGGGGAGATTTTGGCATATAGTTTTGTTATCTATGATTTTGAATGAAATGTAAAAACTGAAGGAAAAATTATATTATGGAAAATAAATAGATATCAAGGGGGCGAGTAAATGATGGTGGCTGAAGTTGATGCTGAATATGAAAGAGATCTCATAAATAAGTTGGGAAGTTGGAGGGAGAGGAAGCAGAGAGAGGGAATTTGAGATGGAAACTGCAGTCACTTGTTGCAGAGAAGGTACAAAAGGAATAGAAAAGTGTCAGTGAGATATAATAATAAATGGTAGTGATTATTAACCTGGTCAAGGATTTGTGTCACTGGGGACAGAAATCTTGGAGACAAAGGAACACCTGTTATATTCAGAGAGGTGTAAAAATATAACAATATGAACATATAGTTTTTTACTTGTACAAACATAGTTGCAATAAGTATTTTCTTAGGTAGGACACAAAATCACAACTAGTGAGAGTGAGAGGGAAAGATTTGAGTAGGGCATTTGATGAAGATGACAGTTGGAATAAAATGATGAAGAGTAACAGCTTTTCCAAAATCACTTGCTGACAAGAGTGGTAAAAATCCTAGGATTATTGGAAAACATTTGCTTTACATTAAAAAAAATATCTAGCCCTATATTCTTATGTCATTGTTGGTAATGATATGAAATTAAGGTACACTAAAATTATATTAAAACTAAATGTAATTCAATATCTTCTTTATACACTAAATTGTGGCCCAACACGTTTTACTGAAATTGATCTACTCAAAAAGAAAGACTATTTTTATATATTTCTGATCTAGAAGACATGCTGTTTTATTAATTAGTGTACAAGGAATTGTTAGGTTAGATGATTATGTTCAATTAAGTATAATGAATATAATTAATGTAGTTGCTGTTTTAGGTTTTTGAGTTAATAGTGCCATTAAATGCTGCTGTTTTTGTTGTGATACTGATTATTGTTAGAATAATACCAAACTTTGAAATGCTAGGAAAGCTAAAAGTTTCACTACTCTTTTGTAAGTGTATGTATATGTGTGTGCGTGTGTGTGTTTATGTTGTCATTTAAATAGATCATAACTTAAGCACATTATACAATAATTAGTTTTTTAAGTCATTACATTAACAACTTAAAAACATTTTTATCTATTTAGAAAGAGTAGTTTCAAGTTAAAATATAGCCATCAAATTACAATTGCAAGATAAGTATACATGCCTTTTAATTATCTGAAATGAGAAACCTTAGTCATTTAATTCCTATACAAATATGTTATACATCTTCAACATGCCAACTATTTTAAATAAGATGATTTTTCTTTATTAAATGCTTCAATATTTACTTTTACATAAAAACAATTTCCACAATATGAGCCATCAATAACAATGCACAATAATATTTTAATAGTATTTATAGTTTGTTTTTACATCTACTTGTTCTACGGGAGATAGAAATGAATATTTAAATATGGATAAATGAAAATCCTTCTTTTACATTTAAGCAGTGCTGTAGTAAGCACATGTGTGATCTGCATTTCTTGGACTGTTTATAGTATAAAGAGCATAATTAAAATGTTTTTAACATAAATTAGAAATTTACCATTGACTCTAAGCTATAGATGTATTAATTACACTGAAAAAAATATGAAGGAATTCTCCTAAAAATTATGTTTTAGGTATGCTCCCCTTTGAAATCAGGTTTAATGTCATGTATTTTATTTTCTGTCATTTTAGTCACATAAGCCTCCTGGCCACTTGGCTTCAAGTTAATTGAAAGTTCCTACTTAACAGCTGTTTTAAAAGAGTACAAGATACCTTACAAATACTTATTAACTTAGATTTAAAAATCATTTCACAGGGACACCTGGGTGGCTCAGTCCATTAAGCTTCTGGCTTCGGCTCAGGTCATGATCCCAGGGTCCTGGGATAGAGCCCTGCATTGGGCTCCCTGCTCAGTGGGGGTCTGCTTCTCCCTCTCCTAGTTCCCTTGTTTGTGCTCTTTCTCTCTCCTTCTCTCTGTTGAATAAATAAATAAAATATTAAGAGACGAAAATTTCACACTATTTTTCTAGTAGTAAACATTTATAGATTTTCTTTCCTCAAGTAATGCATTTTTTTTGATGTCTGAAGTTTGTAAGTGGTATCATAGCATCCAATTTCCCAATTTGGCTGCAAATGGAGATAACTCTCCTCTGTGTTGGGTGTTGAGAATGAGTCTGGAGTTATAATTTGTCAATCACATATTTCTTTCTCTATTGGGATAAAGATGCTGTTTCTGTTAGTTTTCTTTCAGCAAAAAAAAAATCAGATTACATAGGGTTGGGATATCTTAATTCAAAAAGTTTTTGGTGCAGAATTTTGAAAAGGCTCTGTACTCAGAATCAGTTGACATTATTGATATTTAAGAGCCATTTCTGTCTTCTTTCCCCCTGAAAAACACTTATTTTGTTCTCCATATCTTTCATACAAATTGAAAGGGTTAGACCAAATCGTGCTTTTGAGACTATATTCTTTTAATGCCTTCAGGCAGGACGCTGCTCGGTGGTTTCATACTTCATAAATGCAGAGATGCCACTGACAGCCTAATCTACTCACAGGACTTGGTTCCGAGTTGAACTCAGAGGAGAGTACGCATCAGGCCCAAGCAGTAAGTTTCAAAACCTTAAGCTGTAGATTCAATCAAAATAGGTTTATTTTGATTGTCAAATTTATTTATTTACTTATTTTAATAAACACTTAAAAATTTTATATAGCACTTAAAAAAAAGATTTATGTATGTGTGTATGCATGTATTTATTATTTATGAAAGAGACAAAGAGAGGCAGAGACACAGGCAGAGGGAGAAGCAGACTCCCTGTGGGGAGCCCCATGTGGGACTCGATTCTGGAACTCTGAGATCACGCCCTGAGCCAAAGCCCAGGCATCCCTATATAGCACTTTATGTACAAACTGCTTCCACATTTTTAAAAAGGTTTCTATTTAAATTTCAGTTAGTTAACATACAGTGTGAAATTAATATCCAGTTAGTTTGTATACAGTGTGAAATTAATATCCAGTGCTCATCACAAGGGCACTGTCCATCCATGTCCTTGCAAATTGCAAGATTTCCTTCCTTTTTATGGCTGAGTAATATATATTTATATATATTTTGTTGAAAACTTTTGCATTTATGTTTAGGTAATTTGGCCTGCATTTCTCCTTTTTAGTGGGGTCTCGATCTGGTTTTGGAATCAAGTTAATGCTGGCCTTATAGAATGAGTTTGAAAGTTTTCCTTCCATTTCTTTTTTTTTTTTTTTTTAACAGTTTCAGAAGAATAGATATTAACTATTCTTTAAATGTTTGGTAAAATTCCCCTGAGAAGCATTCCAGCTCTGGACTCTTGTTTGATGTGAATTTTTTTTTTTTTTTTTTTTTTTTTTTTTTTTTTATCACTGGTTCAGTTTCTTTACTGGTTATACATCTGTTCAAATTTTCTGTTTCTTCCTGTTTCAGCATTGGTAGTTTGAATGTTTCTAGGAATTTATCCATTGTTTTCACATTGTCCAATTTGTTGGCATATAATTGCTTATAATATTCTCTTATAATTCCTTCTATTTCTACAGTATTGGTTGTGATCTCTCCTCTTTCATTCTTGATTTTATTTATTTGAGTCTTTTTTCTTTTGATAAGTCTGGGTAGGGGTTTATCAATTTTTTTAATTCTTTCAAAGAACCAGCTCCTAATTTTGTTGACCTGTTCTACTGGTGTTTTTTTTTTTTTTAACTTCTATATCATTTATTTCTGCTCTAATCTTAATTATTTCCTTTATTATGCTGGTTGTAGGCTTTATTTGGTGTTCTTTATCCATCTTCGTTAAGTTTAAGGTTTGATTGTGTGTTTGAGATTTTTCTTGCTTCTTGAGGAGGACCTGCATTGCTATATAATTCCCTCATAAGACTGCCTACCCTGCACCTCAAAGGTTTTAGGCTGTCTTGTTTCATTTTCATTTGCTTGCATGTTATTTTTTAAAAGATTTTATTAGTTATTTATTTGAGAGAGTGAGAGAGGGTCGGGTAGGCAGAGGGGCAGAAGGAGAAGGAGAAGCAGACTCCCTGCTGAAAAGGGAGCCTGACATGGGCTTGATCTCAGGACCTTGAGATCCTGACATGAGCCAAAGCAGACATTTAACCAACTGAGTCACCCAGTCACCCCACGTCCATATATTTTTTAAAATTTCTTAAATTCCTGGTTAATCTGTTCATTCTTTTGTAGTATATTCTTTAAAGTCCATGTATTTGTGATCTTTCCCAATGTTTTCTTGTGGTTGACTTCAAGTTTCATAGTGCTGGTGTCCAAAAATATGTATTCTATATCTCAGTCTTTTTGGACTGATCAAGCCCTGACTTGTGGCCCAGTATGTGGTCTATTCTGGAGAATGTTCTGTGTGCACTTGAAGGAATGCCTATTCTATTGCTTTAGGATGAAATGTTCTGAATATACCTGTTAAGTCCATCTGGTCCAGTATGTCATTCAAAGTCATTGTTTCCTGGGATCCCTGGGTGGCGCAGCGGTTTGGCGCCTGCCTTTGGCCCAGGGCGCGATCCTGGAGACCCGGGATCGAATCCCACGTCGGGCTCCCGGTGCATGGAGCCTGCTTCTCCTTCTGCCTATGTCTCTGCCTCTCTCTCTCTCTCTCTCTGTGTGACTATCATAAATAAATAAAAATTAAAAAAAAAAAACAAAAAAAAAAAAAACAAAGTCATTGTTTCCTTATTGATCTCATGCTTAGGTGATCTGTCCATTGCAGTGAGTGGGGTGTTAAGGTCCTCTACTATTATTGTATTATTATCAATGAGTTTCTTTAAGTTTATTTTTAATTTGTTTATATATTTGGCTGCTCCCAATATGGAGACATATATATTTATAACGGTTAGATCTTCTTGTTGGATAAACCCCTTTATTATGATATAGTGTCCTCCATCATCTCTTATACAATCCTTGTTTTAAAATCTAGTTTGTCTGATACAAGTATGGCAACTCTAGCTTTCTTTTCATGTCCATTTGCATGATAAATGTACTCCAGCAGTGGGAACATTCTTTCCCAGTACAACCCATGGAATCCCTAAACCAGGCTGTCCACTGTCTGCTCTTGGGCCTCTACCCTCCTTCTCCCAGGAACATTGCTGCCTGCCTGGCTTGATTCTGCCAAATGGTGCAGACTTCTAAAACCTCAGAATATGAGCTCCCATGTTTGTAAAAACTTATGATAGCCAATTCTTCTTGATTCCCCAGTCGCTGGTTTTGGGGGAATGTTTTTCTTGCCTGACCCTGATCCACTGCCCTCTTTCCCCTTCTCTTCCTTTGTCCTCTCTCTTTATAAAGGACTCCCTTCCCTCTGCTGCACTGCAGCTTTTCTTTCCCCCAGTTCATGTCTCCACACCTCATACTTGTATGTTGTCTCAATCTAATTGTGCAGATTGTTCTCATAATCTTCAGATTGATTTCCTAGCTGTGCAAAATGGTTTAATGTAAATCCAGCTATGTTTGAGGGATGAGGCAAGCCCAAAGTCCCCCTATTATTCCACTATCTTAACTTCCTCCAATCCATAGTCTATTCTTATTTCTGCTTCATTTATATTTCTTTTGATTTGTTTTCTAACATTCCAATTTTTACACTGTAACATTTTATATACTTAATGTAAACATATTATGTAAATTTCCTTGTATGTCTAAATTTAGGTTCATTCTCTGGGTTTTCTTAAATACTGTTAGCATTTTTTATTTCTTTGGGCTATAGATGGGAATTTTTAAATGTTTACATCATCATTTTCAATATAATTGTGTGGTTGCACAGTGACCAGAAAATATATTACATGTAATAGAGAATCTCTGAAATTTCTTTATGTCACACTTCACTGATTTTCTCAAATATATTATACTACAGATATATTTTCCAATTGAGTACAGAAAAAAATATACACAAACATTGAATAAAGTATTGTTTTCTAAAATCTTCTATTTATTACAAATTGATAATCTTGATATATTTAATACCTTTAATTAGCCAGTTTTAACATAATCTTATACTTTGTGGAATTGTCTATTTTTCTATTTTAATTTTATTAAGTTTTTCTTTTTGTTGAACTGATTATTATTAGATGTATAGATATAGAATTCTTATATCCCTTTAGAATTACTCCATCATTATGTAGCAAATTTTCTTATTTTTAGCTATTATCAATACATGTCAACTTTAATTCGATCAATATTGTCCTTCTTATCTTTTTTTGACACCTCCCCATGTATTTTACTATGTGCATGGATATGTATACATGTATCTATTTATTTATATTCTACATATATCATAGAAAAAGAGGTATATACATACACAGACACACACATAAATATAGGCATATATACATGTATATATATTTGGATGTTTTAGTGAAGTATAATTTATACACAATGAAATAAAATCTTAATTGTACAGCTTGATATTTAAATGTGAAATTTTAATGTAATTTTTATATGCATATAACAACCAATTAAATGAAGACAAAATTTCTTTTATTACAAAATATTATTACATTTATCCATAGTTTGGTCTTTATTACTGCTTAATATTCCTTTGTATGAATCTAGCACCATAGCTGTTCCATTTTCTATGTAATGGAAATTTATGTTATTCCTAGATTGTGGTTATGATGAATAGAGCTACTATAATCCTTGTTGTAGAAATATTTTTGTTGTCATAGGCCCTCCTTTCTCCAGAAGTAGAATTGTTGGATTACTGAGTATATGTTTTTTAGGTTTAGTAGCAAATTCTGAAAAGTTTTAAATGTGTGTTTAACAACTTTAAGATATATTTAATATACATTAAACTTTATTTTTAAAGTGCATAGTTTGGTAAATTTTGTCTATATATATATCCATGAAATCATAACCATAATCAAGAGAATATACTTACCTATCATACTTACCCCCCAAAAAGACATTTTCTCTTGCTCCTTTTTAGTCTTGTTCCCTGGCTCACATGGGTAAATAAGTAATAGAGCCTGTGGTAGTTGGCAGGTCTATGTTTCACTCTTTATTAAATTAAAAAAAAAATTGTTTTCCAAAGTGAACATGCCATTTTAAATACCTAACGGGAATACATAAAAGTTCTAGTTATTCCACATTATTAACAGTTGGCATGATAACATATTTTAATTTTAGATCTCTAATAGGTATATAATAGTCTCATTGTTATTTTAATTTGGGGTTGTAAATAATTTTGATTTCCTGCTTGGATATTGTTTTTGACTGTGAATTAATTTGTACTTCTCTAAGGAATAATGATGTTTGACAACTGTACATGTGCTTATAGTCTATTTGAATATTCTAACTTAGGAGAGACTTTTCAAATCCTTTGCTCACTTTTTAATTAGGTTGTTTGCTTTTTCTTATTAATTTGTACAGTTTATATAATCTGAATATGAAATCATTGGCAGATATTTGAATTTCAGGTATTTTCTTCCCTTCTCTGGCTTACCTTCTTATTTTCTTAGTAGTGTACTTAATAAGCAGTTTTTAATTATTTTTATAAACTCAAATTTGTTATTTTTTTCCTGGTTACATTTTTCTGTTTAAGAAATTTTTGTCTAGGGATCCCTGGGTGGCGCAGCGGTTTGGCGCCTGCCTTTGGCCCAGGGCGCGATCCTGGAGACCCAGGATCGAATCTCACATCGGGCTCCCGGTGCATGGAGCCTGCTTCTCCCTCTTCCTGTGTCTCTGCCTCTCTCTCTTTCTCTCTTTGTGACTATCATAAATAAATAAAAATTAAAAAATTAAAAAAAAAAAAAGAAATTTTTGTCTAACACAAAAAGGTTATTACTATATTCTCCAGTATTTCCTTCTAGAAGCTTCATAGTTTAGCTTCATATTCAGGTTTCATCTTGAAATAAGTTTAGAGTATTGAGAATCAAGATTAATGCATTCCATTCTGGATTTCCAGTTGCCGTACCATCATTTATTGAAAGTATATTCTTTCCCTCATGGAATTATTTGGATGTTTTTATTGAGTGGCCACAGAAGTCAGGGCTTACTGTGTCTCTTCTGCCTCACTGATATGCTTATCTCTATGTGATACCACACAGTATTAATGAAATAACCTTGAAGTAACTTTATAGTAACACTTTAAAGTCGTATAGTACCTTTATGTACTATAACCTTAGGCAGCATCATTATCTGGAGTTTATGTGTTAAATCTATAGGCATGGCATATATATATATATATATATATATATATATATATATATATATGGAATATATATACATATAGATAGATATAGATAGATATATTGATAGATTTCACATATATATATTTGAGGTCTAGAACTATTAAATTATTTTTTTTTTCTTTTTGGGTCAGTTTCATTAATGTGTCTTTTTTCTAGGAATTGTTCTTTTTCTTAAATCATCAAATATATTGGTGTAGTAGTGCTTATCTTGGCCTTTTCTTTTTTTTTTTAGGATTTGTAATGATGTGTGCCTTTCTTTACTAATTGGTGAATTGTTTTTGCTATTTTATTTAGTTGATCAAAATTGCTAAAACGTTATATTTTATCACTCTTACAAAAATAAGTTTTTTGATGACTATTTTATATATGTTTTCTCTTCCATTGATTTCTTTCCTTATAATTTTGTTCCTTTTAATATTTTTGAGATGAATGTACTTTTCATGGTCTGGTTTCTTGAGAGAGTTGTTCATATAATAGATTTTAAATCTTACTTTTTTGTATTATTTAAATTGGCAAAGTTACTTAGACCAAATGATTTTGAATTTTATTGAGAATTGCTCAATGAGATAGCATATTGCCTATATTGGTGAATATTCCATAGGCATCTAAAGAGAGTAGATTTTTCTAAGGTTGTATAAATAGTGTTTGATACACAGATCATCTCAAGTGTATTTAAATCTTGTTTAAATCTGTTATTGCCTCATGATTTTTTTCTGTACTTGCTTCTATCAGTTATTGAAGAAGGACTGTTAAGACCTTCAAATATGATTGTGAATTTGACTTCTCCATTTAATTTAGTTTATTCATGTATACTGATGCTATATAATTAGGTACAAACACATTTAAGATGATTAGGTCTTCCTGTGGAATTGGCTGTTTCATTATTATGAAATGTCCTTATCTCTGATAATACTCCTGTATTATGGTTTACTTTAGTATTAACATACATGTCAGCCATCGTATTATTAGTGTGTGCCCATTACTGCTGTGTCACCCGTGTGGCTGCAGTAGCACCCCTCACTGATCTCAGTCATTAAGAGATGTTGTATTGGAGTGGGGAGGGTCATAGAAGCTGGAGAAGGAAAATAAATATGCTTCCTGTTTGAATTAATTGGCTCAGTATGTTGTTATAGGTAAAAAATCAACAACAGTTGCTTTATAACCAGTCAGGATTGACCTTGAAAGAAAGTAGCAAGAGAAAATCTTTTCAGGGGATGAGACTCTAAGTGGTAAACCTGGTCTTCTACTTAATGTTAAATGCATACTGACTCAAGTAAGAATGTATATGGACTTTTGGGCAGTGACAAATACCCGGATTGTGTATTCAAGTTCATAAAAGGAAAAAGCCTAGAAAATAGAAGACAAGGTGGTATGAAGCAGACACATATGGGTGGGTATAGTAAAGTAAGCATGGGTGTAAAGATCCTTATATCTCATATTCATGACCACCAGAATGTATCCACCATAGAAAAGTAATTCAACAACCAAGTAGTCTCAAGTAGTTGGCATTACCAACTTCGTGGTGGCACATTGGGAACTTGAATGGACAAGTGATTTGTTCTTATAGATATAGATACCTATTCCAGAGATGAGTTTGCACTTCCTGCACATAGAACCTTAGGCAACATCATTATCTGGAGTTTATGTGTTAAATTAATAGGCATGGAATCCCACATCGTATACAATCGACAAAAGGATCCAATTCATAGCAAAGAAGTTACAGAAATTCACCAGGGACTATGAGGCCCACTGATTGTGTTTCTTCACCATATGGATGCTGATGGCCTACTAAAGCATATCTGATGTGTCATCTCAGAAGCTGTGTGCCATCCAGGGTGTAATATACATACTGAAATAGAGACCTCCATTTAATGCTTTCTTTGTAATAAGAGTAATATATGATTCTGGGAAGCAAGAGGTAGAAGCAGGTATGATAACTGATTTTCTGAATCAACTTGATTGGACCATGGTGCCCAGATATTTAGTTCAATATTATTTTAGATGTGTCTGTGGGTATATTTTTGGGTGAGATTTACATTTAAATCAGTGAACCTTGAGTCATGTAGATTGCTGTACATAATGTGAGTGGGCCTCATCCAATAGGTTGAAGGCCTGAGTAGAACACAAAGCTAATCTCCCTACAATTAGAGAATTCTGCTAGAAGACTGACTTTGGACTTCATCGGCAGCATTAATTCTTCTTGGTTCACCAGAAGACTGCCCTTAGACTTAAATTTCAACTCTTTCCTGATCCTTTAGTCAGACAGCTTCTAATATAAAATTTTAGACTTGTCAAGCTTCCACAACAGAAAGTCCATTTCTTAAAATCAATTTATTTTCTCTATCTATAGACATCCTATTGGTTCTGTGTGAATCAATAGGTTGAGAATTTTGTCATTATAAGAAATATGCTGAATGGACATCATTCAAATGATTCCGTGGCAAAATCTGAGTTCTTGTCTTTGTAACTTTGACCTCTTAAGACTTAGAGGTCTTCATTCCAGAGTGTGCACTTTTGCCAGAAGACACAGCCATGGTTCCATTAAACTCCAAGCTATAATGACACCAGTATACTTTTGAAGCCTTATGTCCAGGGACCAGAAGGAAAGAAGAATCATCATCTTGATAAATGCACCTCAATCCCTATAAAGAAGAGACTATGTGGGGAACTCGGGTGATCCACATGGATGCCTCCTGGTCATTTTTACCCCACTTGTGACTACATAGACAAGTAGTGTAGTACTCATATCTTAATACTATGATTACCATAATTCAGAACCACCAAGAATGGGGGATTAAGGTCCAATAGCAAGTAAACCACTACAATCAACATAGGCTAGGAATTCCAGTTGCAGCCCTAGACCAACCGCAGCAATGGACTAAAGTGAATTTCACTAACATGTATCTACTGAGTTTCCCTGAGCAGTAAGGATCTCTGGTATATTGCAAGAGCTAGTCCCTACATATGTATAGACAGATAGATCTGCGTAGCACAAGGCGTGGGCAGTAGCTCACATGGCAGTGCATTATCTGAATTTCACTTCAAGAAAGAACTTGCCATTTATCTGTAAGAAGTTCAGTTAGCTGACTGCTACAGCTGTTAGAGTCTTCAGGATCTACCTCAGGCTTGGAGCAAAGGCCAGGTTCTTCCTAAGCACATCCAGCGAATGATTGAACATGCTGTTGGTACTGGGTCCTGGACATTTTGGCCTCTAATGAGCAATCTTTGCTCCAGAGCTTCCATTGTGCTGACCAAGAATTTGCCAGATTTGTGTTATTATTTAAGTGTCTCCCTGCCCAAGCCAGCTTACTTCTTTTTATTTTATCTAATATTTCATAAGCATTACTTCCTAATAAATATCTGTCTGGTACGTAACAAAGCACCACTGCCTGGGTGACTTAAACAACAGAAATGTATTTTCTTACAGTTAAGTTGGGTAGAAGTTTCTGATCAAGGTGTTGGCAAATTCAGTTTCTGGTGGTATTTCGTATCCTGGTGTATAAATGGATGATTTCTCTGGATGGCCTCTTCTTGTGTGTGTGCGTAGGAGTGGGGGAGGATCTAGATCTCTGGTGTGTCTTCTTGAAAGGACACTAATTCTATAATATCAGTGCTCCATCTATATGACCTAATTTAACCTTAATTCCTTCCTTAGGGGCTTCCATCTCAGAATATAGCCACATTGAGGTCTGGGGACTCAACATATGAATTTGGGTCAGGGAGGAACAAACATTCATTCCCTAACACTTGCATTTTTAACTCAGTTTAATGTTGCTTCTTGGAAGCCTAGGTTACATGCCCTAAAGAGCCTTGATGCCTACATTGAGCACAATCAGATCCCTATGCCCAGAATAAAAAAGTGTCTACCGTTTGTGACAGGTGGCCACTGATATCTGTAAACTGAAGAATGCTCTTCCTTGTATGAATTTGGTTTGTTTAGACATTTCACACTGATACCTTTCTTCATATATAAAAGAACTGATAATTAAAACTTATTTGTATATGTTAATATATTACATAATATGTTGTAAAATAAACCAAATCACTTACAAATTAAAATATATATTAATCATAATACATTAATTATGTTATATATAAAAGATTTTTAAAAAATATCAATTCAATTTTTTTAGTTATTATTGCGGATTTGATCATCAGCTGAAATGTTTATGTCCCAGTTACGTGAAAACATTATTGAAGGTTATCTTTTTAACTTGCATGCATTTGACTCAGTCCATTTCCATTTCAATGTATTAGAGCTATTCATATAATTGGATCACATTTTACCTTCTGTTTGCTTTTTTTTGTCTCATTATATTTTACTTTGTTATATTTTTTTCCTTTCTATCTTTCTTTAGGTCTGATTGAAGTTTTTACCTCCTCATTAAATTTTCCTTCTCCTGGTTTAAAATGTATACTTTCTGCCTCTCATCTTCCATTTTAAGGTGGTCCATATTTTTAGCATGTATTTAAATTAATTTAAAAATGTAAAGTGAGTTTTTTCATATGCCATGCAAAAAATGATAATGAGAAGAAGAAATTTAGAATTATTGGATTCCCAATTTACATTGTACTGTTGTAATTTAGTTTTGTTGTTTCTAATTTAAGGAGTTGAAAACTATTTACACTATGTGTAGGCATGCATTATGTTTGTATAAAAAATCTTCAATGAAAAGTAGCTCAATGCAATTATATTCCTATGCTTTAAAGTGGTTATATTTCAACACAGATTTATTCTATTTTCTTTTGACTTCCATTGTTGCCCTCAATTATTTAGTTCTTTTACCAATTGAAGAAAACTTTTTCGTGTCCTATGGCTGCTGCATAACTTTTATCTTTCCTTTCATTGGTCAACTGTTGTGTAACACTTAAGCCACTAGGCATGGATACATTTGTATTTATTGTGATAAGATTCTTTAGACTTCCTGAATCTGAAGAATGGTGACTTTCATTAAGTGATTCTACTCATTATAAAAAAAAAAAAAAAAAAAAAAAAGATTATCCCTAGAAACTCTGGGATATAGAGCTTAGATTTTCTAGTTATTTTTTAAATATCTCATTATTGTGAGATATTTATTCTGAACACTTTGTTCTGAACGCTTTCTTTGTTTCCAGTTTTAATTTTATTAACTCTAATTTCGTCTCTAACCTCATGTTTACCACCATTATTTAAAAATGTGTATGTCTTTTCATTGTCTTTAAAATTTCCATTTGACTAGATGACAGGGATGCTTATCCATTTTTAATAGTTTAGTATCCTCAATTTATTCTTTGTTTTTCTTATTTTACCTTTTTTTCTTATTTTACTTTTTAAAAAAGATTTTATTTATTTATTTATTTATTATTTATTTATTTATTATTTATTTATTTATTTAAGAGAGAGAGAGTGGATGAGAGAGAGAGAGAGAGAGAGCCAGAGAGCACAAGCAGGGGGAACAGCAGAGGGAGAGGGAGAAGCAGACTGCCTGCTGAGCCAGGAGCCTGACGTGGGGCTCCATCCCAGGACCCCAGGATCATAACCTGAGCCAAACGAAGATGCTTAACAGCCTGATCCACCCAGGTGCCTCATATTTTACTTTCTTTAAACGTAGAAACATGATTGTTGAATTGTTTTAAAGTATATTTAAGTTTAGAAGTACTTGTGGGTTTGTTTCTGTTAGTTGTTTCAGATGACTTTTACTCATAGAACTTTTTCTGTATGTGGTTTGTAATTTTTACTGTGAGTCTATTATTGTTATATTATCTGTGAAAATTCTGAGGGTGACTTTCACTGTGGTTCTACCAAGAGAAATTGTACTTGATCTTATCTAGTTCCTGGGAGCATTGTGAGCCCAGTTCCTCTTAAATTAAAAATCTTGAGTTAGTAACAGATTAGAATTTGAATTTACAGTGTTAAACCATTATTAAAATGCCCATTATAACTCAAAAATCATTTATTTATTGGTTTGTTTATTTAAACATTACCAAATAAAAAAAACAGATTTAAAATTTTCTTTATGGTCTGCAGTTTCCTTTCTTTCTTTCTTCCTTCCTTCTTTCCTTCCTGCCTGGCTTCCTTCCTTCCGTTTTCTTTCATTCTTCCTTCCTTCTTTTTTTCTTTCTTTTCTTTCTTCCTTCCTTTCTTTTTTCTTTCTTTCTTTCTTTCTTTCTTTCTTTCTTTCTTTCTTTCTTTCTTTCTTTCTTTCTTTCTTTCTTTCTTTCTTTCTTTCTTTCTTTCTTTCTTTCTTTCTTTTCTTTCTTTTTTCTTCTTTCTTTCTTCTTTCTTTCTTTCTTTCTTTCTTTCTTTCTTTCTTTCTTTCTTTCTTTCTTTCTCCTTCCTTCCTTCCTTCCTTCCTTCCTTCCTTCCTTCCTTCTTTCTTTCTTTTCTTTTCTTTCTTTCTTTCTTTCTTTCTTTCTTTCTTTCTTTCTTTCTTCTTTCTCTTTCTTTCTTCTTTCGTTCTTCTTTCTTTCTTTCTTCTTTCTTTCTTTCTTTCTTTCTTTCTTTCTTTCTTTCTTTCTTTCTTTTTCTTTCTTTCTTTTTCTTTCTACTGTTTTCCAGGTACTTATTTCATCCTAAGACTAGCTTTGTGTGTGGTATTCTCAAATTCATCTCCTTGCCTAATATTAGAAGCAAGAAGCTTAGAAGAAGCTTAGAAGCTCCTAATATTTATATGAAAGAGATCTAGTACTAGGATGGCATCTGGCAATTTCATTGGTTAATAACATCTCTGAAACCACATTCCATTATGTTCCCTGGAGTCTGTTAATTTTCCTCAGACCTACATATTGGAAGCATATTAAATTATTTTACCCAGCATTTTATGTTTTATATAATCATTTTTTCATATCAGATATCATCTGAATAAATAGTGTTGATGCTATATTTTTTTAATTCCACTGAAATATATAATTCTTTTGTCCCTTCTAATTCTCTACAATTTACAATGCTTTTACTTTTTGTAACTAGTCATTAATGTATAATTAATTGATTATGGTATAAAATAAATACTTTAAGAATTCAAGTATATATAAATAGCAAAACAAAGACCAATTCCTTACAATCAGCCTAAATTATTAATATGTGGGTTCATTGACTTTAAATGCTTGCTTCCCTCATTTTTACTGACCCTACCCATAAGAACAACTATGGCCTTTTGGTTTTTGGTTTTTGGTTTTTTACTCTGGAAGAATGCCTTATAATTTTGGCTTCATGATATAAAATAATTCTGAAATAGAAACTCCTTAACTTTAGTCTGAACTATAAATATGATAAATTATTCTGGTAGGTTGGATCCTGATAGTAATATTTATTGTTTACTTAGTTAATGTTCAAAGTTAGATATTTTCTGAAAAAAATAAAACATGTTATGTGTAAGATTTTAAGGCATTATATGAACTTTAATGAAAAGCCTGCCAAAAAGTAAACATAATAATTTAGGAGTTCTTAATTCTTGATCTTTATATTAAACCAATTAAATTGTGGACAGCATTAATTTTATCTCATAATGCCTTTGTAATATTACATTTTATATATTGTCCAGACAATATCAATGTTCATATATGAGGAAATTGCCTATATAACAAATCAGGACAATGTAAACGATGCTAAGATCTTCACCAATGTTTTTCTGCTACAACTCATCTCTTTCTCCTTTTCTGTACTTCTTTCATCATCTTCTATCTCTCCCTTTCTATTTTGTTTCTTGCTTTTATCTTAATATCCTCACTTGTTACCTAATGACTAACCCACTTTAAACTCTTTTTATCGGGATCCCTGGATGGCGCAGCGGTTTGGCGCCTGCCTTTGGCCCAGGGCACGATCCTGGAGACCCGGGATCGAATCCCACGTCGGGCTCCCGGTGCATGGGGCCTGCTTCTCCCTCTGCCTGTGTCTCTGCCTCTCTCTCTCTCTGTGACTATCATAAATAAATAAATAAATACCTAAAAAAAAAATTTTAAAAATAAAAAAAAATAAAAAAAAAAATAAACTCTTTTTATCTGAACTGCCAAAATGCATTTTCTGCCCTTACAAATCACTGCAAATACAGGCCAGCAACACTCAAGGTGACATCCAATTTTTCATTATTTAATGTTATAAATCTATCCAGATCTCCAGAAAAATTACGTATTTCTAAACTAACTTTGAAAACTCCTGTGCTGAATTCAAAAACTATCTTTGAAACAACTTTATTCTTTTCCTCTCCTCAAGTCCTGTTCCCACAGAGGTGTTTATATATTTTTATTGGTACTGTGGTCTGAATGTTTGTGTCTATCCAATATTCATATGTTGATGATATTAGGAGGTGGGGCCTTTAGGAAATGAGTAGGTTATAAGGGCAGAGCTTTCATGCTTGGGGTTAGCAGCTTTATATGAGACCCCACAGCATCCTAAGTTCTTTTCATCATGTGAGGACACAGCAAAAATATCCTGTCTATAAACATGAAAGCAGGCTCTCACCAGGCACCCAATCTGCCAGCATTTTGATCTTGGACCTCTCAGCCTCTGGAACTGTGAGAAATCAATTTTTGTTATTTAAGAGACACCAAACCTGTGGTATTTTGTTATATCAGCCCAAATGGATTAAGACAATGGGGTACAGTTGTTGAATCCTTTCCCTAAATTCTATTCTTTATCTTCACCATTGCAGGTACAAATATTTGCCTATGCTAATACAAAAATATGAAAACAATTATTTACTTTAAACTAATATTTGAATAGCATTCTGTAATTTATAAAACAATTTAATGTATATTATTTTAAATGTACATGGGAGGGCAGCCCGAGTGGCTCGGCTGTTTAGCGCCACCTTCAGCCCAGGGTGTGATCCTGGAGACCGGGGATCTAGTCCCACGTCAGGCTCCCTGCATGGAGCCTGCTTCTCCCTCTGCCTGTGTCTCTGCCTCTCTCTCTCTCTCTCTCTCTCTCTCTGTGTGTTTCTCATGAATAAATAAATAAAATCTTTAAAAAAATAAGTAATTGTACACGAGAGATACAATTTTCCCTATTTTATGATTGGAAAAACTGACACTCCTAAAGCTTAAAAAAATAAAATAGGAAATTTCAAAATTTATTGGAACTGTATTTACCTGGAACAGGTCCTGACCTACTTTGTATTATTAATAAATGCTTGCTGCATGAATAAAATAAGACAGAGGTAGGTTTATATCAAACTCATTTGCATGCTAGTTATATGATTTTGCACAATATTCTTAAACATTCTGAGCCTAGTTTCAGTGTCTGAAAATTGAAAATAATAATGTCATTTTAAAAGAACTGCTAAGATCATTAAATAGAATAGCATATATGACATAACCAACAGTATGTCCTTTAATTTAGCTTTCTTCCTCTCTTATCTCAAGAGTCATAGTTTTTGGTGTTCCAGGGCGTAAAACAACATGCACAATTCTGTGTTCTATCCTTCACCTAAACCAGGCTACTTTTTTTTTTCTATGTTCACAAACTGTGTTACTTGTCACTTTCAAAGTAAAGACAAAGTATGGAGCCTTTGGTGGCAAAATGGAACTACATTTACATTCTTGCAGCTTACAAAAATTCATTTGTTTTAATATCCATAATCATGAAATTCCTATGACAGATTGTTTAAAACTTAATGTTTTAAATTTAAAAGCTAAAATTTATTTTTAAAAATAGGCATATTTAATAGCCCCATAAAACATCTGCTTACACAATATTCATATTCTCAAGCAGAACTGGAGATAGAATTCCAAGAGAAAATGAGCTGCAGAGGTATTTGCCCCCTGAGATCCTGCGGGAAGATTATTTAGATCTGCAGAGGATTTGCTCCTTTTTTTATTATCACCAGCACTTACTGAAACATATTTTGTTCTGAGAGGCAGACTTCTTTGACAGTTTATATAGAGAGACCACCGGGGTGCAAGAATCCTATTCTGTTCGATCCTGCACATCATTCTTAATTTTGAAGCATTCTAATGTAATTATTCTTGCCTCTGTGCTTAAAAGCAGATTGATCATCAGAATCAGCTGAACGGTTGAAATCACTTCTTCATGATTCACTTTCTAGTGTGGATTTCTGAAAGCTGACTTCCAGCTTATGCTCATCTCTCTAGGAGAACTTGATTTTCTGCACAGCATTGTTTAGCTTGTACATCTCGAACACAACCTTGCACGTATTCCTGATTTGGTATCTGGTGCCAGACTAAAACAAATTGTCCATCTCAAAATTATGCACTAATTATCTGAGAAAGGCATTCTTCAACCTTTTCTTAGATGCTTATTTTGTGCCATATACTGACTAGTTGCTGTAGATACAGAAATAAAGAAGGTATTGTTTTTTCCTGAAAGTGCTAATGAATAACAAAGTTCTGAAATCTATTTATTTTCATTTTTTAAAATTCCTTAAATGTTGAAAAGTCCTTAAAAAATGCTTCATTTTTAAAAATTCCTAAAATGTTAAAATTCACATGTTCAGATATACTTGTGACTTTTATAACGAAGATAGGCTATATATCCTCTAGAGATTGCCCATTAACTTGGATATTTACAATAGGATGAAATGATTTGCATAAATAACTCAGGAATCCAGATAAACTATCTTGCTATTTGGGCAAGGTTATCATTCCATACATGGTTCATTATCTTACAGCAGAATTAATCTTAGAAGGTGAGAGGACTGGGAAGAGTTAAAATTAATACACATTACTGAAGAAATAGAAACTTGTTTAATGGGCAGCCTGGGTGGCTCAGAGGTTTAGCGCTGCCTTCAGCCCAGGGCGTGATCCTGGAGACCCGGATCGAGTCCCACGTTGGGCTCCCAGCGTGGAGCCTGTTTCTCGCTCTACATGTGTCTCTGCCTCTCTCTCTGTCTCTCGTGAATAAATAAATAAAATAGTTTTTTTTTTTTTTAAAGAAACTTGTTTAATAATGAGACCCTGGAACACTTTAATGTTGTAAACTCTCACAGGAAAGTTTCAGGGGACTGCTATCATTTACTCGATGCTTAAGAACGCAATAGGTTGAAATAGAGTAGAAATCAACAGGTCTTAGATATCAAACATCTTAATACTTTGTGCAATTAATAAAGCTGACTCAACTACTTTTCTGATGGCACTATTAGATCTCTCTTCAAAATTAAAAAACAACAACCCCATGGTTCTAATATTCCAGAGACACTGTGAGTATAATGATACAAATTGGGATTTCCAAAAGTCATTATTGCACAATGCTAATTCACTGAACATAGGCCTACTGATGTAAAACATCTCAATTACATGCATCCTTGCTCTTGTTTTTCTGGGATCCAAAAAGATTTTTACTTTGGTTACAGATTTGGGGCTATGACACCTTCATCCTTGGATAGATTTCTTACCTAGTGTCAGGAAAAAGGTGCTTGTTTAATAATCCTCTTTACTATTGCCAGGACACTTTGAGAGGTACATATTTCTCTTTTTATCTTTATCCTCTGCCTCTTATTTGATGTACTTTCTGTACCTAAACAACTTCCTACTAGACATTCTTCTTTTATTTCTCAGTAGGTAACTCAAACCTGACATTAACAGCATTTATTTGTGTATTAGTTAGATTTTGTGATGATGCCCCGATTTTCACACTGGATTATAAGTAGCATTTCTTGTTTATATTATATGCAACCCATGAATCAACTGCATCTCTGCTAAGTGTGACTGGATTCGGCATGAATTCTAATTCTGGGACCACTGTCTCTGGTTGTTCTCATGGCATAGGGTAGGAATGCAAGAGCCCAAGCTATATTACAAGGGAACATTTAAAAATTTACCTAGATGAAATAATAAAATCATGTCTGCTGACATTTCCTTCACCAGAATGGTCACTGGACTATGCTTAAGGTCAGTAAAATTGGTTTTGCATTCTTTGTTCAGGCCAGTGGTATAACAATGAGTAGGAATGCATGACTCTAATATATAGAGAGAATGAACAGTAGATGGCATTAATTTAGTCTACCACAATGTCTCCACCCTGATCTTTTCCCTAAATTGTCCATCTTATCGATCATGCCTTTATTATGTTAATAATACCAACTACATTAAAGTTGGTAATCTTCCTGAACCCCTGTTTATTCCTCAACAATTAATTCACCATCAAAAATGTCATGATACCATCTCTTCAAGTGTCTTCCACTAGCTCTTCATCTGATCACTACCACCTAAATTAGAGGCATCTTGTCATTTGTGTAATCACTATTTCCTTCCTAAGTTGACTATTTAAGGTTTTCTTAAATCCCTTTTCCAAATGAATAAAAAAAAATTTCATTTCAAAAAAATGTTTTATGTAATGGCATTCCTAAATTCAAGGTTATTGTTTGGTTTTCTTTCTTTCTTTCTTTCTTTCTTTCTTTCTTTCTTTCTTTCTTTCTTTCTTTCTTTTTTTTTTTTTTTTGACTTTATAAAGTCATGGGAACTTTAAAGATAAAGTCTTTAAGCCAGAACATAATCACAAGTAGGTCTTTCATGACAAAGACCATTTAGGGTGCCAGCCAAAGTTTCCAAGTTTACCACTCTTCCATGATACTTTTCAGCTAATTGAATATTGATGTTTCTCAGATGGTATCTTCACTCTTAAGTGTTGTCTCTCCTTTCTTTTGTCTATTCAGTTAATGCTTCCACAGGGAGTGCTATCTGGGAAGGCCGTCTTCCATCACAGCCACAGGATGTGTTTAAAGTGGTCTCCTACATGGTGTCAGCACTCTGCATACACACATACGGTATTTGCACTTTATCATGCATATGTATCTATCCCTCACCTGACTTTGAATGTGAACGGGCATTTAGTGATACAATGAAAAAATATTTTCAATTTTTTCGTATATAATTGTTTGCAAAGATTGTTTCATTTGATTTTACTTTTGATATAAATGGACCTTTTCATAGTATGACATTTATAGCATTTTGCCAATAGATAATACAATTTCAATTTATAATAGCTTGATCTGCTATCAAACTTCGGCTAAAGTTATTTGAGTTGAGGCCGAACTAGAGCTTCCTCATATGGAATTCTTAATTCATCCAATTATCCAAATTTTAAAATAAGATATGTCAATGTAAGTCCATAAACTTTATAATTAGTCTGTAAATTAAGTTGTATCATTCCCTAAAATCCAAAAAATGAAAAATGAGAGCACAGTACCTTAAGGATGAAAGAAGTTAAAACTATTGGTTAAAAATTAATCTCATGTGATTACCAACTATCACACTAATCAGTTTATGGGTTGTTTTTTTGTTTGTTTGTTTGTTTGTTTTTTTGGTTTTTTTTTTAGTTGCTGTGGATATGTTACAGAATTTAATTTCTTCATATTAATTTGATTCAGATATTATTTGCTCCTGTTGGGAGATCAATCTGGCATGGTTCCTGAGTGTCCTTGCCCATCTTTGCTGAATATATCAAATAGCAATGTCCAAGTGTTCCCTGATAATGAGTAGTTTCAGTAGTCATGTAGACACTTAAGTATGTCAAGGAAACCATGTGTGACTACTAGGCAAGTCTTTGTTCCCAAAGAGAGAAGACTGGCTTCTTTTCTGCTCACTACAAAAAGTGTTGATCCCTTGAACCTAGATTCCTTGGCTGTGGCACAACTACCTCGTATGCAGTCTCTATCTGGGCCCGCTTCATCTCCCCTGGCTCTCAATCTCAGGAAAACCTGCACTACCATGCTGATGCCTCTGCTGTTTGCACTGTTGTAGGTAGTAAACTGTTTTCCCCCATTCCTTGAGTTTCAGTATTATCAGGTTGTGGTATGCTTACTTGTTTGCTTTTTTTGGTCATCTTACTGCTTTTTGTTTGTTTGTTTGTTTTTTAAAGACTTTATTGGGGGGTGTGGGCAGAGGGAGAGGGAGAGGGAGAGAGAATCTCAAGCCGACTCCACACAGAGCACAGAGCCCCATGTGAAGCTGGATCTCACAACCCTGAGATCGTGATCTGAGATGAAATCAAGAGCTGGATGTTTAACTGACTGAGCCACCCAGGTACCCCAATCTTGCTCTTTGCTGTCTTTTCAGGTTGGGGTCCTTCTCTCAGATTTCCTTTCTTTCCAACTAATTGTTTTTCCACATTCAAAAATAACCATAGTCTCAATGTACACTATTTCCTCTTATAATTTGACAAATGAAACTGCATACAATGTGAACACATAAGGACTAGCTCGCACAAAACTTTGGTTGCAGCTGCCAATTTACAAAGCCTTTTATTTTTTTTATTTATTTTTTTTTACAAAGCCTTTTAAAATTGGATTTATGCCACACAAGTAGAAGCATTCGGAGATATCTTTTTCTTAAAAAAATCTTTATTTCTTCATAATTTGAAATTATGTATCATTATGTCTTTAAAATATCTATTCAATATAGTCAGTGATCCGATTACTCTGATTTTTATCCATTTGAGCTGACATAATCATTCTAATGTACCTATGAAAGTTAGAACTCAAACAGGCTTCTATATTTTTTCTTGAAATAAATTTGGTTTCCTTTAGATATTAGTTGATTCTATAAGAGCTTTTATTTCCATTATTCTTAATCTTGTGTTTCTGCTTCTTTAGTATCTGTAAAGTAGCATCTGTGTAGGCATATATCACTAAGAGGTATTTTGTGATGAAAATAATTTTTTTTTTTTTTTTTTTTACTATAGGGTTTCTTCAAGTCTTTCTATTGATAAATGCATGGTGAAACTTTAAGTAGGAAACATAGGGTGATGTTGTTTCCCAAAATTAATTTACCATGAAACCCATCCTCCTCACCTCCAGCAGAAAAAATGTAAATAGTGATACACTGTGAAGAATTGTTCCAAAAAGGATGGTGTGACACACCTCCTTGGTGATCATACCCAAAATGTATTATTGCAAATGATTTGTATTCTAGGGTTCTGTATGTTATCGTGATTGGAGGAACCCTGAGTTTCTTAGTTTATACAACTTTGGCACCATAAAAGTTTTTCTTTTTATAGTACTTTCAACCATAACTTTTCTACATGGTTAAATAAAGGATTGATAAAATGCTCTATAAACCAACATTAGCAGCAGTGATTTTCTTTATTAAATCCAAAACAAGTCTTTACATGAAACAAGTATAACTTTAATATTACTTTTGTTATTAATTTTAAGGCAGTTGTTAATGTAAAATGTTATAAAATGCTCAGTTAAAGGTATGTTACTGAGAAGTTGCTATTGAGACTATAGTCTGTATCTGTAGGTGGGTAACAGATTCGGAGGATTTAATAATTGAACTAATAGAACCCTACACTCAAACTGGATCTTTCTGATAAGAAAATTGGAAGTATAAATAACCACATTACCGTGTTGCCTTTTAGAGGAATAATGCACATGTTTAGATGAATTACAGATGATTATTATATTAGGAAAACAAATGGGTAGGAACTGCAGAATTAATAAAATTCTCACATGACCTTTCTATTGTGAACTTTTGTTGTTAATTACAACACTAAGCAAATAACAGAATAAATGAGACTCAAGTTGCAGCCATAATTCTAAAAAGCACATGAGTTGTCCATACATATTATTCTATTGCATTTTATTCACTTTATTGCCTGAGCACTTTTCTGCATTTTAATTTCTATTTTAGTGTCACTATAAGCCAATATAATAAAAACTCATTCTAGAGAGTTAAATTTGAGTAATTAAGCAATTCAGCAGTTCTGGATCCCCACCAAATAGTTTTTAAACATGCCTTGTTATGATATGTAGACATTTCTTATTTGTTTGCTTTTTCATTATGAATGGCCTGGGACATATAGATGACAACTTAGGAACTCACACTTTGAGGAACAGACCAAGCAGCCCTCTCTACATTGCAGCTACTATTTCTTATTTTTATCCTAATCATAATATTTGTCATCTCTAGCATCTGCAGGGAACAGTGTTCCTGAGGGCACTAGGCCTTGGCAAATTAAATGAGCATTTTAAAATAAGCAGTATTTAAAATATTTAGAATAAGCATATTTTAAAATGAGCAATAATGAAAACCTTTATGGCACTGATTTTGGGAACACAAAACTAAAACCCATTTTAAAGACTGGCTTGCTTCCTTAGGATATTGCTTCACATAATTATATAACTTAAAGAATTTTATTTATCCTTTTGTAAACCTGTATCAGTGTAGAAAGTGACTTACACTGCTTTTCTAAGAGAAAGATGGTATTCTAAGGATATTATTTTTAAATTAAGTCAGATAACAGGTATATTTGAAAAATAGTACTCATGTTTTTCTTGGAAAAATTACAAAGAAGATTTTAATGAGGAAATATTACTTATCCTAAACAGAACTCTGTTAATAAGATGCTTAAACCATGTAATTTATAATACTTTGATAATATTAACATATGATGAATGAGGGAAACTTAATAATCTTTGGGATATTTAGAGGTTTTCTAATTAGATAAAACAGGCAATTAAATTCACTTATGAGGGCATCCTAGAAGGATAGATAAATTATTTTATTTTTGTAGATCTCACTACACCATCCAAATTTAATTTTACCAATTTTACTTTCCAATTAAGTTCAGAAATGGCAAGAATGTGTTACTACTCATACATGTCATTTATTCATTGTTTTACTTGTCAATGAATTATTAAGGATCTACCATTTTTGCTGTCCAATGTTCAAGGCAGTGGGTATATAAAAGGAAATAAAACAGCCCATTCTCTCAAGTATTTCAAGTAAGAAAAAAATTCACTTAGCTTCTCTGTTAATTGTATGCTTTCTTTGACAGAAAAGTTGAAGTTTTGTGCTTCCTGTAATTATTTGTTTATGTTAAAAGCAGGACATTAGAGACTTCAAATTTCTTTGTCGATGTTTGTGTTGGTGTTTGGAGGAGTATTTTATGTATTGTTAGATAGAAAAAATGTGTAAACAGGTTCAATCAAGCCTAAAGAAGGACTAAATCATTGTAATCTAGTGGAAAGTTTATCCCAGTGATGAATTCTAGTATATTGAAAAAAATGAACTTCCATATGCCCTTGACACATCTAAGATCGAGTATCATGAACAGCTTCAGATAATTTGGAGGAAAGGTTGACAATACATGTTACTGAAAAACAGTAGCACTCTGTGGGCTACCTAACGGTATGTTTCCTTTGCTCTAAGTTTTCTGACAGTGGATTTTTTTTTCTTTTCCCTACTCTGCTCTACAATTTCGAGTTTAGCTCCTGACAGCATTTTAGTGTGTAAGGCCAACACGCTAATATAGGTTCACCTGGGGTCCTCTTTTCTGATAATCCAATCTTGAGCTCTTTGAAGATTTCCGCTCACTGTGTAGAAGGGCAAATGGGGTTAAACAAAAGAAAAAAAGAAAAGTTAGCAAGATGAAAGAAGAAACTTTCTTGATGACACTAAAGCACTAAAGGGTCAGTTCTATTTATAAAAGAGGATTAGTATTAGCTCACTGAACATTTACAATTCAGATGACAAGAAGATACTTTTAAGAGCTGATTTACTATTCTCAGGCCAGTGCTCATGCCAAGTGAGCTAAAGTAACTTCACCAGCTGAGCTAGTAAAAGTACTTCATATACTCATCTAAGATCTCCACAAGAGTGGCTTTTTGGCCGCAACAACAGGACCTGCAGCTGTCAGCTTTCTCCACTGTCACCAGTAGATATCACTGCAGTCAGTTAGAATTACTACGGAGCATTTCAGATGGAGACACATGCATCTTTTCCCTCGTGCTTAGGCAGCTGCCCAAAGGTCACTAATCCATGACTAGAGGGAGGAAGTCTTGGCAGAGATGGGACTCATGCATTGACTGAACAGCTATAATCATCCGTCCACATGTCTTAGCGAGAACATCAGACTGATATCTCAACACAGCAAAATGAGTTTCCTTTAAAAATGCATGATATATCTTTTCATTGTTAAACAGGTTAACCCTAGTCACTGTGGCAACTTTCCCGTCATTTGGAAATGGTCATATGAAAAATGGTCATAGGAAAAGAATATGTTAAGTGGTTACACCATTAGTATTCCCTAAAATAATAATAGGAAACTTGGTGTTACCTCTCTCTTTTCTTTTCTTTTTTCCCCAAAGTGTTCTTCAATAATGAAGAACACGTGGGAGTAACTCCTTAATATAAATATTAATGATTAGGTCATCATATTATTTCAACCTAAAGATTTTGGTAGGCATGCCATTTATTGATTTTGGTTAATTAAATTATGTCTTTAATTGTTTCAGTGTATTTTAGGTTTTAGATTCTGAGCTTTCAGAAGGCGTGGGGGTGGTGGCAGACATTACATTTTCTATACTTCAAGTTATCTCTATATTAGAATGTAGGCAGAAATAGAGAGGAGGAATTATTTCAAAAAGTGATATGAAATCAGCATTCAGTGATAGGAAATTAATGTCATAGTTTACTCCTGAACCAACCGTAATTCATTTCTTAAAAGATGCTTTATGGTTATTGGCAAAAGTAATTAATGCTACTACTGTCTTTTGGAGAAAAAAGTTTTATTCTGAGTTATGTAACTCTGTTTATGCCAGGGCACAAAAGAAAACCACATCCATGAAATTTATAAAGTAACTAAATTATTACTTAGGTTCTGAGAAGAACGGTTTCATATTTATATCTATGTGATATTAAGGGAAATGGAGTCTTGGGAGTAATATTATAATTTGCTTCAAATAATTCTCTTCTTTGGATTTGTGGAAACAATAATTTCACAGAGTTCACAGATAACTAATTCCAGGGAAAAAAGGACATTTAGCATTTGCCTTAATTATCTTTATTTAGAATATCATTAGCTTATTAGCCAGTGCCAGGTTGGATTTTGTATGTTTAATGTTTATGTTTCTAACTTAGAAAGCTTCACATCCCAAATGGTCACAAGATGGTGCAGCAACTCCAACCGATTTGTTTCTCTTTACTGAATAAACACTCAAAGCAGATAGGAAGATCTCACACCTCTCTTTTTTAATCAGAAAGAAAACCATTCCTCTTCAATTCTGTCTCTCTGTATGAAAATCCAGCTGAAAGAGATGCTGATGAGTAATCTCCTCCTCGTAAGGAAGAAGAGGAAACATTTTTTCTGGTTAGAGACAGATGGTGTCGGCCACATTCACCATAATTATAACAAGAAAGGACATCTTTATGAATCTTTATATGAGTGAGGGGGACGTGGGGGTCACTCCCTTTGCATTATGTGTGTGCGGGTGATCTTGGAAACTAGAGATGCCTGGAGATCAGCTTTCAAACTTTTGTAACCAGTGAAGGATTGAAAGGTTTGAAGGATTGAAAAATTATGGAGGAGAGAAAAAAGTCTCTTTGATGTAGGGGATTATTACATTTGTTTACCTTGATGACAAGACTATGTCAAACTACAAGTTTGACACCTATTTTAGAAAGTATGTGTCATGACTGTGAATGATTGATATTTGTAGAGTAAAAATTTTATCAATAATAACAGCTGATATGGCTTGTTTTCCAATTGTATAATGTCATTTTTCACAATTCTCAGAATAAAAACAATGAACCTGTGAAATATGAATAATGGAATCTGGATAAAAAAATAAGGAGATGCATTTTAAAAGGATCTGATTAAGAGTGAGACTGATCTATAGCTAACTAGACAAAAATGTACTTTTAGAAGAGGAAAAAAAATACTGGGTACTTAGCCACATTTTCTCCCTTAATATTAGGGAAAATGGAATTGAGGCTGGTAATTTAGTGCCATGACAAACTCATGTTATTTCTTTTCTATTTTGAGTTTTGCTATTTGACACACTGAAATATATAACTGAGATAGCAAAGAAGGGACTTGCATGAGAAGAAATTGGAAATAAATCCTACAGTTTTAAAACAGGTCATGTAACTTGAAAGATTCGTATTGAACTCTTTTGCTGAATTCAAAGTTCTGTATAAATAAGATTTCAATGAATGGAATATTTTGAAAAAAGTTCCCTTCCTGCTCTGATATGTTTCTAGTAAATGCATAAGCATTTTAGAACAATAAGAACTCTCTGATAAGTATCACTTTCAAAATATAGTGCATGCTTTTATATTGACTTAATCTTGAATATCTACAATGACTTCCCATAATATCCTGAATTTTTAAGGCAAGCATTTTTCTTGCATAACCATATATTTCAATATTGTTTTAAAGTTTGATTGTTTCGGGAAGACTGTTGTCATCCAAAGGCTGATTTATTCACTGAATATGGTATTTGAAGAAGTGCCCAGCAAAACATCATGTGCAAATAGGCCCATAACACATCCATTTGTGAGTGATGGTGAGGTGATGGCAGATTATAACCAATCTACTCTGTTGTCCCCTTTATCCCTTGGAAAATACTATCTATACTAAATCACTGAAAATGTCTTATTCAGTATTATAAGTGAGATAGTATTACATAATTCACAAATGTCAGTTTGTTTAGTAGCATAGAATTTAAAATTTACAAATAAAATTAAGATGAGTAATAAATCTCACTGATGAATAAAGAATTTTAAAAAACACTTGATTATCTCAATGCAATGTAGATATATATTGCTTAGTCTATGAAGATCGAAAAGAAACAAAAATAAATGAAGTGTTTTAGGAAAAGGTTCAAGTATCTTGTAAGGGTACAAGGAATCTATTGAGATGAATTTGATGATTTTTTTTTTTCCATTTCAACTTAAAATTTTTCTTTCCCAACACAGGAACGAACAAAATAATTACCAGTCTTAGTCTTAGAAGGTTTGTCTTTTTATCATTTAAAAATTATTTATTGCATATCAACCATATGCTAGAATTATTTTTAGGTATTAAAGATACCTGATTCATTTATTTCTCCTGATGCCTTATGCAAAGAAATTTTATCTTTTTTAAATTTTAATTTTTTAAAAAAGATTTTATTTATTTATTCCTGAAAGACAGTGGCAGAGGCATAGGCAGAGGGAGAAGCAGGCTCCCCCTGGGGAGCCCAAGGCAGGACTCTATCCCAGACAGGGATCACGCCCTGAGACCAAGGCAGACACTCAACCTCTGACCCACTCAGGCATCCCATATATATATATATTAGTATGCTATAATAAATACAAATATATATAAAAAATATATATATTTTAGTATGCCAACCTAATCGTGTATGATTCTCAATGCACTATCTTGCCTTATTACATTATTCCTTATATAATCTATGATACAGAAACTGATTGGGGCCCCAACGCAAGTGTAATTTCTAGAAAAGGCCTCTAAAAAGAAAAGTAATTCAATAACATTTCACTCAAAATATATTATATATATCTTGCATATTATCTTCACATTTGTAAAACCCCATCAAATATCTGCTGTATCAACACAGAATACTCGTATTTGCACATGAAACACACACACACACACACACACACACACACAGACGTGCGCATGTGCAGATACCACCCCCGACTGAATTAGATTTTTAGGAAAATACTTCCTCCCTCAATCTCCCCTTATTATTAAGGTTGAATTAAACAACGTTATGGAAACTGGTGTAGAAGATGAAGCCCTACATGTTCACTAAGATCATTGGTAGTATATACATTGCCTCTTATGAACTTACAGCATGATTTAATCTTTCTATGCCTTTGGGGATTTCAATGCTTACTATCTCACTTACCAATGAAAATTACATATGTATATGTGACAGCCTTCATAAAATTTATTTTTGTTACTCTAAATTTCTCTAATACAGATATGAAATTCAATTAGATATCTTTTGTTCTTTAAGAAACTGTTTTATGACTGTAAGGCTTATAACTACCTTGAATGTACAACACCATGAACATTTAATCTAAGCTAGTATTTTATTTTATTTTATTTTATTTTATTTTATTATTTTATTATTTTTTATTTTATTTATTTTATTTCATTTTAAGCTAGTATTTTAATTTAGTATTAGAATATCATAATGTCATGTGGCTACAAAATAAGCAGGGGAGCTATTTCACATTAACTTTTAATCTACATATTAAGCTTTAAACTATTTAATTATTCAGATTGACCTGTGGAAAGTTAGTTTTTACCCTCAATTCCACTGCCCTTTTTGATTTTCCAGTAATTTTCAAAATTTTATAATAAAGTATTGTTTGTTAGCAACAGGGATATTTTATTATAGTTTGATAGGAAGAAGTATAATTCACTCCATAAGCCAAAGATGTTACAAACCAAAGCAAGTTTTCTTTCTTTGAATTAAATATTATTCTCTTGTAGTTAAAAATAACGAATTTATAAATATGAGGGCCCATGTTATACATTTGGGAAAAGAAATGCAAATTTATGAGTCAATATCATGATTATTAAAAAATATATGTTTAATATATTACAGTTGACTATATTCATGGTTTTATGCAAAAATATTCTCAGAGATCATTTTGATAACATTTTTGGTAATTTTAGCACAGTATGAAATTTCATGTGAAGCGTGAAATACAAGTTAAACACATTTGTTTCACAAAGTTTCTGTTTTTTGCATTTCTTATTAGTATCTGAGGAAGTTCAGAAACTTTCTAACATGAAGTTCTTTGAACTCACTGCTCTTTGTTATATTCGCGGCTCTTTGATTGCAAAGAACGGAGACACACAGAACTACTTAGGAACAGTGGGCCAGAGATTTGCTATGGTCATATGTACTTTAGTGTTTAGAGATTCCTGAGTTAGGGGACAAGAAACAGGGAACCAGGCTGCCTGAAAAGTAGATCTGGAAACATGATATGGAATCAGGTGAAGGCGTTTTTCATTTGTCATTCTTCCAGAAATAGAAATAGAAATTTAGAACTTAAACATATCCTTTACCCATTTTGTGATTTTTGCATAGAATTTGTTTAGTTTTGATTTTCAGGGTGTATTGATGATTCATTGTCAATATAGTCTTTAAATACAAATGAAGCATAACAATGTGAATATAACTAACACTCTTGAAGCCTATACCTAAAAGTGGCTAAGATGGCACATTTTGCTATGTATATCTTATGACAAAAGTGTGAAAGAGCAAAATAAGTCGATTAAAATTTACTATATGTTAAAATAAATCTACATAATCTTGGCTATACTTACATTGCAGTACTTAAAAAAAACATTGAAAAAATAAAATACTGATATTGATTATGGTCTGTGTGTTCCATAATATTTAATTTGGCAATTAATAAGAAATAATTTAACATATGCAGTTATTGAACAAATTGAGATCACTTATATGTTAACATCCTGCAGTATAATTTTCCCTAAGTATAAGATTACCATAGAATTTGTTGTCATTACAGGGAGAATTTTGAAAGAGCATAAGAATATGGGAAACAAACCAAGGCAGTGATTATAAAGTTTAATTGTACTGGGCAAATCTGAACCTGAATTTAGCCACTCTCTATGTGCAAATAGTAAAACTGAAGCCCAAATTGTTTAAGTGCTAGGCCAAAGGAAGTAAAAAAAAAATAAAGAAATAAAATTAGCATTTATTTTAAGTAAGTAAATTTTATTACCTCTGTTCTATTCCAAACTAATCAGTTTTTATATGAAACAAGTGAATTGTGAATTCATTTCCATATTAAAACTGTGCCATTTAGTAATACAGGTAAATAAATGAAAATACAAATAAGTAAAACATGAAAATTATAAAAATACTATGTCTGATAAACTACATTTTTTTAAAGAACTAAAATCATGATGATTAATCTTTTGTTTCTAATTATAAGTAATAAAACAGACTACTTTTACTCTATTGGATTTGTCTTTGAAACTATACAAAGAATTATTAAAAAGTATATCAAATAAGACTCTTAAATGGTTTTTAAGTCTAATCCAAATTCCTTTTCCATCATAAGATTTAATGGTGGTATTAATTTGTCACAAATAATTGATCTAATGGCTCAGTGTAGTTATTTTTCAATGGGCTGTACATAATTTACTTCTAGTTGAAAAACCAAAAGGATATTCTAATGATGTTTGAGATTTAAAATTGATGCAATATGGGATCCCTGGGTGGCACAGCGGTTTGGCACCTGCCTTTGGCCCAGGGCGCGATCCTGGAGACCCGGGATCGAATCCTGCGTCGGGCTCCCGGTGCATGGAGCCTGCTTCTCCCTCTGCCTATGTCTCTGCCTCTCTCTCTCTCTCTCTCTCTTTCTGTGACTATCATAAATAAATAAAAATTAAAAAAAAATAAAAATAGAATTCTCTTCATTTAAAAAAAATAAAAAATAAATAAAATTGATGCAATATAAAATACCTAAGAGCACCTGGGTGGCTCAGTTGGTTAAGCATCCAACTCTTGATTTCAGCTCCGGTCCTGATCTCAGGGCCCTGAGATGGAGCCCTGCATGGGGCTCCACACTGAGCATGGAGCCTGCTTAAGATTCTCTCCTTCTTCCTCTACTCTTCCCCCTCTCCACTCAAGCATGTGTGCACTCTCTCTCCTAAATAAAAATAATAATAAATATATATAAAAAATTAAAATATCTAAATACATTTTTCCTCAAAATTAGTAAGCAATTATCAAGGCATGTAATTCTGGAGAGAAATATCTACTATTTGATTGTCACTTAGTAAGTAACTCATTAGCAAAGCACAGCTCAATTAATCCGCATCAACTACTTAACACATAAACAAAATTAATAAAACGTTAGATTATGCTTGTGTTGATATTAGCACTATGATCTAACTTCCAGATTAACAGATTTATATTCCAGCATAGTTTTAAAATTACATACTTAAGGGACTTTAGGGAATTCAAAATTTAATAGATGTAATTAACTTAAAAGATACAAGGTAAACAGAAGCACAATTTATTTTTTAGGTTTAAAAAAACTGCATTAAATATACTAGCCTTTCTCAATGACAGCAGTAGCCAATAGTTTCCCTTCATGTTGAAATCATGAATCAATGGATGAGTTACTAGTTTCTTTTAATAAGCAATCAGAAAGTTTCGGTATGGATAATCAAATATACCACAATAATATAAAATACAGAGAACATTCAGGATATACTTGCCTCTTTGGTTAAAAACAAATGTGTATATAATGGTCAGCAAATCAGAAGGAATTCATTTAGTTACTATAATTGCCAATTTTTCACAAACATTTTCCTAGGTAATGTTCTAGACTATAGGGTTCATTTATATTCTATTATGTTATGCAGACAATAAAGCAATACAGAGAAGGCAGGTTAAAGGTTCTAAGAAGTAAGGAAAACTCCTTTGAAGAGTAAAATTCTAAGGGCTGATAAAATATGAATAGGTATTTTGGAAGGAGAGATTTGTAAAGACCCGATCTATAATGAAGAAAGGAAGTGTGCTCTGAAAATATGTCAAATAAAGGGATTTCTGGCAGAGGAAATATAAGTGTCAATGCAATGAGGCCAGAACAAACGTACTGTTTTCTGAAGAAACAGGAAGGCCAGAAGAATCCTCACATTCTACTAGTCAGAAGGAATGGGTTGTCTTATGACCACGACTAATCATCTCAAGTCACTGGACTTCAGTTTCCATAACTGTATGGTAGAGAAAAATCTGGCCTAACTACCTCAGAGTTGGGAAGTGGTATTATTTGTTAAACCATATTGAAAATTGTAAAGAGCTATAACATTGTAAGTTATTGTTTTAGAGCTATATATGCTATATTGTATATGATACAATATGAGCAGTTTGAGTCACTGTGCCTGGTGGATATGACAGTAAGTAGAGATGTTTACTTGGTGAAGTGTGTCCGAGTGAAAATAACTTAATTTATTTCATAGTTTAAAAGATATTTTCACCATTTAACCATTTCTGCTTCTCTCAAATTTCTTCTGAGTTTCAGTTTACATATTGATAAACAAGAGTAACAAATCCAATTTTTAGGTTTTTGGTAAAAATTTGTTGAGATGCTATATACAGAATATTAGCAGAGTGCCCAGTATATATTAGTCACCAAATAACTAGAGGCTTTAAAGCTGTAATTGTCTATTTATGATAATTATGAGCATGAGATGTACCATAATATAGTATCTAATCTCATATAAATTCATATGTAAAGTTCTTAATCACTGATGGAGAACATATAATTATACTATAAAGCAATCATAGATAAGAAACAAAATAAACACACCAAGTATATTTGGAAGTCAGTAATTTTATTAAATAATGAAAGTTTTGGAATAGTAGAAGCACTGAACTCATAAACACATTCACATTTTTAAGAACATTCTGTTTTGATTAACCAAAATAATTAAATACACACACCATTGGCTTTTAATTAAAAAAGATAGCTATGTTATTTCATAGACCTCTTGAATCATAACAAGTGTGGTAGTTTTGTCAGAAAATATCATCTAAAATAAGATATTTTAACAGAAGCATAATGTGTGTTTCTGCAAAGGGTACAAACCATGGAATTATATAATTTGATGGGTGTGTATTTAACAGCTAATCTGTATTAAAATTTATGGATACCGTGATGAAACAAATTCCTTCCACTGTTGATATAACCTAATTTGGGCAGGATTGCCTCATAGACACAGATACAACATAATGTAGTAAGTTAAATGAAAGTAGGTATACAGAAATCAGGCTGTGTGGTGTGAGATTAGTTATGAAAGGCATTTGGAATGATGGAACTGTAAGTGAAGACTTCAAGGTTTAAGATCCAGCCAAGTCAAAATCAGGAGGATTTGAGTGTTGTAGGCAGAGGGGAGAGCATGAGCTAAAACGTCCCCAAGAGATTTAAGAAAAAAAATGATCAGAGATGATGGATTTTTCACTTTCTTTCTTATGATAATGATTCCATGTGTTTATTATACATATTTCAATACTTAAAAATTGTAGAGCTCATCCAGCGTAATGTTTTTTTTTTTAGCATTTTTTCACATTGCCAGGCCCATAGTAAGTTAAAAAAGAACTTACCAAATTGTGCACATTAGTCATGTGCAGTTTATTATATACCAGCTATGTTTCAATGAAGCTGTAAAACATTTTGTAATGCTATCTAACAATGAATGTGGAGTGAGAACATAGGTAAGTAGTCGGGGATCAATCTGTAATTAATATATATATTGTATATAATATATGTATTATTCCATAGAAAGTTACATTTTTTAAATAGAAAGGTCATTTCTAAACTATGTATCAGGTCCAGCTTCCTTTCCAAGATAACCACTAAAACTTTTGAAGAACAGATAATCCCCATAGTTTTTCCACGTACTTTCCACAAATACCATAAAGGTGAATTGTCTTTTTTATTTTGTCCTATCAAGGGGAACATGACAACATCATGGCTTTCTACTGGTGATGTTATCCTTGATTATTGAGGAAGATGATATTTACCAAATTTTCTGCACCGTAAATCCCTTCAAGTTCATAGATCCGCTCCTTTACTCCCTTAAATGTAGCTATATCATTTATGTATAATTAAATTCATTCTTATACAACCTGCTTTGCATTCTGGGACCCCTGATAATCATGCTTTTGTTTTGATTTTAAATCAGCATCCAGGAAAATTCACTCTGTGGGTTTTGACAAATGCCTCCTCCTACCCACTATACAGTACAATATGGAACCATTCAGTCACCTCCAAATGTTTCTACCTGCTGCTCCTTTGTAGACAACCTCTTTCTACCTTTCTCCTTGACAACCATTGATCTATTTTCTATCTCTGTTGTGTAGCTTATTCCAGGATGTCATGTAAATTAGATCCTACAACATGGAGCCTTTGGGAGCTGGCATCCTTCACTTAATAAAGTATCTTTAAGAGCTATTCACATTGTTGCATGAATCAATAGTTTTTTTTCTTTATTGCTGAGTAGCATTTAGTTGTATGGATATTATACAGTTTGTTTATCCTTCATCTGTTGAAAGATGTTTGAGTTATTCCAGGTTTTAGTGATTATAAATAAACTGCTATACACAGATTTTGTGTCAACGTGTTTTCAGTATACACGTGGAAACTTCCAAAAAATGGAATTGCTAAATTATATGATAAGTGTTAATTTTTTGCCAGTTATTTTTTCCTCCAAACTCTTTTTAATTCAAATATAATTTTCATAAAATAAATAATAGGTATTATATGGAATTCAATAAGTTTTAAGTATCCATTTCTTCCTGTTAACTAAATCCAAATCGGGATTTAGAGCATTTTGATCATCCCAGAAAGTTCTTTACATTCCTTTCTAGTCAAACCCCCTTTCCCAAAGGTACAAAGAGACAACTGCTATTCTGATTTTTATCTCCATAGATTAAGTTAATCAATTTATAATTTCATCGAACAAATGAAAAATACAGTATGAATTCTTTTGTGTTTGGCTTCTTTTCCTCAACTACATGTCTTTGAAATTGATTCACTTGTTTTATGAATTAATCATTCTTTTTTACTGGTGTTTTCTCATAAAATTAATTATCACGCTTGGTGTATTCATTCAATTGTTTGTGGATGTTTTAGTTTCTTTTCCCGAGATTTTTTGAGTGCATGAATAAAGATAAGATTAAAAACAATTGCATAAATATTTTGTAGAGAAACATCTTCATTTCTTTTGGGTAAATTCATAAAAGTGAAATCACTGGGTAATGGGTGGTTGTATTATTACTTTATAGCTGACCAACAGCATTTTACAGTTCTTGAATCATTTGATACACCCACTAAAGTATGTTACGGTTCCAAGTGCTACATGTCCTATAGTAATATTGATATTATCTTTTTATTTTAGCTATCCCAAAGGGTGTGGCATAGTGTCTCATTGTGGTTTTAGCTTCCATTTTCTTGATGAATAAAAACTGAAAAAACATTATTTGTTACAGATATGTATTAGGGATATTTTCTTTGCAGTTACTGGTTTCACTTTTATTTTTTAATAATGGGTTATCTTTTTTTTTTAAGAATCAAGGAGATTTATTATTTATTTATTTTTTAAAAGATTTTTTTTTAAATTTTATTTATTCATGAGAGACAGAGAGAGAGAGAGAGAGGGAGAGGCAGAGACACAGGCAGAGGGAGAAGCAGGCTCCCTGCAGGGAGCCTGACATGGGACTCGATCCTGGGTCTCCAGGACCAGGCCCTGGGCTGAAGGTAGGCACTAAACCACTGAGCCACCTGGGCTGCCCTAAATGGGTTATCTTTATGGGCAAGATATTTTTAACATTAATGATGTCCAATTATTTTTTCCCTTTTAGATAAGTTCAATTTTTGACCTAAGAAAATTTTACCTACCCATGGTTTTGAACATGTTCCACAACTTTTATTCTAGAAGCTTTTTAGTTTTACATTTTACATTTAAGATATTTCTTATTGACCTTACATTCTCCTATCAACTGTTTTCTTTTACTTCTAGGTTCTTTGTGATTACTACTGTTTATTACTTACAATGTGAACTGTCATATCATTTGTCACTGAGTCATATTTCTTTCTTCTTTTTTAATATTTATGAATCATCTTCATTTTCATTGTATTTTTACACAGTCAAGGTCCTCAAGGAGTGTTCTGAGGTGACAATAGAGCCTTTTTTTTTTTTTTAATTTTTATTTATTTATGATAGTCACAGAGAGAGAGAGAGAGAGGCGCAGAGACACAGGCAGAGGGAGAAGCAGGCTCCATGCACCGGGAGCCCGACGTGGGATTCGATCCCGGGTCTCCAGGATCGCGCCCTGGGCCAAAGGCAGGCGCCAAACCGCTGCGCCACCCAGGGATCCCAATAGAGCCTTTCTTAAGGGGGAAAGCATTCAATATTTCACTATTAATTATGAGAAAGTTCTCTTCTACTTCTGATTTGCTGAGAGGTCCTACATATTTAATCCTACATATTTAATTTTGGCAGGTAGTTTCTCATCTTTTATTTGGATTGCTTTTTTTCCCCCTAGTTTTTAAAAACGGTAAATTAAATCGATTTATTTTCAAATGTGAAACCAATCTTTCATTCCTGGGTTTAATCTGTATAGTCAAGTTGTGTTTTTTTCTTGTATTACTGGAATCAATTTGCTCATATTTCTTGAAAATTTTTGCATTTGCATCTAAATTCATGAAGGATATAGATCTATAACTTTCTTCTTAGTAACATCTTTGGAAGGTTTAATAAAATGATTAAATGAGTTAGGCAGTATTTTGTTCTAATCAATAAATTTGTTTAAATATTTGAAATAATTTACTAGTAAAGCTAACAGCTTTCTTATAGAAATATTTTTAAATTATAAGTTCATTGACAAAAAAATAGACACATACTCAAAGTTTCTATTACCTCTTCTAATAGTTTTGGAAAGTTGTGTTTTTCAATGAATTGTCCATTTCTTCTGATTTCCTAAATATTGCCATAATCTTATTCATATTTATTATACATTTAATATTTATATAATATGTAGCAATGATCTTTCTTTAATTCCTGATACCAAAATTATTTTTTTCTTGATTAGTTTTGCTATATTTCTATCCTTTCTATTATCTTAAAAAACTGACTTCTGTCATTGGTATTTTTATTGTTTTCTATTTCATTTATTTTTGCTATTTCATTTTTTCTCTCTCTAAATAATTGAAATTTAATCCATACTTACATCTTCCTTAATGTAGTCTTCTAGCTTCTTTAATTTGCTTTTCTGGCTTCTTAAGTTGAAAACTGCTCAAAGATTTTAAACTTGTCCTCCTTTATAATACAAACATTTAAAACTATGCATTTCCCTCTGTATAGATTTAGTATTAGGATCTGATTTTTTAAAAAGATTTATTTATTTAAAAAGAGAGAGAGAGAGAGAGAAAGCATGTGAGTGGAGAAAGGGATAAAGGAGAGGAAGAGTAAAAATCTTAAGCAGACTGCCCACTGAGTGCAGAGCCCAATGCGGATCTTGATCCCAGGACCACGAGATCATGAAATAAGCCCAAACCATGAAACAAACGCTTCACCAACTATGCCCCACAGGCAGTCATTGATAGTTTAGTTATGTTGCACTTTAATTCTCATTTAGTTGGAAATATTTTCAACCAATAGGGTTTTTACATGTACGTTGCTTAGTTTCCAAACCTGTGGGGAGATAACTGGGTATCTTATGATTTCTACTTTAATTTGATTAGGATCATAGTGGATACTCCATGATTTTTATACTTAAATAATTTGTTTAGTTTGTTTTATGATCTCGCATTTATTTTAGCTGTGTAGTGTTATATAAATAATACTTAATTTAATTGATCATGTTCAAATTTTAACATTCTATTTTCATTAATCTCTCATATTCTTCATCATTATATTTTTATATATCCGCCTTCTCAATTCCTGAGATATGAATATTAAATGCTCCACCATGATTGTAGGCCTATCCTTTTTTAACTTTAATGCTATCAATTTTGTTTTCATGCACTTTGCAACTCTGTTATTTAGTGCATATTTAGGAATATTCCATTGCCATTTTATCTTTAGAAAATGACACTCTACCTCTGGTAATGCTGCTTGTCCTGAAGTCTAGGCCAACTGATGCTAATGAAGCAATATGAACTTTTGAGTTTAGATTTTGCATGATCTATCTTACCTTTTTATTTTTAACCTTTTCATGTCTTCATGTTTAAAATACACCACTTAGAAGCACATAGCTGTATATTAGTTTCTTTCTAAATTATTCTGACACTTGATGGCACGAGCACTGGGAGTATACTATATGCTGGCAAATTGAATTTATTTTTTATTTTTTTGCAAATTGAATTTAAATAAAATACTTAAAAATTTATTCTGATGAAATGCCTGTCTTTTTAATTGGAGTGTATAGTATATGTAATATAATTTAGTTGTTATGCCTCACATATATCTATTTTCCTACATATTTTCTAATTCTCTCTGGCCTGCATTTTTTTTCTTTTCTGCTACTATTTAAGTTTATTAGACATTTTTAAATTTGTCATTTTATCTACTTTATTGGCTTTTTATCTATACTTTTTTATTGTTTGCTTTAATAAAAGTGCAAGTTTAGCTGTAGAAACAGAGGTACTAAGCAGTATTGATTATGTTTAAGATTGCTATATTATGACAAATAATGGCTCCTGAATATATTCTGGTCCAAGTTGTTGGAACTCATGAATATTATATGGCAAAACTAACTTTATAGATAGAATTTTTAAAGATCTTGCAATAGGAAGATTATTCCAGATTATCTTAGTGGTCTTAAATGTAGTCAAAAGTGACCTTATTGGAGGGAGACAGAAGGGGATTTGGCCACAGATAACAGAAAAAAGACAATGTATAATACTTCGCTGCTGGCTCTAGAAGCTCGAGGAGGCAAACAGGTTCTCCCCTAAAGTCTGCAGGGCCTCCTGACACTTTGATTTCAGCCTAGTAAGACCCAATTCAAACTTCTGATTTATAGACCGACCTATTAAAGAATAAATGTGTGTTGTTTTACGCACTCGACTTTGTAGTCATTTCTTAACAGCAGACGTAAGAAACACTTGGATAGGACCTTGTATTTGGAATGTGACCAACTATCATAGATTGTTATGCTTTCTAGAGTTTAGCAGCACCAAGGCATAAAATTAATATGGAATTTTGATTAATTATTTCTTATCTTGAAAATTAGCTTAAGTGTTTGCTGCCAATGTAAGGTATGAAATGATTGGAATTCATCATACACATGAAAAGTACAAAGATTTGAGATGGCTAGAAAGACCCTATCCATTATATTTTATAATTATATTTTACTAAAGAAACAGTTAAATTTCTGTTATTTGTTATGTCAAAACAAATTATCCATCTGTTAAGTTCCCTGTCCCAACAATATTTCTAAGTGGACTCTTAGTCTTCATCATCTCGTCTCTAACCTAGTTAATCTTAATACTCTGGACTTGAAGAACGACAGAACTAGAGAGGTTTTGGGTTAGTGTCTAGTGTCACTTGCAAGTTGAGAAAATGGGAGCCTAGAACTATTAAATATATCATTCTGCTTCTAAGATAGTAAAAGGCCACAAATCAGTTGGTATTCCATAGAATACATTTCTTTCAAATCCTGGAAGAGGGATTTTATAACTTTACATGCATATCTTGGTATTATCTATTTACTTGAAAAGTCATGTTTCATTTACAAAAAGAACAACCACTCTAGGATTTCAGAGGAGGAATGACTTGATCTAGGCCATTCTAATTCAACCTTTTGAATGTGTTGGAGGATTAGGTGTTGGAGGATTAGGTGAAGAAGGCCAAGAGGAAGTTCCTTAAGATAGTTGATTCACAGGCACTCACAGGGAAACCTCAGTAAATGTCACCAGTCTCATCAGAATATTGTTAGCTGTTTAAGCAGGCCATTTTCCTAGAAATGATGGTAGAGCTCTGAAAAGATGGTAGAGCTCAGCATTTTTGACAAGACTTCTCAAATATCTGTCCTCAGCTGCTGGCAGCACCAGCATATGTGTCTCAAGGCTCCGCTTTTGTGCAAAAGCTGCTTCCACCTGCCTCAGAGATTATTTCCCCTTCCACTTTCTAACTCTGGGACAAGTGTCTCCCAGTGGCTTACCCAACCTGAGAACTACGTTTGGGGAAATACAGCTTCTGATTTCTCTCTGCAATGCATAAGAGACCCTAAAAGAAGTACCATGGACACTAAGTTGAACATGGCTTACTTTTCCCTTGAATTCCTCAAGGTTTATGACATTTTATTTGTGGTAATTGAAATAGCCTTTAATAAAAGGGAGGGGATTGGGCTTTGCAATATATTGACTGTATTATTCTCTTGGTTTTGTTGTACTATATTTTGTCTATTAACATTAATCTTCTGTCTGCATATGATTTTCTTCAGGCCCTATCAGCTGGCAGTATAATAGTGTCACAGTAACAGTAACAACACAGTAAATCTAAATTAACTTTCAAACTTGCATTGACTTGCATTGGATTTCTAATGCATGCTTCAGTTTGTCAGGGGCCAGAGTCTTTCTCAACATATTAACACCCATCATTTCATCTTTGATTGGAGGTGACCTCATTAAACATCTTTGGTCATTTACTGGTATGTCCCTGTACACCTGTTGTTGATTTTGTAATAACTGCTTTTCCGTTCTGCATCATCAGTCATCTAGCTGAATCTGTAGGCAGCAGAAGTATATCATTTTTTCCCTAAAGACTAGAATTCTATTAGAGCCCTATCTAATTTGTCCCAAAATGTCTATCTCCAAGGAATTCTGCAGAAGTCCCTGGGATGAATGAGGAAATAAGCTACATTCCATTGGACTTAATTATACTTTTTATTTTCCCCAGTATGTACTATTTTCAAAAAAATAAACATTAAGACATTCCAGAACAGTTTTGCTTTAGAGAATTATATTTAATCTAAAACAGAGAATTTCCATATACTTCACATCCATACTCTCCTATTATTAATGCATCTTACATTGGTGTGGTACATTTGTTACAATTAATGAACCGATATTGATACACTATTATTAACTAGAGTTAATGATTAAGATTTTTCTCATCTTTCCCTAATGTTATTTTTCTTTTCTGAGATCAAATCTAGCATAATGCATTACATTTCGTACTGGTATCTTCTTAAGCTCCTATCAGTTGCGGCATTCTCTAGGAATTTCTTTGTTTTGTGTGACCTTGATGCTTCTGAGCATAATTATGTATTTTCTAGAATGTCTCTCAGGATTTGCCTAGTGTTTTTCTCATGATAAAACTGGAGTAATTCACCTGTGGTACCACACAGTTAGATTGCCTTTCTCATCATATCACATCAAGGCTCCAAACTATCGATATGACTTATCACTGTTGTCTATTTGATCACCTGGACTGAGATGGTGTTTGTCAGTTTTCTACACAGTAATGTAACCTTTCCCCTTTGCACACTCTATTCTTTGGATGAAAGTCTCTGTGAATAGTCCACGCTTAGGGAATGGAGGAAATTATAATCCACTTTCTTCTCTCTCTCTCTCTCTCTCTCTCGCAACAAATATACTTTTATTTTTCTACAATGAATTGAATCTTTGTTTCAAACCCCTTTTACATTTCAGGGGTCTGTTCCATCTTTCCTCATGCTTATGACAAGTCCTGGAAGCTTTTTTATATATCTTTTTATTGAAGATGAATTCACATACAATATTGTAGTAGTTTCAGGGGTACAGCACAGTGATTCAGTATTTATACACATTACAAAATGGTCACCACAATAAGTCTAGTTAAAATCTGTCACCATAAAAGCCGATGACAATAAAGTCAACATTATTTGACCATGTTCCCTATGCTGTATGTTACATCCATGTCTTACTCATAACTGGAAGATTATACCTCTTAATGCCCTTCACCTATTCCATCCATCTTTCCATGGCTCACTGACATTGTTGCAAATGGCAAGATTTCATTATTTTTATGGCTGAGTAATATTCCATTACACACACACATGTATAACATATGTATAAACACATACACACATACCATGTCTTCTTTATTCATCTACTGATGCATACTTAGTATGTTTTCTTAATTTGGCATTGTAAATAATGCTATAGTAACTATAAGGCACATTGTCTTTTTGGATTGCTGGTTTTATTTTCTTTGGATAAATACCTAGAAGTGGAATTGCTGGATTATATGGTTGTTTGTTATTTTTTGAGGAAGAGCTATAGTGTTTTCCATCGTGGCTGTACCAATGTACCTTCCTACGAACAATGCAGAAGAGCTCCCTTTTCTCTATATCTTCACCAACTTGTTATGTCTCTTTGATAATAGCCATTGTGACAGGTGTGAGTTGATATCTTCATTGTGGTTTTGTTTATTTTTTCAAGATTATATTTATTTATTCATGAGAGAGACACACAGAGAGGGGCAGAGACACAAGTAGAGGGAGAAGCAGGTTCCATGCAGGGAGCCCGACGTGGGACTCAATCCTGGGACTCCAGGGTCACACCCTGCTGAAGGCAGGTGCTAAACCACTGAACCACCTGGGCTGCTCTTCATTGTGATTTTGATTTGCATTTCCCTGATGGTTGTGACGTTAATCCATTTTCTTGAGGGCAGAGTATTAACATAAATTATTTGGAATTCTTTTGCACAGGATATTTGTCTTTTCTCCCCAATTTATTTATTAAATCTTGCTAGATATGGTGTTTTTTTTTCTTTTTTTTTTCTTTTTTTTTTTTTATACATTGTTGGGTTAGATTAGCTAATATTTTATTAGACATTTTTGCATCTGGGTAATGAGAGATCTTCTTTATCTTGTTTTGGTATTAAGCTAATGCTGACATTATAGAATTAATTAGGAAGTATTCATCCTCCTTCTATTATTGAAAGATATTATAGAGAATTGGTATCACTGCTTTCCTGAATGTTCAGTAGACCTCACTAGTGCAACCATGTGGACCTGTTGATTTCAGTTTTGGAATATCATTAATTGTTGTTCCAGTTTCCTTAATAGATACAGGGCTTATTAGGTTATCTGTTTCTCCTTGTATGTTTTTGCAGGTGGCATATTTCAGGAAATTGGTTCATTTTATAGAAATTACCAAATTGGCAGCCATAGACTTGTCTATAATATAGTTTATTATCCTATCTATTCAATAATACTTTTCTTCATTTCTATAATTCCTGCTGATTTTTGTTATTTATTTATCATCTTGCTTAAGGCTTGTATTTCTCTCTTTTTTATTTTAAGATTTTATTTATTCATGAGAGACACACAGGGAGTGGCAGAGACACAGGCAGAGAGGGAATCAGGCTCCCAGTGGGGACTCTGATGTGGGACCCGATCCCAGGACCATGTAATCATAACCTGAGCCAAAGGCAGATGCTTAACTACTGAACTGCCCAGGTGCCCTGTATTTCTCTTCTTTCTGTAGTTTCCTACTAGAAAACTTTTAAGTTGCTCATTTTAGATCCTTTTGTTCTCTGATATGTTTTCACTGCTACAAATTCTCCTTTAAGCACAGCTTTCACTGCAATCTGCGTATATTGGTACAAGGAATCTTTATTATAATTTATTTAAATATTTTGTTTCTTCTGACATTTCTTTTTAATTTTAATTTTAATTAATTAATTAATTTATTTATTTATTTATTTATTTTTATTGGAGTTCAATTTTCCAACATATAGCCTAACACCCAGTGCTAATCCCGCCAAGTGCCCCCATCAGTGCCCAGTCACCCCCACCTACCGCCCACTTCCCTTTCCAACACCCCTTGTTCGTTTCCCAGAGTTAGGTGTCTCATGTTTTGTCACCCTTACTGATATTTTCACTCATTTTCTCTCTTTTCCCCTTTATTCCCTTTCATTATTTTTTATATTACTCAAATGAATGAGACAGTATAATGTTTGTCCTTCTCCAATTGACTTATTTCACTCAGCATAATACCCTCCAGTTCCATCCACGTCAAAGCAAATTGTGGGTATTTGTCGTTTCTAATGGCTGAGGAATATCCCATTGTATACATAGACCACAGCTTCTCTATCCATTCATCTGCCGATGGATAAGGGGCTCCTTCCACAGTTTGGCTATTGTGGACACTGCTGCTATGAACTTTGGGCTGCAGGTGTCCTGTTGTTTTACTACATCTGTGTCTTTGGGGTAAATACCCAGTAGTGCAATTGTTGGGTCTGGAGTAGCTGTATTTTTAACTTTCTAAGGAACCTTGACACTTTTCCAGAGTGGCTGTACCAGTTTGCATTCCCAACGGTGCAAGAGGGTCCCCCTTTCTCCGCATCCTCTCCAACATTTGTTGTCTCCTGCCTTGTTAATTTTCCCCATTCTCACTGGTGTGAGGTGGGATCTCATTGTGGTTTTGATTTGTATTTTCCTGATGTCCAGTGATGCGGAGCATTTTCTCACAAGCTTGTTGGCCATGTCTATGTCTTCCTCTGTGAATTTTATGTTCATGTTTTTTGCCCATTTCATGATCGTATTGCTTGTTTCTTTGGTGTTGAGTTTAATAAGTTCTTTATAGATCTTGGATAATAGCCCTTTATCTAATAGGCAATTTGCAAATATCTTCTCCCATTCTGTAGGTTGTCTTTTAGTTTTGTTGACTGTTTCTTTTGCTGTGCAGAAGTTTTTTATCTTGATGAAGTACCAATAATTAATTTTTGCTTTTGTTTCTCTTCCCTTCATGGATGTATCTTGCAAGAAGTTGTTGTGCCCAGGGTCAAAAAGGGTGTTGCCTGTGTTCTCCTCTAGGATTTTGATGGAATCTTGTCTCACATTTAGATCTTTCATCCATTTTGAGTTTATCTTTTTGTATGGTGCGAGAGAGTGGTCTAGTTTCATTCTTCTGCACATGGCTGTCCAATTTTCCCAGCACCATTTATTGAAGAGACTCTCTTTTTTTCCAGTGGATAGTCTTTCCTGCTTTGTCAAATATTGGTTGACCATAGAGTTGAGGGTCTACTTCTGGATTCTCTATTCCTTACCATTGATCTATTTGTCTGTTTTTGTGCCAGGACCACACTGTCTTGATGACCACAGCTTTGTAGTACAACCTGAAATCTGGCATTGTGATGCCCCGGCTCTGGCTTTCTTTTTTAATATTCCCCTGGGTATTTGTGGTCTTTCTGATTCCACACAAATCCTAAGATTATTTGATTCAACTCTGTGAAGAAAGTCCATGGTATTTTGATAGAGATTGCATTGAATGTGTACATTGTCCTGGGTAGCATAGACATTTTCACAACGTTAATTCTGCCAATCCATGAGCATGGAATATTTTTCCATCTCTTTGTGTCTTCCTCAATTTCTTTCAGAAGTGTTCTGTTGTTTTTAGGGTATAGATCCTTTACCTCTTTGGTTAGGTTTATTCCTAGGTATCTTATGCTTTTGGGTGCAATTGTAAATGGGATTGACTCCTTAATTTCTCTTTCTTCAGTCTCATTGTTAGTGTATAGAAATGCCACTGATTTCTGGGCATTCATTTTGTATCCTGCCACACTGCCGAATTGCTGTATGAGTTCTAGCAATCTTGAAGTGGCATCTTTGGGATTTCCGTGTACAGTAGCATGTCATCTGTGAAGAGGGAGAGTTTGACTTCTTCTTTGCCAATTTGAATGCCTCTTATTTCTTTCTGTTGCCTCATTGTTGAGGCTAGATTTCCAGTACTATGTTGAATAGCAGTGGTGAGAGTGGACATTCCTGTCATGTTCCTGATCTTAAGGGAAAGGCTCCCAGTGGTTCCCCATTGAGAATGATATTTGCTGTGGGCTTTTCATAGATGGCTTTTAAGATGGTGAGGAATATTCCCTCTATCCCTACACTTTGAAGAGTTTTGATCAGGAATGGATGCTGTATTTTGTCAAATGCTTTCTCTGCATCTATTGAGAGGACCATATGGTTCTTGTGTTTTTCTTGCTGATATGATCAATCACATTGATTGCTTTACGAGTGTTGAACCAACCTTGCATCCTGGGAATAAATCCCACTTGGTCATGGTGGATAATCTTCTTAATGTACTGTTGGATCCTATTGGCTAGTATCTCGTTGAGAATTTTTCATCCATGTTCATCAGGAATATTGGTGTATAATTCTCCTTTTTGATAGAGTCTTTGTCTGGTTTTTGAATTTAGGTGATTCTGGCCTCATAGAACGAGTTTGGGAGTATTCCATCTCTTTCTATCTTTCAGAACAGCTTTAGTAGAAAAGGTATTATTTCTTCTTTAAACGTTTGATCTGGACAACGTTGTTGTTCCTTCTCCAGCTCCTTTAGATGCAAGGTTAACTTTTGTATTTGAGTTTTTTCCAGTGTTTGGATGGATGCTTGTATTGTGATGTATTCCCCCCTCAGGACTGCTTTTGCTGTATCCCAAATATTTTTTGTCTTTTTTTTTCTTTGCTTCTTTGGAGTGTGAATACAATATACTTTTGATTTTTTTTTCTAGAGTGAATATTATATGCCTAAGTGTAGGTTATTTTCATGGTTGGGTGTGGTAGTTGTTATTTATACTACTTGGGTTCTTTGAGCTTCCTGGATTGGCATCGTTCCTTAATATTGGAAATTTCACAGCCATATTGCTTCAGATATTGCTCATGCTTCATTGTTTCTTTTTTGTTTCAATTCTTTTTAAAACCTCCCTTAATTCTTGGATGTTTTGTTCTATTTTTTCATTCATATCTAGAAAGTTTTGTTGATATATCCTTCAAGCTCACTGATTCTTTCCCAAATCCATCAAGATATTCTTCATTTTTATGACAATATTTTTATTTGTAATATTTCCCTTTAATTCTTTCTTAAAATTTCCACCTCTTAACTTACATTATCCATTTACTTTTTTCTTTTTATCTGCTTTATCCATTAAAACCATTAGCTTATTAATCATATTTATTTTTAAGTTGTCTGCTTGGTAATTTCATCATCTGTGTTATGTCTGAAAATTGGTCCTTATGCTTACTTTGTTTCTTCAAACTGTCGATTTTCCCCTAGCCTTTGGCATGCCTTATGATTTTTGTTAGGAACTAAACATGTTGCGTCCAATAATAGGACTGAGGTAAAATCGTTCTCCAGTGCGAAGATTTATGTTCATCGGAGTAGGAATTGGGCTTTGTTTTCTGTTTGCTGCAGTTTAAATGCCAGAAGCTTTAAGTTTCTTGATGGTTCTTGGTTTTGTCACTCCTCTTGACTTTGAGGTTCCTTTTACTTATCCTTGGAGAGAGACTGTGTCTTTTAGTTCTTTTCGGTTGTGATCCACAGCTGTTATATTTAGGTCCTGTTGCTGTGGTGTTAGGGTGTTGAAGAAGATGTTTCTATAACCTTCCAGTTTATTTCAGTCCTTTCGTGGGCCTTTGTCTCTGGCCTCTGCCCTTCATGGTATTTTCTTCTCTTCTTTTTTTTAATAATAAATTTATTTTTTATTGGTGTTTAACTTGCCAACATACAGAATAATACTCAGTTCTCATCCCGTTAAGTGCCCCCCTCAGTGCCTGTCACCCATTCACCCCCACCCCCCACCCTCCTCCCCTTCCACCACCCCTAGTTTGTTTCCCAGAGTTAGGAGTCTTCATGTTCTGTCTCCCTTTCTGATATTTCCTACCCATTTCTTCTCCTTTCCCTTATATTCCCTTTCACTGTTATCTATATTCCCCAAATGAATGAGAACATATAATGTTTGTCCTTCTTCAATTGACTTACTTCACTCAGCATAATACCCTCCAGTTCCATCCACGTTGAAGCAAATGGTGGGTATTTTCTTCTCTTATAGCTGTTTCCCCTCCTCTGTGAGACAGAAAGTCTGGAGGGGGCAATGTAGGAGGGATGATCTTCTATCAAGGCTCTGGGACAAGATTCTGATAAAGTCTTCTCTGGAATAGTAGACTTTTGTTAGGGAAAATGCTTGTGGTGTAGTGGTATAATTAACAAGAATTACTCTTCTCCCTCTCCTAGAGCCATGAGATCTTTCTTTCTTACATCTTCACCAGGAAAACCTGATGGGATTCTTGAACATAAATCCCATGAAAGTATGGAGTCACCTAAAGTCTGCAGCCTCCAAGAAGTTTTCCACTTTCACTTAAATCCATACTTAGCCTCCAAAAATACCAGAGCCACATTTTAATTATTTGTGTCTGTTGAGGGCTCCATTGACTTGCGCTCCAGGTAAGGAGCTCCTGACCATTACTCCAGGTTCACTTGTGTCACTAGATCTCAGGGAGTGCTTGTCCTGGGAATTCATTTCTCTGATGGGTCCCAGAAATTACTGAGTTTTAGTTTCTTTCAACTTTTATTATTCACCTATAGGGAATTGAGTGGTGTTTTTTAAAGCTATTTACATATTGGAGATGAAACTAGAAGTTATGCATTGCTTTTTGGAGCCACATTAGTCTATCTCAAATACCTCTTAAGGATGAATTTCTTTCCTTATGCCAGGAAGTTTTGAGAAGCAAGTTATGGATAGATTCTTTTTTCCAGGGTGGTTTAGAAAGTCTTAATCTTGTGAGGGAAGTTTCAATCCCAACTTCTCAGTTATTCAGTATTTACAAGCCTCCTTGGTCTTACCACAATGAAGCATTCCTATCCTCAAAATGTTTAGACTTCCCTGGAGCAAACTGTTCTCAAAAACAAAGCAAACAGAAACGTGATGCTAAGTAATAATTTGTATTTATGGTTAAAACTTGAAGTTGCTTTGAAAATGAAACCCAGTTTTCAACAAGGTGCTATTTTGAGATGGAAGCCATCCTGCTGAACTACAACTGAAATATTTTTATGGAAAATACCTTTTTGAAATGTGGGGGAAGTAACATAAAGTCATTGTCCATCCAGTCATTTAGAAAGATATTTTCTGTAAACTGGAAAAATCATATGCCAAAACATGCACTTGTAAGTTAATTATGATAGTGTTTCATTTGGTGGTCTTACATCAAACATCATTACTATGTTTACTTGTAACAGGGCACATGCAGAAACAAAAATAGCTCTGTCATGCTTATTTTTTAAATCAAAAATACTTTTAAGTTCAACTGCTTTCTTCATTCATTTGTCCAGCATGCATTGAGAGGTTAAATATAGCATTTCATCTCTAGTGTACTTTAGGCCATTTACTTAGACTCTTAGAATTATTATTTAAAGAATCCTGCTGTAATGTTCTATTTATTGATAGTACTTTTAGCATTCTAAAAGCTCTGCTTATGAGGAGCAGGAAGACTGGAATTGACATTAGATTATCTACCACTTATAAAGATTTTTGTTTTTTTATTAATGATAGTCACAGAGAGAGAGAGAGAGAGAGAGAGAGAGAGAGAGGCAGAGACACAGGCAGAGGGAGAAGCAGGCTCCATGCACCGGGAGCCCAACGCAGGATTCGATCCCGGGTCTCCAGGATCGCGCCCTGGGCCAAAGGCAGGCGCCAAACCGCTGCGCCACCCAGGGATCCCCATCTACCACTTATAAAATGACTTTTATTCTCCATTGCATACATTTCACATTAGGAATAGAAGAAATTTGTGCCTGAAACGTATTAAAAAAAAAAAAAAAGAAAAGAAACAAAAAAACAAAAAAACAACCTTCTTCCTCAAAAGTGTTCATTTTTCACCGAATCACTAGGTTGTCCACTGCTAGACAATGATATTCTGGGAATCTTTTTTTTTTTTTTTCTTTCAAACATTCCATTACAAACCTTTCTACAACACACAGCTTATTTTTCCACACCCACACATCTACTAACATTAGTTTTCTGAAGTGTGAAACAGGACTTCCTGGTGGTGTCTTCACATTTTACGTAACTGTTGATGAAGCCACTGCTGACACTGGGAATGTCACTGTAAAATCCTGAGACTTTTGGAGAAGAGAAAAGCGTTATCCAATTATTTGCTCAAAATATAGCACTGGCAAGTAACTGAGAAGGCAGTCTCAACCTACCTGTCAGCTCTTCAAAATCTGTGCCCTATCAGTTTGAGCAACTTCCTTGTTCAAAGCCTTTATTAAACAGTTTAAAAACTATGAATTATAGAGTTTTGCTCATTTAGGAGACAAGAAGGAAATATCTACTCAGCAAAAAAAAAAAAATGAGGAGATATGATTTAAATTGGTCGACTTCACAGTCTGAATTCAGTAGACAGTTGCAGATGTGTGTGTTTTTTGGGGTATTTCTCAAATTATTGCGGTTTGAAAGAATTATTTTGCAAGCATATCTGTAACAGCTTTAGAGAGCTGCAGTTCTCTGAATAGTTCAGGACAAAAAATTGCTTTAGGTTAAGTTTCTCTGATCACTGATGGGAGCTGATGTTTCTTTGGCCTGATTTATTCTTCATTTACATCCCTACAGTCAATTACAAACTCTTTTATTTCTATCTACAGTTCTATACAGTTAATTTTAAATCCTCTATTTTACCAGTTAAAACAGATTATGTCGATCTTTACTGTAAAAGCATAATTTTACTCTGAATTATCCAAGTGGGGAGGGAGAGGAAATCCTTTTCGTGAAATTATAATTTTGAACAGAGACAAAATTGACATTATTTCAGTTTATTAAAAAAATTAAAATTAAATGATTGTGATGAAGTGCAGATGGCTCATGGGTTATTGTTACATTTCTTTTTTCCTGTCAATGTAGAGAAATATAAACTGCATAATTAGTGGAAATGCAGCAATGATCATTAACTGTGTAGAACTATATTTGTTTGGGGTTCTTTAATCCTTTTACTTTTCAAAATGGACATTGCTTTTTTTAAGAAGATTTATTTCTTTATTTTTAGAAGAGGGGAGGGGCAGAAGCAGAGGGAGAGAGAACCTCAATCAGACGCCTACTGAGCACTACACGGGGCTAGATCCCATGACTCTGAGATCATGACCTCAGCTAAAATCAAGAGTCAGGCACTCAACTGACGGAAGTAGGTGTGAGATTGCTTCTTAATCTTACTTTCTTTTAAACACTTACCAAATGCTTAACATTTGTGTTATAGGTACTTTTATTTATTTATTTATTTATTTATTTATTTATTTATTTATTTTTATTTTAGAAATTTTATTTATGTATTCATGAGAGACATACACACACACACACACAGACAGAGAGAGAGAGGGGCACAGACACAGGCAGAGGGAGAAGCAGGCTCCACGCAGGGAGCCTGACGTGGGACTCGATCCCAGGTCTCCAGGATCAGGCCCTGGGCTGAAGGCAGCACTAAACCACTGAGCCACCCGGGCTGCCCTATTATAGGTATTTTTAGACTGGGTTTTTATTATAGTTATTTTTATCATGCAGCACTGGCTGCCTTGAAAACAGTTTTTACTTCTTATCCTCTTTGATACTTAGGCGTGGCCAATGAGTTGTATTAAGAAGATGTTCTGTAGTTTCTTCTGTAAATCTTCTTTAAGGGTGAAAGACTCCTGTCTATTCTTATTTCTATCTTTTTCTTTCCTGATACCTGGAATGCAGAAAATATGGCTGGAGTTGGAACAGCCATTTTGAACTCAGAGGTGACCCTACAAATGGAGCTAGCACAGGACTAAGTAACAATAGAAATAGTTTTACTTCCCGAGGATTTCACAGGGCAAAGCCTCCATTACAGACCTGTATCTCCTTCCTAAAACATTTGTGTCACAAAGCAATAAACTTCTATTTTGGTTAACATACTAATATAAATATCTAAATATCTATCACATCCAAACTGGGCAGAGAAAACATTCCATGCTTATGCCAAATTTCTGGCCACATGGAGATTGCTCCCCTACTAAACCAAAGGGAATAGTACTGGCCATGTGTTTTTTAGCTGGAGAATTTTCACTAACTTTCCTTGGAATGGTATATACCTTCATCATGGTCCAGATATGATTACTCTGAGACAATGTGCCCACACATTCAGGGCAGTAGTGGTGGTAGTGGACTAGAAAGATAAGTGTTTTGTTTTTTAATCTAGACAGTTATTTATCAGAGTAAAACTGCTATCATCTGCCTTCCCCAGTGGCCTTTTTCCTATCCTGGCTTTTGTCCATTATAACTAGACCTGGCTTTTACTGGTCAATTTTTTACTCCAATGTGCCTGAATGATGAGTAATGCTTGCCTTATCATTATTATGTATCAATTAATTTACTTATTTAGATTGCAGAGTTTGACTAAGAATGGATATAAAACACTCGTCTAGTCTGTTCATAGCAAACGGTATTCTATCTGCTATAATAATTAAATTAAAAAGTAGATTGTACCCACTCTTTCTTACTAGAGATATTCCCAGTATTTTATAGGAAACTACATATAAATAGCAACATAGGATGAGTGCCTTTCCTCTCTCTCAGAGTTTAGATCATTAGTAATAGAACTTAAGGAAATAAGCAGTGCAATATTTCTTGCCAATTCATTTTCCCTTGCAAAAAATTTTATATCTACACATGACCTACATAATGATTAAAGAGCATAGATTATAATTTATTGATCAATTTCTGGTTTCTCATCATTAAATATGACGTATTTTCCTGAGAGGAACATTTTCCTAATGGAAAGATGCACATCTTTGCTTTGTCTTAGCTTGGGTTTGTTTCCACATGCAAAGTGAAGTGAAATATTTTGATACATTTTTAGATATGTTATTTTGAATTTCACACTTAAGTTAAAAATCTTTTTACTCTAGCATTACAGGTATAGTTGATAAACTCATTTTATATTGTTGCTATAGACTAACGTATATTTTAAAGTAGTGGATAAAGAAAGGAAAATGTTTACCTGTTAAATATCCCATAAGCAAACTTAAACCAACCATACATATTCATCAAACTAATTAAGCACATCATGTACAATCAGGTATATTTGTTAGGTTGATATCAAATCAAAGATTTCGTATTTAAAATAGCTTAAAATTATTCTTTTAATATGCAAAACTGATAAAAATTGGCAGTATGAAATTGAATAATCATAATCACAATTGAGCTTGTAGGTGACATTTAAATCTCCAGACACCTGAAACCCAAAAGTTCTATGTAGAATTAGAGTGAAATAATTTAAAAATTATACTTGAATGTGAAAATTACTTTAATATCACAAAATTATCCATTCTATTGTGACATTTAGGGAATACAACATTAAAATATCTTTATTTTTTCTTGACATTACTTTAAAGGATATACACTACTTCTGAGTATTGCTTAATTGGATGCCATTTTAGATACACTATGTAGTTTTCTTTACTGTGAGACATATATGTCCACAAAGGAAATTGTGTTTAAAAGACTTTTAAAAATCTTGTTTAAGCAGATTGTTTAAATAAATATATGGCTTGAATTATGCTTATAATCATTTAAATTCCTCAAAACACCATTCAAACATTGTTTGACCATGGAAGTACATTCAGGTATTTGGTATTAACTGTTCTTATTGTGAATATAATAAAATTCATATTGGGTTGTAGGATTTAAAGGTTCTACAGAAATGATACAGAACAGCAAATCTGAGATACATAGACATGACTTGTTCCACTGGGGGACAAAAGTTCCATTTGGAGACAACTACTTGATTCTTACCCAGGGAAACATCAAGTATCTGAGTAATGACTGACCATAAATCTGGAGAAATCCTGTACCATATGCCATTCCATTGTTTACTCACTCATTCAACCATATGAATAATGTAATCCATTAGAATAAAACACAAATGAGTCAAAGTGTTTGTTTTTTGGAAGAGTTGGATAAAATCGTATTATTCATGACTAAGAATTTTTGTTTTAAGTGAATATGTTATGATTATTGAGAATATTTCAGGGACTCTTGGCAACATTTTCATATACAGAAGAAAACTGATTTTGAATATGTATAGCAAGTAAAAATCTAATGTTTTCTGCTTTAAATATGTATTTTTGGAGCTTGTTGCTCTGATAAAGCCCTTTCTTGTAAAAGTTAAGTGGGGAAAAATACCACAGCTACTTACAGATTCAGCAAATTTAAATTGGAAGCGCATTCCTTTTTGTGGCACATTTGCAAAGCTCAAGTAAAATTTAGACTTTATCTTAGATATTTGGATTTAGTGTTACCAAAATGTCTTATCATTTATCAATATTTTTTTTAATTTTTATTTATTTATGATAGTCACACAGACAGAGAGAGAGAGAGAGAGAGAGACAGGCAGAGACACAGGCAGAGGGAGAAGCAGGCTCCATGCACCGGGAGCCCGACGTGGGAATCGATCCCGGGTCTCCAGGATCGCGCCCTGGGCCAAAGGCAGGCGCTAAACCGCTGCGCCACCCAGGGATCCCCATTTATCAATATTTTTAAAAGACCAGTGGAATTTTATTATTGCCACTCTTTTCTTCTCATTATACATGTTAAACACAAATGGTTTCTTTTCTTTTCCTGAATTTCATCCACATATGCAACTATCTAATTAACATTTCCATTTCCCCTACTTTCTCCCTGCCAAATACTCCATTTACCAGTATTCCCAATCTCGAGGAATTGTATCACGATTTGTATGATCATGAAAGTCGGTCAGCAGACTATAGATGATAATTCTATTTCTCAAATTCTGTGTGTGAACATTTCTTTCCTTCTTTCTTTCTTTTTAAGATTTCACTTATTTATTTGAGAGGGAGAGAGTCAGAAATAGCAACAGAGAGCATGAGTGGGGAGGAGAAGCAGAAGCAGTCTCCCTGCTGACAGAGAGCCCAATGTGGGGATCATGACCTGAGCCGGAGGCTGACACTACCAACTGAGCTGCTCAGACACCCTGAACATCATTTTCTAAATTACCTCTGTTACAGCCCATGTACGTGGTCAGTGAGTGATATTCCCATAAATGACTATATTAACTGGAGAGATAGGACTATGATAATATTTGCCTTGCTGGTCTCCTATAATTGTATATCCCATCCAATCTATTGTTCACAATTTTTATAAATTTATAAAACATAAATACTCCACTATTTGTTTCAGTTACTTGCTGTTGTCTACAAAAGGAAAAAAAAATCTAGTCACTTCGATATTGTCTAAGGAGACATCAAATTCTGCTTCTATTGGCTTTTCAGCATCAACTCTTACTGAAGTTCTCCTCGGATATCATCATCTAGTATTAGAACTCTTGCAGTTCTTAGGATTTGCTTTTGCTAAGAACGGTCTCTCTGTTTGAAATGTTCCCCACCACTACCTCTGACATTCCCTTCCTGCCATCATCAGTCTCCAGACCGCCTTATCTCTACAGATAAAACCTATTCTTTCAGGAGTTAAGTTCATATAACCTTCTCTGAAGTTTTTCATGCATTCCAGATATAATTCATCACTCCTTTTTTTTTTTTTTTGGAACAACTAAACCATTTGTCTACTTCAGCAATGGCTCCAGAATTTAAGATTGCATTTAGAGTTTATGTGTCAGTTTATCCTTAATAGATTGAAAGTTCACTGGGTAATTTAATTATTTCTTACTCCTTAACACAAGTTCAACACAAAATATAATAAAATGAAGATTCTAATTTTATGAAGATTTATGTATGTATTTGAGAGATAGAGAGAGAGAGCATGCCCACAGGTGAGGTGGGGTGGAGGGGCAGAGGAAGAGGGAGAATCTCTGGAAGACTCCCTGTTGAGCACAGAGCCCTACACTGGGCTCAATCTCACAACCCAGAGATCCTGACGTAAGCTGAAATCAAGAGTTGGACGCTTGACCAGCTGAGCCACCTAGGTGCCCCAAGATTCCAATTTTATATGCTAAAAACTAAAATATTATTTCTTCAGGGTCACATCATGAATATGGGAGAGGAAATTTGAATGCAAAATGCTGATGAAATGGCTTCATTTCAGCATTTCAAATAGGAGTATCTGACAATTTGGGAATTCTATACTGTTAGGACAACATAAGAATTTGGGTTGTGTTTGCACTGTCATTAGAAGATACAGGATCCAAGGAAGTAATTTGCCTTCCATGGAATTTAGTTTTCTGAGAGTAGGACACAGTAGTTTCTGTTCCTTTTTAGCTCTCAAACCCAATGAAACTGTGTTTTCTTGTTATGGACTAAAATAATCAAAATGACTTTATACTTTTTACCTAGTGAAGACTGAGACTTAATAGTGAAATGCAAGCTTTGCTCCAGAATTTCCTAAAAATCTTTCTTCCTGTATGCTCAATCTTTTTTTTTTTTTTTTTTTTTTTTTTAATCTCAACACATGTGTCACTGCTTTATTCCGTTTGGGGATATTCAAGATACTTCAAACTCCATTTTTTCCATAGAAGCAATTGTTTGTAATTAAAAAATGGTTTATATTTGGAAGAAAATGTTAATATATTTGAAATGTGAAAATGAAGCTTATACTTTGCTCTGGAACCATTATGATTAGATGTCTATTTTATCTCACAGAGGAAAGTATTCAGATACTGACCAACACATTTGCAAAGAAACCACACCTACCTTGCATCCTAAAAAAGCAAAAAAGCCTGGACAGTTGATCGAGCTATAGTTTTCAAAATGAATGAAGTCTCAACTTTTTTCTCCTTTCTTTTTCTTCTTTCTTTTTCTTTCTTTTTTTTTTTTTTTTGCTAATTACTGACTCAATAAGCAAAAATTCCAACACATTATTTTCTACAGTGCTCTCTGAAAGATACGCCTAGTAGCTAGAATTCAAGGACATATTCATAGGAAAGATTCTCGGGGACTTAATTTATTAAATAGTCCTTTTTTTCTCTTTTTTCTTCCTTCTTTCTTCTTTTTCACTAGTAAGATTTTTCCTTGCCCTCAACTGGAATTTCTCAGAAAAAAAATCTCTATTTCAACTTGTCTGGGCTATTCTGTTTCATGATCAGAGATTTCCTCTTATTTCTCCGAAGATATTGTTTTTTTAAAATCACTTTTATCTTTTCTTCTCCTTTATTTTTTTGTTTGTTTTATTGAAAATCCATTCTGTTTCTTTTTATTTTTGGTTTGCCCTTCATGTTAGATTTTCTTCAAATTTCTGTCAATCTTTTCTGCCTATCCATATTTACGTAGGAGAAATTCAGTTGCTAATTGAAACTGTTATGTGTTGGCTTAGCTTGCTGAGCATTCAACAGGAAGGTGTGTGGCTGATTGGAGAAAGGGAGCCCTATGTCAGTATAAGGAATCCTTTTCTCTTGTGCCTGTGTCTTTTAATGACATTCTTCTAAAAAAAAGAATAGGTTCTTTTACACGACAGTATTAAAGAGATGGTAGTTCTTGTCAACACAGTGCCTTCTGGGGTCTTAGCCAAAGAGCCACTCTAAGATGTTTCTGGGCTGAGAGCCTCCTGTTTATATCATGTGATCCCAATGACCAATACCAAGATATTTTTTTATTTTTTTTAGTTGAAGTTCGATTTGCCAACATAGAGTAGAACACCCAGGGCTCATCCTATCAAGTGCCCTCCTCAGTGCCCATCACCCAGCCACCTCATCCCCCTGCCTGCCTCCCCTTCCACTACCCTTTGTTCATTTCCCAGAGTTGGGAGTCTCTCATGTTTTGTCACCCTCTCTAATTTTCCCCACTCATTTCCCCTCCTTTCCCTTATAATTCCTTCTACTATTTCTTATATTTCCCATATGAGTGAAACCATATGGTGATTGTCCTTCTCTGATTGACTTACTTCACTCAGCATAATACCCTCCAGGTCCATCCACATCCACATTGAAGCAAATGGTGGATATTCGTCCATTATCAAGATTATTGAAATTTTCAAAGTTAATCAGCTTTATGGTGGCTTTCTCTTTTTTTTTTTAAGATTTTATTTATTTATTCATGAGAGACACACAGAGAGAGAGAGAGAGAGAGGCAAAGACACAGGCAGAGGGAGAAACAGGCTCCATGCAGGTAGCCTGATGTGAGACTCGATCCCAGATCTCCAGGATCAGGCCCTGGGCTGAAGGCGGCGCTAAACCGCTGAGCCATCCGGGCTGCCCTATGGTGGCTTTCTATTATCTTTAAGATAACAGACATTGAAATCTATGTTATTTGGACAAAAATTAACTGAACTACCCAAATCAACTTTCTGAAGGATTTGAAGGTATGACAAGTTAAGGGGCACCAAATAGTAAAGGGTAAGAAGCAAAATATATAGTGCTTCAGTAGAAAGCATGAGGCTCTAGAAAATATGGCATTAATAACTGCCTAGTATTACTTCATGACTATTATATGCTGGGAAATCTTCTCACTTACCTACTTGAATTTTTTCTACTGATCCTCACCCTGCTGCGTCTCTATCTGGAGATTGTACAGACTATATTAGTGAGCTCCTTACACCTCTGGCTTTCAGTTGAGTTCAGTCATAAGAAGAGAAAGACAAAAGGGAGATCTCAGGATTTATTCTTCCTACACTCCTCTCCAGGATCCTCTTAAGTTGCCTGTTTCCTTAGCCAAAGTCACAGCTCTTTTAAGTCCTCTCTCTGCATGCAAACTACTCCTTCCTTCAGAAGGCTCGTAGCCAGTACCTCTTCTTGCTTCTTAATCTTAGGATGGGCAACAGCATCTGCTACTCCTGGAGGTTTCTTATAGCCTGCTTATTTTTTAAAAGTCCTTTTATTCAAACTTCCTATCATTATCTTTACTTATATATATCATCTATTTTTTTTTTATTAGAAACATCCAGTCTGTTGACTGGCAGCCCTATCTCTGAGACAAACATGAATGAATGCAGTGAAATGTTCTTTCTTATTGAAGAAAAGATGATAAATAGTAGCTAACAATTATTGAGCACTTATTAGAAGCTAGGAAACAATCTGAATACATTTCATGCACTAAGTCATTAATTTCTCAACAAATGAATGCAGGATCTATTACTGTTATTTCTATTTTATGCAGAAGGAATCTGTGAAACTTGCCCTAGCTCACACACCTATGTGTGAAATATGGTAAAGCAAGGATTAAAGCCAAGGATGTTTGACTCCAGCATGTACACTCAACAGCTACTCAGATGGCATTTGCTAATAAGGAAATGGTTAACAGGAGAGAGAAAGCTTACACTACAGGTATTTCTACTTGTCGTATCAACTATATCTTGGTCCTAGTGTTGCCAGAACTGATTTGTTAAAAGAAGCTGGATATATAGTTTGTTTGTTTGTTTCTTTTTGTATACCTTCTCCTAGTTTTTAAGTTTAGACTTAAGCTCCTCTAAAAATAAAAACCAAAAGAAAAGGAAAAAAGAAAAAACAGCCAGACACAATACCCCATTTTTTTCTCGGCTAAACAAAAGTTTCTACTTGCTAAAAAATGGTCCTAGGCCAGTAGTTTATAACCTTTCAAAAGACTTAAGTTGAAAATCAAATTAATATGTAAGTAACATTAACTATTTGTGCTTTTTCATTCATAAAATTTACCTTAAAGTAACTTTCAACAAAATTGTCTTCGGAATAGCTTCTATAGAAGTGTTTCATAATTGAAGGTTTTCTGTTTCTTTATCTATATAAGATCTAGCTCACTAACACTGTGACAGCATAGTTTTATATTTTTCTATTTAGTGGTTTTCTTGATCCATTGTTTATTTTCAATTTGCTATTTTTTAAAAAAATCTTTAATTATTCATTAATTATTCATGATAGAAACAGAGAGAGAGGCAGAGACATAGGCAGAGGGAGAAGCAGGCTCCCTCTGGGGAGCCTGATGCAGGACTCGATCCTGGGATCATGACCTGAGCCGAAGGTAAATGCTCAACCTCTGAGACACCCAAGTACCCCATTATTTTCAATTTTCTATGAATGAGTATTTTTTTTTGAATGAGTTTTTGTATAGGAGTAAAATATTGCTTTTGGAATTGGATAGATACCAGTTCACAACTTATTAACTATTAACTCAGGAGCTCAGTGTCCTCATCTGTAAAAAATTAGAATGACAATATCTAATTTGTAGGTTTGCTAATTATTAAGTAAGATTATGTGTACACAGCACCTAGCAAATAATATAAAGCTCTAGAGTAGGGATATCTGGTTAAAATCCTAAACAAACAAAAGTAGCTTTCTGTATAAATTAGCCTCTGTATCTCTCACTACCTCCCCCTATCCTTAGTGGTTCTCAACTTCAGTTGCGATATTCTGGAAGATTGTTAACATACACATTCCTGTGCCTCAGCTCCAGAGATTGTGATTTAGTTCCCGGGGGGTTCCAATAATTTGTGTCTCTAACATGCTTCCAAATGAAATTGATCCCGTTGGTGTGGGGAACCACGCTTTGAGAAACACTGCCTTATGTGATGTTGTTAATGCTGTTTTTCAAAAGATTGTTAATGAGCCTTAAAAGATATATCTGTAAGACATTTCTCATCAACTGCCCAAGAATATAAAGTTCAAGAGAAGCTAACTAGTTTATATAATTATCTTTATTACTTTAAATTATTTTTCCCTATTTTTTTCAAAAATAAACTTGAGAATTTATCTATAGAATTCCTTTTGGTAGCTTAATCTATTCCTTGAAATGAGGACATTATTTTTCTATTTCTAAGAATGATACTTCTTCATAAAAGAAGGGTGAATATTGTATATTAAGACCCTCTCATCCACATATTTTTATATAAATATAGTAATTAGCTATTGCTACTGTAATTCTTCATAACTCAGAGGCTCTAAGCAACACACATGTATTTTCTTACTCTATTCTGTGAGTCATCAGGAGCAGCTCTATCTTAGGGTGTGTTGTGTAACAGTTGGATTGGCTTCAAGCTTCAGATCAGAGTCTGGTCCACGCTACTGGCCCATGCTGAGGTTCAGACTGAAGGGAGAATAGTTATAGGAGGTCATGTTCCCCTCATGGTGCCTACAGAAACACAAAAGGTGAGCCAGAGCAACCACCCACATGTAAATACCTTGTTCATGGCACATTCACCAATATTCTATCAGCCAAAGCAAGTCATTTGGCCATACCCAACATTAATGGTGTCAGGAATACTCTCAATCACTCTGATAGAAGGTACAGCAAAGTAATTAGGAAAAAAAAAAGAAAGACTTGAATATGCATAGAAAGTGATGAATCAAGAGCGATGGTCCAGTCTACTGAAAGGAAGGATGTTAAAAATATTCTAGACATGAATACTCTGAGGGAGATGGCACCCTTTCACATATTGGCATCACTTCCTTTCAGAAATAAAATGTTTCTTTTCTGGAAAATGACTTTAGGAAAGTGTGAAAAATTTGTTCACATTGGTAATACAAAGGAGATTGGCCTCAACTGAAAAGTGATAACTTTTTACCCATTTCTAATTATTCCTGTAAGACTGGAGGCCCCTGTACACTGATCATGTTGGTGATGAAGAAGATGATGTTTATGTAGAATTAGGATTCAAATAAATAGAAGACAATAAATGAATATATGTCTCTATGTACATTTTGATGCACAACCATAATTTCATGTGCTATTTTACATGCATCCGTGAAATTTTCCTTGAGTCTGTTGGATAAGATATATTGGACTTTATCAATAAAAGTTAGGAACTGCTGCTTTTTAAAAGATACTGTTAAAAGAATAAAAAAATAAGCCTCAAACTGGAAGGAAATATTGGTAAATCACACTTCTAACAAAGGACCAGAATCTAGCATTTAGAAAGAATCCTTATAATTCACTAGTTAGAAAACAAACAACATATTTTTTTTTAAAAAAAGGCATTATAAGGAGACACTTTAGCTTAGAATTATAAATGACAGACACGTTTTTAATCATTAGCAAAATGAAAATTAAATCTATAGTGAAATATTTTGTCATACCGATTATTATATCTAAAATTGAAACATCTGATCAGATCAGATGTTGGTGGGGATTTAGACCAACTGGAACTTTCATATATTGCTCCTGGGCATGAAACTGGGACAATCGCTGTGAAAAAAAATTTGACAGTTTCTTAAAATGCTAATCAAAAAGCTCTTCTTTCACCCAGTCATTCCTCTCCCAAGAGATGTGAAAACAAATTTTCATGGAAACTTGCACATGAATTTTCATAGTCATTTTATGTGCAATGACCAAAATCTGAAAAATTGGCCATAACAAGTAAATTGATAAATTGCAGTATGTTCATATAATGGAATGCTAGTTAGCAATAAAAATGAATTAACTTTTGATACATTTAACAGTATGAATACATCTCAAAGTAATTATTGAGTGAAAAAATGCTACATAAAAAAGTACATACCATGTGATTGTATTTTATATACAATTCTAGAAAATCCAAATTAATATATAGTTAATAGAAAGCAGATCAGAGGTTGCCAGAGGCTAGAAAAGGGGTAAGAAATATAGGAGGAAGGGATTACCAAGGGTATTAAGGAAATTTTGGGGTGTTATATGTGTTTATTATCATGATTGTGCTAGTAGTTTCACAGGTACACACATATGACAAAACCTTTCAAATCATGGATAAAATATATGCTGTTTATAATATGCCAAAATATACCTCAATAAAGCTGTTATTTTTTTAAAATAAAATATAAGGAAAATAAAATCAGTGGGCATGACAGATGCTAATTCTAACCTTTTGATTTCAAAATTCATTCTGGGAAACAAACTAGAGGTGGTGGAAGGGGAGGAGGGCAGGGGTGGGGGTGAATGGGTGATGGGCACTGAGGGGGGCACTTGACAGGATGAGCACTGGGTGTTATTCTGTATCTTGGTAAATTGAACACCAAAAAAAATAAATTTATTATAAAAAAAACAAAAAACAAAACTCACGCAGTAATATTATAGTATGAACTCTATTTAATCGATAATAAAGATTTATTATTTATTGTCTATACCTGTGATCTATAAAGTTAGAGAACAAGTGGTCTTTTGATTTATTAAAATATCACCTTTTCTTTCTACTAGACTCATTTAAACTGTGGTTAATATCATAGTTTTTGATTGGTCCAAAAAAGAAAGGGTCATTTTTTTTCAGTGATCATTAAAATTTATAATGTATCTATCACTACCATTATATTTGAGGAATTATTGAAACTCTCTAGTTATAATTAGTGATAAGCAATTGAAAACAGAAAGAATGGCATGTTCTTTCTTTAATCAGTTTACTACAAGATAGTTTTTGTAGTACAAATATGAAACTCTTGCTTATTTCTATTACATTCCAAAAAATTACTAGCAGATAAATTCAAAGATGAAATAAAAATGTAATATAAAGAACATGTAGATATAGAGGAAAATAATTTTTATATTTAAAAAAACTTATGTTGCTGAGGTAGATCCCTATCATTATGTTAATGTGATAGGGTGTACACCCATTAGCCCAGAAAACTAACTAAAAATATAGAATTATTTTTCTACTGATAATATTTTGTACCTTTATTTAATTTCACTTTAGAAAAAAATAAGATAAAAAATAAAATAATAATAATAATTTTAATTTAGAGATTTACTTCTATAATCAAACTCCAAACTGTGTCCAAGAGTCAATAACGATTTTTATCAGTTTCACCTTCTACTACTAAATGTTATGCAACTATAATTATTTGTTGATTAATTTGAATCAATGACATACTTTAAGTAATGTTTGAACACTTGTATATCCTGAAGGGAGTCAGAATTATTCAGCTAGGAAGAACTGTAGAGTTATAATTCTGATGTCAAGTGTCTGCTATTTTATTCTAGTTCTTTGAACACTGTTAATCCATGTATGATATATTTGACAAATGTCAATTAACAAGAATGTTCAATTAACCAAAAGACCCAATTTTCTGATTATTTTTGGATAAGTGGGTGCTTACTAAAATTTCTACAATAATTGCCATGAATGTAACTTTTATTATTTATATACCCATGTCTAATGAAAATTGAAGTCTTTGACCTGGAATTCTCTCTATCTGTTGATGAATAAGGTACTTTCTCCTGGTATGTGTATCTTGAAAGTTAAGTACAGAGTTCTAGCAAACAAAGTACTTACATATAGATTCTTGTAACATTTTATTTTATTCATTAATTAGTAGTACTTCATGATTTAACATATATTAAGCTTCATACTCCCGTATGGTGTAGATTATTAAAAGCTGTTGTCTTTCAGGAGGGAGAAGCTGCCCTTCATTTGCACAGAAGACAATAGCTCCAGTCTCTTGCTTCTTTCATCATTCCCAGGACCAATCATGCCAGTGTCACAGAGCCAGCTTGCAAAGCCCCCTACTTGGTGTTCTGCATCCCAACTCTGCCGGAGTGTCTTTCCAGGGTCTCATAATCCAGCATATTCCTTCCGTTCTCACAGTCTTCCCAGCAGTTGTTTCCTCCAATTATTATCTCTGTGATATCCTAGTCTGTATTTGTGTGTGTGCGCGCACGCTTTAAGCTCCCCAACAATTGTGTAACTAATTTCTTCTATAAATTTCTCTCTCTTGAAATACTTTATATGATTTTCTTTGTTTTAACTAGAGACACTATGTAGATGAGTGTATGTCTCTATGATTTAAAAATACCCTCTTTAAAAATCAATTTGTTTTATATTCTGTGGTGGAATTAGCATTAAAAATTATATGAAGCACAAAACCCTGGGAAAAAATCTATTGTGGGAATTAAAGTGAGTTTAATTATATATATTATTTGTAAAGAATCAATATCAATTTAATTAGTGCTCGTCCCATGAAGCCTCACCATTACTATTATGCTCTTTTATGAATCTTTAGTCATTTTGAGAACTGGAGGATTTCCAGGCCATCAGTTTCCCTTTACTGACCTCATCTCCTACTCCTTCATTTTTTACTTGTAGAGTTAAATTTGTTATATTTGATGACTCCTTTTTCCTGGTTACCTTTTTTTCCAATTGGCTTCCAAGATAACACACAGGTAGCTTTACTCTGGCTGCCTCTTCCTATTTTCTCTTTTCTGATTTCTCCTCATCTAACTTTACCTCAAGGATATCTTCTCTCTTTCATTGTAAAATTGACTCTACTTCTCTCTCTCTCTCTCTGTGTCTCTGTTTAAATTCACCCATTTGGAAAACTCATCTAGTCTCGGATAAACTATACACTAATTTACTTGGTACCTGGTGGCTCAGTGGTTGAGCATCTGTCTTTGGCTTAGATTGTGATCCCAGGGTCTTGGGATCGAGGCCCGCGTGGACCCTGCTTCTCCCTCTGCCTATGTCTCTCCCTCTCTCTCTGTATCTCTCATGAATAAATAAATAAATTCTTTAAAAAAAAAGTGACACAAGAATCATTTGCTGTTGTCAATATTTGTTTCTTAAGCGATCTTCTGGACTAATTTTCCCCTTCTTGTATGGTCATTCAAATCACTGCTCATAATTGCATATATGAACTAAGAATCTTCCATTTGCCTTTACGGCAGAGCTGTGTGTATGCATAGTTTCTTACTTGCCATCCTCTAGCAGCTTACGACTTTTGCTCTTGCAGTGGTCTGAGCATCAGCCAGAAACAGGACTCTTGGGTCTCCTCAGCTCTTTCCTGGGTAAGCTCAATGACCTCTACCTGCATGTGGCCTCCTCCTTTCCCAAGAAAATGAGAGCTTTTGAAAGGCCCTTAGGGACGTGTGATTCATCATATCTTCATTTATGGATTTTTACCAATCTCTATTTTTACAACTAGCTTTGCCACCTCAGGTACATGTGATTTGAACAATTGCTACCTATTGTTTTTGACAAATGCCCTATGGTTACAGTTTTTCCAACCAAAGGAGATCTAAAGCAGGTCAAGTAAGTCTGGCAAATGAGACATTCCCCAGGAGCTGACAGATGTTAAATAGTGAAAGTTCACTAATAATGTGTTTTTGTTTTTTTTTTTTTTTGAAGGTTTTAAGTCCATTTTGCCTACTTCATTGGCTGTTCTACTGCTGTTTTTCAGAATTACTGTGATTGCAAGGTGGATGGATTTGTTTTTAGGACAACATACAACAGAGATGAGTTTGGTAAAAGAAAAGGTAATTTAAGTTGCCACAAAGTTCACTGTTTTTTAACAGACTCTTTTTTTTTTATTTATGATAGTCACAGAGAGAGAGAGAGGCAGAGACAGAAGCAGGCTCCATGCACCGGGAGCCCGACGTGGGATTCGATCCCGGGTCTCCAGGATCGTGCCCTGGGCCAAAGGCAGGCGCCAAACCGCTGCGCCACCCAGGGATCCCCTAAAGTTCACTGTTTTTATACAAACCCAGGCATTTAAAAAAAATCAATGCTCATAGGATGGTTGCAAATCTTTGTTAATTTCCAGAGGCTTAAAAAAAACAATAATTTTGATTTTTTTACATAAAACAACAGAAATTTATTATTTCACAATTCTGCAGACTTGAGTTTCAAAGTGTCAGCAGGACCATGCTCTCTCCAGTGACCATAAGGAAGAACTCTTTGCTTCTTCCTAATTCCTAATTGCCTCTGATAGTTGCTGGCGCCCTTTGGTGTTCCTTAGCTTGTAGCTGCATCCCTTCAATATCTGTCCCCACTGCCATGTAGCCTTCTTCTGGGTCTCTCCTCTGTGTCCTTAAAAGACAACCAGTCTTATTGGCATACTGGGTAAGTCCAATATGACCTCATCTTACTTATATCTGCAACGACCCTATTTCCAAATAATGTCACATTCACTGTTCCTGGGGGTGGTTAGGACTTCAACATAATTTTGGAGGAAGCTCAATTAAGTCTACTATTCTCTTGTTAATGTTTGCAGCATCTGCAATTGTGACAGCCTTTTTTCCAAGGCACCTAATAAACTGTATTTCCATAAATCATTTATCTCAGGGTAGTATCTGAGTTCAATTGTGTTTTCTTCTTTAGCTCATTGGTTTCCTAGGATGTATTGTTTAAGTTGTGAACACTTTGCAATTTTCTGGTTGTCTTTCTGTGATTGATATTCTAGTTTATTTCTCTGTGATCACAGGTCATATTTTGTGTTGTTTCATCATTTGAAATTGGTTGAGACTTGCCTAATGGTGCACCAAGTGGTCAGTTTGCTAAATGCTGTAAATTTGCTTGGAGTATCAGTTATGCAGTTGGGTATATGTTCTACATATGTGTTTATGTGTTGATTAGGTCAATCTTATTATATCCATAGTTTAAATCTTCTATGTCTCTGCTGATTTTTGTGTCCACTTGTTCCATCAGTTATTATGAGGTGTCTTAAAATCTTCAACTATGTTTTATGAAATTGCTTATTTTTTAGTTTTTATATTTATTTATTTATTTATTTATTTATTTATTTATTTATTTGCTATATTCGTGGCTATGAATATTTCTGTTACTTGTATGGAGAACTGGATTTTCAGAAGTCCTTCCTCCAGCTGTCCTAAAAGTCATGCCTCCCTGACTTCATTTTGATTTCTTAAAATAATGATGTGATTGAAGTCTCAGAATACTCTGAGACTTTAGATGCCAAAGATTTACACTGTTTCTTCTTTCCTTATTTTATTCAATACAAGGCATTATACAGAAACTTACCACACTGCTTCATGAGCTCTGGGAAAAGTGATACTATTCAATGACTTCAAGTTGACATGGCTCACTTGGTGGTAGAGAAATGGCATTGAGGACCTTCCCTTTGGGTTATTTAAAGCTGAGTAGTGATGATTGGATGCCTATTGCACCAGAGGAAGTTTCATTTTTTGTGTGTTTCTGTGGAAGAAACTGTGGGCTCTTGATTACATCCAGTTACATCTCTCTTACTTTTGTTGGGACTCCAAACACAAGTTTCTCAGTACTTTTTTTTATGGTACCATAGATACTGTTAGCAGGAAAATAAGCCCAACAAATCTATAAATAGTTATTTAATAATAAAATAGTAAAATTACACTTATATCCTGATGTTGCAGCTAGACTCATTTATAAAAAAGGCTACCAAAAAAAAAAAAAAAGGCTACAAAGTATTGGCATTTTTTTTTTTTTAGGACAAATACACATTAGTCTTAATCTGCTAATTCCAACTGTTTTTAATAAAAGTAGCCAGTATTTCCAATATGCTACTTTGGAGTGTAAAGGTACCTTTCGATCTAATATAGGGATTTTTTTGGATGGTCTCTTGTTAGTCTACTAAGATGAAAATTCCCATAGAAATCTAAAGTAGAATGAGGTATACACCCAGTGATAGATAAACAGAGTTGCAGGCGACTACCACTTTGAGTTTAGTTAATGCTAAAGTAATATGTCTCTCAAGATTCATCCAATCCTGATCACTAGTTAAGAGACTAGGGCTTTAGGACTAAAAATATGGTTATTAGTGCAATATATTCATTCCCCTGGGAAAAGCTTCTTGTCAATGCTTCCTAGGACCACCAAGGGTTTCTTACCTCAGTCTGGCTGACGAGACTAAGATTTCAGAATCTTTCACCCAGATTATTATAATATCCTACTCCTTGGTCATCCTTCTTCCTGCTGCATCCAGGACATCAAACTGTTAGTTGGTTGAGTATGAATGAGTGGAACATTTTGGGAATACTTTTACTAATAATTTCCTTATCATCACCAAGAGTTTGTGATTGTATAATAGATAGTTACAGTTCTTTTGTATACTGAGCTGAAACTATGTTGCTAACTGTAGAGTCATTTTCCCATAAACCACCTTTTAAAATGTACATAAATTATATATTGTTTCTTTTATTAAAATCCTCTTTATGACTTTTCATAATATTCAGATTATAATCCAAACATCCCATGATTCATAAAACCCTTCGTTACCCAACCTCTAACCACATATCTTGTGACTTTCCACCTTAATTTACTCTGCCACAAGAGCCAAATTGGCTTTCTTGTGGTTCAAGAGCATACGGAGGAGAGCCAATATGTGCCCTTGGCTTTACTGCTTCTTTTGGTGGAATATTCCTCTCCAACAGCTTTTTGTGGCTTATCCTCTTACCTCATTTAGGTCCTTACTTAAATGTCACTTTTTCTAGAGGAATTTCCCAGCCACTCTATCTAACATAACAGGTAGTGATCTTTGTTAAGAAGAAAATGAATGAAACTGGGTGCTGAGATAAAGATTGACTCAGTCTGTGAGAAAGTTACTGCTTGGTTAGGAATTAAGGGGATATTTGAGCAGAGAACTGGATGACAAGGAGGAGTCAGCTTTGTGATGATAATTTATAGATACTGTTCAAGGTAAGAAGAGACTGCAAAATAGGTTATTGCCTTAGACTCTGACATCAGTGAGCTTTTCTCACGATGTTGATTCTATCAAAAATGTTCCTCTTTTAGGCTTGTCCATGTCTTATTCATCTTTCAAAATCTAACTTACATGTAATCGCTTATCTGAAGCCTTCCATACTTCTTTTTCTGAAAGGTCTGTTCTCCCCTGTACTTCCATGTTCTACATTTCATTGGGTATACAGTGTTTAATGGGTTATAAATGCCTAAGGACGTTATGTGAAAAAAACCTAACCCTTATGCTTACTGATCAAAGGTGGGTTTATTTTTACATTCAATGTGAAACAGTGATTTTCTTTTTTAATATATATTTATTTATTTATTCATGAGAGACACACGGAGAGAGGCAGAGACATAGGCAGAGGGAGAAGCAGGCTCCCTGTGGGGAGCCTGATGTGGGACTTGATCCCAGGACTCCAGGATCACCACCTGAACCAAAGGCAGACACTTAAACCGCTGAGCCACCCAGGTGCCCCTGAAACAGATTTTCTTGCACTAAAAAATATGAAACATCTTCCTATATATATTTAAGAGTAGGTCATTAAGTTTAGGAAGTTTCAACAGTTTCTGATTTATCCCACAGCAAAAACTTTCATGATTGTGTATGTGAAGTCTGTGTGCATGTGTGTGTACAGAGATGTTCCATAAAGTCTGAAAATATATAGCCCATTATACATGCAGGAATTATAGAAAATTGTTAGAAAATTTTTTATATATTTTCAGACTGTATGGACACCTTATAGGTAATTTACTTAAAAAAATGTGTGTGCGTACATGCGTGCATGTAGGCATACTTTCTAGCCTTGCTGGTACTCTGAATCTATTCTAACTATTGGATTATCTAGCATGGCAGATGTTGATAGATATGTATATACAAAAAGAAGGATTCAGGGCAAAACCATCAGAAGAAAATTATTGTAGGATAATGAGTAAAACAGTCAAAAAGTATTTTTACTGTTTGATGATAGTAGCTTTCTCTGGGAAGAATGATTAAGATTGAAATTTTAGCATTTCAAATACATGCAAAGACTAAAAAGATTTTGCAGAAAATAGAAGCGACATGAGAAGAAGATGTAGTCAAGTTTAGTTTAAATGTCATGAATGGAGAACAGCATGAAAAGTGAAATTTGTACAGCACTTGAAATGTAGGATGGATTTCATCCTACAGGAAAATGCAGAGCAGACCAGTATAGACATTTTCCCTTAGAATACTGATTTCAGAGTCTTACCAGTTTCTTAGAGGGGAAGAAAATTTTGCATATGCCATTTTATATCTTTATATATGGTCATTCTCAGTTTATGTATCTTAGTATAAGTATATAGAATTTTATTTAGTATTTGGGTTCAGCTGTTAATTATTTATTTATTTATTTATATTTTCAGCTGTTTATTTATTTATTTGTATTTTGTTTCTTTATTTTTTAAGCTGTGTTGTGAAAAGTAAGAGGGGTTCTTACTATTGATATAAACCATTCATTTTAGTATCCACAAACTTTCTAATAATTCTAACTCCAGGTGAGGACTTATATAGAAATATTGCTTAGTCATATGAGTTTTTATGTAAAGATTCTAAGATACTTTCTTGCCTAGATTCTGATTCACTTTCCAGCTATGTGACACTATATATGTAATGTAAGTTCCCTAATTTTCACTTTATATATCAGTTTATATTTTTAATCTGAGCGAGTATGAATGTGTTAACTAAAGTATTAAATCTAAGATCATTTCTGAAGGAAAATGTTCCTGAGTTTTGTGTTTATATGTTCACTGCCTCACACAATCTCTTATATTCAAGTGTTTGCTGAGTTGGACATAATTGAACAAGGCTACATTTCTGTTGGTTATTAAACAATTGTGTACCTAAATATGTGAACTTATCCTTAGAAAGCCAAATTTTGCTTTTTGAAAAATACTCTTCAGATACTTCTTGAGATTTTTTACTTGCTTTGAATCTAAATTCAATCAATCCTTACAAACTTATAAATTCCATGAATAATAGTTTTATTTTTATCACGGATGCCTTTCAGTCTTATATGCAAGGAAGCGTTTCTTCCATATTTTGAATGACACATGACTGTTTTTCATGTTTATGTGAAGAATACAAAAAAAAATCTTGTGTTAATAGTCTATGATCAGTAGATTTGGAGAGATTGTGTTTCAGTATTTGTCAAAGCTTACAATTACTTTAAATATAATTCCAGTTTTCTAATGCTTTTAAAATATTGCTATTAAAATTTTAAAGTAAGCATTTATACATTCAGCTTTGAAATGCAAGTAAAAATGTATTTGTAAACAAAGTTCAAGTTATTTAAACTTATCAATAAAATATTCAGTTGGAATTGTATGCTATGAGTTGCGTGTAAACTCCTTCCCCCCCACCCTGACCTGAGACATTTGTTGTTGGGTAATCTTTCTTTGTATTTATTTATTTACACACACACACACACACACACACACACACACACACACATACCTTTTATATGTTTTTTGTTTTTTTTGTGCTATATTTTAGAAAATTCCTTCAGAAATAGATTTCAGGTTACTAATTTTGTCTTCAATCAAGCTATTGATAGTTTTACTGTTTTTTTTTTTAAGATTTTATTTATTTATTCACAAGAGACACAGAGAGAGAGAGAGGCAGAGACATAGGCAGAGGGAGAAACAGGCTACCTGTGAGGAGCCCTATGTGGGACTTGATCCTAGGACCCCAGGATCACACCCCGAGTCTAAGGCAGACGCTCAACCACTGAGCCACTCAGGTGTTCCAGTTTTACTGCTTTTAAATTTTCAACAATTGTATTTTTCAGAGATGCCTGACCAGCTCAGTCAGTAGAACATGCGACTCTTGATCTTGGGATCATGTGTTCAAGCCATATGTTTGATGTAAAGCCTGCTCATTTCTACGTGTTTTTTCTATTTATTATAAAATTTCATGGTTTCTTCCTTATCACCGTTAGTTCCTTATTTATACTACCACATTTTTATTTCTTTAAACATAATTAGCCATGATTTAAAAATATTTTTATGTAAATTTTACCTTCTGAAATCTCTCTTTCACTGCTTATTATCTCTGTTATTTTCATTTTACCTACCTTTTGCCTTTTTTGTATGTTTTGCGTTTTGTATGTTTTGTATGTTTTTTGTTTTGTGTTATGGCCTGTGATTATGTACTGTTTATATTCCTTATCGCTTTCTCTGAGGATATTTTTTTTTTAAAGCTAGGGCTAAATTTGTTTCTGCTAGATAATTCATTTGTTTCTGCTGAGTTCTTAATGATACTATTAATCTGGGATCACTTTAACTTAGCTAACCCCTTGAAGTATTTCAACTGCCCTGTTATGAATTAAAAAATTCAACGCTTATCAAGGTTAATTTTTGTCATGAATTATCAGGGGATTTCTCCCTTTGACTCATTACCACAATTAGAAGAGGCACTTTGAAAGTTCTTTAGTTCAAGTAATCATGAGTCAGTGGGGCAGAGGGAGAGGGGGAGAGAATCTCAAGACTTGGTTGCTGCTGAGCGCAGAGCCCCAGGCTTGGGGCTCCATCTCATGACCCTGAAACCATGACCTGAACTGAAACCAAGAATTTGGTACTTAACTGACTGCACCACCAAGGCACCGCAAGAATTTTTCTTAAAAAAATCATTTTAACTCTTCAACTCTGATGAAATGCAGACCTTTGTCTTCTAAGTTAATTGGGTTTCTTACTATATTCAGCTTAGTGTGTGGGATCTAATGTTTATATTTGTTGCCCTTCTAGGATGCATAAAGAAGTTTGGTGGTCCAGAAATTTTGCAGAGACTTTACCACTGAAAGGTAAATTTGTGCTCCCTTATCTTATAGGATATCTGTTTAATATTTAGTTTGGAATTACCATTTATCCTTACTGAACTCAGAAAATTTTTGAAAGTGAGTTTTTACTGTGCTTCATCCCTTATGAAAACTTTTTTAATGTGAGAAACATCTAGTCAATATATGAACTCGCTCTACATGATAAATGGTTGGATGTTCATTTTAAGCTGCCAGAAGTATAATCATTTAAATTAATTTATTATGAATTTTGATTATCAAGATCATATTTATGAGCTTTTCAACAGAAATCTGTTTAATGCTAAGTAATATTCAATGTTAAAATTATAATCTAAAATAATATATGTAATTTAAGAAATAATATATTGAAAAATCTCTAATAGTTAAAGATATAGTAGTAAATTTATAAAAATGAGTTGGTCATATTAAATAGTTTATAAAATTCAAAATAATATTTATCAAGAGTAATACTAGCTAACAGTTATTATAGACCTTGTATTATGTCAAATATTTTATTTTAACATCCTCATCCAATAATTCTAATATACTTATGAGGAAGAGATATTTATTATCCATATATGATATATAAAGGAATTAGAATAAGAGGAGTTAGATATTTTGTGAAAGTTTATACAGTTATTGTGTGGAATCTAGTAAAACTCAAGTCTCTTTTACTTCATAATCTGAATTTTTAACCACTACATTGCACTACAACTTTGTATAAAAGACACTGTGTGATATGTTAAGGGTGATATATAAAAATACCCAGGATGATATCATTTATTTGTTGAGATTATGTGTTTGTATAACATATACCAAATTAGCTTACTAGGGCTACCATAATAAGTACCACAGACTGGAGAGCTTAAACAACATTTTTTTTTTTTTTTTGGTATTACAATACTGGAAACTAAAAGTCTAAGATCAAGGTATCAGCAGTGTTGATTTCCTCTGATGACTCTCACGTCAGTTCATACATGCCATCTTCTTCTTGTCTTTACATAATCTTCCCTGTGTGTGCATGTCTGTCTCCTAATTTCCTCTTCTTATAAGAACACTAGCCATATTAGATTAGGGCCTATATCATGACCCTATTTTAACTTAATTACCTCTTTAAGGACCTTATTTCCAAATACAGTCTCATTCTGAGGTATTGATTTTAGAACTTCAATATATGAATTATGGGGGATATAATTCAGCCCATAACTAGATAGATAAATAGATAAATAGATAGATGATAGATAGATAGATGATAGATAGATAGATAGATAGATAGATATAGATGATAGATAGATAGATAGATAGATAGATAGATAGATAGATAGATATAGATGATAGATAGATAGATGATAGATAGATAGATAGATAGATAGATAGATAGATAGATGATAGACATAACCCTAAATATAATCTATATAGAACTAGAACTGTAGATATAACTCTCTACATAGAATGCAATAAATAATATCCAAAAGTATTAAAATAAATTATTAATACTTGTACAAGCAGTCCCTTCTAAGAAGGAATGCCTGATAATTTTAAAATGTGCTGGTGAGGTGACTTCACAGAGGAGCAGATTTGCATGGGACCTAAGAGATGAGAGTGGTCATGATGGGAAGGGAGAGATATCTGTGCTAGGAGAATCACTTGGATGAGACATTGAAATGGGAAAACAGGACTTGGATTCAGATGATGATTACAATGAATACAGTGATTTGGTCTGTATAAAGAACTGGTTTGTGAAATAATGAGAGGGAAGGGCAATTTAGTACCAATTAATGGAGAGCTTGGATTCCAGAATAAAGAATGTTTATGTTGTTATGAAGGAAAATAATTGCTTTTGCAGTTCTTATTTTTCAAAACTGGTCTTATTGTCCTCCCTTCTGCATCAAAGAAATATTTACCCATTCTCCTTTCTAAGGAAAATCACTCCGCAGACACATTAATCATATCACTGCCTTTGACCTCTGAAAATTTCTGAATTAATTACATTTTCTATCTCTGTATTCTTCAATTTATTTTTGTTTTTTTTTCCTCCCTACTAAAATTTATTACTCAGTTTCCTCAGGATAAACTAATTTCCTTTGTCTTGACCTCAATCTCTACAACTTTTCTTCCTATGAACTTTCTTATGAATAAACTAAGTAGTTACTTTCTACTTTCTCATCTTTTACTCTTCCTCCCTCTGAATCTGACTTTATCTCCCACCACTCTATGAATCTCAACCTTGCTAAAGCATCCACTTGTCAAATTCCATGACATCTTTTCAGATATGATGTAGCTCAGTCTACCTTTATCATTCTACACTGTTGAAGGGTATAAAGAAAGATGTGGATTTTGAAATTATACATAGCTAAAATATCTTGATAAAATTTTATAACCTTTGGCATTCTGAATATAATAGGGGTATTTGAATGGGGAGAAAGTAAAATTAGGACATGTACAGGGTATATCATAGTGTGGGATTCAGGATACACAGTAAATAAGCAGTAGCTAATTATATTTTAAGAGAATTATCTTTCCCCACTGTCCCTAATTTGAATTTTTTAATGTACCTTAAAATTCAAATTCCAGATATAAAAGCTTCTCCTTATCCTATGTTAATGATCATGAGTCAGTTGGGTATGGAGGGAAGATTTTCTTGTTATATGATCCAGTAATATGGAATACAAAGACACAAAATCTTATTATGTTAATGTTATCCCAAGTTAGGTGGAGATTTGGTTGCAAAATCTTGAAAATTGTGTTGTTGTTGTTATTATTATTATTATTATTATTATTATTATTATTATGTTTCTTTAATCCCGTAGAGAAACTGCCATAATAAATTGTAGGAGGGTTGCTGTGCTGGGTTTTGTGGATGAGGTACATGCCAGTCTCTTGAAATGGTGCTCTCAGGGAGTCTTTCTTCTAAGCCAGTGGCTCACATTCTTTAGGCAAGAATTCCTAAATATGAGGCTCAGTATCTAAACCTCAGTTATTAAGATCTGTTTCTTCCATTCCTTTATTTTCTTCCCTGATACAATCCCCTACCTATATCCTTACTTATGTCCTTACTATATCTTATATCCTTACTCAATAACTTTACATCTAATGTACCTATGTCCTTAGTCAATAACTTTACATCAAATTGTTTTTATTTATATGTTGGAGACTGATTACTCATTAGAAAGAGAAAAAAAAAAAAAAGACTAAACTACCATAAGGCTTGGATGAAATTTCTTCTGTTCCCTGAATTCCACTTAACCTAATCTCATTTTAACCATTTCAGGTCCAGAGACACTAGTCTTTTTCTTGATCCATGTACTATGATCCCTTCCCCTTTCCAAGGACATTTATATATACTGTTATGTGTATTTAAGTGATCTGACCTCTGTCATCTTTCACATTCCAGATCAATTAATGATTCCTTATCAATTCTTTGTCTATCTCATAAAAGAAATATTTCTCATTTTATTATGTACTTTTTATGTAACTATCATAGTTGCCTTTTTATTTCTATTTCTGTTATTAGTATTCTCTAAATTTCATAAAAATCAGGTTCTTTATCCATGTTAGCTCTTTTTAGAGCCCAAATCTAAGACCTAGAATGCCACAATAAAATGGTTCTAAATGAAAGAATAGGCTCCAGTCCTTAACATAAGAGGTCTTTATCCTAATGAAAAGAGAACTTTTGTTTACTGAAACACAATGGATGGTGTACCGTTCTAGAGAGCCATTGAAATGATTTCATTCTGTCTTTGAGTTATCTGAAAGGACCAAATGCCTACTCTCATGAATGGATCAAATGTCTCTTTTCTAAAACAGAAATATTTTTTAAAATTGCATTTTCCTGCTTGTTCTTTCATAACTCTCTCTCTCCTTTCCATGATTTGGCATACAATTAGATAAAATAATCTCCCTTTCCATGAAAATTTATTTCTTTGTATTTTTTTGATAGTCACTCCTGCCCCCTTCTCACTCTGCTAACTACTCTAAATCAAACTTACTTTTCTTTTAAAAAACTTTAAATAAAATTATTTAGATTGTTTTCTAAAATGTCAATATAAGGCAGCCTGGGTGGCTCAGCGGTTTGCACCACCTTCAACTCAGGGCGTGATCCTGGAGACCTCGGATGGGGTCCCACATCGGGCTCCCCTCATGGAGCCTACTTCTCCCTCTGCCTGTGTCTCTGCCTCTCTCTCTCTCTCTCTCTCTCTGTGTCTCATGAATAAATAAATAAACAAACAAATAAATAAATAATAAATCTTTTTAAAAATGTCAATATAATCAGGTTTTTATTTTCAATCTTCTCCTGGTTTCAGTTATCTATTAATTGCATCTATTCTTGTTTACATTAATGATTAGTAGCTTTCTAACATAATAACTCTAAAGTTAAATACACATGTGTACACAAACATATGATTCAGTTATCAAATAGAAAGTAATGACAGAATTTTATTTTTTAGAGGACAAGAAGGAATATTTATTTGTCTTGATGATATTTGAGAAGGTTTAATCGATCATTTTCCAGCGTGATATGCTTTCTTAGTAGTTTTGGTCTCGTTGGTATCGCCGGAAGAATGTAAAATGGGCAGAACCAATCTGACTTAAAAGAATGAATTCCATTACTGGAGGAGAAGGGCAGGAAATGTAGTGACACAAGCCCAGTTTGATGAATATATTTTAATAAACATTTTCAAAGGTCTAGTGCTTGCTATTTCTCAGCATAATAATCCATCTCATGACAAGCCATATTGTGCTAGGTGAATATTTTGGACAGTAAAATCTATGGATAGGACCTTACCTCTCAATCCTGAAGTATTGTACATATAAGCATTTGATAACTTTTTAAAAAAGGTTTTATTTATTTATGCATGAGACACACACACACACACACACACACACAGAGGCAGAGACAGAGGCAGAGGGAGAAGCAGGCTCCATTCAGGAAGGCCAACGTAGGACTCAAGCCCAGGAATCCGGGATCATGCCCTGAGTCAAAGGCAGACACTCAACTACTGAGCCACCCAGGCATCCCACCCATTTGATAACTTTATGTAGATTCTATAGATTTTGGTAACTTGGGATCAATAACAAAAAGAAAGAAAAAAGGAAGAAAAGGAAGGAAGGAAGGAAAAGAAGAAAGAAGAAAGAAAAGAAAGAAGAAAGGAAAGAGAAAGAAAGAAAGAAAGAAAGAAAGAAAGAAAGAAAGAAACGAAAGAAAGAGAAAAGGAAAAAAAAAAGAAAGAAAGAAAAGAAAAGGAAGAAAGACCAGTCTTTCAGTAGCTTTCCATTTGTCTTTGGATGAAATAATGCAGTCTTAAAAAAACAAAAAACAAAAAAATAAAAACAAACAAAAAAAAAGAAATAATGCAGTCTTGACATGGCTGGCATGCCATTTCATGTCTAGTCCCTGCCTTTCTCTCCAACTCTATCTCCTACTACTCCCAAATTTGTAATTAGTATGCCTACCTAGCCTCCACTCACAGGTCCATACATTTGCTATTCTTGATATGTGTTTCATTTTGTACCCCATTTACCTAGTTAACATGTATTCATTTTAGCATGAGAGTGATTTCTCAGGGTACGCTTAGATCATACTCCTCTGTTTTATACACCTATAAGGCTTTTTTTTTTTGTATTCTAACATGAATTCTGTTAGTGAACATACTATTATTATAATTATTTATTTAATATGAGTCTTTGGCACTGGAAATAATAATTACTGGAGCCTTTACTTGCTCACTATTGTATTTCTACCAAATACTTTTAATTGGCCAATAAATGTTGGTTTTGTGAATGAATGGGCTCTAATAGTCTTTAACATGAAAATATAGGAGGAAAAAATATTGGCAAGAAACTTTGATTTAAGACCTCTGTGTTTTAAGCTGGAAGACAATAGATCGTTGTTTGTTTTTTAATTATCCCAAATAATCTTTTCACATATTCTTCAATAAAAGTATGATTCTAAATTCTGTAGTGTTACTCACAATTTTTGGTGTGCAATATAGAAATATTAAGAATAACAGTATCATTGTGAATCTTCTATTTAAAAATTGGTGAAAAACTGAGTTTTTGTATGTATAGTTCTTATATTTCTATAGTTTCAAGGTCAACTCTATAAGCTAACTATATGACAAAATGCTAAGAAGCAACAGAATTTGAGTTTATGGGTAATTGAAAAAACTAAAGTGACTCTGTTTCAAAAAATGCAATTATTTTATGTCATAACATGTTCAGAAGTCCATGAATACAATGGATTTTTTTTCTCCTCTTTCATCTTACTACAGAATAATCCTCAGCTAAATGAATTCAGGTTCTTGTTTTTCATGAGTCCCATTAGTACTGTCATAGAAGATGCTACCTTCAGTCAAAATGTCAATACCTGGCACTTGCATTTGGTTAATTCTATGACATTACTTTTCAGCAATGTCACCACATAGAGACTATTTCCTAAAATGACATAAAAATCAATACAGTTTATAAAATTTAATAAGCATTAAAGATGTAATATATGATAATGTTGACATACATATAACACCTTTAAGGAGTGGATATTTTGACAAAATTAACTATAATCAGGCACAGTTTACCAACCTATTCTCTATTTTTTTAAATTAAACATGATAAATCTTTTCCCATGTATGATTTTATGTAATGGAATTAAGAATATTACTGAAAATTTATCCTTTCCAAAGCCATGCATTTTAGAATATCATCAGGTAAATCCAATGTAAGATCATATTTAACTTATGACTATTTCCTAGACCAAATGTCACAGAGAAGCCAAGATAATATAATAACAACTAAGAGTGATCTTAATACTAAATTCATATTTGGAAAAAATATTGTGAATTCATTTCTGTGAGAATAATAGACAACAAACCCTTGAAATGAGTAAAATCTTAATGAATTAAGGGAGGTTAGTCAGGACAGGACCTCTTTGTCCCATAAGAAAAACACCATAATAGAATATTAAGCACCACTTTTTGTTTGTTTGCTTTAATCACATTAAGAATGTGGAGAGATAGGTCAAAGAAGTCTGGAAATTAAGACTGGAGATAAATTATTACATTTTTCTGCCTATTACCAATTGGTATCTAAATGAACATAGGTTCATACAAAATTTTGAAAATCTACCTAAATCTAGAAGTTATAGTGTGATTCTCATTGCTCCAGAAAATATTAAGATCAAAGGTCCTGTAATGATGGGTTTTTATTCTTTATTCAAGTAAGTGTTCCTGGAGACACCCTTAACACCCATTCAAGTAAACAATGGTAGCAGAACTCAATAATAAGAAAAGGAAAGTGGATTCACTATATTAGACAAAGATAGGCATATCAGGAACATTCTTCAACAAGGATATTGGATGCCCAAGTGGAAAGAATTACTGAAAAGACCCAAATAAGTGAGCAAATTGGGCCTTATTGTTTCTACTAAGAGATAATATAAAGAAAATACAAATTTAGGGATTATTGCCCAATTTTGCAAAACTTAGGATGCTGAAACAAAAAGTCATTGTTGTGTAGAACTCAACCTCATTAAATTTCAAAAATAGAAATAGTTTTTACTCTCTTATCTATACACACACACACACACACACAACAATTCAGATACAAATGTACTATCAATAAGAGAGAACTAATCTCTTGTGATTTTTAAATTTTGTTTTCCTAAAAGTGTCAGTACTAGGTTAGGACTTGTAGACAAGTGCTAACAATTATTGCTTAGTGCACAGTAGGCATAATAAGATTTTTGAATAATCAAAATATTAAATATTTTAAACAAATATCATACATAATGACATGAAATTTAATGAGTCCTTACTAAAAGTTGTGTGCTACAGTGAGCATTTCATATTTGAGCAAATACATATATTTGTTTTGTTATATCTCCTTTAATCTTTGCAGTGTCTATAATAGATATTTTATCTCCATTATAAAAATGAAAGAATTCTACCTTAGAGAAGTCATATAACTTCCCTGAAGTCACAGGGACTCCTAAGTGGTAGAACAATTATTCAGAGTCAGGTCCAATTTCAGAGTACAAGCAGTTTTTCTCCAACAAATACCACAGAGTGGAACAATTATCATCAATTACAATTAAGTTTAAAACAAATACGTACATCCTTATTAAGTGGGTTTTCTTGCTGATTTGACTATTTGTTTTTCAGTTTATTCAATAAATATTCATTGAGCCTACTTCCCAGAAATTTTAGAGTATACTGGAGAAGACATGAAAATGAATAAAGAATTACAATACAATATAATTAATGAAGGAACATGAAAATAAAGGTATTGTGGACACTTTTAAAATGGAGTGTTTAACTCGGTAAGAGTATGAGGTGTGTGTCTTATTTTGTGACAAAATGTGTCATAAAAGCATATTTGACTGTCATTTTTTGAAATGAGGAGCACCTAGAAATGATTCTGGATATAAACATAAAAAGTCTAATATTTGAAAAGCGTTAGAACTCAATCTAAGGAGTTTGGATATTATCCTAAAATTTACAGAGGCCAGAAGGATATTGGCTCTGAAGAATTTTAGACAAGGAGTATCCAAAAACAGCTTTTTACTTTGCAGATAAAGCCCAACATTGTGTAAAAAAATCTTGGAAAAAGGAGATTAAATGTTCTTTTTTTGGGGGGGCATCCTGCAAATGAAAATTAATTCAAAGTAAGCATAAAAAAGAGGAAGAGAGTGGAAAAGAGCAATACTCATATGATAGTATCAAAAGAAATCTGTTTAGGAGGGAAATGAAGAGAAAGGTTAAAGATAGAACAGTAACATTCTATTTTGGCTCAATCCATATATTATACATACAGCAGTATATCTAGTTAATTAGGCTGTTAATTTGATAAGCATGACTGACTGCAATTTATTTAGAACAAACTAATAATGGTTTTGCTTATTAAGGATGGTTTAAATGTATGCAGAGGAAAAGGAGCCCTTGAAAGGGATGTGAGTTCATATCAATCAGGGCCTCTGGTGGCAAAACACCTGTAAAAAAAAAAAAAAAAAAAAGTAAAAAAAATAAAAATAAAAATAAAAACACTTAAGTAGAAAAATGGCTTAGTAGATGGGTAGCAGGTAGGTCATAGAATTTATAGGTGTACTAGATGGACTGAAGAAATAGGCAGGGCCAAGGGTGGCTGGTCTCCAGAAACCTCTGGCAAAGTCAGTATTGCCAACCCTGCCCTTCCTGCATACTTGCCCTACAATAATCCAAGTGTAAAATACAACTGGATTTTGACAACTTAAGACAGAAAAAAGATTCCCATTAATTACAAAGATCTCATTTGTATATTGATTACATATTGAAATGGCAATAGAGCTAAAAAATCTCTTAAATCTCTTGGTTTAAATAATATATCTTTTAAAATTAATTTTATCTGTGTTTTTTTAAAGTTTTATTTATTTAAGTAATCTCTGCACTTAACCTGGGGCTTGAACTCATGACCCAAGATCAAGAGTCACATGCTGCTAGGACTGAGCCAGCCAGGCAGAAAACTCCCTTTTTTTGTTGCTTTTAATGTGAGTACTAGAAATGTTAAAATTAGATAAGTGGAAAAATTAGATATCTAAAATTAGATAAATGTTAAAATTAGATAAGACACCTTTGTGTTTTGTATTATATTTGTGTTGGATAATATCATCCCAGGAGACTAGTTGGGATCTTGTGTGTGAGAGTGTGAGTGTGTGTGTGCATAGAAAAGAACAGGAATTGGGAGGAAACTGACAATAATATTGAGCTATCACATTTAATTATTGTTTTTCCCCCTCAAAGCAACTTCATTTTTACCATCTAAACCCTGATTCTTCTGTTGAAAAGTAAAAATGGGAATAAAACAGCATGGATGTTGGGGATAGCCCAGAGAATAGGTCACTGAAAGCTGTAAGAAAGAAGAAATAAAGAAAAAAATTGCATTTAGAAGAGGTAAGAAGAAACACTAACCAGCATGTGCCTTGGAAAAAGTTTGGTGTTTGCTATTTGAGCGATTTCTAATTTTCTTAACACATTTCTTCATCAGATTTGACCTAAAAACTAAATGAAATGCCTGGAAAAATGCTAATAATGTGAGAAAAAATATAAAGTTGGGATTCATTTAAGTTCACTTAGTCTAGTAAAAAGAACATGGATTTATTTTTACTGTCACATCGCACTCACATGAATGTGTGAAAAGGAATTGAGGGCAGTGCACAGAAAAAGGAGAAATTTCTCATCCTGTTCTTCTCATCAGCCTTGTAAAACATTAACTAATGTACTCACTAAAAGAAAATGTTTTAACTGTTGTTTGCAAGAAAATCTGATTTTTTTTTTTCAGGAGCAATCAGAACATGAGCAAATGCTGACCTGCTGTTTCACACAATAGAATCCCGTTCTTGTTATGCCCATTAATCTAAGAATTGCTGAAGAAAGCAAACATCTTCCAAGGGACAAAGCCTATTTGAGCTTATAGTTTTGCCTTAGGCCGAAAAGGGAAGGAAAGCCCTTTCTAAACTTTCTAACCATATGTGGTAGTCATCTTGCTAAAAGGGAAAATCTTCCTCAAGCAATTCCCTATAAAGAAATGTCATTATCTCCAGTAGCTCTTTTGATTATTCTGCATACCAGTCCATCAGCCAGTTTTCTAGGAGCAGTTTCAGAGATGACTGTTAATGCCAGTAGCAATTATAGAGAAAATTGATCCTGCAAAAGCAACAGTTTGATATTCATTCCAACAAACGGCCTCTTCCACGAATAATACCAGAACCTTTCCAACACTTAACAGCTACAACACACATAAAGCGAGATGATTGCCTGGGCCAGGTGGTTGAACCATCATAGGCATAAAATACAGGACTGATATTTTAAAGACATATGATGAGAATCATTTAATAGACATAGATACTGGTCAGTTTGAAAGATTCATAACAAAGCTCTCTGCTGTCTAAAATATTTCAGTATAAATTTCAAAGCAGTTGAAGATGAGATTTAATTTCTCCTAGTGTCTTGGCTGCCTGGTTTATATTTGTCAGCACACATAAATGAAGAAGCTAACTTCAGGCCTTTAAGTGGTACCATTGAAGTAGCAAGGCTGTAGACAACCCGCAAAGGTATAATTAATTCCTTGTGGTATCAGTATTTCTAGAGTTGAAGGACCACCAGAGACAGCCAGCTGAATATATGGAGCGAACTTTACTCTTCCCTATCACATGGGAAGTTACACCAGCCTTTTCTTCTCTTTCCCCTCCTCGTCCTCCTTCCCTTTTATCCTTTTATGTGTATTTTTGAGTATTTTTCCAGTTTTATTGAGGAGTAATTGACATAGAACAGTGTCTTAGTGTCACTCTGAGGCAGTGAATATGGTGGACATACATACCCACAGTCTCCACACATAAAACTCCTAAATCTCAACCCATTTCTGTCTGAATAGTTGGAGATAAGGTGTCTTAGAATATCAGAGCTTATATATACAATGGAATATTACTCAGCCATTAGAAATGACAAATACCCACCATTTGCTTCGATGTGGATGGAACTGGAGGGTATTATGCTGAGTGAAGTAAGTCAATCAGAGAAGGACAAACATTTTATGTTCTCATTCATTTGGGGAATATAAAAAATAGTGAAAGGGAATAAAGGGGAAAGGAGAGAAAATGAGTGGGAAATATCAGAAAGGGAGACAGAACATGAGAGACTCCTAACTCTGGGAAAGGACTAGGGGTGGTGGAAGGGGAGGTGGGTGGGGGGTAGGGGTGACTGGGTGACGGACACTGAGGGGGGCACTTGATGGGATGAGCCTGGGTGTTATTCTATATGTTGGCAAATTGAACCAATAAAAAATAAATTTATATAAAAAAAGAATATCAGAGTTTTAACAGCTTCCACAGCAAACGTATGTTTTTCTGAATGAAAAACGAATGTTCCCTTAATTTGGGTTTCTGTGACTAGTTCAACCATGCCCAGTGCCTATGATGTTAATTATATTCCCATAGGAATAGAGGCTACCAACTTTAAGCCATTTTCTACACACAGTGTGCACCTAAAAGCAAACCCATAGGCCAGAGCAAATAATGGGTCTTAGTACAGACAAATAATAATGACTAATAGTTACTAAATTTCCACGGATGCCTAGCACATGCCTAGCTTTCTGCTAAAAGTGTCTGATATAAGTCATCTCACCTTTAAATCGAAGAGTGAGCGCTCACATTTCCATGTTTACAGATGGTCAAACTGAGGTTCAAATACAAAGCATCTCTCTGACTTTCTATAGATGCACTTATCATTTCACAGCTGTGCATCTCATTATAGCCAACCGCTAAGACATTGATGAGAGGGAAATGAAAAATGAGTGAAGGAATGCATGTAGAAATTAACTGAATGTATAGTATCTTTTTTTTTTTTTACATACTTCTGGTAGTTTAAAAATTGCACATCTAATCCTTCTGTTAAAATAATTTATATCAGGGGCACCTGGATGGCTCAGTAGTTGAGCATCTGCCTTCAGCTCAAGTCATGGTCCCGGAGGCCTGAGTTCGAGCCCTGCCTCAGGCTCCCTGCTTCCAGTGGGGAGTCTGCTTCTTGCTCCCCTGCTCTTGTGCTTTTTCTTTCTCTTTCTTGCTTCCTTTCTCTCCCTCTCCTCCTTTCTCCTCTTCTCAAATAAATGGATAAAAGCATTAAGAAAAAAATTTTATTAAATATATCAACTTTATGTAACATTCATTTCAGTAGTTTTAGCTAAACAACTATATTATTTTTATAAAATAAGTTTATTCCAATGATTTGGTATTGAAAAAAAACCCAGTATTAGCCTCCTTAAGTAAATTAAATATCATGGTTTATATTTATTTATTTATTTATTTATTTATTTATTTATTTATTTATGTATCATGGTTTAAATGTTGCTTGTATATGCTGAGAAATAACAAGAATGGAAGTGGGAAAATGAAAGTGTTTTTTTTTTTTTTTCCTGGATTCATTCCTTAACTTATTATCATGAATCATGGCAAAAAAATTTTTTTTACATCACATTATCTTTTCCACAGAAACATAAAACATTAAGAATATTTTAGGTTTTGTTAAAATTTTACTAAGTATTTTGTATGTTTTAAAGTATATTTTATTGTAAATATTCGCATTTAACGTCATAGTTATAGCATCAAAGTCAAAGTATGTAAAATAAGTACTTATTGATACATGTCTAAATAGTATAGGCAATAAAAATGGGGTATTCTTTTTTGATATACTTTAAAATTTCCTCATATCTGGGGATCAATCTAATGTACTGGATTCTGATTTTTAATCTTTCCAATAAATATTGTCAGTTTTAATCAAGAGCTAATCTTTTTTTTAAGATTTTATTTATTTATTCATGAGAGACACAGAAAGAGAGAAGCAAGCTCCATGCAGGGAGCCTGATGTGGGACTCGATCCTGGGACTCCAGAATCATGCCCTGGGCCCAAGGCAGGCGCTAAACTGCTGAACCACCCAGGGATCACCAAAAGCTAATCTTCTAATATTGAGGGTAGATTGTACATTGATTTATCAGTCACTTAGTAATTTGAGTTTGGGGAATATAATTCATTTGTGTTTGGAGAATCTAATTTCATTTATGCCATATTCAAATTTATGTAAAATGAGCTGTCTTTTTACTAGCAGAATGCCTAGTGCTGTTCAGGACAATTAGTACAAAACTGAATGACTAAATTAACCGATGTTATAACTCTAATATTATGAGCTGTAAGTTTCTTTATTTGAAAGAGTTTTAACTAACTGCAATTATTTAATGTGTAGTCAGGTTTTATGAACACTTCCTGGCAGAGTTATGTGTGTGAGTCAGGGTATCAGTAAACATATTTGGAGGAGATTAATAATTTGTACTAATAAATTCATCAATTAAAATATTATGTTTATATAATCACTTTCTGTTAAGGGACATTTCATCATATTAATAAATTATAATACAGTTTAGCAGAGGCATTTAATAATTTAAAAATTAATTTAATTACCTTCTAATTTATAGTCTTAAGATTAAAACAGTATCCAAAAAAATAAACAGAATTTTTTTCTTTCCTGATTTCACTATTCACTACTATTTGGTTTTATGCTACAGTGTTTATAAACCTAAGATTTCTGACTTTTATTAAATCTTCTAATCAGCTCATTGTTCAGAAAAACCTTTTAAATGTTTTTCCAATTTTCTCCAAAATCCCAAAGTATCAGTTTTAATTGATGAATAGAGAAATTTATTGCAACAGTTTTAACCATTTTTTGGGCAAGGTTTTATAACCCTATAACTTCATCTTAAGTAGAGATTACCCTCATTTCCAGAAGCACATCAATAGTGTACTTAAAACATACATTTGGCTATTTATTCATCTGCCTACGTTTGAACTTTATGAAATCAACAAAGAAAACATAATGAAATCTAAGTAATTTTTGAGACTCAGTTATTTGACGGTTTTATTATTAAACACTTTAGAAGTGATATGGAATGATAGTGGAAAAAAAACAAATATAAGATTTTTGAGAAGACAGATTTCCCAAAGACAGAGAACAGATGTACAATCAGCATCGCTGTGTGCGTACCAATACTCAAGAGGTACAGGCAGTAGATTTCTCCACCCCCTGTTGCTCTTGTGAGAACAAATCTTAAAATACATTCCACAGAGATTTCATGAGTTAGTAACCCATGCAAAGTACTTTTGGGGAAAATAGGAGGAGGGCAGAATAATAAAGGAGGAAATAATAGTACCTGTGTAACAACTACAAGCTCTGCTTAAAAGGATCGTGCATTTGATCAAATAATTATGCATATTTGATCAATGACCTATTTATGTAAAAATACCAATGGCATAATGCTGTTCTGGAGAGCCGTGCCAAAATAACTCTTTGTAACAATTAATACCCAAATTGGTGTTGCTCATTATTCAGTGGGTAGGTCATGGCTCTGGTAGGGTCAGTTTAGAGATCATCTGGGCTTGCTCAGTTGAAGGCTTTGTGTTAGGTGATGGCCTGCTCCATTTGCTCATTCTCTTGGAGTAGTGGCCATCTGGAACGTGTCCTCAAAGTGAAGAGCAAAAAGGCAAGAGTGGAAGCCAGATATTAAGAGCACACTTATCCCTACAGTGACTATGTTTTCTGATAATACTTCATTGGTTAATGCAAGTCACAGGGTGACATTCAAACTCCATGGAGCAGCCAGGTTTACTCCCTTGACAGAAGGTGGCCATAAGGAAAGGAAGAAACAAAGGACAGATTTTAAGCAGGCAACACATTTCTGCCCACTTGGTCACGATGGTTAATTTCCCTTTGATTTGAAAAATATTTATATTACTTCCTGAAATCACCAGAAAATCTTCCCCCTCCCTCATGGCAATACCCACTTATGGGGATGTTGTAAGGATAAGTGAGAATAAATATACAGCAATTGGTACACAGCCTCAGAGAAGTTTCACTCTGTAGCTGATAATATTAGTCATATTAATGCTAAACATATTCAATTTTATTGTAATTTTAGTAAAATTGAACACTTTTCTATATTTCTTAAAATATTTTATTTATTTATTCATGAAAAACACAGAGAGAGAAGCAGAGACATAGGCAGAAGGAGAAGCAGGCTCCATGCAGGGAGCCCAATGTGGGACTTGATCCCATATCCCAGGATCACGCCCTGAGCCAAAGGCAGACGCTCAACCATTGAGCCACCCAGGTGTCCCCACTTTTCTATATTTTTAGTTGAGGCATTATCACTATGCTATATTAGGGAATATCTTATTTAACTGTTTCAGTATTCCAATAATATGTTTTGTTTTTTTTTAATTTACAAACACTACTTGTAACTTTTGAGTATGGGGAAAAGAGAATTTAATCAAGTGAGTTAGACAGATGCCTTACGACTTAACTTTTAAATGGAATTGATTCCCAGGGAATGCATAATCCCCGCAAACACAGTAAGTGAAAATTAACTATTAAATGAATCTTATTCCTGCAGTGTACTCTAAGTGATAACACGCATACGACTATCCCCAGCAAATACAGACTTACATGTATATAAAGTCAAAGATAATCTACCGTGTGAATTAACAGATGTAATAGAACTGTTGAGCATGAATAAAGCATACATGAAGCACAATCAACAGCAAACTATTAGTAATATTGCCCACTTTTAAGAAATGATTTCGTTTTCACATCCCATGTAATAATTGAAAATGCTATTTGATTCTTTGGTTGTGCCATAATCAACGAACTTTCAAGTGATTAAAATCATTCTTTTTATTTTTTTCTCTTTCCTTCCTTTTCTTCTTCCCAGCTGCCAGATGGGGATGTGTGCATTGGCCTCCACCACATCATCAACATCTCTGCTTAAATTCTAGTGAGCTCTGAGTGCTCCATTACCCATTGCCTTCTGCCCCATTTGATCCAGGCGCATTTGCCACTTTGATGCCTTCACAGTACAAACAAGGTGCACTAATCAAAGCTTCCCTGTTCCATCCGGTGAGAACCTCTCATCATTGCCGTGGTTTCAAATCTGGTGCACAACATTACCACTTCATTTTGTTCCCTTTGATCCTATCAGTCTGACACTTTGATCCATGCATTGCACTAACTGGACTCATCAAAGCTTTCCCACTTTTGTTTTTGACAGGCAGTGACAAAGATTCTGGCAAGATGAGGGATTTTTTACTTTTCCTGTTTCTGTTGGATTTTTCAGTATCAATCCTTTTTTATGTAATTGTGGGTTCAGAATACACTCATTAATTTTATCAGTGTTGTATTTTAAAATATATATTTATTTTTTTAACTAAGGCTTGCCCAAAGCAATTAAATATATCCATATCAGAGTTGTATATCACATAATTGTTTAATGCAGCATGAATGTTTAATCAATGATTCTAAAATGCCAGTAGCATAATGGGAACAATTAGTGATGTGTAAAGAAGTGGACTGATATGAACTAGAATATTTTAGAACGCTGTCTTAGGAAAATATGTGTTATCTAATAACATTTATTGAAAAATACATTTTGTCTTACTGTGCTATAATTAGAAAGACTTCTACATGTGTTTTAAATATACTGACTGACCAAGTAAGACTGGGAAAAAAAAATTGCTCATGATTAGAAGATTAGAAGATTGGCTTTCTCCAGTTTTCTTGCTTACACTTATTTATTTCAGGCCTAGAACTCTTGGTGTATAAATTTTGCTGCATAGCTTTTTCATGTGCTGTTTAAAGTTATATTTATCCAATAATCTATTTGACTTCTAAAATACAGTGGAAATAAAAGCTCTAGAGGTCGAGGGATTCTATTTTTCTTAAGTCCCTTAATTCTACGAAACGAATAACATAAATTCCCCAATTCTGAAGGGAAATTTTGTGTTCCATTGGGCAGGTTTCTAGGGCCTCAGGATGGATAGTAAATGACAAATTTGATCCCTTGGAGGGATGCCATGTTAGATTGTCTATAAGAGAAAGGAAGGATATCTGCCGCTGATAAGATTGCTCTATATCATTATTTTCTGTATGAATAGTTAAGTTGAACAATATTATTACTGTTTTTACAATCTGAGTCTCTAAAGATATGAAAAGCAAAATGTCTAGAGGTTAAACTAATACCAAGAAGCATCAGTATACACTGATGATCTCTTGAGATTTTCCTTTGAAACAGAAGAAGCCACTAAAATAGCAGAAGCTTAGGTAAGTTTCCATTCTCCATTTAAAGTAGAACTGTCCATAACAAAATTTATAATTCACTCAGTGAAATATGGTCTTTGTAACATACTAGCTTAATTATTGTTCTGTGCCTCCCGGTGGTTAGGCACATAACTTCACAAATGAGGTTTACCTGTTGACCCTATAGAATTTTCATGTGGTTTCTATGTTGCTGCTACTTTTGAAAAAAATATTATTTATTACTTACAAGTCCTGGAAATTACACAGCACACCTGGGACCACAGATTGAGGTTCTGGATTGAAAGAGAGAGAGAGAGCGAGAGCGAGTGTGTGCGAGAGGGAGAGAATGCTTATATCAGGAATTTTTCTTCTTTTTTTTAAGATTCAGGAAAGACACAGAGAGAGAGGCAGAGACATAGGTGGAGAGAGAAACAGGCTCCCTGCGTGGAGCCTGATGTAGGACCAGGGGATAATGACCTGAGCCAAAGGCAGACACACTCAACCACTGAGCCACCTGGGTGCCCCACCAGGAGCTCTATTGGAGTTGAGGGTGTTGGCTAGATTTCTCAGTTTCTTTCTTTACCAGGACTTTAAAACATAAGAACTGGAATTTAAATGTCAGGAAGAGAGAAAACACAGGTAGCCCATTGAACTGTGTTCAATGATCAGTTATTGAAATCAAACAAGATCTCCAACACAAAGGAGCCTCAATAGGGGGAGGAAACCTTGCTCTTTCCTCAAGAGGCCAAATAGCAGTATGCTTATTTGACATAGCCTCTTAGAAGTGGATGTTTCCTGAAATGATGCCTCAACAATCTAAACTTAAGTCAGGCACTTGCATGACAAAACTAAAAAAAAAAAAAAAATAGTAAAGCAACTGTCAGGACTTACACTACAAGTCACCCTGGGATGATGCCAAGACATAGGGCACATTGTAACCTAGAAGATAGAGAAGATACAGATATAAGCAGGTTTATAGTACCAAGTCCTATAATTATTTTGCAGGCAATGATCTAAAAGCCAGTTTATAGCCATGGTTTCTAACTGGAATGAACCCACAGTGAAGCTAAGTCAGTGATTCCAGGGTCCCTAGGAGTTTGTTCAAAGACTTACGAAATATTTCACATTTTGGGCTCTTGGATATAGGTGAGGTTTGACCCTGTCCTGAGTTGGTATATTGTTCCATATCTCATTGAACCAGTCTCCTAGTCCTGAGAATAGGTCAGTTTAATTAAAAGTTTATGTCTCATTTCAGGAAGCAGTGATGCAAGTGATTCCCCAAATTAAGCCTATATGGTGCAAGCAATCATGTATTTAACAAGAGTCATTTTGATAGTTTTCAAATTCTGGAGGGGTCAAATAGAGAGAAAAGGATAAATGTTTCATCTTTGTCCAGAAAACTGTTGATAGCTGTAATAACTTGAGCAGGTTCTAACCACAAATACTGCAGAACAATTCCCTTGATCTTCTGGGAAAGTGAAGGTAAAAGGAACCATGCTGAATATGCTAGAGCATTCTAATCTTTTTTAACCCATACTTATTGATAGGCAGTAGACAAGGCTTACTGGTGGTAAATTGTTCATAATTTGAAATGTGATCTCTTCTCACAGAACCAAAGTATATGAAAGAAAATATGATAAGTTCCTGTCTTGGGTAACCTATGTCTTTAGATGAGAAGAAGGGAGAAATGTATATATCAGTTAATGAGATAGAGAATGCTAGAATATTAGGGATAATTATGAAATAATGACCTTAAGCAAGATCTCTAAGTTCACTTAGGACATATTGTCACACTTAAGTGATGGGAAGAGGAAGAGCTAGAAAAGAAGTGTCTGATGGTTTCCTCTACCTGTTTGAACAAAGTACAGTCTAAGTTTCTTGACAAAATGAAACTGGATATTTGTTTTGACCTCTTAGAGTTTGGCCACTAAGAATAAATAAATGGCTAAGTTTCCAAGGGGTTATTTTTCTTCCTCACGTAATTTTCTTTTGGTGTTTTCTTCCTTTCTTAATTGCTAGGACTGGAAGTTAAGTCATGATAGCTTTTTCTATGGAAGTTACTTGACCAAAGCCAGCCCTCTGGGTGCAGTGATTGGTTTCTTGGGCATATTTTCAAGCAGGGTCAGCATTCCACTGGGGGGAATAAAATGGATGGTAAGAGGGCAGCTACTTTTCTTTGACCAGAAGATATAAAAACAATGCAACCCTAGTGTGTGTGTGAGGGGGCGGGGTGAATCTATCTAGAAAGCCTGCTTAGAATATGAAGCCTACATATTACAGCACAGAGCTAAAAGATGGGAGAACATGAGAGTGATAGATGGATAATTGGTGACATCAACTGAGCTGGATCCTGCTATGCCTAAAACCAGCCTAAGTCCGTATGTTTTAACTGTTTCAGCCCATTCCCTAACTTTTTACTTAAAGATAATTTGATATTAGTTTGATTTACTTATAATTGAAAGCTTTTATTTACTAAGTGCTAAATTTACTAGAATAGTTGTTGGAGCTCATTTGTAACATTTTAGTGTTTGTGATGCTTTCAGCATGATACAATATTTTTAAGAAAAAAAAAGGTGATTGTCAGATGGTTTCTTAACATGACAGGGTAAATAGGAGACAAGTGACAAGCATCTAAAGTAGAACGTTGGGTAGCCTGGTGACTCAGTGGTTTACACCTCCTTCAACCCAGGGCATGATCCTGGAGTCCCAGGATCGAGTCCCACATCAGGCTCCCTGCATGGAGCCTGCTTCTCCCTCTGCCTGTGTTTCTGCCTCTCTCTCTCTCTCTCTCTCTCCTGTCTCTCAAGAATAAATTAAAAAATAAAATAAAATAAAAAAATAAAGTAGAAGCTTTAGGATTAAAACCATAATTAAACTGGATTAATATACCTATTTAATAATGACCTAAAAATAAAGGACATATTTTTCCAGATATTTAGATATCTAGAGGATCAGGATTAAGTTAGAATTCACTTCTGTGTAATAAACTGAAAGATGCTCTCCATGAGCAGGTAAAGTTCTAACATAGCCTTGCCATCTGTTTTTTGTAAACCTGTAATCATTCAAAGTATTATGTTCTTCTTATCCTTTAGGACAATTAAGATAACCTATTTTAAAAAATAAATAAATAAATAAATAAATAAATAAATAAATAAATAAATAAAAAAGAAAAAAAAAGATAACCTATTTTGATTTGAAAGAAACATATATTTATTTTTAAAATCTGGAAAGTACCAAAAGAATGCAAATCAAATAATGAAGAGCATGCAGGTCCTACCACCTAGAAACTGTTCCGTATAGCTAAGTCTTCTTTCTTCCAACATATGAATACATTTCTGTTCTTCATACAGATTATGGTTATTTCCTGTATAGAAAGTATTATTTATCTGTAATGGATAATGTGCTATGTGGAGAATATCAATCAAATAATTAGATATTGCTAAACACATGATTTTACAATATGATAATTGAAAATAGTGGCTCCTTGATATTTTAATTTGTGTTTCTTTAATTAGCAGTGAATTTAACAATTCTTCATATATTGTGGGCTTTTAAGACCATTTCCATTTTATAAATTATTTATATTAATTTTTCTATAAGTGGATTTCTTCATTTCCTAAGTGAATTTTTTAAATGGGAGTTATTAAACTACCTAAACTTATTGATATAACTCATATTTACTCTTATTACTAAAACACATTAAGAATTTTTCTTTTTACACATTTCCTTCCTTTACTTCTTTTCTGTACAGATTATAATATGCTTCCCCTTATCTTTAGTATTTAAAAAGCTATATGATCTATTTAAAATTTTATTAATGATTTACATATCTAAAAATAATTCCTTTAGCTGCATCCTATAATTTTCAAATTGGGAAAAACCAAAATATTCATTATTTACCACCATATGCTAATATTATATAATATGTTAGAATTACTTTATCATCGGTAGTATCAATAATAATCTGTTGACATCTGCTGAGTATGTCTTTACTACTATAATTTAGATTTTTCATTGAAATTAATTTAATCAGTAATAACTATTGACATTTACATACAGATTTCTAACTGGATGAATACTATTTTTCTAAATTTATTTTTAATTTTAATTAAAATTTAATTTAAATTTTAATTTAATTTGATTTCTTTTGCATTCTTAAATTCCTAGTTTTGATTTTTCCCACAAGCAAATTAAAAAAATATTGTTTATTTTTTAATGGAGTCACCTGAATTGTGTTTTCTTTTTTTTTTTTAAAGATTTTATTTATTTATTCATGAGAGACATAGAGAGAAGGCAGAGACATAGGGAGAGGGAGAGGCAGGCTCCTCGCAGGAGGCCGATGTGGGACTTGATTGCGGAACTCTGGGATCATGCCTTGAGCCACCCAGGAGTCCCGAATTGTGTTTTCCTGAAACCTTAAAAATGTAAGCAAACTTTATGTCAAATGACAAATATTTATGAATTACAACTTGGCAGGTCATAATAATCTGAAACCACAAAATTTTTCCCAAACCTACTTTCTAGACATTGCGCACAGATTTTTCATTTGTTGGTGAAGATTCCTGTAAGTCCACATTGATATTTATTCAGTGCTTATTGAAATGTGATTTGTTTCTTCCGTATTTTGACTTCTTATAATTGAAAATATTTGATGGCATAGTGTCTGAGTCTCATGTACCTCTATCAGTTTTTACCTTTAGATTATTGTGAATTTTTCCATTTGAATCCAGAATTTCCTCTTCAGATCAGAAATACTCCCCATCCTATCCAGTGCCAGACCATAGACACGTGGCAAACAAAATAGTATTCACGATATACCTGGCCTTTGATAGGTGCTCAATATGTATTATCAAATGAATGAATGAATAGGAGTGATATCAATAACTAAAGAGCCAGAAGTGAGGGGATAAAAAAAGATAAGGTTATATTTACAGTGCGCCTTTCAGTCAAATTGGTCCAATTCATTAATTCAAGAATCATTGAAAATAGCAAGAATCACAGCAGTTTAGAAAAGAAAAAAAATCCCCATATCTTAATTATGAAATGACTCTTAGAACCTAGTACTGAAAGTGAAGTCATGAAGATAAAACTACACTTAATATTCAGATATAAAAAGGGAATTGTTTATTATAGAGGACGAGTATTGTCCATCTATTTTTCTGCCAATTTGAAAACCAGTAAAAAAAGGTAACAGAATCTGCTTCCTTTAGAGGCAAGTGATTTATAATAGTTTTAATAGCTAATGGCTACTTGCATACTAGTTTGCGCTAGGCATTTTATATAAATATTTTTTTATATTTTAACTCATGTTCTATTACATCTTTAGTCATTACCTTTTCCTATATGATCTATCTACAATCTTACTTCATTCTGTTATCTTTTCTCATTCTGTTATTTTCTTTACCTTGTTTCATTGTTTGATAAATGCTATATCATCTTGCCTTATGAAATTTCCAGGTGTTTAAAGATTTTATGGCTGATAACAATACATTTTATAGTTCTAGTTTTCTTCTTCTGAAGCTTCAAAATATGTTTTTTCCGCCTTCAAATTATTTCAAAAGCCCTAGTTTGGATGTGGAGAGTGGTGTAAGACCTGGCGGCCAACTACATGGCTTAGAACGCAGTGTATATTATTTCATACCCCTGTGGACTTTGACAACTTACATAACTTCTCTGTATTTTAACTTTCTCAAATATTAATTTAGTACCTTCTTCATGATATTGTAAAACAAAATAAAGTAAGGATATACTATACCAATTCTACTACTCATTACTTTATATCAGTTACTTTCTACTATCCTGTCTCTTGATATATATTGAAAACTTGTGGATTGATGAGAGGAAGGAGTCCATGCTGTTGCCTCAAAATTTGTTCTTAGGAGGTGTTTAGAAAAATGTCCTGTCCAGAGCCTAGTTTTTATTTTGTAATGTTGGACTTCACTATTTCATATGGTAAAATATTTAAAAATCTTCGTGATTTTTATACATTTGCCTCATTGTTATTGACATTTCATATAAACTATTGTATTAGATCATCCTATAATATTAGGTTCATAGAGGGGATCCCTGGGTGGCTCAGCAGTTTAGGGCCGCCTTCAGCCCAGGGCCTGATCCTGGAGTCCAGGGATCGAGTTCCGTCTCGGGCTCCCTGCATGGAGCCTGCTTCTCCCTCTGCCTGTGTCTCTGCCTCTCTCTCTCTATGTCTATCATGAATAAAAAAAAAAAAAATATTAAGTTCATGGTGATAAATATATCCATCATTTCTGCCATATTTTTAAATGAATGAATAGCTAAGAATCTGGAAGAGACTTAATGTTAAACCCCAAACATCAACCTTACATTTTTTACATATATTTAAGGAAAACATGACAGACTTCTTACTAGTTTGTCAATAAACTAATTCATATCTATTATGTACATTTCGCTTCCTATATATAATATAAAATAAATTTAATTCATTTTATAATCTTTTAGCACATGCCTGCCATACCCATCCCCACAATGGCCTTCTGAATTTTCAGGTATCATTATAATTCATACTTTTGTAGTTGTTATAAGGAACATTGCAACATTAGAATTTGTTTATTTACATTCGTGTGTGTGTATATATGTGTATGTATGTATATGTATCTATCTATCTATCTATCCACACACACACATACATGTGCACACAAAATCAAGAGGCTCTTTTGTGTTTTCACCATATGAATGAAGAATAAATAGTGAAGAATAAGATGACTCATGTTTATGCAGTTAAAAGGATGAATTTCTTTTAGGCTCCAACAATTGAACACAAAAATTTATCTGTTTATATAAAACACATTGGGTGCAAATGTGAGAAGTCAAAATTAGAGATATCCCGCTAAATAAATAAATCTTAAAAAAGTAAAAATAAAATTATTTATGCATCGGTTTTGGCATACAGTTTTACAATAGTTTCAGAAAAACTGTTTTAACCAAATTGGCTTTGAAAGTTTGCTAAATAATTATAATGATTGGTTACACAATTCTGAAGCTAGCATTTTGATTGCACTAGAGCAGTTCCTTGATCAGAGTTTTACACACACGCACACCCACACACAGTTTAGTTGGTAACAGAGCATTTCGGCATGATTTTCAGAGAGGATGTAGAAAACTCAGAAATTTCATCTTTCTTCTCTCTCTGTGTATTTCTTGCATTTATGATATTAACACGATGTGAATACCAGTATTTTTTCCTTTTAACAAAGCATAAATCTAGATCCATCTGAATCCTATAAAGAGTAGAGAATGATCTTCTTTGAAGTAATGAGTTCACACACAAAAAAATTCAAAAATAGTTTCAAAGATACTGTGTGACATATCTCATATGGTGAAGAATGCCTTCAATAAAACCTCAGTTTTGGTTGTTTTTGTTTTTTCTTTTAAGAGATGGTAAAGATGTTATTTATTTCAAAGCAGTGGTTAAGAAGTAGATGTTTTTGCTAGAAAATACTTTTTTGAAGCTTCACAACAAATGTTTTTGAATAAAAATGAGGTAAAAATTTTGAAGACTTCATAAATTTAAAACTCATTTAAAAGTTTGTAAAAGTTTTTATTGTGGAATATATACTAAACTATGTGCATATAGTTTAAAGGATTATAATAAGAATACACCTTCCACACATTAGCAGTCCAAGATATAAAATATTGGGAGTATTTTAGAAGCTGCTAGTGATCGCTCAATACAAACCTTTTTCTTAACCCCCAAATTTGTGAGTTTTCTCTTTTTCCTACATAATTTTTCTACTACTTATTAGTGTCCATTAATATACATTCTTAGTTTTTCTTGTTTTTGAAACTTACATAAATGGACTTTACTGAAGGAATTCATCTATGATTTCAATCTGTCAATCAACATCATGATTAGGATACATCCAAGTGGATGTATCCTGCAGTATTCCTTTTGATTAGAGTAGAATATTCCATTGTATGTATAAAAAATATATTCATAAGTGTGTTAAGAGTTGCATAGGTTGATTCCTATAATTTAGTATTAAGAAAAAAGCTCTAAACAGGGGTGCCCGGATGGCTCAGTTAGATACACATCTTACTCCTGAATTTGGCTCAGGTCATGATCTCAGGGTCTTGAGATTGAGCCCCACATCCCTATCAGTGCTGGACATGGAGCCTGCTAAAGATTCCCTCTCTCCCTCTCCCCTGCCCCTCCCTCTGCTCACACACACACACACACACACACACACACTCTCTCTCTCTCTCTCTTAAAAAAGAGGAAAAGAAAAATAAATATTCTTATAATGTTTACTAGTGATATGGAGTTGAATTGAAGTATTTTTTTGTCAATTCTAGTATCAGAGTTTGGGGTTCACATCATCTACAACCCAAGACATTGTTTGACCTGTAATTTTTGTAAATTTTATTAGTGTGAAATGATGCACTATTGTGATTTAAATTTACAGTTCTTTAATACAGTGGGCAAGTGATAATGAACATGTTTATGTGCCATTTGTATGTCTTCTTTCTAAAGTGTCCATATATGTTTGCCAATTTTCCTTTTGTTTTTTTCTTACTATTGAATTGAATCTATGTTGTCCATTGCTAACTTTTTAGTAATTATGTGTTGCATATATCTCTTATTTTGACTTCACACCTTTGCACTCAATGTGATTTTTATAAACATATATTTTTAAATTCAATGTAGTTGAATAAAACATCTTTTGCAATTAGAAAATAATCACAGTTTTATTTCTTCCTTTTGACATTTACTAATTTATTACTTTTAATGTCTTATACTTTGCTAGCTAAAGCCTAAAGTAAATGTTGACTAATTGACATACTTTTTTGTTTCTGATCTTAAAATAAATACTTTGAAATCCTTAAATACTTTTGCCATTTTGTATAATGCTTGTTGTAAGATTTTGTAAATGCCTCTATTAATTTAATAATGTTTATTAGCAATTACCAGTTTTTATCCACTACAGATATAGAATCTTATTAGACACTTCTGAATATGTTGTGATCCTTTGGGCTTTTTAAATTATTTTTTAATGGTAAACAATGTTGCTCAATTCTTTAATATCTAACACACATTACTGTGATTATGATGCAGTCTACGTATTTACTCTTATCATTTACTATTAATAATTAGCACTATTACATCTATGTGCTGTTAGATGTAGCACATTTGAGATTTCCTGCAATTTTCTTTTTGTACTTTTATGTTTGCATTTTTGTTATCTGTTCCTGTTGAACTAATTATCCAGACTTGGTGTCTTAAAACAATAGCATTCATTATCTTACAGTTTCTGGGAGTGAGGCAACTGGATATAGTTCAGTCGGGTGTCTCTTACACAAGAGTTCATCTAAGGCTTGACCTCAAGACCCTGAAAGCATGACCTGAACCAAAACCAGGAGTCAGATGCTTGATCCACCATGCTACGTAGGCGTCCCAGTGTATAATATTTTTCATTGTAAATCAGCCCTCAGAATTTTATAACTTCTATCAAGATTTCTCTCTTGACTCATGTTTGTAGAAGTATGTTTTAAAATTTCTGAACAAAAAGTTTCTTCTAATTATCTATTATTTATTTCTAACATGTTGCATTGGAGTCAGAATTTGTGGTCTGAATAAATTCAAACTTAATAAATTATTGAATGCAGCATTTTGGACCAACACACTGATAATCATTACTTGGAGCCAGTTTTAGATAAATCGGTATTCTCCATTTATGGAATTAATACTTAAGTACGTTTAGCTTAGAATAACATTCAATTCTATAATTTTACTGATTTTTCTGTATACTTGATCTATAAATTATTGAAACAGAAGTACTAATATTTTTAATGGTGTCAGTTTAATTTTCGCATAGATGTCAATTCTTACTTTTTTGTTTGTTTGTTTTTTGTTTTTTGTTTTTGTTTTTTCTGAGAGAGGGAGATGGAGTGGAGGAAAAATAAGAGAGAGTATCTTAAGCAGGTTCAATGCCCAGTCTGGAGCCCAACATGGAGCTGTCTCACAACCCTAAGAGCTGAGCTGAAATCAAGAGTTGGACACTTAATTGAGCTACCCAGGCACCACTCGGCTCTTACTCTTGATAATTGAGATTCATATTGGGGCATCCACTTTTTAAAATATATCTTCCTGGGGACTTCAAAATTATTATTAGGTAGTATACCTTTTATTCTAGTATGTCATTTTACTTAATTTCTTAATTTCTTTCTTTTTTTTTTTTTGTTCTTGACTCCTTAGCATTTCAGAACATTTTTGTTAAAAACCCTATATATAGGCTTTATCATCTTAATCCACTTTACTTTGAAACTGGGTATGTAGTCCCTTCATGTTTATTTATTTATTAAAAGATTTATTTATTGTAGAAAGAGAAAGAGAGAGAGAAAGAGTGTGTGGAAGAGGGAGGGAAAGGGGGAGATGGAGAGTAAGAATATCAAGCAGATTCCCCACTGAGTGTGGAGCCCAATGTGGGGTTCAATCTCACAACCTTGAAATCATGACCTGAGATAAAACCAAGAGTTGGATGCTTAACCTACTGAGCAATCTAGGTGCCCCAAATTCATTCATATTTATATTTGTAATTATATATGTTCTATTTATGTTACAGTTGAACTTTTTTCATAAGATTATGAGGCTTTCTATACGTTATACTTTGTATCCCTCCCTCTTCTTTTTTTCTTGTCTCCCTTTAGGTTGATTGGACTTTTATATTTTTTCTCTCTTCCTTATTTATTTTTCTTCTATATTTTATTTACTATTTATACAACTAGGTATATTCTCTTACTTTTTCCATCTACTTTAACTTAAACATTTAACTGATTTTAAGTGAATCAATGTGGTTTGATTTCTCCTGATTAAAATAGTGATTATGAAATACACATTAATTCTAATACTTTCATTTATGTATTACTAATGTCCAATATTTTATTTTTACTTATTTTCACTCTACCCATTAGATATTACCATTGTTATTTTTAACATATTTTAAAAATTCTTCCGGCTTGTATCCTTCTGCTTATCCTCTTAGCTTATAATGTTTTTGTTGTTTGTATGTTTGTTTTCTGGTAAAGGAAAACCTCTAAAAATTTTATAAGAGCTGACCTATGGTTGCAAAGTCCTCCTGCTATTTTATTTTTTGTTTGATATTATCTTAATTTCTCTCTCTTTAAAGATTTTATTTATTTGTTTGACACAGAGAAAAAGCACAAGCAGGGGAAGTGGCAGGCAGAGTGGGGAGGGAGAAGAAGGCTCCCTGTGGAGCAAAGAGCCCTATGTTGGACTCAATCTGAGGACTCTGAGATCATGACCTGAGCCAAAAGCAGATGTTTAACCAACTCAGCTACCCAGGCACCCCTTAATTTTACCGTCAATGAAAGTTTGAGTATTTAACTGTAAGTTGACAACTCTTTTTTTCCTTCAGAAAAATGAGAATATTAGTCGAATTTCTTTTCTCATGTATATATCAGAAAATAGTACTAAGTTCTCATGGAATAGTCAAGGTCAAATAAATCAGGATAGTCTTGAGTGGGGAGCCCTAAACAAGAGTCTGAAGCAGTTTTACAATTGTATGGAATGAGGTGGTCAGAGGGATGGAGAAGAGGGAAGCCTGAGAGCAGAAGAGTAGTGAGTACTGAGTCAAGGTGGGGAAAAAGATCTTTTAAGTTTTTCTGTCTTCTGCCAGTAGGAAGACTTCTAAATGGAAGCACATGGATGGGAACACAGATATGTTTAAGAGCAGGACAGCCAGGGAGCTCTGAGTCCTTGACAATAATACCTTTAGAGACTATAGGGCACTGATTTTGTACCAGGTCTGGTGGAGGAGGGAGTTTACCTTGTGAGGTTTATCAGGTAAAGCCTTTGTAACTGCCTGTGTTTGGCCTGAGAACTCATTAGCAGTTTTTCAGCAGGGAGCAAGACTCCTCAACCCCATCCCTTGATTTTTTTAAGACATGAGGAAGAAACATAGCTACCCAATCATGACTCTCCAAATAGGTCAGACAATTAGGAGCTGTGATAATACCTCAGTTGATTTGGGTCAAGACATCAAGGCAGTTACCAAGATCACTCCCAGTAGGAAAATTAGGACCGTTTGTGAGACTGAAGGTAACCATCAGGCCTAACAGTTATCAAGGCAGAAAAGGATAGATCACTGCTCATTAAGGTCTACTTTGGAGAGCCAGGGAGCTCCTCCAATTTCTTTATGAATCTTTTTTAGCTGGTCTGCAACATCAATTCTGCACAGCATATCTCTGGCTGAAGTTGACCCAAAGACTTCCAAGACTAAGATTGTATCAGGGTAGGGAGTACATACAAGAAGTATAATCTAAAAAAAAAAAAAAAAAGTATAATCTAAGAAAGGAGTAACTCTGGAAACAAAATGTTTACAGGGTTAGGATACCCCACATAAAGCATATGTTAATCAAGTTAACAGGGCCTAACGGGGACCCATTTCCAGTCCAGTACAAAAAATTCAGCTTAGTTCTTGGTTTCAGGAGCAGTGCTTGTGGCTGTCAGTTTCCAACAGTTTTTCTTGTCCATGATATCAGACATTCAGCCTCACAAGTTTGGACAACAGCTGGAGTGAAGTGTTTTACAAGGAACACACAGTAGCTGCTGCTTCGTAGTTGGCACTGTCAGGTGTGATTATGGGGTCAAATTCAGTCTGAATCCAAAACACTCCTAACAGTTTATAATGATGACATAGGGGTATGTGTGTGTGTGTGTGTGTGTGTGTGTGTGTGTGTGTGTTTGTGTATTTATTTTAGAAGAGGAAAGCTTTCAAGAGCAGTTTTCTAAAACAAACGATCATTGTTGTACTTCCCTCTCCCTCCCCACCTCCTTAGACATGAGGATTTTAGATTTTTTATTTGTTATTTCTGTTATGATCAGTGTGTCCCATTTAATAATCAAAACTTTACTTTTTTTATCATTCCCTTATTTCCCCTATAAAAATCTTTCATCTGGAAAGAATTAATGCAAAAGGGACAAAAACATATTTAGAGAAAAATAGCTTAATATATCTGAGTCAGAAAGCTACATTGTGTTTAAGAATTGGTTTACATAAAATCCTGATTTTTTTTAAAGATTTCAAAATATTCTTACATAGTCTCTCATCTTTTCTTTGACAGATATTTTGATCTCTTGTATATTTGAATCTTTAGAAAAGAACTGAGTGGAACATGGGGTCCTTACAGGATCCCCCAGGGAACTGAGTTATCAATAATTGCAAAAAAGAATTGTAAAGCTGAAGGAGGAAAGACTGTCTCATGGGACATGTGACACAAATGAGAAGTGTCCTTTTGGAGACTTGCTGCATTGAGACACCAGGGGAGGCTTACCTAAGATATGCAGTCCAGACTGATATTATCTTAGTCTCTTTCATCAGCCAACAGAGTCTGCCCTTTAATTTCTTTTTCTTTTTTTTAAGATTTTATTTACTTATTCCTGAGACACAGAGAGAGAGAGAGGCAGAGACATAGGCAGAGGGAGAAGCAGGCTCCCTGCAGGGACCCCGATGTAGGACTCAGTCCCTGGATCCTGGGATCATGACCTGAGCAGAAGGAAGACACTCAACTGCTGAGCCACCCAGGTGTCCCTATCCTTTAATTTCATTAAAACATTCAATAGTCCTGTGGCTTTGGGGTGATGTGGAGAATTGGGCATTGCATGTCCAATGACTGAGTCCACTCGTGTGTAGCATGAGGCTGCAAATCTAGGTCTGTTGTCAGATGCAGTGTGCTTAGGAAACCTCAACAAGAAACAAGTGTGATCTCATAGGGCCTTTGATAAGTGCTCCCTGAATCAGTGGAATGCCTGGGGATGTCTAAGCCAAACACAGACAAGGTGTTAACAGTGGTCAGAATCCTGTGAAACACTTTGTATGGGAAATCTCTGTACTTTACTCTCAATTTTGTAGTGAACCTAAAACTGCTTTAAAAAATAATGTTTTAAAAAACAAAATGGAAGTAACCATCAAATTTTTCATTGCTGCTATAGTAAAAACAGGAAGCTAAAACTGAAGCAAGTACTAACCCCTACCCCATCCTTTTTTCATTTTTCTGCATGAAAAGGTACACTGATGATGGTCAAGTGGATTGGTATAGACATGGGGTATCTTCAAGTGTTTAGCATACTTTTAAGTAGTTTTTAATAATTATAAAAGCAATGTGATGAGATGCTACTAAAGAATTACAATGTTGAAGGCTAAATGGCAGTGGGGAACCCAGTGAGGCAAAGGTAATCCTGAAGGAACTTTACCCCAGAAACATTGATTAAAACTGTAAAATCTAAAATTTGTTTACAATATCTTGCGGGTCATGAAGATAGAGACAAAAGCCAGCACTCATCCAAGGTATAGTCCAAAAGTAGAAACTTTGGCTAGTAAACAGGTACACAAAGTTCCATATATTGTCTAAGTATGAACCAGAAATAAATTCACCAACACCACATCCACATCATCAACAGTATCCATAAATGTGCCTTGCTGTTAAAGAAAGCAAGGCAGAAAGTCCTTTAGAATTTGTAATTTCAAATCCAGAAGTATATATTTGCAACTCAAGTTCACATTCCAAGAATGATCAAAAAATGAAAAGGAATAATTTAAAGAATACTAAACTAATACTGCATCCAGGCAATTAATGGAATGTAAATACAAATCTTTTCAAGGAAAGAAGGTGATAGATGCCAGAACATGTGAATCAACAGAAAATAGGCACACAAAAAAATCCTTTAGATGTTTTAATTATCAGACACATCATGTAATAATTATGCTTGCAATTTTGCAAAGATAAAAACTGGGCTTGAAGCTCAACTCTGGCTCACCCAAGGTCTCTCCCTAGGAGATGATGTTTAAGGGTAAATTTAAGTAATGAATTTGCGTTAGGTGGACAAGTCTTCAAGGGGAGACTGGCAAGACAGTGGAAGACTAGGGGTCCTCAACTCATCTGGCCCCACAAACTTACCTAGATAACTTTCAAAACATCCTGAACACCTGCAAATTCAACTTGGGATGTAAAGAGAGAACAAATGGAATGCTAGAGAGGGAAAAGTTTTCACTTCTAACAAGGTAGGAAGAGAAAAAAATAAAAAATAAAAAATAAATGAATAAAATGGGAGAGGGGCCCCATGAGGAACAGGGCTAAAGCTGAATAGCAAAAGCTTCCGGGACATGAGAGCCCAGCCCTGGACAACCAGGAACTTTAAAAATCTACCCCGGAGTTTTCCCTACTGGAAAAGTGCTTAGCAGGGAAATTAAGTAGAATTGCAGGAGGGGGTGTGAAGCCTCCAGATTCCTGGAGTCACTATAAGAGGAGGGGGCGCCCAGGGAAAGTGCACCACAAATGGTGATCCCGTATCAGTAAAGGGCTGGAGCATGCAGCCCTTGGGGCATTTGGGGTTATGCAGGCTGGCTCCAGAGCTCCCTTTACCCTAGAGGCAGGCAACGGATGGAGGTGGCTGTCCTCTGTTCCCTTTGGGAGAGGTGGTCCCCAGGAGTGCAGGTCCAGTGGTGCAAGGCCCTGGATCCCAGGGTTTCCAAACCGACAAGCCGGTGATACTGCATTCCCCCGGGACAGGTGGAAGTGGGAGGGCACAGGACAGCGAGGACTCTCCTGCCGCCAGGCACCCCCGAGTGTGCAGGTCAGTGCACCTGCACAAGCCCCCAGGAGCACCAAGGCCAGTGCGGGCTGGGGAATTGCGGTTAGTTACTCACGGGGAGCTGACTCCAGGGCTGGAGAGCTGGCCACCACCAGTGTTGGTTTTCCTCCTTGTGTCGTGTGCCTGAGAGAGGCAAGCCACCAGGGAACACAGGCCTCACGGGGTAAAAGGCTCCCACTAAGCCCGGCAGGGGGCGAGACATCTCCCCCAGGTGCACACACCGGGAATCAGCACAGCAGAACCCTCCCCCAGAAGACCAGCTGGAAAGACAAGGGAAGAGCAAGTTTACTGATCAAGAAGTGCTGGAAAGCTCCAGGACTGAAGGGAAATAGTATATAGAACTAGAGTGTCCTCCCGCCCCCCCCCCCACCATTAAAACTCGTTTTTGTATCAGGCTAAAAAATTCCAAAATTTTTTCTCTTTTCCCACCTTAACTACAATATTTTACCACCTCTTCATTTTTAAATTTTCCTTTTTGACTTTCATATTTCTATGATTACATGTCTTAAATATATTTTTCACTTCTGGATTCCCTTCAATGTATTCAATTTAATTCTGGCAGATATATGAGATATGTGTTTTTATTTTTATTTTTATTTTCTTTTTTTGGTCTTATTTTGTTTTACAATGGTGGAAGTTAGAACCTCCTAACACATGACCAAAATACACCCAGAAACAAATAGAACACTGTGTTGTTTCATTCTATGAGATGATATTCTCTTTTTCTTCCCATTCTGCCCCCCTCTTTTATCTTGTTTATGCTCTTGTGGTCAATGTTGTATCTTTATATAAGTATTGCAGGTTTATAGAAATTTGGATTAAGCATCTTCTAACATACAGAAAGAAATACACTCAGAACCGAGAGGATCACCTCTAGGTGGCCTCAGGGAGACTACATTCTCTCTCAACTACCACTTTCTCCCACCACTATCCTCCCTCCCCCCTTTTTTTTCTTCTTTGTTTTTGGTTTTTGGCTTTTTATTTTTACTACTTTGTTTTAAAATTTGGTTTTCACTTTAGTAGTCCTTTTGTTTTATTTTGTTCTGTTCTTTTTCTTTTATTTTCTGGTCTCTGACCTCTTTGGAATCCTTTAGGGTGTATTTTACCTAGGTCATTATTGATATGTTTGACTCAGCTCGCTCATACAGCCACTCTGCACTGGACAAAATGACTAGAAAGAATTCACCACAAAAGAAAGAACTGGAAGCAATACTCTCTGCCACAGAGTTACAAAATGTGGATTTAAATACAGTGTCTGAAATTCAAATCAGAAGTACAATTATAAAGTTACTGGTAGCTCTGGAAAAAAGCGTAAAGGACTCTAGAGACTTTGTTACTGCAGAGTTGAGATCTAATCAGGCTTAAATTAAAAATAATTTAACAGAGATGCCATCCAAACTGGTAGATCTAACCGCTAGGGTTAATGAAGTGGAAGAGAGAGTGAGCGACATAGAGGACAAGTTGATGGAAAGGAAGGAAACTGAGGAAAGAAGAGAAAAACAAGAGCCCATGAGAAAATTGTTTGGGAAATAAATGATAGCTTGAGAAGGAAAACTATAGTCTAATTGGGATCCAGAAGAGGCTGACAGGAAGAGAGGACCACAAAGTATATTTGAACAAATTGTAGCTGAGGACTTCCCTAATTTGGGGAGGGAAATAGACATTCAGATCCAGGATATAGAGAGGCCTTCACTTAAATCAGTAAAAACCGTTCAACACCTCAACATTTAATAGTGAAACTTGCAAATTCCAAAGATAAAGAGAAGATCCTTAAAGCAGCAAGAGACAAAAGGTCCCTAACTTATATGGGAAGAAGTATTAGGTTAACAGCAGACCTCTCCACAGAGACCTGGCAGGCCAGGAAGGGCTGGCAGGATATATTCGGGGTCCTAAATGAGAAGAACATGCAACCAAGAATACTCTATCCAGCAAGGCTCTCATTCAGAATAGAAGGAGAGATAAAGAGCTTCCAAGATAGGCAGAAACTGAAAAAACATGTGACCACCAAATGAGCTCTGCAAGAAATATTAAAGGGGACACTGTAAAAGTAAGAGGAAGCTCAAAGAAACAATCCACAAAAACAGGGACTGCATAGGTAATACGACGACACTAAATTCACATCTTTAAATAGTTACTCTGAACATGAATGGGCTAAATGATCCCATCAAAAGATTCAGGGTATCATATAAAAGCAAGACCCATCTATGTGCTGTCTACAAGAGACTCATTTTAGACAGAAGGACACCTACAGCCTGAAAATAAAAGGTTGGAGAACCATTTACCATTCCAATGATCCTCAAAAGAAAGCTGGGGTATCAATCCTCATATCAGATAAATTAGAGTTTATCCCAAAGACTGTAATAAGAGATGAAGAGGGACAGTATATCATACTTAAAGCATCTATCCAACAAGAGGACCTAACAATCATGAATATTTATGCCCCTAATGTGGGAGCTGCCAAGTATATCAATCAACTAATAACCAAAGTAAAGAGATACTTAGATAATTATACACTAATAGTAGGAGACTTCAACATGACATCCTCAGCAAATGACAGATATTCTAGGCAGAATATCAGCAAAGAAAAATGGGCCTTGAATGATACACTGGGCCATTAGATATCATAGATATATATAGAACATTCCATCCGACTGCAGCTCAATACACATTCTTCTCAAGTGCACATGGAACTTTCTCCAGAATAGACCACATATTGGATCACAAATCAGGTCTAAACTGTTACCAAAAGATTGGGATCATCCCCTGCATATTTTAAGACCACAATTCTTTGAAACTAGAACTCAATCACAAGAAGAAATTTGGAAGAATCTCAAACATGTGGAGGCTAAAGAGAATCCTACTAAAAAGATGAAAGGGTCAATGAGGAAATTAGAGAAGGATTAAAAGGATTCATGGAAACTAATGAAAATGAAGATACAATGTTTCAGAATCTTTGGGATACAGCAAAAGTAGTCCTAAAGCATAAATACATCACAATACAAGCATTCCTCAAAAAATTGGAAAAACCTCAAATACACAAGGTAACCTCACACCTAAAGGAACTGGAGAAAGAACAGCAAGTAAAACCTACACCAAGCAGAAGAGAAGAGATAATAAAGTTTCGAGCAGAACTCAATGAAATAGAGATCAGAACTTTAGAACAGATCAACAAAACCAGGAGTGGGTTCTTTGAAAGAATTAATAAGATAGATAAACCATTAGCCAGCCTTATTAAAAATTTAAAAAAGATTCAAATTAATAAAATCATGAATGAAAGAAGAGAGATCACAACCAATACCAACGAAATATAAATGATTTTAAAAAACGTATTTGAGGAGCTATACACCAATAAATTAGGCAATCTAGAAGAAATGGATGCATTCCTGGAAAACCAAAAATTACCAAAACTGGAACAGGAATGAATAGAAAACCTGAACAGGTCAATGACCATGAGGAAATTGAAGCAGTCATCAAAACCTCCCAAGACACAAAAGTCCAGGGCCAGATGACTTCCCTTGGGAATTGTATCAAACATCTAAAGAAGAAATAATATCTATCCTACTAAACCTGTTCCACAGGATAGAAAGGGATGGAATACTTCCAAAATCATTTTATGAGGCTAGCATCACCTTACTTCCAAAACCAGACAAAGACCCCATCAAAAAGGAGAATTATACACCAATATCCCTGATGAACATGGATGCAAAAATTCTCAACGAGATACTAGCCAATAGGATCCAACAGTACATTAAGAAGATTATCCACCATGACCAAGTAGGATTTATTTCCGGGATGCAAGGCTGATTCAACACTCATAAAGCGATCAATGTGATAGCTCATATCAATAAGAGAAAAAAAAAAAAGAACCATATGATCCTCTCAATAGATGCAGAGAAAGCATTTGACAAAATACAGCATCCATTCCTGATCAAAACTCTTCAGAGTGTAGGGATAGAGGGAACATTCCTCAACATCTTAAAAGCCATCTACGAAAAGCCCACATGAAATATCATTCTCAATGGGGAAGCACTGGGAGCCTTTCCCCTAAGATCAGGAACACGACAGGAATGTCTACATTCACCACTGCTATTCAACATAGTACTGGAAGTCCTAGCCTCAGCAATCAGATGACAAAAAGAAAAGGAATTCAAATTGGCAAAGAAGAAGTCAAACTCTCCCTCTTCACAGATGACATGCTAGTGTACACAGAAACCCCAAAAGATGCCACTCCAAGATTGCTAGGGACTCATACAGCAATTTGGCAGTGTGGCAGGATACAAAGTCAATGCCCAGAAATTAGTGTCATTTCTATACACTAACAATGAGACTGAAGAAAGAGAAATTAAGGAGTCAATCCCACTTACAATTGCACCCAAAAACATAAGATACTTTGCTTTAGGAATAAACCTAATCATGGACATAAAGGGTCTATACCCTAAAACCTACAGCTAAAAGAAATTGAGGAAGACACAAAGAGATGGAAAAATATTTCATACTCATGGATTGGAAGAATTAACATTGTGAAAATATCTATGCTACCCAGGGCAATGTACACATTCAATACAATCCCTGTCAAAATACCATGGGCTTTCTTCAGAGAGTTAGAACACATCATCTTTTTTTTTTTTTTTTTTTTTTTTTTTTAGAACACATCATCTTAAGATTTGTGTGGAATCAGAAAAGACCCCGAATAGCCAGGGGAATATTGAAAAGGAAAAACAAGCTGGGGGCATCATAATGCTGTATTTCAGGTTGTACTACAGAGCTGTGGTCATCAAGACAGTGTGGTCCTGGCACAAAAACAGACACATAGATCAATGGAGCAGAATAGAGAACCCAAAAATGGTCCCTCAACTCTATGGTCAACTAATATTCAACAAAGCAGGAAAGACTATCCACTGGAAAAAGGAGTCTCCTTAATAAATGGTGCTGGGAAAATGGGACAGCCACATGCAGAAGAATGAAATTGGATCATTCTCTGACACCATACACAAAGATAAACTCAAAATGGATGAAAGATCTAAATGTGAGATAAGATTCCATCAAAATCCTAGAGGAGAACACAGGCAACACCCTTTTAGACCTTGGGCAAAGCAACTTCTTGCAAGACACATTTATGAAGGCAAGGGAAACAAAAGCAAAAATGAACTATTGGGACTTCATCAATATAAAAAGCTTCTGCACAGCAAAAGAAACCATCAACAAAACTAAAAGACAACCTACAGAATGAGAGAAGATATCTGCAAATAGCCTATCAGATAAAGGGCTATTATCCAAGATCTATAAAGAACTTATTAAACTCAACACCAAAGAAACAAACAATATAATCATGAAATGGGCAAAAGACAGGAACAAAAATTTCACAGAGGAAGGCATAGACATGGCCAACAGGCACATGAGAAAATGTTCCACATCACTTGCCATCAGGGAAATACAAATCAAAACCGCAATCAGATCCCACATCACAACGCCGAGAATGGTGAAAATTAACAAGACAGGAAACAACAAAATGTTGGAGAGGATGTGGAGCAAAGATAACTCTCTTGCACTGTTGGTGGGAATGTGAACTGGTGCAGCCACTCTGTACTAAAAATAGTACTGCCCTATGACCCAGCAATTGCCCTGCTGGGGATTTACCCCAAAGATACAGATGTAGTGAAACCAAGGGGCATATGCACCCTAATGTTCATAGCAGCAATATCACAATAGCCAACATGGAGAAGGAGCCTCGATGTCATCAACAGATGAATGGATAAAGAAGATATTACTCAGCCATTAGAAAGGACGAATACCCACCATTTGCTTTGATGTGGATGGAACTGGAGGATATTATGCTGAGTGAAGTAAGTCAATCAGAGAAGGACAATCACCATATGGTTTCACTCATAAGTGGAATATAAGAAATATTGAAAGGGTTTGTAAGGGAAAGGACAGGAGCTGAGTGGGAAAAGTTAGAGAGGGAGACAAACCATTAGAGACTCCTAACTCTAGGAAACAAAGGGTTGGGGAAAGGAAGGTGTGTGGGGTTTGGGGTAACTGGGTGATAGGAAATAAAGAAGGCACTTGACGGGATGAGCACTGGTGTTATACTATATGTTGGCAAATTGAATTTAAATTTTAAAAAATGTTAAAAAAAAACTGGGCCTAAAACAAAACAAAACAAAAAAAACCTGGGCCTGAAAATATTGGCAAAAAAATATGTATATATAAGTTAACTTTACAAGTTTGAAGAAAAAAGGAAAAAAAAAACAATCATCTGTTTAAAAAAAGAAATAAATGTGATTATATCAGACAAGTCTAAAAGCATAAAGTTTTGGATGATGAAAGAAGCTAAAACTTCTTACATCTTATAGACTGTCCAGAGATGTTGAAGATATTAATTACATTCAAAGCTGACATGCCTGTAGTACTTACTAAAACTTTCAAGCTAGTAACTTGGGGAAAGAATGAAAGGAAGTGAGCAAGAGTAACACATAATAGGACAAACTGAAAACAGAAATAAGTTTAAAACCCAAAAGAATAACTAATATCAAAAATAAAAAACATAGCAGTAATATAAATATTAACTAGATAAGATGTTATGGATAACTTTAGGCAATCATTTTATCAATTGGATAAGTTTCTTGAAATGTAAAAATGTGACTACAGAAGAAATTAGAAATGTTAACATGTGTAACTAAAAAAAAAAATCACTATTTCAAAATAATTCACAAAGGAAAAACCTCAGAAACAGATCATTTCTTGATTCATCGATGAATCGTATCAAATACTAAGGATACAAATAATTTTAATATAAACAAACTTTCCCAGAAAATATGAAAAGAGAAAAATTTCCAACTTGTAAGAAAATTGCATAATCTTACCACAAATTCCACAAAGGCTAGTTGGTACATGACCTACAATCCAGTTTACTCATGAGATAAGACTAAAAATTATAGGCAAAATATTATCTCACAGAATCTAATTTGTGTGTGTGTGTTTTATTGTGTTGAATTTTCTTTTATACTATGACTAGAAAGTGTCTAAATAGGAGAAAATAAATCATCACAATCATTTGACAAAATTATGCAGAAAAAATAATTTTATGCAATTCGACATATATTTATAATTGGTTTTTAAAGAATTGGGATTAACATGAAAGTCTTGAGCTGATACAAAATATGCACAAGAAACCTAAGCAAATCCAATAAGGAAATATTAAATTCTTTTTCTTTAAAACTGAGAATAATAGGATGCTTGATGACTATTATGAAATTGTCAAAAAAGAAAAAAAGAAAGAAATTGTCTGAGTTGTACATTCTGTTAAATCTGGTCACTAGGGAGCAGCCCCGGTGGCTCTACGGTTTAGCACCGCCTTCAGTCCAGGGTGTGATCCTGGAGACCTGGGATTGAGTCCCAGTCAGGCTCCCTGCATGGAGCCTGCTCCTCCCCCTGCCTGCATCTCTGTCTCTCTCTCTGTGTCTCAAATAAATAAACAAACAAACAAACAAATAAATAAATAAATCCTTAACTAAACAAACAAACAAACAAACAAATCCTGGTCACTAGGATGTGGCCATGAGTGTTTGTGTGTAGTGTGGAAGTTTGAATGCAATAAATGCATGCATGTGTGTGCTGTGTAATTTCTTTTGAAAATGGGTGATGAAAGAAAATGGTGTAAAAATCAGTTTCCTCGGGGAAGTACTTTAACAGGTCTAGTCTATGAACTGGACAGTTACCAGTCTTATATCTATCTCTTCACTTTGCTGTTCATTGCAATCATTGTAAATTTTCTGTTGTAAGTAGAATTGAAACTGGGTTTTATATTCTATTTATTTTCACCCCTGAGAAGGGAGACTAAAAGAAAAAATGAGAACTTAAACAGCATTTTATTCTTTCCTTTGTTAATGGACCTAAGAATCTGTACCCAGCCCTGTGAAAATTTTATTGGTCTAAGATTATGTGAGAAATAAAGGTTAAAAAATAAATTATAAAAAGTGAAATAACAGGTGCTTATTTAGTATTAATTATTTTATCTTAGAAAAGAACTTTATCATATTCAGAATAAATAATACCTAATAAAGAATTCCCACTTGTTGAATATCTTCTTTCGCTTACTCACCACATAGATATGTTACATCTGAGTGATTTTGGAAATATTTGTTGAAATATTTTGTACTTATTCCTAGGAAAAGAAAGCCAAATCTATTTAAAAATTCCATTTTTCTTATTGTAGCTAGTTCTGTCTGTCTCTATATACAAAAGCAACATTGCTATGAATTTATTATCTCACATGATTTTGGAGGACAGTAAAATTTAATCAAGTTACATTATTTTATTTTTTGCCATATCATATTTCCTAGGGATTCTTTCTATGGTATCTGTACATATTTTCCACCATTGACCAAGAAACAGATCCCATCCTCCCCAAAACAGCTGCTGAAACAGATTTGTCTGTAGAAATGGTTTCCAGATCTGAATTGCACTGTTCAAACCATTGTCAGTATTCAACTAATAGCTAGTTCCATTTCTGGGGCTATATTTAAGTATTCATTCTTGATTCAAGTTATCTTGTTCCAAATACAGAAGAAGTGAATTTTTAGATGTCCTAGCTAATTTTCAAGTCAAACTATCATAGCCTATTGCCCAGTTCTTCCAGAATTGACCTCTTGCATCTTGGTGCCTTTATTGTGAACACAACGTATCAACTATATGTGTCCTTTATATCCACGCTGACTGTGAACTTTCTTGAAGTAAGTGTTCTATATCTTATTCCTGGTTATTTCCTCAATATTTATCCTGCTGTCTGTGGAAAGTGTTCAACCAAAATAAATGAATACATGAATTAATATGATGATAAAATAAGATGCTTAAAGTTGAAAATATCGATGAAAGCCAAAGACTGGAATCAGTAATTTGTATAGGGCTCTGTCAGCTAGTTTTATCAATAGTATGCTTTTTGTTTTTGTTTTTTTTTTAAGGATTTTATTTATTTATTCATGAGAGACACATACACACACACACACACACAGAGACAGAGAGAGAGAGAGAGAAAGAGGCAGAGACACAGGCAGAGGGAGAAGCAGGCTCCATGCAGGGAACCTGATGTGGGGCTTGATCCCAGAACTCCGGGATCATGCCCTGAGCCGAAGGCAGACGCTTAACCACTGAGCCATTCAGTCGTCCCTGTTTTTTGTTTTTGATGTTATGCTGTGCAATGGCAATAGCAATAAAAGTTGGGTGGTAAATATCACTGTGAAAAGAAGACAGGGTTTAATTTTATTTAGGGACAGTCTAATATTTTCTCTGAACAATCACACAAGTTATTAAATGTAACAAATATATTCTTTGTATAAGTACTCTATAATGTGCTCCACATCCCTTGCCATCAGGGAAATACAAATCACACAATGAGATACCACCTCACACCAGTGAGAATGGGGCAAATTAACAAGGCAGGAAACCACAAATGTTGGAGAGGATGTGGAGAAAGGGGAACCCTCTTGCACTGTTGGTGGGAATGTGAACTGGTGCAGCCACTCTGGAAAACTGTGTGGAGGTTCCTCAAACAGTTAAAATAGAGCTGCCCTATGACCCGGCAATTGCCCTGCTTGGGATTTACCCCAAAGATACAGATGCAGTGAAACACCGGAACACCTGCACCCCGATGTTTCTAGCAGCGATGTCCACAATAGCCAAACTGTGGAAGGAGCCTCGGTGTCCATCGAAAGATGAATGGATAAAGAAGATGTGGTCTATGTATACAATGGAATATTCCTCACCCATGAGAAAGGACAGATACCCACCATTTGCTTTGACATGGATGGAACTGGAGGGTATTATGCTGAGTGAAGTAAGTCAACCAGAGAAGGACAATCATCATATGGTTTCACTCATATGGGGAATATAAGAAATAGTGAAAGGGATTATAGGTGTAAGGAGGGAAAATGAGTGGGAAAAATTAGAGAGAGTGATAAAACATGAGACCCCTAACTCTGGGAAATGAACAAGGGGAAGTGGGCAGGGGGATGGTGACTCGGTGATAGGCACTGAGGGGAGCACTCGATAGGATGAGCACTGGGTGTTATACTATATGTTGGCAAATAGAATATCAATAAAATATGTATATATTTATATATATTATATTATAAAATATATATTATATAACATATAATATATATTATAGAGTATATATCTTTATACTCCATAATGTATTCATGGATAACGCTTTTTTGTCTTCACTTTTATTTCAGGTGATATTAATTCATAAAAATATTGCAAATAGCTCACATTTTGCTGTGCCCTGAAGTTAGCGATTTGAACAGGAAATAGAAGTGACTATTTAAGGTAGATTGCTGGTATTTGCTGAATAGTACTTGTATTAGTTTGCTGAGGCTTCCATAATAAAACATCACAGGGTGGGTGAATTAAACAGCAGAAACTCATTTTTCAGAGTTTTGGAAACTAGAAGTACATGATCAAGGTGTCTGCAGGTTTGTTTCTTTTAAGGCTTCTATCCTTGGTTTGCAATTGGCTGCTGTCTCTGATTGCACTTGGCCTTTTCTCCATGTGCACCTCATCCCTGGTGTCTCTCCCTACAGTCAGATTAGATTAAGTCCCACCCAAGAGGCCTCATTTTTTTTAGGGGGCCTCATTTTAACTTAATTACCTCTTTAAAGGCCTTATCTCTAAATATGGTCAATTCTAAAATATGAGGATCAAGTTGCAATATATGAATTTTGAGGAGGACACATTTCAGTCCATAATTGCACTTACACATATAAAAATTTGAGGAAAACAGGTAACAGTTACCTCTAATTAGATTTTGATTCAAGATTCTAAACGTAAATACATTTATTTTCTTAAAATTATTTTTAAAATGTACATATACATATTTTCTTAAAATTAGTCTAAAATTTCTTTGGCCTTATAGTGTGTTTGAAAATGTTTATGAAATTGCAAATGATTATCCATAAATTGAACATTGTCTTTAAGTTTAAAAGTTTAAAAGTCAAATATTTATAATATATAATATATATAATATATATAAATATATATTTATAATTTATAATTTTATAAATTTATACATTTATAATTCTTTGTTACATTTTCGGAAATTAACAAGGCAGAGAAAGAACAAGACTAATTTTTGAAATGGCATCTTTTATGTCTTCTTTTTCAAGTATGTTACATTCTATTTAAAAGTGTCTGAAAATAATATGTCACATTTAAAATAATATATTTTAGCACTATCTCATTAATGTACAAAAATAATTTTTACTCTCTATACAGTACAAGAAAAAGATAAAAATAATTTCTTTCAACATAAGAACCACACCTGACAGTAATCTGCTAAAATTTAGAGCACATTTTGACTAATTTCAATTAATACAAATTAAACTGAAGTTTATGGAAATCAGAAAATAACAAAAAATATGTATATATAATATGAAAGTAAGTATAAATATATTTTACCCCTTATTCTTGACTCAAAAACGTTTAAGTCTTTCTCTATTCTGTCCTTCTATCTCCTTCTGTGTCTACTCCCTCTGTCTCCTCTGTCTCTGACTCATTCCACTCTGTCTCCTATTTGTTTCTTCCCTTTGTTTCCACCCTCTCTCCCCCTCACTCCTCACCCTTGTGTGTATATAATCGGTTGTACAAGCTCCTAGGAAAGATAACTAACTGCCACACCAAATGTGAAGAAAAATACTAGAATCATTTTATCCTAAGAAGTGGAATGATTTTAAAATAATTTTATTATTTGTAGTTAAACTTGTTCAAATAGTTTGTGAAAACGATTTTTTTCTTTTCTCCTTCTTTCTTTCTTTCTTTCTTTCTTTCTTTCTTTCTTTCTTTCTTTCTTTCCTTCCTTCCTTCCTTCCTTCCTTCCTTCCTTCCTTCCTTCCTTCCTTCCTTCCTTCCTTCCTTCCTTCCTTCCTTCCTTCCTTCCTTCCTTCCTTCCTTTCTTTCTTTCTTTCTTTCTTTCTTTCTTTCTTTCTTTCTTTCTTTCTTTCTTTCTTTCTTTCTTTCTTTCTTTCTTTCTTTCTTTCTTTCTTTCTTTCTTTCTTTTCTTTCTTCTCTTTCTTTCTTCTTTTCTTTCTTTCTTTCTTTCTTTCTTTCTTTCTTTCTTTCTTTCTTTCTTTCTTTTTTTCTTTCTTCCTTTCTTTTTCTTTTTCTTTTTTTTTCCCTCAAAACTGGCATTAAGTTGGAGATAGGGAGGGATGGGCAATCTTATTTAGTACGCAATGTAAATATTTTATCTCTCTGGAATAGAGGAGAAGACACCTGAAAATAAAAGATGATCTCTTTTTGCTTTTGTAGAGGAGGGACAATTTTTTTTTAATTATTAACATTTTTAAATCATTTTATATTAGAAAAACAAGGCTCTTGATTCTTCACTAACAGATATTATACAGGTAAAAAAGTGAAAAATATTTCAGTGTGAAGGTAATACATAATAAATTAGATGATGACATGGGGTGCCTGAATGGCTGAGGTGGGTAAGTGGACTCTTGGGCTCAAGTCATGATCTCAGTGTCCTGGGATCCAGCCCTATAAGGGGTTCCCTCTCACCACCTCCCCCACTCATCCTGCCCTTGCTCACTTGCTCTCTCTCAAATAAATAAATAAATAAATAAATAAATAAATAAATACATCTTAAAAATTTAGATGACATAGAAATGATATAATTTTTGCCACTTTTTATAAAGATAACTAAAGGTATAGAATGACTAATTTTCAAAAGCTTGAGGTAAAGTATGAAAGAAAGAAACTTCAATCAAAACAACAAAACAGGAAGAAAAGACAAACTAAATGAGAGGAAAAATATTGACATATGATAAAATAAAATGTTAAATTCAGATATAACAGTAATCACAATAATTGAGTAGATTGGTTCTTTTAATAAGCTTTAAATATGTAATGTTAAAAAATAGATGAGCCAGGAGAATTTTTAAAGCCATAATTATATGTAGAGATTTCAATATATTTCCCAAAAATACAATAAGGTCACAAATATTTAATGTTATAGCCAGTGTAATAAAATAAAACAACCTAAATGCATGTATGTCTATATATATTAGCAAGGGGATAAGAATAGCTATTTCAGTTAAACAGTGAAATGTTAAAAACAGTACAGATCTGAGGTAAAAGCCAAATTTGAGGCTGAAGGCAAATATCACTATCATAAAAGGACACTTGGCGGTTAGAACACATTTAAAATCTTTCTTTAAATAATAATTATTATACCTCTGGATTAAAAATTAAATTTTAATTTAATTTTTTAATTTGTAGTTATTTTTAAGCTCATTTGCTGCTGCCGACACTATGTTGCAAATTTGCAACATTGATAAATGTTATTTAAAACTGAGGCCACTGGAAGAGTACAAAAAGGTCAGTAATAACTCCATTTCATTTTTTAAAAAATAAATCTCCCATAATCTCTTACAATGGTTCATAAAATTGGTTCTAGCCAATGAAAATTCATGTAAATTAATGGTATCTAGAGTTTCATTCCTTGGATCTGCCCTGTGATATATCTTATTCATCTGTAAGAAGTAATATTCAAAGATGTAAAATACAGGTTTTGAAGTAGTGTAAAATAGAGAATAAAAACTTATATGTACATCAAAATTCAACAGTAAATATAATGTGGTGTAATCATATAAAAAAAACATAGAGCTGTTGAAAGAATGAACTTGATGTATAGCTATCAATCTCAATCTACCACAAAGTACTTTTTAAAAGTTTTATAAAAATTAAGTTTCAGAAAAAGAAATATACTCTAAAATCATTCGACTCACTACCAAAAACAAACACACTATAAGAAAAAAATGCTAAACTGTGTCTGTGTAGATGCAAACTATTAAAACTACCTAAAAGGATCACACTCAAAATCATGTTTGGTCGTTTGAAGAAAAGAAAGAAGATAAGAATTGGTTGTGATCAATGGAGATTTTAAGCTTATCCTATATGTTCCTTTTTTAATGTGTTCATGGCTTTTAAATTAAGAGGGGCTCATTTTATTTGCACTTTAAAGTCAATTTTAAAATCAATTAAAAATTTCAAGTATATAGGGGTACCTAAGTGGCTCAGTTGATTAAGTTTCTGACTCTTGGTTTTGGCTTGGGTCATGGTCTCAGGGTCTTCAGATCAAGCCCAGGATCGGGCTCCAGGCTTAGCAGGGAGTCTGCTTGGAATTCTTTCTATCTTCCTCTGCCCCTCTCCACACTCCCATTTTCTCTCTCTCAAACAAATATATATATATATATATATATATATATATATATATATATATATATATATAATTTAATATATAAATATAAATATATATATAAATACAAATATATATATACAAATATATATATATTTAATTTCAAGTATATATATAGTATATATATATATATATCTGTTATTTCTACAACACTTATCTAGTTTAATTATTTTTAGTTGTCTCCATTTCTTTTTATAATATAGTTTGTATTTCTTCATTATCTTGATATTACTTAGAATATGCTTCACTTTTCTCTATTCTTACATTCTGGTGTTACTAATAGATGATGCTGTGTGCCTGGCTGGTCATCATCACACCTCTTGTCATCAGCAGTTTTCATCCTGGAGTTAGAAAGTGGGGTACTGGAATATCAGAATTTCCTAAAGTGAAAGAGATTATAGAATGTCAAATATATGTTTAATATTATAATTATAAATAATATAAATTTGAGGAAGTTATAATTGATAAAATCTTTTTGATGGGTATATGCAAATAATGGACTCTTCACCAGCAAATAAGTAAATAACAACAAAATTATGAAGTATTGCCATAATTATTCTTCTGTACTCAGGTTATTTTGCATTCATCTCACAGTGGTCACATTGAGTTCTCTGTAGCAAAATCCCCCAACTCCTTTTCTACCAAGTTTCTTGGCTTTGAACTTATGGTTGTCTCACATTCAGAGTAGTTTTACTATGGTCTTTTTCTCTATTTTTTGTTTTGTCTTTTACTTCCCATAACAAACTCCTTTCAAAGTATTCTGTTCTTATATTCCCCATCATAGTCCAACCTCATTCCTGATACCTAGAGTTCTAATTATGATGTTCAGAAATAAAAACTAAACTAAAAGAAAAAATTACAAAATATATATATTTTAAAGTATCCTTTTGGATGTGGAAAACAAAGTGGTGATACATAGAAAGCAAAATATGAAAAAAAATTTAAAAAAAAAAAAGAAAGCAAAATATGGCCAAATCATCAATTTTAATGCCATGTCTTTCAATGCCAGGGAGAGTGAGTTTATAAAAGTTTTTATGTTTTGGGGAACTTTAAAAAAAACTTTTTGGATTCATGATGTTTTCATATGCATGTTAAAAGGACTTCACATTAATTGATATTATAAATTGGTATAAAGTGTGACATCAAGAATAAGCCTCCCCAGAAGACATGGGCACTGAGTGGCTTTACATTCTTACATTTACCAAAGTTCAAGAACTGCTCTTCAGTTTTTAAAGTATGAAATTAATGAACTGTAAAAATAAGTAATGAAGATTGGAATACTTGGGTGGCTCAATAAAGCATCCAACTCTTGATCTCAGCTCAGGTCTTGATCTCAGGGTCATGATTTCAAACCTCATGTTCAGCTCCACATTGAGAATAGAGCCTACTTATTATTTTTTTAAGATTTTATTTATTTATTCATGAGAGACATGGGGGTGGGGTGGGGCAGGAGCAGGGATACAGGCAGAGGGAGAAGCAGGCTCCATGCAGGGAGCCTGATGTGGGACTCGATCCCAGGACCCTGGGATCATGCCCTGGACCAAAGGCAAGCACTCAACCGCTGAGCCACCTCATCCCTGGAGACTACTTAAAAAAAAAGAAAAAGAAAAAGAAAAAAAAAAACTTAAATAAATCAGACAACTGATATATTTCTCTAAGTGTGATTTTTTATATATTTACTAAGTGTCAGCAAAGTAAGTGTGCTGCTAGTTGCTTACCAATGGCCGCTATTCTCTATGTATGCAAAACTAAAACGAGTTACCACTACATTTGGGACAATCTGGTAAAACAAAGGTAATTGTAGGTAAGGGCCAAGAGAAATTAACTTATGCTAATTGATTTACAAAATTTTATAGACAAATTTTATTGTCCTCATATAACACATGGGCTTTGCTCCATTTATCTGTCAGTTTAGCCACCACAAGAATGTTCTTCTCATGGCAGATAGTAGAAGAACAAAAAAGGTGCAGAACAAAAAAGGTGAAGAGGGTGAGTAGAAATATACAAAGCCTTTGTCTTGAAATGACACTAATATGAAAAGTGATAATTCACTTCCCTCACCTTTGATTGGCTTTGCCAAAGGCAGTCATTTGGCCACTCCTGCTATCCAAGGAGTAAGAAAGTATACTCTGGCTCCAGGGAGCATGTGTAATACTACTATAGGGAGAGACTAAAAACTTGTTCATAAGAAGACAATCTACTGCTGAGATTGTAGAATCCTGCTTTCTTCCTTTTACTTCTTATTACCTACTCCCTGCTGATGAGGTAATAGAGTGTAAGCTGCGGCCAAAGGATGGCAAGATTTTAGCAGCCAAATCACCAAACTCCTAGAAGGAGTGCCTCTTTCTCTAGAGCAGGGTTCAGGTGTATTCCTATTAAATTGAAAGAAATACTAAATAATGAAAGCCATAAATCAGTGGGAAATATAAAAGTAAACATATAAAATGAATTATGCTCACTGATACAACTGATTTTTATGTTACTAACAAAATTTCCCAAAAAGGAATTTTAAGCAGTGTTTTAATCTGATGGGATTATTTGTTGATAAAAATTATTTAGAGGTTACCATTAACTTTTAGACTAGGTACTTGAAAAAAAATCTAATTGATCTTTGCTTTTATTGGAAACTACAAAGAGAACTTGAATTACAACAAAGAGGTTATTGGAAGCAATTTTTGAAATTTAGGAAAATGATGATGTGATTTGTGTAAGGTTGAGTGTAATGCAGATTAAAACATGGACACATGAGAAGTATGGAATGGATAAAACTGTGTGTGTACGATTTGAAGGACAGATTTTCAGGCTGATCCTAAGCTTCCTATCTTGAGGATGTAAAGATATGGCTGTGCAATTTAAAGAAATTGGTATTAATTTATTTATTAATTAAGGAAGATATTTTTTCAAGGATAAATGTAAGCTTTCGTTTCTGAAGATGTGTAGTTAGAGATGGTGTGAGAAATCTCAGTATAGATGTGAAGTAGTAGTTGAATCTATGATTTTTGACTTTAGAAGATAATTTGAAGGTGGATATATACTGAAGTTAATTATCAGCATGATGAAGGCATTTAGTGTTATGACAGGGGCAGCCTGGGTGGCTCAGTGGTTTAGCGCTGCCTTTAGCTCAGGGCATGATCCTGGAGACACAGGATCGAGTCCCACATCGGGCTCCCTGCATGGAGCCTGCTTCTCCCTCTGCCTGTGTCTCTGCTTCTCTCTCTCTCTCTCTCTCTCTGTGTGTCTCTCATGAATAAATAAATAAAATATTAAAAAAATAAAGTTATAACAGTAGGTAAAAATCAGTTTAAAAGAAGAATGAGGCATTGAAGGCTAAGAAAGGGGTTATTGGACTTAGCCCTTTTCCATAGGTATTTGTCAGTTATTACAAAGAGGATATAAAAGGGTGGCTGAGAAGGAAGAGACAAACAGATAAAATGTGTAATATCATGAAGCCAAGGAGGAATACATTCCAAAAACTGGGAAATTGTCATCTTTATATGATGCTTTTGGGGTGATTAAGTAAATGAAGGACTGTAAGTGTAGCAAGGAAGTGCAAAATATTAGCACAGTGTTGGTGAAGTGATGGATGTTGATTTTGATATTTTTACTTTGCAACCAACCTAAGAAGTCTGAAGTGCTTCACTTGTTTATTTGTTTATTTATTTTTTCCAGTAAACTTTTAAATTGAATTAATATGAAAAGTCATTCCTGGGAACTACGCCCTGATAGATAGGAGGAGTTGTAAATTGTAACTTTTATTTTCTCATCATGAAAACCCTCGATATAAATAAAAGCTTCATTGATCGGATATAGAATTACAACATTAAATGTCAGTTTCACTAAAAAAAAAAAATACTTTTGGACAGTCAGAATGAAATGAAATAAAATCACCTTTTCCAGGCATGCAAATCTCCAGAGTAATTCATTTACTTCAATATTGTATTCCATATTTTATGATTCAGACATATCCATAAAATTATTTCTGGGTTTAAATGTTTTTGGGCGGCAGAGAGCAATGAAAATTTAGTTGAATCTGGGAATGTATAAAATCGTATTGCTGAAATAGGTTTCATTCAAATCTAATTGTCAATTTTCTTTCTCTTGCAGCAGAAAGTAATAGGGATATTGATCAAGAGTCCCCATTGTATCACTCTCCTTTGTCCTAAAACTGAAACACCCAAAGTTTCTGATCAGGTAGAACAAGTAAATCCTTTATAACAAAAACCAAAATAGCTATCTACAGTCATACGTTTTCTAGCAGTCTTTGAGAAAAAAAAATATAATTATTACAAAGTGTACTGAGGGGACACCTGGGTGGCTCAGCTGTTGAGCATCTGCCTTTGGCTCAGGGCGTGATCCCGGGTTCCAGGGATCGAGTCCTGCAGGAAGCCCACTTCTCCCTCTGCCAGTGTCTCTGCCTCTCTGTCTCTCTATGTCTCTCATGAATAAATAAACAAAATCTTGAAAGAAAGAAAGAAAGAAAGAAAGAAAGAAAGAAAGAAAGAAAGAAAGAAAGAAAGAAAGAAAGAAAGAAAGAAAGAGAAAGAAAGAAAGAAAGAAAGAAAGAAAGAAAGAAAGAAAGAAAGAAAGAAAGAAAGAAAGAAAGAAAGAAAGAAAGAAAAGAAAGAGTATTGAGGACATTTTCTGGAGATTTCTGCTCTAGTACCCTTCCTCTATTTTCCCCCAGACTGGTGGAATCATGGGTTCTAATCTCTAAGAACCTCAGTTCTCAGAAACTGGATATGGTAGTTCTGCCCAAATTTTACTTCTGTAGTTCTCAAGAAAGTCTTTAACCATTGAGTTTGATGGAAAGTTTAAATCAAATTTTCAATAAGGAATAAAATGTTTGAGTGCACAGCTAAAGGTATAAATTTGATAAGTTCTCAAAACCAGTACCCAAAAACACATGCATTTTACCTAAGAAGGTTACATTATGATCAATGATTTTAATAATTCAGTCTTGCAATTCATAGCCACATTATTTTTGGCTTAACATAAAGTGTGCAGTATCAGTTCAGTAATCTCTGGCTAGATCAATGTGGTTTTTATTTGTTTATGTATTTCCCTTCTATCAATTTATTTATATAAACAAATCATGAACATAAACTAAAAACTTTAAGCTGGACAAAAAAGTGTAGGATGAAAAAATAAGTCTTTTTTTTTTTAAGGTTTTATTTATTTATTTGAGTGAGAGAGTGAGAGAGAGAGAGAGAGAGAGCACATGGGGAGGGGCAGAGGGAGAGGGAGAAGCAGACTCTTTTGATGCATGGCTAGATCCCAGGACCCTGAGATCATGACCTGAGCCTAAGTCAGACACTTAGCCAACTGAGCAAGAGCAACCCAGGCACCTAGAAGTCTTTCCAACACAAAGGCCCTCTCTCAAAATATATTGATATTTTCTAGTTATCATAAACACATGTTTTTTAACAATTGAAAACTATCCTATTGTTTTGGGAGAGCATACTGTATTTAACTACCCTTTCAGTGATGCTCTTTGAATTTTTTTCTGTTTTACTCTCACAAATAATATTGTAGTCATTTTCAAGAATATTTACATAGAGGTTAATGTAATGCTTAAAGTGTATCTATACAGGAAATAATTAGTAGTGAATTTTCTTGAATAAAACTTGTATGTGTATCTGTGTGCTTTTAGTTTTAATAAGATAAAATATTCTCAAGGATAGTGCTATCCAAAAGAACTCTCTGTGCTGATGAAAATGTTCTTTAAATCTATGTTGTCTAGTGAAATAAATGCTACCCACATGTGATTTGAAATATGGCTCATAGGACTAAAGAACTGATTTGTAAATTTTATTTAATTTTAATTAATTTTAAATAATCACACATGGCAAATGCCTACCATATGGATAAGCACAGTTCTACAAAGTTGGAGATGATAATATTTTATTCCACAAATTTGCAAATGCTAAACATTATCAAACATTTTAACCTTTGCCCTTATTGTGGAGAGAAAAATGTTTCCCCTTGCTTTTTGCTTTGTTTGACTTTATTAATATATATATATATATATATATATATATATATATATATATATATTTTGTATTTTATCTTTAAGGATGAGGTTATTTTCATGGATTCTGTGAGTAGGTTTTTTTTTTTTTCTTTTTTTTTTTTTTTTTTTACTGTGATTAGCTGTCCATAGACTGAAACGTTTTTCTTGGCACTTCATCTCTTTTATTATTAATTTGTTAGATGTTTCCATTTTAATTAATTAGCTTCCTGTGATCTACTTGAAAAATAAATTAAAGTCATCATTTTTTCCACATTTGTAATAATTTTTCTTAGGTAGACATTTAAAATTTTCATGGAAGAAATTGATTAATCTTTTCCTTTGTGGCTTTTGATGTTTATGTCTTACTTAGAAAAAATTTCCATCACTGAGAACATGAATGAGTTTAGACTTATATTTTCCTAATAATCTTATAGTTTTAATTTTACATCCCAAATTGAACCATCCATAATTTGTTTATTCAGGATCTAAATGCTATTAATTAATTAATTAATTAATTAATTAATCCAGTAACCAGTTTTTCTGCCAATAATTTCAAATATTATTTATTATGTTAAAATCCAAATGCATTGCAGTCCAGTTATAATACATTTTTAAAAGTTCACCTTATCCATTTGATTTCTTTTTACTCTCCCAAACCATAACTCTATGATATGTTGCTTAATCTAGTAGAGCTAATAATCCAATTTTCCCAATTACAAAAAAAATCATTTTTTCCAATTATAAAAAATTCAGTTCTCTGACACTAACTAACCAGTGTTAGTGCAGAGTCCATGAATTACAGGCAAAGTCCTTCACAAGAATGCCCCAGTTTTGATGCCAGTTGCAAAATTTGGGTGTCCCCAAACCAACTGAACTTCTACTTGGCTATTTAAAAAACTTGAGATCTCCTTATAGGCTCTTCAAGTTTGATAATTCACCAGTATAACTCATAGAACTCAGTGAAAATGCTATTTTTGTGATTACAGTTTTATGAAGGATATAACTCGGAAAGGTCCAACTACAAAAGATTCATGTGGCCAGGTATGGGGAGGTTCTGGACATGGAGCTTTCATGCCTTTTTTCCATGGAGTCAGGACACCTCACCTTCCCACCTTCCCAATATAGAACAGTGTTCATCAACCAGGAAGCTTCATAGCATATGGTATTCAGTTTTTATTGGGGTCTCATTACATACACCTGGTCAGTTGAATCATTTTCCATATAATTGAACTCAACCTCCAGACCTCTTCTCTTCCCTGGAGGATGGACTGCCTCAAAGTTCCATCCTTCTTCCTCTTTTTCTTCTTCTTCTTCTTCTTTTTCGTCTTCGTCTTTCTTCTTTTTAAATATTTTGTTTATTTATTTGAGAGAGAGAGAGAGAACACACAGCAGGCAGAGGGATAGGGAGAAGCAGGTTCCCTGCTGAGCAAGGAGACCAATGCTGGGCTTCATCCCAGGATCCTGGGATCATGACCTGAGCAGAAGACAGATGCTTAACTGACTGAGCCACTCAGGTGACCCAGAGTTCTAGCTCTCTAATCATGTAGTTGGTATTTCTAGTGACTGCCATCATACTAAAACTATCTGGTGGCCTAAAATGAGTCACCTTATTAGCACAAACAAGACAGTCCTATCACTCAGAAAATTCTAAGTGTTTTTGAAGCTGTGTCAGGAACAGGGAACAGGTCTTAATTAGGTTCATATTTAATTTATATAAAAATCTAGGAGAAATAGCATTTCTGGTTTATGATGCCTTTCTCTGAAAAGTTGATGTTTATATTTACATTTTAAAACTTATTTATTTTAATAAAGTTTAAAATTTTTGGTATACATAAAGACATAATTGAAATAGTTTAAAAATAGAAACTTAGTAAGTGGTGTACAAAGACATGAGGATATCCTCTTACTAGATTAGTTTGTTAGATTACTATTTTAAATTTTTAAAGTATACATATAGTGGTTTTGCCTCCTGCTGCTTAGTTTTCATTTTTTTCACCTCATTTTCTTTTCTTATGTAATTATAGCCACTGATCTATTCTCCATCTGTATAGTTTTTTTTTTTTAATTTCTCAGGATATCACAGACATGAAATTATACAATTTTTTGTCTTTTATTACTCACTTGTCAAAATGCATTTGGCAATCAAGTTTTTATATCTTAATGGTTTGTTCTTTTATTTTCTGAGTAATATTTTATTGTACTCATATATCACCATTTTTTATCCATTCCCTGACTGAAGAGTATTTGACTTATTTCCATTATGTATAAAGGTACAGAATCATGTGTAAGTTTTTGCTTAAAGGTGCTCTTAATTATTTTGGCTAAATACCTAGGAGTAGGATTGCTAAGCCATATGATATATTAGTTTTCTATTGCTGCTCTAAAAAATTATCACATATTTATCAGCTTAAAACAACAGCAACAAAAATATTATTTTACATTTCTAGGGGTCAGATATCCAAAATAGGTCTCATTGGGCTGAAACCAATCTATCAACTGGGCTGCATTCTTTCTCAAAGCTTTCAGGTAAAATTCATTTTTTTTTTTTTTTTTTTTGCTGCCTACAATCCACCAGGCCCTTTCTTATTTTTCAAAACATGTATTGTAGCATCTTCAGATTTCTCTCTGACTCTGACATACCTTTCTTTCTCTCTCCCCACTTTATGAGACCCTTGGGATGATATTGGGCCACCTGTGAGTCCAGTACTCTCCCAATTTTAAGTTCAACTAATTAGGAAACAGTCCCATCTGTCACTTTAATTCCATCCTTCCATGCAACTAACAACATATTCACAGGTTTCCTGGTAGGAAATTGACATTTTATGGTGGGGCAGGGGAAAGGTGTCATTATTCTGCTAGTGACATATGCTAAGTATATATTTAACTTGGTAAGAAATAGCCAAATGGTTTTCTCAAGTGGCTGTACCATTCTGTACTCGCTCAAGCCATGTATAAGAGTTCCAGTTGCTCCGCACTGGTATTGACAGACCTCAGTTTCACTTCCAACCTCAGTTTTAAATCTTCTCTTTTTACTGTACCTCCAAGTGGGTCTTCCCACACACTTCTGGGTATTTCAGCAGGTTGTATTTAGTTTCCTTCTTAGAGATGCAATAGCTTATCATGAATTCTCTTTGAAAAACAGTATCTGCCTTCTTTCTTTCAGTAAGTTATGGCTTTTACTACATGTAGGAGGTGGGAAGATCTAGGAGAATTTTTGTCTTTCTTGCAATGAGTGTTGTGGAATTCTATCCAGCGCTTTGTCACAGGAAACCTTTTTCAGGGTTTTCACCAATTGATTTTGAGTGCCTGTTGAAGTCTATGGAGAAAAGCCTGCAAGTGGGTATGAATTCCATTCATATCTGCAGCCCCCACGGCTTCTATATTGTCTAGATAACACACCTAGTATTTACCATTTCCTCATTCTGAGGAACTGAACTGTCTTTGCTGGTGTCTAGTGGCATTTATTTTTTGTATATAAATTTCCACATACCTTTTCAGGTGCCTGTTTTTCCTTAGATTTTGGGTTAGTTTTTGGGTACTAATGTCAACCTCCTGATGGGTCCAGGAAACATTGCGAATTTTTAAATTGTCCAGCTTAATTTTTGTTGTTACTGAATAAGAACTATGCCATTGCCATGTTTCTGCATCCTAAATATTTTTAACTCTGCAAAGATTTATTGAAATTTTTAGAACTTATTATACAGTGGATTTCCTAATAAAAAAAGGTTGCATTCCTCATATTAATGTCACTTGATTTTGATGATTCTTTAAAAAATATTCTGAATTCTACTTCCTAATATATTATTATTTCAATTCATAGGAGAGTTTTAGAATATATATATATATATATATATATATATATATATATATATATTTAAGATTTTATTTATTTATTCATGAGAGACCAGAGAGAGAGAGGCAGAGACACAGGCAGAGGGAGAAGCAGGCTCCATGCAGGGAGCCTGACATAGGACTCAATCCCAGGTCTCCAGAATCATGCCCTGGGCTGAAGGTGATGCTACACCACTGAGCCACCCAGGTTGCCCATAGACTATATATGTATTTGAATGTAACTTTTCCTCTAGGTTTTAGTGTCATTGTTTTTATGGATTGATGAAAAGTGTTGAGATTTTGTTTTTAATCTCTATTTCCTGAAAAATTTGAAGACCATGGACCATAATCTATTTATCTTTTGAAAGAATTCTTGCCTTAGTCTATTTGGGATGTTACAATAAAGTAATGTACTAGATGGCTTATAAAAAAAACAGAAATATATGCTTTTATGGTCTGGAGACTAGGAAGAACTAGGAGACTAGAGAGTTTAAGATCAAGATTCAGTGTCTAGTCAGAACCCATTTCAAAATAAGGGCACCTGGGTGGCTCAGCTGGTTAAGTGTCAGACTGGGTTTCCGCTCAGGTCAGAATCTCATTGGTTCTATTGGTCCTGAGGTTGGGCTTCACACTCAGCAGGGGGCATGCTTGAGATTCTCTCCCTCTGCCCCTCCCTCCCCCACTTGCATGCCCTCATGCATGTGCTCTCTCTTTGAAATAAAAGTAAATTTTAAAAAACCTTAAAAAAAAGAAAAAAATTCAAAATATTATTTTAGTTGCAGGCATTAGGCACTGAAATCTTAATTTATTTCATTGTCACTTTGGAATATCTGTTTCTTTGGGTATTTTTTTAAAACCAAAATGCCCTAGAAAATATTTTCTTTTGTCCAAGTGTTTAGAGATAGATTTTAGAAAGCACTCATTTGCAATTCTCATACTTTTTTTTGTAATAGTTTTCTCACTCTTTAATTTTATTTTTATTTATATTTTTAAAGATTTTATTTATTTATTCATGTGAGATATATATAGAGAGGCAGAGACCCAGGCAGAGGGAGAAGCAGGCTTCATGCAGGTAGACTGATGTGAGACTCGATGCTGGGACCCCAGGATCACACCCTGGGCCAAAGTCAGACCTCAACCACTGAACAACCAAGCCATCCCCTCACTTTTTAATTTTAAATATTTGTATGTTTTTCCTACTTGTACCTTTATTATATTTTTTCTCTTCTTAAGTACATTTTATTGCTCTCTGAGTAATATTTTCTTTATACTATATTTGCTTGATATTGAGTTAGCTTCATAATTTGTTTTATACCTTTTAGATACTATTTATTTTTTGATGCAAAAATGAGGAAATAATCATAATTACATATTTTCTGATTTCTCTTATTTTATTAATACTTTTACTCTTTTCGTTCAAGAGATTTATCTCACTTTACCTCAAGTACTTCATGGTCAGGTCATCAATTGTATGCATTAAAAATGACACCAAATATTTATTGATTTTTTTCCAAAAAATAAAAATCAAATATTTATCTCTGTCATATAATAGCATCATTTTATACAATGTTAGAATTATTTCCCTGTAACATGAAAAAATAGATAAGAAATTAACATTAATCTTATAATGCTTTCCTCCTAACGTGGGATAATAGGTAAACAAGAAATGTTAGTGGAAATACAAGACAGGTTTGAAAATTTTTTTTATTGTTTCTATTTTAACTTCTTGCTGATTAGAAGAAATTATTTGTAAAACAGATGCTTTTAAAACTTGTATCAAGGCTTTTGAAATGTTATTAAATGCTTTTGCTAATTAACTTAAAAATTCTGTGAAGATAAAACATTTTAGAGATTTAAAAACATACTTCACTTATATAATTTGTTATCCAAATTGCCTTATTCTTTCCCTGGGCATTAACTATATCATATCATTTACAGTAATTCCATTTCTACTATACAGATGAGAAAATCGATGCTCAGAGATTTTAAAAACAGTAAATGGATTCAAACCACTATGTTCAAAAAAAAAAAAAAACATAAAAAACAAAAAAAACCCAAACAAACCACTGTGTTCAAACTGTAGTGTCATTGTCCAAGATAATCTGATTGAAAAATAATTTTTTTCAGATATTATATCTTTGGCTTAAACATATGATTTTTTCTATGTTGCAAGTGAACATGTTCTATATTTTTAATAATCACATTTAATGCTTAATTAGGATTTCTTTATAAACTTTTTTTTCTCTATCTCTTCTGTGATGAGGTTGTATATAAAGTATGTGCAAGGAAAATGAAAATATATCCATTCCTATAAGATATCTCTGTCAGTGTTGTTTTAATACATATGTGTATTTATATTAATATCTGTACTCAGACTTCCTAGTGTCTATGGAAAATTAAATGATGTATTTTGATGGAATTATTGATAAATGAGGGACGCAGGAAGCACCCTTAAGCAAATTGTTTACCAGACAGATTACTTTGAGCCTATGTAGTAAGAACATATTTAATGGCATTCACCACCATGCAAATAAATCCTTAAAATCTGTTTAGTAAAAGAAGACATCGTGAAGATCTATTTAAAATGGCATTCTTTGAATTCTAGCTTATGTTAAAAATTTTGATTCTATGTAAGAGTAACATCTTGTAATTTAAGCTATCTTTTCTGAGTATGTCAGCAGAAGTAGAGTTCATTAAGTTGATATAGATCTTTTCCTAACCTTAACCAGACTCCCAAGTATAAGTTTAGCAAAGTATTCATATGGTAAGCATACTGAAACTGCTTACTTAATATAAAGTGCAACTCTATTTCAAATTGTGTATTTTGGGTCCCTCTTTTTTGGAAAAAGAGCCTTATAACTCAGTCTCCTTTCTAACAATTTCAGCAGAATCTAACTTTAAACACTTTACAGGTAAACAGCGTGTATTTTGAATTTCAGCCTTGAGAGTATAAAGGCCAGACAATATATAATAACAATAACAATACAGAAATAAAAAAGAGCTAATACAAAAGAGAGAGTGGCACTCTTATTCAATATACGGGAAATATCAATTTTCATGTTACTAGAAACAATGTAGAAATATGATAGTTTTATTTGTGAAGCCATAAAACATAATTACTTCATCAGAAATGGAAATGTGATCTTCCAACCCTTAACCAAATTCTTTGCTAAACTTCTACTTCAAAGTATTTATTTATGTAATTTTAATAATCTGTTCAGTAACTTCTACTTATATTCTCTTGTCTCTCAGGTAACATTAAAAAAAATCTCCAAAATCTTAATCCATTCTACCTATAAAATCTTTCCCTCTCTCATTGTATCTGGCTTGTCCTTAACAACAATTTCCATTTAATCTGTGTATTAGTTAACTCAAAGCTGACTGACAAATTTGGAATCATTCCCATCACCAATTCCTAACCTGTCCCTTTGCCTTTATTTACGTTCATTTTAAAATTGTGAATCTTGTAAGACTCTTTTGTGTAAACAATCTGACCTGTATATACTGCACTGTTGCTCTTTCCTCTGAAACTTCGCAATGCTCTTATTGCACAATTGTCTTGATATATTTTTGTAGATAACTTGTCTTATAGTAGATTTTAAATTCATGATATGAACTGTGCTTTGTTTTCTTGTTCATTCATCAAATATGGATTTTTATTACTCATAATATCATCATAAATCATATAAAGCTTTGTAGAAAAATCTGATATCTTCATTTAGTGAGCAAATTAAGTTTTCCAGTGTTTAATTCTCTTTGCTTAGTGAACAAATTAAGTCACTTACCAAAGGTCACTCACACAAAATGTGAAGATCCAGGATTTTTCCCTCAGATGTAGTCAATGGTGATTCCATACTTGTCTGAGTTTTTGTTGAGCTATCTGAGATTTTGAGTCTTGACAAAGTTGAAACAATGGGAGCGCTGTGTGCAAACTAAATATTTGAATCAGTTTCAGAGTGTGGATTATCTGAAATTCACATAGATCTTTAGTGATGTCCATTTGTAAGTGGCCAGGCAGTTGAATCCCATGTAGGAAGTATCTGGAGTGTGAAATTTTTTACCTGTTTTGTTTCATTATTCAGAGTAAATAGTGAAATAATGGTGCCTCCTGTGAAAGTAATGTGTGTGCATGTATGTGTGACTGTGTTTTAATTTTTGTTCCACTGAATGGATCTAATCAATGTTTGGTTCTCCTTATGGATTGAATGCCTTTACCCTTCTCTCTCTCTCTCTCTCTCTTTCTCTAAGTCATATGAGAAGATAGATTACGTAGTTTGGGAAATGAAATTGAAAGCAGGATTGATATGCCTTTATAAGGCATATTGTTTACTGGGGGAAAAAGCAAATAAACTAGCTATTAACCCTAGTGATTAGTTAATTCCTGTGGCAATTTCACCTTAAGAAGTACATGAGGCTCTTAAATTAATTCTTTCAGGGGAGAATATTTTCAGGGAATCTTTCTTTGTTCATGTAATATAAATACCAAAGTTCCAAAGAATTATAGAAATTAACCAAGAAAAAGAATAAGTGCTGAAGTGCTTTCCAGAGTCTGGATAAGAATATACGAATGTGTGTGTGTGTGTGTGTGTGTGTGTGTGTGTGTGTGTGGCAGTTCCAGGATAGTTTTGAAGTCTGATTGTTATGTAGATAGTGTAGAAATATGCAAGCTACCTGGCCAGCTCTGTGCATCTCCCTAACTCTTGCTGTGCACTCTGCAATTTTAGTGAAGGATGAATGACCACAGGATAAAGCAGTAGATTCTTTATCAAGGAGGAGATATGATGGAAAGAAAGGGATAAGCCCAAATCGCAACAACAGGGATTCCGCCCGTGAACTCATCTATAAAAACATAAGCTGAGGCCTAAACTATTGGCCCAAAGTCAGGTTTTCATTAATAATGAAAAGAGCTGACTTTCATTAGAGATTAAAAGGCAGATTTACAAAGGAACAAAATAAAGTTATCTGAAAAAGCGAAATCACTGTGAAACGGAGGCAAAAAAATTGAACAATCCACAAAGGGGGGGAAACCAAACTCACAGAGACTTGTGGAAAATAATTAAACAAAAAGACATGATAAATATCCCCAGAAAGAATAAGAAAGATATTGCACTAATAAAGAGTAGTTTTACGTTAAAAACTCTTAGAGGTTTTGGAAATGAGAATCAAATTATTGAGGAAAAACTTAAATAGCTTGGTTGCATAATGAATAAACACAGCAGAATAGTATTTTTCTTTTTTAGCTTGTTGTACATTTTTATACAGTAAAATAAAGTAAACCTAAGTGTTTTTGATGAGATTTGAGAATGTATTCATGCATGTTACTATCGTTCAAATAAAGAACATTTTTTCTTCACCGCAGAAGATGGCCTTGTGACCTCTCCTAGTCAATGCAATGCTCCTTGCCACTCCACACACAAACATATACATGCAGCCCTGGTTCTTATCAACCTAGAATATATGATATGATATGATAAGAACCTGGTATTTATCAATTCTAGAATATATGTGTATTAGTTAACTCAAAGTAAACTCAAATTATACAGTACATGCTATTGTGTGGCTTTTTTTTCACTCAATACAATAGTTTGAGATTGATTTAAGTTGTATTAGTAGTTAATTCATTTTAATAACGAATAGTGTTTCATTGTACTGATAAGTACAATGTGTTTATACAGTATGACAATGGTTAAAATTTGTGTTCTTTCCAATTTTTTGACATTACACCAAAAATTTCTGTATATTACACCATAAATAAATAAGATTTTTTTAAAAGAAAAGGCAACTGCCAGTTTTATGATGTGGTTTTAACATTATACATTTCCATAGCAACACCTGGATTTTGGTTGTCTGAATTACCACACTTTTTTTTTAATTAATAAGCTTTATTTTTTAGGGTAGTTTAAGTTCACAGCAAAGTTGAGCAGAAGGTATAGCGTTCCCACATATCACATATCCCCACATACCTGCAACCTCCCCCCACAATCAACATCCCATGCCAGAGTGGTAGTTTTGACACAATAAATGAACCTATATGACCTATTGTTACCTAAGTCCATAGTTTTTTTTTTTTTTTAAGATTTTATTTATTTATTCATGAGAGACAGACAGAGAGAGAGAGAGGCAGAGACACAGGCAGAGGGAGAAGCAGGTCCCATGCAGGGAGCCCAAAGTGGAACTCGATCCCGGGTCTTCAGGATCAGGCCCTGGGCTGAAGGCAGGCGCTAAACCACTGAGCAACCCAGGGATCTCCCTAAGTCCATAGTTTACATCAGAATTTGCGCTTGGTCTTAGACACTCTATGGCTTGTGACATAGTTACAATGACATGTGTCTATCATTATAGTATGATTGCAGAATGGTTTGACAGTCCTACAAAAGTTCTGTCCCCTGCCTATTCATCCCCCCTCCCCCCAACCATTAATCTTTTTACTCTTTCCATGGTTTTGCCTTTATACCATTTGTAGCCTTCTTATACGGACTTCTTTCACATAATATCATGTAATAATATGCATAAAATGTCTTCCAAGTCTTTGCATGACTTGGTAGCTTGTTGCTTTTTAGCACTGGATGATATTCCATTACTTGTATGTATCATAATTTATTAATAAATTCACCTACTGATGATCATCTTGGAGGCTTTGAGGTTTTTGAAACTATGAATAAACTTGTAATAAGCATCCATGTGCAGATTTTTGCATCAATGTAAGATCTCTAGACCATTTTTAGTTGCATTATTATTTCCTGTTATGGAGTATTAGGATTTCTTTGTATATTTTTGATAACAGTCCTTTACTAGATGTATCCTCTGCAAATATTTTCTGTCAGTCTGAAGCTTATTTGTTCATTCTCTTGACATTGTTTTTCACAAAAGTATTTAATTTTAATAATCAGTTTGCCAATTCTTTCATGGACTATGCTTTTGATGCTATGTCTAAAAAGTCATCACCATACCAAAGGATGCATCTTGATTTTCTCCTATGTTATCTTCCAAGAAATACAGGTGCGTGTTTTATATTTAGGTCTAACCCATTTTGAGTTAGTTTTTGTGAGGTGTGTAAGGGTCCGTATGTAGATTCATTTACTTGCATATTAATTTCCTGCTGTTCCAGCCTCATTTGTTGAGAAGACTGCCTTTTTCCATTGTATTGTCTTTCCCCCTTTGTCAAAGAGCAGTTGACTGTATTTAAATGAGTCTAAGACTGGGTTCTATAATCTGTTCCATTGATCTATTTGTGTTTGTTCACCAATACAATGCTATCTTGATTACCATAGTTTTATAGTAAGTCATGAAGTTGCGGAATATCCATCTTGTGACTTTGTCCTTCTCCTTCCATAAAGAGTTGGTTATTCTGAGTCTTTTGCCTATCTATGTAAACTTTAGAATTAGTTTGTCAATAACCACAAAATAACTTGCTGTGCTTTTGATTGGAATCACATTAAATCTATAGATCAATTTGGGATGAACTGGTATCTTGACAGTATTGAATCTTCCTATCCATGAACATGAAGTATCTTCCATTTATTAGTTGTTTTGTATCTCTCAGAATTTGATAGTTTTCTTCATATATATCTTGTACATATTTTGTTAGATTTATATCTGAATATTTTGGTTTTTGGCTGTTAATATAAATGGTATCATGTTATTAATTTCAAATTCCATGTAGTCATTGCTGATATATAGAAAAGTGATTTACTTATTCTGTAACCTTGTTATAAGAGCTTATTAATTCCAGGAGGATTTTTTTTTTTGTTGGTTCTTTTGGATTTTATAGATAGATAGTCAAATGTCGGTTGTGAAAAAAAAACAGTCATGTCAGTTGTGAAAAAAAAAGGAACCTCTTTTTTTTTTTTTTTTTAGTTCTTCCTTCTCAATCTATATATTTTTCCCCCTCTTCTCTTGTCTTACTGCATTAGCTAAAACTTTCACTATGATATTGAAAAATATTGGGAAGAGGAGACATTCCTTACCTTATTTCTGATCTTAGTGGAAAAGATCTGAGTTCCTTACCAGTAAATATAATGACTTTAGTAGTAGGTTTTTGGTACATGTTCTTTGTCTAATTGAAGAGGTTCCCCTTTATTTCTAGTTTGTCTAGAGGTTTTTGTCTTTTTATCATGAATTAACATTGGATATTGTCAAATGTTTCTATTGAAATGATCATGTGATTTTTCTGTTTTAATCTGTTGATGTTATAGATTGTATTAATTGATTTTTGAAAGTTGGACCAGTCTCGCATGCCTAGGATAAATACCACTTGTTCATGATGCATAATTTGTGCTAATATTTTGTTGAGGATTTTTGCATTTATATTCATGAGATACATTGGACTATCTTTTCTTTCAGCGTTTTTATCTGGTTTTGGTATTCAGATAAGACCAGACTCAGAAAATTAGGGTGCATCCCTTCTGCTTTTCTCCTCTGAAAGAGAAATGATAGTTTCTCATTTAAATGTATTGTTAGAATTCACCAGTGAACTTGGGGCACCTGGATGGCTCAGTGTTTGAGCATCTGCCTTTGGCTCAGGTCTTGATCCCAGGGTTCTGGGATCAAGTCCTGCATTGGGGTCCCCACAGGGAGCCTGCTTCTCCCTCTACCTATGTCTCTGCCTCTCTCTGTGTGTCTCTCATGAATAAATAAATAAAATCTTTAAAAAAAATTCCCAGTGAATCCACCTGATATTGGCGCTTTCTGATTTAGAAGGGTTATTGATTCTGGTGTTTTGTTTGTTTTGTTTTTGTTTTTGTTTTAAGAGATATTGGGCTGTTCAGATTGTTTATTTCTTCTTATGAGATTTTTAGCAGGTTGTATCTTTTAAAGAATTGGTCCAATTCATCTAGATTATCAAATTTGTAAGCAGTATTTTTTATCATATTTCTTTATTATACATTTAATGTCCATAGTGTCTATAGTGCCCACCATTTCATTTCTGATATTAGTAATTTGTGTCTTCTATTTTTCTCTTACTTGGTATGGATATAGTTGTATTGATAATTTCAAAGAACAAGCTTTTGATTTTGTTTAGTTTCTCCTTTGATTTCCTGTTTTCTACTTCATTAACAGCTGCTCTATTTTCCACCTCCTCTGATTACTTTGGATTTAATTTTGGTCTCCTTTTTCCACTCACTGGTGGGGGTGGATGGGGCAGGGAGAGGGAGGAAATTAGATGTTGATTTTACTTTTTTTTTTCTTTTCTAATATATGCATTCAGTGCTCTTAATTCCCCTGTAAGCACTGCTTTCACTGCATTCCACAAATTTTCCTAAGTTGTATATTCCTTTTCATTTCATTCAAAATATTTTAAAATTTCTCTTATGATTTCTCCTTTGACCCATGGATTATTTAGAAGTGTCTTGTTTAATCTCCACATTGTTTGAGATTTCCAGCTTATCCAGGACCTTACTTGTATTGTTTTCTAGTTCAGTTTCATTGTGGTCTGAGAGCAGACTTTGTATAACTTCTATGCTTTTAAATTTGTTAGGAATTGTGCTATTGCATAGATATGATTGATCTCAGTGAATATTGTATCTGAGATAAAGAAAAATACATATTCTGTTATTGCTGAGTGAAGTAGTTTATAGATGTCTATTATAGGCAGTTGATTAATGATATTGTTGAGGTCAACTATGTCCTTACTGATTTGCAGCCTGCTGTATCTGTACACTTGGATATAGGGATATTAAAAATCTCAAACTGTAATAGTGGATTCATCCATTTCTCCCTGTAATTTTATCAATTTTTGCCTCAGTATTTTTGTGTTCTGTTGTTAAACACATACACATTAAGCACTCATGTCTTCTTGGACTGTTCATTCCTTTATCATTATGTAATGTTCCTTTATATCCATGAAAACTTTCCTTGTTCAGAGGTGGCTCAATCTAAAATATGTTTAGATTTTTATTATTGTGGTAGATCTTTTCTAGTCCTTTCTTTTTTTTTTTTTTTCCTTTCTTTTAATCTATTTGTGGCTTTACATTTGAAGTGGGTTTCTTTTTTTTTTTTTTTAATTGGAGTTCAATTTGCCAACATATAGCATAACACACAGTGCTCATCCCATCAAGTGCCCCCGTCAGTGCCTGTCACCCAGTCACACCCACCCCGCGCCCACCTCCCTTTCCATCACCCCTTGTTCGTTTCTCAGAGTTAGGTTTCTTATAGACAATATATAGGTTGGGTCTTGTTTTTTGACCCACTCTGAGAATCTGTCTTTTAATTGATATAGCTAAACCATTGACTTTTATAATGATCATTGATATAGGTTGATTAATAGCTACCATATTTGTTACTGTTTTCTCTTTGTTGCTCTTGTATTTTGTTCCAAATTTTGTCTTCCAGACTTTTTCTACCTTTTGTGTTAAGTGAGCATTTTACATGATTACATTTTCTCTCTTTTCTTAGCATATCAGTGTGTTTTTTTTAATTTTTTAAATTTTTCCCCTAGAATTTGCAATATAAGTTTACAATAACCCAGATATACTTTAAGATAAGACAATGCAGCTCCATGTGTATTGCAGATATCTAATAACAAAATGTTCCTAATTCCTTCCTTCCATCACCTGTATTATTGATATTATTTATTTGAGTTATACATAAGTATATATAAGTATAAAATCAAGTTTAATCTATAATGAATACATTGTTTCTATTATTATTTAAAACAAAGTTTTATCTATCTAATCAAGAACAAGAAAAAAAGTTTATTTTACTTTTGTTTTTTCTTATCCTTTGATGCTTTTCCATTTTTATGTATACCTGAGTTTCAGGTGTATACAATTTTTCTTCTCTTTGAAGAACTTCTTTATGAGTACTTGCAAGGCAGATCTACATGATAACAAATGTCTTCAATTTTGTTTGATAAAATCTTTATTTCTCCTTCACATTTAAAGGATAATTTTGCAGAATACTGAATTATATGTTGACCCTTATTTCCCCCAACATTATATTTTTTACTCTACTCTCACTTCCATGGTTTTTGAGAACTTGGATACAAATTATATATTTGCTCATCTATCGCTAATTTTTTCCCTTTGTCTTCTTTCAAGATGTTATTTTATTTATTTTTTTTAAGGATTTTATTTATTTATTCATGAGAAACAGAGAGAGAGAGAGAAAGAGAGAGAGGCAGAGACACAGGCAGAGGGAGAAGCAGGCTCCATGCAGGGAACCCGATGTGGGACTCCATCCCAGGTCTCCAGGATCACACCTTGGGCTGAAGGCAGCGCTAAACTACTGAGCCACCTGGACTGCCCCTCCAAATTTTATTTTTGATTTTCTAAAATTTGAATAGTATATCTCTAAGTTTAATTCTTTTGGTATTCATCCTGCTTAGTGTTCTCTGAGCTTCATGAATCTGTGGTTCACTGTCTGATATTAATTAGGAAAAATTCTTCCTATATTGTGTATATCTTTTCTCTGTTCTTTATACTCTTTTTGATATTCTTATCACATATATAACACCCTTTATAATTACTCCACAGTTCTTGGATTTTTTAATGTTTTTTCTTTTGGTCTTTGTTTTGTTTTGTTTTTACTGAGCTTTTCAGTTTTTGCAGTTTCTATTGACAAATTTTATCAAGCTCAGAGTTTCTTACTGCCCCTTTGTTCAGTCAGCTGACTCATTCAAAGGCATTCTTAATTTTTGTTTCAGTGTTTTTTTCTTTGTTTCCGTGGTCTTTTTTCTTTTTCCTTTTTCTTTTTTTCTTTATTCATCTTTTCTTGAATGTTATATACTTTTCACATTGAAGTCTTTAACATATTCATTATAGTCTTTTGAAATTCCTGATCTCTTGATTTCAACATCCTTGCTATATCTGACTCTAGTTCTGTTGTTCTTTCAATCTCTTAAAATTTTTTTTAGGCCTTTCATATTTTTGAATATATATTTTTGATAAGCAGTCATGTTGTACCACATAAAAGCAACTATGGTAAACAGGCCTTTAATAATGTGGTGGGAAAATGTAGGGAGAAAACCTATAGTCCTATAATTACATCTCTCTTTGGTGAGCCAAATTTGTGTTTCTGGGCTGTGAACTTCATCAGTACTTCCCAGTCCCTTCTATGAGATAGGATACTTAGGAGAAGCTGGAGTTGAATATTTCCCTTTATCCAGGTAGGTTAGGCTCTGATAAAACCCTGGTATTAGGCTCTTGTAAAATAGATCTTTCTGAGGCAGGCCTTCTTAAAAATAGAATGGTTTGTGTTATTTCAAACTGACTTATTTTCCCTCCTCCCTGCTGTAATCACAAGGAAATTTGTCTCCAGTGTTTACTGTGAGAACCTTGGTTCTCACAATAATTGGTAATATCAGTAATGTTGGTAGGACCCCTGGAGGCAATACTCATAAAACAATGGGGGAATTTGATAACTAATTTCCTTAGGAGTTTTAACTTTCAGACTTGTCCACACTGAGCCTCTGATGATTTGTCAATTCCAGTTTTGATTTTCCTACCCCTGCACTGTTCCAGTGGAAGGTTCTGGAAAACTGATTTTGAAGATACAGGAAAATACAGAAAGTCACAGCCAAGATCTGCTTATCTGGAACAAAACCCACTTGATCCACAACATGTACAAACAAATGGTATTTTGACAAATTAATGTAAGTTAATAGATTGTTGGAGTTCAAAAGTGAACAAACATGAGGGTGATACTCCTGGAAGCCAGAGATTTGTGGGAACCCAAAACTTTAATAAATTGTACCTCTAGGAATCTACCAAGTTTTCATGATGAAGTGCCGATTATATCCCCTTGTGGTTCTGGCTGGTGATTGGAAGAAAGAATCAACCAAAATATGCCCATATTATTCTCTGTAGCAAAGATTCACTGTCCTGGGAAAAAACTTTGTTAGAGATCTATTCCCTTTAGGAGGAAAGGCAAAAGAGCCTCTAGTCTTCCTATCTTATCTAGGAGAGGGAAAAAAAAATTTGAGAAACACTTGTGAGGATCATAGCCCAGGGAATCAGACCTGATGAAAAAATTGGAATTTAATCAGAAGATTATAGAATGCTTGCTTTCCTCCACCTTCCCCCCATTGACAGGACTCCTATATAATAAAACTGGATTACAACTAAAAGAACTGCAAGGCACAAACTCCTTAAAAAATAGGATTACTTAGAGGAAATGAAAGACAGTAGGAAAGAAAAATAAGGATACTGGAGAAATTGATGAGTTAGAACAAACATCTAACCCAACTCACCTCATAGACAAATTAACATTAAACGAACAAGCAAAAAAAAAAACAAACAAAAGGCACCTCATTAAAGGCCTATCATTTTAGTGTTCAGCTTTCAATAAAAAAATTAAAGGCATTGTAAAAAGAAAGAAAAAAATAATCTTGAGACAATACAAACATTAGGCATAGACTCAGATATGACATATATATTGGAATTATCAGAAAATCATTACTATAATTTTTTAAAATATTTTTTATTTATTTATGATAGTCACAGAGAGAGAGAGAGAGAGGCAGAGACATAGGCAGAGGGAGAAGCAGGCTCCATGCATCGGGAGCCCGATGTGGGATTCGATCCCTGGTCTCCAGGATCGCGCCCTGGGCCAAAGGCAGGTGCTAAAACGCTGCGCCACGGAGGGATCCCTCATTACTATAATTAATATGCTAAGGACTCTCATAAGAGACAGAGATGATATGCAAAAGATATTTTCTATCAACAGAGAAGTACGAATTCTCAGAACAATCAAAAGAAATGTGAGAAATCAAACTCACAAACAAAATGCCTTTAATGGTTACATCAGTAGACTGTAAATGGCCAAGGAATGAATTAGTGAGTTTGAAGATATGTCTAAAGAAGCTTCTATAAATGAAATGCCAAGAGATAAAACATTTAAAAAGAAATATAACAATATCTAACACTGGGGTGAAATTCAAAAGGTAAAACATTAAAAAAAAGGAAAGAATAGAATGAAGGGGGAAGAGAAAACAGAGTGAAAGTCATAATGGCTGATAATCTTCCAAAATTCATGACCTTACCTATTTGATGGTGACTCTTTAAATTCAACAGCAATAACATGACCCATGAAAGAAAGCTTGATAAGTTAGACTTTATTAATATTAAACATATCTCCTTGAAAGACACTATTAAAAGAATAAAAAAAAAAAAAGATGGGCATCTGGGTGGCTCAGTGGCTGAGTGTCTGCCTTTGGCTCAAGTCATGATCCCAGGGTCCTGGGATCGAATCCCACATCAGTCTCTCCACAGAGAACCTGCTTCTCCCTCTGCCTATGTCTCTTCTTCTCTCTCTCTCTGTGTCTCTCATGAATAAATAAATAAAATCTTAAAAAATAATCAAAAAAATAAATCAAGATGGAGAGAGAATATTTACAAAATATATGTCAGATAAGGTATATGTATCAAAATACATTAAAAACTCTCAAAACTCAAAAATAAGAAACATTGAGCACAATAAATATGGATAAAAGATTTGAATGAGCACCTCACAAAAAAGATATAAGATGGTAAACAAGTTTCCAAAAAAACATTTAATATCATATTTCATTAGTTAATTGCAAATTAAAAATACAGAGATACCACCACACATATATTTAAAAAGCTGTAATAGAAAAAAATGACAATACTAAATTCTGATGAGGAGCTAAAGAAACAAAACTCTTTTTTTATTGCTGTATGGAATGCAAAATGGCATGGTCATTTTGGAGACGATTTTGTAGTTTCTCACAAAGCTAAACAAACTCCTACTACACAATCCAGCAATTACATTTCAAGATATTTATCCATTTGATTTACAAAATTATGTCCACACAGAAATCTACATGTGAATGTTTATCTTTATTCATAATTGTCAAAAACTGTAAGCAACCAAGAGGTCTTTCAACAGTGAATAAACAAATGGTAGTACATTTATATAATAGAATCTTATTCTGTAATAAAAAGAAATGGATTATCAAGCAATGAAAAGACATTAAATGCAAAGTTATGTAAAAGAAGCTGGTGGAGTGCACACTATGTATTTCCAATTATAGGAAATTTTGTATAAGACATAATATTTGGATGATAAAATGATCAGTGTTTGCCACAAACTTGGAGGTACTGAGAGTTGAATTAGTAAAACATAGATGCATCTTTAGGGCTTTGAAATTATTCTGTATGATACTATGATGCAGAATACATAACACTAAGCATCTTTCAAATCTATAGAATTTTAGAGAAAATAAGTGAAACTTTATGTATATAAATTCTAAAAATCTATATTTTAGGAGGTCAGAGGACCCTTGAAAGGAATACAGATTGGTACTAGATAATCAATATGCATTAAAAATGTATGAAACAACTACTCAAAAGGAGTGGGGCAAAGTACTGACCTAAATAACTCTGGAAATGAGTGGAGAGAATGTAAAACTAAAGACAAGAGACTACTACATATAAGAACTGAACTTTAATTGATATAGTTGTTTTCCACAGGAATATGGTTAACGGTTCCAAATATATGTATAACAGTTCCGAATATATGTATATCCATCATATATGTATGTTAGAATAGAACAATTAAGTAAGTGGATGAAGGGTAGAGGAGTCAAATTTCTCACTATTAGAGTAAGAATATTCTGATTAACAAGAGAAGAGCCTATCATGATCCATGTGATAAAAAATTTAGAGTTATTATTTAGAGCTTGTGTTTACTTAAATATAGATTTAGATAGATACGTCGGAAAAAATGTATAGATATTGTCTATACAATCAACTAAGTTTATCTATAAAATTATTGTATACACTTATTTTTCCTTTCTTTGTTATCAAAAAATGTCTGAAAGCAATGTCTGCTTAGTAGCAACTAGCACACCTAATGCCTCAATATTGGTTTTTAATCTCATCAACAACAAAAAGAACCAGGATTTATTGAAGAAATGGATGATTTTAGGACTGAACATATTGAAGCTGTGACTGGACCATCCTGTAGTATTAGAAAGTGAGGAAGTATTTTTTTTTTTTTAAATATACGCAAAAGATGAAGGGGTGAAGGAGCAAGTGGATAGAGCGTTCAATAGCCAAAACTGGAACCATTTGAGGAACAAAAGAAAGCATACTGAATTATAACCCAGCATATAAAATTAATATTTGTGTATTCATACTTTTATATAAGTTAAAAGATAGAATAATAAATCAATAAAGAAGAATAGACAAATTGCCCATGCAGAATTCCAAATAATTCATATAGCTCCTCTACCTACAAGGAAAGAAAATATGATTTCCTACTGCTTAAAAGCAGGATGTATATGCTAACCTTCTTCCAAAGAGTACAATATAAAGAGGGAGGGGGGAAATAGAGTGGCTTTACAGTGGAGTAATCTGGAAAACACTACCTCAAACAGGTGGTAAAGGTCAACATCAACATTCCTTAATTGTGTTGATACTATGTACCTTTGATAAGATGTGATGATCCCAGTCTAATCATGAGAAAAACTTCACACAAAGTTGGAATTACAGCAGTGGGGAATCTTTCAAAATAACTGACCAGCACTCCTCAAAACTGTCAAGGTCATCAAATCAAGGAAAGTGAGAGAAACTGCCATGGCCAAGATGGTGCTAAGCAAATATCACAAGTAAATTTATGTAGTATGTTGGATAGGTTCCTGAAAAATACAAAGACTATTAGGCAAAACTAAGGAAATATGAACAAAGTATGAAATTTACTTAACAATAAGGTATCATTATCGGATATTTGTTTTTTTTTTAAGATTTTATTTATTTATTCATGAGAGACACAGAGAGAGAGAGAGAGAGGCAGAGACACAGGCAGAGGGAGAAGCAGGCTCCCTGCAGGAAGCCCAATGTGGGACTCAATCCCGGGACTCCAGGATCATGCCCTAGGCCGAAGGCAGGCGCTATATCACTGAGCCACCCAGGGATCCCAGTGTTGGCTATCTGTAACAAATTTATCATACTAGTGTAAAATGTTAGTAATGGGGAGAACTGAGTCCGAGGTAGGCCTTCTCAATTTTTTGTCATTTTAAAACGGTTTTGAAAATTAATATTTATTTTTTTTAAAAGACAAAGGGAGACATAGCTCTTTTTTTTTATATTGGAAATTTCATGTTAAGTTATTTTAATGTAAATGAATATTCATCACCTAGTCTCAAGATCTTCTACCAAACGTGAGCAGTACTGCATAAAGCATGACTCCTTTCCTTCCTGGGACATGAGTGCTTCTGCTTGTAGGGATGTTTCAAAAAAGGCAGTAATAAAAACATCCTGAGTTGGATTTTGAAGAGTCTGAACATGATGCAAGTACAAATGGGAAAAGGAAAATGTCCCCAGTGTAAATCTTCAAACTATCAGATCTTCCTTTTCTCTGGGAGGCATTCATTTCAATAATAAAAACATTACTTTTTGGCAGGTAAGACTCCCTTGCAAATTAAATGTCAGATTCAGATCCAATTCACTTCTTACGCCTCTCTTCTTTGCTCAGGTTTGCCCTTTTAGCTCATGATCTTCCAGTTTGTCTGAAAGGCATGGTTTACTTATTCATGGATATTATTTCCTCTTCTACTCTTCCTCCTTTCTTCTAGATATTTCAATATAAGCCTGGAAGGAGTGGGGATTAAGATTGGCTGAAAGAAAATATTATTTGTTTACTTACTATTTTTATTTTTTATTATGTATATATACATATATATATATATTTTTAAGATTTTATTTATTTATTCATGAGAGACACAGAAAGAGAGGCAGAGACACAGGCGGAGGGAGAATCAGGCTCCCTACAGGGAACTTGATGTAGGCTTCAATATCAGGCCCCTGGGATCATGCCCTGAATGAAAGGCCAATGCTCAACTGATGAGTCACCCAGGTGCCCCCCTACTTACTTATTTTTAATGTAACTATTGATGTTATTATAGTTTTCCCCGAAAAATAACTAGATTAGTGTAAATAACCCTTTACAGCAAGTATCTTTTTTGTGAGGTGTAGGTATAGGCTCGTGAATGTTCTCTGAGCATATGTACACTGAAAATTTACCTTATATAGGCAACGTGAGTCTAACTAATTTTTTTAAATTCATCTTCAGATCCTATCTTTCATGATACACCACACAACCTCATATTGCTACATTCTTTTTGCAGACGGAAAACCATAAATTCTGGCTATGAGAAAAGGCAGGAGTGCAGGCAGGCTTTCCTCTCATCCTGTCCCTGACAATAGTTCTACTCAGGTTTCCAGGTTTGGAGTTGCAGTGCAGATGCAGTGCAGACATCAATCTGTATGTTTGTTTGTGTCCCAAACTCCAGAGGACATACGTCATGCTCTCCTAAATGCTCTCTTACCATGCAGTTCTTTTTCTCCAGGACAATGACTTCCAAGTCAGATATATTCCACTACTTCCAATAAATATTTGTGGTGATACAGAGAGGAAAAAACCTTTTTAAAACCTTCAGGGGTTTCTTGGAAGTTAATCTGTACTCTTTTATCAACTGTTGTTACAAACACTGGTAAATTAGCTGAAATTATGAGTCACTAGGAAAAGTATTCCAACATCTAGTGACATACACAGGAACTGAGTGGTTGTCTAGTATAAGCTTACCTGAGGCTCCATCACCTTCATGGGTCAGTTTGGTATTAAGCTCATAGAATCATAGAGAGTCATATGGTTGAAGATGTTGATGGCTGCTGACTAATCAGGATGCTGGCTACTGAAGGTTAGAAGGCTGCAACAATTTCTTAAAATAAGACAACTCGAGGTATGCTGTGTTGATTGACTCTTCTTTTTAAAAATCATTTCCCTGTTGCGTGTGATGCTGTTTTTTTTTTTTTATGCTGTTTGATAGCACTTTACTAACCCATGGTAGAACTTCTTTAAAAATTGGAGTCAGTCCTTCAAATCTTACCACTGCTTTATCGACTAAGTTCATGCAATATTCTAATTTTTTTTTGTTTATTCTATTTTTTTTTTGTTCTTATTTCAACAATGTTGATAACATCTTTACTGGAAATAGATTCCATCTCAAGAAACTAATTTCTTTGGCTCATCCACAAGAAACAACTCTTCATTTGTTAAAGTTTTATCATGAAAAAAAAAAGTTTTATCATGAAGAGGCAGTGAATCAGTACCATGTTCAGGCTCCACTTCTAATTTTAGTGCCCTTGCTTTTTCCACCACACCTGCAATTAGTTGCTTCACTGAAGTCTTAAATCCCTCAAAGTCATCCATGAGGATTAGAATCAACTTCTTCCAAACTCCTGTTCATAATGATATTTTGACCTCTTCCATGAATCACAAATGTTCTTCATGGCATCTAGAATAAAGAATACTTTCCAGATGGCTTTCAATTGACTGCCCAGATCCCTCAGAGGAATCACTATGTTTGACAGCTATAGACTTACAAAATGTATTTCTTCAATAAGAAGACTTGCAAGTTGAAATCATGGGCTGCAGAATGGGTATTGTTTTAGCAGGCACAAAACTAACATTTATTTTATTGTATATCTTTATCAGAGCTCTTGGGTGACCAGATGCATTGTCAATAAGCAGTTGTATTTCAAAAGAAACTTTTTTTTTTTTCCCGAGCAGTAGGTCTCAACAGTGGACCTAAAATATTTAGTAAACCATGTCGTAAACAGATGTGCTATCATTCAGGCTTTGTTCTTCCATTTACAGAACACAGGCAGGAACAGGTAAAAATAATTCTTAAAGACCGTCTGATTTTCAGAATGGCAAATAAGCCCTAGCTTCAAGTCACCAGTGGCATTAGCCCCTAATGAGATAGCCTATTCCTTGGAAGCTTTGAAGCCCGACATTGACTTCTCTATAGCTATTAAAGTCCCAGCTGGCATCTTCTTTTAATATAAGGCTGTTTCATCCACACTATCTATTATTTAGTGTAGTCACTTTCCTTAATGACCTCAGCTAGATTTTCTGGAGAACTTGCAGCAGTTTCTACAGCAGCACTTTGCTGCTTCAGCTTGCATGCTTACATTTTGTTTCCTTAAACTTCCTGAGCCACCCCCTGCTGGCTTCAAGCTTTCCTTCTGCAGCTTCTTCACCTCTCGGCCTTTATAGAATTGAAGAGACTAAGGGTCTTGCTCTGAATTAGCCTCTGGCTTAAAGGAAGGTTGTGGCTGGTTTGATCTATCCAGACCACTGAAAATTTCTCTATATCAGTGATAAAGCTGTTTCACTTTCTTATCACTTGATATTCACTGGAGTAGCACTTTTAATTTTCTTCAAGAACTTTTATTTGTATTCACAACTTAGCTGTTTGGCATAGAGGCTCAGCTTTCGGCCTATTTTAACCTGCCTTCCTCACTAAGCTTAATCAAATCAATTCTAGCTTTTGATTTAAAAGCTGAGATATGCAACTCTTCCTTTCACTTGAACACTCTTAGGCCATTGTATGGTTATTAAGTGGTCTAATTTCACTATTGTGTCTCAGGGAATAAGGAGGCCTGAGGGGAGGGAGAGAGACAGAAGAACACTGGTCAGCGGAGCAGTCAGGACACACATAACATGTAGCAATTAAGTTTGCCACCCTATATGGGTGTGTTTTTTGGTGCCCCAAACAATTACAATAGTACCATCAAAATCCACCTATCACAGATCATAACAAATATAATAATAATGAAAAAGTTCAAAATATTGAGAGAATTGCTGAAATATGACACAGAGACACCGTATGAGGAAATGCTGTTGGAAAAATTCTGCTGATAGACATGCCACAGGGTTCTCATAAATCTTCAATTTGTAAAAAGCACAATATCTGTACGATGCAATAAAGGCAAGCACTAGAAAACAAAGTATGTCTATAATGGCCTTGATAGCGCCCAAACTTTCAGTTTGATGATTTTGGCTATTTTATTTCATGGAGTAGAGGAAAATTGAATGTGGCAGCTTAGCAATTGTTAATTTTTATGAACTGTCTGATCATGGTATGATTTCAATTTGTCACTCTCAAGAAAATGATATCATTCATTCTCAAACATTATCTATTCATCATGAGCTGTTAGGCATTTTATTAGAAGACGGTGACGGTCTCCGCCCTAGGAAGCACCTTTTATCTAAAGTGTGCCTTGCTCTTAGCCTATTCTCCAACAAAACTGGGGCACTACAGGGGATTTTAAAGAATTCTGGCAGAAATCTGGAAACCGGCTCCATCCAAGAGGGTGTAATTTCCCTAAAATCCAATACTAGAGCTGATAGTACAATGAAGATTCTTGGGGTGCTCTCACTCCTCTTGGCATTTGTTTTGATCAAGCCCAACAAGTTTCCATTCTGATATTTATTCATTTGGCCAGCACAAGACAAAATCCTAGGATAATCCTTTTTTTTTTTTAATTCTATATATTCATGTGGAAGTCATGTGGAATAATTAACAGAGCCAAGTGTTATTTCAGGTGATATAAACATACTTTCCTCTAAAGTATCTAACTGGGTTTGAAGGTAGGCTTTCTATAATTAACTGAACTAACTATACAAGATATTAAATTTGAGATAATTTCATTATAAAACCTAGTAGAGCTTTTCTTCTTCTGCACATATATATGCAGTCATGAAAAAGTTATCCATGTGTCTAGGTTGATATAAAATAATAATTTTAAATCAAATAATTTTAATAGCTATAATTTCAAATAAAATGTGATTAACAATCAAGATCTACATTTAACTTCTTGTTTTCATTAATGTCTTGTTTTATCTATCTTAGAAGCAAAGAGAAAGCAGGCAGAGAATAAATTAAGTACATTGCCTTCATTTAGGTTCTATGTCCATTTGGATTTCTAGCTGTGTCATTTGAGAACATCATAAAATCTTCCATTCTCTCCATGTATTATTTTTCAGTCTTCCTCCAGGAAAGTTATTCATCTAAATCCTAGTGTTCTGTACCTTCTTCCTAAGCTTACAGGGAGATTATATGTTAATGCACATGTGGTACTTAGCATAATACCTGGCTAAGTTAGTTATTGTTATGATTATTTTTTTCAAAAGAGGAATATTTTTAAAATAGCTACTTACTAACTGAATGAATCACATTTAGACAGACTTACCCAGCATTCATTAGATAATACATGAAAATACTTATGACCAAAAGCCTGCACAATTTTTTCTTAGACTTTTTTAAGTTTATGTTCCGTGTGAACATAAACTTCACACAGAAGATGTTGACTTCATTCCCTTTTCAGAACTCACTCTAAATTAGGGTTAAATCTCATATCCCATAGTTTCTTTTTGGGATCTTTATTTAGGAAGGTGTAGGTGCTCTTTCTTGGTTTGTGGCTGTATTGTAAGCCACTGTTTGCCATAGCACTGCTCACCATCTTCTCTGGTATTGGGGAGTGCATAGGAAAGGATATGATCCAGGCTGAGTGAATATACGACTTGTTTTTTTTTTTTTTCTCATGATGTGTGTGTATGTGAGCATTTGTAAGAGGAGGGGGTGTTTTAAAAGTTGATTACTTGAAAAAAATTTAAAAATGAGAAAGTTGTCTTCTTGACTTTAGTACAAAATCACAAATGAAAACACGTCACCAAGATATTTTTTCAGTTTCTAATACCTTTTCCTATGTTTTAGGGTTCACATGTTTATTTGCTACCCTTTACTCCACCATCTTCTCATGAGAAATGCCTACAAACTCATGAGAAATGGAATTAATTTCCAGGCTTATCTTCCTTCTGCATATGTATGCCATAATTCCAAAGTCTTTCACCCTGGATTGTAACCAAGGATCACATCCTGAGTCAGTAATGCCAATTGAGAATGTTCACATTATACATAACATCTTGCCATTAAAGATCTGAGAGGTCAAGTGTGGGCAAAGTTGTTGCAAGTTAGATTTATTTTGGTCACCGTGAATACCTCCTTATCCACCCTGTGCCATCAAACCTTTAAGTTTTCTTTGTGAGCTATGCAAATCCACAAAGAAGTTACAGTAAATGGAGAAATGGTTAGAGATATACCAAACAGCATAAGTTATAGTAAGAAAGAAAATGTTTCTTTAATTAGGAAATTTCTACTACACCACCTAAAGAAGAGTATCCTTTGTTTTCTTTATGCTTTATCTTGGAGCTTATCAACATACATGAAGTAACTATTCTTAAATGGATGTTAGTTTTTTAATCTCTAGGAATCAATAATTCAAGATTCTAGATAGATTTTGATCTCTCTCTGAGTGAGTAAATAGTTATTTTCCCATGTCATTTAAAAAGGAATTTTATACCAGCTTCTGAAAAAATATATTATATTTCATATATAATATATAAAATATAAATATATATATATATATGATTACTCCTTTTTTATGCCCAAAATGTATGACATTGAATAGGTAAAATGCAATTAAAATAATAATAGTCACAAAAACAGAATTAGTAAATGATACAGATAAGTCTCTGGTAATTAAAACACTCCCCCAGTATTAATGTCCTTTAATAATATATACTGTCCATGGGGATCATCTCCTTCCTCATATCAGTTTTGAGACTTTCCTCTGGCAAAGAAGATAATATAGATGAAATATAAATAGATAGATATAAATATAGAGTGGAATGGATAAAGAAAGAGTCCAGACTCACAGAATACATGGCTGGTAGACCAAGAAAGAAGCCTTTGAAACCAACTGTATTTGACTTCAAAGTCTATAGAATTATATATCACTGTGCTAAAATATTTCACAAATGTTATTTATTTTATTTCACCTAATTCTCTCAAACTTAGATTTGTTCAAGTATTTAAAAAATAAAAAGTGGTTCATGAACCCAGTTTTCTCCAATTTCATACACATGAGTATCAAACGTACTGCAGTTGTTGAATAATGTTTTACATGGGTTTGAACTGTGCAGGTCCATTTATACATAATTTTAAAAATAAATACCATACAATAGTATAAATGTAACTTCCTTATGATTTTCCCAATACAATTTTATTTTCTTTAGCTTACTTTATTATAAGAATATACTGTATAATACATATAACATACAAAATATGTGTCAGTCAACTCCTTGTTATTGATAAGGCTTCCAGTCAACAGTAGGTAGGTAGGTAAACTGAAAAGAAATAGCATAGAAGAAAGATCACTATTAGTAAATTTATACTTTTGCCAAATCATCTTTAGGGAATAATGGTTTAATTCTATATTTTTGGTCAAGAGACAAACAGAAATTGAGTGCTATTATATTATTGTTTTGGAATTAAATTTCAAAATACACATAACTTTATTTTCATGAATGGCCAAAAATAAAGACAAGGATAAACATTGGAATTTGCTTCTTAGTGATCAGTAAGAAATCTTACTTGTATTGTTCAGAACAGATGAGTGTCTGTCAATAGTGGACCTAGGTCAAAATCAACTTTGTTTTATCTGCTTAATGAGTTTACTTGAGTTCTTATGGTATTTGAATAAATTATGAATGTTTAAAAATAAATAACACAAAAATCCAAATATAGATTCTAATTGTTTATATTTTTATATATAATTTATATAAAATTAGATATATACTTATGTAAAATTAGAACATCTGGCAATATTATGTTCATATAGTATGGACTGCATACTTTAGATATGTCTGAATATGTCTGAATTAAATCACTATATAATTCACCAGCTAAAGTGGTACAATTTGGGGAGCAACATGAAGTTTCATTAAATTGCATGTCTCATTATCAGGTAGGAGTCAGAATCGTTTCAGGGAAATAGAGATGCATGATTACTCTAGATATGATTCTTATAGTCATCAAAATCCCTAGTTATACCTAGTGACTCCTAGACTCTAAAGCCAAGTGTCAATAGTTTTAACACTATTGTTATTGGGTAAAAGGAGGGGAAATATTTCCTACACTAATGTCTCAAATTAAACAAATATATTGAGAGAATGCTTTTACTTCAAAGTTTAATGCATTATATACTTAAAATTATGAATCTGAAAAAAATTATGACTTTGTTCTTAATTCCAATCTACCTCATATAATAATATTCATTTTTAGCGCTTTGAAAACAATCATGAGTTCCAGTTTTATGAGCATTTTGTTTCATTGATATTATAATTACCCAATAAATATAAGAGTCTAAATACTAGTTCTTTGTCTAGAAAAAAATATATTTTTCAATAGAATTGTTTAAAAAATCATTAAAAAGGAAATTTTTGAGTTCTAAAAATTCTAAGTCATTAAGTTTTTTGGACCTTAATCTGGAAGGTATGGGGGAAAATATGAAATATTTATTCATGAGCACCAAGATACTATTAATATTATTACCATTATTGCTACTAGCTTACAGGAAACATGGTTGTTGTTTTTTTTTAAGATTTTATTTATTTATTCATGAGAGACAGAGAGAGAGACAGAGACATAGGCAGAGGGATAAGCAGGCTCCCCACAGGGAGCCAGATTTGGAACTCAGTCCCTAGACCCAAGGATCCCCCCTTTAGCCCAAGGCAGATACTTAACCACTGAGCCATTCAGGAGTCCCCAGGAACCATGTTTTAAAGTAGAAGCTTGATCATGCTAATTTTTATCTTAATTTATAAAAGAAATTCCTCCTTAGAATTTTTCACTAGAATTTTGTTAAATATATAGTTTTGTTTACTCCAAAAATTTATAGTTTCTTTTTGGAGAATAAAGTAAACAAGATTTAGGAAGAAAGATTTTAGAGTATACTACCGGTACGTAGTCAATCTTAAAAAGAGAAATTCTGAGAGTCTAAGTTGTAGTTAAAACATTTTATTTTTTTCTATCAACATCAAAGTCTTTAATGATAAATTCAGCATTATAAATTATTTTCTCTCTAAATGGACTTAAATGTCCTAGCCAGGTACAGAGACTTAGAAGTGTGGCAGTAGCTTTCTAAATATTCAATAGTAAATATGGGTGTAGTTGGAAAAGAAATGCACAGGAATCAGATCTAATCTATGGGCTGTCTACTTTGGACATCAAGAATGAGAGGATTTATTCCTAGATAGCTGTAAAGATGTAATAGTGAAATGAAAATTTACCATAGCTAACCTGAAAATCTTTAATAAATGATAAGTCTATGAAAAAATATAAAATACATTTCTCTATTTCACATTGAATTTTAGGTTTTTTTTTTTTAAAGATTTTATTTATTTATTCATGAGAGACACACACATTGAGAGAGAGGCACAGAGAAGCCGGTTCCATGCAGGGAGCCTGATGTGGGACTCAATCCCTGGACTCCAGGATCACGCCCTCAGCCAAAGGCAGGCGGTAAACCGCTGCGCCACCCAGGCATCCTTCACATTGAGTTTTAAATGCCACATGAATATGTATATGTGACTTGCCTTAATATGTACATATGTTGTAGGTATTACATCTATATGTGTATACATAAATATGTGTGAATAGATGGGCAGGTTAGATCTGAAGGGTTAACAATACCTGCAGAGATTCATACTGTCTTGTAGAGACAATAAGAGAACTCACACAGATAATTTAGTCAAGTAAGAACTCAGAGTCATGTGTTTATTAACATGAGAGATGAATACCTAGACATGTCTTTCAAAAATATCATGAGATAATTATAGTTTAATATGCTTTCTTCCTAATAAATTAGGAGTTAGAATATCAATTCTAAAATTGTTACATTTAAAAACTTCTTTACCTAAATGTTGCATTTGCACTCAATTTGAAAGAGAGTTTTTAATTATTGAATTTTTAAAGTATAAGATGTTGAAAGATTTTTGTATATTGATGTACATAAACATAAGATTAAATATATTAAGCATAACATGTTTTAGTGCATTATCCCACTTCTCTCTCTCCTACACACATACCTTGGACTCTGTCTTTGTGATAGGAAAACATTCAATTATCCAAGTCAATTTAAAAATATTGTAGAAAATGCTCTAAATATATTAGGACTAAAGAGTTGCACAGCCGACCTTGCCTTATCTGTCTTTGCAGGCTTTTAAAATCGGTTTGGGGGTTTCTGTCCTGTGAACTAAAATTTAATAACGTGTTTTTAGAAGGTGAAGGTCCCAGGCTAAAAACATTTCTCCTTGAGAAAGTTTAGAGTCTATATTTCCAAATAGTAACTTCCAAGCTAATTTTTAGACATTTTAAAATCTTTTGTCTCTTTAGTTATAGTAATGGATTATGCTTGAATTGAATTAGCTACAAAAGATGAATAATTTTATATCTAGACCTACTATTCAATTTACCAATATTTTGCCTTCATTTGAAAAGCTATTTAATGATTAAAATGATCTTTTTTTCTGATAAAAGGAATATATTTCACATAACACTTTCGTGCACTCTTCTATATTTTGTAAAATGGCAATTTACATTTGGCTTATTAATTAATATGATTTCAAAGACAATTAAATTTATTAATTCACTAACATTGATTACCTATCTGTATATAGTAATAAGGGATTTTCTAGATAGTATAAAAATAACTGATTTTATACATATTTCATATTTATATCAATATTTTATATAAATTCATATATTTATATTTCATATATGTAATTTACATATATTTTATATAATATATTTATATTTTATAAATATAAATACATATACACATATATGTGTGTATATACCACCCTTAAAATGTCTGTTGTCCCTAAATTATTACTTTTAAAATTAAGTTGCAACTAACACATTACACCTATAGAAAAGTATGTGTAATAGTATATATTATAAGCTTTAATCTAGTCTCTATATTTGAAGTTAGAAAAGTGAACTGAATCTTAGTTTTAAGATGATGCAAATTTACGCAGAAATATTTGAATTATTTCAATTCAACTCCAATTGATGACATAATTGCCTTTTTTTTTTACTTTGCCATTTCTATGTCTTTCATTCAAGATTTTACTTTATATTTCATTGATATCCTCAAAAATAAATGCTAGGCATACATATACAATATTGGAAACAAACAAACAAACATCTAAGTTATATTGACATAATTGTTCACCTAAGGAACACCATAAAAATGCACTAAAAATATCCATGACTTTATTATCTCTTTAACAAAAATTCATCTCTTACTGGGATGTACTAATAAAAGAGTAATACATTTTATTTTAATGTGATTTCCCATATGAAGAGTCTAAAATGCCATATTAGATCACAGGACATATTTTAACACATGCAATGCTTGGGTTTTGCTCAGATAGAGTTCCATTATAGAGCAAAAGGCCCCTTACTTCTGGATATAATCAAAATGGGGGGGAAAAAAGGACTAAAGACTAGTAGACAAATATATCTCAAATATATCTCAAGGAAACAATTATTTCTTCAAAATTTCCCTTAGTCCTTAGGCCAATAAGCCTGTGTAATGTATCAATTGAAGCTGATTTTATTTATTAGTAGGATAAATAAACATATAACAAAAGATCTACCTCTGTAATTATTACTGTTCTATATAACTTAGACATATTGCTCCCCCTCCCCATTCTGGTATAATTTTAAGTAGATTTCAAAGCAGATTCTTTGAAAAGGAAAGCAACAATTAAGTTTTTTCAATAGGGAAAACATTGAATTACCCGTATGTCAAAGGCTAGTATTTTTTAATGAAACAGTTTTTATTGTGTGTCATTACAAAAATATTAAATTTGAATCCCTTTTGTCTTATAGGTTTTTTTTTAACTCTAGGAATATACCTATTTCTCAGAAAATGTGTAATATTTATTTATGTGAACATCACCTGCAGTTATAACCATTTTAAAATAGTAAACGCCCATCTGTTTTAAAATAAAAATATATCTTAGCTCTTCCAGCCAGTTTAGTTTGTTCAAAATGTTACTTTCTTTAAATATCCCTATTTTTCTTTGTTTTGAGAACATTAGACCAATTAACATTACTATCAAAGTGAATTTTGCATGTTATATTTATCACCCTTGCAGATTTATAAGTGAAAATTTCTATGTCATCTGTGTTTATAATTGTTTAAGATCTGCAATAATAGAAAATTGAATGAGGTTACAGAGACATCATTCAGACTATAAATTCTTAATTTAGCACCCTAGGAGACTCAATTGTTTTGCCTTTTATTACTCATTTGCTCCAGTCTCCACATTGTATAACTAAAAATGAAGTGGTTTAAAAGCTTATTTTCTCACAAATCTTGCCCTCTTGTTTTCAGACAGCAATATTTTATACTGAGCCCTATCTAATGCTTTATATATTTCAAAATATATATAGCAAAAGAGATAATTTAAACATTTCCAGCTGCTTAAGATTAGCTAGGAAATTAAGATCGGTGACAATGTAAAGCAGTAAAGATGAGAATACTGAATTACATCAAATTATCTGTTTTAAAATGTATTTGATTTATAATTTCTTGCAACTCTATAAGCTTCAACAAAAACTACCATGGAATAAGGGGAGGTCTGCATAGGAAGCAATAAAGGTTTGAAGCTCAACATGGACAGGTGTTTCCAAAGATGTTTCTATCCACAGAAAAATGTATTTTAACAAATACCTCATAATTTATTATTCTAAGTAAAACTCTTTTCATATTCTTGCCAGCAACTCCTACCAAAAGAACTTTGTGGGCATGGGTGCTGTGAATTTTATAAATGAAATTTCCATCAAATGGAATTCATATATATATATATATATATATATATATATATATATATATTTCATATATATATATATCCATTTCAATTTGGTAGCCAATTTTTCAATGAAGATGATGTAATTCTCTTACCATATTTGAATGAACAAATGATATTTATTGGAGTTCTTCTAAAAAGAACAGAAAATCACTCAGGAATGATGAGCAGTTAAGTAGCTGCACAGTAAGACCTTTAAAGAAGAAACCAAACAATATTAACTCTGCCTATTGTTTTGTTAAATCATCACACAAAATCCATTCATCGATTTTTCACCTGTCATGTTACAGCTAGTTGGGTTTAAAATGTAGATTGTGGCATAACTAACATTTCTTTTAGAGAGGCCTGGGGACACTTAAAAAGGATTGTTACTATCTAGAGTAGTTCTGTCCAACAGAACCCTCTAGAATAATGGAAATATTCTTTATCTGTTCTGCTGAATATAGTAGTTACTTGTTACATGGAAGTAAACCCTTGAATTGTGGCCTATATCATGTGGTTAAAAAAAACTAAAATTTTAATTTTATTTAATTTTAACTAATTCTAGTTTAAATAGCTACACATTCTTAGTAGCCACCATTTTAGAAAGTACAAGTCTAGAGGACTGGAAACAGGACAAATCTTTCTCATTGAAGAGTTTTTGGCATAAATATAGTCTAGGGGAATAAATTAGAAATTAGTAAATGTTTACTCACTTAGATGCTAATAATTGGTTAATGACTATTAGATTAACATCAAAGCTGATCATAAGAGCTATGATTTTGATAGATATAAAATTTAAGTAATTGGATAATTACTATTGTGAACTCAAACCCTCATCCTTGCACTGGGCAATAGAATAAAATTTGCTGGGGAACACGGTAGACATGTGCCTTGACTCAACAAAATTTAAATATTGTTATAATAATAAATTAAAGTGGGGCACCTAGTGGCTCAGTCAGGTGGGTGTCTGGCTCTTGGTTTCAGTTGAGACTGTGATCTCATGGGTCATGGGTCTCATTGAGTTAAGGGTTTGCTTGGAGATTCTCCCTCTCTGCTCCTCCCCACCTCAAAATAAATAAATTAATTAATTAAAGTTTTAAATCTTGGCTATGGTTCAAAAAAAGAAACAGTTACGTGAATTTGAATGAATTATAGTTCCGTAAATAAGAAGTGAAAGTTATGAACAAAATGGCTCCTGCAGGTAGAACCAGCTAAAGAACTTCAGTGGATCTGCTTACAGGAAAAGCATTCCAGTGACTAAAATAAAACCGACTGATAAGGAAATGAAAAAACACTAGTTGGAAAAACAGCAGCACCACTAAACTTTGTGAGCTGCAAAGCAAACAACAAACAAACAAACAAACAAATAAAAATCCACCCTGAGATAACTCATACTTAAGTAGGCTTTTAAAACACTTTATGTAGAACACATATATAAATTTATCTTCTAACAGATATTTGCAACTATATTTTGCTTCTGGTCTTGTCCATGAAGACCATTTCAATGGTGCTAATTAAATCTGTAAATAGTGTTACTCTTCCGCTCAAAAGCTCTGCAGTTTCCCATGTCGCTCAGCCTGAGAGTCATTGCAATAGCATTTCAGGTCTTACAAACATGTACAACCCATGATCATTCCTGCCCATTGCTTCTCTGACATCAACTCTTGTCACCTCCCTCCTCACTCATTCTGCTCCAGCTGTACTATCTTTTTCTGACAGTCCCTTTCACACACTTGGCATTATTCTGACCCAGAGCTGTTATCATCTTTGCACATCTTCTTTACCAAAAGCATATTAATTTCTGAATGTCCCAGTCTTCTCTGGGGGCACCATCTGATTGTGTATTATGAATAGAATTTAAGTAAAGGTGATTTGGCCACTTTCAACATTGACCCATTAAAAGAATGGGGTGTTTCATTGTACTGTTTCCCCTCTCCCAATGACTAAAAGTGAAATAACAGAAGACTTGTGTTGAAGATAAACAAGTTTTCAGCAGCCTGGATCCTGTAATAACAGCATTTTGGAAAGATACCCATATGTCAAGGACACCTATATACTCCAGATGATGGAGAAATAATTTTTATTGTGCTCAAACCATTCATTACACATTTCAGTATCTATTTGTTATTGCAGCCAGTGTTAATTGAACTATTTCACTCAATTATCACATAATTTTAAAATGTGAAAGTATACATCTATCTGGTTAAATAAATTTAGGATGATTTCTTGTTTCAAAATTCCCTAGCTCAGTCTTTACAATCAAGTGAATTTTATAAAAATGACATTCATTGGCATTGTGAAACCTTGTGTTAAGACTCATGTAACATGGGGTTATTTTCTTTTTTTTTTTTCTTTTTTTTTTAATTTATTTTTTATTGGTGTTCAATTTACTAACATACAGTATGAACCCCAGTGCCCGTCTCTTTCACCATACACAAAGATAAACTCAAAATGGATGAAAGATCTAAATGTGAGACAAGATTCCATCAAAATCCTAGAGAAGAACACAGGCAACACCCTTTTTGAACTTGGCCACAGTAACTTCTTGCAAGATACATCCACGAAGGCAAAAGAAACAAAAGCAAAAATGAACTATTGGGACTTCATCAAGATAAGAAGCTTTTGCACAGCAAAGGATACAGTCAACAAAACTCAAAGACAACCTACAGAATGGGAGAAGATATTTGCAAATGACATATCAGATAAAGGGCTAGTTTCCAAGATCTATAAAGAACTTATCAAACTCAACACCAAAGAAACATGGGGTTATTTTCATAAGAATTATTATCTTCGGAGTCAAACTTAATGCTACTAAAATCTTCTACACTTCACTTTAGTGGATAGAAAATAAAACAGTATAATAAATTCTAAAAACATTATATAAAAATAGAGAATAAATTATTTTGCCCCCCAAAACTACTTTTCTCTTAAAGGGTTTCATAAGCTTAAAGTCAAAAAGGGTTTACCTTTGGGGCACCTGCATGGCTCAGTTGGTTAAGAGGCTGCCTTTGGCTCTTGTCACGATCTTAGGGGCCTGGGATGGAGCCCTCCATCGGGCTTTCTGCCCAGCAGGGAATCAGTTTCTCTCTCTCCCTCTGCCCCTTCCCCCTACTTGTGCACACAGTCTCTCTCTCTCTTTCTCTCTCTCTTAAATAAATAAATAAATATATATATATATATATATATTTAAAAAAAAAAAGGTTTACCTTCAGTACGATTATTTAGTCATCCCAACACCATAGAGATAGTGGCATATGCATATTTTTCTGACTCTAGTGCTTAGAATGGGAAACATTTAGCAAGACCTAAAGATAGTGAGTCAAAAAATGATAATAGAGACGTGCTATTTTTTCACAATACATAAATTATATCTTTCCAGATTTCTTCATTCAGTTATTTGAACAATTACCGAAATAACCTATTATGTGCATCCTTCTTTTAGGGGTAAAGGTGAATGGCACATAATCCCTGAGGTTAATGTTTATGACTGACATGTATATAGTTAAGTGTTATTTTATGTTATTTATTGTGTGTACTATTTTCCATAAATATTTAATTTATGAAAATATAGGTCTCTTGATATGCAGTAATTATTTTAGAATTTCATTTTGATATAATTCTCCACAATGATTACTAAATTTAAGATAAACATTTATGAAAAATTTTAAATATAATTTAAATATCAGTAAGTATAGCATGTGCTTGCTTAGAATTATACTCCTTGGATTATTCTTGCTCATGCATATACATGTGGTGTAGTCTTCAAAGAAAAAGAAATGTTCTTATTTTCTGGTTAGTTGTATTTATGAAAAATTCCAAATATTAACAAAAAACCACAAACTCATTTTAGACTATTTAGCATATAAACATGTACATATTCTTAAACAAATCTTTATTCAGCATCTTTTTACCTTAAAACTGACATAATGTTTATGGCATTTTGTAATTGACAAGCTGTTTCACCATCCTTAACACATGCATGTGCAATCATTCACTTTCATTCTCCAATACAAAATATTGAGTTATACAGGAGGCTGGGAAACCAATAGCAGTTAAATTCATTTTATAGTTTTATTTTAGGGGGGGATGTAAGACTGCATATCACCATACCTATTTAGGTTTTATTTCTTGTATCAAACCAGTTCAAGGTGGTCCTGAATGAAAGAGTAGAAGTAAATTGACATGCATAAAATACTCAGCTCTATGACTGTGACATGGAGTCATAATATTAAAAAAATTATTAATATTGCTAACATAATTTTAGGCAGTGGTTTCACATGTTAGTATCAGAGATATTTATTTATTAACAGAAAATGCTAATTTAATGGGAGAAGCAACTAAATTAAAAAAAAAAGCCATACTAGCACTTTTAGAATATATGAAATATTCTAATCACAAAAAAAAGTTCATTGCCTTGTCACAATTCTCAAAGGCTAGCAATATTGTTCAGGAAGTGTGCTGTATCTCATTAGTGTGATTTTAATTTTCAATGAAGATTTATTTTTGAGATTTCCTGCCAACTTACAAGTGAAGATGTTAGAAGAAGTAAGAGGTCATTCCTGTTGGTTTGCCTGCTAAAAGAAGTTGTTTTTCTTTTCAATTCAGTGCTTTGTAAACCTGCTAATATTGGTTGTATATGACCAGAGATATTGAAAGACTCTAACCAGATGGCTTTGTTTTTCTCTTATATGGCCTTGTGTCTCTCTTATGCAATAATCACCTCTACCAAGCCCTGGAGTGGTTCTATTTCTAACCCTTCCTTCCTAGAAGGAGCTGAAAATCTCAAGGGATATTTTCTTTAGACAATAACTATCAATCTTGCCTGCATATCGGAATTTTTTTGGAAACTCTTATAAGATGGACACCAGAGACCTACCTCCAGAGATTCTGATTTAATTGGTATAGGAAGTTGCTGCTTCAAAGTTATTTTATAAGAGATCATCTGTTGATTCTATGATTTAAAAAATCACTACTCTGGTGTATTTCTCTCACTCCCCCTTCCATCTCTGTCATATATACTCTGTGGAGCTGCATGCAAGATTGTTTGATAAAAGATCATAGTCATTTTCAAGAAATCAGTAAGAAAATTAACAAGTATTAATGTCAGTGCCCTACTTCAGTAAATATTAACAGCAGCTACTTGCAGCTTCTTTAGCAGACTGTTTTAAAGAATACTGTCAGGAGAACCAGAGAAATAAAACAAGGGACAAAAGTTTCAGCAAAGAGAATTGGGATGGGACTCCAGGAAGATTACAGAGGAAGAGGAAAACAGTAAAATAAGCATGGGATGGCAGGACAATAGGGCCTTGGGGCTACTGCTCCAGAGTCAAGAGCACAATAAGGAAATGTCTCTGTGCAGAAAAGCATTAAAAAAAAAAAAAAAAAAAGCAAGTAGGCTACAGAATAAAATCCACAGTTAACCATATGGTTTTCTCAATGTACCTATAAAAGTTCAAATAAAATAATAAACAGATGTATGACTCTTGAGTCCAATAGACACAGGCTTAGTTTTCTCAAGTCTATAGAAAATCTAAAACCATGTACTAGAATGCATAAATTTTGAAGTTGGGGTTGGGCATTTTAATCATGATCTTTGTTTAATCCCATTTTATTTATAGAGAAACCAAGGAACAGGAAGGCTGCATGTTTCACTCAATTTTCAAATACAATAATGTAGTATCATTTGTAAAAGACTGTAGAAAATCACTAAAATTTCTGCATTTTGATTTTGTAATCTGTAAAATAACTATGTTGAGACAGGGAGACTCTAGTATATGTTCCAATTCCAAACTGCCTGATGACAGAGTTGAATAGTCTTTGAAGAAATTAAAAACCACCCTCTCAGTATTCTATCTAAAATGAAGGAAGAGTATTAATTTAAAAAATGGAGAATTTGCTTATTTAGTTTTCTGAAAAGTCTTCCTTTTCCCATTATTGCCTAAAAAGTAACAAAGCTCATTTGGGGGTAACTGCTGATGGCTTCTCTAACTTCCTTGGACTGATGGATTTGAAATCATTCAGGGCAACATGACTTCTTCACCTGTGATATGCTCTATATTTTTCTTTCCATTTGAAGGTTACTCTCTTTCCTAAAGAAGACACAATAAAAGACTATTGGGGGTAATTATTTAACTGCATTCCCCAATTCTAAAATGACACTATTTTTTGGTGGATGACAGACATAGCTATTCCATTGTCATCTTGTTTCAAAAGGGATTTGGTAGTTTTTTGTTGTTGTTGTTGTTGTTGTTGTTTTGTTTTTGTTTTCGTAAGCATTATTTACCATGTTATCTGACATTATTTCCCTAAGTCTATATTAAACTTTTATACTTTTTCTTAATGCTACAAGCCTTTTTTCACCATTTGGACATGTTCTTTTAAAATTTGTGAGCTAAATAGCTTCCAGAAATTATTATGCAAAAAGAAGGGTCTTTGATCTTCTTAGAGGTTAGTGCTAAGAGCTGATAAAAGTCTATGTTTTGACTTTTTTGATATTTGGAAATAATGTTTCACACATTTCACATTGCTATCTACCAGACATGTCATTAATATTATTTATATGTGTACTTTCTTGTAAAGTCCTTAGAAACTTTTTGCACTCATTAAGTCTTAAAATCCCAAAGACCTAAATAGATGGGACACATTGTTCTCACCTTATAATCAGATAAATTGAGACATAGACAAGTAAATGATCTTTATAACCCAATAGCTTTTGGGGTTATTTCAACATTTTCAAAACAAGAAAAAAAACTATTAGTAATGACTTCTAAATGTATTAAATTGAGGATATGTACACTATTGTGTTACCCTGAAACTCATTGTTTGAACTACAAGTATAATATAAAAGTAGAAGAGAAAATAAAAACAAACAAACAAGAGACCTTGAGAACCAAGGTTAACCTGGTCATTTTCTTGATGTTTTGTAATGTGAACTATAGACTTTATCTAAGAGGGATATGAAGTTTTCTGCCCTTTAAAAGTCACTTACCATGTCAATACTGTGGTTTTCGCTTTATAATTTCCAAAATAAGATTTTCTGGAATTATTTTTTAATACCTAGAGGTTTTGTAAAAACCTTTTGAAAAGTTCTTTGTAAGATAGAGTTGAATAGTTCCTTTCCAAGTTCTGTAACACATTTGGAAATGTTATAATACATGCTACTACCCTAATTATGAATGGATTATTTAAAAGGAAAACATGAAAATAAATGTTGATAAGCTTAACTTCTATAATATTATCTAATAAATTAGCCTACATGAATTTCCACCTCCTTTTACCTCATTTGTATAACAAGATACTAACTTCATTATGGAATATCTCCCACTTTATAGCCAAATCTTTTACATTTAATTAGGTCAGTAATAATGCTATTATGAATGTGGCTCTCATGTTTGTGGGTTACTTTATAATTGCATTCATTTTCTCCTTTTCCAGATATGATAACTGTATTCCTGGGTAGAAGCCACTTTATTACTTCCATGAACAGGAAAGAGTATACATGTATCTCTTTATGTTATGTTCATAATCAGGCAAAGTATTTTCATGTTAAAAATCAGAGAAGTGTGGGCAGCCCAGGTGGCTCAGTGGTTTAGCACTGACTTCAGCCCAGGGCGCGATCCTGGAAGACCAGGAACCAGTCCCACGTTGAGCTCCCTGCATGGAGCCTGCTTCTCCCTCTGCCTGTGTCTCTGCCTCTCTCTCTGTGTGTGTCTCTCATGAATAAATAAGTAAAATCTTAAAAAAAAAAATCAGAGAAGTGGGCACCTGGGTGGCTCAGTTGTTGAATATCCACCTTTGGCTTAGGTCATGATCCTGGGGTCCTGGGATTGAGTCCCGCATGAGGCTCCCCACAGGGAGCCTGCTTCTCCCTCTGCCTCTGCCTCTCTCTGTGTGTTTCTCATGAATAAACAAATAAAATATTTTTAAAAATAAATAAATAAAAATCAGATAATTGATAACATTTCAAGTAAACATACGTGAGAGATGAAGACAGGAAGACTTCTGCAATGTCACTGGTTTTTATTTTTAATCTGGAAGCTTATTACACTTTGTGAAATTCATTAGTCTGTACACTTACAATTTATGAATGTTCTATATGTATTTATACATCATTTAAAATTTTATTTTCAAAGAGCTAAAGATATTAGCTATAGTTGAGGAAGAGAAAATTAAACTCTAGTGAGAAAGAAGATCAGGGCCAGATTACTTAAAGATACACAGTTAATAGGACAACAGGGATTTAAAACAAGGATAATTTTAAAGTACATAATGTTAACTATTCTCCAGTAGCACAAATAGACAATTCTTCTGCTAATGACAAGTCTAAGAAACTCAGTAATGCACATCTCTTCTGAGTTCAGAACTTTGAAGTCACAGTCAAATGAGTCAGACATATAAAAGTCTGGCCTAATGTGTAAGGGTTAGTCAAGTTACCACTTCAACTTGATTAAGATTGCATTAAATATGGCTTATTATTGAAAGAACAAAGAATGCAAAGAATATATGAGATAAAAAGTAATGACAAGTGATTGCGAGATCCTAACACAGTCCTAATTCCTCATGGAATTGTGCTAAAAATTCAGTAATCTTACTGGTCTATTTGAAGTGAGAAGTCCAATGGAAGAGAAGAGCCTCAAAACATTGGCTCACTGTATTTTTACCCACTAGGCCAGGGATTACATATTATCATTACACAGATACTTTTGTCATGTAACAGTTATTTAGTTCAGTTTTCTTTCTTATAGATTACCATGGATGGGCCCATAGAAATATGACCATAGTCTACTATCCAGTTCTCAAACCCATACCTACTTTTGGTACTAGTGTCTCAAGACATAGGGCAGCTAAATCTTCTAGCTCCCTGGAATAAAATAGAGCTACTTTTCTGGATCTTACCAACTCCATATTTATATTATCTTAGATGAAAATCCAAGTCTGTTACCTCCCAAGAGTTCCATAAGATAATGGAAGATGTTCCTCTACCCATTGGAATACTCTAAAGAAGTCTCAATTAAAGTCAATTTTTGCATCAGTCATTTTCAGGAATTTGTAGTGGTCTTGAGAGAAGCTGTAATATGAATATGCAAGGAAAATATCAGATATAATGGTACAGGAGTAAAATGTTTGATAAATATTAAAGTGGAAGTTGCTGAGATAATATTTTCTTAGAAGTAAGTGCAATTGGGAGCTCAAAATGCTGATTTTGAGATGGAAGTATTTAATATATAGAATCTTGATTTCTGATTCTATCAGTTGGGGGTGAAAGAGAGATGATTTTATTATTTATATCAAAAGATTGTTCTCCTAAATTACTTTTGTTCATGATCATTCCCCAATATTTTTGTGAATGTACAGATTCTGCAGTGATATCTGATAACATGTTGAACCTATTGGTAGAGAAAACTTCACAGTTAAATTACTTCAATGTTATCAGATACTCCAAGTAGTAAATTAATTAGTTTTGGTGGCAAACACTGTGTAATAAAAGCAATGCTCCTATCATATTAAAAAACTTATAACAAATAAATGCACTTAGAATTGGCTGTTGTATACATAATACACTATTAAAACTAAAAAAGTGGCAATATTATAGTGATTGAGATACATCATCTTTGACAAATTCAAAATTATATTTGTCTCCACAGTTGAAGTACCAAAGTGACATTTTTAAAAATACTGATATTTATTTTTTTAATATTCCATATAATCATACTCTGTATAATTTCTCTTTGCTATCCTGCATCAGTTTGATTTTAGAACTATTTGAGAATTTGAAAAATTACTTGGTAAATCAATCTAAGTTCTCTACAATGTTATTACACTTTTTTATTGTTAATGAGTTTTCTAAATTTTGTTATGTTTTGTAACAGTCAGGGCTGTAAAATATTTTATCTAATTATTTAATATATGAAGATCCAGAACCTTCTGTTTGCCAAATTGAAGTTATTTAAAGTAAATCAGGTAAACCAAAGGACAGTAACATGTATTTCAAAAAAAAAAGCAAGATAGGGACCTAAGTTTAGTTTATTGAATTTAGTAACTAAAACATTAAATCATACAAGAAGTTGTATATTGGATTTAACTGCAAAATTCTAAAACTGTGGTTGGGAGTAAATCAAATTGAGTTAGAAATTTTTGGATGTAATTTTTATTTAAATGGGAATTTTTTCTAAAATAAGATGAAAATGGGAAAGCCTATAATTATGTAGCATCTAAGTTTGGGAAAGCACTCAAGTGAACGTGAAAAAAAAATGAAACATTTGGTGAGTTTGTCTTGTATAATTTATAGACATAAAGAAGTGAGAATGGGAAACAAAACTACATATGAAAATATTTAAGATTAAATATTTGTATATTTTAACAGGGAAAAATAGAATTGGGAATATCCTTTATTAGAAAGAATTGTATCTGAGCTCAGCAGTTTCTTCGCTACCTGTAGATACAGTATTTGTCACCTAAAAATTTATGTCTAGAGATAGTCAAATAAAGAGATCAGTAATTCTAAATGTACTAACTATAAAATGTACAGGAAAAAGTCTGCTAACTTTATAAAAATAGTAAAATAGGTCAATTTAAAAAAATAGTTTGGAAATATGCCGGTGATAATGATAAACTATGAGAGCTAGATATGGATATAAACTAAAATTTGTAAATAGACATACTTGCTGTATTAAAATATATATTTATATATTTATATAAAATATATATATTTAAATTCAATTTGCCAACATGTAGTGTAACACCCAGTGCTTATCCCATCAAGTGCCTCCTCCTTAGTGCCCGTCACCCAGTCACCCCATCTCTCTACTCTCCTCCCCTTTTGTAAACCTTTGTTTCCAAGAGTTAGGAGTCTCTCATGGTTTGTCTCCCTCTCTAATTTTTCCCCACTCAGTTTCCTTCCTTTTCCTTGTAGTCCCTTTCACTATTTCTCATTACAGTCCACGCATAAGTGAAACCATATGAGAATTGTCATTCTCTGATTGACTTATTTCACTCACCATAATACCCTCCAGTTCCATCCATGTCGAAGCAACAGTTATTTTAGTGTAATCATTAATATCCTGTTACACTCTCAAAATAGCTCCTAATTGGATAATAAATTATAGTTTCACCATTAACATATGCATTGTATATGATGAATATGTATTTTGTTAATCTTATTTTTAATTAATGAGAATATCCAGTTTTAAAATTTGCCTTTAACTATGTCTGGCTATTTCTATTTTTTTTTAAGAACATAAATTTGACAAATTAGTATTTTGCAATTCCTTCCAATTGCAAAATGGTGGGATTCAGGCAATAAATTATATCTGTACCTGTAAGCTTAAGGATAAATAGTCTGTTCATGACAATGCAGGAAAAAATAGAATTTAGAGGCATACTGATTAGAAAAATTGCATAAAATATTCTTACTTTTTTTTACCCATTTTAGGAAAAGTGTTATTCCAAGATATCAAGGATTACCAATTACAGTTAGATGCCGATATACATATAAAGCTTTAAAAGATTATCATATATCCTGTAAGCTTTATAAATCTTTAAGGAATTAAGTTTTGAGATTCACAACAATGTATCTTTAAGGAAACTTCAGCTAAGAATTCTTAAAAGGCACTTAACAAAATCATAAATGAAAGGAAATCACTGGAAAACACACCAAAGCCTTGCAGTTTTTATCAGACTTGTGTGTTTGTGTGTGTGTGTGATGTTTACATGTTATTATTCATAAGGATTAATAAAGTACTTTTTTTCTTTAGATTTTATTTACATTAAGGTTAGTTAACATATAGTATATTATTAGTTCCAGGGGTAGAATTTAGTGATCCATCAGTTGCATATGACACTCAGTGTTCATTATATCACATGCTCTTCTTAATGCCCATCACCAGTTACCCCACCCCCCCACCCCACACACCCCTCAGTTTGTTTCCTAGAGTTAAAAGTCTCTTATGGTTTGCCTCACTCTCTATTTTTCTCTTATTTTATTTTTTCCTTTCCCTTTCTCCATATTCATCTGTTTTATTTCTTAAATTCCACACACAATGAAATCATACGGTATTTGTCCTGACTTATTTCGCTTAGCATAATACACTCTAGTTCTTGCAAATGGAAAGATTCTATTCTTTTTGATGGCTGAGAGAGAGAGTAATATTGAGTAATATATATATATATATTGAATTATATATATAGTGTATATAATATAGAATTAATATATATATTATATTTGTATATAATATATTATATATTAAATATATTGAGTAATATCTATATCTATATCTTCCATATCTTCTTTATCCATTCATCAGTTGATGGACATCTGGGCTCTTTCCATATTTTGAGTATTGTGGACATTCCTGCTATAAATATTGGGAGGGCATGTGACCCTTTGAATTACAATTTTTTTTTTTTATGCCTAGATAAAAACCTTGTAGTGTTATTGCTGGGTCATAAATAGGGTAGCTCTACTTTTAACTTTTTGAGGAACCTCCATACTGTTCTCCAGAGTGGTAGTTCCAGTTTGTTTCCCACCAACAATGTAAAAGTGTTCCAATTTCTCTGGATCCTCACCAGCATATGTTTTTTTCCTAAGTCATTAATTTTAGCCATTCTGACCTGTGTGAGGTGATATCTCATTACGGTTTTGATTTGTATTTCCCTGATGATGAGGGATGTTGAGCATTTTTTCATGTGTCTTTTAACCATTTATACTTCTTCTGTGAACTGTGGAAACTATAGAACACGTATGAAAGAAATTGAAGAGGACACAAAGAAATGGAAAAGCATTCAATGCTCACGGATTGGAAGAACAAATATTGTTAAAATGTCTATACTACCTAAAGCAATCTACACATTCAACGCAATCTCTTTAAAATAACACCAATATTTTTCACAGAGCTACAAAAAAACAATTCTAAAATTTGTATGAAACCAGAAAAGACCCTGAATGGCTGAAAGAATGTTAAAAAAAGAAAACCAAAGCTATAGGCATCACAATTCTGGAGTTCGAGCTTATTACAAAGCTGTAATCAAGACAGTGTGATACTGACACAAAAAAAGACACATAGCTCAATGGAACAGAATAGAGAACCTAGAAATAGACCCTCAACTGTATGGTTAACTATTCTTTGACAAAGCAGGAAAGAATATCCAATGGAAAAAAGTCTCTTCAACAAATGTTGCAAAAACTGGACAGTTACATGCAGAAGAATGAAAGTGGACCACTTTCTTACATCATACACAAAAATAAATTCAAAGTGGGTGAAAGACCTAAATGTGAGAGAGTAATTCATCAAAATCCTAGAGGAGAACATGGGCAACAAGCTCTTTGGCCTTGGCTGCAGCAATTTCTTACTAGACATATCTCTAGAGTCAGGGGAAACAAAGGAAAAAATGAACTATTGGGACTTTATCAATCTAAAAAACTTCTGCACAGCAAAGGAAACAACAAAACTAAAAGGCAAACCATGGAATGGGGGAAAATATTTGCAAATGATATATCAGATAAAGGGCTAGTGCAAAATCTTTAATAAAGTACTTCTATTTAGAAATCATATACATTTTCATAATTATTATTTGAATCATTGTTTCTCATACTGTGTCCCAAAAGATCTTGTGGTCTATTAGTTTGATTAAATAGAGAAGAATTCCTTCCATAGATTTTTAAAGTTCATGGTAATTTGAAAAGATTGTTCAATTTAACTCCAAAATTAGTGAGTGTGTCTTGATAAATGCCTAAGACACTCAGAAGTTGATAAGTAGAAAACAGGCACCATTTATTTTTTCGGTCGTCTTGTAGAGTAATGGTACTATTATTCAGAACTCTAATTTGTATGTATAATTACATATATCTATAATATATATATATATATATTATATATATATATATACTCTCTCACACATCTCTTTTAACACAAACTTCCACAGGATTGCATTTTTGCTCATTATCAAGAAGAGAACTACTAAATTAATGGAGGTTAATAAAACATTTCTTAGTGCTTTAGTCATATTTTTATAGCTAGAGGATGAAGAATTAATTTTTGTCCTTTTTTAATATAATCAGTTACATTTTAAAAAGGGCACATTTTCATTTTGGTATTTATGAATAAGTTATTTTAAAGAGAAGAAGATTATTTAGAACAATAACTCAGTGGGTGCCTTTAGAATTTTACAAGGCACAATGGATGCCCTTAAAATATAATGTAGAAGAGGGATGAGAAGAAAAGGCAGCAGATATTCAGCCCAAACTAACATGATAAATCAAGGCTTCTAAAAGTATAAAATGAATTGTTGCCTATATGTATGCTGGCAGTACGTCTAGTGTAGACACATAGTGAATGTTCCAAAAAGTTTTCACTTTCCAAATTACGTTTCAATGCATAATGCAAAAAGAAATAGTCATCAAAGTATTTTTTTTTAGCTGATGATATATAGTCACCTAAAATAATATGTAAATTTAGTATTAAATGAGTTCTCCAGGGGATATGTAGTAGGAGGTCATGGAAAATAGCTATGGATATATCTGAAATCATAGGTTATGTCTTTGGTTATTTTGCGTAAATGAAAATGTTGCTACATTTTGAATTTTAGTCCCTAAACTTGGAGTGGAAAAGAATGTGCATGCACTGTATTCTTTTTGAAATAAAATTAAATCCTGAAGCCCTCCAAATTAAGATGAAAGAAAGCTTAATTTAAGTAAATATTTAAGGACTATTTCTACCCACTCGATCACTATCAAAATCCCTGTGACCAAAACTGACAAAATTAGTTGAAGTTGAGACTCTGGCTAATTGTATGAAGCCTATTGGAAACTTTTGCATTGATTTAGTGATCTTGTGCTCAAGCAAAAACTTTGTTAGCAGTAACTACTTTTTTAACCCTACAGGGGTTAAACCCTACAGGGCAAGCCTCTCTACACTTGAGGACACCACAGTCTACTTCCGTGGAATCAGTTAATATCCACTCTTACCTGAGGGTTGGTGGATATGTTTATCCACTTTACCCTTGGATAACTATCTTCATCTTTTTAAAATGTTCTTAGGCAATCACACAGAGAAGCTTTAGTTACTTACTTGTTAAAAACAAAACAAAAAAGAGTGGGGGTATTTGGTATGTTCTTGAGGCAAAGGAAAAGATAACAAGACTTGGTTATTTTGTATCATAGAAAGGAAAATGTATTTTTACTGTATAGTTGTTTTCATATTTACTTCAGTGCTATCCAGACTTAGCTTTATATTAAAATAATTCAAGATATAAAAAATACATAATTAATGTTTGTTTACTAACCAAGTACTAACAGTGTGAAGTCCCATTATCCTCTTAGATAGAATTCCCTCTTTCCACAATATAGATAAGCACTATCCTGAGCTTGATGTTTATTATACATATGTATATATCTTTCAACATATGTATAGCTTTATGTGTTTTTAACTAACTGAATCTTTCTCTCTCTCTCTCTTTTAGAGAGAGAGAGTGTGTGTGCATGGGGCATGGGGGAAGAGGGGAGAGGACAAAGGGAGAGGGAAAGAGAGAATCTTATGCAGGCTTCACACCCAGCATGGAGCCTCACATGGAGCTCAATCTCACAACCCTGAGGTCATGACCTGAGCCAAAATCAAGAGTTGGAGGCTTAACTGACTGAGTCACCCAGGAGTCCCTGTTTTTAATTGAATCTTAATGGTAATATATGAACTATTCTGAAACTTGCTTATTTCTCTCAAAATGATGTATGTGAGCTACATCTACCTTTACACATGTAGTACTATTTCATTCATTTTTATTGCTGTACATTATATGCTGTGGACTGAAATACCACCCCCCCCTTCATAGGAAGCCCTAAAAACTAATTGGATTGTATTTGGAATTTGTCTGTATTTGGTCTTTAGGAGATAATGAAGGCTAAATGAGGTCATCTGATGGGATCCTGAATAAGACCAGTGGCCTTATAAGAAAAGGAAAACAAGATGTACCTTTTCCTCTCTATGTGAATGCATTAAGGAATGCATGTGTAGACATATGACAAGGCAGCCATCTGCAAGTCAGGAATACAGCCTTCATCAGCAACTAAATCAGATAAAATCTTGATCTTGAATTTCTATTCTCCAGAAGTATAAGGAAATAAACTTCTGTCATTTAAGCCACACAACCTATGGTATTTTGTAATTACAGCCCAAGAAGACTAAATAATGTATTGATATATATTATTTATCCTTCTTTATGTACACTAGAGTGGTTTTCATTCTTTTTCTAATTATGAGAATACAGTTACATGCCTCATCTCATTATGTTTAGATATGGAACATTTCATGGGTATAAACAGAAATTTTTAAAAATGCTCAATTTTAAATTTATGAAATATTTTAAGTTTTTTTAATGATTCTGTTGATTTACACTTCTACAAACAGCTAACCATAGGGTATAAATATTTTTGTTGCATGACTCCTTACAAAATCACATTGCTGTCAGATACTTAGTTTTTGTCACCTTGATAGGTGTGGAATATTTTTTATTGTTGTTAGTACTTCTTTTTCTTATGGCTAATGTTATTATGCATTTTAAGTAGGTATTGTTCATTTACAGTGATATTTCTTCTATAAATATTTTTAAATCTTTACTTATTTCTTATATTAATATAAAGGACTCCTTTATATTAATCACTGTTAACTATTTTTCCTTATATTTGACATTTATTCATGTCTTGAGGACAGAGGTCCTCACTGACTTTGTCTCAGACTACCTTTTCAAGGATACTTGAATAATGGACAGCTTTAGCAAATAGAGTGTCTCCCTCCAGAGTAGTGGCAAGCTTGTTTACTGCCTAGTACAGTAAAGATAATGTCTCCATCCAGAGGAGGGTTTGAGCAGACCTGCTACTAATCATAAAAGGTTTGGATTTTCTAATTCTAGAGTTCCTTGTCTATAATGTAGCCTATTGAAGTTTTTCTTTTGGAGCGCATTTGAAGAAAGTAAAAGAGTTAAGAAGGTATGTATTTAGAGAAAGTTTCACAAGCAGTAAAAACAACCAATATAAATGTCTTAAGAAGGAGCCTTAACTGATGTATTTGAGATATAGTAAGGAAACCAGAATGTCTAAAGAATACTGGGCAAGAAAGAGGGAAATAGAAGATAAGGTTAGACTGACCAGCAAGTTTGGTAGAAAGATTATACAACCTAAAGACCATTCTGAGAGTTTTGGCTTCTATTCTGAAAAGACCACAGAAAGCATAGAGTTAATAGGACAACTTTGGCTGCCATGATAATGAAAGATTGTGGGATAACAGCTACAGCAGAAACAGAAATGTTAAATAGGAGGTTATTACATGAATCCAAATGAGCAAAGGGTTGTGACTTGAAGCAGTAACTGTAGAAATGGAAAGAAATGAGCAAATTATACATCTTTTACAAAGTCATAGACAAGATTTCCTGCTGTAATGGATGTGGGAGTGAGAGCGAGAGACATAAAAAGAAATATAAGATTACTTCCAAAATTTTGGCCTAAGCAACTAGAAGGGTGAATGATGTTGCCATCAACCGAAGAAGGCTTGGGGATGAGTGGTCTAGGAACAAGGAAAAGATAACTGTTTTGTGAGTTAGGGTCAAGAGTCCAGTCTCAAAGATTATGATACTGAGATAGTAGACTTCTTTGTAGAGCAGGAAGTTAGGAGTTTGGGCAGAGGTATGGTTTCTGGGTATATATTCAGTAGTGTCAGCAAATAAAAGACATCTTAAGCTACTAAGTTAAATGAAGTTATCAAGGGAATAGGCTTAGTTGGAATATAATAGAAAATGTATAACTGAGCCTGAGATTTTCCAGGAATTTGGAGACCCTCTAGGAATTTCACGAAAAAAAAAGAAAAAAGGAAAACAAAACAAAAACAAGAAAGAGTAGTTAGTGAGATAGGAGAGAACAAGAGAGGCCATAGTAGAACTCAGCATGCTCCCTGAGTTATGGAGCTGGGGATGAATGTGAAAGAAAACTAAGGCAGCTGGATTTTGAAGAACGTAGTGTATCATAGAGAAGAGAGCTCCACAGAAAGAGCACCTTGAACATCTGCAGAGCCCTCCCTCCATCAGGCTCAAGTATTTAGCATAGTACCAATCGCCAGATGCATGCAAGTAAATTATTTAAGACGAGGGAAATAACTACCTGAAAGAATTACAGGGAATGCTAAATGGCATCACATAGGGCTAGTAATAGTTCAGGTTACTACCAGCGAGACTGGAAAACTTCATAATTTCTGCGAAAAAAAAAAAAAGTGTCAAAAACTTCCCAGGTTTCAGGAAGGAAATGAACTTAAAAATCCAAAAGCTCAGTTGATTCAGGAATGTCTGGGTGGCTCAGATGATTTAGCATGTGACTCTTGATTTTGGCTCAGGTCATGATCTCAATCCCTGTGTCAGGGAGTCTGCTTGAGATTATTTCCCTCTACCCATCACCCTGCTCTCTCTCTCTTTCAAATAAATAAATAAATAAATAAATAAATAAATAAATAAATAAATAAGCAAACAAACAAAATCTTAAAAAACACCTGAATTGATTCTAAAAGAAAACATTAAAGATATCCTACCAAGATACATTGTTACCTTACTATCAAAAGTTAAGAGACTCACCATATACAAGAGGGCTCCTGTTAGATTATCAGATTTTTCTCAGCAGAAACCTTACAGAACAGAACAGAGTGGAGTGATATATTAAAAGTACTAAAAGGGAAAAACTGTGAACCAAGAATACTATTTTGGTAAAGCTTTCCTCCAAAAATGAAGCAGAAATTAAGATATTCTGCAAAAGTGAAAACTGAGGGAGTTCATCATTGCCAGACATCCCTTATAAGAGATACTAGTGGGAGTCCTTCAAGTTGAAATTGAAAGGACACTGAAAAGAAACACAAAATCATACAAAAATATAAAGCCTTCTGGCAAACATAAATATTTGGACAAAATACAATTCTATAGTTTTGCAATGGTGCATACATCACTTTTAACTCTAGTATAGGTTTCAAAAGACAAAAGCATGAAAATAGGGCAGCCCTGGTGGCTCGGCGGTTTAGTGCTGCCTTCAGCCTACAGCATGACCCTGGAGACCGGGATTGAGTCCCATGTTGGGCTCCATGCAAGGTCCCTACACGGTCCTTGAATGGAGCCTGCTTCTCCCTCTGCCTGTGTCTCTGCCCCTCTCTCTGTGTGTGTCTCTCATGAATAAATAAATGAAATCTTAAAAAAAAATAACTTTAGTTAGTCTTCCTTACGATGCCTTAAAAAAACCCAAAAACATGAAAATAACTACAAATCTATATTAATGAAAACATAACATAAAATACATAATTTGTGATATAAAACACAAAGTAGATAGAGGGAGAAGATGAAAACAAAAATATTTTTATACGAATTGAAGTAAAATGATCAGGACACTCAGGCTGAAAGTGAAATGATGGGAAAATATATTTCATGGTAACCAAAGAAAGCAAGGTGTCCATATTATAGCAAACAAATAATTTTTAAGTCGAAAACTCACAAGATACAAGGAAGGATATTAAATGATGATGAAAGAGTCAATTCAGCAGGAAGATATGACAATTTTAAATATATCTGCAGCTGACATTAAGTTCCCAAATATATGAAACAAACACTGAAAGAAGTGAGGAGAAAATGAACAGCAACACAATAATAGGAGGAGAAAGATCTCAAATCAACAACCCAACTTTACACTTCAAAGATCTAAGCAAAGAAAAGCAAAGTAAACCTAAAGTTATCAGAATAAAGTAAATAATAAAAGATTAGAGCAGAATTAAACAGAGAATAGAAAAAAATATTTAAAAAATTAAAACTAAGAGTTGAGTTTTTTTTTTTTAATTAACAAAATGAAGCCACGTTACAAAAAAATACTCAAGTCACTAGAATCAGAAATGAAAGCGGACACATTACAATGGATGCCATTGAAATAATAACATGATACCTATTAAGGATTGTAGATCAATAGAATGTATAAAGAAGCAATGGATAAATCCCTAGAAAAATACAACTTACAAAGACTGAATCAATAAGAAATAATAATTTTTAAAAATCTAAAGAAACCATCAAGTAAGGAGATTAAATCAATAAGCAAAAACCTGCCAGTGAAGATAAACTTACAACCAGCTAATTTCTTTAGAGAATTCTATGAAAAGTTTTAAAAAGAATTAACACCAATTCTTCTCAAATTCTTCTAAAAAATCAAAGAGGTGACAACACTTCTACATTCAGTCCACGAGGCCAGCATTTTTCTGATACCAAAGATAGAAACTACAAGAAAAAAAAATGTTATAGACCAATATCCCTGATATAGATGCAAAAATTCTCAACAAAATTCTTAAACAAAATTCAATAGTATATTAAAGTATTTTATATAATGACCAAGTGTCATCTATTCCTGGAATACAAGGAAGAAAGGAAGAAAGGAAGAAAAGAAAGAAAGAGAAAGAAAGAAAGAAGAAAGGAAGAAAGGAAGAAAGAAAGAAAGAGAAAGAAAGAAAGAAAGAAAGAAAGAAAGAAAGAAAGAAAGAAAGAAAGAAAGAAAGAAGAAGGAAGGAAGGAAGGAAGGAAGGAAGGAAGGAAGGAAGGAAGGAAGGTAGAAAGAAAGAAAGAAAGAAAGAAAGAAAGAAAGAAAGAAAGATAGATAGAAAGAAGAAAGAAAACATATGGTAGATAAGAGAGTGAGAGAAAGAACAAATCAACCCATATAATGCAATATCTTAACAGAATGGAGGGAAAAATTTACATGAGCTCTCAACTGATGCAGGAAAACATATTTGGCAAGATTCAACACTTTATATAGATAAAAACACTCCATAAACTAGGAATAACAGGAAACTCTCAATATAGTAGTAGTTAAATATGAAAAACTTAAAATTTAAACATTTGTAATTGAAATTTAGAAAGTTGTATCTCACAGGAAAATTCGTTGGCATTTATTTAAAATGTCAAACAAACACCTATTATATGTTCTAGTCATTCCACACTTATGTATTTACCAAAGAAAAAGAAAACAGGGACTCCTGGATGGCTCAGTTGGTTGAGCATCAGACTCTTGGTTTTGGCTCAGATTGTGATATCGCGGCAGTATGAGATTTACCTTTGTCCCGTGCTGCAGTTAGCACAGGGTTTGCTTCAGATTCTCTCCCTCTCCCTTCCACCCCAACTTCAATCAATCAATCATCAATCAATCATCAATCTTTAAAAAAACACATTTTCACACAAAAAATTGTACACAAATGCTAATAGTATTTGTAATGATCAAAAAGCTTGAAGTGACTCAAGAATAGATAGATTGTGATATTTTCTTACAATAGAGTACTAATCAACATTAAAAATGAGTGAGCTAGGGATCCCTGGGTGGCGCAGCGGTTTGGCGCCTGCCTTTGGCCCAGGGCGCGATCCTGGAGACCCGGGATTGAATCCCACATCGGGCTCCCGGTGCATGGAGCCTGCTTCTCCCTCTGCCTGTGTCTCTGCCCCTCTCTCTCTCTCACTGTGTGCCTATCATAAAAAAAAAAAAGAAAAAAAGAAAAAAAAAAGAAATGAGTGAGCTAAAAAATGAGGGAGCTATTTTTGTATGCCTTAACATGAATTGATTTCAAAATAATTATGTTGAGTGAAAGAAGATAAAATATTATATACATTATGATTATATTTATATAAACTTTCAGAAAATCCAAACTAATCTACAGTAACAAAAATGAGAGGAGTGGCTGCATAGGTATGGAGTAGTGGAGAGGGTGGAGATACAAAGGGGCAGGAGAGGAGGATGACCAGGTGTCATGAAAAAATGTTGTAGTGTGCCAAAAATGTACACCGAATTGTACTGATGGTCTCATGGCTATCTACAGGTGTTAAAGCTCATTTATTTGCATATTTTAAATGGTGTGTTTTTATATCAGTTATAACTCAATTAAAATAAATAAATAGGTATAGAGAAATACAAAAGGGCAATTATATACCTCTTTTTGAGGAATATTAGTGCAATGGTGAGCTAATAAAGAGCATAGCTATTGGGGTAATTGTGGAAAAGGAAGATTTTGTGAAGAAAGGAGAAATTCACTTTCTTTATACTAGAGGGAATTATACAATAGAGCATGAAAAAAAAAATGAAAACAGGGAAAAGGCCAGTGGAGCGGACTGGAATGATATATTTGATAAGGAGAAAGGATATGGAATCTTCCATGCAGAGGACTTTAAATATGAGTCAGGGAGGTAGAATATATTATTAGAAAATCTCTTCTGAATGCATCTATTTTCTCAAAGAATTCATGAACAAGATTATTGGAAAAGAAGGAAGCTTGGGAGGAGTTACTGGGAATGGAGGATAAGAAAATGTGAAAGGGGAATGTTGAAGAGGAGTCAGTGGACTAGTGAAGTACAAGATGATTGCAAGGTAATATATTTTTTTTACTGATTTGATGTTTATCTTTATTTTTAAGTGGTACCTGTTGCTACAGTACTATGTTTTTCTCAAGCCACATTTTGCTCCACTGATGCATGATAAGAGTAGGGAAAGATTTTGATTTAATCAACACTTTGGGGGCACCTGGGTGGCTCAGTGGTTGAGCATCTGCCTTTGGCTCAGGTCCTGAGATCTAGTCCTGCATCAGGCTCCCCATGTGGAGCCTGCCTCTCACTCCATCCATGTATCTGCCTCTCTCTGTGTGTCTTTCATGAATCAGTAGATAAAATCTTTTTAAAATTTTTATCAACTCTTCGTTTTTAGCACGTGATACTTCACAGTGAGAGAAGGACAAAGGATTCCAAAGAAAGGCAAGAAGTGGTATCTAAGAGAAAATTATTGATGATAGAATGTAAATAATGCAAGCTGGGGAGCAGGGATACCAAGGGGTAAAGAGCAGTGAAAAGTTGGTCAGTACAAAGGCCATGGAGCTCCTGGTGGAGTTAAGGATGCTTGGAGGGAAGGTACAAGACGTAAACTAGAAGGGAAGGTTATTGAATGCATGAAGGGGAAATTATGGATGGTTTGTAACTATTATTGTATCTAGAAAAGAATCGTTTGCCTATTTGGATATCTCTTCGGTGAGTCCTCAGTTTTTCATTAGTCTCCAAACCTTCTGGTTCCTCCCACAAGTGACCAATGATCTACTTCAAGTAATATGTCATTACACAATCATTCTACTCAAAAAATGTGCTTTATTTCCTAACAGTTTTCATCCAATTGCTTCCAAATTTACAGCTGCCACTTTAGAAAATTTGAGCAGTTGGTTATTTTCAAACTCACTCTCATAGTTCTATGATTCCTATCTTCTTTGCAAAGATTTATATTCCTTGTTCAAGACTAAAACCAACATGCTTTACTTTGAAGAATGATTCCTGCCCACCTCATTGCTCTTATTTTCTCATGACTCTTGACTCTCATTACTCTGTTCCATGTGCTAGTTTGTAAATATTCATCAGATGACATAAATGAGCATGCTTCTTAAGTTATTAAACAGTATTGTTAACTCAAGTGTATCTTTGGTCCCTAGAAGAACCTAATTCTAGTTGATACAAATAGACCTTAAATGATTGCTTGATAAGTGGCAGCATAACAGAAAAACTCTAGAAGCAAAATTAAAGTATTCTATGTGTTTCTAACTTCATAAGGTTTTGTTCTCTGTTTTTAGTTCAATCTGTTCTTCATCGTGATTTTGATTAAGGTTAATCATAAAGTACATTATAAGGATGTCAACTTGTCAACTGGCTAAATAGCAAAACACAACAATTTCCTTTTTTAGATGAAGTGTGGAGAATTATTCATTAATAAGAGGAATATAAAGTGAGAAGCATTTTATCACACTATTGTCACTCATTTATTTATTTAGAGTATACAGATCACTTTCCACCTTCATATTTTGTGCTAAATCTCAAGAGTGATTACTTAGGGAACCAATAAATAATAATGTTTTCATGTAAGAGCAAACTGATTTGCCATTGTTCAGCATGGAGAAGCTTTGACACATCTTTTTGTTGTGATTATTTGAATGTTTATTTGGACATAATCTGAAAAAAAACGTAGTTGCATGCATTCACACATTTTTACAATTTGTTTTGGTGTTGATATGCTTCTTATTTGAATTTTATAGTAGTTCATATTCCTGATTACCTGTTTCACTTTTATTCTTTAGTGCCCTGTAGTAAGTATGTCCTCTCATCCATATATATTTTTCCCTCTCTTTTTCCTTCAAGTTCCTGAACTCTTCAAGACTCGTGCCCTTAATATTGTCATTAACCTCAGACATGGGACATTGTCAAAAATGCTTTCTAGAATGAAAACAATTTTATCATTTCATTAGAAAATGTGCAAGAATGTCTTGAAACTTTTCTTTCTTTAATCTTCAATGCTATTTTATCTTTGGGGGGTTAATACTTTTTTTCAGGATGAAATTGAACAGATTTCCTCTACAAGGAATTTCAGTTTTAGCTGCTGACTATGTACTTAGGTTGATAATTCTCTATACCAGACAAAAAATATTAATCATAAAATCATTAAGAGGATATAAATATGCAAAATGGTAAGGATTTTTCAGAAGGCTTTGGGTATTATACCATTCTCTCTCTCTTTTCACCATTATTCTCTCTTCTTGTTGTGACTATCATTTCTGCTTACTGTTAAGAACTATCATGTTACTATCATGTCCTCACAAATGGAGCTGGTGAAAAGATGGCTTAACCTGCCCTTCACAGCAAGTCAAATGTATCCCAATTAAAAGATAGCTGCACCTGTTCTGTGTTCTAAATTTTGAGAGTTATTTGATATATTTCCTCAAAGACAACAAGAAAATTTAAAATGTTAAATTTTGTATAAGTGGAATCTGTAGGATGAGATATTTAAAAATAAAAATTCAATGAATTGGTACAAATTAAGAAGCTGGAAGTATTAATATAAATATAATATGTGCTATGTTGAGGAATATATCTAGTGCTCGGTAAAATCTCTTTTTTTTTTTTCAAAAAGCTATGTTGTTAAAGTATGCCAGAGGAGACTTTCAGATATTATAGTCACAGATTCATTTAATTTAAATGGAAAAAGCTTCACTTTAACCAGTCTAAATTAAAGCATGTTTCTTGGATTAAACAATATACCAGCTCATGTAAGGAAAATAACATTTATTGAATAATTATGCCAGGTTTTCAACATTCATAGCAATTCTACAATATTAGACACTCTCTAGCTAAGATTAATTCTGAGTTTTACTAACCCAACATCATCATGCTTACTACAGTGTTCTAGGTTTCTATAAAGTACTGATCCAGCAACCTATATCAAAATCCTCAGGGAATTCATGTTAAAATATGTATCCCTCAACCTTACCACAACAAGCTGAATCATAATCTCTGGAGGTAGGCAATGTTTTAATAAGCCCCATGGGTGATTCTATATACTCAATGTCTAAATATCACTGCACCATAGCATGCTTCTGCAACATTACCTGATTTGGCATCCAATGAATAAAAGTTCTCACCTCTCGCTTGGTGAAAAGATCTTAAAAAATTAAGTCCTACACGTGATTTATTTTTAGGCTGAGTACCTTGGTCCTGCCAAAATCAATGGAATAATTGGAAAACTGAACTGAGAAAGACTATCCCCAGAGAAGCTAAGAGAGTGCAGCATAAATAAAATATCAGCTTGTTCAAGGTAGACTGTTCAAGTTTACTGATACACAGGACTCTCTTGTCAGGCATCACATTCAGTTACTAAAGTAGTTTCAATGGAGTCATCCATAAGTCACTGCTGATATCTAATGGAAAGAAACATGCTATGCAAGGGCCACCAGTCCATCTAGTCCCAGAAGTTAATTTTAATGACAATGCTCAGTCAGTCTGGTGTGAATCCAGCTGAAGTCCAGTGCCATAAACACATTGCAAGAGTACACACAAAAGCACAGTAAAAGGGGAAAAAAAAGTTGATTTGGGGGAAGCAAGAGAAATAGACATGAGATGGCTCTGTCCTCCTTGAACTTAAGTTTTTTTTTTTCATCCAGGTGATAAGAAATGTAAACAAAATCCAAGAAGAACACGGTTTTGTGATAAATGAATGCCAGATATAATCTCTTTTAGCTTTGTGCACAGAGACAGCAGAACATTCAGGAAAAAAAATTGTCAAACCTGAAGCATAATGTAAGTAAGGTAGTAGGATTTTTTAAAGGGATACAATAAAAATGCATCCTCATTATAAAATTTCTATAACATATTCAAAAACACTAAAATAATAAATATTTTCCAGAATGTAGAAGCTTTTGCACAGAAGGACAATCATTGATGGCTATAATTATCCAGTAGGTCCAGAAACTCTATCAAGTAAAAACTAGAAGTAAAAACAAAGAAGCTATATACCAGAAAATGTACGAGTTTTTAAATTAGTTTTTAAAGATATTTATAGAATTTTATTTTATTGTAGTTTATTCTATCACTGTATTAGCTAGGTGATTGAAAGATCATCGTCTTTTACTTTCAATCTTTAAAAATTTCTAACCTCATTATGTTTTTTAAAAAATATTTTATTTATTCATTCATGAGGGACACAAAGAGAAAGGCAGATATATAGGCAGAGGGAGAAGCAGGCTCCCTAAGGGGAGCCAATGTGGAACTTGATCCCAGGACCCTGAGATCATGTCCTGAGCTGAAGGCAGATGCTCAACCCCTGAACCACCCAGGCGTCCCACACCTCATTATGTTTACATGACAAAAATAAATACTGTGATCTATGTTTAAATTACATAGACAAAATACAGGTGTTTTATATATGCACAAAATAATTGAGAAAACAGCAAGATAAGTGAAATCACATCTTTTCTTCAGTTGTAATCCCAGGCATCATCATTAATATAGAATACTTAACAAAAAGCTGGCTTTTAATCAGTGTTAGGGTTGTTTCCTGGGTGCAAAAAGAATCCAAGAATAAAGAGACCAAGAAAAATCTCTTTACTTGGTTTCATCCCAGCACATTATCACCTGGATACAGGGTCCTCTGGCAGAAAATGCTCAGTAAATATCAGTGAGATCAGATAATGAGTTAATAATATTTCATCATGATTCTGAAAAGAATCAAAATATTTTTTTCATCAATTTACAAAGTGAACTGGAAAGCAGCAAGAAAAATCCTACAACTTGAACTTCCTGCCATTATAACTACTTTTTACTTATAAAAATATACAAAGAATGAAAGAAGTACTGGGGAAAAGTAAGGTGATAACTGCCTGTGTCCTGGAAGAATAGTTTAAAAACAATCCTCTTTCCTTTTTAAAAGGGAAGAGAGAAGACAAAAATGTCTCCATCCCAGTCTTGTTTGGATCCAGTTAGACATGTGAATATTTCCTTGGTTATTGACTGTGGTTATTGAATTTTGAGTCTAAAATTAAAATATTCAGAATTACATTAGCACAATTCCTAAAGTATATTTATAACTGTCTTAACCCAAGCAGGCTGCTATAACAAAATATCATCAATCGGGTGGCTCACACAGCAGACATTTACTTCTCACATGAAGGCTAGCATGTCCAAGAACAAAGTGTCAGCCAATTCCCTGCTGGTGAGAGAGAGCCCTTTTCCTGGTTTATGGATGTTCACCATCTTCTTCCTTGTCCTCACGTGGTAGAGAGAGAGAGATGTCTTTCCCTGTTTCTTTTGTTATAAAGACATTAATCCCATTACGAGGGCTGTGCCATCATGATCTCAACTAAATTTTCATTATTTCACAAAAGACCATTTCCAAATACAGTCACATTGGAGGTTAGGACTTCAACATATGAATTTTTAATGGAACATAATTCCATTTCTAGGGATAACTTCTTGTGTCCTAATTATAAATTCTAATTCCCATATTTGGTATCAGTGGAGTCGTTATTATCATGATTTGTTTGTATCTATTCTGATATAACCCAATCTCAGTACAGTTTACCCTGCAAAATATACTCCAAATCCACTAACAACGTCTTAGTGGCCAAGCTTCTGTTTATTCAATATTCATGATAAGACCTTTATCTAGATACCTACTCAGTTGTTGTCTTTCAAATTTTATCCAGAATATCTACATCTTTCTTTCCCTCTGCCTCTAATATTATAATTCAACCAACTGTTCTATGCAGCAGAGTATGGCTTACTGACAATTTTCTTTCCTGCATGCTGGTCATCTCCCTAAACTTTCTCCTCTTGCCTCAGACTCAGACATCATCTAGCAGGACTGCTCTGTTTCAGGACACTGTCATATACCTAGATCTAATCATCTCTGTCTTGGTTTTCCTTGCTATGAAGTATAAACTTTACCTAAATATTATTTGCTTAATATCCTTGATAGGAAAACTCCTATGTTATTAATAGACTGCAACTTATAATAATCATTGCTATTATAAGCCACAACTCATAGTGGTAAATATTGATTTTCACTTTGTGGCAGCATCATGATTCCAGAGGCACTATTATATTGAGACAGAAAAAGTACTGGTTGAACTTAAAGACTCAGAGGAACATAGCTAGGTTAAAATCTTCATATAAAGCCAAAAATTGATCCTTACAATCCTTAACTAATCTCTGCAAAAACTACAATTTCTAATCCTTGATATCATCTTTTCATGGATATCATCTCCATTAGAGCACACACACAAAGTTTAATAATTTTTCCCCATTTCATTCTTTTTCTTACATTTGATATTAGCACTGCCTTTTGGTATGTTTGAGAGTTGTTAAGAGAGATCTTAAAATTCCCATTACAAGGAAAGAAACTGTTAATTGGATGTTAGCTTATTTTTAACATATTTTGCAATATATATGTCAATATGTCAATATATATATATGTCATTATGTGATACACAAATTTATATGGGACCATAGATCAATTATATCAATATCAAGAAAACCCTTTGACACAGTAATACCTAACAAAACATTATGGAGGTTTTACCAAAAAATCTTTCTAAATAATCATGGATGGATAGCCTTTGGAGCCATTTTTTAGCGAAGTCATTTTTCTTAGCAACTGTATTTTATTTAGGCTTTATCAATTCTTGTAGGAGAAGACTTGAATGCAATAACTAACATAATACCAGTAAATCATCATTTTGCAAGTCTATTTTGACTTGCAACATTTATTGGTAACACCTTTGATGTGGATTTATCACACTAGCTTAATGAATCTAAACAAACTAAAAACATTAACCGTATACCCAAAAGAGATCCTCAGAATCAGCTAGTGCAGGACACAAACACTAGGCAAGACTACTTCAGATCAGTTACTTAACTGTACTTAAGTTGTTTGTGAGATAATAATGTAAATCAAAGTTACTAAATGAATGAAACAATATGAAGACCTATAAAATGAGTTAGAGAATTTTATACATTTAGTGATCCATTCAAGGCTGTATCTTCATGATTAGCTACAAAGTTAGTAACATTGAAACTAATGTTTACTGAAATATTCTGTAACAATTGAATTGACCAAAAATTAATATTACTGGTACTGACACCAGTTGCTTGTTTTTTAACTACCAATTATTTGATTTAACCTGAACCCTTCCTTATTAGCCAAATCCCTAATTGTCGTGTGGCTTGATATAAGTTTTAGTTCACGTTTAAGCCTAACTCATGCCACTTAGTTACTTGTCTCCTTATTTTTCTAAATTTCTCCAATTTCTCCACTCATTCTATCATCAGATAGAATTTCAAAGAGGCCAAGAAATTCATTGTTATATTGATAGGCTTCCTCATCGTGTAGCTTTTGGCCAATGGAGATGCTTAGCATGAAACTGGATGGAGTGACGAGTCCATTCAGAGTATCCATTCATCGGATTTCTCCCTGTAAATTCCCATAATCCAGCTGTGTGTGGCCTATGACCAGATGGCACTGCTTCTCTGAAGAAAGCTTGCTTTTTATTTGTCTTTCTTTCAGGGTTCTTTCTGGCTAGCATTCTCTTCCCCTTGATTTTTGGCGGTAGGAAATATTAATAGTTTCCCAGTTACTGTCTCTGTGTTAGTTGTCACAAAACTAGGAAATAACTATTAAGAAGTTTCAGAAAAACAAACAAAACTTTGAATGAAGTTAGAGTAATGTTTAAATTATGAACTAGAACATTTCTTGGCTACTATAATATGAAGGACAGTAACTTATCTATAAAATCCCCTAATGTTAAATGTATGTGTTTGTAGCAAGTACCTAAGGCTAGTAAATGAATGAGAGCTAATAAAATACAGAAAGAATTAACAAAGTTTTTCAGACAGAGGGAAAACATTCATTAGTTAAAATATGGTCTATGAAAAATATACTGGAGGGTATTAAAAGAGTAAAGAATGATAAAATATTTTTGTAAAGTGTGGTATAATATTAACAGAAATTTTGATGTTTAAATCATACTCATTAGCCAACCTCTAAGCAGTCTTTATAATTTCCCCTTCTGGGCATTTTATAAAATGTTAGATTAGAATACATCCTGGTTTTCCTTGCCATATTCCTATTTTCAAAGATTCTCTTCAACCCAAATTTCCCTAAGAATGAGCAGTAACCAATGACTCTGTCCCTAACCTTTTAACCTTAGTGGTTAGGATGCTCATTCCCTTGATATGAGGGAATAAGCAAAATATTTTTCTCCATTGAACTTTTAATTAGGACTCCAATAGGCTGTGTCATTTGTCAACATGACAGAAAGAAACAGATAGGCAGAATAATTTATGGAGCACTAGAGTGGAAACAAAACAAAACAAAACAAAACAAAACAAAACACCACCCAAACCTCTGCACTCTGGCTTTTGTTTGCTATAGAGCTTTCCTAGTTCTTGCTATTCCTCAGACTTGACTATCAAGTTGCTCTCAATTCATTGAGAACTTTTGCAATACCCATTCCCTCAAGTCCTCTGTAAGTGGAATTCATTTAAGCAGTTTTCCGCTTCTAACTATATTAAATATTTGTACACATGGAATTTAAGTTTTACTTCATTTGTATTTAGAATTGCATTGGGGCACCTGTGTGGCTCAGTTGGTTAAGCTTGATTTCAGCCCAGGTCTTGATCTCAGAGTCATGAGTTCAAGCCCCACACACTGGACTCCATACTGGACATGAAGCCAACTTAAAAAATAAACAAATATATAAAAAATTTAGAATTGCATCTAAATTGTAACTTTAAAATATTGCATATTATTTCATTAACTGGTATATCATATTTTATTTGTACCATGGATATACAGTCTGGTAACCCACTTCTGCTATTTTAGATATTATATTTTTCAATAGATTCTATTCATTTTTAAAATTATTTTTTCCACACAGCTCTTAAGAGTAAAGATCACTGAATTGAAGGCCTATAGCTTTTTTTTACTTTGTTTATATTATCATTCTGCTTTCCATTTTTATACAAATTAAATATACCATTTTTCTATTCATGCTTCTGTTATAATAATATAAAGATATAAAGGAAAAATAAATAATCTCTAAAAAGTCAAGTTTTAAGTTTGGAAAAGAGGTGTTTACGTTTTGGCAAAACATTCCAGATTTATATGAAGTTATTAAGAATATAAAGCCTTTTTACCCTTCAATTACTTACAGTAAAAAGTGACCTTATTTGATAGCTGTGTATATCAATAATCTAGAAATGCATAGGATGTGAGACACATGTCTTTTTCATTTCTTTATATTGTAACTATAGCATTGGAAACTTATAATTTTTTGTTTAATCTGGAAGATTACCTCACTTGAAGCCATATGATATTTTCCCCCACATAATGAGAAGTTTAGGAGATATTTAAATTTGTTGGTCTTCCCCATCTTAAGGATCTGTATTAAAAAATCTTGTATTCATCTCTATTAAAACAAATTCTATCAGCTGAGAGAAAAATCAATGTCTAATAAGACTGGATAAAAAATATAACATTATTTGAATCAAATTTCTATCCTCTCGATTATTTTTATTTTGACCTCCAGTAATATAGTATGTAGAATGGTTCAAGAAGTGCTAGGTTTCTGCCAAGACTTTTGATATTCATTAGAATCTTAAGACACACTCAATATATATTCTTGGCAGCTAACATAATATATGCATGTTTGATCCAAAATGTTTTTTTTAATAGTAATTGTTTATTTTAGTAATGATAAATATGACTTCTACTTTTAACCTCTGAACATCACTGAAGTCATCAAACATTTTCAGATTGATTTTGATATACACTAGAAGCTAATCTAAGTAAGCCACAAAATAACTCAGACTACACATTCCATTTAGAGTTGAGGATGTTAAGCCCCTCTGTATCTACCTAAAAGAAGAGACAGCAGGGATTTAGAGACCTAGGTTCAGTTTCTGAACACATTGTGTGTGTGTGCGCTTACATATATGGACAAAGATAGAGAGAGAAAGACAGAGATAGACAAAGGGAGAGAAGCAGAGATATGCTGATATTTGGAGCATGTGATAAATTGCCACCACACAGTACTTTTATAGTATGTCTATGATCAATGTATGACCTGACTAAAAATAATGTCAGAAGAACATAAGCTAAAGAACATTCTACAACATAATTGGTGTGGAGTTTACAAGTGGATAAATATTGTAAAAAATGGACTGAAAAATGTCTCCAGATTAAAAGGGATTAAAAAAAGGAATAATCCACAATTTTATTTAACCTCAAACAACATTAGGACAATTGATGAATTCTTGGTTATACAGGGGAAAACATCAACCTGCCATTTTAATTTTTTACATTTATTTATTTATTTGTTTGCTTATTTATTTATTTTTGAATTAATTGTTTACTTAGAAAGAGAGAGAGAGAACATGGGGAAGGGCAGGGGAAGAGGGAGAGAGAGAGAAGCAGGCTCCTCACTGAGGGCAAAGCCCACTAGACTAGCTGGCTGGCTCCATCTCACAAACCTGAGAGATCACAACCCAAGTTGAGATCAAAAGCATGTAGCTTAATGGACTGAGCCACACAGGCAACCATTCCCACACTCTTTCAAAAAGAAAAACATATTGAAATATTTAATGGTGAGGGACTTTCATGTCTATAACTTCTTTTAAATTTTTCAGGGAAATAAGAAGATAGAAAGAAAAATCAAATATGGTAATATGGTATCCTATGAGTAATATGATTTAAGGATATATGGAAATTATTTGTTCAGGTCTTGTCAAATAGGCAGAAAATAATCCCACATGGAGATATGGAAATTTTAAGTATTTAGAAAAAAGAATAAAATAAATATGTCATAAATGTATGTGGTTGTTAACTATAAGATTAGTAATATAAAAGTCAAGGATAAAAGATGAGAGAGCTATAATGCAAAATGGGAGAATAGTACATGGTGGAGTCAACATGTTCTAATGTTTTGGCATTAATAGGGAAGAGGTAAAATTGATAATTAGACTCTTAAAGTTGCATATCTTAATCTTTTGAATATTTATTAAAATAATAAGAAATGAATATACACCTAGAAATTAATGGAAAGAAATATGGGATAAAATGTAACTGGTCAAGAAAATAGAAGGTTAAGTAAATTTTAATAGGTTGATTAAAGAGAAAGATGATAGATACAAAATCAAATACATTGTAATTACATTATATGTCAATAGATTTGATACTGCATACAAAAGACTAAGGCAGTCAAACCGGAAAAAGGAGAAAAACTCAGCAATGTGAAGCTTACAAAGACATGCTTTGGGAACACAACATTTTGAAAAGGATGAAAAAACACTTAACCAAAGAAAGCTAGTGTAGTTATGTAAAGAAAATATAAGGAAAAATGAATTGCTAGATGTAAATTTTAGCTTGATAAGTGGTCAGTTCATCAAGGAATAATACAATGGGATATAGGAAATTTGGTAACATGTTAGCTATTAGACCTACTGGACATAAATAGAACTCTATATTTAAAATATTCTGAATCCACTTTTCCAGGTGCATATGAATAGATTCCAAATGGTCTAAATCATGAGATAAAAAAACATATCTCAATAAACCTTAAAAAACATGTTGAAATTCTTCAGAATATCTTGCCTACTATAGTGGAATTGAAATAGAAATGAATTAAAATAAATAGAACACCCCCAAATATTTGAAAATTATACAATACTCACTTAAATAATATGTATCAAAGAGAAGAAGTCATGATGGGAATTAATGGCAAGGAAAATAAAATACATAAAAACCAATATGATGCAACTAAAGGCATGCTTAGAATAAAATTTATACTATATTTAAAAATCAATGACCTAATTATCTGTATCAATACCTTCCTATAATAATAAATAATTAAATTCAAAAAATTAAAATGAAAATAAATCTATAAAAGTAGAAAAAATAATTATATGATCAAGAAATTTGACACCGTCAGAAGCTGTTGCTTTTAAAAGCTAATAATATTGATAACATCTAGAAAAACATCAAGAAAAAAAGAGAATAGAATTGTTGAATCAATACATTGTATACCTGAACTATAACATTGTATGTTAACTATACTGAAATTTTTAAAATTTAATAAAAACACCAAAAATAGTGCAGCCCAGGTAGCTCAGCAGTTTAGAGCTGCCTTCCACCCAGGACTTGATCTTGGAGACCCAGGATCGAGTCACACCTTGAGCTCCCTGCATGGAGCCTGCTTCTCCCTCTTCCTGCGTCTCTGCCTCTATCTCTCTGATGAATAGAGATATATAGATAGATAGATGATAGATAGATGATAGATAGATAGATAGATAGATAGATAGATAGATAGATGATAGATGATAGATAGATGATAGATAGATAATACCAAAAATAAAAAAAGGAGAGCATAGTTATAGGTTGATGGTAAGAGGAATAGAAAAAAAATAATATGTGAAAGATTTTCACAAATGATTTAAATAGAATGTAAAGAATATTATGAATAACTTTGAGGAAAGAAAATAGAAAACTTAACACAAATTATCAACATGGACTCAAGAGCAAATAGAAAATCTGAACAATGCTTTATGAATAAGTAGCATCTATTTTATATAAATTCTTCCAAAGTATAAAATAAGGAGCAATCCTCAAACTAGTGAATAGAGATATGATATATATAATAATGAAAAGATGAAAAAAATTCAACCAGTAAAATGAAAGATCAATATACCTTGTGATAATTCACTCAAAAATTATAAACAAAAGGTTAGCTAACAGACTACATCTATACAATTAAAAGTAATACTTAGTGAACAAGATGGACTCATTCCAGTAATGCAAGTTTGCATTAACATTCAAAAAACTCGGATGGGGACTTCAATGTGCCACAATTTTCTTCCAGTGCAATGAGACTACCTCTCAATTTACACATCATCAAAAGAATACAAAGTAATATTAATAAGTAAATTTTAAAGATTATTGATACAAGGTTACTACAGAAATATATTTCTATATAGTAGCAACAAATTGAAATTGAAGTTCAAAACATGATTTCTATTAATATTAACATATATAAAATACTTATGAACATATCTAATTAGAGCTGTGGTAAATTTCTGTTCTCAACAGTAAAAAAAAAAGTATTTCTGAGATAATTTATAGAAGACTTAAATAAATGAAGATTACAACATGTTCATGTTGGATGACTTGATATTTGTAAAAAAAAGTGTCATCTACTCAAATTATCTCTAGGTCCATTGCAAATCCATTTGAATATCAGAAAGATTTTTTGATGTAAAAATTGATAAGCTGAATCTAAATATTTTATTTATTTATTTATTTATTTATTTATTTATTTATTTATTTATTTTTATTGGAGTTAAATTTGCCAATATATAGCATAACACCCAGTGCTCATCCCATCAAGTGCCCCCATCAGTGTCCGTCACCCATTCACCTCCACCCCCCGCCCTCCTCCCCTTCCACCACCCCTAGTTCATTCCCCAGAGTTAGGAGTCTTTCATGTTCTGTTTCCCTTTCTCATATTTCCCACTCATTTTTTCTCCTTTCCCCTTTATTCCCTTTCACTATTTTTTATTTTCCCCAAATGAATGAGACCATATCATGTGTGTCCTTCTCCGATTGACTTATTTCACTATTTCATTATGATGATTCATAATACATCAAAAGATGAATGGATAAAGAAGATGTGGTTTATGTATACAATGGAATATTCCTCAGCCATTAGAAACGACAAATACCCACCATTTGCTTCAACGTGGATGGAACTGGAGGGTATCATGCTGAGTGAATCTAAATTTTTATGGAAATACAAAGGACCAGACAGCAAGGAAATCCTGAAGAATATAGCTGGAGTATGTATACTGTCAGATATACCAATAGCTCTTAAAAGCTACAGTAATTAAGACACTGTAGTATCAGCTGAAGGACAAAGAAGTAGGTTAACAGAAAATAATGGGAAATCAGAAGCATATTCATTCAAATGCAGTCAACTGATATACGGCAAGGTGGACCATGATACGCAGTGGAGAAATGTGAGTCTTTAATAAATGAATTAGTTAAATGAAAGCAATATCAGAACAACAGTGAATTTGCAATGATTTCTAGATCTATATATAAAAGATAAACAAGGTATATTATGTTAGTAGAAAATATAGGAAATCCCCATAAATTGGGGGTAGGCATAAATTATGCAAAAAGAGCAAAAAATACAATATTAAAAAATGGCAAGTTTGAATTAGAAAATAATCGAGAACTTTTGTATATCACATGACACTAATAAGAATATAAGTTTTGAATGTAAGGTGGGATGATGTATTTATATTTTGTACATCCAATGAATAAAAATGCAGAAGGTACAAAGAACTTTTATAAATCTGTAGGTAAAAGGGAAGGAAAAATAAAAACAATGAAAATATTTTTTTAAAAGTCTTGAAAAGTCACTATATAAAGGAGTTGAGGGGAATCCCTGGGTGGCTCAGAAGTTTAGCTCCTGCCTTTGGCTCAGGACGTGATCCCGAAGTCCTGGGATGGAGTCCCACATTGGGCTCCCTGCAGGGAGCCTACTTCTCCCTCTGTCTGTGTCTCTGTATCTCTCTCCGTGTCTCTCATGAATAAATAAATAAAATCTTTAAAAATAAATAAATAAAAAGGAGTTGGTGCAAACAGTCAATAAGCGTAGGAAAAGAGGCTTAATACCTTTAGTCACCAGGGTAGTTCATATTAACCACACAATTAGACACTAATTCACACCCAACCAAATAATTAAAATGAAGAAGAAAATACCAAGTTTGAGAGAGGAACAACTGAACTCATAATGATGTGGGATTATTACTTTGTAAATCTATTTGACAATATTTATCACAATAATGAGAATGAATATTATAAATGAATCTGTCAAATATTACATACAGCAGAAGTCAGGCCAAAAAGGTATATTCTGTATGAATCCCTTTCTATTATTTATGAAACAAGTAACACTTACCTATGGTCTTGAGACTCAGAATGATGTTTTCCAGTGAGTGGGCAGGATAAGAATAGGAAATATTTGTGGGTATGTGGGTAGAGAGATGAAATTCTTCTGAGATGCAAATAGTGTTCTATTTGCTATTTACATGGGTATTTACAATTTGCAAAAATTATTGTAGTCTAATGAATTATGAATGTATCTGTACATGTTATATATATTTTTTAAAGTTTGTTTAAATTTTTCATTTGTTTTCATTGTTAATAAAGGTCATATTATGATTTTATTTTGCTTCTCATATATTTGCTATATTGTATAGGCATTAAAAAGCACATATATTGATAATATTTTTGGAATTATAACTATACACATGAGTATACAGGTCATCATATTGAACCAAAACAAGATTGGTAAATTTTACTACAAAAATTCAATCAGTAAATTGTAAACTAATAAAACATTAGAATTCAATGGGATTTTCTATATATATGCATTTCTCTATATGTATATCTACATCTCTATCACTATATTTTTATCACTCTGCTTCTATCATGTATCTATCATCATCTACCTATTTATATTTTATTTTTTTATTTTTTTTATTTTTTATTTATTTTATTTATTTATTTATGATACAGAGAGAGAGAGAGAGAGAGGCAGAGATACAGGCAGAGGGAGAGGGAGAAGCAGGCTCCATGCACCGGGAGCCCGACGTGGGATTCCATCCCGGGTCTCCAGGATCGCGCCCTGGGCCAAAGGCAGGCGCTAAACCGCTGCGCCACCCAGGGATCCCCCTATTTATATTTTAATTGTTATAAATCTCTAAATACTAAATGTGAAAAAAAAATTAAGCCACTTAATGAATTTAGTGCTATGTCAATAGAAACTGGATTTCAGAAGCTCATTCATAAACATCTGAATTGCATTCGTAAATAACGTAGTTTAAATATCAGGTAGAAAGTACACTGGTACAGACCAGATGCTCAGTAAGTATTTGTTAAATATTGAGAGAAGAAAAGATAACAAAAGTTTCATCTCTATATAACTGTTATGTATGCAAGAAGTAGCCTTTTAAAAAGTGCAAGAACAAATTTAGAGAAGAATATAACCACAAATTAAAAAAAAAAAAAAAAGAAGTAAAAGGTTTTTGGTTTTTTTGTTTTGTTTTGTTTTGTTTTTTGGGGGGGTAAATTCTGAGATATTAACATGGAAATAAGTAGATTGAATTAAAATATTCATATTGTATTTTAATCAAAAAGTCATTGAAAAGAATGTGTTGGGGCCACAAATAGAACATGAGCAGTTCAATACAAGATAATTATTTAATATAATATATATTCACTATTTCTCCCTAGGAGTACTAAAATGCTCACTAAATTTCTAAGATAAATTGAAACTGGGGCACCTGGCAGCTTGGTCAGTTTAGTGTCTGGCTTTTGATTTCAACTCATGACCTCAGGATCCTGGGATAGACTCCCCCATGTCAGGCTCTGTGCTTGGAGGGGAGTCTGTTAAGGATTTCTCTTCCTCTCCCTCCACCCTCTCTCCCCACCCCCCTTCATACTCTCCCTCTCTCTCTCTCAAATAAATAAATAAATAAATAAATAAATAAATAAATAATAAAACCATCAGAGACATTTTATTTAATATTTCAATCTTTAATAAGTTATTTTGAAACTGCTTTTGCCTTAACTTTAGATGTGATATATAAGGTAGCAGGTAACTTTAATCATATCATTGTATTTATTATTGATTGTAGAATAATCTATTCCTTGACAATTCCTTTGCCATTTGATTCTTTCATTGTTCAAAGAATTTTTTTTTTTTTTAGGATTTTATTTATTTATTCGTGAGAGACACACACACAGAGAGGCATAAGCAAAGGGAGAAGAAGCCTCCATGCAAGGAGCCAGATGAGGGACTGGATTCTGGAACTCTGGGATCATGCCCTGAGCCAAAGGCAGATGCCCAACTGCTGAGCTGCCCAGGCATCCCCAAAGAGTGAAAAATTTTATAATTACATTACCTATGGTAGTTACTCTGAAACTTGATGACCTCAGAGCTCATCTTGAGATATGGAGTTGGGTTGATCATTGTATAGATTTTCTCATTAGTCAAACATCAGTGGAACGGCATCCAATCATGGTAATACGTCATGTACATCTGTCTTTGTATAATTTTGATGTTTGAAGCACTAGGATGTTCAGGTATATGTACCAATTACTCTTTTACTTTTATTTAATCACCTTTGTTTCTGGCATAAACTAACTAGATTGTTGAAATTTATTAAAGTGTTAATTTAAGCTAAATGAATCTTTAGCATTATTTTTAAAAGGAATAAATTTCAGTATCCTGAATCCTCATGTCATAAAGTACATTAACATCATCTGAAATATTTATTTAGATTGCACACAACATTTTATTACAGTAGTCTACTGGAGAGAAGATGTTGAATCAAATGTGACATACATCTGGCATTTCTATGACCACCCAATTACATGAAGTAAGTTGGAAATTCCTCAACTGTATTAAAGATTGTAATTTGATTTTTTCTCCTTTTTTATCTTGCAACATTTTGTATGTATAATATGTGAAAAAATTGCTTATATATCTGCTCCAATTCTTATGAACTTACAAAATACTCATGAATATTTCCTTACACTCTAGGAAGGTAGGTTCTCCTAAGATTATAATTATATTTCTCTTTATTTCAAGTTTAAATATGTTTTATTTTGACACTCATACTACATATTAATATATAAAATTTGTTCCTTTTGCCTACATAATGCATTACATCCTATAATTACAGATTTATATGATCCTTGTCAAAACCTAATATTTGATACTTGAGTCCTAATGTGAGCTAAAAAGATAAGAAAATAGGAAAGATATATCTTTGCAATGGTGTCTTGTGTTTGAGTTAATATTTACAGGTTTGTTAATGTGACAAGGTATAATGAAATTGCAAAAAATCAAGTACAGACTTGAAACATATCAAAGTTATGAAGCATGGTGCCATAATGTTCAATTCATTTGTGTATTAATATAATTCCGATTGCTCTCTCTTATGACAAGCAGTATAATGAGAAGGAAAAATGCAGAAACTTGATTTATTCTGAAGACAAAGATAATAATGAGAACATACACTTATAATTTCCAACTTTGTAACTGTGTAGGTTGTGCGATTTCTGTACTTCATGACTTTATAAAATAGGATATTCTGAATTTATCTTTATTTTTTTGTGATGTGGCTTAAAAACAGAAATTGGTAGGATGAAGAATTGATACCTCAAGGGCACCTGGGTGGCTTAGTGGTTGAGCATCTGCCTTTGGCTCAGGTCATGATCCCAGGGCTCTGGGATCGAGTCCTGCATTCGGCTCCCCAGGAGGAGCCTGCTTATCCCTTTGCCAATGTCTCTGCCTCTCCTTCTGTGTCTCTCTTGAATAAACAAATAAATAAAATCTTAAAAAAAAGGAATTGGTACCTATATATCTCATTAATATTTTTTCCTACAGAATTAATAATTTTTTGCAAAGTAATATTATAGATAGTCACATACATACAGTGTTCAAGATATGGAATTTTACTATATTTGGGATTGGTGAGGGTATTTAAATTCTAAACATTGATGCATAACTGGAAATATTTTATTTCTTAATAATATATATTTTAATACCTTTCTGTTCTATTTTTATGGGATCAAAATTCTCCAAAAACTTTATTTATATGAGAAAGAGGAATAATAGCTAATGATTTTAATGCACTAGACATTATTCTAATTGCTTATTTAATCCTCAGAAAGAGTCTAGAGGATGGGTAGTAATATAATCCCTATTTTACTTAGTTACAGAGAGGTACTTAAACCAGGTCACACAGCTACTTTATGACAGATCCAGGATTCTAATCAGAAATTAGAGTTTCAGAGTCCATATGCTCAACCACTCTCCTACACTCCTTCCAATCAGCAAAGATTCATATCAATGTTTTTTTCACAGGTTTTTTCACTTTATCATATGTTAGGGTTTATGATTACCATGCTGGATATTTCAAAACTCTCCACTGTTATGTTACTTTTTAGCATTAAGTTGTGCTATGATGACCATGGAATGAAATATCTCTTACTACCTTTCTATGAAAGAAATGATATCATGAATATTTAGATTATCCTCTAATGCTTCTCACTTGCTTTAGAGATGATCACAAGATAGAATAAAAGGATATATATATATTTTTTTTCCTTTCAGGCCTATTAACAAAATGCAGTTCTAAGCCTTTGCAGACACTATAACAAACAAATTGTTAACAATCTCTTCTTCCACCAGCCTGAGTTCATCATTTATATGGCTACTCCTAGGTATTGTTACAGTTAATATTTGAGCAAGGTGTGATTGGAAAAAAAAATAAGGAGATTGAGAGTTATAAAAGCTCATTTTGGAAGCAATGTATTGAAACATTTGAGAATTATCAGAATAACATGCTATAAAAGCATTCTCTAGGGATGCTTGGGCCTCAGTGTTAGAGGGTCTGCCTTCAGCTCAGGTCATGATCCTGGGGTCCTGGGGTTGAGTCTCACATCAGGATCCCCAGAGGGAGCCTGCTTCTCCCTCTACCTATGTTTCTGTCTCTCTCTCTCTATGTCTCTCATGAACAAATAAATAAAATCTTTTAAAAAAAGCATTATCTAACCACACAGATGTCACTTTTTTAGAGGTAGATTTTTTTTCCACATTAATTCATACAAATTTTGAGCCAGAAAGTCTTTTCAACTATGTGTGTGTGTGTGTGTCTGTAAAACATAGGGGTTAGGGGCACTGACCCCCGTACAGTTTGCACATAATGAAATTTTGACTCCGAAAAAGCAGTTGGTAATACACTACTGTTGACCAGAAGACTTACCATAAATGTAAACAGTTGATTAATATATATTTTGTATGTCACATATATTATATACTGTATTCTCACAATAATATAAGTAGAGAGAAGAAAATTTATTAAGAAAATCATAAGGAAGAGAAAGTACATTTGTACTATATTTGTAGTATAATATTTATATTAAAAAATCTGTGTGTAAGTGGACCTGATAGTTCAAACCCATTGTTCAAGGGTCACATAAATATATGTATGTAATGACAAGCTATATGTTCTCCATTAACTTTGTCTTAGAAGAAAGTGGCATGGAATTTGCTCTAAAAAAAAAAAGAAAATATTGTGATTAAACAATTGCTATAACTAATCCATGGTGCTTTATAAGGATAGTCAATCTTAAAAGTCTTCATTTCTTACTATTTTTCGGTTGTTATTATCTGTAGAGACTAATATGTGAGTCACTACTAAATTAAAACTATTTTGTATTAGTTCAACACTTACATTGACACATGGGTATACAGGCATACCTGGGAGATATTGGGGTTTAATTCTCCATCACCACAATAAAGCAAATATCACAATTAAGCGAGGCAAACAATTTTTTTGGTTTCCCAGTGTTTGCAAAAGTTATGTTGACACTATACCGTAGTCCGTTAGTGGTGCATGCCTTAATTAAAAAGTATTACTAAAAATGCTAACCATCATCTGAGCTTTTAGTAAGTCATAATCACAGATCGCAGACTACCATAACCAATGTAATGATTATGAAAAAGCTTGAAATATTGTAAGAATTACCAAAATATGACAGCCACATGAAATGAACAAATGCTGATGGAAAAATGGCATCCAAAGATTTGCTCTTTGCAGGGTGGCCACCAACCTTCTGTTTGTAGAAAACACAGTATCTGTGATGTGCAAATAAGTATATTAGACAATATTTCCTGAAACGTTACACAAATAAAGAATATTTGTTCATTGCTATGGTGCAAATGGCCAAGCAGATATCACTCCTCTGAGCCCTTGAAAAATTCACGTTACTGTTAGAAGTGTGACTGTCCAAATCTCCATGCCAGGGTCACCTCTATAAATGTCTGGAAATAAAATTTGTAATATTTTAAGCGTGTTTCTTAAGGGATTGAAAAAGAAGATATGTGACTTACAATTTCATCCTTTTGAGTGATTTTAAAAAGCTAATACACGTCACACTATTTTGCTGCATGCCCAGTAGTGTTCAGATACTTATTTGTTAAAATATTTTAGAAAGAAAAGAATTGAAAATCTAGAAAGCAGACTTTTAACAATGATTTAAAGCAGATCTTTGCCTACCAAATTTCTCATCTATTTTCATAATCAATCTTGTGATGAAAAAAATGATATTGATGTAGAAATAGTTTTAGGCATTTTAGAGAGATTCTTTTAATTAGGATACTGTTATTTATGATTTTCAATAAGAATATAATTCTGCACTCTTCAAAAAACCTAAAGAATTGCCTACAAATTTTCAAGGCTATGGATTTGGATTCGATGTGATTAAAGTTAGAAAGTATATTTACCTGTGACTTTGGTTAAGGTTTAAATCTATCTCCCTTAAACTATTTATGCTTCAGCTAACTGGAAAGGAAAGATTTAACTCTAAGCAACTTAGCATTTGTTTTAAGCATTTCAAGGGATGTCATTGGATTCTTGTCTACTGGTGACAGAGCTTCAAATAATTTAAACATGAATATAGTGTTGTATTTAACAATGCAGGATATTAACACAACTACATAAATCACAATAATGGTAATTTACGTAAACTGGTCATACTAGCTTATTAATTTTTAAACTATTGATTATAGTATGTATGTAGTATGTTTATGACTCTTATGTGAATTAGTCATGCAAAGCACTTAAGGCAGACCCCAATACACAAAATTTTATCTCATTCTGCTTGAGGCTTTGCATTCTCCATGCTATTTATTCTAGTTTCTTTAGTATTATCCTCTTACCAGCTGAATTGACCCATGCAAATTTTTGCATATGGTCTACTATTTGTCATCTCTAGGCCTGGAGGAGTTAAACTGAATACCCAAATATGTAGGATAATAATTTTGAAATTCAATTCTTTATTTTTTTGACAAGGAAAAACAGAATTCATAAAATTAAAAATATATATTTCCTCTTGATCACAGTAAAGAATTATGGAAATCATATTTTGTTCAGTTTCTATTTTTATACTCTAATTGCTGACTAATATGTGGCTGTTTCTAGAAAATTCAGCTAAAAGCCTATGTGTCCTGAATATACCTGTGATTCCTTTCATCTCTCTCTGTTTCTATTTTTTCTTAATGTTTAATAGTTTATTGTCCTTTTGGCTATACCTTTTCTAAAATGCCCATTCTGTCAATTCTTTTGCTTATTTTTATATTGAGTCATATTTTTTAAACATGCAGGAGTTTTTTTTAAGGTATAACTGACCTATTATATTAGTTTCAAATATCCACCATGATGATAGATATTTTCATACACTATGGAATGATGACTACAATTAAAGTCTGGTTACCATCTATCACAATACAAAGTTACAAAATTATGTGCATGTTTGTGTGTGAGATGAGACCTTTTAGGATTTTCTCCCTTGGCATTCTTTCAAGTATGCACTGCAGTGTTACTGACTATAGTCATCACGCTGTACATTGCATCTCCATGATTTATTTTTTTTTTAATTGGAATTTGTACCTCTGGAACTACTTCATCCATTTCACCCATCTCCCAACCCCCCTCCCTTCTAACAACAACATCTGTTTTCTGTATCTGTGGACTTTTACCATTCTGTTTATTTTGTTTTTTAGATTCCACATTTAAGTGAAATTATGTGGTATTTGTTTTTCTCTGACTTATTTCACATAGCATAATTCCTTAAAGGTTTGTCTATGTTGTTACAAAAGGCAAGATTTCATTCTTTTTTATGGCTAATTAGTATATATATACATATATATGTATATATACTATATATATGAGAGACCATTTAGCTGGTTTCCTGGGCTTTGCTGCTATGAACAGCACTGCTGCAAACCTTCTAGCTCATGTCCCCCCCAGGACTCCATTCTTTGGAGTCTATCCCTGGATGCATAACTGCTGTCTCATAGGTATATGAATATATCACAACCTCTTTATCCATTCATCCATTGATAGACACTTAGGTTGTCTCCATATCTTGTCTATTGTAGATGATGCTGCCGTGCACATACGGGAGCATGTACCCTTTCAATCAGTGTTTTTGTTTTCTTTGAATAAATACCTAGAAGTAGAAATGGTACAGTGGCTGTACCAATTTACATTTCCATCAATTACGCATAAGTCCCAAGGTCTGGGGTGCCTGATGTGGGGCACATGACCCCTCACTCCTTAGGGAGAAGCTGCTGCCTAGTGAAATCCTCCCAGTTATGGGGTGCTGCTCTGGGAATGGGGTACAGTATCACTGCCTCTCCTACCTGTTTTAATGTGGCCCTTTTATCGTTAATCGTGGAGGAGCTGTTCAGCGAGTTTTCAGATCTGTTTCAGAGGGAATGTTTTCATATACAGTGGTGTTCTCAGTGTCTCCATGGGAAGTAAGTTCAGGATCTTCCTATCCATCACCTTGGACCAAGCCCCTCCTCTTCATTACCTTCATAGGCAGAGAGTTTGTGATCCTCTGACCACACATTACCAAGTACATCCAATCTGTTATTTTTGCCAATACTATTGTGTTCCTTCAAACGTTTCAGCTTAACACATATTCATACACATTTTTAGCACTATTCATCAGTGACAGACATAATGCTGCAAATTCTGCAAATTAATTTTCCATTCCTTAACATAAAACATGCACTAGAAATATCTTCAACCTAATTACTAAATTATGAAATCATAAGGACATATCAAGGTAACACTTTATTGATGTTAAATTCAGGATAAGAATACACACTTTTTATTTCCTGTATAAAGTTATTCCTAATAATTTTAGCTCAAATTGTAATAATTGTTCATATGGTAAAACTTGGCATTATCATTTTTCAATTTTTATATTCTTGCAACATTAATAAAAAAAACTAAGGAAAACCCTTAGAATGTTCATTATTTAACTATTATTTTTTTTAATAAACACATGACTACAAATTTTTATCAGGATATTTTAAATTGCAAGTGACAGGCAAATGTGTCTTCTATAAATGCTTTTTAAATTTTATATACTTCGAAATATAGAACTATGTTAAATAATATTTTTCAAATTTAAATTCAAAACTTAAGACAAGTTAATTATCTAGAGAGGTGGGAGGGGGAAATAACATTTGGAATAAGCAAATATCAGGTTTGAATAAAAGGATTAAGAAAAATCAGGTTACATGTGAATTAGAAATATGATTTTTCTGAAATACATGATCTTAAGTTATTTTTAAGTCCTCAATATTTTTATTTTGTGGGAAGATAACTCTTTAGGAATAAAGAAAACAAGTCTAGGTAGTCCATTAGCCACCCAACTAAATGGTTTTACTTCATCATTGACAAGAAATTTTCTGTGATTTTTATCCTACCAATAGGCATGCACTTTACCAGAATTGCACCTTAAAAAAAAAACAAAAACAAAAACTACTATTATCTAACTTGTGATAATTGTCTGTCATAATGCAACATCGATAGTTTCTATAATTTTATTGTTAAAATATTTTTAATAAAAGTACTAAATATACTGTAGGAAATAAAAGCACCAAACGACTAGTAATCATAGGTAACATATTCATTCATTCGTTATTCATTCATTCATTTATTTAGCAGCTTGCATTATGGTATTACCATGAATTTTAATAATTAATAAGTGCCCAGGAACACCAAAACAAACAAAACATATTCTTCGATAGTGTATGGCCAAATATGTCAGAGTCCTACAAATAATCACAACACAATAGTAAGAACTAAAATATATACATTCTAGGTGCCCTGGAAGGGCTCAGTTTAGCAAATATTATGACACTAACTAAATGCCAGGATAGATAAATAGAAGTTTATTTATTTATTATCTTCCTTCTCCTATGTCTCTTTCTCTCTCTAGATATATAGAGAGAATTAGATTATATGAAATATGGAAGTTTTTCAATGTTATATTTTACATATCTTTTGCATGTGTATTTAATCTGATTCTATTGTCTCTATTCTTCATCGAGTTAGTTTTCATTCGTTTAAATTGAAAAAGATGTAATTCCTTCTCCTGGTAAGCTAACAGGCTTTCAGGCATACCAATAAATACTGTACAATAAATGTGTTAAAATAAATGTGTTGCTGACAAAGCCCTCAGAAATAGATACTGTGTTAGATTTTGTATCAACTAGTCTAAAAAGGGGGAGTAAGCAGGATTGTGCAGAAGACTAAGTGGAACTGTAAATACATTTTGTTTGAAGAGTCTGGAAGATATCTAGGCTTACCTCAACATAAAGATATTTATAATCAATTTAATACTAAAAAAATTAGTTGAGAGTCTTGGGGAAAGGGTGTTGCTCTGTGATAAGAGTAATAACAGGCTAAAAAAAAAAAAAAAAAAAAAAGCATTTAAAAGCTTAAGAGAAAGTGACAGCCTGGAAGACTTCTCCTTGGATCCCAGCCAATACTGGGGTTTGGGAAGGCTGTGTAGGTGCATGGAGTTGTACCTACATGGGGACAAGCACGGTGTGTCAGACTTGATAACATTCCTGACCTACACACACATTAGTCACCCAAAGGTAGAAGACTCATTATCACTAGGGGTTTAAGTACAGCTGCTGAACACTGGCTGAACATTATGACACTCCGAGGTAGGGGCAATACCTGGGACTTAAAATCACGCATATCCCTGCATCCATATGTCTAACCAAGACTGCCTTCTCAGGAGTAATCACACAGGGAAACGTCTACTAATCAACAATAGAGAGGGAGAGAATAACGGAGAGAGAAAGAGAGAACAGTAAAGGCCTTGAACTATAAAAGCAGACTCCATGCTATCATGTATCGACTGGTAAAAGGCCAAAACCTAACTGGTAAAGGGGGCTTATAGACAAGAATCTGTGATTGATAGATTGCTTAGTTATTCCAGAGCTAAAATATAAAAACAAGAAATAACTGAGTAAGTGCATCAGAGGCTTTACACCATAGGGGGGAAAGGTGTCAAGAGTCAATTCAGCCAAGTCACTAAACAAATGACCAGAAAGACAGCCAACGTGAACACAAAACCCCAAGGAGGAGAGAACTGAGGGAATTATTATCCAGGGATGCTAAATATGTTATCTAAAAAAAAAAATCAGTTTTCAAGTAACAATTGAGATATACAAAAAATAGGAAAGTATGATGTACACAGGGAAAAAAAAAATGAAGCCTATAAACACTGCTTAGGGAACAGACCAGATGCAAGACATTGTAGACAAAAACTTCAAAGATATAATAAAGGGAAAGTTGTCCCATGTTTATGGATGATGAGAATATATTATACTGTTAAGATGTCAGTAGTTCCCAAATTGGCCTTCAGATTCAATGCAATCACTGTCAAAATCCCAGCTGGCTTTTTTCTCCCCCACCAGAAATGGACAAGCTGATCCCAAAATTCATGTAGAAATACAATGGACCAAAATAGGCAAAAGAATCTTGGAAAAAAACAAATTGGAGGACTCACATTTTCCAATTTCACAATTACTACAAAGCTACAGCAATCAAGTTAGTGTGATACTGGTATAAAGACAGACAAGTAGGTCAATGGAATAGAATTGAAAGGCCAGAAATAAACTCTTATATTTATGATGAAGTGATTTTTGACAAAGATGCCAATAACACTCAATGGGAGAAAATTGAATTTTCCACAAATGGCATTGGAACAATTGAATAATCAAATGTTCAAGAATGAAGTTTGAATTCTATTCACAGCAATTATTAAAATTAATTCAAAATGGAGCATAGGCCTAAATGTAAAACTTGAAAAAAACTTTAAGATTTAGAGGAAAACATAGGAGAAAATACTGTGACCCTAGGTCAAGTAATATTTTTTTAGGTATTACATCAAAAGCACAAGTGACAAAATAAAATAAAATGGATTTCATAAAAGCGAATAGCCTTTTTTAATAACAAAAAATAATGAGCTACTATCAAAAAGTGAAAACACAACCCACAGAATGGGAAAATCTTATGAATCATAGATCTCAAAAGGGACTTGTATTCAGTATATATAAAGTACTCCTACAACTTAATAATAAAAGACAATCTAATTTTTAAAATGGACAAAGAATTTAAATAAACATTTCTTCTAAGGATATATTTTAAGAGCAGGTAAGTACATGAAAAGATGCTCAAATCAGAGAAATACAAATCAAAATCATGATAAGATACTACTTCACACCCACTAGGATGGCTATAATAATAAATAGAATATGTGTTGGTATGAAATTTGAGAATTTCAAACCCCTATTCATTGCTGTCTGAAATGTAAAATGGCACAGCCTCTTTGGAAAACGCGTTGGGAGTTCTCAGAACCATGTGACCTAGTAATTCCACTCATTTTTATAATTCCAGTATGTGCAAATATATGTCCATATAAAACTTTGCACATGGCTGTAGTCAGATAGTTGCATATTCACAATTGCCAAAAAAATAGAAACAACCCAATTGTCCTTTAACTAATGAATGAAATAACACAAGTGATATATATCTACATTATGGGATATTACTAAGCAGTAAAAAGAAATGAAGTGATGATATATATTAAACATTGATGAACCTTGAACACATGAAAGAAGCCAGTCACAAGAGATCATGTATTTTCTAATTATATATCTGTGGAATCAAGGCAATGATGACTTCATAGAATGAGTTATTCATATTCTCATTTTGTTCATATATCATTTTCCTAAGTTCGTATCTTCCTATAGTTATTTGAGCCTTTTTAAAACTTTTTTTTTTAAGTTGTCTTGTCTAGTAAGTCTAGTGTCTTGGCTTCCTTAAAGATGGTTTCTGTTGATTTATTTTGTCCCTTTGAATGGGCCATGCTTTCCTGTTTCGTTATATGCCTTTGATTTTTGGTTCAAAAGAAAGCATTTAAGCACTGTAATACAGTAGCTTTAGAAATCAGATTCCTATCCTTACCCAGAGTTTGGTTGGTTGTTTGGTTGGCTGGTAGGTTGTTGTTGTTGTTATTGTTGTTGTTGTTGCTGTTGTTGTTTATGAAAGGGGCCTTCAATCATCCTACTGTGAAAGCTTAAGGATATCTCAAGTCTTCTCTGGGACTATGTTTTTGGTCTTGTGCCATTGTTTTTTAAATTCCACCATATATATTGTTGCTTCTGAACATATGAGTCCTTAAGTGTCTGGCTCCCAAAAGGAGAAAAAAAGAAAAAAGAAAAGAAAAACAGATGATGCTCCTTTGTATTCCAGCCAATAGAGGGCTGAAAGAATGGTGGCCAGCCTCTGCAATTGCACTTAATAATCAAAAGCCATAATCGGCTATCAGAACAGTTAACTCCAATATTTGGAGTACAAGGTCTTTATTCCTCAACCTGTCTCCAGCAAGCACACTAGAGCATGGCTGCCTGTAGGGGTTGGAGGACATGGAATGGGTGATGGTTACTATGCTAAAAGCTGACATTGATGGAAATTAACCACAATTTGCCTCCAAGTTTTCTCCTGAAAGCTGCCAGCATTCAAGTAAATTTCTGAGTTCCCAAATAGTCAACTTCTGACGGTTTCTGCCAGTATAATTGCTGTCTAGGTGGAAAGAGCAATTCTTGGTGCTTCCTACTATGCTATTTTCTTACATCAATCTTGGTTGTAGCCTTTTATGAGATATGGAACTATAAAACCCAGCAAAGCTGTACCTGGATTACTGACCCACAAAAATGGTGGAGTACTAAATGGAATAAATGTTTGTTTCTAAAAGCATCAAAATTCTAGATTAATTTAATACCTAACTAATAGATTATTAAAACATATGCTTCTGTTTTACTTATATATTATTATATATAAGTATAACGCACTTATTATAAATTGTTATTTTTATATTTAGTGTACAATATATGTACTGAGAATATGGTATGAAATTATATATCATATAACATTTAATTATTAATATATACTATGTTTTATAGTATGTTCTATATAATATATAGAATACATAGTTATTATTATAATGTTCTACATCAGTAATATATAATAATTAATATAATGTCATTAAATATTAGTGATATGTCATAGAAAAGTTGTTAAGCTCTTATATTTCTTTTTTGAATCAAAATTATTAAGCTAGTCTGATTTACCCAAAGATTCACCTTACCTATGTGAATTTAGGTTCTACACTATATCTGAGAAGACAGTTAATGTAAAAAAAAATTTTTCTTAAAGGTATAGAATATTTGGAGCATAAAGTTTCGTTTTTTACACTTTATTTTAATTTAGGTAATATTTTATTTAGGTAGGTGTTTATCTCCACAAATGGGTCAGAACACACAATATCATTTATTAATATCTATTAGAAGCAAGAAAATATTTCACACTCACCAAGCAGAAGTAAACACTTCCCTGAATTGCAGGTATCACATACACACGCATATAGAGAGCTTGTTATAAACTTCAGCCATAGGTCAAAAGAAAACACAAAAACTTACCTGCTCAGATTTCAGTCTTTCTCCTTTCCAGTGACCATGGAAGTCCTAACTGGTTTTCATTCACAGGGAAACAAACATCCAAACAAATGAAAAGCCTAAAATACTTTATCTTTTATATCATCCATTAAAGACTTGATCTGCCTCTCCAGTGAAAAGTACACTTAATCCCCATCACCCTGAAACCCCCAATCACTGCTACCACAGATAGAAAATAGTTTATCACTAAATGAGTGGATCAGGAAAACACACTCACAACCGACACACAGTCATTACAAAACACACAGACATAAACACACACAAAGTGGAAACTCAGCAAAGTCACAGCTCTACGGCCATTTGGGATTCATTTTAAAAGGTGAGAAAAGACATTTGATCTAAACAACTTTATACAGCAATGAACATATATAACAAACTTATGCCAAGTATTTTATTCAACTCGTAATGAGGAAACCAGTTAATGGTTAAAACCAGTACATATGAGAATCTGACTTATGGAGATTTATATTCTCTACTGGGCAAAATTGATATCTGGGCACAAGAATCATTTGCATTTTCTGTGGGCAGGAAAATTTTCCATTGTTTAAGTTAACTATAATTTAACTTTGACCTTATAAGGTGTAAAATAGCCTAGGCACTAGCCAATCAATCTAAAGTAGACACCCCTGTGGAAACACAATCTCTGGAGAATCTGCCAGAAAGTGCCCATCATTCTTCTGAAAAGACTTTCAATCATTTCTTTTGCCAATCTCCCACAATTTTATCAGGAACTATTAAAAAAAAAACGATCTAAATGGGTAAAACTTTGATGAAATGAATTTGCATATTATTAAGAAAGACTTCAAATGGAGAAACAAAGCTACCAAAAGGAGATGGGACTTGCCAACCCTTAATTAGCTGTTTGCTAATTAAGAAACTATTTTATTTGTCAATATTAATTTAGAATATTCCCCTCACTTTCTCCCTAAGTTTTCCAAATATATGTGGTCAGCAGAGATGTACATGTGTTTGTTTTGGTGACTTTTATAGCCCAGAACTCACAATGGTGTGAATACCGAAAATAAACCAGAGTTTATTTTAGAAAGAAGACAGAGGGCCTTACAGCACTAGAGACCCTCTTCTCTAACAGTTCTCTGCTGTATGAAACTGGACATTCCAACCTTATATTAGAATCCAAAGACCAAAAGCTTAACCAAATGACTTGAATTTGGTTCACAGGGAAACAAACATAGATTGTGAGACCGTTGTGTTTGGCTAAGGCTTTAATTCATATGTAAGGAACTTAATTTAAAAAGGATAGCTGAGACAAAGACAAATGTTAATGAACTATCAGCATAGCTGGTAATCAGATATGACAAAAATCATAGAGGTGGAATATAATGCCTAAAACTAAGAAAATATCCTATTAGAGGAAGTTGCTTGTGAAAGAGAAAGAGGTGTATCATTTGAATAGCTACAGATGTAGAAGGCAAAATAAAGTCACTATAAATTAACTACAGCACTTCGTAGTTGTGCAACCTTGGGATCATGAGCCAGCAGATAGTACCCTCGGCACCCTGCATCTTGATGAAGCTGCAACACTTGTCTGCCCTGGGTGGGGCCAGCCTCGGGGCCAGGCACATCGGGCACCTCCTCCCTATGGACTATACTGCCAATGCTGTTGCCTTCTACTCCCACACCTTCTCCTAGGGCCTGGCCCTAGCTCCACCTCTCCAAACCCAGTGGACACTGGGGGCTGGAAAGGAGGAGGCTTTTTTTCATTTTCCTCTTTTTTTTTTTTTTTTTTTAAGAAAAGCATATACAAGAAAACAAATGCACTTTACTAAAAAAAAAAATGGACTTGGCAGACCATTTCTGCAGTGGGGATTGGTAGTTGCTCTAGAGGTCCCACCTTCATGGTGATGCCATAAGGTAGCTATGGCTTTAAATCGCTAGGATGGTACTGTTGCTAACAACTAAAAGCATTAAATAATTGAATAATTGATATCAATAATAGCTACCGGCCACAGATTCTCAAGAAAACGTGAGGTTGGAATTTGCTGTTAGGTTTACAGGTTTCAAAGTAAGGGAAAATTTAGCCCATTAAACTCTGTGTTTAGTTACTTAAATTATCAAGGATGGGCACCTATTTTATTTTAGAGGCATTATTGAATGTACCTCTAAGTGGGGAGTGAAAGTCTGATAGGGTAAGGCAGGAGCATAGGTCTGTCTTGATACGCAAAATAGTTGATATGCTCTACTGCTAAAGTCTCTGGGCCCCGGAGAAATAGATAATATCATTGAAAACTATCAAGTTTATTATTTGTAAATAGAACAGAAAGGTGAACTCCTTCAGGCTTACATTATCTATCTGGTCCAACTGAATACAAGTAAATAAGATCAGCTAAATTGGGTTATCCTTGTTTGTTTGAGACTTTCCCTGTATTAGCACTGAATGAAAATCCTCTGCCCCAGGAGTTCTCTCAGTACTGAGCAAAAACAGGATGGTTTTTCACTAATGAATTGGGCTGTTCTGAAGGCAGGTGAGAAAAATAGTGGATTTTACCGCTTTCCTGCTCAATCTCATATTTCTTCCAAAGGACAAAGTTCGTAACAAAAGGGACTATGAGCTAACACCTGTCAGGATTCATGTACACATGTAGTAATACGATTAGATGCACTGAAAATTGAAGTGCATCTCTGAAGAGATGTTCCTCTTCAGAGCAACAATCAACTTGCTTTATTATCAAGTAGTCTTCATATGGGCCATTAAATGTTTTAACATTTCAACAAGAGTCCATGCCCAAGATAATTTGTTCACTAACATGATGAAATAAATAACTTTATTTTTGAATTGTTGCCACCTTTGTTTTTGTGTAATGTCATCATAAAGAGATAGAGGGGAATTAAAACCATTGCAAGTCTCACAATGAGCCTTTAAGGAAAGTGTAGATCATGCTGCCTACCCTTGGAAATGCACAATTAACTGTTCTTGACATCGCAGAACATTATCATAACATTAACATTCTAGCCTCTTGTAAAGTATTTTGCTTATTTGATGTCTTAAATCTATTGCTGGATCTCTTTAATGACTTTAGTTATGCACCTAGTAAATAAGTACTTCTTTATGGGAGTATTGCATAGATTTCCCTTTAACATACAGCTAACTTGAAAGGGCAGTTGTTCAATGATTCATATCTGGGTGATTATTTTGCAGCTAATAACCTGCTTCTCTAAGGAATAAACCTGTACTTTGAACCATGATGATTCTTAAATCAAAAGTAGCAAAACCTGTGGGGAAAACGACATTTATAGTTGAAAATATTGATTTATGTATGCCAGACCCCGGTTTCAGGTGTTATTACATTTCACATGTATGAAATAAGAAAATGAGTTTGCAACAGTAGAACTTACTATTTGGAATGAATTGGACTTGGGGAATTAAAAGAAGAAAGACTTTACACCTCAACTGTGAATTTCACTCTTAGGGTTATCTTTTTAAAAAGAAACCATAAGAGACAATTTTCTTCAAAAAAATGATACAGGCTCTATAAATATCTTCAAGTATTACACTGAAAGGTTTGCAATATTAATCATTATTCCATGTCATATTTTATTATTTATTTCAGTTATCCCATATAACTATTACTGCCATTCAGCAAACCTGGTTATTAGGTTTCAGTTTTGGTTTGGTTTGGTTTGTTGGCCCAGGCATAAACTAAACAAAACCTCTGCCTGAGGAACCACAGATTATGGCTGGCTACTTAAGAGATAGCATTTACACATTTGAACTTGAACCCTGTTCTAGCCATGACATTAGCAAGGAAATCATCTTACAAGGGAGAAACCATTTTATCAGGGACAATTTAAATGCTTCAAGATATAGTTAACTATCACCTGTACTCAAGATTATATGTTGTAATTAAATGACAATTTAACTAAATACAATGAAAAAAACTGCTAGTCAAAGTCTGCTGATATTTTTACAGTTTGATAATATGCAACACAGTATATATAAATTCTGTAACGGAAAAAAAGTTGTGTGTTAAGTCAGCAACCATGTTTCACTTAGGGAGGTCAATAAATTTATTTGAAGATATTCTCCATCTTTACATGGACCTCTTAGCAAAATATGTACATACACATCATCCTGAAAACAGAAATGGATATCAATAGAAAGAACTCTATAACTTACACAGGTCCAGAGTTTTAAATTAATCATCTATTTCTGTGTAGTGTTATTATTAAAAAGGAATTGAAGGCTTTTGTTTTTTTGTTTTGTTTTGTTTTTAAGTTTTCTGACACTGAGGTATGTATATTTTGTTTAGGGCAACTTGTAGTGAAATTAGTAATTTAAAACTAGTGAGGAAAGGAAATAAATAAATTGACTTTTAAACCCTTCTTAGGAGCCAAGATTTTTAGATATATTCTTTAATTTTTAGAGAAATCAATAAATCAGACAATATTTGGCCCCTTGAAGTAAGAGAAACTAACATGCTAGGGGTCATATATTTTATATAAGACAAACAACACAAAACATGTTTTTTTCAGATTCCAGAGTCCATCTTTTATTTATCCAGGTAGAACCGCAATGAGCTATAGTCTTTGCATTGTCATAATTTCAAAGAATTAATACAGTTATATACATTTGAGTATGTGTCTCATTGCAAGAATGAGATGCATACATGTTTGAATGACAAGCTTGAGACATGGGTCATTCAGGCATATGTTTGAATGAAGGAGTAGAGGATATACAATCCCAGTCATTTTTCAAGGTGGAGATTTTATACCTGCCAGTAGAATCCATTCTCACTGGATTTATTTGATGCAAAAATAATCCTCAGTTTTCAGAATCATGGTCATTGCCCCTCAACCACGGTTTGAGTTACACCTGGTCAGCCATCATCCAGAAGCGAATGACCCTCCTGGTATATTGTCAGCAGGTCAACAGTAGACTAACACTACGTCACAATGTTTATGTCACCTCACTTCATCTCATCATGTAGGCATTTTAGCATCTCAAATCATCACAAGAAGAATGAATACAGTACAATATTTGAGGGACAGAGACAACATTCACATGACTTTTATTACAATATATTGTTATAATTGCTCTATTTTATCATTAATTATTGTTAAATCTCTTACTCTGACCAACTTATAAGTTGAACTTTATCATAAATATGCATGCATAGGAAAAATAATTATATATATAGTATATTTATTTAATACTATAAAAACAATTCGGTGTGTGTGTGTGTGTGTGTAGGTGTGTGCACGCAGGCACATATGTATATTCAGTACTATTCCGTTTCAAGCATCCACTGAGGATAAAGGAACTTAGCCCCACACACATGGAGAAAGGGGGATGACTATACTGGAGATTTCTTAAGGCTGAACCGGGAGGCACTAGTTGCTACAAAACTGTTATGTGCCCTCCAAGCCAAGGTGATACCATAGAATAGAATGATGCAGAAACATTCAGTAGGCAAAGACTGCTTTTTGTATATTTTTTCCCAGCAAACAAAAAGAATTTGTATTTATTGAGACATATTTTTCTGCTTATAAGATATGAACAAATACTATATGAATAAATTTAGTATATTTAATAGTATAATAACACTTATATATAATAACACTATTATTACTTATATAATAAATTAAAAATAGTCATGCTACTATGTAAACATTTTTTTTCTAGAATCAAAGAAGAGAGAAATTCTGCTCTTCTTTTACCACTATTAGCCATCAAACTTTGGGAGGAATGTCTATCATGGACATTTCCAGTCTGTTACCAAGTTGTGAAGTTTTAAAGTCACAGCCACCCCAAGCTGATCTTGCCTTAGCACCTTGTTCTGTTGAATATACCAACAGTCTCACTGACACTACATGAGTTCTCTTTCTTTACCCTGACTGAAGATAATAGGGTAAAGTTGAAATATATAAAAATTACTCTAAGGAAAAATGAATGATTTTGTGCCAGCGACCTAAACTTTCTCGGCTTCAGGATATTCACCTGTAAAATGAGCATTGATGTATATCCTTCAAGAATTTATTGTGAGATTAATGAGATAATTTATTACAGTGACTGGCCCAGGTTGCAACAGAGTATTTCTGTCCTCTAAGATAATTTTCTACCAACCAATTTATGCCTGCATTTCATTAAAATATACTGGCTCTTTTAGGTTTTCAATTCAGATATTAAATATTTCAATGGCAAATGTTTGTAATTGATTTTTATATCTATTTTACATTATAATATTTAAAATACTTATAGTTATAACCATAAGTGTATTAGATAATTTAAAATGATTCATTAGGCAGTCAGTGAAATTGTTGTTACTTCTATACAATATAAACAAAGAGGTTGATAAATCAAAAACAATGAATTATAATTTACAAGAATTTTTATCATCACAGAAAATCAGAATAAAATAGAGTGCAGTGACTTGCAATCATATATTTATGCTCTACCTTCCTTGTAAGTAATCAAGTTTGATTATTTTCCTTTTAACTTACTGATGGAAGACTATAGTGTACCCGATATATCTATAGGTAAGAAGCCATTTGAGGAAATTCTTATTCCGCTCTCAAAATGAATCATTCTTGTATTATCTGAGACAATGAAAGGTGATAAATTCCCACATATAATGCACATGTCAAAGTCTATGCTTCTAGTCATTTCTATGTCCACTGCGTAAGTTCTAAGAATCATAACTTCAGTTTCTTCAATAAAACAACAACTTTCAGCCTTCACATATTGTCATTTCTCATTATATTAATATTTAAATAGTTTATTAGTAGTATTTATTATTTAGAGAATGATTTTTAAAAAAATCCCTGAGGACATTATTTACTTTCATATCATCAATTGATATTTACAGTTTAGAGAAGATATGCTTGGATTATACTTTCATTCTCCCACCTATTCTTTCATCTATTTCTGTCAAACAACATGGTAATGGAAACAAACTCCATGGGGAAAAATTGGTGTATATGCACCACACACATTTGTAAATATCTTACACGTGCACAATAGCTTCAGAAGTTTCCATTGGTTTTTGCTTTATTATATATTTAAAGTTCTATTATTAGATATTTAAACAAACTAGTTCATTAGATAATCTGGATGGATGAAGTCTTTATCATTATGAAGTGATCCACTGTATCCCTAGTAATATGTCTTGTTCTTAGGTATAGTTTATCTGATACTAACAATCTTGGTTGGTATTTGGCTGGTATATATTTTCTCATTTTATATTATACGTATCTGTATATATTTAAACCACTTTATTGGAATAGTGTGGTCTTTTTTTCCCTTTTATCTGACAACGCTGTTCATATTCATGATGCCATATTTTTGTTGTTGTTTGGTCTTTACTTTTATCATTACTATCCCATGACTGTATTTTAATTAGTGTGTTTATATTTACATGCTTTGGTGTAGTGGCCACTAGCTATGTGTGACTGTTGAGCTTAGAAATGTTGCTGAATTAATTACAGAAATATGTGCTATAAGTGTAAAATGCCCTTCATATGTCAATGATGTAGAATAAAATGCAAACTATATCATTGATGATTTTTATTGATTACATGTTGAAATAATATTAAACAAAGTCTTAAATATATAAAAATTAAATTAACTTTTTCATTCCTAATGTGGATAACAGAAATATTTAAATTATATTATTTAAATTAAATTAAATTATGTTTTAATTCAATTGTTTTGGTTTAGGTCACTGATGTTTAGGGAAATGATTTATCTTTTGTGCTATTTCTGGCTTCATTTTACTTTGAATATACTATTTTTTTAAGATTTTATTTATTTGTTCATGAGAGACACAGAGAGAGAGAGGCAGAGACACAGGCAGAGGGAGAAGCAGGCTCCATGCAGGGAGCTGGACGTGGGACTCGATCCTGGGACTCCAAGGATCACACTTGGGCCAAAGGCAGATGCTAAACCACTGAGCCATCCAGGGATCTCCCCAGAATATACTATTAAACACAATAAATGTCAATTACCTTTTAAATATATTAAAAATAAGGAACCATTAAATATAACCATTAAATATATTAAAAATAAGGAACCATCTACCATTCATGACGTTATTCCTTCAACTGTGTATATACAAATTTATACTTGGGGTTATTTTCCTTTTGCTTGAAAGACTTTTTAAAACATTCCAGTAAAAGGTCAATTAATAAAGAATTCTCCCAGATTTCATTTCTCTAAACTCTTTTATTTACCTTTATTTAATTTTTTTTGTTTGTTTGTTTGTTTGTTTTTTTTACTGGGTATGGAATTATGGGTATAAAATTCTTATCTTTTCTTCCTCCATATATAATGTTTGGTTTTGGTTTGACTGCTTTAATAGATTCTTTTTATTAGTTGTTTTCAGCCATTTGCTCTATTAGTGGTTTATTTTACATTTTTTCTCTTGAAGTTATTTTACCTTTTTGTATTTGGGGTTTTATAGTTTCCACTATTTTTAGAAAATAAAATATCTGTTTTTTCCTGTTAATGTTTTGGGGTTTTTTGTTGCTGTTTTTGGGGTTTTTTGTTGTTGTTGTTATTTTGGGTTTTTTTGTTTTTGTATTTGTTTTTCAGAAAGAAGGGGCAGAGGCAGAGGGAAAGAGAGAGAGAAAATTTTAAGCAGGCTCCACGCCCAGCAAGAAGCCCCTTGCAGGGGTTCCGTCTCACCACCCTGATATCATGACCTGAGCCCAAATCAGGAGTTGGGTGCTGAACTGATTGAGCCACCCAGGCACTCCATGTTTATTCTTTAAGTTACTTTATTTTTCATATATAGAAGTTCCATCCATGTCCTTTCTTATCTTTTATTTTCTACCTCACTCTGTTCAAGTTTTCCTTTACATCCCTGAGCATAGTTGTAACATTTATAATAGGTATTTTAAAGTCTTCTCCTATTTTATCTTCTTTCTAATTGTTATTAATTTTTTATCTGTTTATATTTTATATTTTATTGCATCTTTACTAGCTGACTACTTTTGTTTGGATGTTATACTTCATGGATTTTGTGTTTTGAGTGTTGTATTCACAAATATGGACTTTGTTCTTGCACACACATAACTTAGTGAAGAACAGTTCCATCTTTTAGAGACTCGCTTTTCCATATGTTTAGGTGAGTCTGTTGTACTCTTACCCTAGGTCCAACCTAGCCCGGGTACTAGGGCATGGCCCTCTGTGGGTGTCTACTCAATGCCCTGTCTTTACGAGATTTCGTTTTTCTTGCTGCTGGGATTAGAAACTCTTCCTAGCCCCACACACTCTGAGAATGGTGTAAATTGCTTATTCATGGGTGGTTCTATCCTTGATCTTGGGGACTTTCAAGTTCCAGCTTTATGCACAGATAGTACTTAACATGTAAGTGGACTCCTCATATTTCTGGAGCTCATTCTGTGTTTAGCTATCTCCTTTATGGGACTGTACCCAGAATAATCTAGCTTCTAGTCTTTTTCAAAACAGGATCTTTGTCTCTTTAATTCAGAGAGACTGGCAAGGCTGTTGGGGTTTCAACTCCTTCTCAAGACTCAGCAACTTCTGCTATACATTGGCCAGTCTGAAGACAGTTCTTTCCAATGTTTCATTCAGTTTTCTATATATTATATGTAGGGTGAGAGGGCAATTCCAGTTGTCATTAAACTTCTATGAAAGAAATGAAATCTTAAAATTTTCAACTATGAGGTTTTCACTGACTTTATCATGAGATGGCATCTGCATTTAAAAGACTGTTATGCCTGGGAGCCTTTCCCCTAAGATCAGGAACAAGACAGGGATGTCCACTCTCACCACTGCTATTCAACATAGTACTAGAAGTCCTAGCTTCAGCAATCAGGCAACAAAAAGAAATAAAAGGCATTCAAATTGGCAAAGAAGTCAAACTCTCCCTCTTCACAGATGACATGATAATGTACATAGAAAACCCAAAAGACTCCACCCCAAGATTGCTTAAACTCATACAGCAATTCAGTAGCGTGGCAGGATACAAAATCAATGCCCAGAAATCAATGGCATTTCTATACACCAACAATGAGACTGAAGAAAGAGAAATTAAGGAGCCAATCCCATTTACAATTGCACCCAAAAGCATAAGATACCTAGGAATAAACCTAACCAAAGAGGTAAGGATCTATACCCTAAAAACTACAGAAGACTTCTGAAAGAAATTGAGGAAGACACAAAGAGATGGAAAAATATTCCATGCTCATGGATTGGAAGAATTAACATTGTGAAAATGTCAATGTTACCCAGGGCAATTTACACGTTTAATGCAATCCCTATCAAAATATCATGGACTTTCTTCACAGAATTAGAACAAATCATCTTAAGATTTGTGTGGAATCAGAAAAGACCCTGAATAGCCAGGGGAATATTAAAAAAGAAAACCAGAGCTAGTGACATCACAATGCCAGATTTCAGGTTGTACTACAAAGCTGTTATCATCAAGACAGTGTGGTCCTGGCACAAAAACAGACACATAGATCAATGGTACAGAATAGAGAATCCAGAAGTGGACCCTCAACTTTATGGTCAACTAATATTCGACCAAGCAGGAAAGACTATCCACTGGAAAAAAAGACAGTCTCTTCAATAAATGGTGCTGGGAAAATTGGACATCCACATGCAGAAGAATGAAACTAGATCACTCTTTTGCACCATACACAAAGATAAACTCAAAATGGATGAAAGATCTAAATGTGAGACAAGATTCCATCAAAATCCTAGAGGAGAACACAGGCAACACCCTTTTGGACCCTGGACACAACAACTTCTTGCAAGATACATCCATGAAGGGAAGAGAGACAAAAGCAAAAATGAATTATTGAGCCATCACTAAGATAAAAAGCTTCTTCACAGCAAAAGAAACAGTCAACAAAACTCAAAGACAACCTACAGAATGGGAGAAGATATTTTCAAATGACATATCAGATAAAGGGCTAGTATCCAAGATCTATAAAGAACTTATTAAACTCAACACCAAAGAAACAAACAATCCAATCATGAAATGGGCAAAAGACATGAACAGAAATCTCACAGAGGAAGACATAGACATGGCCAACAAGCACATGAGAAAATGCTCCACATCACTGGCCATCAGGGAAATGCAAATCAAAACCACAATGAGATACCACCTCACACCAGTGAGAATGGGGAAAATTAACAAGGCAGGAAACCACAAATGTTGGAGAGGATGTGGAGGAAGGGGAACCCTCTTACACTGTTGGTGGGAATGTGAACTGGGGCAGCCACTCTGGAAAACTGTGGAGGTTCCTCAAAGAGTTAAAAATAGATCTGCTATATGACCTAGCAATTGCCCTGTTGGGGATTTACCCCAAAGATGCAGATGCAGTGAAATGCTGGGACACCTGCACCCTGATGTTTATAGCAGCAATGTCCACAATAGCCAAACTGTGGAAGGAGCCCCGGTGTCCATCGAAAGATGAGTGGATAAAGAAGATGTGGTTTATGTATACAATGGAATATTACTCAGCCATTAGAAACGACAAATACCCACTATTTGCTTTGATGTGGAGGGACCTGGAGGGTATTGTGTTGAGTGAAATAAGTCAATCGGAGAAGGACAAACATTATATGGTCTCTTCATTTGGAAAATATAAAAATTAGTGAAAGGGAATAAAGGGAAAGGAGAGAAAATGAGTGAAAATATCAGTGAGGGTGACAAAACATGAGAGACACCTAACTCTGGGAAATAAACAAGAGGTAGTGGAAGGGGAGGTGGACAAGGGGTTGGGGTGACTGGGTGATGGGCACTGAGGGGGGCACTTGGTGGGATTAGCACTAGGTGTTATGCTAAATGTTGGCAAATTGAGCTCCAATAAAAAAAATTAAAAAATAAAAAATAAAAGAATGTTATGCGTATTTAACATTTTAAGTTACTTTGTAACAAGGCAGTTTTAGAGATATTAAATCAGCACATATCCAGACTACAGCAAACTTTTCAAAGCAAATAATGGTAGCGATAATGTTTAGTAAATTTATAACAGTGATTATCCAGGGGTAGTAGCCTGAATCAGCAGAAATTATTGAAGATTTTAATTTTTTACATTAAATAGAATTTGGACTTTGCATCTGTTGGCTCCTTCTATACCTACTTAATAGTCTTTCCTCACTTTTCCCTATGTCTCAGTCCAAGTGATTTTATTTTATTCTCCAGGAAAAAGGATTACTATCAATATTTACTTTAAAACTTTGCTTTTTTAATTTAACCTGATGTTTTGCTTATCCCAAAGCTACTCTTTTAATTTTCAAAAATAATTTTACAGATCAAATTATTTTTTAAAGCTTTATTTATTTATGAGAGAGAGAGAGAGCACAAACAGGGAGAGGAACAGAGGAGACAGAGGGGAAGCAGACTTCCTGCTGAGCAGGGAGCATGACATCCGGCTGGATCCCAAGACCCTGAGATCATGACCTGAACCAAAACCAAGTCAGAGGCTTAATCGACTGAGCCACCCAGACACCCCTTAAATAATTTAATATTGACTGCTTCTTTATATTATCACTCTACTGCTCCAATTTCTTCTCAGAGTGCATTTCCTTTTCCCTATACATGAAATCACTCTGATTTACCAATCACACTACTTCTTTATTTCCCTGGAAACATACATACATAGACCAATAAGCAAATTTTGCTTATTTTTTATTCCATATTTGCTGTTTTCTTGCAGTCTACTCTAGATTATAAGCTTCCTGAAGACCAAGACTAGGTCTGTCTCCTTGACCACGACATGCACAGTGGCCTTTATATTGCGTGGACAACATGTGCTCAACAGTTATTAGTCACATAAGTCAATACCCGAATAGGAAAAATCTTAACAAAATAACTCATCTTCCAGCCAAAGTGATTCTTCTCTGTAAGCTATACCTAAAGTTGACTTAACTTCCATTCACGCATTATTGAAAGCCACATGCCTTCTCAGACATTTCTAAACAAATAGATCAAATTTAAGGTAATAGTATCAAAGTCCCGCCAAGAAGGGGACCTCTTGCCTCGGCTGAATTAATTTTATTTAGGACCATTCTCAGTATTCTACATGCATTATTCCATTTTTTTAAGATTGTATTTATTTATTCATGAGAGACACAGAGAGAGAAGAGAGAGAGAGAGAGACACAGGCAGAGGGAGAAACAAGCTCCATGCGGGGAGCCGGATGTGGGACTCGATCCAGGGTCTCCAGGATCACACCCTGGGCTGAAGGCAGCGCTAAACCACTGAGCTACCTAGGGATCCCGCATTATTACTTTTATATTCTCCATTGTCCAGAGAGAAAAGAGCATTTTTACTTTTTAATGGAAAGATTCATAAATAGTTAACATTTTTAAACAGTACATGTATACACTTTTGCTGAAATAAGTAATTTTCGTAAAAGGCACATTCCCCTGTAGATAGCTTTAATGGATACATGGAAGAGATCTATAACTTAACAACTACATATAAAGTTGAATATTACACACGCCTGTTCTTAAAAACTTGTTTGATGTTTCGCTCAAATCAACTTTTACCCTCCCACCATGTTGTTCTATGTTGTTCTTCCTTGTTTTCTCAATCTCCATGTGTCTTCTCTGTTCTTCCACCACATCTTAGCCAGAAAGCAACCAGCTAAACAACCAAATGACTAGTCAGTCAACCAACTAAAAAACCCCAAATCCCCCCATGCTCTTAATTAGATGAAACTGATTGGTTTTGGCACCCTGCTCTCAATTACAGTCCAGGCTTCAGGCCTCTTTCCAGGTGTCCAAAGAATCTAAAATCTCTGCAGTTACTGATTATCATGCTAACAGATCTTAATTATTTTTTTTATACAAAGACCATTCCTTTTGTTATTTTTTTTTTCAAAGACCATTCTTATATGGCTTTCCTATCTGAGTAGTAGGGACTGATACTTTACTCATCTAAATTTTTTTAAAAGTTTTTATTTATTTATTCATGAGAGACACACACAGAGAGAGAGGCAGAGACAAAGGTAGAGGGAGAAGCAGGCTCCATGCAGGGAGCCGGATGTGGGACTCGATCCGGGACTCCAGGATCACGCCCTGAGCCAAGGGCAGATGCTCAACTGCTGAGCCATCAGGCATCCCTACTCATCTAAATTTGATATAGAATTGGTTACAGGCTACATCAGGCTTTTAACAAATAGATCACAGACCATTATGGGAAAAGGCTTAAGGAATTTGTTAAGACAGGAACAGATAACAGATTGCAAAATGTTATAGAAAATTTAAAACTTAAAAAGGAAGGAATAAAGAAAACATAATAATAAGGAAGGAAGGAAAGAAGGGTAATAGAAAGGGAGAATGAAAAGACAGAAGGAAAAGAACAATAAAAATGTTCTCATATGGCTCATATGTTCTCATATGTTCTCATTGAAGTGAGTTTCGCATTGCAGATTTGGATGACAAAGTGGTCCGGACTCAATTATTGGATTTAGTAATCTTTGTGAATTTAAATATTTATTTAAATAAGCATGTATGCATTTGTCATTTGAATGATGTCTGAATATAATTAGAAATCATTTTCTTTTACATATTCATTTACATTCTGATTCAAATAAACAACTAACTTATAAAGTATGAATTATATAAAGCAGAGTACACCATATAATTAGGATGTATACTGTCAAGATGTGCCATAGGATTGGCTAGTGCTTTGAGGAACATACATGGATCATGAAAAGGTACAAATAACTTTTTTTTCAAAAAACATAACAAACTGTATGTGTACTGTTCTCAAATTTTAAGTATTCTACAACTTTGAGTAGGAAACTTGATTAATCAAAATCAGAAAATATTTAAATTTATGCCTAGCTTGAAAGCCTTGAATAGAATGAACGGTGTGGTTAATCAAAAAAGTCACATGTAAATAATACTTATAAATGATATGACATGGTTTGTCACCAGAAACATTTTCCCCTTCAAGACTGAGCTGTACTTTCCCTGGCTTCCAAGAGTATTGCCTGCTAAGGGTTAATAGATCAGACCCTCTTCAGGCATTGCCTTGGCTGAAGGGAGATGACTTACCAAATGCCAGTGATGGCAGCCTATAGATCAGTTTTGTTGAGTGACCATTCCAGTATTGGCACAGGACATATAAAACAAAGTGACTATGTTGTCAGGATGGAGGGTTTTTTATGGACCACACACATGGGTCCCCATTAACAAGGTTGGTAGCCCTTTTACCAATGAATGTCCTGCTTGCCAGCAACTGAACCCTTGACTGGGCACAGTGCCTCAAAGAGAACACCTAAGTACTTGGTGGCAAGCTGATTATATTTTTTTTCTTCTACTCCAGAAGGAGAAGCAATTCATCTTGATCAGAATCCACATATATTCTATTGTCTTTCTTGCCCATGGAGTCTTGTCAATCACTACTATCAGAAAATATAGAGATGTTGTGTTCCACTGGAACAGACAGGATTATTTACCTCACATGGGATCAAGAACACACTTACCACTCTCAGTGACTAACCTTGAGAATATTATAGGCTGAATGTTGCTGTTCCCCCAAAATTTATATACCAAAGTCCATTTCTCAGTGTGGTTGTATTTGGACATAGGGCCTCCAGGGAAGTAATTATATTAAATAAAGTCCTAAGGGTGGAGCCCAGATGTTATAGAATAGGTTTCCTTAAGAGAAAAGACACCAGAGAGCTAGCTTTCCCTTTTTGCATGCATCACTGAAGAAAGGTCACGTGAGCACAAAACAAGGAGGCCGCCTCGAACAAGCCAGGAAAAGAGATCTCTCCAGAAACTAAGCCCTACCAGAACCTTGTTCTTGGACTTGCCACCACCAAGAGCTGTAAGAAAATAAATTTTTGTTGTTTAACCCCCCCCCATTCTGTGGTATTTTGTTATGGCAACCTAAGATCCCTAAGATAAGTCATCCCCACATTTCTGGGCTTTATGGTTTTAGAGCTCCTGCTTACCATGGGGGCTGTTTGTAGGTTCCTTTTAAAATTTTAATAGGACCACCAATTGGAACAAGAGACCTGTGGACAAGGAGGGTGGACATTATCCTGGTAGGACAAATTAAGCTTGATCATCAGAAAGAGGAAGAACTGAGGCCTCACAATGGGATCAGGTAAGAATGGGTTTGGCACCTTTGATTCCTTGGATCATTTCTTGGAGTGCTCTGCCCAGGTGAGATGGAAATGTGCAAATGCGGCAACCAGACCTGGGTAGGGCATGGTGACCAGGGCCAAAGAATACTCAGGAATAAGAGCCTGGGTAAGCCTTCCAGGCCATTAAAACTACTAGTAAACAGTAAAAGATATGGAAAGGGCAATAGAGATGGAAGGTTATGAGTCAGTTGCAACTGGCAGGCTAGCTGCAGTGGCAGAGACTGTAGTTCATCTTGCTAACCATCCTCTTGTGAGCTTCCCCAGACAAAGAGACCAACCAGAATCTGGAGCTAACAGTTTCCAGAAGGGGTAAACTGATTATATGAAGTAAGTGAACACTGTGGTTGACCACATGATTTCTTCTTTAGTCCCAAGGTACTATTTCTTTTTCTGAAGGCTAAGATTCCTCCCAAGGGTGGGCCTGTATCCAATAACTGAAAGATACAAGGATGAAAAAAGCTAGTTCAGGAAATCTCTTGAGGGTCATCCCAGCGGTATAACTGCCCATGATGTTGATGAGGCTTCTGTTGTACTGAGTTACAGTTCAGCTGCTGCTGGCTACTCCTGTTTCCCTCCCTCCTTCACAGGTATAGTTCCCTAGATACTCCTTAATATCCCAGCTATGGAGAAATTTCCATCTCTAACAACCCAGAGTAAATAGTGAATAATTTACATGTCTGATACCTGTAGATTTGGAAAGAGTCCAATAAATAGTATCCATCTTCTCTCTCTGAGTTCTAAAGGGTAAAGAAGCAAAAATAGGACTCGAGCAGATAGAGATCAAAATAGCATTTCCTGCAAATGGCAAGTTTATAACTTAACTGCAAATGGCAAGTTTATAACTTAAATTTTTGGCAGCAAATGGTATTCTCATGCAACATTCAAAATTAAGCAGTCTCATCTTGTCCTAAGTTGGTTGTATACCTATAGGCTTCTTATTTTAGATAGATTTTCACCATAATTTAAATTAATGGAATAAAGGAGCAGAGAAGAATGCAACCTCTTTGAAAGCAAAGATTCCCAAAGAAGAAAAGAAATAGTTGAGCAAGATAGTTCCAGCCCTATGCGTTTATCCAATTTTATGATTTGTTCCTTATCCCCTTAGAAAAACATGGGTAACTTTTACAATTTTTTGAAACAGAAAGCTTGATAGAGATGTAAGATAAAGAATACAATTGCATTGACCCTGATTTTTCAGGTTTGGCAGGATCTGTGAATATGAGTGTTGACTCCCATACATAGAAAAATCTTTAAAAATCTTTTATTACCTACTTATTTGAGTACAGGAGATTCCCATGTGCACCTAGGGGTTATTCTTAATCTTCCACTTCAATACACATCGTTATATAGCTTGGTTTTCTGTAATAAATTTGACCAAAGCTTATCACAACACAAGAGGATACTCTGACCTCAACCTACATCTTAGTTTTTCCCGACAATCCAACATAATAATGAAGATCTAATGCCTTTTTTGTTCCTTGGTTCAGCTTTTTTCTTTTTATTATTACCTAGACTGCATTTTAAAAACAAATAAGCTACACTAACAATACTAATTCATTCATTCTGCCTCTCTAATTTTTACTTCTTTTGGATTTAGTTCATATTCAAAACTGTAGCTGTTATTTGAATAAAAGGAATATGTCAGTTCGTAGTTGCCTTTATTTTTCTTGAAGTCAATTAGCATTTATTTGTAGCACTGCTTTTTTTTCACAATGTTACCGCCATATTTAATCTCATTGTCTCTTCTGTATATTAAGGAAGGGTGAACAGTGAGTACCTAATTAAAACTTATAAAATAACTGAATGATGGTTAAATGAGTGATATTTCCTATGATCTTGGGTTATTAAAGTAAAAGTATTTTCAGTTGTTTAGGGATATTATCTTTGAAATAAGGAGGTAAAGAGATCCCTTGGTTAATGGTATACTGGAAGAAGCCAAAGTGTCGTCCCCAATATTTGCATACATGAAAAAGCATCAAATAAGAACGTATATTTTGGATAGTCTTTTTTGAGAAACTACTAAAAAGGAGCCATTTAATTACTTTAGTATAAACTCAGGAAAGGACTTTCAAATATATTATCTCTAAATAGCGGAATATTACAGTTGGGATGGACCAAAGAACACTACATTATGGTAGAAATAGCATGAGCTTTGAAATTGGATGATATATAGAGGATTTAACTCTCAATCTTTCTCAGCTGTGTCACCTTGACAAACTACTTAAACTCTGATTTTCATATCCTTTATTTTCAAAATGATAATAATAACTAAAGAAGATATGTGAAGGGCAAATAAGCATATAAAAAGACACCTTGCATCTAATATCACCAGTGGAATGAAAATATTGCTACACACTTTCAAATCCAGAGCTCTGACAAAACCGCATGCTGGTGACTATGTGGGGAGACAGGAGCTATCATTCAATACCGGTGGGAATGCAAAATGGCACAGCCACCTTAGAAGACCGACTGGCAGCTTCTTACAAAATTAAACCTACTCTATCTTATGATCCAGCAATCATACTCCTTGGTATTTACCCAAATGAATCAAAACCTATGTCCAAAAAAAGAAGAAAAGAAAAAAGAAACCAAAAACCAACCTATATGTAGATGTTATACCAACTTTCTTCATAACTGCCCAAACTTGAAAGCAACCAGTAGGTGAGTGAATAAACCTGGTATATCCATACAGTGCTACACTTGATCTTAGCCAAAAGGCCAAGAAGTGAAATAGCCACACAGTGGAATACTATTCAGCACTAAGAAAGAATACACTATCAAGCCATAAAAAGACATGTAAGAAATGTAAGAACCTTAAATGCATGAACCTTAAATGCATAATTTCTTTCAGTGAAAGAAACCAATCTGAAAAGGTTACATAATGTAATTGCAACACTATGACACACTTGAAGAGGTAAAATTATGGAGAGACTAGAAAGACCAGTGATTACCAGGAGTTGGGAGAAGGAGAGATGAATAGGTGGGGCATAGAGGATTTTTAGGATAGTGAAACGGACTCTGTATGATACTATAATGATAGATACACGTCATTATACATTTGTTCAAACTCAGTATATCCAGCACCAAGCATGGATCCTAATAAAAACTGAGGACTCTGGGTGATAACGATGTGTTAATGTAAGTTCACTAGTTGTAATAAATGAACCTCTACAGTGGAGAATGTTGGTAATGGGGGAGCCTATGCATGTGCGGAGGCAGAGGGGAAATAAAAAATCTCAGTACCTTCATTTTGCTTTGAACATAAAACTGCTCTAAAATACAACCTTACTGGGCACCTGGAGTGGTTCAGTGGTTGAGTGTCTGCCTTCAGCTCAGGTCATGATCCCAGAGTCCTGGGATCCAGTCCCACATCCGGCTCCCCAGAGGGAGCCTGCTTCTCCCTTTGCCTGTGTTTCTGCCTCTCTCTCTGTATCTCTCATGAATAAATAAATTTTAAAAAATTAAAATCTTAAAAATAAAAAAATTAAATCTTACTAAAAATGGTATTCAAAATGTTGTTATAATAATTAGATGTAATCATTTTAGTAAAATACCTGGCACAAATTAATTGCTTGATTCAAAGTCAACTAAATTATTTTATATTCTAAATTAATATACTGTGAATAATAGGAAATGCATTGATCACAATCCTTTCATATTTTTATTTCATTGTAGAAGTTTTACTCAAAATTCCTGAAGCCCTTTCTAACTGCTTTAATTCTGTTATATAAAATAATACTCTTTGAATGGTAATGTTTTAGCTATTATTTTCTAACTAAAAACAATTGTTATCATGAATAGCATGAAGAGTTTAAGAAATGTGTAAATTGTTTATTGAGGTATATGTTATGAAGAGCTCTTCGACATCAAACCAAAATTATCAACCTGAGAGAGTGGCTTCCTATTTCAAAAATAATTGAATATTAAATTTGTAATTAAAAATTAGTCAACTGTTTTGTGCCTATTGTAAACTTATTTTCAAACTTTAAAAGTTTTGTTAATATCTCCACATTTTGAGATGGGTAGGTTTGCTAAGGCTCAAATTGAGTTAGGCCTGGATTTGTTCTTTTCAATGTTGTTTAAAGATGCAATAAATCTTTTGTGTCTTTTGAATAAATTTTTGGCACTTCAGAATTTAAATTATCATTACTCATGTTATGATGACATGGAGATATAAATATAGATATGATTAAAATATATATACTATATGTAATATTAATGTACAAAACTATTTTTCCAAACTTTAATATTGTAACAATATATTTTTAAATTTTCCATGACTACTTTATTGCATCTTTCATTATAGTTTAATATCTTTGATAGATTTGGTTCTGTTTCCAAGCTATGTATTTTTCCCCTATTCTTTATGATCAGTTGCTTTAAAAAGTGGCCTCAATTCATCAGTGCTGTATATCCAAGACTTATGCAATGTCACTTTGCAGCTGCAGCTGTTATGGGGATGGAGTCTATTTTCCACCCCTTAAATTTAGGCTGGCCTTGTGACTTGCCTTGGAAAATAGAATGGAAGAGAGTGGTTGGTGGGTGTGCCAATTTTCAGCCTAGATCCAAAAGATCTTTTTGAGTTTCTACTTACTCTTTCTCAAACCCTTGCTAAATTTGGATAAGCCAATATTAAATTCCTGGATTATTGAACAATGCTGTTAGCTCAGCCTATACCAGCTAATACAGCCAAAGGGACAGCCAACCACTACACATGAGTGAAGTTATCCTAGCATAAACCTAGGCAGTTGACCTATCAAATACATTAGTGATTCTAGTCAGGTGATCTGAGCCTGTGTAAGTTCAGTAGAACCATCCAGTTGATCTGTAGACTCATGAGCAGTGCCAAATCTTAATATATATATATGTTTTTTAAAATATATATTTTTAATTCTATAAATCTCTGTCAGTTAAAATGCAAGAAATAATGGGTAGGGCTTAAGTATTTTAAGATCAAAATAAACCTTTTAAGTAACTTTTAGTTAAATAGATCTTGACACTTGATAAGATTGGAATCATATCTGGTACTCATTTTTCAAGATTGCTATAGGAAATTATTTATTCATTAAAATAAATATTAGGTTAATTGTATTTAATTAGTTTTATTTTAAGTGTGTATTTCATTCAGGTTCTCAGAGGGGATCTATAATAAACCAAGTTTGTTGAAATCAGGATGAAATTCTGTATTTCAATTTGTTCAAAGATTTTAAGTTCCTTTTTCAAAAGATGGGAAAAGAGATCTATACAAATGGCAGTCTCTATTGTAATAAATGATCTAGAGACAGATCCTGTGGCATATATCCTACAGTTATCTAATTATATTTCAGTCATTCATTCATTTCCATCTAGGTTTCCCATCTTTCTGAGAAAAAAAACAACAACAGCATAATCAGGATTTCCATAGTATTACTATAGTTGGAATACAATTATAAAGAATGTCCAGTAATATAATTAACATGATTATAAAATTTTAGAAGGGGAAAAAAGTTTTAATTCATCTGCCTTAGTTTGCTGATAGTGAACTGTTCAGATGTCAAGTGATTTGTATTAAGTAGCTGTTTAGAAACAAAGTCATGACTAAAACTAAGAGTTTATACACTTCACCCAATGTTCTGTATATAAATAGTAACTGTTAAGAGAGCTACTGCAGGCAAAGTAAATCCGCAACCAGAGAAGTGAGAATGTCTCTTTGGGTAATTCATTAAAGCAAAATCAAATACACAAATAATTCCTTAATAAAAACAAAACCCATTTTTAAAAAGGAGTTTTATGAATACAATCTGCAACAGTGTAAAGAATTCATAGTCCTCTGAAATAATTTGAGGATATGAAAAACTGTGCTCATAAATTTCTTAGCACATATTACTTTATTTTGTTAGTTACGGACATATCTTTTATCTCAAGAGTTTATTCCATGTCATTCTAATCTCCTTTAAAAGTACAAACATAGCCTTTAAGACCAATACATATATAACAATCACCCAGAAATTGCCATTTTTGGTCTATATGAGAGTATCTGATTTCATATATGCGATTCAAGTTGAAATTAATTTCAGGAATATTACTTTGAAGGCTCCTAATAATGTTACCTCATACATAAGCAACATATTTGAAAATAACAAATAAGGAAACATTTAATAATTCCAAATGGTTACTTAACTACTTCCAATTTAAAGTTATCTGGTATATATCATATCCCCAAATTTAAATTGTCAGATCAGACAAAAGCTGTGAGTAGTAGCAACTATGTAAACCTTTGCCTCTTCTTTTGGTTGTTTTTAAAATTCTAAAATCTCTCTGTACTTGAAGTACTCATCATATCTATTTGCAATATCAGAGTCATTTTTATTCCTAAACCTATCATGGTAGGACAGAGAGTAGATTAACAGCTTCATTACATCCATAGGGTGATAATTGGAATTAACTCTTACTGTTAATAAAGAGTTTCAAATGTGTATCAATCTACTTATATCATTTAATCAGTACCCCATTTCAAGAAAGACGGCAGTCAATAAATCAACTTGAATAGGCCGTTGATGGTCTATCTGTTTTGTGGGGGCACATTTCTCCTTAAAACCCAGCTAGTACTTGTCACACTTCCCATCTCTGACTAGGTCCTGCTGTATTTGGACAATTCTCCTTGAGAAATGTTCTTGCCTTCTGACTTTGAAGAGCTGTCTGCAATCCTTTTTTTCTTCTCCTTCCATTGCCATAACCCAACCGTAGTTTTAAATTATCTAGTATGAATGCCTGCTTTTATCTGAATATGTTTGCCGCCCCCCCCCCAATTCATATATTGCAATCCTAATGTCCATTGAGATGGTATTAGTTGGGGCCTTCAGAAGGTGCTTTTGTTACGAGGAGGAGCCCTCATGAATAGGCTTAGTGATTTTATAAACAGGTCCCACAGAGTTTACTAACCCCCTCCACCATGTGAGAATACACTATGTAATCTGTAACCTAGAAGAGGGCCTTGGCTCCTACCATGTGAGTATCCTGATCATGGATTTGTGGCCTCCAGAACTGCAAGAAATAAATGTCTGTTGTTTTTAAGCCACCCAGTCTGTTAATTTTGTTAGAGCAACCTGAATACACTATAAGAAAACACCTGTGCAAACTGCATCTGAATAGGCTGTGCGCATTAGGTGACTGGATTGCTCCCCTAAGTTTCCACTTCCATTGCTAAATCAATTTTCAAAATGACACCTTCCTTCTTCCGAGGCCATTTATCATCTTTATCATCTTTCTTCTACCTCTTCTAATCAAATTCTTATGTCACTGAAGTTTATTATGTGATATGTTGAACTGATTAAAGCAACTTAAGCTATAATATGATGTCACATTTCACAAGGAGGAGCTTTAGAATGCAGATGAGTTGATCTTTGACATAATGCATAAGATAAATGATTTGAGCACAAAAATCTAATGGTAGTTCTCAACTGACAGAAACTACTTGCTGCATCGTTCAATCAGGGTTGCTGATGAAGATGTATGCAGTCAATATTCATCAGTAAACACTGATTAAGCACAGCCCTGTGCTGGAGACTGTACTAGATAATAAGATAAAGAGCTCTAAAAAATGCTCATTAGACATGATAGTTTAGTCAACAAACCAACTAGCAATGATCACACATCGGCGCTAAGTACATAAAACATATACAAATAGGGTATCTTGGGAGCTCAGAAGTTATGCACCAACTCAGAATTGCCCTCAGGAAGTGAAAAAGAAAAATTTTGGAGATCGCTATCTGCATAGAGGTTTGAAAGGAAAATAGGGTTACCTGAAATGGTGTGAGGGCTAAGGTGGGGACGATATGCCAGTAGAATTTTTGTAACACACTAAGATGACACACCACTGACAACCCATTTTAGGAAGTTGCTCGTCAACCAACAGAGGCCCATTTAAAGCAGAAAAATTACCGACAGTAACTTTTGATAAGCTACATAATCTAGTAGTATAGAAAGCCCTTTGTATTTTCTAATAAAGAACCTGTGTGTGTATGTGTCAAATATAGTTCTAGCTTTTTCTGCCCCTGGACACTGCCGAGTAAGCATCACTATAGTCTCCCCTCCCACCACTGTCATGTCTAAGTCAGAGTCTCCCAGAGATCCTGAGCAGTTGCAGAAGCTCCTCATCAGAGGTTTGAGCTTTGAAACAACCGATGAGAGTCTGAGGAGCCATTCTGGGCAATGGGGAACACTTATGGACCGTGTGGTAATGAGAGATCCAAACACCAAGCACTCCAGAGGCCTTGGGTTTGTTACATATGCCACCGTGGAGTTGGTAGATGCAGCCATGAATGCAAGGCCACACAAGGTGGATGGAAGAGTTGTGGAACCAAAAAGGGCCATCTCGAGAAGATTCTCAAAGACCTGGTGCCCACTTAATCTTGAAAAAGATTTTTGTTGGTGGCATTAAAGAAGACACTGAAGAACATCATCTAAGAGATTATTTTGAACAGTATGGGAAAATTGAAGTGATTGAGATCATGACTGACCGAGGCAGTGGCAAAAATAGAGGTTTTGATTTTGTGATATTTGATGACCATGTGGACAAGACTGTCATCCAAAAATACCATCCTGTGAATGGCCACAATTGTGACGTAAGGAAAGCCCTATCGAAGCAAGAGATGGCTAGTGCTTCGTCCAGCTAAAGAGGCCGAAGTGGTTCTGGAAACTTTAGTGGTGGCCGTGGAGGTGGTTTTGGTGGGAATTACAACTTTGGTGGTGGAAGGAACTTCAGTGGTCGAAATGACTTCAGTGGCAGTCGAGGTGGCGGTGGATACAGTGGCAGTGGGGATGGCTAGAATGGATTTGGTAATGGTGGAAGTAACTTTGGAGGTGGTGGAATAACGATTTTGGCAATTACAACAATCAATCCTCAAATTTTGGACCCATGAAAGGAGGAAGTTTTGGAGGCAGAAGCTCTGGCCCCTATGGTGGTGGAGGCCAATACTTTGCCAAACCTCCAAACCAAGGTGGCAGTGGCGGTTCCAGCAACAGCAGCAGCTATGGCAGTGGCAGAAGATTTTGATTACTGCCAGGAAACAAAACTTAGCAGGAGAGGAGGGCCAGAGAAGTGACAGGGAAGCTATAGGTTACAACAGATTTGTGAACTCAGCCAAGCACAGTGGTGGCAGGGCCTCCCTGCTACAAAGAAGACATGTTTTAGACAATACTCATGTGTATGGGCAGAAACTCCAGGACTGTATTTGTGACTAATTGTATAACAGGTTATTTTAGTTTCTGTTCTGTGGAAAGTGTAAAGCATTCCAACAGAGTTTTAATGTAGATTTTTTTTTTTGCACCCCTGCTGTTGATAAATGTAAATAGCCTGATCATAACGCTGAATAAATGTGTCTTTAAAAATAAATAAAATTAAAAATAAGTAAATAAATATAGTTCTAAAAACAGTTATTTTATTACTACCTGTACAAATGAATAAGGAAAATCCACAGAATTTTGCCACCATATATCTCTAGAATTTAGTTTTACTTTGTTATTTTCAATTTTGGAATAATTTCTGAATTTGAAGTTAACATAATTTATTTTATTACTACCTATAATATCCCATGGCATGCTTTATTTCTAAATATTCCTAAAGCTTAGAGCAACTGTAATCCTTCACATGGTTCACATAAGAGGACATGAATATACTCCCATGAGAGCTAGTCTGATGTTTCTACTTATTTCAGTAGAGTTGCCTTTAGGCTATGATAAATACTTTTTATTTCTGGCTTTTGACACCTGTGATAGTTATATTAGGTTTCCTTCAGTCTAAACGAAGAATTACTGTGTTGAATTTTGAAAGCAGTAGAAATGGGAGAAACCCATAATTAACTACAGAGACAACTCTTTATTGTCCAAATACATTTGTAAGTTTAGAATTATAAAAATAAACATTCTTGGGGCTACACTGCATAAGTAAGTCACTGCATAAAACCTCTGCAATAGTCAAGAGGTAGAATATCAGAAAGCTGCCTACAGCTACCAAAACAATAGGTTAACAACATCAGTCCTAAACATGATCGCTGCCATTAAAAATATTCCTTAAAAAATTCCTTTCTGTCTTTTCTCCATGTATATCAATACAAAATTAATTTTGAAGGAGCATATGGAAGAGGATTGGAAGACGATCAATAATATCTGAAATATTAGCTGTAAAGGGCAATGGGATATGTTATTTATAAATTTATTCATTCTGTGAGGGAAGAAATTCTGGAAGGGCTATGGAATCAGTATTAATGAGCCAACACATGATCACTCTACAGTCGACTCCTTTATTTATTCAATTTCATATACACTTCCTTTCCCCATATTTAAGCTTCCTGGTAAGAACAACAGCAACGAAAGCAAGTATAATGCATTGCAGTTGCAGCATCTATAAATGGAAACAGGCATCCAGAAATTCCTAAGTCACTGTATCACCTTTAGGTAATTTCTCCTCTGGTTCAGTTATAGTTCCATTCGATAGTTTATAAGCTCTCCATCCACTAAATTCTTATTTAAACAACACCACACCTGATTAAAAAACCTGTGGGGGGGGGCCAGGGGAGATAACAAAAGAAAAAGTTTAATCAATATAAATAGATATGCAAAGGAACAAGGAAAAAAATAATGAGCACCTATGCCAGTCTTCATTTCCTCCCACCATTACCACATTATCTCTGCCAGCAACCAGCATACTAGGCTTTTCCTTCAACACTTGAGGTGAGTCAAATCTTTGCCCTTGCAGCACTCGTTGGGTCTGCATGCATTGTATGATGCTGTTCTCCATTAATATCTATCAGGGGACATTGATAATTGAAGCAATTAGAAGCACTTTGAGAAATAATTGAATTCCAAAAATATACCTCCATTTCCATTTTGGCAACAATATCATTATTTCCCCTTGATTATCAGGATCCATTTCCCAAGCCAACCCCTTTCTCTTCCTGTTCTGTTATGATCATATATAGTCCAAAATGGCCACAAGACTATAGTGACAACTCCAAAACTTAAAACTTGCTTTACACCCTGGTATAATTACGTCTCCTTTGGGTACCAAGACCTCCAAATAAACTAAGTCCAAAATAGTAAAGATGGAAAACAACAACAAGAAAATTCATGTAGCTCTATCAAGTATAATAAATGAATGCCTCTCCCATATCCTTGGTTTGGGAATCATATACGTTGACAATGAAAGAAAGATCATTCTATATTAGCTGTTGGTTTGAACAAATAGTGTATCTCACAACAGCACTGTTAACTTGCAAGATGTTTTTGAGTGCTGACACTGTAACTGAGGTTTCAAGAGGCTCTGCTACCAGTCCATGATGGTAGTTGCTTCATTTAATCAGTACTCCGTTTCAAGGAGTACTATTTCACACAATAGTGTTCCAAAGATGGGATTTATTTTATATAGAAAATGAGCTTGTGTTCCTATGAGGTACAGGGTACAGAGAAGCTCATTTTCTCATCATTTTCTATATAAAATAAAACCCATCTTTGGGACATCATTGCATGGAATTATCAGGATGGTGTGTTAAGTATTTATAACGTCTGTATTTGCTATTTCTGGAAGAATTGTGTTGAGGAGGAACACTAATAAAAATAAAGAACAAGAGAAAGTGACTGCTTCCTCCTTGGTAGAAAAGGACCAAGAATATACCTAACTTGGCACTCAATGATGGTCTAGTCTCCTTGAAATATGTCATTTGGGGAATTTATCATTTGTCAGAGCTAGCAGATTAGACACTTAGCAGTAGTAATTGACTGATCACCAATGAGAGAGAAAAATCATGTTGTTGATCCAGTGCGTAATCTCTATTCCCGTCACCACAGAAAACTGCATGAGCCATTTGATCCGGCATTGAGATGGCTGGAGAAATATGATTTCTGTCAAGAAATCATACTGTTAACCTGATTATTAAGATGTTCTTCAAGATATGAAACAAAGATATTAGGCATTCATATTGAAAGAAAAATTTTCATAGCCTGGATGCATTCTTGTAAGTTTTTTTTCTGCATGTATCTCCCTACATTTTCTATTCTTGATTTATGCAGTCATCTGATAATTCATGAAAACAATTAACTGACATCCAAAAATCACCATAGATCTAAACCTCCGATTGTAATCTTTCTTTCCTGGTAATGAGGACACCCAAATATACTCCTTGAGGTCCCTTACTTACTTGTCATTCAGGGTGCTTGAAAATGGGACTGACAGTAGTGGTCACTTTATATCAAGGAATTTCTGGAATTTCTATCTTACTTATTGGAAGCCAACATTGAATTTGTTTTTCATCTACCTCTTTGATCATTAGAAATACCCTCAAAAAATCAAGATAGCGTTTTCATAAGATGTGTCTAGTATATATGCTCATATCAGTAAAATTTATTCTGCTCTAAAATTGTCATTTCTTGTTCTAGAATCCATTCCCACATATGTTGTTCTTTTGATTCCCCTAATAAATAATGAAATCTTGTATCTCTGTAGTAGGTAAGCCTTTCATTCAAGGTACAACTTAATAATTAGCCCTCTCTATTTTGATTTCTGCCCTCTAATTTAAATCTGGAACAAATAAAGGGTGACCTAGGAATACCTGACTTGCTCTTGCAAAGCAATATCTGAGTGATTTATCAGTTGGAGAGGAAGGTTGCCTTATTCAAGCAGGAGAACCTTGGTGGAGGTTGGATATTTCAAAGTACTCTGAGTCATCCCATTTATTAAATGCCATTATTACAATATTAGGATCCATCTATTTCCATAAATTTTCTAACTTCCACTAAAGATATCTGGCAAGTGGAAGCTACCTCATAATTCACCAGCCCACAGAATAAGACTTAGAATCTCGATTTCAGGTACAGCAAGTCTACTGTTATAATAAATAAGATAATTCTTTTAGGTTAGTCATAAAAAAGCCCTCACATTTTCTGATTTTGCTTTGAGATAAGGATTAAAAACTGGTAGAGTTCATTGTCTTTTTCTTTTAAATGACTTTATTGCTTAATTAAAGAATCCAGACTTCCCATAGTTTTTCATTCCTTGTACAACCTCTAATGATTTTTTTTCAGCAAAGATTTGGCCCCAAGTCTTGCCTTTAACAGCTTATATTACTTAGTGACAGGTGCCAATCATTGATAATCTAAGTATCTAAACACAGAGTTTAATGGACTAATTTTTCCCTCACTTTGATACCTGTAAACCTACCAGCAAATTGCAACCTCACATTTTCTTGAGAATCTGTGGCTGATAGCTATTATTGATATCAATTATTCAATTATTTAATGCTTTTAGTTGTTAGCAACAGTACCATCTTAGCTATTTAAAGCCATAGCTACCTTATGGCATCACCATGAAGGTGGGACCTCTAGAGCAACTACCAATCCCCACTGCAGAAGTGGACTGCTGAGGGTACCATCTGCTGGCTCATGATCCCGAGGTTGCACAACTATGAAGTGCCATTTATAAAACCAATTCTCCTCTGCCAAGAAGAGGAAGCAATCACTAAGATCAAGATATCAGTACCAAAGCTGCTGCACCCCAAATCACTTTTGTCTTCCAAATCAGCATCTTCAAAATAGATACTTCTTTCTACCTGGAACTTAATCTTTCCTCAAAAGCTGATGGGTCAATCTAAGCCCCACCTAAAATCTTAATTAGCAAAAGATCTAGGAAATGTAGTTTTACCTTCATTATATCCTACTCCTGCACTATGGGTTATGTTTAAAAGGGATCAAAGTAAATACTGAGTGAACCAATCCATATTATCAATATAAAATTGCTGGGCTTTCATTTTTTTTTTTTTAAAGATTTTACATTTATTTGACAGAGAAAGAGCATAAGCAGGAGAAGCAGAGGGAAGGGGAGAAGCAGACTCCTGAGGATCAGGAAGCCCAATGCAGGAATTTATCCTAGGACTCCAGGATCATGACCTGGGCCAAAGGCAGATGCTTAACCTACTGAGCCACCCAGGTGCCCGTAAAACTGCTAGACTTTTAAATTATTATCACTTACTGTCTTTTATTAGTTTTGTAATTTATATGCACACATTTTGAAGTTCTTTTATTTTGTGGAATAGTATATAGTTTGTGAATAAAAGGAAAAGAGAAATGAATAAATGTATCTTTATAGAGATTTAAAAGGCTATTTTTAAGTAGATCTTTGCTAATTAGTTAAAGAAAATGGAAATATTGATATGCAGTCAATTAGGAGAATCTGTAAATAGAAGCATATTACTTTTTAACCAGATTCATAATTTAATATAAACAAAAGTCTAGAATAAAAATTTGTCCTATCCTATAATTTTTAATATGTTAATATTTTATACTTACATTTTTATTACATCACTAATAATCAAAATTATTTTATTTATTAATTATAAAAGGTGAAGAAATCTGTCTACAGTGTCATATTCAACAAACTTTAGCAAAGTATTGCTGAAGCCTTGTGTAATAAAAATGCTGTTTCAGTTTGTTGGAGGAGAAGATGGAAAAAGAAGTCAAGGGTATATAAGGGTCATAAAAGAGATAAAATATAAAATTCATAGAATACCCAAAACAGAATGCAGAACTAAGTTTCAGAAAATATTAAGGGAAAAGAAGATAAGAAAAGGGAAAGGGAAAAGATAATAACCAAAGATAATAAGGAAAGACAATACTTTGAGAAAAGGCTTTCAAGTATTTAAGTGTGACCTTGATAACCTATCAAATAGGAAGAAAGTAAGCAATATTTGCTTGAAGACAGAATTAAAATCTACCTTATGAAAGAATAAGTAAGAGGATATTTTGAACTTAACAAATTACATTATATGTAATATAATATAATATAATATAATATAATATAATATAATATAATATATATGACGAAGAAAGAAAAGTACCAATAAATATATATTACAGAAGGGGAAATGGATGAGATTTCTTAATTTACATAAAATAATGGGAAATATTGACAACTAGTATTATCCTAAGGAAACACAATTTCTAAGTTCAGAGCAATCTACTGCTCCTCCCAGCCTCCACCACTTCATTAGCAAGACTTGTATTAGAAAAGGACTACTTTATTTGAAGCCAGGATATTTTATCAGCCCCGATATGGAGAGTTTGCATGTAGAGGTTTATAATTTTAAATAGCAAACTAGTATTTGCATGGACTTATTGAGGGAATGTCAGAGAACACTTGCCACTGTCTTCAGAGTGTATCTAATAATTGTATGAGGGACTGCAAACCGTGTGATGATTATTGATACTTTACATCGATATAATCCCTTTAAAAAAAAAAACATTTTCCCACAAATTATCATATGCAGTTCTCACAATGTCTTTTTATTCCATTTACCAAAATCAAAGATAATCTCTAGAATATTTATTCCTCTCTACCATTTGTTAATAACAAACATTGTGCTGAGTTATGTTTTCAAAAATCTAATCCCCTCTATTTTACCAGAGTTCCAAATTAAGGTTAATGGCTTTTTCTTAGCTATTCTTTTGCTGCTAAATTTTCAGATTACTAGGGATTATAAACATGCTTCAAGTTATTGAAGGTTCTTAATATTCGTTAAAAATTGTTATTTTTACTTATTTTAAATTCTATTAAATAAAGACATTATCTTTCATGTGTGATCTAAATCCACTTGAAGACCCTACTACTATCCTAACTGTGGAAGAGTAAAAAGAAGGAACTTGAACACACGAAGTTATGATAATTTATTTTCATTCAGGCCAATTTAGAGTCTTGCACAAGTTAAGGCAGAAGAGCAGAAAGAACAGAAAACGAAATAGAGCTAATTGAAGTACAATTTTCATTCATTTACTAATCACACTCCTTAAAAATCTCACAGGGTATTTTTGTTACCTTATCTATGAGTAGTTGGAATCCATAAGGAGTTGAAACTATGTATCAAGCATGATAATCTTGAGGTCTGAGGATGCAATTCTGATTTGAGGATGCAAAACACTTTGAAGGGGAAAATACGTCTATGATATGAAATCCATTGAAAGAGTCCTGTGTGCTGCAGTGTGTCAGGCATGACTTCAATGCATGACTGTAGTCTCGGCATCCAACATTTGCCTTAGAATTTTCATTTCTTTTTTTTTTAAGATTTTATTTATTTATTCATGAGAGACACACAGAGAGAGAGACAGAGACACAGGCAGAGGGAGAAGCAAGCTCCACGTAGGTAGCCTGACATGGGACTCGATCCCGGGTCTCCAGGATCAGGCCCTGGGCTGAAGGCAGGTGCTCAACCACTGAGCCACCTGGACTGCCCTAGAATTTTCATTTCTTAACAAAGTATTTTATTAGTAATTAATCAAAATAAGCTGCAAAATAGTTTGTTAGAACTCTGCTTTGCAGTGTAAATTTTGCCACATTCTCCATTAAGATGGCATGAGATATACGTACAGTGAGTTCTCATTTTAAAACACGGGTAAGATGGGGAGACACCAGCAGTAACTCATTGCTCTTTTCCCCACACTTTACAACTAAAGTCAGTCTTACAAGGATAGCATGCAGAGTGCTCACTGGAAAAATGAACTACCCGTTGGCTATGAAGGGTCCAATGATGCTACCTCCACATGCTCTCAGGTAGTTTTGGTTTGGGGGGTGAGGGGTGGGATTAGGTATTATTGCTCTTGATCACTGGTGTACCAGACGTTCATGATGCGATTCATGCTATGACCTAATGCACACATTTAGCGGCAAGACAGATGACCAACCGGTGGGAAATATAAGAAATCATTAGATGCAAATGTGAAATATGTGTAAAAAAAAAAATAGAGCTTGAATAGTCTGGTTATGCAGCCTGAGAAGTCTGATCTGAACGTTTCATGAAAATTTTTTTGCCTTATGTCCCAGTAAGTGCATGTGGATGTGTGCACATGCTTCCGTTCCTCTTTGGTAAATATAAAGGGATTAACTGGATCCTAGAATGATTAAATCTTAAGAAACTGCTGCACTTTTCCCAAAATAGCTGCACCATTTTGCATTCCCACCAGCAATGTATGAAGTTCCAGTACTTCCACAACCTCGGCAGCACTTAGGGTGCTCAGTCCTCTTATTTAGCCATTCTGGAAGTTGCACTGTAGTGTACTACTGTGGTTTTAATTTGCATTTCTATAATGACTCAGACGTTGAGCATCTCTTCATGTGGTTTGCCATCTGTGTATCATATTTTCATTTGTTGATTTGCCATTCTTATGTCAGATATTGGTGTACCCTCTGTTCAAATATTTGGCTTATTTATATTGAATTGTTTTTCTCTTCTCTTTAGAGTGATTTTGCAAGTTCTTTCTATATTCTGGATACAAATTCTTTACCAGATGTGCACCATGTAAACAGGTTGGCCTACATGTGGCTGGACATTTTATTCACTGACTAGCGAATGAAAGGGCATTAAAAAAATTGATGAAGACTATTTAATAACGATTTATTTTATTGGCTTTGCTTTTGGGATCATATCTAGAAAATTTTGCTAATCCAAGGGGACAAGAGTTTTTCCTATTCACTTCTAGAAGATAATTTTGATGAAGATTGACATCTCCTTGATATACAACATTCCAGCTTTTAAGGTGGGAGCAGTTTTTTCCAGTCACTTTTTCTCAATGTTTCTGCTTCATCCTCTGCTTTCAGGTTTTGCCTGTGGCTCTACAGCTCCTTGGCTCTGGGAGGGTCTTTTTCACATTCTTGCCACTTCTCTAGCTGTGGAAGGCCATCACTGGTACCTGACTGCTGACTAGCCGTTGGTGGGGCAGGACTATCCTGACAAGTGTCACTCTCCAGTCATTATAGTTGCTGATGCCCTGGGATGCTGAGCTGGGGTTTTCTTGGTTTTTCTCCTCCTCTGTTGGTAAGGTACCACTCCTGGCCTATTTTGTTTGTCCTTTCCTTTCCTCCATTCTTCCCTTGGGTCCTGGGGACAACAGTGTTTCCTCTTCTTTCCCCAGCAGCTACACTTGTAAGTTGTGGAGAGGAGAAGAATCAGCATCAAGCTTCTTGCCTTTCCCGCAGCAACACCCACACCCCTCTTTCAGGCTGACACCTGTTTGGAAAAATATCCTCAGTGTCCTGCCCATTCGCTGTCACCCATTCTCCTTCTCTCTCTCTCTCTCTGTCTCATAAGATAGTTTATTTGTTTGAGAGAGAAAGACAGAGGGAGAAGCAGGCTCCCCGCTGAGCAGGGAGCCCGACATGGGGCTTGATCCCAGGACCCCAGGACCATGACCTAGCTGAAGGCAGACACTCAACCAATTGAGCCACCCAGGCGCCCTGTCACCCATTCTCTTAAGCTCTCAGTAAAGATTCGAGAGAAAGATTCATGAGGAAGGACCCCTGGTGGCTGAGGCTGCCAGGGTTCCTGCACTTTCAAGCTAGCCCATTCTCAGCCTGTTGCCATTTGTTAAAAATTTACCTTAATGCATCTCCATCACTTGCATGGTGTTTCTGGCAAATGGGAGCCAGTGTTTGCAAGCTGTTTCTCTTTGGAAGTGCTTACTACTATATGAATTAAACAAGGAGGCCATTAGACTGATAGGACTCCAATGCCATGGTGGCCTACACAGACAAACCAAAATCTGAGCCTTTAAATGCCTCAAGGTTAGGAAATCAAAGCCACCAAGGACAATCAAAGCCATCTAGGTTTGAAGCTGTAGCCAATCAAATCATTTCTGTCCTCGATCGAGATGTCTCTCTCCTAACCCTGTAGGCTAAGGGCTGCTAACCACTAACATATTGACACTATCAGATTAAAACAGATTGTCCTCAAAGAAACTCTTCAAATTTTAATACCCCTCAGTTTATCTTTTAATATTACTTTTTATGAATTGCAGGATACTTAATAGCCATGCAACCTCAGCTCTTTGTTGGCCTCAAAAAAGTTATGATTTTGTAGATCTTGTCCTTATTGCTATTGTTGTTAAAGATTCTTCCAGCTTTCATTGTTCTGAGTGTAATTGTTGACTCTTTCGATACAAGAACTTAGTAAATAGTTTAGTAGCACAAATTTTATATCAGTTTTTTTTCAATGGTTCAAATGGATAAAATGATTTAAATTTTTCATCCTATTTATAGAATCAGAAAAAAGCTTTTGGAACTTTATTTTGACCAAAGTGAAACACATGATATTACTGCTGTTATAAATGCAGTAAAAAGTTTTGATGTTAAAGATATATGTCCTTACTGATTTATTTTTAGTTACAGTATTAAAAACATTGCTGACCACAATATACAATTAGAAAAAATATTCTTTCTACATAAGAATTCTACAGAGCAGAGAATCACTTATTATTGATTGAAAGGAACTCAAAATTCCATTGTATCCAAAAGAGTTGAAATATTTATTGAATCAAAATAGAATTTTTAAGTTACCAGGAATTTTTTTTTTAAAGATTTTATTTATTCATGAAAGACACAGAGAGAGAGAGTGGGAGAGAGAGAGAGAGAGGCAGAGACACAGGCAGAGGGAGAAGCAGGCTCCATTCTCCATGGATCCTGGGTCTCCAGGATCAAGCCCTCGGCTGAAGGTGGCCCTAAACCACTGAGCCACCAGGGCTGCCCTAGTTACCAATAATTTTTAAATTGTATTTATATTATACAGATTGATATAACTTGGGCACTTTTGTAAATAAAGCTGATGTAAATACAAAAAGATATTTCAGCATTATATGGTCTGCTTTATTTCTCTGTTGCCCATTATCATTTGGATAATATGAATTCCTAAAATATTAAAGAACTAGATTATATACCAGCATAAGCATCCTAAACTTGTCTTGATTTTTAAAAATTAACTAAGCCTTCTCATTTTTGAAAGAATTAAAAAATCTTTTTTTTTTTTTTTTTTTTTTAAGATTTATTTATTCATTTCAGAGAGAGAGGGGAGGGGGAAGGACAGTGGGAGATGGAGAAACAGTCCCAAGCAGACTCCACGCTTGACATGGAACCCTACTCCAGCTAATCTCACCACCCTGAGATCACGCCCTAGCTGAAACCAGGAGTCTGGGAAGACGCTTAACTGACTATGCCACCCAGGCACCCCCTAGAGTTAAAAATCCTTAATTAAATTATTTAATAAAGTGATCACAGACACTTCAACATCTGGAGCTTTTATATTTATTGAAAAAAATAATTTAAAAAACAAAAAATATTGAAATATATTGCTAAAAATGATAGAAATTGAATAAAATAAACAAAAAGTACAGAATGTTTAATTTTGAGATTCTTTAAGTAAGTTTGAAATATCTAGACTTGTGGAGAGAAAATTTTCACCAACCCCAACTTTCAATATAATTAATTTATAATTTGTTCCTAAATGTCCTAACATCTAGAATGACTGATTTTCCAGCAACCCAATTCATGAAACATTCAATGGAGCCCTATAAATAAGTTATTTGAATAATTTTGGAGGTCTAAAATATTTTTTAAGATGGCATTAACTTATAAATAAAATACCTGAGCAGAAATATTTCTACATTTAATGTTAAAAATAATAGAAATGAAATTATTCTCCATTTAGCAACATCACTAGGGGTTTTGTTACTGTTTCATCATGTGTATACAGAACATATCATTTAAAAATATTATGTCAAAAGAGGAAAGAATAGAATCATCAATAATTAGAATTTAACTCAACATAATTACAACTTTGAAGATTCCAGATGATTTTATTAAATATGAACCTACAAAGACTATATTAAAAAAGCATTCTTCAACTATAGCAGTTCAAGATGTTCGCAAAGTCACTGTATAAGAATCTGATTATAATATGTGAATAATACTAAAAGAAATATTCATTCTTATTGCATTTAAAGGTTCAGGTAATTAAATTAGGTAGTTCTGTTTTGTTTGGTTTAAATGTACTTTTTTAATTTTTAATATTAAAAACAATTTTAATCTTAGAAGCTATTTTTAACAGAAAATTCCATACGCCCATCAAAGCTATAAAACCGCTTTTGCTCAGTAAATGAACATTGTTAAAATTATATAATTTATTTTTAGCTTCCATGTCCCTCTCAAAATTTCTATGCTTGAAAAATCAATACTTTGCTGAACGTATTTATAGTTTCTTCGCTATAGAGAAAGAAAAGTAAAGAAATGATTTTATTATATCATGAGCTGAAAGTGTTACAAAAGACATGGGAGAGGAAGGTGGTTGTGGATGTAAATGGAAGAACAGGCAAAGTGTGCCTCAGTTTTCACTCTAAAATCAAAGAGAATATGTGTAACATCACCACAGACACTGTCATGCAGCCTAGCAGGGTTATTTATTTATTTATATAGACAAAAGGACCTGAAATTAAGGAAGATTCAAGTGGTCATGAGTGAATGTTTTGTATTTAACATTTTCATAACCTAGATTTATCCAATTAATCACTTTTTTCTATATAAAATAACTATCCTATCTATCTGTAATATATCAATGGACTTCTAAATATTTTGTATAGGGGGCACCTGGTTGGCTTATTCAGTTAAGTGTCCAAGTCTTGGTTTTGGCTCAGGTCATGATCTCAGGGTCCAGGGATCAAGCCCTGTGTCAGGCACTCAGCATGGAGTCTGGCTGTCCTCCCTCTCCTGTCCCCCCTTCCTTACACACACATGCAAGCTCTCTATCATAAATAAATAAATAAATAAATAAATAAATAAATAAATAAATAAATAAATAAATAAATTTTTTTTAAAAAGAATATTTTATATATGTCATATGTATATCATACGTAGGTTTAAATAAAATCACTCAGTAGATATTTTATCCTAATTTTCTTGAATTTACCTTTTTAAGAATAAGGAAATTGAGTTTCATAATAGTCAAGTAATCTGCCAAATCTTAATTAGCTAGTAGAAAAAAGATTATATTTCAGTACTAATGGTCTCCTAGACCAAATTATTCACAGTGACCTTGCACCATTTTCCTCTTCAGCATTTTGTTCTTAGCCAAAGATTTCAAGGACATGGTTATTTATATAATTTACCTCAAAGGGTATTTCATTCATATTACATATTTAATTATATATATATAATACATATAAATTAATTTGAAGACTGATAGGCAAGCTATTTTGAACAAACACCTATTTTAATATAATGTACACCATGAAATAAGCATAAAAATAAGACAGATTTTGGGTGGGAAAGGAGCCTAGGCCAAAAGAAAAGAACTAATCTGAAAGGCCAAAGAATGTGAGCATAAATACATTTTATTAAGTAGGTATTTTCAAGTTGAAAGTTAATTTAAGTAAAAATCATTCAAATTGTATGAGAAGTGACATTAGTATTTTAAGTGCCTTTATAAATGAAAAATGAGAATAAGGATATACGAGAAATAAATTGAATTGTTCCCATAAGAAATTTATTTGTTCTTTTATTTGCATATTTTCTTTCAAACAAATAAAGTTAGCAAGAAAATTTTATTTATTAAGGTCATATTAGAGTGAATTTAAACAGATCATCTATGAGGGAGTTTATAGTGCTGGCAGATAAGTGGCATATACTATATGCCTATATAGTGATTTAATTTAAAAATTTTAAGAGAAAATAATAGTGAACCCTCATATATATGTTTAACTTATTGGTAATAAAAGAAGGTTGTTTTCTTTGGTAATTAAATACTAAAGCAATTGGCAAAGAAAAAATTTATACTCTATTCTCAATTACTTTATTAAAATAGAATTCTTTTATTGACAAATCAGACATGAATCTTAAAAGGTAGATATCTCAGGTTCAATGTTGAGCAGGTATATATATACCTGTTTCCTACTAAACACACTGTAAACTTTCCCATAACAAAATATTATATAATGAAATACATTTATTTTTCTCACAAATAAATTTATCTCTATAGCATAAGTCATCATTTTAAGAATGCAAAATGTAGCTCTTGCCAAATGAGCCATGTAGCATATAATGTAGGTTTTTAAAAAACATAAAACATTAACTGAAAAGCTTTATAATGAGAGATGGATGCATTTGTTGCAAACATCAATATACAAAAAATGGATTTAAAATAATGTGGTAGACAGGTGTATGGCTGACTTGATGAATAGCAGCTGTGATCTATATACATTTCTAATTAAAGTATTAAAGAAAACCTTTTCAGTTCTAAAATTTCTTTTTTTTGTCTTATATATTAATTAAAAATAGTGGTGATTTAGCATATTTGTTGATTCAGTTTTTTCTTATTAGCCATGATAACTGACCATAGGTATCATACCAATAAAAAGAGTCATGGAAAATATCCAAAGCAAGCCACTTCCCTTAAAAGAGTTGTTTTTTTGGTTTTGGTTTTGGGTTGTTTTTTGTTTTGTTTTTGTTTTTTTTTTGTTTTTTTTTTTGTTGTTGTTTTTTTTTTTTTCAATAAATAAGAACGAAATGTAATTTAGTTATTTGAGGCACAATAAAATATCCCCCAAATTAAGATCAGTATGAAAATGAATCTAAAATGTCTCAGTTGATAACCCATTTTGGACTTGTTTATTATATCCAATCACTAAGCTAAGTGCTTTCGATGAATGACCTAATTTAACTCTCAAAACAATGATGTTACAAATGCTATTACAGTCCCCAGCAGGGAGACTGCAGCTTAGAATACTTAATGCTATGCTCCAAGGCCATATGGCTAGTAGGTTGAAATGCTAAGATTAATATCCCGGCCCTATGATTTCACAGTTCTACACTCTTAACTACCACTATCTATTGCCTCCCATCATTCTCACAGGTTCCTAATGTGGGGTGTGGTGAAGTCATACAGTTCCAAGAATGGAATGATAGCTTTGTTTAATAAGGATTCTAAGGATCCCTGGGTGGCGCAGTGGTTTGGTGCCTGCCTTTGGCCCAGGGCGCGATCTCGGAGACCCGGGGTCGAATCCCACGTCGGGCTCCCGGTGCATGGAGCCTGCTTCTCCCTCTGCCTGTGTCTCTGCCTCTCTCTCTCTCTCACTGTGTGCCTATCATAAATAAAATAAAAATTAAAAAAATTAAAAAAAAAAAAAAAGGATTCTAGTCTCCATCAATGTGTCATTTGGTAGACCTGCAATATTGAGGGCAATTTTATTGCTTATTTTCATCATATGCTAGACAGAGTCCCTTTCAGGCAGCTGCTATATCTCCAAAACATCTCACATGAAATGATGTGAATATATTCACATGACTCATATGTATATATGTATATATACATATAATTAGATTAGTAAAACCACCACTCAACATATGAAGCAGATTAGGATAATGACTGGGTGGGCAGGGTTTGTGGGTGGAAAGAGATACCTTTGCTATTGAAATTAAGGTTTTCCTTGTAAAAATGAGGATAATAATAGTATTAACTCAGAATTTGAAGTGTAAAATGAGATATTATATATAAAGATTACTTATGACAGGGAGAATTTTTAAAACTGTGGACATTTTTTTTTAAGATTTATATTTATTTATTCATGAAAGACCCCGAGAGAGAATGGCAGAGACACAGGCAGAGGGAGAAGCAGGCTCCATGCAGGGATCCCAACGTGGGTCTCGATCCCGGGACTCCAGGATCACACCCTGGGCCAAAGGCAGATGCTAAACCACTGAGCCACCCAGGGATCCCCAACTAGGACGTTTTTATGAATTGAGGTTTTAATGTGTTGTTTTTTTTTTTTTCCCTCTACCTCTCACTTTGAAATCTGACCAAATGAAGCATTTTTACATTATTTCAGGAAGAAAATGCAATTTTGGTGACTATTATCACCAGAAGAATTATAAACAAAATATGTTTTTAGAAAACAATAATACATTGCATTTTAATTTAGCTACCAAATATTGTAAGGATAAAAGGAATTATAGATATGATTTTGTAAACAATTCCTTATAAATTCAAAATGATATTTTTATTGTTGACTTTTAATTTACTGTGATATCAAGGTCAATATTTTAGTCTTACAGTCTTTATTTTTATTTTATTTTTTAATGTTTATTTATTAATCTGAGAGAGAGAGTGCAAATGAGTGGGGGTGGGGGAGAGAGAGAATAAATGAGGGAGAGAGAGAATATCAAGAAGACTCCCCATTGAGAGTACAGCCCCACATGGGGTTTGATCTCAAGACCCTGTGATCTTGACCTAAGATGAAATCAAGAGCTGGACACTTAGCCAACTGAGCTATCCCAGCACCCTAGCCTTACAGTCTTCACAAAAACCAATGCAGTAGAAATAACGTTTATTTTACTGTTATTTAAAGTTTTAAAGTTACATGTGAGTGCATTTTAGAAAAGCCATTTATATATGTGCATCTATTTGAAAAAGTTACATTATCACATTATAGCATTGTGATACTCTAGGACTTGATTAATTAAAATATTTTTGCATTTCAAAACACCTTTGCCAATATGCTTAAGTATGTTTCCTCAAAAATTGAGAAGTGAGATTTAACTAATCCTGTTTTAGAGAAAATGTGTGGCATGTAACCTAATTGCCAAAGGCAAAATTCAATCTCAAATGAATCAGCCAATTCAGACCGACTTTCTATCCAAAAAAATCTGCTTTCATTTTTCAGTTCAGAAAAACATGCTAATGTGTGTTGCTGAGACAACTCTCTAGATTCTGATTTCTAATTCTAAGGCAGCTAGTCAAGACTTGAACTTTCCATAGGTCTGTGACCTGGATGTCAGAAGGTACCACTGCCCTCAGTATTTAGTTTTGCTGTCTTTGCCTTCTGTTGTGGGACCCTGCCCAGGGATGATCATCAAGGGTTAGAAAAAGTAAAGTTATTAAATAAAAACAGTCATCACTCTCAGCACATTTTGCAATATAATGTCTCTATGAGGAAAAAAATTATGCTGTTTTGTTGCCCTTGCTAGTGTCATCTGTGAAAGGAAGAAAGACATACCTTTGTGGTGGTTAGATCACAGGAAGCTCCACAACCATACATATTTTAAATTGTTCTTTGTTTAGCACCCTAGCATTTTCCCACCCTTATACACCACAGAAGCACTCCAGATAAAGAGGTATGTCTTCCTATAAAGTTGGAAAGGGCAACAGGAAGAAGATCTTAGGATAGGAGGGATAGGAAGGAAATACTTAATGAGCATTGCCTACAGGTGTGGTCTCCTGGAAGTCAGTTTTAGAAAAGAGTTTATATGGAAGTTAAGGACCTGGATAGTTATTCCCACAAAATTCTGCCCCAGTGTATATTCTCCTGCCCCCCCCCAGGAGGTTGTGTATCATAATTTGAAAAGCTTTGCATGACCCTATATTGACCAGTGAATAATTTGAGATCAAGAATGACTGTATGAAAATATAGCTACATGCAATTGGTTCACCAGAAGTTCTGTGGTGAACCAATTTCATTTGAACCATTTCAATTAGTGGTGAAATGGTTAGTGAAATGGTGAACGATTTCACTAATTTCATTTAATGTAACTCAGTTCAGTATTGTTAGTAACTAAAAAATGGATTGTGATTAATATAACCAAAACCCCAAATTTTTAAAAAACAAGTTTATTCATTATTTCAATGCTCATTTTGGTTTCTGGGAATTGTTAATTTTATTTCCAAAAAATAAGCTTAAATGCAAGTATGAGGTGTAGTGTGCACTTGAATTCAAATGATGTTTGTTTTTTAAGAAGGTTGGCTCTATCAACAAGAGAAGTTTCTAGGAAAAATATCAATAAATGGGTCTGTATATATATCATTGTTTCATTATGAAATCAAATGAACTCATGTAGCCATTTATATAGAACTACAAAAAGGAAAATATTTCATAACTTGTATTTAAACTAAATTCTAATATTCACATACCAAATAATCAATAGTAAAAGTTTAAAAATATAGTTGAATGAAGAAAATAGCTCCTGCCTATTTTCTTTATTGTGTGTTTTATGTGGTTGCATCAAGACAAGTTTAAGAGCACACATAGAATTGTAATTATCCATCTCTTTTGCACAGCACATTTTAAATCAATCAGGAAAAAGTACCATGTTTAAGATCATGTTACCAAGAAGAAGGGTAAAGGTATATTAATTATAATTTTCCTTTAGACTAAAGGTCAATACAGAGTTGACAATACAAAAACAACTACAGCCCCAGTGAGAACAGAAATCCCGAGTTTGCTTTTATTTTTTTAGAGTTTGCTTTGAATACAGGGCAGTTTACGTTTATTTAGTTTTAATTTATTTTGATATGATTATTGTAGTCACTCATGAAAATAGTAATCACAACATCTAATTTAAAACAAATCACATAATCACATTTCAATAATTCATAAAGCAATATTTTTATTTTAAAACATAATCAAGTTTTAATGCCACTTGAAATGGCTTCCTGTCCCTGAAGTAATCTCCGTCTCCGTCTACACTGTTCCTGATCAATCCTGGAAACACAACAATGGATAGTGTGTGGTTGCTGGTTTGAGGAAAATGAAGCAGAAAAAATAAGGGAGAGGCATTCTTTCTCATGAGGAAAATAATTATAAACATTGTCTCATTGGTATGGATATTTGATAGCTCGCCTTTGTCAGATTTTCAAGGATTTTCCTCATAAATGGATTTAATTTGTTCTCAAAAAGTAAGTGGAATTTGCTATTTCTCTTAAAATGATTGTCTTTGCCCGCACATGGTTTTTCCACAGGGGAATACATATGATGACCCCTGAGTTCTGTAAAATACTGCTGTATTCTCTTAATCAATTCCTTTTAAAATGTGCTTTAGGTTGAGAACCCTTTGAAAACTTTTTAAATGAAATCAAGTCGCCTGAGAATTTAGCTTGGGAACATAAGATATGACAATGAAAAACTATATATAGTAGAATAAAGTTAATTGTTTTGGCCAACCCATTTGTTCAAACTAAAACTATATTATTTTCACTCACTTCCCAATAATCTCCCTTTTTATGGTTCTTATCTGTGAACTCAAGGAATGACTAGATATTTGTTCTATCTTAATTAAAAAATAATCTAAGTATTTGGCACACTGTTTATTTGGATTTTAGGCATATACTCTACAGAAAAGTTTAAAACCTTCACTTTATAGGTTATTTTCAGTTATATTAATTATTATAATTATTAAACTTTCATTAGCTCCTCTTTAGTGATTCATCTTTAACTACTCTTTAAATAATTTATGGCTTTTCAACTGAAAGTTACTTTGAAATATGAGGAAACATCAATTTAAGAATGTTCTTTATACCTCCACTCTGAGCATTTACTCTGCTGAAATTTTATCTTGTTTTAATTCATTATTTTTTTATTATTTTGTAGTTCAGACCTTGTTTTTACTTGCCTTGAATACTTTCAAACACTCAAATGTATCTAAAATATATAATGCTTAAGAAATTATTAGATTCAATAAATAATTGCAGCCATATGTAAATCTTGATGTGAGGTACCTACCACATTCTGAAATTGTGATGGTTAAATTTGTATGTCAACTTATCTAGGTCATGGTCCCCAGCTATTTGGCCAAACACTAGATGTTGCTGTGGTAGGATTTCGTAGATGGAATTAACATCAATAATTTGTTTAAGTAAAGATTATCCTTGATAATCTGGGTGGGCCCCATCCAATAAGTTGAAGTCCTTAACAAAAACAGGTTTCCCTGAGAAGAAGGAATTCAGCCTTAAGATTGTAACATAGAAGTCTTGCCTGAATTTCCAACCTGCCTGCCCACTTTACCAATTGTAGACTTAAGACTACAATTTAAACTTTTGTTTGACTTTCCATCCTGATGGCCTGTCTTACAAATTTCAGACTTGCTGGCCCCCACAATCAGGTGAGGTAAAATCTAAAATAATGTATTTTTAAATAAAATTAATCTATATAGGTACACACTGATTTTGTTTTTTATTTTTCTGGACAATCCTAATACAGAAATTATAAACATATACAATGAATATTAAGAGATTTAACGTATTTATATACAATTTATCTTTGCTATGCATGTTTCTTATAAATCATTACATATCACAAGCTAAAATATGATATGGATTTCATTTCTATATAAAATAGGTACATGACTTTCAAGTCCTCCCACAACTTTTATTCCTTGTCCCCCCAGCATCTTCTATTAACTCAATTACCATCTAGCTGAGATGGATCAACACCATTTCCTGCTAACAGTAAAGATTAAAGAAGTGCTTCTTACCCGTCTGGTAGAGCTTTAATCTCATTTTCCAGTGTTGGGTGGAAGCCACTGCAAGAAGGCATCATTTGCTATATTTCTAGAATGTAACTGGAGAAGAACATGGATGAAATGTTGTAAGCTTTTCCAAGACAACAAAAATATTCAAAAATGGAAAAGCAAGTGTACTTTATAGCAGTGGGAGATCCTGGAATTCCATTGTTTTTGCCTAAGTCTTATGTTTCATAAATGTTAACATTGTATATATATTCAAGTAAATTGGTGGGCTAATTATATAAGGTTAGTTGGTATTTTTTTAAGCAAACTTAAATATATGCCAAAGGATATCTGTAGAAGAGATATGGATTTTTTTTTCCAATTCTGCTATAATATAAAGCATGTATACACCTGAGGGGGGAAAAATCATAAAGAGCATACTTTTACTGTACTGACTAAATCAATGTTGGTGAAATTCATTCTAAGACTACTTTGAAAAAGCTAAATCCCGGTGTTATTCTTTAACCGTAGATGGGTGTAAACTGAATATAAATTGCTTTTGCAATGGATTTGAAAGCTTCTTTGCAACTATCTTGTCAATTTTATTGGCAGAGATACCTAGTTAAGACATTTTATTTAAAATTTCTCCATCAGAAAAAGACTGATAATGGCAAGAATATTGAAATACTGTGTTAGGAGACCCTACTCTATTTTTTCCCCCCAGTGCTTTGAATCTTTATTCTTTTGTTGTTTGTTTATTTAGTACTACCAAAGCTTTCTCTTTATATGGATTAAAATAAATTATAATGTTCTTTTTCATTCTTTCAGAGATTCTTTATACTGTTACAATGCTTCACCAGGTTCATTATGACCATCTCTAATTGATATCTAAAATGCTCCACATTTTTATAGGTGAAAAAAACAATAATGAATTTTATAAAATTTACAGAAGCATTTTAGCTTTTTTAAAAATAATTTAAAAAAATAATTTTTAGAATAATAAAAAAAGCTTATTTAGTAGAACTGATTTGAATTAATACATGAAATGGAAAATATTATTGGTATATATATTCAAGAAAAAATCGCAAATCACAAGTATTATAAGAATATGGGGTTAACTTCTTTAATCATATAAATAATTTTCTATAGAATGAAAAAAATGAGCAGGCGTCTCGAAAAAAATACACATGGGCAATAGAATTTTTAAAAAATGAAATATCTTCATTGTTAATGAGTAAATGAGTAATAAATGTTAAATTTTAAACACTGCCTTTGATACAAAGTAATAAGAACCACAGTGATCCACTAGGTAGGACAGAGACACTCTTAAGTACTTCTTATGGCAATGTAAATTGGTTCTATATTCTAATATATTGATAGTCACACAGAAAATGCCTTAATATATATATATATATATATATATATATATATATATATATAATCATGAGAACTTAAAAACTGACAAAGAGGTTAAAGTATGTGTGATGCAGTTTATTCATGTATTCATTCTTTAGCTCAATATGTCCTGAACACAGGATAAGTACCAGATACTTTGGTGCTTTGGATACTGCAGCCAACCCCAACCAGAACAATCTTTCCTTCCTTCTCACTGAGACTGGACTCAGCAGAGGAACAGTGTTAAAAAGTAATTCTGCGACATCGGTCCCTCTTTGTTTCAGCTCCACTACTTATCTCCTGAGTAACTCTGGGCAAGTTTTATATTCTCTACATTTTTGAGGTTGTCAAGTATATTTATAAATTTGCTTTAAAGATTACTGTAGAATAAAATAAAGTAACATGTATAAAGTCTTAGGACAATGACTGCATATGGGAAACTTTTATAAATATTGTTTGTTGTTAGTATTAGCAATAGTTGTGGTGACAGTGATAGCAATAGTCTATGTGGAGTAGTAATTAACGGTAGTGGTATAGTAACAATTCTGCTCTCTGTTATTTTTTATTTGAATCATATAAGCAGCACTGGACATACATGGCTTTGAGGTTGTTTGGTCCTAGATATTAATGTTAGACAAAGATTTTCTAAAATAAAATTTCCTGCTCAAAAATATTAGTCTCTTCTTATTCTCAGTTAAATCAAATACTTACAATAAACTTAAAATATCATCTCCAACTTTGGTTTTTGCCTTAAGTTCAAATACTATCTTCTGTGTGCTCTGCGTTTTTGGAGAAAAGTATGCACATCTCTCTATCCATACCTTTATTTTTCTCCTCTTGTGTTTCTTTGTTGTGTATTCAATTTCTAAATCAATACCTTATGGGGTTGTTGTGGAACACAAAGTGCTTAGGAGAATTTTTCACATCCTAAGCACCACAAGAGTGCTTTCAATTATTATTATTTACTTATCTCCCTACTAAAAGTAATGCGCCATCGGCACTAATTAAAATTGTATCCAGACTTCTGGTTTCTGGTCCAGCATGTGAAAAGCTTGGGAGTCATCACTCTGTCCTATTTGATAAGTAAAACGCTGAACAAACTAAAAAGTCAACAGCTCTTCTTAGATCCATTAGTGAAGTGATGTCACACGGTAATTTGCTGCCTCAAAATTGGAGGCAGACAGGTGATGGGAGAATCACAAGTTACCTGAGCAGAAATTTCCACAGGAACCAATATTGAGTTAGGAAAACCTAAACTATAATTGACAAAGTGCTGTAGGTTTAGTGAAGACAAACCTGAGAGTTAAAAACCCCAGGGAAGATGAGTCCTGGGGGCTTCTCACACTTCCCTGAGTCTTACCTACAGAAACCTAAACTGGTTCTCACATAGACTATCTAGAAAACATCTCCTCATGCTTCCAGCAGGAGACAAGAAAAAAAGGAATGATCATGAAATGCAGCAGAGAATTCTGTTCTTTTAAAAAGGCTGGCCTTCTAAAGAAACTGTTCTACCAAAACCTAGATTACTGGGGTTTTGTCAGTTTAACTGATGTGAAGGAAGGCAAATACCCAATTCCTGTCAACTCTAGTCATGCAGTCCTACCTGAGGGGATGGCAGGAAACTGAAAAGCACTTGTGAAATTTAAAGTCCAAGGAGGGGCATAAACTCACCAAAACACAGTGACCTAGTCACAGGACTGTAAAATGCTTTCCCTTGCTCTACATTTTACCACCAAATAAAGGCCTATTTGCTGCATTTCCTTTACCCAGTACATCATGTCTGGCTCTAAAAAAATTAAAAAAAAAAAAGCAAGCATACTAAGGCCAAAAACAGCTTGAAGAGACACAAACATCAGAATCAGACTCACACATGGCAAAAATGTTGAAATTATCAGACTGGGAATTTAAAACAACTATGATTAATATACTAAAGATAGTCATGAATAAAGTAGACAATATGCAAGAACAGATGGACAAAATAAGCAGAGATATGGAAATTCTAAGAAAGAATCAAAAAGATATACTAGGAATTTAGAACACTGTAACAGAAATGGAGAATGTCTTTGATGGTCTCATGCATAGACTGGACATGGCAATGAGGAATAACTCTCCGAAATTGAGCATACCTCAAAAGAAACTTCCAAAATGGGAAGAAAAAGAGAAAAAAAAGTGGTTAAAAAAAAAAAAAAAAGCCCAAACCTCCACTAACAATAGAATATCTAAAAACTGTGGAACAATTACACAAGATGTAACATATGTGTAACAAGAATAGAGAGGAAAAAAAGGAATAGCAAAAATATGTGAAGCAATAATATTGAAAGTTTCCCCAAATTAATGACAGATATTTACTTAGACCATAGATTCAAGAAGCTTAGGCAACACCAAGCAGAAAAGTAACAAAGAAAGATATAAGGAAAGAAAAGAAGAAAGAAATCGAGGCATATCACATTCAAACTGCAGAAAGTCAAAGAAAAAGAAAAAAATAATTATTTTTAGTTATTTCTTATTTACTTATTTTAGTCTATTTTTTATTTCTTTATTATTTTTTAGTCTATTTTTAATAGAAGTACAGTTGACATATAATTTTACATCATTTGTTGGTATACACTATAGTAATTCAGAAATTATATACATTATGAAATGCTTACCCCAGTAAGTGTGGTTATCTGTCACCATACAAAGTTATTACGCTATTATTGACTATATTCCCTATGCTAAATTTTCCATCCTTGCAACCTATTTATTTTATAACTGGAAGAGTATATCCTTTAATCCTTTTCACCTATGTCACCTATCCTCCTACCTCTCCCCTCTGCAGTAGCCATTAGTTTGTTCTCAGTATTTATAAGTCTGTTTCTCTCTTATTGTTAGTATTGTTGTTTGTTTGTTTTTTTTCTGTAGATTCCACATATAAATGAAATCATACAGTATTTGTCTGTTTCTGTCTGACTTTTTCATTTGGGATAATACACTGTAGGTCTATTCATGGTTTTGTGAGTAGCAAAATTTCAATCCTTTTCATGGCTGAGTAATATTCTTATTATATATATATCACATTTTCTTTTTTTAATTTTTTAATAAATTTATTTTTTATTAGTGTTCAATTTACCAACATACAGAATAACACCCAGTGCTCATCCCGTCAAGTGCTCCCCTCAGTGCCCGTCACCCAGTCACCCCCACCCCCCTCCCTCCTCCCCTTCCACCACCCCTAGTTCATTTCCCAGAGTTAGGAGTCTTTATGTTCTGTCTCACTTTCTGATATTTCTCACACATTTCTTCTCCCTTCCCTTATATTCCCTTTCACTATTATTTATATTCCCCAAATGGATGAGACCATATGTTTGTCCTTCTCCAATTGACTTATTTCACTCAGCATAATACCCTCCAGTTCCATCCACGTTGAAGCAAATGGGGGGTATTTGTCGTTTCTAATGGGTGAGGAATATTCCATTGTATACATAAACCACATCTTCTTTATCCATCATCTTTCGATGGACACCGAGGCTCCTTCCACAGTTTGGCTATCGTGGCCATTGCTGCTATAAACATCGGGGTGCAGGTGTCCCGGCGTTTCATTGCATCTGAATCTTTGGGGTAAATCCCCAACAGTGCAATTGCTGGGTCGTAGGGCAGGTCTATTTTTAACTCTTTGAGGAACCTCCACACAGTTTTCCAGAGTGGCTGCACCAGTTCACATTCCCACCAACAGTGTAAGAGGGTTATATCACATTTTCTTCATTCTTTCATTGGTGAGTGGACATTTACATTCCTTCCGTATCTTGGCTATTGTAAATAATGCTGAAATAAACATAGAGGTGCATATATTTTTATGTTTATGTTTTCTTTGGGTAAATACTCAGCAGTGCAATTATTGGAATTATGATATTTCTATTTTTATTTTTATTTTTTTGAGAAACCTCCATATTGTTTTCCCAGTGTCAACATGTTGAAGGTCTGTCTTTACTTCTCCTTTCTGTTTTCTTTTAAAATATGAGAAAAGAGAGATAAATTGAAGACATTGTTAAGCAAATAGGAACCAGAATTTGAAGATTTGTAAAATTCTCTGCAAAAAATCCATACCACAAAAAATTAGAAAGTTTTTTTTTTCTGAAGAAAATACTAAGAATGTTACTGAACAACCGTTTGTTATGGAGGTTGATACGAGTGGGCATCATGGATCTAATCAGCCATCACAACGTAAGTCAACAACAGAGATAAGATTATAGCAGCCAAGATGCTACCAGTTTGGACCAAAAAGACCAGAGATAGGCAGGCTTTCATACTTCTGGGATTCTACAGTCCTGGAAAATAGAGCTATTTGGCTAAAATGGTGCACTATTCTTCGAGAAAAGGGGGGAATGGTACCAAAGATGATTCAGAAATTACCAGAACTGCCTCCTCTTGCTTCATTTCAGCAGGCCAGGCTATCCCACCAGAAGCCTTGAAGGTTGAGTGGCCCAGCATCACCACAGGGGAGGGAACTCCCAGCTGAATTGTGGGAATGGAGACATCACATAAGGCCCCAGGCAGTGTTGCCCTTTGCCCATTGAAGGGGAAAACATCAAAGAGGATAATTTTCCATCTATAAAATCCATTTGATTTGCCTTGCTTCTTTTAGATTTGCATGAGAGTGACCCATCATCCCTTCTTTTGTTCTAGTTCTCCTTTTTATAATGGGAATATGTATCTTATGCCTGTCCTACCATTTTATTTTGGAAGGACCTAACTTGTCTGATTTCATAGGTTTGCAGCTGGAGAGGAATTTTGCCTGTGGATGAATTATATCTCAAATCTCACCAATGCCTGATTTAGATGATATTTAGAGAATTTTTGCACTTTATACTTTACAGTTGAAGCTAGAATGAGTTAAGACTTTTGTGACTGTTGAAATGGAATGAATGTGTTTTGCAAAGAAAACAGCATGAATTTGGAGGGATCAGGACTAGAATGCTATGGGTTGAAATGTGCCCTCCATAAATTTATATGTTGAAGCCTTAACCTTTAATGTGATCATATTTAGATGTAGAGCTCAGGAGGTAATTAAGTTTCAATAAGATCATAAGCATGTGATCCTAACCTAATGAGACTGTTGGCTTTTTAATCAAGAATCTATCTTTCTCTCTCTCTCAATTTCTCTCTCTTCATGTACACTCAGAAAAAAGACCATGCAAGGATAAACCATCTGCAAACCAGTAAAAGAGTCCTTATCAGAAATTGAATTTTGACAGAAACTTGCCGATTCCAAAACAACCACTAATAAAAGCTTAAATGCATAACTGAAATATTAAGAAAGGAGAGAAAGTGGACTCATAGGACATACTCAATTAAAACTACAAAATGCAGGTCAGCCCCGGTGGCGCAGCAGTTTAGCGCCGCCAGCAGCCCAGGGTGTCATCCTGGAGACCCGGGATCGAGTCCCATGTCAGGCTCTCTGCATGGAGCCTGCTTCTCCCTCTGCCTGTGTCTCTGCTACTCTCTCTCTCTCTCTGCATCTCTATGAATGAATAAATAAATAAAATCTTTAAAAAAACTACAAAATGCAAAATAAATAAAATAAATAAATAATTAAATCCACAAAATACAGAAAAGAGTGGGAAAGAAAAAAATGGAAATAAAGAACAAGAACAGCAAATAGAACACAGTACTAAATATGGTAGAACTATGGATGAATGTTTGTGTCCTTTCAGATTCATATGTCGAACCCTAATCCCGAAAGTGATGATATATGGAGATGAGTCCATTGGGAAGTGACTGGGTCATGTGAGGTATTTTTTTGGGGCGAGGGGGCAGTTGTGGAATTAGTTCCCTTATAAAAAGAGAATAAAGAGAGCTTCCGAGCCTATTCCAGCTTGTGAGGACACAGAAGATAGCAATCTATGAACCAAGAAGCAGGCTGCCACAATACACTGAAGCTCTGGCACTTGATCTTGGACTTCCGAGCCTCCAGGAATGTAGAAATAAATGTTTGTTATTTAAGCTATTTAGTATGTGGTATTTTTTAATATAGCAACCTGAATAACACAGGTAGATAGAAATGTCGTTATATCAATAATGATTTTAAAGTCAGTGTCTAAATGCACCAATTAAAAGACAGATTGTCAGACTGGATCAAAAAAGAAAATGTAGCTATGTTTTCTATAAGAAACCAACTTTAAAGATACTAAAAATATATACCATGCTGAAAGTAATCAAAAGAAAGTGGGAGTGACTACATTAATTTGAGACAGAACAGACTTCAGAACAAGGTAAATGATCAGAGGTAAGAGGGGCTGAGGAAAATAAATTAGCAGGTTCTCCAGGAAGACATAATTCTTAATGTGTATGCATGTAGCAGCACAGCATCAAAATATTTGAGGTAAAAACTGAGCTGCAAGGAGAAACAATCTTATCTATTCTTTAAAACATATCATAAATGTCATTTTACTCACAAATATTTCCCTCCTGATGCTTCTTTTCCAACTATATGTACCCTTATTTTTTTGTACCCTTATTTTTTTCTCACTTATTTTATCTTATTGACACAGTGAGAGGAATTATCGAAGAATTGCTTCTTGAGACCTAGATGTACATTCCATAAAAATGCTACATATTTGTAGGCTTCTAGCCGTAAAAAACAGCCTACAATTGGGAACGGGGTAGTACTGTAGTAAAATATATAATTAGGCAGTGGGGATAATTCTCTAGTAGCTGGCAAGATAAGCATTTGATCTGAGACCTCTTTGTCTCCACAGATGGATCCCACTGCCCATAGTTGAGGGAGAGATTTCAAATTGCTATAACTTTATCAAATTCAACAATAGTCCTATAAAGCTTATATTTTGATCTTCATCTATCTTTAGAATTGCACAAATCCCTACTAGTTCTTTGATTTAGTAGGGTTATTAAACCATTGACTAAAGCTTATATCTTTTTTTCAGTTGATTTTATTCAAATTTCACATGAACTATAATTTGTTGAATGATTTTTAGATTTTCTATGTAATAAAATTTATATTGTGTATTTTTTCCATTTTTTTATAGTGCACTTAGCCAGATCTTCCTTACTCCTTATTGTATGAGGTCACTTATTTTTTTACATTATTTTACATTTTCATTTTTCACTCTTAATTTTTGATTTATTTATATACATTTTAGAGGCAAGTCTGTTCTCAACTGATGACTACTTCACACATATATACCGAGGATTCTTTCAGCTGTGTCATCAGTTATTATTTATCAAATTGTACAATTTTTTTCTTTTTTAAACCCAAAGATATTTATCTATGACAAGATTTTCAATGTAGAGTGCCAAATAGGAATGTGTCATGATTTGCTGTAGAGCAGAATTCAATTAGTTGTAAATAATAGATAAAGCATTTCAGCAAGCTAGGATTCAAGAAGAATATGCACATTAGAATATGGAGAAATGCTATTTAATAAATATAAAAACAGACTGCAGAGTATGAAGCAATCCTGTTTTATTGAGGAAGTACTTTTCAAGGCTATGTTAATAATCCTCTTATTGAGTATGCTTTTATAGGTTTTGAAAATGTCTGGTGCACTACTAGATCATTTTGCAAATAATGTAGATTTTGTTTTTGTCATGTATTAGAAAAAAAAAATGAAAGTTGAGTTCCATTTTCAGGCTGAAAGCTAGCAGTTCACCAGTCCATTCGCCTCAAAAAACAAAATGAAAAAATTTATTAAAAGCAAAACAAAAAAACAAGCTATTCTAAATCTCTGGAAATTGCCCTAAGGGCATATAGTTAATGAAAAAATGTGTTTTTTTTTTTTTTTTCAAGAAAATCTACTAAAACCCAATGTGATCAATGAGACTTTTGAGCCACCACCTATTTTATTCTGGCCCTTCTCATCCCAACATCTGAGCCTGATGGAGGCTTCACTTGGCGTAGAAATGTCTGAGAAAATGAAGACAGTCCTAGATCTCCCCTCACACTCCAATCCAGGCTTACCTTATCTTTCCATGAGTGGCAGGTCTCCAGCATTTCACATCCTTTCTAACTCAAAGTTGAAGAGGCTACATTTTTGGTAAGTACAGCTCAGAGGTCAGGGGATCCCTTCTTCCACCCAGCCCCTACCCAGAGGACAAAATCTTCCCCTAGGCAAAGCAGCTCAAGTATACTGAGGCCTCGACTGAACTCTTCCCAGCTCACTCATAGAGTGACACACCACATCTAGAGAGGCAGGAAGAGGGAAGATAAAAGGAACAGAGGCCAATCCTGGCCCAGAACCTGGAATAGTGACTCAGATAATTTGCCTAGTACAAGAAACCATTCATAAAACAAAGGCTTTCCACAAAGGAGTGACTACGTGAAGCAGAGCATGGAAAGTGCAACCTAAATGCACTCTTGAAAGTAACAACTCCTTGTAATTAAGAGCAACATGTTAAACCATAGCAATCCAGTGCACCAGAGAAAACCAGGGTAAGAGACTGCAGAGAAGAACCCCCCGGAATGAAAACCTCAAGGATACCTCAAAAACTACTTCTGCCAAAATATAATTGGATGAGACTAGTATGCAATTTATGTCCTAGGGCATTGTCAATAGTTCAATCAGCGGGAAGTACGAGAGCCTAAGGGGCAATGGTATAATATCAAATAAAGTAGACAGCTTACCAGAGATCAGGAAAAGAGAAAGTCAAATATTATTCTGCTAAAGCCACTGCCATCTCAAACCTAAGCCATAAGCAAACCTAAGTCTGCTTTCTCGAGTAATATCAAAGTCGTATATAATAAAAAAAGGAAAAAAAAAGTAGTGGAAGGGGAGGCAAGCAGGGGGGTGGGGTGATTGGATGATGGGCACTGAGGAGGGCACTTGACGGGATGAGCACTGGATGTTATACTATATGCTGGCAAATCGAACTTCAATAAAAAAATAATAATAAAAAAAAGGAAAAAAAAAACAGTCTTCCCACTACAGGGGAAATAGACTTCAGCAAAATAGTCTAAGTCACAAAACAAACAAACAAGCAACAACACAAAGAATGGCAGAAGGAAATAAGTATCCAGAGTTTCTATAATATATTATATAAAATGTCCAGTTTTCAATAAAATTTTATGACATGATGCAAAGAAACAGCAGCCTGACACACTGAAATTAAAAAAAAAAAAAAAGAGGCAATAGAAACTGCCAGTAAGAGGGACCTGACATCAGATTTAACAGAGATTTCAAATTAACCATTGTAAATACTTTTAAATTGGAATATGCCAAATGGAAAATCTTGCATGAAAAGTACAAATAATTGACTTAAGAATTTGTCGGAGGGGGGATCCCTGGGTGGCGCAGCGGTTTGGCGCCTGCCTTTGGCCCAGGGCGCGATCCTGGAGACCCGGGATCGAATCCCACGTCGGGCTCCCAGTGCATGGAGCCTGCTTCTCCCCCTGCCTGTGTCTCTGCCTCTCTCTCTCTCTGTGACTATCAAAAAAAAAAAAAAAAAAAAAAAAAAAAGAATTTGTCGGAGGAGCCAAAACTATATGAACTGGCACAAGGAAGAATTAGTGAATTGGGATTTAGATCAATTGAAAGTAAGTGATATGAAGAATAGAAAATAGATGAAGAAAAATATAGAGGCTTAGAGAAATGTGTGGCATCTTTAAATGCACTATCATATGCATATGGAAATACGAGAAGGAGAGGGGGGGAAAGATCAAGAACAGACACTAGAATAATGGCTGATGGAAAACAATTCTCACACATCCAACAGGCTCAGTGAACGTCAGGATAAAAACAAAATGATTCACACTCATATCATAGTAAACATGATGGAAGCCAAAAACAGCAACAACAAAAAATCTTGAAAGCATCAAGAGGGGGACGCCTAGGTGGCTTAGTGGTTGAGCATCAGCCTTCGGCTCAGAGCCTGATCCTGGAGTCTCTGGATCAAGTCCCATGTGGGGCTCCCTGCATGGAGCCTGCTTCTCCCTCTGTCTGTGTCTCTGCCTCTCTCTGTGTGTCTCTCATAAATAAATAAATAAAATCTTAAAAAAAAAGAAATAAAGAAACAAGAGAAAATCTACTTGTCATGTATGAAGGAAGCCCAGTAAGATAAAGACCTGATTTCTCATCAGAAACGATAGAGATCAGAAGGCAGTGGGATGACATAGTCAACAAGCTGAAAGAAAAAAAAAAAAAAGTTAACCAAAACTCTTACAGACAGCAAAATACCTACCAACAGTGAATGCAAATAATCCATTCACAGATAGAAATCGAGGGATCCCTGGGTGGCGCAGCGGTTTGGCGCCTGCCTTTGGCCCGGGGCACGATCCTGGAGACCCGGGATCGAATCCCACGTCGGGCTCCCGGTGCATGGAGCCTGCTTCTCCCTCTGCCTGTGTCTCTGCCTCTCTCTCTCTCTCTCTCTCTCTCTCTCTCTGTGTGACTATCATAAAAAAAAAAAAAAAAAAGAAAGAATTTGTCATATCATACCTGCCCTCCAAAAAATAGTAAAGGGAAGTTTTAGGCTGTTAGCAAGTATGCCAGATGAAAATTTAAATCATTTAAAAGTCAAAGAACACTTCTAGAGATAATTATATATTTATAAGAACAGCACAAATGTATATTTGTTGTTTTTTGATTGATTTAAACAGGAAATGTATAAACATATAGGTAGAATTATATCATTGGACCTATAACATAAGGATAATGCAATATATTTAACAACAAGGAGGTGATTGGAGTAAAAAAATGACACAAGGTGGTATTTTTAACCCAAACAAATAAATAAATAGAATCAGAAATGGTAAACAAGGTAAATATAACAAATTCTATAAATATGTATTCCCTTTTATTTTTCAACCTCTTTAACAGACATGAATATATTCAAAGTAGTATTTTAATTATGTATTATAGAATTTGTAACATTTATAGATATAAGGTATATATAATATATAATATATACATGTAAATATATTCATGTATATATACTTATATAAATTTATGTGTATTATTTTATATGTAATAATTGCATATGTAAATATATACACAAATATCACTAAAAGAGAAATCAGGGGACAGAGCTATATAGGAACATTTCCACATCTCACTGGAATTAAGGTAGCAGAAATCTGAAGTAGATTATGATAAATTAAGATGTACATAGTAAGCCTTGAAGCAACTACTAAGAAAATAACTCAGAACATAATGGAAAATAAAGGGTTGAGAGAAAGAATGGAATGAGTATTTTTTCCAAAAAATGTTCATTCAGTTTTTGTTTTCCATAATACGTATCATATAAAATATTCATATGTAGAATTTAAATAGAATTAGCAGAAATGTCCACATTTTAATGAATGAATTTTGCTTTTAACTATTTTAAAACTCAGATGATGTTTTGCATCCAATATATTTCATTCTGTACTTTTAATAATCATAAGTTGATGCAGAGATATCAACTGTCAGTTCCCCTGCAATTTTCTTATCACAAAATTTTATTTTAATTCATTTATTATTTCATAGCTTACATCTCTAAGTAAAATTAGTGGAAAATCATGTAGCTTTTAGCACAATCTAGTATTTACATAGTTGAGAATGTTTTGAGGTTGTGTTGGGGTATAATAATGGTGGTGGATTTTTTTTGTTTCATATTTTTGAGTAAATCATAATCCTGAAATTATCAAACTTTAGGGTAAATATATATTTTATGCTATTAGAAACTTGTAGTTTTTAGTGGAGAGGTCTTGTTCCACTTTCATTAAATTTATTCCTAAGAATTTTATGTTTAGTGATGATATTGTGAATGTTTTATTTCATTTTCAAAGTACTTATTTCTGGCTATAGACTGCAGTTGATTTTTCTATATAGACCACCTAGTCTGTATCCTTTTAAAAAGTCCTTATTATTTTCATCTAATTACCATAAATTTCTTAGGATATCTTAGAATTTTCACCCTACACCATCATAAAGAGACACTAGAGACAGTTTCTAGATATGTGTTTTTAAACTTCCAAGTAGGGAAGCCTGGTGGCTCAGTGGTTTAGCACCACCTTCAGCCCAGGATATGATCCTGGAGACCCGGGATCGAGTCCCACGTCAGGCTCCCTGCATGGAGCCTGCTTCTCCCTCTGCCTGTGTCTCTGCCTCTCTCTTTCTCTCTGTGTCTCTCATGAATAAATAAATAAAATCTTTAAAAAATAAATAAATAAATAAATAAATAAACTTCCAAGTATTTGGAGTTTTAAAAATATTTGCTATTTATTTATATTTTAGTTTTACATTAAAATGTAAGTTTTTGTTTGTTTTTGGAGTGTTTTTGTTTGGCTAGCATCATAATATAAAGTGGGACCTATTTCTTCCTCATCTATTTTCTGAAGAGATTGTGCAGAATTGGTGCTGATTGTTCTTTAAACATTTGTTCATAATCTCCTGCAAAACCATATGGGCCTCCTGATTTCTGTTTCAGAGTGTTTTATTAAAGACTCAATTTACTTATAAGTCGCAAAATTATTCACAGTATCCATTTCTTATTGAGTGAATTGTGATAGTTTGTGTTCAAGAAATTGTCTCACTTTGCCTAATTTGTCAAATGCACCTGTGTAGCATTATTGGTAGTATCTCCATATTCTTGTCATGTGCGGGGTGTGTATATATATTGTCATGTGCGGGGTGTGTATATACCTCTATCTTATACCTGGAAATAGAAATTTGTCTTCTCTCGTTTTTTATTTTTTTTTCTTGTCAGCCTTGGTAGAGGTTTTTCGCTGTTATTAATCTTTTCAAAAATATAACTATTTTACGGATTTTTATCTATTGTATTTCTGCTTCCAATTTCAGTGATTTCTGCTCTTTAATATCCTTCCTTCCCTTCCTTCTGCTTGATTTGAGTTTATTTTGCTCCTCTTTTGGTAGGATCATGAGGTGGGAATTTTAATTATTGATTTGATTCTTTTCCAGTAGGCATTTGGTGTTCAGAATTTCCCTCTCAGCACTTGTTTAACTATGTTCCACAAATCTATTTAGTGCAGTGGATTTTTTTAATATATATATAATATATTATATATTATATATTATATATTATATATTATATATCCAGAGAATTTCTCTTTAACCCGCAGCCCATGTAGATATGTGTTGTCTAGTTTCCATGTGTTTGGATATTTTGCTATTTACAGTAACAGATTTATATGTTTTCATGGTTGTTGGAGAACATACTCTGCATGATTTTATGTAACTTTGTTTTTTACATTTGTTGAGGTTTGTTTTTATGGTCCAGAATATGGTCTCTTCTGGTCTATGTCCCATCGGCACTTGAAAGGAATGTGTGTTCTGTTCAACGGAATGTTTAATAAAAATCAATCTGTATTCTCTACATAGCAATTAGATTCTCTCTCTTTTTTTTATGGTGGTGCTAAATTCTTCTAGATCCTTGATGATTTTCTGTCCAATTACTCTATCAGCTGTTCAGACCCCTAGGGGTGTTGATGTCTACCGTTATAATTATCTACTTGTCTATTTCTTCTTTTAGTTCAATTTTCGGATGTTTCATAGGTCTGTCATTTGGTACAAATTCATTTAGAAGAATTATATATTTTATGGATTAACCCTATTATTATTATGTAATATCCATTTGTATTGATTTTTTATTTGCTCTACATTTACTTTATCTGATATTGATATAACCACCCCTGTTTTCATGATATGAAATCATGATCAATGATCAATATTAATATGATATGTATTTTTCCTATCGCTTTACTTTCAATTTGCTCATGCCATATCAGAAGTAAGTTTCACGTAGATGGCATATATTTGGGTTATATGCGTTGAACTCATTTTGACAAGATCTATCTTTAATTGGTGTATTTAGGCAATTTGCCTTTTAAGAAGCATTTACTACAATTTTAAAAATAAACTTGAAAAGAAATGTTCTATAATTTTAAAATCAAGTTTATATTTCTTACTTTATATTCGTTACATAAAAACAGTATAAGGTAATTGCTCATTTATTATTAATAGAGCATAAAATTTTCATATGCTTGGAAACAGAGTCACTAACCTTTTTTGAAGGAGGCAGCATTCTGTAACTGAAAACATACAGGATAAGAAACCAGACCTGAATTCTATTGAATGGTTTTGCTAGTAAAATGTTTTACCACATTTATATGTATCATTTAACATCCTAAATCTCAATTTGTTTTTTCCTAACTAGTGTGTTGTAAAGACCAAATGCAATGTTTAAAGGAGTTTGTAAACTATAAAACACTGAATATATCACTAGTTACTATTAAGCCTGACAATCTGTCCAAAGTCAAAGAAAATGGTGTCTCCATCTGGTCTCGATCATGGGGTTTTGCCTTCTCAGCTTTTACTGTGGAAGTTATTTTCTAATTGAAATTATGAAACACTTCTCCATGTTTTAAGGTAAATTTTAGATATGTTCAATTACCCAATACATAATTTTAAAAAAGAATCTACTATTGTTTAATATTACATAGGTTTACTTATATTCACATAAAATTACTGAAAATATCATAAGATAGAATTTTTGTTACTTTTAAAACCTCATGAAGATATAACAAAAGTGAATTAGGTAAATTGTTTACAACCTTATCATTTTTATTAAAATCCAGGTTAATTAAATCACATGATTTCAAATTCAAAACTGCATAGAAATGAATGTATACTATGTGTGTAGTATTATATATACACTTGTTATAGATTAAAAAGATAAAAGACAAGTTACCAAGTGAAAAACTTGAATTTGAGGAGAATAAGAAGTCCCATGATAACATAAAGAAAACAAAAAAAAAAGGGCAATCTAGTTTAGAGATAGGATATTTCATTTTCTCCACAAAAACCATGAAACTTTTGAAAAGTGTAGGACAATAAAATATAAAATTATGGATGAAAGAAAGAATTATTGACCTTCTGTGTCAAAAATCCTAATAGGACTGGTTCTATCCAATCTCAGAGAAAATGTGCAGTTAGTAGATTAGAAACAGCAAAGCTACTTGGTTCAAGTGACCCCATGATTAAATTCAATATAACTTATAATAGTGACCTAAATGCTATATCAAACTAAAGTTTAAATTCTCAAAGGCATATTTCAAGGTGTAAGAAAAGGAATGGAGAAAATGGCCTCGCCAATAATAAGATAAAGCTGTAGCAAATAAGAATAGCTGGATTAAAAAAATTCAGCATCATCCAAAGGGGCTAAAACAACAAAAAGAAAAAGAAAGAAAGAAGAAAGAAAAGAAAGAAAAGAAAGAAAGAAAGAAAGAAAGAAAGAAAAAGAAAGAAAGAAAGAAAGAAAGAAAGAAAGAAAGAAAGAAAGAGAAAGAAAGAAAGAGAAAGAAAGAAGGAAAATATAGGCACAATAGCTTTACCTGAGCAACCACTTGCAAACTTACATATTACTTTAAGGTGAATGAAGTATTCTTCTGTGTTTTTTTTTTTTCTTTTTTTCTCCAATGATTTATTCTCTTAGTGGTCATCACATATTAATGCTAGTCATAATTAAATTCCATATTAAATCAGGCTGTATGCTCTTTCCCTTAAGAATAAATGCAGGTTAGCAATAATTCTTATTGGATCGTAAAGCTCTTCCTTAGAAAATGGAACAAAGAAATTATTCCCTAAAGCCTATCCAAAGGATAAACCTCACAAGTTTTATTAAGCTGTTAAATAAAACAGGAGGCAGAATTGGGAAACTCAGTAAATGAAATAAAAAAAATTAGAAATGTAAAAATATTAAATTTTTATCGAAGGTAAAATTGTATTATGATGTGCAGTGATGCCTGACTTAGCCAATACCTGTCCAAGCAAGTATCCGTCAAGTAAGTGCTGTTGCCATATAACTACAAGTCCTGAGTAGAAAGAGAGAATGGCTGAAGAATGCTCAGAAGTTCTACAAAACAGAACTTTATTACCCTTGCTTGAAATACTAAAGGAAAAGATATGTATTTACTTAATCTAAATCATCAAGAAACAAATGGTAAGGAACATATAGGGTATCTTTTTCAACAATACAGGTCAGTCCAACTGAAAAATTAAATTCACCTGATTATCACTGCCTAAGAACTACTGAAGGATTGTTTTTTGTGCATGTTTTTTTTTTTTTTATTGGTGCACTTTGGTGCACCAATGTTATGAAAACCTATTTTAGTCCTTTGATTCTAATTGTTGTAACACCTATGTTCAAATGCCAGTGTCCAAATTCAGAATCATCTTATCAATTAAAAACAGCTTTGTCATTTCTATGGACTTCCTAAAATTTCATAATTAAATTTTGGGAGACATTTATATTTTTACTTACAACTTTATTCTCTTTCTTCTTCTTCTTCTTTTTTTTTCTTTATCACTTTGTTTTCTATAGTAAACAGCAAGTCATGATTTTGGATTTTTACATAAGTCCACTAAAGGTGCTCTTGATGATTTCTTAACTAAACATGATTGTAAATGATTATGCATATAGAGATGAGTTAGTGATAGTTGATGTACAAATGAAGATGATTTTATAGTTTCAGGGTTATGTATCATCAGAAATGTTTTTCTTGTAGTAGTTGCATTACATAAATAATAGAATCTGAATTTGTGGGGAAATTTTGCTAATCAGAACACATCATTCTACACCACACTTATGAATACTCACTATTCAAGAATTATTTATTTGCAGTCTCAAAGCAATATATAATTTTGTCCACATTACAATCTTACTGGATTGGGATGTCTATTACATTTACTAACACCATAATAATCTGAGAATATTACCCACAGAATAAATTAAGACAGAGAGTCTAAATCACAGTGTTGGCAGAGAATATAGATAGATCTGATTCTTTTTTTTTTTAAGATTTTATTTATTTTTTCATGAGAGACAGAGAGAGAGAGAGAGAGGCAGAAACACAGGCAGAGGGAGAAGCAGGCTCCATGCAGGGAGCCTGACGTGGGACTTGATCCGGGGTATCCAGGATCACACTGGGTGGAGGGCGGCGCTGAACTATTGAGCCACCCTGACTGCCCAGATCTGATTCTTTTAAACAACCTCCTGCTAGGAAGCATTAACATACTGAAAGTGCTTCTTGCACTATAATTTGCATGCTGTCTTCATCATTTTTGCCATATCTATGTACCATCTATATGGTTATTTACTCAGTATTATTATTTAGGTTAAACCACTTTTTACTCTCAAGAAAATCCACATATGAAAATTCCACATCACTATCATGAAGGACAAAACAATATGCTTCGATATAAAATGAGGCTAACTATAAAACATAAAGATAAAATTGTTATTAAATTTTAAATTGCAAAATTATATTTTAAAAAATCTTATAAAAAGTAACTCGTTTTTATAAAATGACCTACTGTGATTATTTCTGTTAAAAAATGAAAATATTTATGATTGTTTAATATCAGCTTTACACTACTAAGTTAGAGATAACATGAGAGGTTTCATTTTATTAATTAGAGTACTACCTAAGCTGTGTTATTGGAAAAATAAGACACCAGAAAATGACTTAAAAAGAGAGAACTGTTTATCTAACTCTAGCTCAGTGCGGGTTGAGGGCAGATAGTGCAATTAGCTTCCATTTTGGGCTCCAAGTTGCCCACTATAGTTGTCATTCAAGCAGTGAGACATAACAGATATGGAGAACATCCACATGCTTTTAAATTCGTGTCACTGAAGTGGCACACGTCATTTCAGAATCTCACGTCCTACTGGAGAGAACTTGAATTGTAATGGAACCTGGGAAGAGTATTTCTAGCTTAATAACCATCTGCCCGCCTAAAACCCAAAAGGAGAACTACTGGTGGACAATTAGCAGTATTATCATTGGTTTAAATAAGACGGTGAGGCTTAATAGTAATTAAATTATAATCAAAATAATTTTGTTGCTATTGGCATGAACAATACAAACTCACATACATGTCAACTGAAAGGGTAAAATGTAGTGAATACCTTTTCTAAAAAGTCACATATGAGAATTATTTCCCAAACATAAAGTTTTGAGGAAAAATCATTCCATTATATATGTTTTTTCGAGAATCTTTCTGAATAAGTCTACAAAACCTGATCTTTTGAATGTGCTTGAGTATTTAGCTAAGTTTTTAAAGCTGTAGGAATGAAGTTATTTTATTCACTCTTGCCATCAGGTTTGGGAAACATTTTAAAATACCTTTAAGCACTCTCAAATGTTTCTTCATAAAATTCAAAAATTCTTCAGAGGAAAATAACCTTATCATTTAGAAGACAACCTTTACTTTAGAAAGAGATCAGTTTAATATAATTAAGTTTTGTAAGCTATGGTTCTATATTTCTATCATTCCATTATTTCTTAGAGAGCCAACACAGAGAGATTGCTTTCTATGGACACATTAGGATTTTCAAATGGGCAACTATATTTACAAAATATGTGGGTTTCAAAGTCAGTTCTGCTTATGCAGATAGTCTTGCATGAGGAAAACTTTTTCCAGGGAAAATTGAAGTTCTTCTCTCAATTAGAAAATATGAATTAAAATTTTGGAATACTACACATGGTAGCTTCAGTTTGAAAAATAGATGTCCCTGGTCACTGGCCCAGTATTTATTAACTGAAAAAAGATCCAAGAATGCTGTCACCTGCCCCAAAATTAAAAGCTGGAAAGATTTATCTGCTTAATTGAAGACAATGATATTAACGCAACAGAAAAACATATACATCCAATGCCTACAGAAATTAGATGTACTGAATGTGCCTATTTCTTTACAGTTCACCTATTATGTAGTGCTAGGTTATACAACAGGGACACAAAAACTTCTTAAGAAATAGCTCCTGGAGGGATCCCTGGGTGGCGCAGTGGTTTAGCGCCTGCCTTTGGCCCAGGGCGCGATCCTGGAGACCCGGGATCGGATCCCACGTCGGGCTTCCAGTGCATGGAGCCTGCTTCTCTCTCTGCCTGTATCTCTGCCTCTCTCTGTCTCTCTCTATCTCTCTGTGTGACTATCATAAATAAATAAGAAATTAAAAAAAAAAATAGTTCCTGGAATGAAAGGTGGTAGTTTTTGTGGGTGAATGTCATTAATCAAATAAACAAATTTATGTAAAATTACAAATGCAAAGAGAAAAAGGCTAATTGTGCTATTAAAAAACTGTATTATTTCAAGGAATAGTTGACTTGAGAAGGACATAAGGCATCCTTCATGAGTGATGAATGAAGTTAGACATGAAGAATCAAATAAAGAACTAGGTGAAGACAGAAGGTGAAATACCCCAGACACAATAGTTGCATATTCGGCTTTCAAGTCCTATAATTTAGATGTAGGTCATATTTTAAATCGTGATTAAACAAAAGTTCTGATTTGATAGATCTAGACCAATCACTTCGGCTGGATGAATGAGTTTGAACTAGTTAACTTCTGCCAATCAGTCTCTTCTGCTGGACATGTGTGAAGGATCAATACCACAGGAAATTCATAAATATTGTCTACTGATTAATGACTGGTTCTGCCAAAGAAAATCCGAATATGTTATAAAGAGAAAAAGAGGAGGAACAGAGGCTGCATGGGCAACATTTATGCATCACTATAATTTCTTCAAGTCTTTTTTTTTTTAATTTTTTTTAAAATTTTTATTTATTTATGATAGTCACAGAGAGAGAGAGAGAGGCAGAGACACAGGCAGAGGGAGAAGCAGGCTCCATGCACCGGGAGCCCGACGTGGGATTCGATCCCGGGTCTCCAGGATCGCGCCCTGGGCCAAAGGCAAGCGCCAAACCGCTGCGCCACCCAGGGATCCCTCTTCAAGTCTTTAAAAAAAGTTAGATTTCTTTCTTTTTGCTCCCTTACCACTTGGAACAGTCTGTGACACTTGCACATTGCTAAAATTACTTGCTCACTGGTTTGTCTTTTACATCAGAATGTGGATTTCTCAAGTATAGGAAAGTACATTGATGATGATGATGATGATGATGATTTACCTCTCCATTTATTTTTTTATTCACAAATAAGAATATATTTTTTTGCATATGATCTATAGACTTATAAAGTCAATCAAAGACTATTAAAGGAAATGAATGTTTTACCAAACTAGAGGATTTTTCTAGCAAAATCAAATGCCAATCATTTACTTAGGAAACAAAGATGTTTATAGAGACTGTGCAGCATGTATACAGTATTTTTTTACACTTCAATATAGATCATTATAATCTAAATTTAAGATTTTCTCAAGGTATTATACTTTACTTATCCTGTATGAACTAGCTGGAAATCATGAAAATTGCCCTATTGAATGTATTAATTCAGTTTTTTCATCAATATGCTAATATATTAGCTCTTTTGGAAAGCAGTAAGAAACCACATTACAGAGCCATAACATTTTCAGGAAATGTTTGTTGGCTTTTGTTTCTACTTTGGATCAGGGATACTGAATATAACATTTTTTAAAAAACTACCAGGTAGTGTAAATTGAACCTATGCAAAGACGTATCATTCACTGAGTTTAATAGACTTTCTATTAAAAAATAGACAGATATGGTTCACAACACACTAGAAATTATGTAATACTTTGTGATATTAACAATCACAAATATAATGTAGCTTGGGAAATTCAGTCAAAAAAAGGTATTACTAATACTTTTATGATTATGTACAACAAAGTTAATAAATAGAAGGTAACACTTTTTATATTACAGAATGGTTTATTTTTTTAAACTAGATATTTACACTCTAGAAAATCATATTCCTCAAAGAAGAGAGAGCAAACAACTATTTACATTTATAGAACTCTTTTCCTTGTTTCTCAACCTATAAAAAAATTTAAAAATAACCTAAACATATTAATATATACTCTAAACAGAATTGTATTGAAACATAGAAATTAGAAAATTGGCACTTTAAAACTAATTTTCTTTTTTTTTAAAGATTTCATCTATTTATTCATGAGAGACTCACAAAGAGAGGCAGAGACACAGTGAGAGGGAGAAGCAGGTGGCATGCAAGGAGCCTAATGTGGGATTAGATCCCAGGTCTCCAGGATCACGCCCTGAGCCAAAGGCAGACACTCAACCACTGAGCCACCCAAGCATCCCCTTAAAATTAATTTTCAGTTCTATATGTGCTGCATGATATACCTAAGGTTTATGGTTTATTTTGTTTTTTAAGTGTATATGTATGTATGTGTGTGTTTTGTCATCTTTATATTAACTCAAGAACCATGAGGCCATCATTCAACCTAACCCAGTATTGTACCCTCTTTACATTCTCTCCCTCTAAATAGATACATGATAGATAGATAGATGATAGATAGATAGATAGATAGATAGATAGATAGATAGATAGATAAATGTTACAAAATAGATAGCTAGATGACAGAGGTAGACATGAGCAGATATATCTACACACATATATATGGATATATAAATGTGTGTGTTACATATGTATACACAATTATATATGTAACACATAAATACATGTATACACACATAATTACAATAAATGTATTACATATGTATAATAAGTACATAAGTACACGTATATGTATACATGCACATATAACATATGTATATATATATACTATACATACACATAACTCTTTTCTTAATGATTGCATTTATTTATTTATCTGCTTTATATTAATCAAATAGCATGCTGTGTAATGATACTAAAACCTAAAAACACATTATTGTTTATAAGACAAAAAAATTATTCCATTCCAGTGGCTATAACATCAAGTGAAATGACTATTTTTTTGTACTGTAGTAAGCGGTAATTTTAACTTTCTGAGACGAAAGAGTTACATTACCATAAACCATTACAGGATCATTTTCTCATCGTAGCTATGCCAAAATGCATGAAGACTGAGACATAGGGTAATACTTGCATTTTGAAAGTGACATGAGAAATCTGGTCATTTGTACAGACCTACCACTTCAGTGTAGGTGTTGGCTTGGTGAAGAATAAGCAAGAAAAAAGTGAAGAATATTCTTTGGAGATGAGTTGTCAGAATGCAAAAATGTAAGTAAATAAAAAGTGGAATGTTGTAATGTGATCATAGGACAGGGACAGCAACCAGGGAAGTAAGAGCCTCAACTATGCACAGTGGAGGTGGGACTGGACGATAAACTCTCCGGTGGGGTCATAATTCTAGAAACTTTGTTTGAGGTTTAAATTTTAAATGTATGTTATTTGACTTAAAAATCAGTTTATTCCTGATTTTTTTGAGAAAAATCAGTCCAGAAAAGGAATATTAGATTTAGTTATGACAAGTAGGCACAAATAACATGAATTTAATTACAAAACAAAACAAAAGAAAAAAACCCACGCACAAAACCAGAAGATAAGGCAGTTTCTTTACAGATTTAAGTTACAAAATTCAATGTGGTGACCTTATACACTATGTCTTCTTTTTCCATATATTTGTGAAAGGCACAGAGACCTCTTGTACTGCTCCATAGCTTTGCTTCAGCACTGCCACAATTAAAGGCTATTTGTACCTTTTTTTTAACTCATTACTTTGTTATGTTTTTTTCCCCCTTATCTCTCGCCATGGCTTCGCTAGGTTAGTGTGACTAAAAATATTACAATATTCGAGCTATGTGCATTTTATCAGAGTACTATTAGAAATGTAGAAGTATAATTTAAGTCTCATTACAGATTGGAAAATATTTATGTAAATACAATTTTGTACATATTTTCAATTGTTTACCAAGCACATTCTGAAATGCTAGAAACCCCTCTAACATGAAGAAATCTCCTTCCTAAAATTGCTGGTAAAATTGGTTGAAATATCAACTTGGTAGTCTTAGCAGGTATCTCTTATGTGCACTTGTGGCTAACATTATTCTTACCACCATAATATCCCTCTGTGCTAACTCATTTCATTGTTTTATACTTTCCTTATATTCTTGTATAGTTATAATTGAAATGAGAGTAGTGACAAGATTTTAAAATATATAAAGTACATGATTGTCAAATTTAAGAAAGGTACATCAAAGAGGATTTTCTCTAGTCCTCACACAATCTCTTAATTCAATTGACATCACAGCATTAGATATATTAGATATAAAAGCGTTAGAGGGTTTTAATTAGAGGTGTAATTAGGCATAATTTTGTACTTAAGATTACTTTTTAGACTTGTTTTTGGAGATGGACCGAGACTGGACTGTAGGAGAAAAAGAGTGGAGGTGGGTATAGCATTCGGAGATCTGGAGAAAATTGCCCAGGCGAGTGGTAATGGATGGTGACCTGAACGAAGGTTGCAGCAATGGCTGTGGTGAGAAAATTCTATATTTTAAGAAATATGTAATGGATCTTTCATATTAATTTGATATGATTTATTTGGTAGATGACAAGAATTCTATCTAAGCCTAAGTAACTGGGTAGATGAATCTAGCCTTTAGTAATATAAGAAGGAATTGGGTAGAAGCAAACTTAGGGCTGGGATGTAGAAATCAAGGTTCTATTTATATCATGTTAAATTTAGATACTTTTAGACACACAAATGGAGGTTTCACAGGGGCAGTTATTTATGAGTCAGATTTCCTAATCGATATCTGTGTTAAAAATAGAGATTCTGCAGTTAATATGTATAAAACTGGCATATTAATTCATGGGACAAATGAGCTATAATAGGGAGAAAATTGAGAATAAAAAATAATAAAGATGAAGTTTCAACCATATCAAGGCTACTGAGAGGCTGAGTTATATGCAAATTGACAATAAGTCAAGGGTGGGACGCCTGGGTGGCTCAGTGGTTGAGACTTTGGCTCAGGGCGTGATCCCAGAATCCTGGGATCCCAGGATCCAGTCCTACATCCGGCTCCCTGCATGGAGCCTGCTTCTCCTTCTGCCTGTGTCTCTGCCTCTCTCTGTGTCTTTCATGAATAAATAAATAAAATCTTAAAAAAAAAAAAGGAAAAGAAAAGAAGTCAAGGGCATTAGTAAAACAGTAATGAAAAATTTCAAACTATGAGAAGAAACATCTGCTTGGATAAACATTTGGACAAGATAATATGAGCTAAAATATGAAGACAAATAAAACAGATGACTTGTTTTTGAGAAAATCTGATGTTAAATGGAGGATTTATGTGATATGAATGATAACTTTATTACTTGAAGTAAAATGTATTCAATTCAATGTATTCAATACTAATACATATTGGGGTGCCTGAGTGGCTCAGTCAGTTAGGCAGGTAAGTGTCTGCCTTTGACTCAGGTCATGATCCTTGAGTTCTTGGATTGAGCCCCACATCCCATATCTGGCTCCCTACTCAGCGGGGGGTCAGCTTCTCCCTCTGCCCCTCACCCAGCTCCTGCTCTGTTTCTCTCTCTCTCTCTCTCTTTCTCAAATAAATAAATAAAATATTTTTTAAAAAATTGAAAATAAAAGAATCTCCTTTAAAAAATACTAACATGTTTGTATATTAAAATTGCCGATATAGTTGAAAGGAGAAATTAATAAATGGAGAAAATGGAATATAATATTATATAAATATAATAAAAATAATCGTTCCTTCTCTTTCTTTTTTTCTTGCTTTTTTCTTTGCCTTTTCTTTCTTGCTTGCTTTCTCTCTCTCTCTGTCTCCTTCCCTCTCTTTCTGTCTCTCCCCACTGTTTCTAGAGAAGCAAAACTTCTCATCAAGTCAACCATTAATGAAGCAACATTACTACAAATGCTGAGCCATTTTCTCCAAGAAAAACTATTTGTTTCCACAAATGAAGAAAAGACTTTAAATAAATCTCAGACTGTAGGTTTTGGAAAGTTTGCTGCTTTAGTAAAAGCTTTAAAAAAAAAACTCTCAATATTTTTTACAAATATAGAATTTATGGTTTCACAGATTTTTCTTTCCTCTAAGAAGTTTGAATATGTCATTCCATATTGACTTCTGGCCTCCATGATTTCTCATGACACAGCAGATGTAAATCTTACTATGGATCCCTCGCGTGTAAGAAATCACTTTTTCTTACTGCTTTCAAGATTCCCTCATTGTCTTTGACTTCATCAGTATGATCATGATGTGTGTAGCCACACTTTTTAAAAATTCAATTTGTGGTTTGTTGAAATTTTTGGATGTATCAATTAATGAATATCTTTCACCAAATTTGAAAGATTTGTCATTATTTCTTCAAACATTTCTGTCTCTTTCTCTATTTGACCTCCTTCATGGACTCCCCTTATGTACGTTAATATACTTGATGATGTCCCATGGGTGAGTGAGGTTTTGTTCATTTTTATTTCTGTATTTTCCTCAGATTAGATCATTTCAATTGACCTATTTTCAAGTAAAATGATTTTTTTTTTGCATTCTCACAGAAAGTTGAGTCCGTAGAATTTTTCATTTCGATTATATCTTTCACTTCCACAATTTGTTTGGTATCTGTTTATTAATATTCTGTATTTGGTGAGATAATATTTTAATATATGCTTTTAGTACTTTAGACAAGGTTTCTATTCAACTCTTTGAACCTCTTAAAAACAGCTGATTTAAAGTCTTTATTTAGCTAATCCCATGTCTATGTTTCCTGTGTTTGTTTTGATCACTTTTTTTCTCACGTATGGGTCATATCTCCTTGCTCTTTGTTGAATTCTGGACATTTTGAATACTATAATGTGGCAGCTCTGGAAATCATATTTTCCCTTCTCTGCAGAGCTTGCTGTTGCTTCTTGTTGTATTTGTAGTTTGTTTAATGAATTCTCTGGAATAATTTTATAAGATATGTATTTTTCTCATATGTAACCACTGAAATCTCTATTCTATTAGCTTCTCTAATGATTGGACCATTTTCCTTAAATGCTTTGAACCAGGAAGAAAAAAAAAAAAACCTCCCAATTCCGTGTGTGGGTTTGCAGAGTGGCTCTGTATGTGTTAGGGCATACCTTTAAAACTCAACCAAGAAGTTTATAATTCTATTTTAACCTTCACTTTCTGTGTGCAGTCTCACGCTCAACCAGATATCAGAGGTTAGGGCTTTTTAGGTCTTTCCTAGACATGGGCACAGCCCTGGGCATGTGCATGTTCTTCCAGTTTTTCAGGAATATGTCAAAGCTTTTTAGATCCTTTATTCCTCAAGACAATTCACCCCGAGCCTTTCCTTCAAAGCTTTTTGACTAGTTAATCACTTTCTCCAACTATTAACTATTGACTCAGTAGCAAAAACGAAAACATTTGCTTATACGCATTTTAAACAAATGTCCCTGGATAGCAGCTGTAGTAAGAATCACGTTCCAGTTAGGTGAAATAAAGACAACCTTTTGAGTGGGACTTTTATGAAGTCACTAGACATGTCACCTAAAAACAATCTGTGAATGAGCTCCAGTCTTCTTCCTGCACCAGTACGGGGGATATGGGCTGTTATTTTCAAGGCTACCCCTGAGCTGGGGAGCAGAACATGAATCTAAGGTAAATTAAAATACCACAAAACTCACTGTTATTAATGAGATTCACTATTTTTTGCTTGTTTGTTTGTTTTTCCCGAAGAAGTGTTCCCCAAAGCTTTTGATTAGTTTCCAGGGTCCTGCTGATGTTGACTCTGACAGTTTTGTCATTTTTTTTTTCATTGTTTTTATATATGGGTGGCTTGGGGGTTTCTTTCTCAAAAGTAGGGACACAACTGACATCACTCTAGTAGTACGCTTGTAAAAGAAGTATTAAGGATGAATATTATAGAGAACTTTTAATTTTTTTCCACACAAATAATCTTACAGAAATTACACAAAGCATTCTAGCTATTATTTTTTTTTATTTTTTTTTTCATTCTAGCTATTATTGATATACATATTATTATTCATGATTGAGCCTGTAAATAAAGATTACTTTCTTAGTTTGGGACTGAACTGAACATTTTTCCATTCTTTTTTTTTAACTTGGTTCAATTTATTTTCAAACTGGCTTTGGGATAGTGACAGGTCTACCATAATTAGACTGTATACATTATACTCAAGATCACCATACCAAGATCTGAAAAGACATGCTGCTGTTATTGGCTGTCTTGTACTGCATTTATATGAATGGTCTTACTCCAAGTAACTCTGAGCCCAATTTTGGGAAATTATATAAAATTGATGATGAAATTATGCAAATTTATGTGCACAAAAATAATATATTTGTGTTTTTACCAAAATTGTGTAGAGTTCCTCGAAGAATAAATCATCATATGTTTAACAGAAGGCTACCTACAATGGTTCGTTGAACTTATGGTGAAAAAGCCAGAAAGTATTAAAATAAACATTTTTAATGATTATTTCTTGAAGATTGTTTATTACCAAAATATATTGCTTCCTTCGTCATATTATCATTACTATCATTATCATGATGTTCATCGTATTCATCATCATAAATTACACGTATGTAATAGTTGTAGCATCAATCTGTATTCATTTATTTCATTTGTTTCCCTAAAAACTCTTTGACAGTGGCAAGGCAATCATATCTATTATTGCAGAACAAGATTTTAAAATGCAAAATACTTGCTTAGAGTTACATGACAAAAATCTGTAGAGACAACACTAAAAACTTGTTCTTTCAAATCTTAGTCCAAGATCCAGTTTAATGTACTATACTGCATTGACATTCCTAAATTTGTACTGTAATGCAAAATGATGCATGAGAATATCAATTTATGGATTGAATTACATGGAAAAGAAAGGAAGAGTTACTTAGCAATTAGAACATATGGAAGTCTATAGAACGCATGGATTATTCTTGGAAAAATTTGGGCTTTTAAAACCTGATTTAATCTCACTCTGCTGTCAACATTTCCAACGGTGAAATGGATGTACCTGTTTCTAACTGAAACAATAGTTCCTGAGAACAGTATTTTTCCATTTATTTTTAATTGCTTAGAGATACTCTGACAAGATGCACTATAGAAAGAGATGTATTATCTCTTCATGAGATATTATCAAACTTTCTTCAACACTGAAACTACACAGCTTACTACTGTGTAGAAGTGGGGTTCATAATGCACATTGTTGATTATCAAAATCATTATATTCAATAAATATGAATGGAAATGTTCAGAAAAATCTCCAGAACACTATAAGAAAAAAGAACTATTATAAGAAATTAAAATATATTCTTGTTATTTACATTCATTTGCTACTAAAATATTATTTAACATAGACCTGAGATAGTTGAGAACATTTAAAGGGAAAAATTGATATGATGAAAACATTATTTCTCATTCCCTTTTACAGTTTTTAATTGACAAAAAATATTTCCTGATTAAGTTCAGAAAAGTTGATTACCTAAAAAATAAAAATGTGCAGAGAATAAAACTCTTCAAAAGTAATTTAAACAGGGAGCTTCACATGGGGAGGGATTATTTACTGACAGTTTGGTTAGGTTGGTGAACAGCTGTTCACATACCTTCTTACTGAAGAGAAAAACTGTAGAATTAGCTATGTCATCAGTGGGAAAAAAGGTTCCAAATGTTAACTTGGTTTGTAAAAAAAAAAAAAAAAAATACAGAAATAAGCAAGCTTCCCTAGTGAAAAGGAATCTTATCACATTTGTTGCCTTAAAAGGACAGATAAGAGGAAAGGTCTATTTTCTCTGTTCACAGATAAGTGCACTTCTGATGATTCCAGAGTGGAAACTTTAAAGTTTGATAATAAAACCCACCATGTATGGCAATTCCAGTCGGTTTCTGGTACTTCTTTGGCTAATATAAAAAGTGCCAGGGGTAGCAGAGAAGTGTCTGATACAGCACAAAACAATAACTATGCTAAGTTGTGAAAAAGCAGTGTTGCATAGTGGTTCCCAATGCAACATGCGTAGGCTTGAAAGTCCAACTCCGCCACTCACTAGCTGTGTAACTTGAGAGCAATTTTAATAGCATCTGTACCTATGTTTCTTCATTTTGTATAATGAGAAAATAACCTAACTCCAAGTATTATTATACAAGTTAAATTACTGCATGCAAAATTTTTAGAACAATGTCCATAAGCCAGGGTAGTTTATCTGAAATCCTATAGACAATTGTAGCTTGAAATACTTTTCTGTATGTAATTCTTTTCTTTGACCTTTTTAAAGATTTTACTTTTATTTATTCATAAGAGACAGAGACAGAGAGAGAGAGAGAGAGGCAGAAGCAGAGAGAGAATCAGGCTCCTCCTGAGCAGGGAGCCTGATAGGGGACCCGATCCAAAACCCCAAGATCATGACCTGAGCAGAGGGCAAATACTTAGCTGCTTAGCCAACCAGGCACCCCTGTAATTCTTATTTCACTGAACTCCTCAGTCTTGAAATAGGATTTTATTAAGAATCATATTTTATGTAAGAAAACGGACTTAAGGATTTAATGTCAAGGAAATCTGAAGGTCACAAATATCCAATGTCTAATAACTTTCCCTTCAAAAGAAATATATTGGTTGGAAAGAAGTTCAGTCAATTTTCCAATTCTTAAAAATCAATATTAGATATTCACTTCTTTATGTGAAAGTTTTTATTCTTTGATAAAATGCAAATATATCAGGAAAATATATTGAGTGATCAGTTGAGCCTGCTTTAATGCAAATAAATTACATCTTTTGTCTATACACTAGAATTTATGTATTTATTATTTACTTAAATTATAGAAATATTATTCTTTTTTTTTCTTTTCCCTTCTCTTTACAACAGTGAAATTCTAAAACCACTAGATTTGGGACAACACAAGGCTGACTCATGTCAGCTGGTGGGCAAGAGAAATGTCACTTTCCAGAGTGACATACTGGAGCTCCAGTAGAATCAGGAAGGCATTCACTCAATTATTCGGAAAATGAGGCAACATGTTGGTAATTTACTATCAAATAGTAGTGATTTTACTTGGTCTTTGGTCGGAGGTTATTGGCTAAACATAAAAAATATGAAAAATGAGAGATGAAGAAAAAATAAATTATAAGATTTTGTGAATTTATATACAGTAGCCAACTTATTTATTTATTATCTAAATATTTATTTATTCCACGTAACTTGGAGAGTTTACAACCAGTGTGTATATATATATGCATAGATTATAACTTATTTTTTTAAATGTTTTGTAATGTCACCTCTTCCAATAATATTGGATTGCCAATAGTATTTTCAACAGGTTAAAAAAAGTAGAAATGTTCAGCTCAGAAAGACTGGAAAGTGTCAGAAAAGACTAACATGGGGATGCCTGGGTGGCTCCGTGGTTGAGCAGTTGCCTTTGACCCAGGACATGATCCCGAACTGTTGGGATCAAGTCCCACATCAGTCTCCCTGCATGGAACCTACTTCTCCCTCCACCTGTGTCTCTGCCTCTCTCTTTCTCTCTCTCTTACTCTCTCTCTCTCATAAATAAATAAATAAATAAATAAATAAATAAATAAATAATAAATAAATAAATGAATATATATATATAAATAAATAGACTGAAGTCTGATCTGAGTGCTTTCTGTCATGCTATTTTGCTTTATTTAAATCACCAATATACAGCAAAATAAAAAGGCACGAGGAATTTAAAAATACCTCATGATATGATAAAATACACAACCAAAGAAGAAAATCACTTTAGTATGGCACATTACTGGCCTACTTAGGATGAAGGAGTAATATTTGTGATTTTGTGTCTGATGTAAAACTATCTGAATTTACATCCCAATTCTAATAATTTCTTATCCAGTTTTGGATGATTAATTTAAATTTTCTAAGACTTACTTTTTACTTCTATAAAAGAAAGATAATAGTGATATTCCATTCATAGGATTGTGGTAAGGATTAAATAAATTAACACAGTTAAAGAATTTAGCTCAAGACCCAGGAAATGGTATATGCCAAGTAAATATAGATGTTAGTATCATTATTAACATTGTAATTAAGATAGATATTTATATAATAATAACTGTTGATAGACTTCTAGTTCTTACTGTTGAAAAATCATGAAGTGAGTTATTCCAAAGGAGAAACACTATGAGACAATTAACAAGTAAACTGATATAAGGGGAAAATTTGCTAAAGTAATTTTGCACTTGCCTCTGCATAAATGAGAACGAATAAATGATATAACCCAATTTTGAGATTAATTGGTAATTTAGACTGTCTAGATTTCAATTACTCAAACTTTTATTATGTTTCAGGAACAGAAATAATCAAGAAGTTAAGTGTATTACATTCATATATTTTCAGTAAAATTCTATAGATGTAGTTTTCCTGATTGTCCTTGAAAATTTGTTCATAGTAAGACTTTATAAAAGAATTGTTGTATCAGTAACTTTTTATACTTTCAAAGATTCTTTGTTGTGACATTAGAATTATTGATGTGGTGAGTTGAAAAGCAATAAATGTATGCACGCACACACACACACACACGCACACACACATACAAGCATTTTTCTCACCAAGAAGTTATTTTACTAGGATTTGAAATATCAAAACAGCATGGACTCCGGATCTAAAACTGAGGTCAAATTTTTCAGGACTAGAATTTCTTCCTTTTCTTTTCCTTTCCTTTCCTTTCCTTTCCTTTCCTTTCCTTTCCTTTCCTTTCCTTTCCTTTCCTTTCCTTTCCTTTCTTTTCTTTTCTTCTTTTTTTCTTTTTTCTTTTCTTTTTTTTTCTTTTTTTCTTTTCTTTTTTTTTTCTTTTTTTTCCTTTTCTTTGTTTTCTTTCTAATTGGAAAATGTAACTTATTTTCTGGGAAAAATCATGGCCAGAATTCCTCATAATAAAAGACTACAGGCTTTTTAGACATTAAATACCTCTTATACAAAGAACACCTTTACCAGTTAAATAAATTGGAGGTTATCCTTTAGCATACAAAAGCTAATACAAATAAAAAAAAAACTAGAAACTATTTGATACCTTTTTCAGAATTTTGATAAGCAAAAGTAGTCAATACATATGGCACAATGAATAAATGGTATTCATTTAGTACCAATGGTATGTTTTAAGTGCCAATTAATTAGCTTATATAGTTAAATACAGAAAACACGATTTGAAAGTATGAGATTTAGAATACCACATTTAAATGGAATGATAGTTTGAGATATATCTGATAGAAGCCCATTAGAAGAAGTTAATCTGAATTAATACAAAGATGATATAAATAGGCTGAGGGGTCAAGATGCACATTGCTATGGTGGTATCATGCCTACTAGAAATAAGATCAAAAGGCAGGGAACACTGAAATAAATGTTTTCCTGTATCTATAAAAATATTTTATGATACACAATAGAAAGCAGTATATTATTATACTGATTACAAAATGAAAATGAGGCTTAATTAAGTTCTTCCAGTCATCTATGCCTTCTCCCTGGACTTTAATTTTCTTTGTTGGCAATATGAGGTGCTAAGTAGAACTCTAGCACTATCTAGTCACTAAAGGAATAGCTCTCTTCCTTTCTGGACTGAGGATTTTTATGTTTTATGTTTCCTGCATGTATTTTTACTGGGTCTTTTATTCTAATTGAGTGTTGGAACATTTTGCAACCCGATAAGGAATTATTAGGCATCACTGAACAGAGTGGAATAGATATTTCCTGGTGAGAGGCCAAAGATCAAACTATTATTTTAGGAATAAAATTTTAAAAAGAATGTAGACAAACTGATTTTTATTTCTATTTCTTCCATTGTATCACATTGTTAGGCTCCAGTAATCCAGTTTATGGTATGAAATTCTAATACTCAAAATGCACTCAACAGGCAGCCTGGGTGGTTCAGCGGTTTAGCGTCGCCTTCAGCCGAGGGCATGATCCTGGAGACCCGGGATCCCAAGTCCCATATTGGCTCCCTGCATGGAGCCTGCTTCTCCCTCTGCCTGTGTCTCTGGCTCTCTCTCTCTGCTTCTCATGAATAAATAAATAAAATCTTAAACACACACACACACACACACACACACACACTCAACATACAGAACACATTGGTGATATAAAATATTTCATAATTGTTCTAAAAAAAGACCAGACATAATAAATTTATATTATATACAGATAAATTTAAGTATAATAATGCAAAAATCTAAGATTAACACAAAAATGATAAAAATTGATTAATTTTACCTTGTTAAAAAATAATTTAAAGCAAACATTTTAAATACCACATTTTGAAGTTATCTACAAAATACAGTTATAATTATTTATTAATAAAATAGCCATCTTAAAAATTTGCTAGATGAGATCACTTTACTTTGATATTTTTTTTTTAATTTTTATTTATTTATGATAGTCACAGAGAGAGAGGCGCAGAGACACAGGCAGAGGGAGAAGCAGGCTCCATGCACCGGGAGCCCGATGTGGGATTCGATCCCGGGTCTCCAGGATCACGCCCTGGGCCAAAGGCAGGCGCCAAACCTCTGCGCCACCCAGGGATCCCTTTGATATTTTTTCTAATGTAATATTGTGAGTTAGCTGTACTCAAAATAAAAAAAAAAATGAAGAAAAAAGGATTTCAATGTCTCATAAATTTTTTTTTCAGGAAGATATTAAACACAGAATTTAAAGGGTTGCATAAAATGTGGCATGACTACTTATTTCTATCTGTAGTTGTTTTTATTTTATTTTATTTTATTTATTTATTTATGAGAGACAACGAGAGAGAGAGAGAGAGAGAGAAGCAGAGGGAGGCAGGCTCCTCAAGGGGAGCCAGATTTGGAACTCAATCCCAGGACTCCGGAACCAGGCCTGGGGGGGCGGGGGGGGGGGGCAGATACTCAACCACTGAGCCACCTAGGTGTCCTTAATCTGTATATTTTTAATATCTTTTTTATATAGTGATAACATGAAATATGCATTTTTATATACTAAATTTTAAAAATGTTATACTTTGTAATATTTTAAACACCAAAATACAAGGGTTTTATATTATGATCATGATGGTAAACAGTTCTTCAATATAATTATCTGTGGGCCAACTATTACTTTGGGGTTGAAAAATAAAAATATGGCTCAGTATGTCTATTTGTATGGTTCTCCCTTCCAAAATTATCCGTTAAAATTCTCCCTTTAAGATAAAGAAATAAGGTAGAAATTGTTCATGCCTTTAGATTTTGTGTTTCACATCCAGATTGTGCTTACTTTTTGTGAGTCTAAATCCACTTTGTCAGACATTGGTAGAAACTGAAACCAGGTAAATGGGACTTCATACCTATCTTAATGCTTTAGAAAGAATGTAAGTTTGTTAGGGTCCAAAACTCTTAAGTTTCCTCATATATTTATGAAAACACTATCAAAACAGTAAGGCTGAGCACAAAAAATGAAAATTAAAATTAAAAAAAAAGATACCAGCCCTCATCAGGCCTGACTGGCTGGGTAGCCACCAGAATCACTCTTCATACCCTGCTGGCTTTCATCCCCGAAGATCAAGGAGAAATGAGGTTCTGGCTGCAGCTGAATTTAGAGCTGACTATTTATATCATCCAGAGGACACTGTTCAATGTTAGCCTGACAAACAGCTAAGTATGTCAAGAACCTCTTGCTCATTTCCTTAGTCTCAACACAAATTTCAAGCCCACTGTCTCCACTCCAGTAACTTATACTCTGTCCTCTCATCTTACTGCTTTGTTCTTGCTTTTTCTCTGACCAAAATCCTTAGCCTCCCTTTCTTTCCATTATGGACCCTTAAGTTCCTTATTAATGAAGTGTAAAATCACCTACTTCTATAACCTTTTCGTGCTTGAAATGAAATCTATCTTCTCAGTAAGGACTTTGTCTTCCCAAGAGCCCCAGAAAAGAAGGCTGCCCCTGATCAACCAAAAATAGCTCAGATTTTGAGGAAACAGTTCTTTGGCCTTTAATCATTCTTGCCTTAGCTCCAAGATCCCTGTCTGGCAATCTGAACTATTTTCTTTAAAAACAAGGTAAAACAAAACAATCAAGCAAAACTATAATGTTGAACTCTTGTCACTCAGTGGTGCTTCTACTTTTAAAAATATATTTTACCTACCAAAAAAGATATGTAAATAAATATACCAGTATTATTGATTAATGATCTTTAAACCTGGATCACAGACTCTCTCTCCATCCCCAAACTAGACATCTGATCTGTGTGAATCACCAATCTCAAAAGGGGATTATCATTTTCTCAATCTACTCATCTCTTCTACTCTGTGTTTACCTATCATGCCCACAATCGTCACTCCAGACTACTAAACTTCTAAAAGTTTTAATAATTTCTACACTCACAGGATTTTGATACTACTACATTTTTTTTCCCTCTTCCTATTAGCTTATGTTCCAGTCTGCAGTCTGAAGTCCCTGGTCAATCTATTAACTATCACTTTACTGAGACATTTATCATTTTTCTTGGATCAGCATTGAATTCTTATACAATCTTCCAAACAAAATCCTACTATAAATAAGCTGGGATCCCAGACTATACAACATTTCCGCAGAGGATCAATGAAAATGGTAGATTGATTTCATTATAATGCATACCAATCTACCATATATAATGTGCATCACTGTATACTTCTCAAAAAGTCTACTTTGCCTATTCAGCTTTTCTGTATGGTCCACAACTATTTCAATTATTTTACACTTTATTTGGAAGTTTGGTTTTCCAATACCCAGCTCATTCTGAAAGTATGATAATATTACCAAAGTAAACAGAGAACAAAAGAAATTTTCAAATGGGAAATTGCTTTAACATCTAGCCACTAAATCTGTAAATTTATATATGTCCATAAACACTCTTTTTTTCCCATCCTCTGATTCAAATAGAATGGCCCTCCTTCCTAATGTCTTCTATCTGTACTCTGCACGTAACAATTTTTCATATCTCTAGATAAGTAATCTTAACATGACTCTCCTTTCTTTTCAACTCCTTTCTGTGTATTGACACCATATAAATTAAATTTTATTTATTATCTTAAGAACATAATTATCATTATCAACAAACATTGCCTTACCACAAATTTATTATTCAAAAAATACTTATTTGATGCCTATTATTTGCCAAAGAATAATCTATATCATGGGATACAGCAGTCAACATAGTAAACAAAAATCTTCCTTCTTGGAAAAAAAGAAACAAATTAATTGTACAGGAATTTATAAGATGGTAACTTCTATGGTGAAAAAAATAAGCTATTCAAGAGGACAGCAAGTGATAAAAATAAAAGAAGAAAGTAATTTTTCATAAGGTCATTGAGGATGTATCACTGAGCAAATAACTTCTGAAAAAAAGGATTCCAAAAAAGTGAGTGAATAAGCCAAGAGAATATCATGGGAAGTGAATGGAACAGCATGTACAAGGATCCTGAGAAGGAGCACTCTTGATAAATGGAAGAAAAAGTAAAGATGTCAGTGTAGCAATACTAGAGTGGGTAAGAGGGAGGGATGTAGTAAATGGAATCAAAGAAGAAAACAGGGACAGGACCTTTTAGACCATTGTGAGGATGTTAGCTTTTGCCTTGAGTGAAATGGGAAATCATTGGAGATTTTGAGAAGAGGAGTGGCACCATAAATATGTTTAAAACAATCACTCAGACTTCTGTGTAGAGGACAGAATAAAAATGTTCAGTAGTGAAAACCAGAAGAGCAGTTAAGAGGTGCAACAATAATACAGTCAAAGATGATAAAGACCGAGACCCAGGAATAGATAGTGGTAAGTAATTGGACTTCAGATTTTGTTTTTCAAAATGATTGTCTGCTGAATTGGATACAAAAATTTTCAGGAAAAGATAAGCTAAAGATAATGCTCAACTTGGAGCCTAAGCATTTCTAAGAGTTATCATAATCAAAATGTAGAAAATTGCTACAGAGAAATTTAATGATTGATATTTGGAATTCACTTTTGAGTATTTTGAGGCCACAACTGGTCACCAAGAGGAAATATTTAGTGAGCAATTGGAATACATGGATACATGACACTTGTGTCATATTCAGTAGAAATTTCAAGTGTATAGAAAGCATTTGAAGCCACTAGAGTGATTTAGATCACCATAGGAGTGGGTATTGAAATAAAACAAGAGTTTCAAGCAACCAGCACTAGATGACTCCAAGGATAAAAATGAAAACAAAGAATCAAAGATGACTGAGAAGAAGAGAATATTAAGGAAGGAAAAAAAAAAAAAAACTTAAAAGAGCATATTGCTCCAGAAGCAAAGTGAAAAAGAAAAATATTGGGAAGGGAAGAGTGGCCAGTTGTGCAAAAGCCACTAATAGGTTAGCATGATTAGAACTCATAACTGACCATTAGATTTAACAGCATAGAGGATCTATGACTTTGATGAAAGCATTTGTGTTGGGAGATGGGAAAAATCCCAAATGGAGTAAATTATCAGGCAAACTTGAGGGAAAGGAATAAGACAATGAATTACAGCAACTCTTTTTGAGAAGTTTTGGGGCAAAGAAGCGAAAAAATAGGATGACAGCTGTTAGACAAGAAACTCTCCCATGGCCATGATACCAAATATCTACTAGAATTGATTTTAAACCAGTTTAAGTGATCAAGGACACCTCGCTCAGTGAGCATACTTTTGCAAGTCATTCAATCTGTACTATCCCCTTGCTTCTAAATATACTTATCTCAGTGTCCTTGATTCTTGAGAGAATCAAGACTTTCTCTCTCCAATAAACTCGCCTCTGACTAGTGACAACCAGTCAAGAACAGTCTTATCTGAATGAGACTTCTTCTGGAGATACCCACCCACTTGACTTAGATTTCAGGCAATCCACCAAAACCCAGTCACTAATATATCACCTGTTATCAACCCAGCAATCTTCCCTGCTCAGAGGGACTGTCCTTCTGAGCATGGTTCTTTATTAGTATAGTAAGCAATACATTCAGCATTGTGGTTTTCTATTTCAGATATAGGATAGTGGACTCAGCACCCTTTGATACTACTCTTCTTAAATATATTTCGATTCTCTATTCATAGCCCATATGCCTGGAAAAAAGTTATCCACCCTTGATGCTTTCATGTTCTTATATCCTCTCTTCTCTTGTGTTCTATTATGTACTGGGTTTTGTTTCCAGCTACCACCTTTTCAACTAAATTGCTTTTGTTCTTTATTAGTGTCCTTCAAACTGGGCTAGAGAGAACCCCTGGAGTACAAAAAGAACTTCCAAAAAGTTTATCCCAGCATGAAGTACTTTAAGGGAATCAATGTTCAGATCTTCAACTTCTATTTGTACTTACCCTTTCCTAAATTGCTCGAGTAGAGAAGGCCCTCAGGCATAACTCTGTCTCCACCTACTAAAAAAAGCCTTACTTCTCACTCTTTCTGAGATTTAACTTAGTCTCAAGAGGTAAAACCTTCCCAAAAAAGGGACAACTTTAAATATCAGTGTTTGGGAAGCCTACTCTTCCAAGCCAACATGCACTACTGTGAGGCTTAATCATTTCCTGTGTTAAACATATAATTGTTAAAACAGAAGCATGACATTAGAGATGGGATATTTTTACCTGTTTCAGGATATTCTGAGTATAGAGAGATGATAGAGTAAGGGAACAAAGACAATTTTTATGACATTTTTCATGTAATGGTATTGCCTTTTCCAACCTCCAATATTACAAAAGATTCTACTGGTTCCTAAGGGGTAATTCTGCAGTAGTACACAATGATAAGAGATATTGAGAGCAGCTTTCACTCAACAAACTACTTCTCTACACTTAAAAAAAAAAAAAAAAGTATTTATTTTAGAGAGAGAGAGTATGCATGAGCTGGGGAAGGGGAAGAGGGAGAAGGGGAGAACCCTAAGCAGACACCCCACTGAGCACAGAGCCAGAAGCAATGGGGCTCAATCTCATGACTCTGAAATCATGACCTGAGCCCAAACCAAGAGCTGGACACTAAATCAGCTGAGCCACCCAGGCACTCCTTTTGTTTCAATTTTTTTATTCCATTTATTATTTACTAGAATAACTCTAACATATTCTGTGGTAATTAATACATCTAATAATAATCATTAAATTACTTTCTATAAGACCTACACTTCTAGAAGCCCCATATTTTCTGTTCATTGGTGCCTGCATTTCTGTGAATTAATGTCAACCTAGTTGCAAGTAGAATGCTCCATAAGATACATTAAATCACTGAAAGAAAGCAGTTCCATTGGCCCATTTACTGATATATTTCCCTTATAATTTTATCATTTTAGTCAGCTGGAAATATATTTTCATTAGCTTTTAAAAATAATATTCATAATGATAATTCAATTCTGAAGATATTTCAATATTTAGAAGTTTATAGTCCAAAGAAAACTTCAAAATATATTAAATTTCAATTTACATACTTTTTTTTATAAAATAGTGTGATAGCATGGTCTGAAATACTGTAGGCAAGAGAAATATAATTAGGAGTTCATGGGGAAAATGAATAATCTAAAATTTCTGACTTAAAATTCATTCATATGTTTTTAAAAATGGATTATGATGAGAATATAAAATCAAGAATTACTTATATATTAGTTTATATATTGTTTTTAATACATTTTATTTTTTAGAAGTTTAAGTTCAGAAGGAAATTGAGCAGAAAATACATATACAGATAATATATCTCCATATTGTCTTTATCATGCAACCTTTATAGAGAACAGAAAATATCATAACAAAACAAGTATATATGTTTATACATATACATAGTAAAAGCAGAGAAAATACGGAAAAGCATAAAAACAAAATGATTAACCACATTTTCTTATCCCTTAAAGAAAACTACTGTTAGTGTATTTTTCAGGATCTTTTTCGGTATTTATATAAACATATATTTATAGTTTACAAAATTGATATCACATTTTATATAATATGGCTTAGTATTTTTTAGTTAACAATAACCTTTTTCCATGTCAATACTTTTTCATTTTCCAAATCTATTCCATATTCACATTTCCCCAATCCTCCTGAAAATGTTAACTGCTTTTTTTTTGGTCCCAAACAGGATGCATATCAGTATCATGTTTTCTCTTGTTATGTTTCTTTGAATTTCCAACAAATACACCTTCCTCGATAAGATTGCCAGATAAAATTAGGATGTCCATTGAATTTTCAATGCACAATGACTATTACTTTGTTAGTACAAGTATGTCCCAAATATAAAAATGAAACACTTTATGGAAGCATGAGATTAGAATTATTTTTGTTGTGTTTATTATCATTTGTGACTAATATTATTATTACTATTATCATTTTGCTGCTTAAGCATAGAAAGCATGTTTACAACTATTTTATATCTTTTAACTCAAAATTGCATTGTTTATATTGTCAGAGCAATTATATTACATATCATAGCCTAACGATTATTTTCTATCTTTAGTTTTTAAATGTCTTAAGTGCCATGCCACTTTAATAAAGTCTCTCCTTTCCATATTTTTTGTTGCGATTCCTCTCTTGCTTTGCTAGATTTTGTAATTAATATCCCTTTACTTTTTTTTAAATCAAGAGGTACTCAAGGTTTATATATTTCCTAAATTTTTACTTGATTTAAAATTTCTATCAGCTGCTTTTATGACCTCTTATTTGGATGACCACTTGACTAGGCACCAACGTCACATGTCATACTTGTCTGCCCTCAAAATTTTGTAGAACTTGCTTTACCATATTCTAAACTGGATGTTCTATGAGATTTTTTCCATCTGTTTAAGAATAGGATTCTTACCTCTACATCAAAATTCAGTAAATAAACTTAGCTTTTCCTTAGTGCTTACAAGTTAAATACTGTAAGTACCCACAAAAGTAATTAATATGTAGTGTTGTGGAAGAGACCAGAGGTAATCTGAAACTTCACCAATTTTCTTATTCGTTGCCCTACCTACTATTGTCTCCATCCATCACATCTTCTGTTCCAGATGGGCTATCTTCACTTGGTTTTCCTCATTTATTAGGTCAATTGGTTCACAGAAAAAAGAAAAAAACCTTCAGTCTGAATCCTTAGTATTGTACTATAATCAATGCTCTCTCTTCCTTCTATACTTCTGTCAGTTAGAAAATTACAATATACTTGGAATATTTTTTTTTACATAAAGAGTCCTGTAGATTTGAAATTGCAATTCTGCTATGTGCCTATTTGCATCTTTGTAGGAGCAATCTCTAATTTTTTTTATCTTCCCTATATTAGTCACCTGATAACAAATTTTGAGGAAGTCTTTATCATTTCTCAGTTTTCACACAAAATTTGGTCTGAACTTGTGGATCTTAGAAGATTGTTTTAGTTAGTAGGGGCCATTTCATTTTTAAATTGAAGTTAATATTTCTAACCTGTTTTTTTTTAAGATTTTATTAAAAAATAATAAAAAATATTTTATTTATTCATGAGAGACACACAGAGAGAAGCAGAGCCACAGGCAGAGGGAGAAGCAGGCTCCATGCAAAGATCCTGATGTGGGACTCGATTCCGGATCCCGGAATCACTCCCTGGGCCAAAAGTAGATGCTCAAACACTGAACCACCCAGGCATCCCCTATTTTATTTCTTTAAAGAATATTTCCAGTGTTTTTTTTTTTTTTTTTTTTTTTTTTTTTTAAGATTGGTTTGTTTTATTTTACAGAGAGAGTGGGGGTAGGGGAGAGGTGAGAGAGATTCTCAAGGAGACTCCCTGCTGAATGTGGAGCCCAGTGTGGGGCTCCATCTCACAACCCATAAGATCATGACCTGAGCCAAAATCAAGAGCTGGATGCTTATCCAACTGAGCCACCCAGGTGCCCCTATTTTCAATGGCTTTTAAAGAAATAAAATGGTGTAAAATAGTTTTATATGAATTTCTGCTACATTTTCTTTTGATATTATTAGCAATTTCACGATCATTATTAATTGCATGAGCAATAGAAGCTGGTTTTGATAAGATAAATAAGCAAAATCATGAACAAAAATTAATATTCTCATCTTCAATCTGACTCATCTTAACCATTGTTTTTTTTCATCCTAAACAAAATTAAGGTTTGGCCCTTTTCCATACCTCTGATTCCTAGGACTCATACACATACAAAATGTGTACTACAAATATTTTAACCATGTTTTTAATGTTTCTTTTTTTTTTAATTTTCATTTATTTATGATAGTCACACAGAGAGAGAGAGAGAGAGGCAGAGACATAGGCAGAGGGAGAAGCAGGCTCCATGCACCGGGAGCCCGACGTGGGATTCGATCCAGCGTCTCCAGGATCGCGCCCTAGGCCAAAGGCAGGCGCTAAACCGCTGTGCCACCCAGGGATCCCTTAACCATGTTTTTATTTTTTTTTTTATTTATTTTTTTATTTTTTTTAATTTATTTTTTATTGGTGTTCAATTTTAAAAGAAAAGTCAGAAATTAGAGAATACTTTGCAAGTTGCAGATTTCAAGCACACACACATACGTATACCTGTTATACCTTCATGGCACTTTATATTAATAACCTATTTTAATAGCCGTATAATATCTAATTCTAGAATTATTAATTGACTTTTGCAGCAAAACAACTAATCTCTGTGTACAACAACAACAAAATTTTATTTCTGACTCACTTTTCATGAAAACTATAGCCAACTGAACCTCTGCTCCAGGCTATATATAGGCCACTTACATTTCATGGTCCCTGTGTATTCTCATTCTGTGACTGAGGCTGATTTTGAGGCCCTAGGATATGCTGTCTCATAGCAAAGGGCAGATTCATACGATGCTGAGCCAAACCACACATCATCAAGCCCAACAAGGGGGCACAGATGGATATGGCATAATTATTCTAATAATTTCTCTGTTACTATGCATTTAAGTTGTTTGGGGGTTTCTTTCTTTCTTTCTTTCTTTCTTTCTTCTTTCTTTCTTTCTTTCTTTCTTTCTTTCTTTCTTTCTTCTTTCTTCTTTTCTTTTTCTTTCCTTCTTTTTCATGAACACATGTTTAATTCCAAATAATATATTTACAAGAGCATGATTACCTAGTAATGGCTTTGGCAAGCATAAAAATGAAGAGGTAATTCCAAATTCTAAAAGATTGGAGCAGCAATTTCATTCTTTAATGTTGCCAATATAATCAAAGAGAATTTACCTGTTTCTATGTTGTTTCTGTTTCCTTTCTCTCTTAATTGTTTGTTTAAATTCCCTTTGCTCATTTTTCCAAGTTTCCCTTCTTAATGATTTGTAAGAACTCCGTATATTGATGATACTTATAAGTAATAAATTTAACAGTTATTGAACATTTACCATCTGCCATTATATATCAGCATCCATATATAATTTCCAACAAAACTATAAGCTATGTGTATGTGAATTATTATCCTCATTCTTGAATGAGAAATCTGACCGGAATTTCTATATATCACAAAAATAATAAATTACTCCATGATATAAACCTGTGCAGACTATCCTAGAGTCCATCTTTTAAATTCAATGTTATATGTTGGTATATAGTTTTATTGGCATAGTAATCCAATTTCAAACTAATATTACCGATATTTTCTCCTAGCTTAAAGTTTTGTTTCAGATTATACATTTTGACTTTACATAGTTCTGATAGTTATATATAGCTTGTTAGTTTTTTGACACTTTTTGACACTTTTGACACCTTAGTACTTTTGTGACTATGTTCTGTTTCATTTCAGACATATACCAATTAATCCAAAGCATTTTTATATTAAGTATCATTTTTTATTCAATTGAAGTGTCATTTTTATCATATACTGTAATTTTTTAATGTGTTCTGAGTTCTTTCATTGTATGTCTTAATGAATTAGGATATATTTTTCATTTTTTATTCTATTTAAATATTTTTCTTGGAAATTACCATGTTCCTTCATATGAACTATAGTTACTTGGCCCATTTTTATCATATTTTCTCAAGTTGTGTGCAAACATAATTATGTTAGTTTGAGGAAAACTAAGCATTTTTATGATATGATATCATGATTTAGGAACATGATGTGTTTCTAAATTTATTCAAATGTAGTTATCTACACTTCAATATGAAGTATACGTTGAATGTAGGTTTTTGCAGTGATTTGAATTTATTTCTTTTTTACAAATTCTGTCTTGATATTTTGAAATCTATAACTAAATTAGGAATTTAACACCATTGACATGTTCTATAAAATTTGTACAACAAAATATAAAATATGATTAATTTGTTCAATTTGCCTTTCCAGTTTGGTTAGAAGACTGTAGTTCATCATTTATTACTCTTTTTTTTTCACCTACTACTTCTAAATCAGCCTTTTCTCTATCCAGTACTACAGCTGGTTGGGTTTTGAATCATAACTCAAAACTAAATATTTCAGAGGTAATCCAAATATCTTAAGAAATAACTATGGACATAATAATTTGCCTGATTTTGTCATTTGGTAGTTTTGTTAGTTTATTAATGCAAAGAGATTTGCACATAGGTATGATTTATCTTTGTTAGTACTCACATTTGCTTTTTTAATTGATAATAATTGCAATAAATAATACACTTTCTTTGTCTTTAAAACAGATTTTATTTAAAAATGCAATCGAAAAAAAAAATAAAATAAAAATGCAATCGACTTTTGTTCCTATGCAGCATTTTTGCTGGAATTCTTACGAATAGATTTGTTTTTCCTGTAGAATGAAGGTAAACTGTGGCCCTGGCATTTCTAGGCATTTATGAAGAGAATATGAGAAAAGGGATCTATTTTGGATGTTGATAGGTGAATAAAGTATAGTAGATATAACATTTTCCTTCCTTTTTCTTTAACCAATTTAAAAATTACACAGTCTGATTCTTTGCATGTTTTAGAAAGAATAAACTGTCATGTTAGAGAATACTGTTGACAGCAATTCTAACCAGATTGCTTCTTCAACAGGGTAAAAAATGATGAAAAAGTAGGGAAACAATAAATGGCATAAAATGAACTTGAATCAGCAGTGGAGAAAACTGAGAAATTGGTTTTGCCTGCAATAATTTAACCCATTGGGTATTCATTATTTTTATTTAACGTGAGTTAAGAAGATAAAGTTTTGTCAAAGTATTTTTTTCTTTTTTTCAGTGAACAGTTTAGAAAATGAAAATATGTGAATAAAATAGGCATCAGAAATCTATTTTTTTTAGTTTAATTATTTCAATTAAACAAAAAAAATTTCAATTTTCAGGCATCTTTGTGAATGACTTAACTTTATATTTTATGTAAGCACTCCAAAAGTATAACATAAAAAAATTTGGGGGAGATAAATTTTCTTTTTTTTTTCCCAATAAATATTTTTATGCCATATCTATATTCTTGTTATTTCAAATACTTCCATTTTTAATAGTATTTTTTATTATAGGGATGCCTGGGTGCCTCAGGCATCTGCTTTTGGCTCAGGTTGTGATCCCAGGGTCCTGGGATGGAGCCCTACATCAGGCTCTCTGCAGGGAGCCTGCTTCTCCCCCTGCTTATGTCTCTGACTCTCTCTCTCTCTGCGTCTCTCATGAATAAACAAATAAAATCTTTAAAAAAAATGTTGTTATAATCCCTTTTCTCTTTTCAGTTGTGTTTTCTAAGCTACAATGCATGTATACACACACACACATAAATATGGTGTCAAATATGCAATGATCTCCATTAATGTGGCTTTAAAATGACATTATCTACACTAAATTAACCAAAAGTTAACTACACTCCACGCTAATTATTAGTTTTGATATAGATTATAATACGACATGTATACAATTCAAATAAAAGAGGCAGGGCATTTTTATTGGAAAAATTCAAATGATAAACTTATTATAAAGAACATTTATTCAAATTATCCGTAGCGACCTAATAGTGAACTAATTTATTCCGAAGTGTTTAGCTTAGCTCCTGCATAGTTTATACAATTAAATATGGTGGCCTTGGTAAATATTTGAAGAGAAAACATGATTATATATATATTTTGACATGATTATTATAAAAGAACTGACAGGGAAGTTGCATTATATATACCTAGATGTTGAATGAAAGACTATATGGATGGGGATCCCTGGGTGACTCAGTGGTTGAGTGTGTGCCTTTGGCTTAGGGTGTGATCCTGGAGACCCGGGATCGAGTCCCACATCGGGCTCCCTGCATGGAGCCTGCTTCTCCCTCTGCCTGTGTCTCTGCCTCTCTCTGTGTCTCTCATGAATAAATAAATAAAAATAAAATCTTAAAAGAAAAAAAAAAAAGGAAAGACTACATGGAATGATTTGTTGTTACCATAATAATTGGTAAAATTTTACCATTTGGTTGGCTCACTGAGAATACCAAAAAATGTAATGGTACTGGGATGCCTGGGTGGCTCAGCAGTTGAGAATCATCGACCTTTGGCTCAGGGCATGATCCTGTGTCTGGGGATCGAGTCCCGCATCTGGATCCCTGCAAGGAGCTTGCTTCTCTCTCTGCCTGTGTCTCTGCCTTTGTCTCTCTCTCTCTCTGTCATGAATAAATAATAAATAAATATTTTTTTAAAAAACGTAATGGTACTAAAAGATGTGCATGGTTTAGGTTTTTGGTGTTTTGTTGCTTTTTTTTAAGATTCTATCTGTTCATGAGAGACACAGACAGAGAAGGAGAAACTTAGCAGAGGGAGAAGGAGGCTCCTCGTAGGGAGCCCAATGCAGGACTTCATCCCTGGACCTGGGATCATGCCCTGAGCTAAAGGCAGACATCAACTGCTGAGCCACCCAGGCATCCTGGTTTAGTTTTTTACATTGATTTTTTTTTCTCTATATCTATAGAATCTATAGATAGAAATCTATTACTTATTGCTATTTAAACAAGGTAATGTGAAAATTAAATGCCATGATTAAGAAACTCTTGATATATTTTTTTGCCATAAAGTAAATGACAGGATGATATGAAATTCTACTGATACAGAATTTATTTTGAAACTTGTGTCTATTAAGTAACTTTCTGTGGTAAGTTGCTTTCCTTTAAAAAACTGTTCTATCAAAAGTATCAATTCTTCAGACACCTGGGTGGCTCAGCTGGTTAAGTGTCTGAATTGATTTCAGTTCAGGTTATGACCTCAAGGTACTGAGATCAAGCGGGAGTCTACTTGAGATTCTGTTTCTTTCTCCCTCTGCCCCTCCCTGCTGCTCTCTCTCAAATAACTAAATAAATCTTTTAAAAAATATAAATTCTTCAAACAATGTTAAATTAAGTTATTTTTAAAAAGCAAATTGTTTCCTTTCTGTTTGAGACATTAAAATACTTCTCTGAATTCCTCAATATAACTCTGAGTTATCTTGGAATTAGTTAAAATTGCTTTTAACTCTTACAAATTTTTTGATATTTCTAAAATGTGTTCCAATACTCCCTAGTTGTATTGTTTTTAATAAGTGCGGGTTTTCCAGGATTTCTAGATATTTTTGACAATGTGCTATTAGATATGCATTCTTTAATTAATGAAATCTGTATTTCTTCATTTCAAAAACTTAATTTTAAATAATCTGCTTTTAACACAAATTATCCCGCATTACATATTTTAATCTTATGAACAATTCTTTTAAAAGATAAATTTGAACTTAATAATTTAAAATGATTGGATATTCTGACCATTGAAAATACCAAATGTATCCATAAGCATTATTTTTACATTATATGGAGGCAGCCACCATTGCTGGTGGATTTTATGTACCTTTAAACTCTAAGAATGAAGAATAATAAATAGTGAATTTCTTTTATGTTGTTTCTTACACAATTATTAAACTCCAAAACTATCAGTAAGGCCGCAGTTTGTCATACAGCTTAAAAGTATACTACCATTGAAAAATAGTAATTTGTTTTGTTTTATATTCCATTTATCAAGTTTCTAAAGCTTCCTTTAAAACAGCACTGTAAAAATCTTATAATGATGTTTTAGGTTAACTTAATAAGCAGTGATTTTTTTCAGATGATAATTGCATTTGAAAAAAAAAATATATATCCTAACTCTGTTTTTAGTGTAAAGCCATTTTTTAAGAATGTTTTTTTCTGACAAAAGTGCTGCTTTCAAGATGGGATTGTGCTTACAAAATTGCAACATATGTAGGCCCATATTTGTTCTGAGCTTTGTCAACCTGGTCGGCAACACTATCAAGGACTATACACAATAGACCCACCTGCTTAGTGAGACTGAAGGTGCTCATGTGTTCTTCCTCCCTGAGTCCCTTGCTTGTGTCTATCCTCAAAATGCATACAAATTTATCTCCATCTACATCCTTATTGTTTATTTTCCTGCAAGTTGTATTACTTCAGCATATCAAGATTAAATATAGAAGGCACTAAAGTAAAATAATGGCAATTAATAGCTTTAAAATTGAGTCTCATTTTACTCTTATTATAAAGAAATTGTCTCTTAGGTTAAATTAATCTAGATTTTTAGAGACTTTTTTCAAGACCAATATCTAGGAAAATACACATGACATTTAATAAATTGATAAATGTTCTAAAATAAAAATAAGAGAAATCTAGTAGTTAACAATCTTTACCAGAACTGAGTGGAAATTATTCATTCATATTTAATAACTAGGTCAGGAGACACTATTGTTTAGTATCTATTGTTTAGTAAGGTATTTTAAAGAAAATGTGGAACACATTTTTAATTATAACATGAATATAATTATTAGTATAGTAGATGAGGAGCACACATTCATGAACACATATTTTGCATAATTGTTCAATATATAATAAAAATGAAATTGTCTATTATGAATTTACACTAAAATTACAATCACAATAAAAGCTAAAATTTCAGGGCTTACTGTATGCATCTACTATTTCCTTCAGTTTGTAAAGATTACATATTTAATTCGGAAGATAACATTATGAGTTAGGTAGTAACATCATTCAAGTGAGAAAATAGGGCACAAAAACAAATGATGTAACTTGATGATGTCAAAGTTATTAAATACTGGAACCAGGAGTTGAAATAATGCAGTTTAGAAGAAAACCTCTTAACTATATGAACATGGATTCTGAAAACTAATAATATGGATAACACTGAAAAAATTACAGAAACTAGTTTCAAATTAAAGAAATTTAATTAATTAAAATTAGCAATCTGGATGACAGTAAGGAAATGCTTTTTATGTATTTGTTGACATACAAATCCATACAATTTATTGTTGTATTTTCTATGTATTTTTTTGACATAGTAAGACTAATTAGTCAGGTATGTCCTTGGGTCCGAAAGTGTCAATTAAGTGTTTGTAAAGTTAACAGCACAAAGTAGACCAGGGTTGTAGCAGAGATATTCAACAATAAGTAAACTTGGAGAGACAGAGTAGAGTCAAATTCTAAAGCCAAAATCAAGATCTAGGACCTCAAGTCCACAGCATGAGAAAGCTAGAATGGAAAGGTCCAACATCTTAATAGAGCATTTACCATTTTTTAATACTTATTTTAAACAAGTAAGTTCTTCATTCTCCTTACTGATTATTTTATTTAGCAGAAAGAGTAAACAATTGTGTGGTTCACTACTTTCTAAACAAAGAGTTAATTCTTAAACAAAAGGAATTGTTGGAAACCTTAGGCAAAACTCATGAATGACAGCATTCTAGAATTTCTAAGGGCCAAGGGTTTTTTTTCCCAAGGTATGGTGTGAACAAGTTTATATAAATGAAAGAGATACTATTCCATGGTTGATGCTGTGCTCTGATTAAAAAGATCAGGGTCTATAGGCAAAAGCATGAAGAGATTTTCTGCAAATTTGAATATGTGAGTCTTAGGGACATAGATAAAATAGTCAACTTTCAACTTACAGTGTTTTCAGGAATAGCAGTTAGAAGCTAAACTGATTCAATTCTCTCACTGCAAACAAAGAAAAATGATCAATAAAATAGCTTTTAAAAAGACTCAAAGACATTGAAGATTGGAAAGATGGTCTCCTCATGAACACTCATAACCACAGGCAAACTTCATACATGAGCCGGAACTTGCCAAATGCCCATACTAAAAGTGGGCATACATCCAGCTTTGGTTTCATGATCTGGCTTCTTGGCCTAAAAGGAATTAGAATGAACACCCAGATTGGAGAAGTGGGGAAACTTCTAAGGGGATCCCGTGATACCCATAAAGGCACCCTCCACAGGCCCTCACACCACTTACCTGTGAGGGGTTCTCTGGCCTCTACTCTCTCAGCATCCCTGAGAAACCCTTCCACTGACCCCAGGCTTTCCACTACCAATTGCTGATAGGGAGCTACCCTCTAGAACTCCAGAAATAGATTACATTCTTCAGAGTTGCTTACTGCTGTCATTTAAACTTTTATTCCTCTTTTCATATGCCTTATTTAATAATCTTATTTTTTTTACTAAACATTTTCTGCAATTTTATAAACAAGTTGAAGCGTGTTTCATTCTAAACAACCTCTTCCATTACCCATGAGTCTGCCTAATTTATTATCTTCTATCACTTTTCTGTTTCTCATCTAAACTTCTTGTCATTACTTTTTTCATCACTCACTTGTCAATACACTTAAATGTGGTTTTTACCTGGCAAATTTCGTTCTATTAAGATCCCTAATGTGCTCCCATTTTTCAAGTCCAATGGGCATTATTAATGCCTTATTTTAATCAATCCACTTGTTTATCACATCTCCTTGCAGTATTTTATTCTGTTTGGTTTTTTGAAACTGTATGCTTCTGGTTGTTTTAGTCATATTTTTGCAAACATTTATTTCTTGTCCAGACTCTGTCAACAGACTACTCTAAAGTTATTCTTCAATTCTGTACTCTTTAAATCCAACTCTAACTTTTGTTTTTCCACCTGAAAGACATATAAAATTTTATGGCTCCTGCTTTAAAGCCTTTAATAACAGATATTAATGCTCTCTTTATGAATGGTCATATATTATTTATTCTTCAGAATAAAATAAGTTGAAACAAATATTCTCACAATAAAATTGTATATTAAACTTTGACTTTATTTCCTCTCCTACAAAAAGTGATTGTCATATCGTCAGGAGAAGATGTAAGGAAGAAATTGCAAAATAACATGGCTCAACATTGTTGATGATTTTCTTGCTCTTACTTGACTAGAACGGTGACATCTAGCTTTTAGTAGAGCCTCACTCTGTGGATTAACACACAAAAAACATTTAAAATCCACGTTGGAAAATACAGAGCAGGGTATACTATATTTGTTGCATTTGTTTTCTGTTGTTGCTATTAACAAATTGCATAAATCTAGTGATGTAAATCAACATTCACTTCTAATCTTGTAATTTGTTTGGGTTAGAAATCTGAGCACAGTGCAGTTCCAGTTAGTTTTTTTATAGAGTCTCCTAATGTTGGATTCAAGGTGTTAGCAAGGCTGCATTCCTTTCTGGAGGCTTAGGAGAAGAAACTGCTCTCAAGGTCACTCTGGTGCTTGGTGGGATTTATAACAATGAGATGGTTTGACTGAATTCCCTATATCCTTTCTGGCTAGGAGACAGGATTATTTTCAATTTCTTGAAACGGACCACCTTCTTTGGTCATGTCCCCTTTCCCCCATCCTCAAAGCCAAAATGGAGGTAGATTTCTTCCCATATTTTTAAATTGTTCTATTTTCTTCCAAAATCATTTCTTGTGCCTTCCTCTTCTGGGTTTAAGAGCTCAAGTGATTGTATTGTACCTACCCAGATAATCCAAGATAATTTCTCAGTTTTAAATGCCACTAATTAGTAACATGAATTGCTAATCTGCAAAATTCCTTTAGAGTAGTACCTAGATTTAGGAGACAGACGTTGAAGGGACATCATTAAAATTCTGTTCACCATATCCACCCGGATTCCACTCTTCTAAACATAGAGGTGAAAGCATGGGGGATTCAATCTCTACTGTTCCAGCAATGGAAATAATAAAGGCAGCAGTACTACCAGAATTCATGGTATTCTCTTTTGTATTTGTGTTTCCAGAGTACAAATATGATTGGTCTAATTTTTTTCCAATGTGGAAAGAGCAAGAGGGAGGAAGGGAAGGGCAGGAGAAATGAAGAAAGAGAGAAAGAGTTAGTTTGAATGCTTCTCAAAAGTTTTTAAAATACTTTGAAAAAGAGTTTTATAGAAAATAGCTATAGAAAAAAGTCTAGTTCCGCTATGTAATGATGACACATTGAAGTATAATGTGAATAGCCTCCAAAAGCTATGTCCTAATGAACTTTTAAACTATAGTCTAGATATCTTCTGCAAAATTATGTACAAAATAGTGCCCTATATTTCATTAATTACCTCATCAACCTACTCCTCTAGCCTCTTATACATACCTCTATTGTATAGACTAGATTATATTTCAATCAATTATTTCTGCAGCTTAATTGCCCATCAGAATAATACCTTTTTGAGATCATATCTTTTTTTTTTAAGTTTTTTTTTTTTTAAGTTTTTTATGATAGTTACACACACACACACACAGAGAGAGAGAGAGAGAGAGGCAGAGACACAGGCAGAGGGAGAAGCGGGCTCCATGCACCGGGAGCCCGACATGGGATTCGATCCCGGGTCTCCAGGATCACGCCCTGGGCCAAAGGCAGGCGCCAAACCGCTGCGCCACCCAGGGATCCCTGAGATCATATCTTAATCTTTCAAGCACTCATTGTTGAATAAGTGCATCGAGTATAGAAAGAATATGAATGGCAGAGATATAAAGATCCAGATCTATTTGGTTCAATTGCCTTCGTTTTGTAAGAACATAAAAATAAATGATGTCTATATTTAATGTGAGTACGAGGACATGGATAGATATATATGAAATCTCAGTGTGTTAATTGATGTTCTTGTAGATTATTGTGACATCGAAATCTGTTAGCATGCGACTATAATAGCAATGGTGGCCAAGAAAAGACAAATATCCATCACTGCCATATTCAGCTCCTGCTAAAATGTCTAGCTATTCTTCTTAAGTTCAGAAACTGTAAGATCATTACACGAAATAACTATAATCAAATTTAATCTTATATATGCATGTGTGTGCAGGATCTCTTCAAATATCAGCTGATATATAAGGGTATCAAACATGTTTTTGCAGCCTGAAAGTTGCTGTTGAAGTCATAAAAGTCAAGCCATGGTGGGGGGGAGAAGATGATATATTAAAAAAAAAAAAAAGGCACACACACAAACCAATAACAACAAAGGTGCTGATAAATCTTGTAAAGATTGAAGGAGAAATTTTCAACAAACTTCTCACCCTACATCTTCACAATCTTTTGGTATTTCCTTAGCGTCCAAGACTTAAAATTTCTCTGTCACCTGCAGTTGTTACTTTTACATAGAATTCTTCCCCTTTAATCTCTCTTTCCTCCAACTCTCACTTTTTCTCTAGTTGGTTCCTGTGCAAGGCAAGCAGGAGGGTGAATGAAGGCAGGATAAGTGAAGGTAGCAAACTGCGAATGGAACTTAGCTTGCAAGTTGACGGTGGTCAAGTGCAGATTTGGGACAACTGGTCAAGGACTATCTTAGTTGGTCTAACATGACAGCATGGAGAAGAAAGTTATACTTTTCAGCTTCATTCAGGCACTTAGCCTCTCAGACCATAGGTTAGAGTTGAGAACTCCCTGGCCATGTGACCTGAATTTTCTATGAAGCAGAGAAAAGGCTTTGAGCCCAAGAGAAGCTGAGCTACATAGAGGTACTTTTCTTGATGCCAAGATAACAGGTGGATGGCTGTAGGAGCTGCTGACTGTTGGCTTTCATTATAAGCTATTACAGCAAGAGTAAAGTTTTCATCACTAATAGTGTGAACTGAGTCTGAATGAGCTCAGAAAATGTCCGCTATGTTTTAGTTTATGCAATTGGAACCTAATGTGTTATATCTATTTGCATAATTCTCACGTCATACATAACGTGTTCCTCAAAATATGTATGAAATTATGTGTTGATTTCAAACTAGAGAGAAATTTATCATAATATTTGGCTCTTTCACCTCTGTAATTCTGCTTACAAATGTAGTCAGTAACTTGGATAATATTGGCACCATTTTTAGGATACAGAAAGAGTCAGAGAATAATAGATATTTTAGATGACTGAATTAGAATCCCAGAAAGATTTTGGCCAATTGGGGTGACACAGTGGACCACATAAGGTGACATTTAGCAAGACTGATAAGTCATTTAGAAACTGTAAGCTCCAGGGAAAGGAAGGATGGAACAAAGGAATGAAGGAACCAAAAAAAAAAAAAAAAAAAAGGAATGAAGGAACCAAAGAATGAACGAGGGAGGCAGGGAGGGTAACATTAGATTATAGGTAGTATTAAAATAAGGATGAGATCTAGAATAAAACCCCTTAGAACCTTGATTTATAACATTTTCAAAGTAATGGCAGTATTGCAATTACATCTCTAAACCAGCATATGTAGCATGGTTATTGAATTCTGAATGAAAAAAACTAGTATAATGAATATATTCAACACTTCTCACAAAAATTATCTTTGTAAAAGAACTCTCTCTGATTGAGATGTGAAGAATTTTCTATCACTCAATTTAAAATTAGTTAAATGTCCATTGGCTGAGATATTTTTAAAAAATCCTATTATGCTTTAATTTTAAGCTAAATGAACTTCGGAGCATATTAGAATTCTGATAATAAAGTTATGATTCATTCATTACTTCATCCAAGTGTACAGATTCCTTGCAGATATGTAGTTACTTTCATTAATCAATTCATTCACTTATTTGACAGTTATTTATTGGGAACCCACTCTGAGTATGTGCTTTTCCAATCCCATCAATACATAGTAAACAAAAGAGACAAGTTACCTATTCTTATTGAGCTAACATACTAGTGGAGGAAGAAAAAATATTTATATAGACATAATTCTAAATAGCAGTGCCATAAAGGAAAAGATACACATAAAATACAAAGTATTTATCCTGTGTTGATGGAGAAGGTAGCAAATTTAAATAGCATTTCTTGTGAAGGTTTTCTAAAAAGATGAAATTTGAGGGCTTGAGGTTTTATTTACTGATTTTTTTTTAACGCCACAAGGTCACTTTGCATGCTTCTCAATTTAAAACTTGCCATTGGGTTTTTCTCGTAGCAGCTGAAGTCTGAGAGCTTTCCTGTTAAGAGATGGCCATAAAACCATACTAAGCCGTTTTCTATTGTTTGTCTTCTTATTGTTCATGAATCCACTGAATATGCTTTACCTCCCTTGTTGAGTAATTGTTCCCTTACGTTCTTTTTAAAGCTAAGCTCAGGCTTCTATTTATCTGAAACCTGGAAGTTGTCCATATTCCCTTGTGCCTGTTGTCACCATCTGTTCTTACTGAATGGCCACTTCCCAACAATAGTTTGATAGCAGTCTCTCAGGACATGGGTAACATCTTGATAGCAACAGATAATGGAATTGGAATCTTCTCTTACCCTCTATAATTACCAGAACAACTACTTCAGGCAGAGGAGACATACTTAGTAAGTCACAACATCTTTGCTAGAGGTAAATATCCCTCCGCTTCTGGGGTGGAGCCTCTACATATGGTCACAAACCCATTAGCACAATCAACTTGCAAAAATCATAGAACAAGCGAACTTACTGGATGGCAGTCTCCTATAGTTTTTGAAGCAATCTGCCACCAAATAGCAGCAATCCTATCCAACTTTATTATAATTTCTGATGATGTTGGGACTAACAGTACCTAACAAAAAGTATGAGAGTGGGAAAATTAATGTAATCAAGTTCTTAAGGGAACAAAAATTTTACACATCCAAGAAGTGAATTACCTATTGTACCACAAAGTTTATGGAGAAAATTTTAAAAAGGTAAAGGAAAGATATGAAAAATTGAATTTATTCTTATAAATTTTAATATTTGAAATATATATTCTTCTGCCCAGCTTAATTACCTTTTATTCAAAAGCATTTTTGAGGATATATTTGTAAAAAAATCTGAAATATATGTCCTTCTACCTAAATTACCCTTTATTTAAATTCATTTTTAAGGATAAATTTGTAATTGATAACAATCTTAGTAGCAATGTTGCATACCTAGGCTTTATTGAAGCTGTTTTACCTTGGTGACACAATTCAAGCTAATGTGCCAAACGAAACGTAGCCTAATTAGTACAAATGAAGGAAAGGAGGCAATTAGCCAAAAGGGAATAATGAGCAAAGGGAACTGGTAATGTGAATCTAGACAATCCTGAAACTTCCAGCCAGGAAGCAGATAGCTAGGTGCACTCACATATTATTCAAAACACACCTTGGAAAATGAGGGTTTTAATTCAATCCTTAGCTTGATTTTAACTTGGATGTATTTACTCAGGATTATAAGCTTGAGTGGCTATTTTTTATTAGTAATTGGTATGATTAAAGACCACATAGATTTTAGTAGAAATATATTATGCATGTTATCACAATTTCATCAAATATCAGATAAAAAAACACTACAGTGTTTTAAGGGGTATTAGCACAAATTAAGACTACAAATGCCTAACACAAATGAAACCTATTATTTATCATGCTGTGTGTGACCTATATTTAAAGAAAACAGAACAAAAAATTTGTAGTTTAGCTCATTTCACATTAAAAAAAAAACGATACTAACTCTTCAAAAGGAATATGTTCGAATGGTTTACTCAATATATTCGAAGAAAAGATCTCCCATCGGTCTTTTTGTTCACAGTTTAATGATTTTGGAAGTCTTCAGCTGTGAAACTATTTGGAGACAAGAGTAGAGGATGTGAAAAGTGTACATACTTATTTGGATATTTCCTCTACACAATATATGAAGCTTGCCTATTTGTGCATGAGATATCAAAGAATATCAAGGAGATGAGACACCAGGACAGGATAGGTACTGAAAACTCCCAGTGCTATTTTTTATAGTGTTAGGAGAAAGGTGGAATTGGTGACAGACTTTAAAATACATAGAGGTCTATAAAATCTGAGAAGTGTTCATTAACTCTGGCTCAGAGTAGGATGTTGCTGGACTCCTACAACATGGGGAATGTCATGCCGTCAATGCATTTCTGTGGCTTTGCTGCAAGTGAGCTTTGCTTATTGTATGCTATCATCGATCTTAAAAGGCCAGTACCACTTGGAGTTTGAGTTAATTCTAAAACCTCTCGTCTTCACCGACAGCCATTAGAAGTTGAGAATGCATGCTCTTTGACTCAAATATGTGGGGATTTTCATGAGAAACTTACACTTTTTTATATTTGGAAACACATGAGAAATTCTTATTTCTCATCATTTCCTGTTTTACACTAGTGGAAAAGCATGGCCATGAGAATATTATAATGATAAAAATAATAATAATAAGAGTAACTACCAGGGGAAGCAAGACTACCTATTTAATATATCAATTGAGAAAAAGAAAACTGGGCATGTTTGGTAAAGGCCTTTGCTTTTTCTTCTCCTAGAACCCAGTGTCCATTGGAAAAAAGAGTTCTTTTGTTGAGAAGTCCTCCAGGGGAGCTCTTACCAAGTCTAAAGCACATAAATCTTCTTTCTGGGAAGCAGTTGTTCCATTTGGTTTAGCTTTTATTCACAGGAAAACTTACAGTTTGGCTTCCATATGCTAGTATTAATTCCCATTTTCTTTTTCAGAATTTAGTCAAAAGAGAGACCTCAGGGACCCTAATATTTGGTGCATAGTCTTGACACATTTAGAAATAAACAAGAGTGGGCATTAGGACAGTAGGTTAGACACATGGAGAAGCTTTGAGTAAGTCCAGGCCACATGGTTTGGAAGTCCACGTATGGGCAGGGTGTTTTTGCCTGGGCAGTTGGTAAGAGCTAATTAATACATGAGCTTCTGAGAATGACACAAGGTGTGCAGTCGACTTTTAATTGCTGTATACTCAGCAAAGTAGAGAAGGTAATTATAATCCCTAGTGGCTTTGCCCTCATTTGAAATGTGTCTTCTGGAGAAGGTGGACTGCAGGGGCTACAAGCAAATGATAACCTGGGCTGTGATGACCTAAAACAAGGGAGCAGAGGTCCCAGCAATGTTGGGTTTCAGGAGATTCGTAGGCCTTAGCAGAGTCTTGGAGCTCAAGGAAGATTGGACCTTGTGAGCGACTAAATGGCTGTAAGGGCAACCTTAGCAAAAATGGTCTCTAATTTTCAGCCACACATCCCTCAGCAAAAGCACAGGCCTTTAGCAGAATCAGATGATCCAAAGGCTTCTGGCTATGGAAGCATAACTTGCACTATATTGGATGTATGTATTTGGATAGCAAGGGCCTCAGCAGGTATGTGGGTGCCCCAGAATACAGCTTCAGATTTAGTGAACAGATGTAGCTGAGCAATATTTTGATTATAGAAAAAAATAAACTTTTCACATATAGGACTTTTTAGCTCTTGGGGCTATTGCAATATTCTTTGCTATTAAACTACAAGGCAGCTGGGTTCCTTGTAGCTATAGAGCACAGGATCTAGCTTTAAATTGTTACTTCCAATTCTGTGTGGGAAGCACTAGTTCAGTAGCCCCTAGATCCCAAAATGTATTTTCATTGTGTATCCAGGCCCAAAGAGAGAACTGTGGAAGGAATACCTGAATTCCTGTGGCTTCCTTAGCCTCCAGATTGGAAAATATTGCAGTAACCCCCCTCACATGGGCTTCTCAAGTTTCTAGGTTCTTCGAATGCTAGGAGTCAGCCTTGTCATATTCTATGAAATTATGAGAACAGTATTCCATCCGCCTGGATAAAATATTCTCTGTCATTTAAGCACGGGTAAATGGGTAAGATTCCCAAAATCCTCTCTACTGATATTCCAGTGTAAAAGATTTTATTATATAACTGCTACTTATCCAGACCACATGATACCTTATTCTATATATGCCTTAGAATAAAACTTTCAAGTGCAAATATTCAGGAACACAAAATTCTTGTTACAATAAAATTATATTTATCTTGAGGTACAAGATTAATATAATTTTACATTAGTAGAGCAAAAGAGTTAAAGTACATCTCTAATTGCTTAAGATATCACTAGAGAATGACATATATTTGAGATATTATCAGAAATATGAAATTGTAAGAGATGAACATAACTTGAAAAAGCTGAAACTAAGTTACATCCAAATATTTTCTTTTGATTGCACTACCAATGGATAAATGTAAGTGAACTGAGTCATTCCAAAAGTAAATACACTTGTAAATTGGAACAAGCCAGAGTATGAATAAATTTCCTGAATTCATTCTCAACCTATAATCTATTTAAGTACTAACATAATATATAAGTATTTCTGGGGAGATGATTGGGTGGCTCAGTGGTTGAGCATCTGCCTTTAGCTCAGGGCTTGATCCCGGAGTCTGCGGATTCAGTCCCACATCGGGCTACTGGCGAGGAGCCTGCTTCTCCCTCTGCATATGTCTCTGTGTCTCTCTTTTATGAATAAATAAATAAAAACTTAAAAAAATATTTTTAGATATTTTATTTATTTATTTGAGAGAGAGCACAAGCAGGGGCAGAGTAGGGGTAGAGGGAGAGTGAGAGTAAGAAGCAGGCTCCCCATTGAGCAGGGATCCTGATATGGGGCTTGATTCCAGGACTGTGGGATCATGACCTGAGCTGAGGGCAGATACTTAACTGACTGAGCCACCCAGGAATCCCTATAAAGTTTTATAATTATGAAAATATAAATATTTTTAAAGTATACTGAAATTTTTGGTTGAGATGTAGTAAACCAAATCCTAATATATTAATGATTTATTTGCCAATTTAATACAGAAACACTGAAATGTCTAAGTATTCAGAAAGGCTTATTCAAATGTAGATATTTACAACATATTGCATGTACATTGTATTAATATATTATTCAGATAAATGGAATTTTCAATATTTCATATTTGCAATATAGTAAAGTACGTTTTCTATTGTAAAGTACTTTTTGTACCCATTTTTCACATAAGTTAACATTTAACCAAATGCCGCTTTACTTCTATTTGTAGAGAAGTAAACATTTTAGTGATAGCATGTCTGAAAATAAAGACTATTTACAGCTGTTATAGTCTTTGTTCTCAGATTAGTAGTTGCTGGTAAGTTTGTCTTTTTTTTTTTTTACAAGTACTTATAAATGCTGATTATTTATCTAAGTGAACTCCTGCTGTTTTGTAAAGACAAACAATTAATTATTCCCAACCCCAACACTTCATTGTCACTATAAAAATACACAGTACCTTCTACTACCATTCCTTATATTTAAACTATATTTTAATAAATTCTTTTTTACACTGAAGAGAGGCAATGTGCCAACTGAAAATTACAGCAACTTTCCATATTTGGCTTCATCCTGACATGGTGTCACATGCAAACATGATAGAAAACAACTCTATTAAATATATTTTTTTCTTTATTAAGTTGACAAGGAGAGACTATCATGACTGTTTTAAGTGTCGCCTTTAAATATTCAATAATATTAAGACAGACAAAAATATGATTTGTACATTACAATTTTCCTCCTCGGTTAGGTAATGCTGTGGAGTGGTGAATAAATCTTTACTCCTGGAAAAGAAGAAGGTGTAATTTTATTGAGTCATATTTATGTCCAGCTATATCCATGCATTTATTTAATCTGCCTTGTGACACCACTTCTTTACTAAAGCAGCTTCTCTATGGTTAAACAAGAGAATTGAACAGAAAGATGCACAGGCAAATGAAATTTTATCAAAGGACCATGGAAAATCCATTTACTCTGAATTTAGATTTTAAAAATTGCCTATGCAAAAGACAGAAATAGCTGGAACAGCATAGATGTGCTAATACATTTATCATGAAATAAAGAAATTTCTAGGCTTAATTGTATATTAACTAATTTACAGAAACTACCACAAATTAGTGTTTCTTGTAAAACCTGGATGTTCTCATATGCTTTGTTTCTTAAAAAATTTCCAAGTTGGAGCATACAAATCAAGAAATGTTGAACCCAGATCTATGAATTTACTGACAACGATTTAACAGAGGAAAAAAATAACGCATACCAACCGTTGCATATAAAAAATACATTTCAATCATATGTGGAATTTAAGAAACAAAACAGATGAACATAGAGGAAAGGAAGGAAAAATGAAATAAGATAAAAACAGAGAGGGAGGAAAACCATAAGAGGCTCTTAACTCTAGGGAACAAATTGAGGATTGCTGGAGGGAAGGTGGCAGAGGGGGGCAGGGAGTGGGGTAATTAGGTGATGGGCTTTAAGGGGGGCACTCAATGTAATGAGTACTGGGTGTTAAATGAAACTGATAAACCACTAAATTCTACCCCTGAAATTAATAATACACTATATGTCAGCTACTTTGAATTTAAATAAAATCTAAAAATAAAAAAAAAAAACTTTTGATCTATGGGAACAAATGTATATAAAAGTTACATACATATTAATAGCATATCTGGATAGCTTACATTTACTAATATGAAAGAACCCTACACTTCCTATATTCTATATATTTTTTCATGTGTATGTATATGTCTTAAAAATATACTGAGAAAGTCCCTAAGATCACACATATGACCACTGATATGTGCATTGCAGTATAAGCAGATGAGAAAGATTATAAAAGTAGCAGCCCCCCAACCTGTCCTACATAACCAGCGGTTGACTAAATGTATGTGAGGTTACATCAGAAATATCAGGAAATATGAAAGCACATTACAGATATTCAAAAGAAATATATCTTAGGATGTAAAATCCAAGCCCTCAAATATTATTTTGGCACCTGACTGAGTTGCTAACATTGCTCTATATTTTCTTTCTTCTTTAAGATAACATAATGAAAGGAAATAGAATAGTGTTTATAATGGAAGAAAAAATATCTATGCTGATCTCAACCCTTTGGAACAAAAAATCTTAATAATACCTGAGTTCTCATTTGGTAAGGGAACAGCAAAAAATTAATTTTGATTCCAACTCAGTAAAGAGGCTTTATATGCAGCACACAGAAATAGAAGGTTGCTGTCGGGGGAAAAAAAAAACATGCCACATATGTCAAAGCAAGTGGGTGGGAGAACTATGAATGGCTCCAATAAAGAAACTGACTTGAATACAATGCATCTTTTATTAATGATAATAGAAGTGGAAAATAATTGTGTGTATAGGTACTTTTTTTTAACAGTAAAACTATTTTAAAGGCAAAAATCACCTGGGAGAAAGAACTCAGAGGTAAGATCATCAAAGATAACTGACCTGGATGAATTAAGGAAAAATCATAAGAAACAACCAAAAATTACAAATACACTGTATATTTTAAAAGACAAAAGTAAAATTACAACTAAATACCTCATGTAAATTTGGATTGCATCCTCGACTGAGAGGAGGGGCAATTATTGGGGAAATTGAAATACATGATTTATTATTATTATTATTATTATTATTATTATTACTGTTATTGGTATTAAATTAAATTAATTAAATTAAAATATATTATTATCTGATATAAGATTGGATTATAATTTAGATATTATATTTTAGGCTTATGATTACATTGTAAGAGGATGTTGAATTTCTTAGCTATGGACTGAAGCAGTCAGGAATGAGGAGTCATGATGCTCACAACTTATTTTCTATTGGTATATAAAAATAGACACACACACACACACAGAGGCAGTCTTCACTTTGCACAGTATCATATTAATTGCACACATGCAGATCAGAATGGAATCCATGCTTTCCAGGCTTCTGTGATAATTGAGATCAAATTCCACTTACAATATGAGTGTACAAAGTGAGAGCTGCATACAAATCAAAAGGAGCAAAGTATTAATAAAATAGTTAATAAATGTTAGTCTGGTTGGTCAGTACATAGATGTTTAATTTATTATTTTTCAGATTTTCTATATCTGTAAAAAATTAAGCATATAATTTAATTCCCTTTACTTACCTCTATTCAGATAAAATCTGAAAAAGTATCTCTGTGGTGGAAGTTCCTTCCCCCCCAACATGCACATTTACATGGGAGGATAAAAAGTTAAAGATATTAGAGAAAGCATGATCATAATTACAAACTTAGTGAAAATATATCTAAATTTCATGAAATTGCTATTACAATAATTTGCATTAGTGGATGCAGATAATTTCACTTAATTAGAATTATATATGAATTGAACTTGTTGGAAAAGTACTTGCTCGAGAGTCATTTCCACGTAACTAGTTATTGACAAGTTAGCTTGAAAAGTGTCATCATCAATTAGAGCTGTAATGTCATGATCTGTCAAACCATATAATGACATCGAAAAATTTAGATTTTGTGTAGATAATAGTATCCATGAAATTCTCATCTGAAATAGTTGTATCTACTTATAATACATCATTCTCACCCTTTCATTTTAATGAAACCCTTTTATTTTATTTATGTGCTTTCACATAAGCACATGCACAGTTTTGTTTATGACAGAATAATGGTACTGAAGTAAAAAAAATATATATATATATAGAGAGAGAGAGAGAACTGTAAGGCTTACATAATTGCTAAAGATAATGAAAAGTAGAATGTATAGAGTGGTCATAAGTGATTTTATATAACTAAATGTGTCATATTTTGAGAAGGATATGCTAGAGAATATCAAATGCTAGCATAGAGAATATACTTACGAATTATATGCTAGAAAATATTAACAGATGAAATGATTACATCTCAGCTCAGGCCAATTTCGTATGGAAATATCCAGCAAAATTAGGAGGCGAGGAATAAAACTGTGCAATTGAATCACAGAATGGTCTTGTTGCAGGTTAGGTTCCCTGAGGTATAGATTCTGAGATGGAGTTTAGTGAGCAGGATAAATATTCAGGATTGCTTTTGGGATCACAACCCATAGGATGGAAGTGTGGGGGCGAGCAGATTTGGACAAAGGAAACATTGAGTTGCCTGCAGGCTCCGTACTCATGGGCACACCCACAATGAGCTCCAAAGTTAACCTTTTCAGAGTTGACCTCAAGTCAGATACAGGAAGTGTAAATTTCCTAAGTGAGTTATAGGAAGTGAAGGCAAGTGAGGCCACTCCTACTTCAACTTGGTTCCCAGATCTATGATAGAAAATGTCCCTAAAGCAAATTGATCTCTATGTAACCAAACGGCATGATCCGAGAATGTAACAATGGGGACTAAACATTGGATTTTGTTGTTGGTAGATTGGACATTTGCAGCAACAAGAGCTATATGAGTCTTGGTAAGTGGAAGCCTATTTTTCTGGGCCCATGAATAGTCTATTTCTGCCAGTACTATGATGGCCAGTGAGAGGTGGGCTGATGTCAACTGGATGAGTCACTTTATCCACTTGTTTATTGCCTTTGCATGGTAGAGACTCTCTGGTCAGCGTTAATGTGTGGTGTAAAAATCTTCAGGGCAGCGGTTTAGCGCCGCCTTCAGCCCAGGGTGGGATCCTGGAGACCTAGGATCGAGTCCCCTATCAGGCTCCCTGCATGGGGCCTGGTTCTCCCTCTGCCTGTGTCTCTGCCTGTGTGTGTGTGTGTGTGTGTGTGTGTGTGTCTCATGAATAAATAAATAAAATCTAAAAAAAAAAATCTTCACACTTTGTGCCTACTCTCATAAAATACTGTTTCCTCTAACCCAGACTTTCCTTTCATGACCTTACTTCGCTTTTTCTTCTATTTGCTAGTGTCTATTAATAAATATACGTTTTAACCTTGCGCCATGTCTCTTTCCACCGTGTCCAAAGTGTCTGGCAAGGTAATCTTGCTCATTAAGACAATTTTCTCTAGCTACTGTCTTTCAAGGTCACTACTGAATGAATCTGTAGAAAATTTCCATCCATTTTTGGCTTATATCCATACACACAGTTTTTTCTTTCTCCTTCTCCATCAGGTAGTCATAAGAGTCCTTGTATATTACCATAAGTGTAATGCAAGGGAGAACTGGTGCGATGATGGTGGACAATACAGAAGCCAGTTGTTCAGCTTGCTTTTGCTCTCTGATTCTGTGTGTACTTGAAGGGTGAATTCCTGCCTTCTAATGATGGATTATTGCTGGGGTCACCTCTATTTATGACTTGATGAATCTGACATAAGTCAATTCATGATAGCCAGTCATGGCCAAGTGGCCATTTGGTGTCTGTAGTTAGATGCTCTACCTCTATTATGTCCCACTAGACTTCCAGTAATTGTATTTAGAGGCATATGATTTTCCACTGCAGGTGGTACCACCATACTCCAGAATGGTAGGGGCTTATGTTATGATTTTACCATTAGAGTTCACCATAATTTTATAAGGTTTCTCTTTCAATTACTGATAACTCTTATACTAGAGGGCTAGTATAAGAGTATAAGGGACAGAATTAAGTCATGAGGTCTAAGGGACAGAATTGCTCACAGTCTCAATATGATTAGAGCCCTTTTCTGTTCTGAGCTACACCAAAAGTTGGCAGCATTTCGTGTCATCTGGTAAATTTTCAGACCAGTAATTCCAGGGTTGAAATATGCTGTACCTTCTTTCTTGGACCATGGCTAGTGCCAGCTGTTTTCAGGTTTTACTTCCCAGATTCAACTGAGATGAAGTTTGGGGTACTAGACACATGCTAGGGAACACCTTTCCTTGAAATCAATATGTGTGAAACAGAGAAGGCAGAGGAAGTTTGCACAAACAGAGAAATCTCAGTGCAATGCAGGTACAATGACCGCATTACCAAACCTACAGGGAAATAGAGAACCAGAATGGTCCTTCGGAATCTTTCCAACTTGAATTGAAATTGTCAGGAATTGATCAGTGATTGAATGTACGCCCCCCCAGAAAGGAGTGATGATCTTGGGAGAAGAGACGCTCTTCAACTGAGATAATCCCTAGAGGGGAATAGAAGGCTCTTTGCCACCAGCACTGCTAGTAGCCACAGCAACAAATCTTCCATTTGAAGACTTGGCATGTGGCTGAAGCCAGTACAGATTACTGATAGGCCAAATATTTAGCCTTTATAAATTTAAAGTAGAAGTGAGGAAAAGAGATTTTACATCATTAAAATGTTGCATAATTTTAAAGATGATTTAAAGAATTCTTTGTAGGCATGACTGATAATAAATGAACATTATTAGCACCATCAACATTTTCTGATAGAGCAGAAACTCTGAATTGAAAGTTCATTTCTGGCACTTTTTAGTTATTTAGTCTTAAGCAAATCTCTTAAACTTGTTTGAGTATCATTTTCCTTTTCTGTGAAAAGTAAAGAGATAGGTTCTCATAGCTTTTTTTTTTTTATGTACTGCATGCCTCTGAAAGTATTTAGAATAGAATCTATGATACTATTAACTTTTTAATACTTTTAAAAGAAAATTATGAATTTTTTTCAACTCAGTATATTAAAGGACATTTTAATAGGAAATTTTTATAGCCTAAAAATTTTATTACATATAGTTTTCTTACTTTCAAAAATATATACTATAATTATACAAATTAAGCCATGTATATACGAAAAGCATGCACATACAAACACACGAAGATAAAAATAATAATATTAACATGTGCAAACACTAGTGGAAATTTTGGAATAATTTCCTCTGCATGGAAAAGAGATATTTGGAAAATAAATACTTCTTACATATTTCAACTGTTACTTCTCCTATATTCCTAGTTCATTCTGCATTTCTTCTCAGATAAATTTCTTTTGATTACTTATCTTAATGGCTGGCTGTCTTTCTGCTAGACTTTAAGATAGATTTCATGCTAGAGATCTCTCATGTTCAGTGTTTTGAGCCAGATGCATAATAATAAAATAAATTAATATTGAATGAGCGGACAAAAGAATAAAAGAATAAATAATTTATTAAAAATTAAAAATTCAAATATCATGAAATCCAAAAGAAACAATCCCAGCCATTAAGGAACTATAGGTATCAGAGATCCAAGAAGCAAAGCAAATGATAAACAAGGCATTATTTGATTAATGCCTACCTTCCCCACCGCACTATGAGATCAGTAAGGTCAACTGTATAAAGATTTTATACAACTGCCTGTGTCCGTCAGTTGTTTGGTACTCTGTCGATGTTTCCTGAAGGGAAGGGTGAATGCATAAATTAATAAACCGAGTCAGAAACTAAGACTGATTGATATGCAAGAATGCAAACTGAACTTGAGAGGTTAACTGCAATGACTAGTTATCGCCAGAAAGGGGAAGCAAAGAGAAACAGCAGCTGGCTTGGTTGAGCAAAAGTGACTCCTTGGAGACCTTCAAGAGGGGCACCTGGTGGTTCAATTGGTTGAACATCTGTCTTTGGCTAGGGTCATGATGCTGGGGTCCTGGGATCAATTCCTGCATCAGGCTCCCTGCTCAGTGGGGAGTCTGCTTCTCTCTCTCCCTCTGCCCCTCCCCCCACTCATTCTCTCTCTCTCTCTCTCTCTCTCTCTCTCTCTCTCTCTCCCTCTCTGTTTCCCAAATAAATACAATTTAAAAATAAAATAAAATAAAATAAAATAATAATAAAATAAAATAAAATAAAATAAAATAGCCTTCAAGAAAGGAAAGTTACTCCAGGGGCAAGCTGTGGTCGACAATTAGAAGAGTGGTTTACATGACAGGGACTATGTTGGAGTCACAGAGGAAGTTACTCCCAAAATCCAAGTCAAGCCTTTAGTCCAGACCAAAAGGCACTGTGTAATACTGGAAGAGGAAAACTAAAATATGATACACTGAAAAAAAGCCAAACATCAGACTATAAAACGAGGAATAACAAGGCTTCAGCCATGTAGTCAGGTGGAAAAAATCTCTTCTGACAGTTCTTGGGTCATTATGTGCATCTTTAAATCTCTTGATCTGGTCTTGGGACTAAAATCTCTGCTTCTTAAAATGGCAGAAGTCCAGACTTATTTTGGGTTTTTATTACTTCATGATAGAGTATATAGTTTGCTTTTTAAAAAGTTATTAAATATTGAAGAAATGAGAGTTAATCAATGCTACTGGATAACAGAGTCAAGAAATCATGCAAAAGAGAAAAGTTGGTGAATGTTAACCATCAAAAATCAACTATGGAGTTTAGGTAAAAAATCTGGGGGAGAAAAATGGATTATTTCACCTAACAATCCTTATCTCTTATATTTTTTTTTCAAATGAATATATGGAGCCCAGCATCCTCCCTGGGTATAGTGGTGACTGTGATCACGGGAAATGGGTTTACAGAAGGTCTGTTTCAGTACAGACTTCCCAGGCTTCCACCCATAATCTTGGCTCTGCTTCCCAGTTTAAATAGATGTCATTCTGACTTAATTTCCTGTTTTTACTTCAGTTCTCCTTAGTTTTAGAAGCCTGATGTGAACTTCAAAATGCAGTTTAACTGCATTATGGATTCAATGTATGACTAGGTACATGTATGAATCAGGAAAATGATGCAGATTGAGGCTGGCTTCTCACATCAAAAGACATGATTTTAATGGAGGGTTATAGCCAAAGTTTTCTTGATATTGAATCCCATTTTCCTAATTCCTGGATACCAAAATAAATACAGATTAAACCTTGATTTGTCACTTCACTGTGAATTCTGATTTAAACTTTGTTAAATTCAAAACTCCTGAATTAGAAACCCTGTTCTGTTAATGATACCCTAACTTTGGGTAAATCACATAGCCTCTTTTTGCCAAAGTTTCATTGTCTTTAACCTCAATATTTGGAATAGAGGGATCCCTGGGTGGCGCAGCAGTTGGCGCCTGCCTTTGGCCCAGGACGATCCTGGAGACCCGGAATCGAATCCCACGTCGGGCTCCCGGTGCATGGAGCCTGCTTCTCCCTCTGCCTATGTCTCTGACTCTCTCTCTCTCTATCTCTGTGTGACTATCATAAATCAAATATATATATATTTGATATATATAAATCATATATATATATATATTTGGAATAGATCGCACCCAGGAGGAGCATCAATCTCCATATTAGAGGTGATGGTATTAGTTATAGCATGGAAAGTATTTTCCTATTTCTACATTCAGAAAGCAAGCAAACAAGCATGCTTGTACGTACAAATACACACAGATGCATCTTAAAGGCTTAAAACTCATTTGAATTTGGAAGACGGAAACAAAATATTAAAACACATAATTTAGTTCAATCTATTTTGTAGATAAAGATCGATTTAGAAGTTAGCACAGGTTTCTATCTGGGTAAATTACTAATGTATAAATTAGAAAGGTATTAAGAATTATGGTGGGAGTAATGTCATAAAAAGAGGGGAAATTATTAGTTTTTGTCTTCAGAAAATCCTAGAAAGAGACTGATTTAACCAAATAAACCAGTTTGCTGTAGGTAGGACCCCAATAAGCATACATCAATGAGAAATTCCTAAATCTGCAGCAACAAATTAATATGTCAGCAAGAACAATTCTAGGGAGTGTGTGTTGGTGGACAGTCGGCAGGAGTGTAGCACACAGCTGCAACAGCATACAATTCTGATTGTCTAGACTCAATAGCCCATAATTTCCTTCATTCTCTATACAAGTTTGGATAGGTTAATGACATCACCGTGACATAAATACTAGGTGGGAAACCTAAAGTAACGTTTTCTAATCTTCTACATTTAGATTTTTTTGTTGTTGTTGTTCAAAGATTTGTTCTTTGCTTAAAGATGTTACTTCTAATAGCCAGTTCTTAAACTTTTCTAGCTGTCCTTTTTGAGTGTGGTTTGATTTTCCTGTGTAGTTGCAGAGCATAGAGATATCTACTTACATCCAAAGAAAGCATTCCAGGTTTGCTCCTAATTTCTTGTCTATTTATAATTTGTTTTGCGGCTGTCTTACCCTATTGTTTGATAAGTCCATCAACTGATGGTTTGAAAGTCTAAATCCTTTGATGTCTTATTTTGACTTTTACATTAAAAATAAATCCCAATCTCCCTTAGCCAAATTTATTGATGGCACAGCATCACTGCCATTTTCATCTTAACTTGTCATTTTTCATTATACATTATCATGCATTATTTTTACTCCTTCCAGAAGCTGATGGCTAATGTCTTTCAATGTTTTTTTTTCTTTGTAGATTAATCCAAGTTCTTAGGTGAATTTTCTTTACCCACTTGCTCAGCCAATGGCTCAGCAATCCAAATCAAGAGGAAATTTTGTTGAGAAAGAAATTAGACTTCCCAGGTGCTCTGAAATACACAACGTTCATATCTTCTTTTCCTATGTGCATTTGTATAAAATGTTATTTATTCCTTTTCTCCACTCTAGACTATACACGTCAGATCTCTCAATTTAGGAAGACTGTGGATGTTTAAGAGCATATAATGGTACTTTAGCTTGGTGAATCTTTCTAGAAACAAGATATTCATATCAGACACCAAAATCAAGGTATTTTACAAGCAGGAACAATTTATTTTGGGTTAAAAAATCTACAGAACATCTCTTTACCTTATATATGAATTTATATAATTAATCTCACAAAAAATTTGGATTATTGTTGTAGCCATTAAACCATTTTTACTTCAGCTGGTTCTTCCATATAATAATATTGAATGTAATGGATTGGGCTTTTTGATATCCATGGAGCACTATGCAATGAATAGATATATTTTTAGGTTAGAAATGCATCGCATAACTTTCCCTCATTTTTGAAGTAAATAAAATAAATATAATGAACAAAAGTGTGTAAATGAAACTCAGAATTATGAAAGTAGAAATACAGCTTAATCAGCAGTCTGAACCTTCTTTTATCAGTGCAAATAAAACTGACTCAAGAGATGAAGGCTGAGACTTCAATATCATGAGACATGGGATACTGGTTTACATAAAATAGTCTACGAAGAAATGCTTCCTTCTTTTTCTGTGCTTGAGAACTGAGCAATAGCTGAAGTGTGCTCCAAATGTGATTGTTTAGTAATTACATTTGTTTTATACTTAAAACTATTTTAGTCTTTTAATGACCATAGCAGGCACTTAGCAGATTTATTTTAGACATCTGTTAGCACGGAATATAAGTATTTTATCATTAAATTCACTGAATAACATTGTAATGTTTTCATAACACTTTATTTGTTTATACTTTTCAAAGAAATTATATAATATTATCCACATCATTCACTTAGGAAATTGTATAATTTGTCCAAAATAGTTTTTAACTATTTAATATTCTGTGAGGCTAACAACCAAAGAAATTATTTCCTTCCATCCCCCACTTTGGCCTTTTAAGGAGATACAGAAACATCCCCAGAATAGAAAAGAAAAAAAAAAAAATCATTTGTTCTTGGAGTTCCAGGAGACTTCCACTTGGTGGCAGCTGTTCATAGGCATCTTCAAAGTACTTTTTCATTTATAGTCTGTCTAAAATGACTCAACCAGAAAAAAATGTATATAGAAGAGGCTTATAAATGGTTTACTTTATTTGACAATTCCTTAAAATACATGCAAAATTACTAAATTACCTTTCTTTTATCTCTAATGTACAGTGTGGTGGTCAACTCTAAAGTAAAAAAATTAAATGTTATGTTTTTATTATCACATTTAAAGCAGTGCTATATGTCCTCCTAATAACAGAATAGAATTTATTCTCTTATATATTCACAAGGCAAGCACAAATATTTCAGAACCTCTACTCTAAATTACATCAAAGGTAACAAAATTCTATTGAGAACATCAAAATAGGGATGCCTGGGTTGCTCAGTGGTTGAGCACCTGCCTTCTACTCAGGGCATAATACCCGTCTGGGGATTGAGTCCCCATCCCTCTGCTCGTGTCTCTGCCTCTCTCTCTGTGTTTCTCATGAATAAATAAATAAAATCTTTTAAAAATATATAAAAATAGAGAACATCAAAATAGTTTCTTATTCAAGATTATACTACAAATCTGTTGCATTTTACTATATTGCAGGCTCAATTATATTATCTAAAAAAATGATATCCCCTATGTCATTTCTTTAATCACATTGCCTATCCTCCTGGATTCCAGAAACAATCATTTTCATGATTTTTATGGTTACTATTATAGTTTTCCACAAACTCTATCCCTAAATAATATACCACTTAGTTTTGCACATTGTTCATTTATTTTAGTGTAAATAATTTTCTATGTCTTCTTTTTTTCCTCAATATCAAGTTCCATCTGAGTTTCATCTAAGCCAGTAGATATAACTGCAGTCCTTTCCTTTATGTTAATGTAGAACATTGTGTGAATATTTGTCCATTTTACCTTCGTTAGAGACGCTTGCTTTGTTTTTAGTTGGCTAATACAGCAACTTTTATGAACATCCTCATATGTAGCTTTTGGTGCACATGTACACATTTTTGAGTCATAGGATATGCATATCTTCAGTTTTCTGAGAGAACAACAAAGTATTTCCCAAGGTAGTTGTACAGATTTCTGCACATATTAGCAGCTTAACCAGTTTGTTTCCTATCCTACCCAATACATGTTATCAGACTTGTAATTATTGTTGACCTAATGACTTTAATTTTGCACCAATATTGCTAATAAGGGCTAAAGAGAACTAGCTTCTTCCCCCATCCCCCAAATCTCTTTATATTCTACTGGATGACTTGTTTTTATTTAATTTTTATGTATGTCAGCTATTAATATTTAATGCTAATTGCATGCATTTCAAATTTCTTCCAATTTTTGCCCTTTCCCCCTCTTTCTTTTCTGAACATGACAATACGCATTATCCAGAAAACAGCCCTAGGGTAAGGAATATGAGCCAGTTGGAACTTGGGGGGCTCCACCTTCAGCCCAGCAGGAGAGCCTACAATCCTCATGCCAAGCCAAGTGCTCCAACCGCCCGCAGAGGGAGCTGGAGCTTTCCACAGGCCTGATTCTTTTGCACCAGTTGGTTCCACCAACCTATTCAGTAAACTGTGGACCACTAAGCTCAGATTGCCCAGCTTTTAGGCAGTCTGTTCGACACTAGGCCACTCCCGCCATCACCCTTAGACAGAGAAAGCCTTGGGGATGGAGCTTCTGAGGAGAGGCCAGTGGGGACTGTCTACTGTAGCAGAGTGCTTCTAGCTGCATCCATTCACGCCCAATTATCACAGCTGTAGAGAACATCTGGAAATCAGGAACACTGCAGATAACTTTAGCAGTGTTTGTCACACACACATCATCCTTTTCCCCCAGTGGTGTTTAATATTTCCTTAATGTCGATCACTATCTTCTCTCTCACACTGAGGGTTTTCATATATTCTTGAATCTCTTCCAACCTCTCTTTTTTTCTTCCTGTTGTAATCGGCTCATCAGCACAAATCTATACTGTATTCAATTTTAGAGTCGTATGCGAGGTTATACCTAATATACGGCAGGTATTTTTTAAACCTCCTTTATTTATTTATTTTTTTCTTTTGCTCTCTCTCTTTCTCTCTCTCTCTCTCTCTCTCAAGGGAAATTGCCCTCCTTCAAGTTTGTGCATTTTGATGAGAACAAACAGGTACTAGGAATTTTAAAATTTTAGGATAAAGCAATGGGAGTTGAGGGAAACATACTGAATAAGATCTCTCGCCAGGTGAGAGGACCCTATTATCGACTCATTCCTGAGAAGGAGGCCTAAACAGCCAATGGGGCTGGGGGGGTGGTAATACAAGTTTAAGATGTCTCTTCTTATGGAAAAAAAGTGCTGATTGCTGCTGAAAAACCGTTTCCTTGTACTGGAACAAAGCATAAGATTAAACTATAATAAGAAAACTATGGCAGACCTAGAACACTTCTAATGAAGCCACATATTTTATCTAATCTACATTTATAGTCTACCCTTTTCTGCCTACAATTGAGTTTTTTTCATTATGCAGACTTTATTCAAATTTAATTGACTACTTACTATGCTGTTAAATGTCTGCTACTAAAATGCCTTCAGAGGTTAGGTGAGCAAAATAAATGTTAGACGTATGCAAAGGTGACTGAGGGTAGATGTTCCACCTGAATGCATAAAATGTCTTTTGAAAATGTTGTTAGGCCAGTTTAATATTACGGGGTTCATAGCTTCCAGTGAGCAACTCTTGTCTTTTCTTTTTCCTATACTTCCCAACAGTCCCTGTTGCAGGACTGCATTTTTTTTTTCTTGCTGGAATGGCTATTTATAACTGTACATGTCCAGATAGAAATTGAATTAGGTTTAACCTGGCTGTATCACAGTTAAAAATAAAAAGAATATTTAAACCAAGCAGAAGTTTGCTTTTCTTTCACACACACACACACACACACACACACACACACACACACATATCAGAGGAACACATAGTCAGCGTGGTAGGCCCATGCTCATGAGCAACCAAGTCTCCTTTTAATTGTTCACTACCTTGAACAGTATGTGGCTTCAAATTCAAAGCTGCTTCACTGTATCGTTGTCCACATACCTGGCAGAAAAGAAATAAAGAGAGATCATAGAAACAGTGCCCTTTCCGCTGCATCATAGCATGCTTAGATAATGTTACTGTAAGACTCATCTTCATAGTCTAATATAGCCCTTAATCTTGCCACTTGGCTGCCTAGAATTGGAGTTCCATGTTTTTTTTTTCATTTTTTGTTAAAGATTTTTAGCATTTATTTATTCATGAGAGACACACAGAGAGAGGCAGAGACACAGGCAGAGGGAGAAACAGGCTCCATGCAGGGACCCCGATGTGGGACTGAATCCCAGGACTCCAGGATCATGCCCTGGGCCAAAGGCAGGTGCTAAGCTGCTGAACCTTCCAGGTGTCCCAGAGTTCCATGTTTAAAAAAGAACGGGGGATTGCATATTCTTTAAGCCACCAGTACTCTCTGCTGCAGGCCCCATGCATATACTTCTGCTTTCTGGAAATACCTTCAATAATATAATACCTGGCTCTTCAGGTACATTCATTCTTGTTCTAAGTAGTCTCCAGCTTCCTCAATCTTAAAAAAAAAAAAAAAAAAAATCTTAACTATATCATTTGAAATTATCTAAAAATCTGTGTCTGCCATTATAGGTATCTGAGTGTGCAATATATCCCATCCACTTTTCTGGGTACTACTTCATATTCCACTTTCTGTTTTAAAGAGTGCCGTGTATACAAAGGTGCAACAAAATAGTTTTCAACTACAACTAACCACTTCTGGAGATTTATAAGTGGTCTGAAATAGTACTTGTTTATCTAGTAGCTATAATCACAGCATCTATACAGAATAGGAGCATTAAGGGAAGGATGGAGTTCTTGTTTGTTTTGTCTTATTTTGTATTTGCTTCTTTTTATTTTACTTTATTTTTACTTTGAGGAGCTTAATGACTTAGAATTTACAAGTTTTGATTTAGGAAAATGTGACCTGGGGCACCTGGGTGGCTCAGTGGTTGAGTGCCTTTGGCTCAGGTCATGATCCCGGAGTCCTGGGATCAAGTCCCACGTCAGGCTCCCCACAGGGAGCATGCTTCTCTCTCTGCCTATGTCTCTGCCCCTCTCTCTCTTTGTCTCTTGTGAATAAATAAATAAAATCTTTAAAAAGAAATTGTACTGTTAGAGTACTATACCCCTACCATTGCCATTCCAAATATATATGACATGCTTGGATATCACTCACTTCAACATGAATAAAGTCATACAAGCTTCTGACAAATCACTCTATTGATCATGATGAAAAGATTGGCCAGGGATCCCTGGGTGGCGCAGCGGTTTAGCGCCTGCCTTTGGCCCAGGGCACGATCCTGGAGACCCGGGATCGAATCCCACGTCAGGCTCCCGGTGCATGGAGCCTGCTTCTCCCTCTGCCTGTGTCTCTGCCTCTCTCTCTCTCACTGTGTGCCTATCATGAATAAATAAAAAAAAAAAAAATTAAAAAAAAAAAAAAAAAAGATTGGCCAAAGAGCGATTACTAAAGAGAAAAGAAAACACATGGAAGGCTGAAGGGAATGAGGGCACCTGGAATGGTCATCTAATAGCTCGGATTTTCATATGCTTACTTTATATACAAGATGTCATTATTTTTTAAGACTCATTTTACTGGATTCAAATGAAGAGGCCTGAAAACTCTGGGCTATTGAAGCAAATCTATTGTCACTAGCCATAAGCAGTTGTCCATAGTCTTAATCCCATTTTTTTTTTTTTTTTTCTGCCAGAATCTAAAGATCCCTAAGCCTAAAGCAGTGGCATTTAGTGGATACCAGGAGAGTTTGTGAATTAACCTGCCTCCTTGCATATGATCCTGCGTGCCATTCACTTTTCCAACGTGGCCACTCAACCTTCAGTTATAGCTGACAATTGAGTTAAGCCTTATTTTCTTATTTGTCCCTTGCCTTTTCTCTAGAAATATTTTGTTTCTGTTTTCTTGGTTAGAAGTAGATCATTCTTATTGTAATCAGAATAAATTTATTTCCATTTTATCTTTTAAAAATCATATAAATGCCCCAAGATTTCCTCTCAGAAAGTCCTCTTCCCATTCTATGATTTTGGAAAAATCAGAAAACAACAACAACATATCATTGATTGATTGATTGATTTTTAAGGACACCTTTGGTAAAGAAATTTACCATGGATTTAGGAAAGAGAAACATGAGCAGCTAAAATGCCTATGCTGGGATCCCTGGGTGGCGCAGCGGTTTGGCGCCTGCCTTTGGCCCAGGGCGCGATCCTGGAGACCCGGGATCGAATCCCACGTCGGGCTCCCTGCATGGAGCCTGCTTCTCCCTCTGCCTGTGTCTCTGCCTCTCTCTCTCTCTCTCTCTGTGTGTGTGACTATCATAAATAATAAATAAAAATTTAAAAAATAAAATAAAATGCCTATGCTACAATGTTTTACTGGTTAATGGTTTGACATAAAATGTATCCCTTAGGCATTTAAGATATCTACATATATCTTAATGAAGTTTAATAATAATCAACCCAAATGCAAATGTAGCTTTCATTTCAATTTACAGCGTATCAAACCAGTATTAAGTTCAATGTCTAATTTATTTTAGTTTAAATAAATAAATAATATATTCTCTTCTAGAATTCTAATAAAAACACTTTCTTCTATTTGAAATAAAAGGAATTTAATTACTTAATCAATAATTTTGTCTCATATTATATATACAATGCATGATCTCACCAAATACAACGTATATAATGCATAAGGTAAGATAAATATCTCTGCATTATGAAACCAAGTTACTGATTTCATATATATAATTTTAACATTTTTATACATTGTTATGGGTGTAGTTTATAGAATTGTGTGAATTTTCTAATAAATATGCAGTGGCATATCTGGTTTAAAATACAGCACATTTTAATAACAAGGTATAATGATATCAAGTGAAAATAATTTCACTGGCTTAAGAACATTGCAATATTTCCTAACAGGATAAAGATTTAACTGGCCTTTAATACAGAGAGTAATGCTTTGGCTGGTTCATGACAAAAAAAAAAAAAAAGAATATTCTAAATGATTCCTTTTTTTCTCATCCTCTCCAATATCTCTTTTCTTCTGTAACCTCTTCCTTGTTATCTCCGCCCATGGCAATTTTGATTTAACTTCAATAATTTTCACAAAACAGCTCTCTAGAGTTGGCAGTTTGTTCAAATTGAAAAATTATGTGAGATTTCTGTTATATTCCTCTTATAACTTTCAACATTATTCAACAATCTTAGCTACTCCTTTATTTCTTGACGTACTTTCTTTACTTTTTTTTTTTTTTTTTTTTTGCATTCATCTGGCTTTTCCTCCTTGCAAACCCATCCTTCTCATTTTCCTTTTTAGGCTTATTTCTTTTCTTTTTTTTTTTTTTTCTTTTCTTTCCTTTTTTTTTTTTAAATTTTATTTATTTATTCATGAGAGACTCAGAGAGAAAGGCAGAGATATAGGTAGAGGGACAAGCAGGCTCCCTACAGGTAGTCCAATGTGGGACTCAATCTCAGGACTCTGGGATCACAACCTGAGTCGAAGGCAGATGCTCAACCACTGAGCAACCCATGTGCCCCTTTAGGCTTACTTCATCTATTAGACAAATGCACACGTTCCTAAGGATTTTCTAGTAGTCCTTTTTTCATTCTGTCTTCTTGTAGGTGGTGTTATATATGTCCATGACTCTAAGGGCCACCTACTCCTATGTGAATCACAAGGCTATTATCTTCAACCCAAACTTCTTCTCCAAGGACCCTGTATCCAACTGCTTATGTGAAAGCTCATCCATAAAATCTCTAATAGTCTTCTTCAAACCTAGCCTTCTTCAAATATATTCTTAATGAGTTGAGTCATTTAAATCAATAGCTAGGATTCACTCTCTACACCATGGTCTCTCTCTTTTTGAATAAATCAAACTGTTCATCACAACACTCTGACATCCTATTCTTCTAAGTATCTTTTCATTCCCCTCTTCATTTTAATTATCACAACTCTAAACCAAATTACTGTCTTGTCCCATATCATACCTGTGACTCCATAACACCTAACTGCTGTCACATACTCATTCTTGTTTCCCTCAAGTTTATTGCCCATACTGAAAACAGAATGGTGATTATAAATTGAAATCTGGTTATACCACACTTAAATTTTCCCAGGATGGGACACCTGTGTGGCTCAGCATTGAGCACCTGCCTTCAGCTAGGGGCATGATCCCAGAATCCCAGGATTGAGTCCCACATTGTGCTCCCTGCATGGAGCTTGTTTCTCCGTCTACCCGTGTCTCTGCCTCTTTCTCTCTGTGTCTCTCATGAATAAATAAATAAAATCTTTAAAAAGTAAAAATAAAAAAAATAGACCAATCTTCAAGCTTAAAATGCTGGAAGTGCTTTATACTGACTAGGAAAAAGACAAAACTTCTTAACACCACCCCCTTCCTCCCCATCTAGCATTATCTTACACTAATTTTCCTCTTTGCTCTAATCTGCTTCAGTTTCTTTTGCTTGACTTGTGTCACTCAATAAAAGATACTTGCACGTACTCTAGCTTGGATTGGAATATTCTTTATACCCATCCATGCCACTGTACAAATTAAGAAGATTTTTGGATAGTTCATCAATAATCATTCTCTGCTACTTTTCTTGGTATTATTATATCCTAACAAAATAGAATTTGAATATTGCCATTTTTTATATCAGATGACCTTTGCATTATCCCAAACTTGGGGGAAATGAATACATAACACTACAGCTTAAAATTCCCAAATTAAAATGCAGTAAAAGATTACTTCATAGTAGTTGTTACATGTGAAATGACTATTATAGTAACACACAACCACTTTGAAAAATATGACTAGCTAAAAGGTCACCTTTGCATATCACATCTGCAGAGCAAGCTATTTAAACATGAAAATAATTACATATCTTACATTTTTTATTCATGGATTTTATCTCAGTTAAGAGTGAATACTATTTTTTTAAAGGGTAATGTGCTTAGATTTGAAAATATAGAAGAATGTGCATTTTATGGACTAAACATTTGTTTCCCCAAAATTCATATATTGAAATTTTAACCCCAATACAATGGTTTTAGGAAGTAGAGACTTCAAGAGGTAATTAGGCAATGAGGATGTAGCCTTCAGGAATAGGATTAGTTCCCTTACAAAAGAACACCAGAGAGATCACTCTCCCTCTTTTGCCATATGAAGAAACAAGAAGATACCTAGTCTGCTTCCCAGAACCCAACCATACTGGCATCCTGATCTTGGACTTCGATTTCCAGAACCATAAGAAATAAATTACTGTTGTTTATAAGCCACTTAATCTATGGTACCTTGTTATAGCAGCCTGAACTGTCAAAGACAATGGAAAAACAAATAAATAAATAAGTAAATAAATAAATAAGCATAAGTTTATTAATCTGGTGGTGTTTAGACATTATTAAAAAAAACATGGAAAGACTAAAACTATCCAAAATGACATAAAATTTTCAGTAATAATTTCAATTTTTAAAGGAAGTGTAGTCAAAATAAAATATTTTAAATTTTTGTAGTAAGAAGCATCTACCATTAGCTGTTTCAATTGTAATGTAAATGACTGACTTTAAGCTTTTGATGCTGAAGCACTCACCTCAAAGACATCCACCTCAAATAAACATATTGTCAGCTACCAAACTGCAGAAAGAACCAGGCTGCCCCATTCCTGTTCTTATTTTAGAAAGCCCTGGGAACCCAGATAACTGACATTTGCTTTTCCTTCCCTGCACATTAATTCCCACTCTTGTTTTAAATTAACCTATAAAGACAGAACCTTGAAAAAATCTAGGCATCCCGACCTTGACCCAAATAAAAGCAGATTCCTGGATTTGGGCCTTCTCTCTGTCTCTCCCAGAGATTCAGCTGTAACCCTAGGGCATGCTGTCTACAACTTGTGAGTAACAAACCTTACTTTTTCAAAGCTCTTGTCTGGTTCCTTTTTCCATGTATCCTGCTAATCATAATAAGAGCGAGTCTAACCACAATACTGGATCCAGTCAAAGGAATGTCTGTGCGGACTGCTCCCCAAAGGTCCTAGGAGCTCAGGTGAGTATTTTCATGGATTTCTAGCTGATAACATAACTATGGATCAACACAACAATTTATCTTGGTGAAATAGTATTGACTTAGGGACAAATGGGGATAGGCAGGGCTAGGTAGGGGGCCAGGGAAGCAGGCTCACAAAAATCCCAAAAATTCTGAAGTGTAAGGAAATCAGAAATAAGGGTACAACAACAACAACAACAAAGAAATAAGGGAACAGGCCAGACCACCCTGCCCTAAGGTGTAGGTGTGGAAGGTGACTTGTTGTAACAGCTACTTGTAACCGACAAAGAATAACCAGACACCAAAGAAGTAAGGCATTAAAGATGTTATCACTCACTAGTCCTTACTCAATGGTGATATCAGTAGATAATGTTAAAAGGATTTAGGTTCCCTATTAGGCTTTCAATAAAAGACAAACCCTACAAGCCCTCAGTAGCAACCCAGTAGGGACCCTCTCACTTCTGAGAGCTTTCTCTGTATTCTCAGTTAATAAACTTCTGTCCCTTTACTCACTCTCATTTGTCTGCAAGTTTCATTCTTTGACTCTGTCATACAAGAACCAACCTTGTCCATATCAATATTAGTGATGAGGGAGTAGGGCTAATTGAGGACAAAGCACAGCTGATACTCCACAAACAACCCCTACCTGGGGTGAGATATGTGTGACATTCTTCAGGAAGTTTCCAATTGTCTTAATGTTAGTACCTTGCTAGAGGGAAAAGCAATCTTTACTTGATAATGGCAAGGCTTCCAATATCTTGTAGGTCCTCCTTAGTATATGAAAATCCTTTTGGAATTTCTCTTTTGCTTACCTCCCCCAACTCCTAGGTATATAATCAGCTACTCCTCACAGGAGAGAAGCAGCCTCTCTTCCTGCCCATGCGTCCTGTCTCTGTGCTTTTATAAAACCACCATTTTACAAACCAAAGATGTCTCAAGAATTATTTCTTGGTCATCAGCTCCGGATCTCACCTATATTCCAAAACTTTATCATCAGTGAATAATTTAGGATACATGTGTGCTGTTGAAATAATTTATAATATTTTAGGAGTGTCTGTTCTATTTTATCTAGGCATTTCCAGAGTATAAACATTGCACTCCACTACTCCCTGCCAAGTCACCTAATAAGTCTACCAGAAAATAGAAGTAGAGGAAATTTTCCTTAACTCATTCTCTATGGCCAGCATCACCCTAGTACTAAGCCAGATAAAGACATTATATGAAAAGAAATCTAAAGACTAATATCTCTCATGAACACAGCTATAAATACCCTCAACAAAATATTAGCAAAGTAAATCCAACAATGTATGAAAATAATTATACTTGATGATTAAGTGGAATTTATTCCAGGCATGCAATACTATTTTAACATTCAAAAGCCAATTAATGTAATCTGTCATATCAACAAGTTAAAAAAAATGATATGATCATATCATTAGATGCAGAAAAAGCATATGACAAAATACAACACTTATTCATGATAAAAACTCTTCGCAGACCCGCAATAGAGGGGAACTTCCTCAACTTGATAAAAGATATCTGCAAAAACATTTACAGCTAAAATCATACTTAACGTTGAGGAACCAGTTGTTTTCACCAGGAAAACAAGGTAAAATTGTCCTCTGTCACCACTCCTATTTTTTTTTTAATTTTTATTTATTTATGATAGTCACAGAGAGAGAGAGAGAGGCAGAGACACAGGCAGAGGGAGAAGCAGGCTCCATGCACCAGGAGCCCGACGTGGGATTCGATTCCGCGTCTCCAGGATCGCGCCCTGGGCCAAAGGCAGGCGCTAAACCGCTGCACAACCCAGGGTTCCCCCACCACTCCTATTAAATATTATGTAGAAATCCTAGCAAATGCAATAATTTCAGGAAAATAAATTAAAAATACAGTTTTTTTTTTTTTTTTTTAAATACAGGTTTAAAAGAAGAAATGAAATGTTCTTTGATTGTAGATGACGTGGTTGTCTATGCAGAAAATCCCAAAGACTTAACACTGATAATCACAATAAAATTCCTGGAAGTACGAAGTGATTATAGCAAGATCCCATAATGCAAGATTCATTTGCAAAAGTAAACATCTTTCCAGTATACCAGCAATGAACAAATGGAATTTGAAATTAAAAGTATAATCATATTACGTTGGCATCCCCCAAATCAATTACTTACATATAAATCTAACAAAATAAGAGCTAAATTAGATAAATTATAAAGTCATGATGAGAGAAATAAAAGAAGCTCTAAATAAATGGAGAGATATTGTAAGTCTCTGGATAGAAAAACTCAGTATTAATAAGTATCATTAAGTATTATTACTTATTAAGTATTATTATTAGTGTTACTAAGTATCATTATTATTATTAAGATGTCATTTCTTCTGATATGGATATTTAGGTTCAGTGAAATCACAATAAAAAACCAACATCTTATATTGTCGATATCAACAAACTTGATTCTGAAGTTGATACAGAGAGGCAAAAGACCCAGATTAGCAAACACAATATCAAAGAACAAAATCAGGATACTCAACACAACTTAACTTCAAAACTTACTGTATAGCTACAGTGACCAAGATAGTGTGTTTTGAGGAACAAAAGACAAAAAATAGATCACTATAACAGATTAGAGAGCGCAGAAATATATTAAAATACATGTGGTCAAATAATCTTTGATAAAGACCAAAGGAAATGTAATAGACTTAGAGAAAATATAGACTTTTCAACAGATGGTACTCGACAACTGGACATTCACATGGGAAGGAAAAAAAATAGACACAAATCTAACACTTTCAACAACAATTAAATTGGATCATAAACCTAACTGCAGTATCCAAAAATTTTAAATTTTTAGTAGACAACAGGCAAATCTGGATATCTTCAGTTTTAGTGCTGAGTTTTTAGCTACAACTTAAGAAGCATGATCATGAAAGAAAAGATTGATATGTTGGCTGTTATTAAAATAAAAACTTCTGGGGGATCCCTGGTCCCTGGGTGGCTCAGTGGTTTGGCACCTGCCTTTGGCCCAGGGCATGATCCTGGAGTCCCGGGATCGAGTCCCATGTCAGGCTCCCAGCATGGAGCCTGCTTCTCCCTCCTCCTTTGTCTCTGCCTTTCTCTCTCTCTATGTCTATCATAAATAAATAAATAAATCTTAAAAAATACATAAATAAATAAGTAATAACTTCTGCTCTGCAAAGGATAATGTTAAGAGAATGAAAAGACAAACCATACACTGTGAGTAAATGTTTGTAAAAGAAAGGTCTGTCAAGGGACTGATACCAAAAAATTATGAAGAACACTTAAAATTCAACCATAGGAAAACCAGCATTGCCTGACAGTAAAACATGAGCAAAGGTCTGAAGAGAGGCCACCAAAATAGATACACGGAAGGCACATACACTTAAGGAAATATGTTCCACATCATGTGTCATTACAAATTACAAATTAAAACAATAATGAGGGGACACCTAGGTGGCTCAGCAGTTGAGCATTTGCCTTTGGCCCGGGGTGTGATCCTGGCATCCCAGGATCGAGTCCTGCATCAGGCTTCCTGCATGGAGCCTGCTTCTCCCTCTGCCTATGTCTCTGACTCTGTGTGTGTGTGTATCTCTCTCATGAATAAATAAATAAAATATTTAAAATAAATAAATAAATAAATAAATAAATAAATAAATAAATAAAACAATAATGAGGTACCATTACACACCTATGAAAATTGTTAAAATGCAAAGCATTAACAACACTAAATGCTTATAAGAATGTGGAGTCACAGGAACTCTCATTTATTGCTGGCCATAATGGTATAGACCTTGGAAGAGAGTTTGACAGTTTCCTTAAAACTAGCTATATCACACTTTTTAGTAATTACCTTACTAAATTTTATGTCCATTAAAATTGAAATTCAGTTGAAATTTTATGTCCATTAAAAAACCTGCACGCAATGGTTATACAGTAGCTTTAAAAAATATTTATTTATTTATTTGAGTGACAGAGTGTGCATAAGCCTAGGTAGGGTGAGGGGCAGCAGGAGAAAATCTCAAGGAGACTCCATGCTTAGGGCACTTGGAACCTGGCTGAGAGCTCAGTCTCTTGACCCATGAGATCATGACCTGACCCAAAAACAAGAGTCAGACACTTAACCAGCTGAGCCACCCATGTGCCCCTGTTTATAGCAGCTTTATTCATAATTGCCAAAACTTTGAAGCAACCAAGATACCCTTCAATAGATGAATGGATGATCAACCTGGGTACATTCAAACAATGGAATATTAGTGATATAAAGAAGTAAACTTTCCAGTTGTGAAAAATCATGGAGGAAAATTATATGTATATTGCTAAGTAAAAGAAGCCAATCTGAAACGTCTACATACCATGCGATTTCATCTACAAGACATTCCAAGAAAAGGCAAAACTATGGAAATAGTAACACAGTTAGTGACTTCCAAGGGTTCACTGGAGAGGAACAAATGAATAGGTGGAGTACTGGACAAAAGGCAGGGGAATTATTTTGTATGATGTTCTATAATGTTGGATATATCTCACTACATGTTTACCAAAGTTCATAGACTGTACAAGAAAAAAAAGCAAAAGCAAACCCTAATGTAACATATGAACTTTAGTTAATGATAATTTATCAACATCAGCTCAATTGTAACAAATTACCTACACTACTCTCAGATGCTAGCTATAGAGAAAACTATGTCTGAAGGGATAGAGGGTCATTTAGGAACTGTGTTTTTTCTGTTACATTTTTCTGCAATCCTAAAATTGCTCTAAAAATAGTCTATTAATGAAAATTACTATGGTCAATAAAGGAATTTATGATTCTATAAATTCTTCTTCAAGTAATTGTCAATATAAGAATGTATGTCAATAAACCTATATGATAATATTTGAATCAAAATATTTGAAGTTTAGGGGATCCCTGGGTGGCGCAGCGGTTTGGCGCCTGCCTTTGGCCCAGGGCGCGATCCTGGAGACCTGGGATCGAATCCCACGTCGGGCTCCCGGTGCATGGAGCCTGCTTCTCCCTCTGCCTATGTCTCTGCGTCTCTCTCTTTCTCTCTCTGTGACTATCATAAATAAATAAAAATCTAAAAAAAAAAAATAAAAAAATATTTGAAGTTTAAGTAAATAATACATTTTAAAATTTGTCATTCAAATTATCAAACTATGTTGTTTTAATTAATAACTTGAAGTTCTCTACAATAAGTAAGGACATAATCATTCCTATATATACTGAAAATTGGTATATGAGATATTTTATTTGTTCCCAGGATCATCAATTATTTTCTTTTCATTGTTTTTTTTTTTTTTTTTTTTTTTTGAATAGCCATGGGTTGACTTATTTTGGAAAATAAGTGGAAAAAGCTTATTTTTTTTAAATGCCTTTTTAAATTTACCATATTTCTCTACTTCCCTTTTACCTCATATACTCAAACTATTTACTCATATTTCCTTTTTGTCATGAATTCTATTTTTAATTCCACTTAACCTAGATGACAGTCACTTATATCCACACAGTCCAATAGTTCTCCCCAAAATAATACATAAGAGAAAAATCTGCATAAATTGAAGGCATAGAATGCTAAATATCAAACTGTTATTTTATTATTTTTATTTTTTTAGATTTTATTTATTCATTTATTTATGATAGACATAGAGAGAGAGAGAGAGAGAGAGAGAGGCAGAGACACAGGCAGAGGGAGAAGGAGGCTCCACACCAGGAGCCCGACACGGAACTCGATCCCAGGACTCCAGGATCACACCCTGGGCCAAAGGCAGGCACCAAACTGCTGAGCCACCCAGGGATCCCCAAAATAACTGTTATTTAAAAGAAATTAAAACCACTAATTTCAACAATTAAAATAGGACACAATAAAAAGATTTATCACACAAGTTGAGGTATTTCAGGATTCAATTAAGGCTTCAGAATATTATACACATTTAAGCTTTTATTAATTTGTTCAGATTCTTTCATTTATTTATTTATTTTTTAATTAATACACTATTTTTGAGAGCAGTGATTGTAAAGTACAAAGAGTCCCCATACAACCCCAAACCTACACAGGTACCACCACATTATTATCAACATCCCACACCACAGTACTATATTTGTTACAACAGATAAATCTCCATGGACACATCAAATTACTGAAACTCCATAGTTTACATTACAGTGTGCTCTTGGTGATGTACGTTTTATGAATTTGGACAAATACATAATGACATGTATCCACCATTGTAATATCAGAAAGAATTTTATCACTGCCCTAAAAATCCTCTGTGCTCTGCCTTTCATTTCTCCTTCCTTCCTAACTCCTAGCAAATACTGATTTCTTTTACTATCTTTATAGTTTTGCCTTTTCCAGAATGTCATATAATTGGAGTCATACAGATTATCCTCTTTCATTTAATAATACACATTTAAGATACTTCCATGTCTTTTCATGGCTTCATAGCTTATTTCTTTTTAGCATTGACTAATATTCCATTGTCTCGATGCACTATAGTTTATCCATTCCGTAGTTAGTTATACCTAACTAGAGGATACTGGATCCTTCCAGGTTTTGGCAATTATGAAGAAAGCTGCCATAAAAATCCAGGTATGGGTTTTTGGGTGGACATAAATTTTCAGTTCATTTGGATAAATACCAAGGGTTATGATTGCTGGATCACATGGTGTCCCATTGTTTTGAACATAAATTCCAATACCTCCATGTTTTCATGTTTTATTTTCCATTCATTAAATAATTAAAAGCTAAAAAATAGCAGTGCTTTCTGTATTGACTAAGTTATTAAAAATTTTCAATTGATCCTGGAGAAATAATATTAACATATTTCTGCTATCTTGACTTTTAATTTATAAGAATATTATTAAAATTATTATGCTATTCTTATGTGTATTACAGCAGCAAATACTTTCAAAGGCACTTTCATTTTCAAATTCCATCAAATGGACTTCCAAAACTTCATTTTTTTCCAATGTACTAGATGAAAAACTCAAAATTAAACACTGAACTTAAACTGTCTTTTTATTTGAAACATCTGTTGATATAAAGCCAACTTTATATAAATTAACATTAGCTGTGAAATTCTCCTGTTATAGGAGTCAAAACTTTAAAAGCTTATGTCACATTTCCTACATGTACAAGAAACCTGGCAATTAAAAGTTATTAAAAGTAATTAGATAAATAGTAATTTAATTAAAATAAAAACTAAAGTTCAAAGAGGTATATTAAATGAGCTTTCTGAAATTGTATGGGTTAAGTTATCATCTTGGGACATACTTTAATAACTAAAATCAAACTTACTTTTCAGGTAGATGCTGATGCATCTTTAGGAATTTTGCTTTCTGATTCTCTTTTGATCATTGTTATCAATATGTCCTCCATGTTGATGGTATCACAAAAGGCAACAAACATTTTGGTAGACTGCATGATCATTAATTCATTTTTTTTCTTAAATATCTAATTTACTTCTGTACATCCATTCCCATTAAAATCATTTATAGAAAAATAGAAACTCAAACTTTAAAATAAATGAATTGTTGTAGATTTCCAGTATGCAATATATTAAAAACAACCACAGCTAGAATATACTTTTTTTTTTTTTTAAGATTTTATTCATTCATTCATGAAAGACATACAGAGAAAGGCAGAGACATAGGCAGAGGGAGAAACAGGCTTCTTGCAGAAAGCCTGGTGCAGGACTCAATCCCAGGCCCCTGGGATCATGCCTTAAGCCAAAGACAGATGTTCAACCACTGAGTCACCCAGGTGCCCCTAGACTATACATTCTGAGGTAGGATTCCTTAGTGTCTACTTTCTGTATAGATTGCCTATATAGCCAATCTGTAAGTTCCCACCTTTCCCACTGATCCCCAGGGACTGGCCACCTTGAGATTTTATGCACATTTCAGGCCATAGCATCAGCCAAAGCATTACTAACTGTCAGGGCAGGAGGATTATCCCAGCTCCATCTGATATCTGAAGGAATGGTTAGCAGCACTAGATATTCCTTGCCTTTTCATATCCCTCAGTTTAGTGACCTTAGATGGGAAGCATTAGGTTACATCGTCTTGGGGAGGAGGAGAGAAAAACAAAACAAAACAAAACAAAAAACAATGATTACATCTTCTAAATTGATGATATCCTAAGGCAAAACTCTTGTAAGACCCCCCCACAAAAAAAGGGAAGAAACTGGAAATACATGTTGTAGGTCAATGAAGTCCTCACATGTTTATTTTATTGCATGGGTTGATAATGATAGTCTGTTACAAAATTGAATATCTAGTACAAATGATAACAACACTGAATACTAGGATACCAAGTATAAATCAGAATTATAGGCAAACAGGCTATATGGTCACCTTACACGTATGTGTGTATTCCCCCACTGTCAAGATTGTTTAAATTGATTGTACCACTGTTTGGACAGGCCATTCACTTATTCAATTCTGTTAGGACAATGGTTCTCAACAGAATGCAATTAGCCTTGCAGGGGACAATTGGTTGTGTCTGGAGATATTTTTGAATGTCAGAACTGGGGATACTTATTGGCAGCTGTTGGGTGGGTAAAGGCCAAGGATGTTGTTAAACATCTTACAATGCACAGAACAGTCCCCCCAAAACAAATCATAGGTTCACTCTGTTAGTAGTGCAGAGGGTCAGTGATCCTTCTTTACATAGATCATATTAGCCTTTGGCATCTAACCATTGGATCAAAAAGTAAAATGAAAATATTAAAATTTTGAAATTTTAGAAAACAAGATGACTTTCTCAAAATACTTCATTATAAAAATAGATGTATAAAACACTGTAAAACTAATGATTATTTCAATTATCACTGCCATATTTCAACCAGGTCTCTGTTAGTAATATTTCAACCTAAATTTTTAAAAATTATTTTTAAAGCCTGCCGGTGTGTAGAATAAAAATATACAAATAGATTAGGACAGTAAGATGTTATAAAATACCTTTCAAGGAACTCGCTTTTAGAAATTTCCTCATTAATTCTCACACTAAGCCCATAGGGTAGGCAATAATAATTATTGTATCTGTTTTACAGATGAGCAAACTTGGTCACATAGAGGTTAATTACTTACAAAAGTTTAATCTGAGAGTCGGCCAAAGGACTGGGAGTAATATGCCAATCTTAAAATTCCAAACTATTCCTTTTAAGTCTATAGCAGAACTAGTCCAAATATTTTTTCATTATTATATTAGCAATTACATTTTACCATTAACACTAGGAGTGGATATTAAACTCTTATTTAACATCTTACTTATTTATCAATTCAATATATTTAGATTAAGTGGTTATTAAATTAAGAGAATTTTTCTAAGTACTATTAAAATGTATAAATAGTGACTGGAGGAAGACTCTTGCAGTCAAGATGGGAAAGTTCTCCTGATTCATCTTGCCTTAAAGGAAAAATCTTCACATTTAATAAGACAGTCCTGCATATGAGCTCCACAGATCTAAATCTCTGGAAAAATCAATGTTTAGGATTATATTTTTCTATTATCAATAGGCATACTTATTCACTAAATGGTTCTGATTTTTAGAATACTTACTGTTTACATATTTCATCCCCTTATGAGTGGAAGTTTGGGAAAATAATGTCTTTCCAGAAGGATATTCTAAGAGGGTCTCTCCAATACTGAATACATAACAGCCAATAATTGAGATAACACCTGGTGCTTAATAAGTGTGGAGTACATGTTAATTATTGTTATCAAAACTTCATAAATGAGGAATTAGATGAACACTTATTGAATTAAATTTCAGCAACTGAAGTTATCACTACTCACTTGTCCCACCACTTTCAAGGTGGAATCACTATTCATTCCAATTCTAGCTGCTTTTAACACTGGACCAGACTTCCATTTGCATATAAATAATAATAATGAACTGATTTTCTCCTTGACTTTTAAAAATAAATGTTTACAGCCAGGAAAATCAAAGTTCTCCAATTAAACTATCAAACCAATATTAATGTAAACTTTCTTAAAATTGTGATTTAGTAATGAAGCACAACGGACCTTATAAATGATTGAATTAGACACACAGCTTACATCCTACTAATGTTTCTAAGAAATTCTATCAATTGAGGCAGAATAATAGATCAGTTAATTTCTTAAGCTTTAGAAAAGACTCAAATACCTAACTCAATCTCTCCATGCTTTCACCTTGGGCAAGTTTTTCAGCCTCTCTATGCTATTCCTTACCTATAAAACAGAGGTGATGATAATAGTATTATTTACATCACAGAGTTTTTGTGAGAATTGAGTCAATCCATCATAATTAACTTAGAATTTTACCTAACATGAAGTGAGCAATTAATAAATGTAAACATAATTGATTAATTAAAATAAACATAATCTTATTATACCATTTTCTTATGTAAAGTGCCAGTTTAATTAATTAGTGTCTAAGTGTTTCACTCTTACATTGACAATTTTATGCCATAAGACAGAATTTTTTTAAAGAAAATTAGTATGATGGAAGTAGTATTTTTGATTGTTCAGCATGGTTGTGGAAGGATATCCAATAAAAGAGAGAATGGAGCAATAAAGATGAGGTAGGGAGTTAATAAAATAATCTCAATGTGGAGAATAAGAGATTAAGATGAAATAATAAATGACTAAGTGGCCTAAAAACATCCTGCAGAATCAAAGTTATAGAGTACAACCATCCCCTCTTATGTTTGATACCAAACAAAGCAAATGCCTTCTTGGGACCTGGATATAGGGAGATAATTTCTCATCCTCCAAATGTATGTATTCATGTTTGGAAAAGACCAACACAATGAAAGTATGTGATAGTAAAGCCAACGTACTGCTATTCGGATAGGACCATCATCCCCTTCAGCAACTCATTACTTTGTTCATATGTTTACAATAATAAATCCACTATGAAGTCACTATTTGAAACAGCATTTCAATTTAGTCATTCACATTGAAAACTATTATATATCATGTAACTTACTTATAGTTGACTCTGTCTAATGAATCCAAAAGGTTTTATGGATGCAAATATAACAAAAATTAAATTTCATTTATAGATTAAATTTAAAATATGAACATGAGAACTTCTGCTTCCTGCTTGGATATGGAGATTTGCAAGACTGTGTGTTCATACTAAGAAACATAAAAATGTGAATCAGCTATAAAATTGCCATTTTTAAGATTATTTTATTTTAATTCCAGTGTAATTAGTATACAGTGTTCTATTAGTTTCAAGTGTACAATATAGTGATTCAACAATTCCATTTGTTACTAGGAGCTCATCAAAGTAAGTGTATCTTAGACAAAGCAAAAAAGATAAATATGCTCTTAATCCCCCTCATCTATTTCACCCATTCCCTCATCCACCTCCCTTCTGGTAACCATCAGTTTATTCTCTGCAGTTAAGAATCAATTTTTTGGTTTTTCCCTGTTCTTCAGAATAATTGTTAGGTTTGGGTCCCTGGAGTAGTCTCTTTGCTGTCTAGTGCCTCCACATATCTGGATCCCTTTTGGCCTTCAGATCCCTCGGACTTTAGAGGGCAGGAGTTCATGATCTCCTAGAATACTTTCTCTTAACACTCCTGCCTCACTCTCAGATTTTTCTTTTCTTTCTTTCTTTTTTCTTTCATTTTTTTTCTTTTTTTTTTCTTTTTTTCTTTTTTCTTTTTTTTTTTCTGAAAGCCTGGAGTTTCTCTGATTGATTTTTCTCAGCTTTCCTGCTCTGCCCAGATACATTTTTAGAATAACTATCTTGCATTTGATGAATTGAGTCTCTGTACACAGGGGACCACTCAACTCTCCTTTTCTGCCCCCACTTTTGGTGCGTTTCTACTGAATATTTAGTGAACACCTAGAATTAGGAGAGAGAGAGGGATGAAAAGGCAGAGTACAGGATTTTTAGGGCAGTTAAACTACTCTATTTGATACCATAGTGGTGGTACATGTCATTTTACATTTGTCCAAACCTATAGGACATACAACACAAAGAGTAAACAAGAGGAAGCAGCTGGGTGTAAATTCACTTTGTGTCTGAGACTGGGATTTTAATCTGCCATGCCAGCCTGGAGGCAGATACTGAAATTCCTTAAAAGTTCAGTTGCATTCATCTTCCTTCATTGTAGTGGCCTTGTCATTTGCCCAGAGTTCCACCATTACAAAACAATTCTCATATGAAGAGCTTCTCACTTTCTGGAATTTATTCTGTTTAGATTTATTTGAGTCCCCACATTTCTCATCATTTTAAAGACAAGCCAGTCAGAGAAAGACAAATAACATATGACTTCACTCATATGTGGAATTTAAGAAACAAAACAAGTAAACAAAGAAAAAGAAGAAACAAACCAAAAAATTGACTCCTAACTATAGAGAATAAACTGACGGTTACCAGAAGAGAGGTGGGTGATGGAATGGGTGAAATAGGTGAAGGGAGTACACGTATCTTTTTTTGCTTTTTCTAAGAGTGCACTTATTTTGATGAGCACCTTGTAACATATGAAATTGTTGAAACACTGATAATGTTGAAACTGGTAATTTGGCTGTTAAGGTTTCTTTTTTTTTTCAAGTTAAAATCAATTAGTCAATATACAGTACATCATTAGTTTCAGATGTAGAGTTCAGAAATTCATCAGTTGTGTATAAACACCCAGTACACATCTAGACTCTCCTCATTTCGTCAGTTCCCTAGCCTGGTGAGGGCAAACTCCCAATTTTACCATTAAGTTACCCGAAGTCATAGAGAAGGCCTCTTTCTTTCCTCCTCCTCCTCCTCCTCCTCCTCCTCCTCCTCCTCCTCCTCCTCCTCCTCCTCCTCCTCCTCCTCCTCCTCCTTCTTCTTCTTCTTCTTCTTCTTCTTCTTCTTCTTCTTCTTCTTCTTCTTCTTTTTTAAAGTTTTTATTTATTTATTCATGAGAGATGCAGAAAGAGGCAGAGACATAGGCAGAGGGAGAAGTAGGTACCCTGCAGGGAGCCTGATGGACTGGATCCCAGGACCTTGGAATCACACCGCAAGTCTAAGGCAGACACTCAACCACTTAGCCACCCAGGTGCCCAGAGAGGACCTCTTTCTGTTTAGGATATAGAAATCTGTGATTTTTCTCTCAACTTAACAATGAAAAAATAGCCAGTAAGATACAAATATATATATTTTCTTGAAACCTATCATAGAGCTGAAGTCATAAGGCAATTAAGTAAATCATTATCATCATCTGAAATGTCCTTGACTTTCCATCATGTAGTTTTTATTTGTATGAAACACAGTCATGTTTTACTCTTTTCTCTCTTAATTGTGAGACGTCTTTAATCTGCCAGCAGCCTTGTAACACCACCCGGCTACAATTTTATTTCCCTGCTCCTTGTATGTGAAAGACTTCTCATAATACACATTTGGGCTTGTTACAAAATACATATTTGGGTCAAAAATGGTATTTTAAGAAAATCAGTTTATCTGTGGTGAATAAATTGCAGAACTGAAAGAAAGGAAAGAAGTCAGAGAGCCAGGGGTTATTTCATGACCTGGACCATGTCTCTAGAGGAAGAAAGGATATAAAGATTTTTGAGCAAAATTTCCCAACAAACTAGCACAGATGTCCAGTATTATTTAGATTATTACATCACAGATTTTAGATCAGTTGATAGAATTATTTATAATATCTTTTTACATTTTCTAAAAATAAATTTGATTTTTCAACTTTCATGTAGCAAAATACTTTTTTAATTATAATTACTAACAGCATAAAAATATTGACATTTGAAAATGATCTTTTAAAAGTCTTACACACATAAAATCTTTATTACTCAATTGCATATATTTCTAAATAAATTGTATCTCATGAAAACATAATTAGGGTTGTTTGAAGTTATATAAACTAATAACTTTTACTATTTATTTAGCATAAAGTAGATGATTAAGTCATAATTTGCCAAAACCTGGGAAGTAACCAAGATATTTTTCAGTGGGTGAATGGATACATAAACTGTGGCACATCCAGATAAAATTTTCTGTGCTAAAAAAGAAATGAGCTATCAAGCCATGAGAAAATATAGAGGAAACTTAAATGCATGTTACTAAGGAAAAGAAATAAATTACGCATATTGTTTTATTCCAACCCTAAGACATTCTGGAAAAGGCAAAACTGTGGAGACAGTAAAAAAGATCAGTGGTTTCCAAGAGTTAGGAGAGAGAGAGGGATGAACAAGTAGATTACAGAGGATATTCAGGGCAGTTAAACTACTCTGCTTGATACCATAGTGGTGGATACATGCCGTTTTACATTTGTCCAAACCTATGGGATATACAACACCAGGAGTCAACAGTAATATAAACGATAACTTTGGGTGATTATAATGTTTTGATATAGGATCATCAGTTATAAAAAATGCATATTCTGACGGCGACATGGATAAAGGGGGAGGCTAGACATGTATGGGGGCAGAGGGTATATAAGAACTCTGAACTTTAGACTTCGTTTTGTTGTGAATCTAAAACTGACCTAAAAATAAAATCTATTAAAAATAATATCAAATAAATTAAAAAAAAAGGATGAGATGATTGAGGAACTCCATAGAGTAATTTGTCTTCAGATTATGTCACACATAATGTTATTTGATAAAGAGAAAAGGCATCTTGACATCCACCTTTACTGGCTGCTGGCAGACCTTATTTCTTTGCCATATTGTCCTCTCCATGAATTTGCCTGAATGTTTTTATGATGTGGCTTTTGGCTTCCCCCACAGAGATGGTTTGAGAGAGAGAGAGAGAGAGAGAGAGAAGGCAGCACATTGCCTCTTATGAACTAATAATCATCATTTCTAACATAATCTATTGATCACACAAACCAATCTTGATATAGAATAAGACCAAACCACACTTGGTTGTGAATATCAAGATGCACAGATCCCTGGGGATCTTTTGTATCTGGCTACCCTGTCATAATGCTGCAAATAGCATATAAATGCATTTTTTAAAATTTTGCTTCCTACTGACATGGTTCTACTCTCAAATGCCAAGAAATATCCCTGTTTATTTTCATAACATTGTTAGATTTATTTTACAGTTTTATTGAGATATAATTTGACTTATTTCACTTAGCATAGGGCCCTCAAAATCCATTCAGGGAAATACAAATGCAAAATATCTTTCGCTTTTATGGCTGAGTAATATTCCTTTGTGTGTGTGTGTGTGTGTGTGTGTGTGTTACAGTAAAATATCACCTCACATCTATTAGAATGACTATCATGAAAAGAACAAGAAATAGCAAATGCTGTGGAGAAAAGGTGGAGAAAAGGGAACCCTCTTGCACTGTTGGTGGGATTGCAAACTGGTACAGCTACTACGGAAAACTGTATGATCTTTTTTGAATGATCTTCAAAAAATTAAAAATGGAACTATCATATGATCTACTAATTCTACTTTTAGAAATATATCTGAAAAAATGAGAACACTATGTTGAAAAGGTATATGCATGCCCATGTAAATTGAAGCATTATTTGCAATACCCAAGATATGGAAACAACCTAAGTGTCTATGGACAGATGAATGGATTCACATGTTTTTAATTAATGTGTTTTTTTTTAAGATATTATTTAATTGAAAGAGAGCACAAGCAGAAGGAGTGGCATAGGGAGAAGGAGAAGCGGGCTCTCCACTGAGAAGGGAGCTTGACATGTGGCTCAGTCCCAGGACTCTGGGATCATGCCTGAGCTGAAGGCAGACGCTTAATGGACTGAGCCACCCAGGCACCACAAATCAATGTCTTTTGAAGATGAGTTACCTTGAAAGACTTTTGTGTTTATTATTTCGCATTGTGTAATTATAGAAAATCTCCTACTTGCCTTTAAATTCTGTATTGTTTCTTACAGAGTGACACTATATTGTCTTGATGATATACTTCCTTATCAACAAAGCTATTGATAAAGCTTCTGCTATTGTAAAAGATTCCTCATTTTGTCTAATGTTTTCTATATTTAGAATAATGACAGGTACTTACTAGTACACATTACGAATGCATTTCAACATTTCATTTTAAAGCCCAGAGGAGAAACAAGTTTTCAGTATAAGAAAGAGCTCCTACCGTGTTAATCCACATTAATGATGCACAATTTTCAATAAGCACCATTAATGAATCTTAACGTCATTAAGTTTATAGTAAGATTTTGACTTAATTATATAAATTGACAAAAGAATCTGAAAGGACACTAAACAAAATTTCTAGTTAAGACAGCTTAAATATCTGCATCTGAAAACAAATGTTCTATAATGTATAATGAACAATTACATGTATACTATTTGAAGTTCTCATAATTGATATCCAAGAGTATATTTATATTTTTAAAAATCTCACTAGGAAAGAAACACATTTGTGAACGTGTGCTAACAATTTCACTCATGATCAATAGGATGGCAGATAATAAGCTTGAAAAGATCATTTGGGACTTGATCAGTTGAGAGAACATTAGGAAGTTTGAAACTCATTGGTCTTTTTTGATATTTACATTCACTAAGATGGTACCACTTAAACCAGATTCTTGATGTCGTCCAATACAGGGAGTGGCCAACAAATATTTGATTCCCATCATGCACATGGTTTGAATATTCAAGTAATTCTTGTGTGTGAAAAAACAACTATTAAGTATCCTCACCTAGAACTACCTCTGACTTACATATAAAAACAAAACATTAGGCACACAATTTTAATGTAGACAGAATTATCCAGAAATACAATCACTTTATAAATTGAGGGAATATTATACTTTTTTTGGTTGGGAATGTTACCAAATCCAGTTCACCATTTAGCTAGATCAGAGATCATACTATTTGTGGTATTTGAATTAACAGGAAAACCCACATTGACCTGCATTTTGTAGCTTTTATGTTTAGAGTTAATCCACATGTGGATCCAAGCACTTGAGTACTTTATTATATCATTTATGTAGTTCAGTCTAGACATTTTCACGTGGAAATATAACTTATTTCCCTTTCATTTCTCCTTTATGTTAAAATTAGGGCATCATAATGATTTTTAAGATTATAGTTGCAATTAAGTTATAACCTCTGTGCATTTAAGTGTAGTAAAAGGAACACTAAATATTATTGTTATAAGGAGGAGACATTGGGTCTGACAGGATTGAGAACTAATTTGAAAGTTGTATTCATGCAATAAGGAACTAGCACAAGCTCTTTTCTGAAAAATGTTAAATAGAGCAAATAAAAGCTACTCTGTTGAATTTTCTGTCCTTTGATTTTTTTTTTTTTAACATATAAACATAAAAATAGTTACTGTAGGAGCACCTGGGTGGCTCAGAAGTTGAGCATCTGCCTTCAGCTCTGGTCGTGATCCCGGGGTCCTGGCATCAGTTCTGTATCAGGCTCCCTGAAAGGAGTCTGCTTCTCCCTCTATGTCTCTGCCTCTCTCTGTGTGTCTCTCACGAATAAATAAATAAAATCTTAGAAAAATAAAATTACAAAATTAAAACAGTTACTATAAAAATGCACCAATTTACTATTTTTAATTTCTTAGTTTGGCCTACAAAACTGACTTAAAACATAAGACATAAGGGATCCCTGGGTGGCGCAGCGGTTTGGCGCCTGCCTTTGGCCCAGGGCGCGATCCTGGAGACCCGGGATCGAATCCCACATCAGGCTCCCGGTGCATGGAGCCTGCTTCTCCCTCTGCCTGTTGTGTCTCTGCCTCTCTCTCTCTCTCTGTATGACTATCATAAATAAATTAAAAAAAAAATGTTAAAAAACATAAGACATAAGAATTTCCTTTTCATTTTTTTGGACATTGTAAGCTCAAGTCACCACATGCCAATCCTCTCCAAATTTCCCAGTTTCTTATTCACTCTAATTGCCTATGTTTCAATGCTAATAACAAAATTCTTTTTTTGTATGCAGAGCTTTCCCATCACTACTTTAAAAATTAATTCAAATCTCTTATTAGACAATAAGCCAATTTATCTTTACATCTGATATTAAAATAATATTCCATTATACAAAATGGCCTTATTATTTTGAGAATAAGGCAAATCTAGGCAGGTCATCTAATTCTTGCAATTTAAATTGTGGCCCTTAGACCAAGACCATTGGCATTACCTACAGCTGTTAGAAATGCATTCCAGAACTACTAAATCAGAAAATTCATTTTAACAAGACTTGTGTGTTATATGTATTCACATTAACACTTGAAAAGCATGGTTCTAGTCCACTGTAATCAATTTGCATATAAAATTCTATGTCCCACAGAGATTCATGAACTGAACTTCTCCAGGACCACCAGTATCTTTTACAGAGACTTTAACAAACAGCTATTAAAATGAAAAGCTATTATAAAAATTATCAGCAGCATTATCATTTTTAAATAATAGAAAGTGTTTTAAAATTGACTCTATTATTGTCTCTTCACAATATTTAATTTATATTTAATTTGCTTATTTAAATTTCATGTTGTAGCGACGGTTAGATAATCATAAAAATTAGATTTCTTTCCCTCAAATTCTAATATATACCAGCTCACTGAAGAAGAACGTTTCAAATTCGTTTTGGAACATCATGAAATGTTTGAATTTTTCATTAAGTTATTGAAAATCAACAAAATTTAGTGAATTCTAATTAATTCTTATAATTTTGCAACAATCTCTAGATTTAAATATTTTTTCAATGTGTATTTGATGGCTTATATCATCATAGTACAGAAAACATTAAAATTGTGATGGTAAGATTGTAATAATTACCACTAGATGAATTACATATCTGTGAGGCCTTCTTTTGTGTTAAAAGAATGATGAGACCTGTCTTTTGCTATAAATGAATAGAATAATTTAAAATAATTGGTCAGATTTAGAATAGCTTGAATATAGGAACCTAAACAGGTGCTTTTTTGGTAAGTTTTTTTTTTGTTGTTTGTTTTGTTTTGTTTTGTTTTGTTTTTTTAATAGGATGTTAACATGACCTCACAGTCCTCTTGAACTGTGTAATTTTGGTTTTAGTGAGATTTGAGGAGTAGGGAACTGAGAATGAAATAGTGACAATAGAGATTAAAGTACTAGGAATATATTCATCTCTATTTAAAAAAATCCTATTTAGTGTGAAGAGAAGCTGAACTGCAACCAATTTCCTTTTAATTTATTGAAGTTATGAAAATTCAACTATCAGTTTTACATAACAAAGAACCAATGAGACAAATAATAAACAAAATGAAAACTTTTATTTTATGGTTTATTTGGTTATAAAGGTTTTGGTGGTATGCTTTCTTACAAAAAAACACACCCCTCTTATTTGAAACATAATTTTTGTTAAGAGTTATTTTTCTTAATATACTCTTTATTCTAGAATTTTCTCTAGAAATGAACTGAATCACTTTTTGAAACAAAAACAAGGTAATAGTAACCAAAGCAAAGCTAAATTAGCTCTTATATTCTTTTTAAAGCTTGTCTAAGTCATGGTGCCCCAAGGCAAGGAAGTAATTGTTTGGGGCTTAAAAGTCCTTTTCTAACAATTTCTGCTCTGAACGTATAAACAAAATTGTTATTCCATTGAATAAATACCAAATAAGTTAGAGTTAGTATTGCGTAAATAAGCAAAAGACTTAATTGAAAATACATATAAGTCATATTATCATAATTTAATTGTGTGGATGTATTTCTAAGCTAATATATAATTGAATATGAATTGCATTAATAAATTCATTTTTAAAAAATAGGCCACTATTTGTCATCTTTTGTATTCACTTATAGAAAGGGAATCCACTTATTCTTGGATTTTGCTGCTGCATTACTATTTCCACATTTTTGCTGAAGCATGGCTACTGAATGATCCATAATATGTATTCCTTTTAAAGTATGTGAGCAAAATTAAAGCTATTAAGGTTTAATAGGTGTTTATATGATAGAAGCAAGTACTGTCATCAAAAAATGTATTTCCAATTTAAATCCATAATCAATATTCTGATACACATTATACCAAATACATATTAAATAATTACTAAAAGCAAAGACTCCAGAGTTTTTCCCAATGACACAGATATTTTATTGAATGATCAAGGTTTCTCAATGTATAAAATAAAATCATGTTGTGGATTTCGACTTCATAAAATAGAGTACTTTATCACATAAAGCTGTCAAAATGGCATTTAGAAAATAGAAATCACTCAGAAGTTAGCTATATTTCAAGTTATATTTCTGATTTTATGGATGCCATTGTTAAGCTGCTAATAACTTATTTTTAAAGATTTATTTATTTATTTATTTATTTATTTATTTATTTATTTATTTATGAGAGACACACAGAGAGAGGCAGACACACAGGCAGAGGGCAAAGCAGGCCTCATGCAGAAAACTCAATGTGGGACTTGTCCCAGGCCCCGAGGATCATGCCCTGAGCCCAAGGCAGATACTCGACCGTTGAGCCACCCAGGCGTCCCTAAGAATTGATTTTTAAAACAGTTAAGATTATAATCTTTAATTTATATATATATTAGAATCAAATGAGTTGATAAATAAATCAGGGCAAAACATTACATTGGTCTGGGAGATCCCAAGACCATGCATAGCTACTACAATTAGAAATGTGTAAAACAATTATACTTGTGTAATGGTTTATTACAATAAAAGGATGCAAATTAAAAGTATCAAAGAGAAAGATGTGCAGGACAAAATCCAAGAGAAGCAGGGTGCAAACATCTAGGAGCCCTAATCTAGTAGAGTCTCTCTTTCTTTCTTTCTTTCTTTCTTTCTTTCTTTCTTTCTTTCTTTCTTTCTTTCTTTCTTTCTTTCTTTCTTTCTTTTTTTTTAAGATTTTATTTATTTATTCATGAGAGAGAGGTAGAGATATAGGCAGAGAAAGAAGCAGGTTCCCTCTGAGGAGACATGGTACTCGATCCTGGGATCACACCAGGATCTCCAGGATGACACCTCGGGCTGAAGGCGGCTCCAAACCACTAGGCCACCCGGGCTGCCCTGCAGTATGTCTTCATCCACATTTTCTTGAGAAGGCCTATGACATATGTGATCCCCGTGCTTGTCTATTGATGGTTTTCAAGTGAAGGCAACAGAACTTCCTGGGAGAGTGTTTTCCATGGAGGGCTGGTTGCTAACATCTACTTTTGCACACATTCTAAGATATTCCTTTGTATATAGTCATTTCACTCTTTGTAACAGAGTGGCAGTTATAGTTTAATTATAAATATTTTTAATTTTTAAAAAAGTCAAACTTTCTACCAGAACCGATTTTTCCCATAATAATAATAGAAATATGAAACAAAATTAATAATAGGTAATAAAATCTTGATTATTTCCCTGTAAAAAAAAATTTTAAAAACTTTTTCCAAATTAATTTTGACTGCCTGAGAGTTACTTTTCTCATTTTTATTCTTCAAGTCACTGCTGCATTTCTTCCGATGGATTTCTCCCTGGTATCACTTCTAATTTTGTCTTCATTTGCTTGATGATTTTATTTTTCCCATCAAGTTTTATGCCTTCCCTGACTTTCTACACTTCTGCTTTGTCATCTCCCTTCATAAGAGTAATTGCAAACCTAAGTGTGTGTGTTCATTATCTCATGACGGAATAGTTGCCTAGCACTCCCTCTAAAAAAACCTCTACTTTGATAATTCTTTGAAATAGGAAAGTTTCTATTCTTCAAATTATCCTAATACTGTAATAACAATGGTATAACATTTCCTATATTTTAATTCATTATTAAAGATGTTGGTTTTTATTAGACTATTTGTTTGCAAGGTTTTCCCATTTGGGTTGATGAGGTCAAAGCTGTTAATTATTCTTCTGACCTAGAGACTGAGAGCCTCCTACAAATAATCCATTTGCATGTGCTCTTTGAAAATCCATCTCTGGTGTTTCTTCATACAAAGTTGATTCTGAAGGACTTCTGCTGACAACCCTGGACCTCCCAGTTTTATCAAAAACCTCTGCAAAAGAGCTTTCTTCAATTCATGGTAAACACATTAAATTCAGGACAGGTACTTTCCCGACACTGGAAATCCTTTACTCCAGAGTTGCCTTGACGCTCTCCACTCTGCATGCCTCCTCTCTTCATCTCTCTGGAAATACAGTTACCTAGTCTCAACCCATTGAAGTTACATATCTGATTATTGGAAATGAAAGATTTTAGTATTTACCCTTCAGGGTGATTCCTTTATATGTGGGAAGTATATTTTTTGCCGTACATCCTGCGATCTGCCACCTATAGGCCAAGCAAACAACCTCCACACTTACTCCTGCATGACATCTGTAAAGATTCAATTGATTTTTACAATCTTTGCCCTCTAGAACCTGTAAATCATATCTGACTCCAAGTTTCAGTGAACATGGAGAATGTGATTCCTTTTATTTTTCTTATTGCTTTTTCTGATTTCTAGAAGCAGAAGGGAAAGATGATAACCTATACAACTACCATAGCGTATCAAAACTCCCTAATACAGATGGCCCCAAATTTATGATGGCTCAACATAAGCTTTTTTGAATTTTTGATGGTGTAAAAATGATACACATTTAGTAGAAACTAACTTTGGATTTTGATCTTTTCCCATGCTAGGGTACTTTTCTATCTAGATTCTGGGCAGCAGCAGTGAGCCATAGTTTCCAGTCAGCCATGCGATCATGAGGGTAAACAATTGATACACATACAAACTTTCCAACAACCATTCTGGTTTTTTTTTTTCTTCCAATATAGCATTCAATAAATTAAATTACACTTTATTATAAAGTAGGCTTTGTGTTAAACAACTGTGCCCAACTTGAAGTTCATGTTAATGCTCTGAGCATGTTTATGGTAGCCTAGGCTATAAGCCAGGATGTTCAGTAGATTAGGTGTAGTAAATGCATCTCAACTTACAATATTTTAAACTTATGATAGGTTTATCAGGTTGTAACCCCATCATATGTTGAGGAAGATCTGAATACATTATATCACTTAGCTCTGCCTATAGAGCTTTCTCTCAATTACTTCTGAGGCACACACAGGTACTAATAGTCTTCATAGGAACCCATGACAGGTTTTTACTTTTAATTGGATTCATTTCAGGGATTTTCCATTTAGAATAATAGTTTTTATTGTCTTCTAGTAAATATCTTTTACTATATGTGATGTAACCTCTTTCCATTTTGTGTCTTGATTAGAAATGACTTGATCAGAAATGGCTTGAAACATCATCACATGCATTTTCAACAACCATTGATTTGAGCATACGGTAACTCTCACTTTGTTGGTGAAATGGATTACACTGGTAGATTTCTTGCCTTCTTGGTATAAACCTTAATTTGTCAAAAAATATTTTGACTTTTATACATCATGACATTATGGAAATAACAAAGATTCTAAGAAAACTGGTATTGTATATAAATCTTGCATTCCCACTGTGTCAGTTTAGGATATCTGAGAGGAAGTCACCCAGATATGCTTATATGTACACAAGATTTACTGCAGGAAATGCTTTGTGAAGGATAAAAGGGAGGTTGTAGGAGTAGACAGGAAAGCCTTCAGACCACTAATCGGGTCTGACACTTGTGAACACATAGGGAGAATCTCTGACAAGAGTACAGTTCTAAGAAAATTTTGGAGCAACAAATGTATCAAGCCAAAGTAGGTCATTAGAGATGTTTCCTGAAGGAGTGGGTTTATACTAGTTCCCCCAGCCATGCTCATTCATTAATAGAAACAGGTTGGAAGGTAGGGTAGAATGGGGAAGGGTGGCCCAAGAAAGGGGATGGTGGATTCACAAGGGCAATAACTGGGCTCAGTCACTTATGCTCCCTCAGGCAGGATATGTGAGCAGTGTGTGTCCATGAGTGTCCCAATCATCTCCCTCATTCTCCGACCTTTCCTAAGGCATGCTGCTTTGGGCCTGGCAGGCAGTAGGTTGATATAAGGCCCATGGGGAGCTTAGTGAGGATGGCTGTGAAGACTTTTCTCCCCTCTAAGATAAGCAGGAACTTGGAGATCAAGCATTAGGGTCATAGGATATGCTGATCCCCAGGAAGATTTTGAAGGGACAAATCTGTAAACTCTTGTTTGTGAAGTTCACATCAGACCCATGGAATAGTTCTTGTCTTTCTTCTGCTATAAATATCTGAAAAGGAGCTTGATGTGCATCTTCCAAAAGTCTGAAGGAAGGAGAGTGTAAGAAATTCAAATACAGAAAACCTTCATCATGGTCCCTTGGAAAGGTAATACATGGCTTGATGACGGCTATATCAACTAGCTACGACAGTAAAAATATTTACTCTCTAAAATGATAGGTCTTAAGCACATAGTACAGGCCAACTGCCAATACTAAGTTTCAATGAAACAAATCATAACAATAACAATAGTAATGAAGACATATATAAATGACTCAGTAGGTAGGGATGACTGGGTGGCTCAGCGGTTGAGTGTCTGCCTTTGGCCCAGGGTGTGATCCTGGAGTCCCAGGATTGAGTCCCACATCAGGTTCCCTGCATGGAGCCTGCTTCTCCTTCTGCCTGTGCCTCTGCCTCTCTCTGTGTGTCTCTCATGAATTAATAAATAAAATCTTTTTTAAAAAAAGTGACTTAGTAGGTAGAAAAAAGTAGGGTGAATCCATCAAAAAGGAAATTAGAATTGCTAGAAGAAAAAAAATGACACACAGAACAAAATACTTTGAAATCATTTATAGTGATTCAACAAGAGCACATACACATAATTCCTCTAGAAATAATATTGTGTTTTCTAATTTTATTTTATTTTCTTGCTTTATTATGATTATTTTTACCATATAAGTACACATTTGATTAATTCTTAACCTTTGTTTCATATCACTATTGTCATTGATTCATGCTTGGCCTTCTTTTATGTATTCGGGTTTTTTAATTTTTTTTTAAGATTTTATGTATTTATTCATGAAAAACACACAGAGAGAGGCAGAGACACAGGCAGAGGGAGAAGCAGGCTCCATGCAGGGAGCCTGATGTGGGACTTGATCCCGGACCCTGGGATCACAAACTGAGCCAACGGCAGACAATCAACCACTGAGCCGCCCGGATGCCCCAAGTTTAGTTTTTAAAAATCATACTTTTCTAAATGTAAAAAGCTTTCATGAGGCTGTCACGCAAAAGAAAATCTCAGATACTGATGACTCATATAAACATGTAGCTACCCTGTCCCATCCACCTGCAGTAATTGTTACTTCCTTTCTGAATCTCATATTCATTATTCCCTCATCTTAATTTTTTAATAAGACTTTATTTATTTTGTACAGATTTCTAAATTTTCCTTTCTTATTAAAATTAATTTAGCTAAATATGCTTTTTTCTTGTCCATAATCTTTGAGAAACATATTGAAGCAGGACGGTGAGGTTCTTGTCTCACAGAGTTGAAGAATGAATCTCGTGGACAAAGAGAGTGAATAAAGTGATAGAAGTTTATTAAGCAAGGATATAGGGAAAGCTCTCAGGAGTGAGAGGGGTCCCGCAGGGTTGCCAATGTGGGCCTCCACTGACAGGCTTTAAAAAAAAAAACAAAACTTTATTTATTTATTTGTCAGAGTGAGAGAGAGAGAGAGAGCACACAAGCAGGGGGAGAGGCAGGCAGAAGGAGAGGGAGAAGCAGGCTCCCCCTGAGCAGGGAGCCCCATGGGGGACCTATCCCAAGACCCTGGATTCATGACCTGAGCCAAAGGCAAATGCTTAACAGACTGAGCCACCCACACACCCCAACAGACAGTCTTTTATTTAGAGCCGACCAAGGAGCTTGTGGCCTTATTATTCTTGTGATGTCTAGGTTTGAGTAAGCACTGGTGATAACATCTTTAATGACTTACTTCTTTTTAGGGTCTGGTTATTCTTTGTTAGTTATGGGTGACTGTCATAGAAAAAGACACACATCCCCTACACACACACACACACACACACAAACACACACACAAACACAATGGTCTGGTTTGTTTTCTTATCTCTGGTTTCCTTACACCTCAGCATTTTGGGGATTTCTGTGAACTGATCACATAGCCCCCTCTCTATCTCTCCCTACTCAGCCTTGTCTGTCCCTTATTTGATGTTTCTAAGTAAGCATAGTCAATGTTAGATGTAACATTTGCCTCTTGGAAATTCACAGTGTGTGTCACCTTACTAATATGATGACAATTGTGATATGCAACAATAATTCCTTTTTAATTTTGTTTAATTTCAATGCCTCACAGTCTTCTTACCATAAACAATACATCTTCTCTAACAATTCCCACTGCAAATGGGATGTGCAACAACATTAGTGTTTGCTGCCATATACAAGGATCTCTGCCTATTATTGATGGCTTTTATCTTTTGTACAGATTTCTAAATTTTAAGAAAATTTTCTTAAAAGAATACCTAAGGTAATTTTCGAGTTTTGCCACCAACTTCTAACTTCCTACTTTAATACTCTCCCCTCACTCAAACAGGAAAATATCCTCTCCTACTTCAGAATAAAAATAAATCTATTAAATATGAATCTCCTAAACTCTTCCCCTTCCCTCCTTTATTTGATTAGACTTACTTTTAGTAAGAAAAATTCTTCCTCCAGTTTATTTATTTTATTTTATTTTATTTTATTTTATTTATTTTATTTTTTTATATTTTTTCTATTGGTAAAATTTCTTCCATCATGTCAGGAACTACATTCTTCGGTTTAACCATAACCCATCATAACTTTATCTTTCCTCACTGGTTACTCCACAGTGGTATTTAAACATATTGTTGCCTCACATCTGTAAAGTTCTGTTTCAACTTCATAATTTTTTAGCCAGGCAACATTTTTTTTTAATCTCTGTGTTGGGTTCCATAGACACACATATAAATTTTAAAAATATGGTTCTTAGGCTCATGGCATTTACCATACAGTGGTAGATTGGACACTAAAAAATAATTAAAATTTGTAAAATATATTTGTGCAAAGGGCTAATAAAGACATATTTATGATGTTCTAGAAATACATTCAGAGGAAAATTGCTGGTTGTAGTGTACTAAGAGTCTTTTATGAAGAAGTGTGTTAATTGTTCATTAAACTTGGATCAACTTAAGTTTTCAGATACTGAGTGCATTCTGGAACTCCACCAGTTTATACACCCGGAACAACGTAATTTCAAAGTACAGACAATGGAAGAATATGAGTTGAAAGGAAACCTGAGAACTCAGAAATAAACTTCCAAACTCTGCACATTTTTGTGTTTCCAGCTCTGCACATTCTTTGTCTCCAAGTCTTTAGCCACTGTTAGCATTAGGACTAAGCACCGTGCCACTGGGAATCTCAAAGTCAGCTTGTGGTTGAGTTTTCACCCTGAGCTGAATTGCTGGTCCATTCTAGCTACATTGATAGCTTAATCCTGGAACTCCCAGGCTCCCCACCCACCCCCAGACTCCTCCAAATTCAAGCGCAAACATAAATCCAACTACAAAACAATACCACACAATGTTAACAGGCTGGTATATCCTGTTCCCAAACAACTGGCCGACTCACAGACACAGGATATCATTTTAGTTTGGCTTCAAAGACAACGAAGAGGAAGATAATCGTGATGCTGGAAATGCCAACAAATGTCTAGACCAGGCATCTGTGCACCATGCCAGCAACACAGATGGAAAAACGTTGCAGAAAATAAGGAGGCTGACTTACAGAGGAAGTCGAGAGATTGAGAAAGAAACAACTGTTAAAAGGAAAACAATTCTTCCACTGCATGAAACTTCTTTAGAAAAACCTGCTAATGCACTGGAGGATCCACAGGCTATGTTTAGCACTTGCTGGAAAATGTTAAGCAATAAGTTATTGCCCTAATAACCTTCAAGTAGAAAATGTACAAATAGAAGTCAAACACTGTAACATACTTAATAATCCTAAAAGGAGGCACCCAGGTCTCTCCGACTCTATTTGGAGACAGACATTCTATGATCTATGCAATTTATGAGTCTAAAAAGGATGAACGTGAATGAAACAAATTGGTTAGATGACAATATACAAGAAAATGCAAGGTTGAAGAGAGCAAAAAATGTGAAGGAAAGGGCCGCTCTGAATGTGAATATGTTGTTCCTTTATTGTTTGTTGACTATTTTAAGAATGTTGCTCAAATATGTGATTCAGAAACATGAAATACATATTCCAAAGCTTTTGAAAGATGTTCAGGTTCTCAGATGTTGCCAAGCTTTTGTGTTTTACAATAGACTTTCTCTTTGATCTTGAATTATTTCCCAAATGAGTTGCTAGTAAAAACAGGGACTGTAAGGCTGATTTGGATAATTCTAATCCCCAGTTTTCTCATAGGATACAAATAATAGCATGTAGTGGAGGGTGGGCAGATAAATGGACAGAACAGACAAATTGACACTATGAAAATCATTAGGCAATAGAAGTGGAAATTTGAACACCATTTGTAACTGTTTTACGTTCCTGTAACTCCTGAGGATGGAATGCTACCTCATGTTTCTTTCAGTGTCAAAATGGTTGATGATTAGAAACTGGGGTATTTTTTCCATAAATGTATAGTTTCACGACTCATATTCTACTCCATGAAAGAAGGCATTTCATAAGATGACATATAGTAAAGAGATTCAAGGTGATGATGATGAAGAAGTGGAAGAAACAGATGTGAAGAGGATGCTAATATAGCAGAATATTATTAACAGCACCAATATCTGGCCGATTACAAACTGCAGTGACTCTGGCTACATACAGTTTAGAAAATAATCTGCAATTTGAAGGCCCAGACATAAATATTAATTGCTCACAGTCAGATTGTTTAACTTGCTAGATTTTGAAATTGAACGGTTTATACATATTTTAAAAATCAACTCATTGGAATTAGAATTTTACAGTAAAATTTTGCATGAGATGAGGATGCAGTAAAGTAGATAATTCACCATGTAGAGATTGGGTTCTGTGATCTACTTCATATAGCAGGTGTGAAATATATGAAAATTGTAACCTAGAGGTATAAATGCTTAGAAAATTTTCTTAAAAGAATACCTAAGGTAATTTTCAAGTCAGCTTGTAAAAGCGATTCTTTTATCACTTTGTACCAGAAATGTTATGTCTTTGTATAGTGCTTTTTACATGTTGACCTCCACATATTAGCAAAGAGTCAAAAATATCCCCCAGATTTACATTGAGCGTAATGTTCTAATTTTGATTGGCAATTGTTATGTTGCAGTCAAAAAAATATTGATATTAAGATAGTTTATCCCTGGACCATTAATATAATCGTAATTTCACCTGAAAAGAAAAAAAATTCTCAATTTAGAGAGTATCACTATAGAACTGAGCTCTAGGGACACCTGGGTGGCTCATGGTTGAGTGTTTGCCTTTGGCTCAGGGCATGATCCGGAGGTCTGGGATTGAGTCCCACATCAGGCTCCCTACAGGGGAGCCTGTGTCCCTGCCTCTCTCTGTGTCTTTTATGAATAAATAAATAAAATCTTAAAAAAAAAAAAAGAAGAAGAACTGAGCTCTATTGCACTCTGTGTCCGCTCAAGTTTGCTCATTTTTTTCCCTTTGTTTTGAGCAGTTTTTATTAACACCCAACATGCATTAGAATCCCAGGCAAACTCTTAAAAAGTACTAATATCCAAGCTCAATCCCAGATAACCAGAATCAGAATCACTGGATATTGAGTCTAAGGACCTTTCTGTTGCCTACCATATTTTTGGAGTATTCCGATGGGGGGCAGAGATTGAAAACTAGAGACATAAAGAAATGACATACATTCATACTTAAAAGGGAAAAATACCTTATTTAAAATTCATACGTGAATCAAGCTTTTCATCTTTACCTTGTGCATGATTTCCTCATTTACAAACAGACTTACTAAATCATTTTGGAAAATATGTGCAACTTGATCATGCTGCCATTACAAGATTAAATAGTAAATTTGTATTTAAAAGAATATAGCATTTATTTATTTTTTTAAGAATTGGGTTCTTAATATTTATTTACAGAAATAGTAACTTTGCTGTAGTGTATAGGTTTAACAAAATAAGTACTGTTGTTTTCATAAGTGAATGTGTCATCCTAAAACCAGTTTTGTGCAAGTCCTTACTGAATTTCAAATATAAATAATCCCTATGTAGTGTAAAAATGTATCTTTGTTCTTTATTTCAAGTTTTAGTTTAATGTAATAAGCCAGAAAGTGTTTCCAAATATTTCATAGCAATAAATCCCTATACAGAACCATATTAATGGGAAAGTATTTGGGGCGTCCCCTAATTTAATGGGGCATTTTATTATGTTTAAATAAAGGGTTCTTTACAAATGAGATCTCCTGCTGAACAGAATCATATCGAAAAAGCAGTAGAAACCTGTCAATAATGCCCAAGAGCCCTATAAAATGTTTTTATTTCTTTCATGGTATGTTATGCTTCATCAGATTCCTTAATCCAAGCTGCAGTTCACGTTGCCATTCTGAAACAGCTCACTGATCAGTAATTTCTCTTCTAGCTGTGGCATAACAACCACAAATACAGGTTATTCTGGGAACTGGGATTTGTTTTTGCATAAATCATATTTTAAAAATCATTTTCAAATGAGATTAATTTATGATAGGAAAATTATTCTTCAAAGAGAGGTGAAACTGAGCTTTGAGTGTTTTGTCTAGGTATAAGACCAAATTTGTCATTTAGTGGTTAGGGATTTCTCTGAGGGGGAAAAAAATAACACGACAAGAGAAATAAGATGCTTTCCCACATTGGCTTTAATACCTCTTTAAAATGACATTAGAAAAGAGAATGACAAATTACATTTTCAATGAATTTTTCGGTTGTGCTTTAGATGACTTGTATATTTCCTTTCAATTGGGCTGAATGGTTTAGCACAATAGAATATAACTGATTCTGTAGTCTGAGAGGTATTAATACTGAAGTGGAAGAGGGAGGGCTAGCATCTTCTAGAACATTATTGCAATTCTCTTTCCTAGGACAAAGGCTTTTCTTTGTACCTTGTTTTCACATTTTTCATTAAAGAACTGTGTGTGTGTGTGTGTGTGTGTGTGTGTGTGTGTGTGTTGAAATGATTTGGTTATCACTGTTTCAGCAAGATTTAAATGTTCATATACAGAATAATTATAGAGTCTCTAAAGTTTTGTTTGATTTTAAAATTATTTTTTTAAAGTTTCATAGTCTTTTATTAAATAGTACACATACTGTCTATACTGAGAATTCCAATATTCTCTAACGTACCTAAAGTACTAAAGGAAGGAGAAACAGCAAGTATTTTTTTCTTTATTGTACTATTATTTCTCACATGAATCAACTCTATTCCTCTACTTTTTTCACTTATTTTTACTTAGTTAAAATTTAAATTTATAATTCAATTTTCTAAATTTCTGCCATGGGTAAAAAGAGTCATCTTTAAAAAGAGTATGCCTTTTTAGAAATATGCAAAGTTGTGCAAATATTGATGCTAAGAGTTGAATAACCATGGCATAGCTAAGAGTGAATCTTTTATATTTAAAAATTTCTAACAGACACTTTCAAGTTAAACGGCAAAATAGCAAAAGACTCATAAACGTCATAAAATGAGACAGTTTTTTTTCTAAGGTGTCAAAATTCAAGTTTGTATATATGCTAGGGAATTAAGAAACTTATTTTATTTTTTTCTTGGTTACCTGATGCCTTTTCTGCTCCTTCCCTGCTCCCTTACACTCCTTTTCCTAACCCAATTTTCCTTTTCAGAAGAATAATTCTTAAAATTTTTGGTCCTCGAATCTGAAAAGCTAATGTTACAATGATACAAATTATGTGATTGCTATATATTTTATGAATTTGAAGGTGGAGAATTTCCAGGTAGTAGGTGTTAATTTGAAAAGAAGAATAGTTCAAAATAAAATTCTGAATGTATTAATATCAATTTTCCTACAGAAACACAAGTACAATAATCAGGGCTGGCACAAATGGTAGTGGGGCTGACTGATTTACTAAAAATAAACAAACAAAAAACCAATGTGAATGTTTATAAATTACTTCAAAAGTTAACAGAAACTTGTTGAGACTTATAAATCTTGACCTAATAAAATTTATTTTCTCACTCATATTTTAAACATAAGTTTAATTTTCTTCATAAAAGAAACCACAAACATTTTTCTAAAAAGCAACTAGCTTTAGTGGTTTGAAAATATTATGAGAAGTCTTCATAAAGCAACACAAATACATTTTAATGCTCTCTGGGACACTAGAAGAGAGCACAAGAGAGTAGAATGCACTATAATTATGTTTATTTGTATTTATTTATTTATTTGCTTTTATTGCTCTGGTAACAAAATATACTAGGTAATAGAAGGTGAGCTTTGCTCTTTTTGCTAATTTTCATCCTTAAATGCCTTATAATTCTTCCTCTGCTTCTATGGTTTTCAAATAAAGGCAAATGTACCATTTCATAGCTCTGCTTAATTAATCAATATATGCAACAGTTGGATTAAATTCAATTTATATATTCATAGGAATTTATATATTCATAGGAATTCATAGGGATTATATCCATAGTAGTTTCCCCTTATCCACAGTTACCCACGGTCAACTAGGGTCTAGAAGTAAAAGAATGATCCTCCTTTTGACATGTCATCAAAGGTCAATAGTAGCCTAACATTATGTCACAATGTCCACATCATTCCCCTCACTTCATCTCACCACATAGGCATTTCATCATCTCACATTATCATAAGAAGAGTGATTACAATACAATATTTTGAGAGCGAGAGAGAACACATTCACATAACTTCATTACAATATATTTTTATAATTGTCTTATTTTATTGGTTGTTATTGTTAATATCTCTTAATTTGCCTAATTTATAAATTAAACTTTATATAAATATGCATGTATAGGAGAAACAATAGTATATAGGGATTGGTTCTATCCACAGTTTCAAGCATCCACTGGGAGTCTTAGACTGTATTGCCATGGATAAAGGGGAACAACCCTACATCATTGATGAATCTGTCATCCTAATAGCTCATTTGTTTCCATATAATGTATGCTTTAAGAAGGAAAGATCTTTTGTTTACTTTATTGCACATTTTTTTTGTATTGGCAAATATGTTCATATTCTTAGGCTGAAGGTTGATATAATTCAAATCATTTATTTTTATCCAAGCCTCAAAACCAAATCTTGAGGCTATTGTATTGATTCCAAAAATATTCCAACGTTTCTTCCAGTTTTAAACAAAACAAAATTAGACAAAATTTCAGTTTATAAATTTGCCCATTTGCCAAGTCAGTTACATGGAAGGCTGGGGATGATAGCAGAAATATTAGACAAAATTTCAGTTTATAAATTTGCCCATTTGCCAAGTCAGTTACATGGAAGGCTGGGGATGATAGCAGAAATATTAGACAAAATTTCAGTTTATAAATTTGCCCATTTGCCAAGTCAGTTACATGGAAGGCTGGGGATGATAGCAGAAATATTAGACAAAATTTCAATTTATAAATTTGCCCATTTGCCAAGTCAGTTAGATGGAAGGCTGAAGATGATAACAGAAATATTTGAGCGTATTATTATTCTGTCTTCCACATTTAGTGTAAATGAAGTCACACTGGTGATGCATTAAAAAAAATACATGTTAAAAGATAAACTGAAGCATATTAAACATTTTTTGGCTGTCTTACTATCCTGAGTTGAGTATTATTATTTTGGTGTCTCACTTTTTAGTTTTAAGTATATATCTACATGGAAACATGAGAGAAAGAGACAAACATAGAGGAAGGGAGAAAGTGAAAGAGCAAACACATGCATGTGAGACATAAATTAAAAGCCACTTAGCAAAGCTGAGGTGAATTCCTGTTGCTACTAAATCATAAGTGGCTAAATAATGTTGATATAAGAAGCAACTAGACTAAAAAGAAATGGATGTAATTAAAAGAAGTTGCTTTTAGTTAAATCAGAGAAAGACAAATATCATATGATCTCACTCATATGTGGAATCTAAAAATAAGCAAACAAAAAAATGAGCTCATAAATAGAACAGATTAATGGTTGCCATAAGCAGGTGGTAAGATGGGTGAAGAGGTCAAAAGGTACAAAGTTCCAATTATAAAATAAATAACTCATAGAAAATAAGTCATTTTCTAGCATTCCATGTGATTAATCTGGCAAATGGGATACAGGCATATTTCAGAGGTTCCAGACCACTACAATAAAACAAATCTTGCAACCAAGTGATTATATAATGCATAACATGGTAACTATAGTAGAAAAATACAGTACAGTGGTTATGAAAGTTGCTAATCAGATATTAAAAGTTCTCATCACATGAAAAAATTTTGTAACTGTCTGTGGTGACAGTGGTAACTAGATTTATTGTGATGATCATTTTGCAATATGTACGAATATCAAATCATTACATTGTATGCCTGAAACTAATAAAAATATTATATGTCAATTATAACTCATGTAAAAAAAAAGCAATTACTTATATAACTTTAAATGTCTTGATCATATTATTCCCTGGTATTTGACTATTCTTTAATGCCATGCAAAAATATATAGCCTGCCTCATAATGGCATCTATCACAAAGGAATCTCATGCCTTGGATTATTACTTCTAAAATATTATCTGTCCCTTAATTGTATCACCAATGTGATTTTAAAATATCTTATGTGAAAAAAAATAAAAATTAAAAAAATAAAATACATATCTATGTGTCACAAAGACAACGCCATGGATTCACTACATCCCTCTAGCTGGGCATAGCGTTCCGTGATTAATCTGACAAATGGGATATAGGCATACCTCAGAGATAAAATGAACATTGCAATAAAATGAGTCAAATTTTTTTGTTTGTTTGTTTTACAGTGCATATAAAAGTCATGTAACACTACACTTAGTCTATTAGGTCTGCAATAGCATAATGTCTTAACAAAAGAATGTACATGCCTTAATTGCATTTTTTTATTGCTAAAAGGAAATGCTAACTATCAATTGAACTTTTAATGAGTCACAAACTTTTTGCTGGTGGAGGCCTCAATGTTGATGGCTGCTGACTGATCAGGGTGGTGCTTGCTGGAGGTGGGACTGGCTGTGGCAATTTCTTAAAATAAGACAACAATGAGGTTTGTTACATTGATTGACTCTACTTTTCACAAATAATTTCTCTGTACCGTGTGATGCTGTTTGATAGCATTTTGCTCATAGTAGAACTTTCAAAATTGGAGTTGATCCTTCAAACCCTGCTGCTGCTTTATCAACTAAGTATATGTAATAATCTAAAATCTTTCATTGTTATTTCAACCATCTTCACAGCATCTTCACCAGGAATAGATTCCATTGCAAGAGACCACTTTCTGTGCTCATACATAAGAAGCAACTCCTCATCCATTAAAATGTTATCATGAGTTTGCAGCAGTTCAAACACATCAAATTCTAGTTCTCTATTTCTACCTTATCTGTAGTTACTTTCTCCACTAAAGTCTTGAACCCCTCAGAGTTATCCATGAGAGCTAGAATCAATTTCTTCCAAACTCCTCCTCAACTTGTCATTTTGACTACTTCGCATGAATCACAAATGTTCTTAATAGCATCTATAATGGTGAATCCTTTCCAGAAGGCTTTCAATTTACTTTACCCAGATTCATCACAAGAATTACTATCTATGGCAGTGAGAGCCTTAAACGTGTATTTTTTAAATAAGAAAACTTGAAAGTTGAAATGACTCCTTGATCCATGGGCTCCAGAATGAATGTTGGGTTAGCAGGCATGAAAACAACAGTAATCCTATTGTCCATCTCCATCAGAGCTCTTGGGTGACCAGATAAATTGTTAATGAGCTGTCGTATTTTGGAAGCAATCTTTTTTTCTGGGAAGCAGATCTCAACAATGGACTTTAAATATTTGGGAAACCATGTTGTAAACAGATGTGCTGTCATGCAGGTTTTGTTGTTCCATTGATAGAGCACAGACAAAGTAGAGCTAGTGTAATTCTCTATGGCCCTAGGATTTCCAGAATGGTGAATGAGCATTGGCTTCAACGTAAAGTCACCAGTTGAAATAAATAAAAACTTAAAAAAAAAAAAGAAAAAAAGAAAAAAACGCTATATAAGGGCAGCCCCAGTAGCTCAATGGTTTAGTGCTGCCTTCTGCCCAGGGTGTGATCCTGGAGACTCAGGATCAAGTCCCACATCGGGCTCCCTGCATGGAGCCTGCTTCTCCCTCTGCCTGTGTCTCTGCCTCTCTCTTTCTCTGTATCTCTCGTGAATAAATAAATAAAATATTAAAAAAATAAGAAAGAAAATAAAGTCACCAGTTGCAGTAGCCCCTACCAAGAGAGTCTGCCTGTCCTTTGAAGCTTTGAAGCCCAACATTAACTTCTCTTCTCTAGCTGTGAAAGTCCTAGTTGACATCTTCTCCCAGTAGAAGTCTGTTTTGCCTAAATCGAACATTTATTGTTTAGTGTAGCCACCTGCATTAGTAGCGTTGGCTAGATCTTCTGGAGAACTTGCTACAACTTCTACATCAGCACTTGATACTTCACCTTGTACTTTTATATTCTGGAAATAGTACAGCTCCTTAAATTTCATGAACCAACTTCTGCTAGTTTTAAGCTTTTCTTCTGTAGCTTCTTTATCTGCCTCAGCCTTCATGGAATTGAAGTGTTAGGGCTTCCTTTGGATGAGGCTTTGGTTTAAGGGCATGTTGTGGCTGGTTTGATCTATCCAGACCACTGAAACTTTGTCCATATAGACAATAAGGCTGTGTCACTTTCTTATCATTTGTGTGTCCCCTGGAGTAACACCTTTAATTTCCTTCAAGAACTTTAACTTTGCATTCACAACTTGGCTAACCATTTGGTGAGAGAGGCCTATTCTTCACCCTATCTTGGTTTTCAATATGCTTTCCTCACTAAGTTTAATCATTGAAAGACATACTATTTTCCTTTCATTTGAACACTTAGACGTCAGTGTAGGGCTATTCACTGGCTTCATTTCAATATTGCTGCATCTCAGGAAGTAGGGAGGAGAAGAAGAAGGAGAGAGACAGAGGAACAGATGGTCAATAGAACGGCCAGAACACACATGACATTTATTAAGTTTGCTGTTTCACATAAGTATGATTTGTGGCACCCCAAAACAATTCCAATAGTAACATTAAAGGTCACTAATCACAGATCACTGTGACAAATATAATAATGAAAAGTTTGAAATATTGCAAGAATTACTTAAATGTGTTACAGAGATAAGAAGTGAGAAAATGCTATTAGAAAAATGACACCACACCGATAAGACTTACTTGATGCAGGGTTACCACAACCTTCGATTTGTAAAAAATACAATACCTGGGAATGCAATATAGTGAAGTACAGTAAAACCTGATATGCCTGATATGCCTGTATGATCAAAACTGAACAAAAGAATGATTCCTACAGATCTCTGTTCTCTGTAACAGTGACCACAGACCATGTATTGAAATGTCAGAGAACTCTACAATACCTTGTATTTTTGAGTGACCATGTGGAATAGAATGTCATCTCCTACAATTCCACATATCGACCAGGATGAAATATGTGGAGTGAGCAAGAAATAAACTTTTCTTGTGTTAAGCAACTGAATAGAAGTTTTAACTAGTTATCAGACCATGAACTTGCCTACTTAATTCATACAGCATGTTGGACAAATATATTCCCCAGATTGAACAAAAAGCCAGCTAACAGCATTTTTAAAAAAAGCATGGACATTGGGTAATAATAATGTGTCAATGTTGGTTCATCAGCTGTAACAAATGAGCCACACTGGTTGGGGAAGACTAGGCATGCACAGGGCCAGTGAGTATATGAACAATCTCTGTACCTTCTACCCAATCTTGCTCTGAACTTAAAATTGTTCTAAAAAAATGTCTATTAAACAAGTTGAAGAAAAAACACCCATACTATTAATTTATTAATATTTTTGTATTTTTGTTACATATAATTTTGTTACATATGTATATGTATATTGTATATACATATAATTTTTGTTATATTCTGTATTTTGCTACATATAATTTTTTGCATATGTTACATATTTTTGTTACATATAATTTATTAATATTTTTGTATTTTTGTTATTTTGTTACATATACATATAACAGATTTATTTAAGTTTATAAATATTAAATTTAGGAGATATATATAATACTTTTCTATAGGTTTTTTTTTTTTTTTTTTTTTTTTTTTAGAGAATAGGGGAGAAGGGTCAGAGAGAGAAGGAGAGAGAGAAGGTTCAGGCACCACCACACCCAGCATGGAACCCAACACAGGGCTCAATCTAATGATCCTGACTGAGATCATGACCTGAGATGAAATCAAGTGTCAGACACTGAACCAACTCAGCCACTCAGGTACCCCATTTTTCAATTGTTTTTTAAGCTTACTATATAATTACAAAATTCCAATGTCATTAAATATTCTCATAATATACATTATTATTGCATAGTGCTTTTAATTATACTTATGTACTAACATCTCCTATTGGTGGACATTTAATGTGACTATAATTTCTTGCCATTTTAAACAATGCTGATGTCTAGTAGTGAATATCTTCTGTGAATACACGTGCCATTATATTTATAGTAAGAGTGATTACTGTAAAATTCAAGAAGCCATTTAGTACTTTCTCTTATGCAAATATGCTCATGTTTGTTGTTTTTATGATTGATTATAATATACTTATGCTTAGTAATATGTACCTAGTCTATTTATATGTTTTGAGGAATATTTTCTGACTCACATTTCTTTACTATTATTTCCATATTAACTTTAATAGCATTTCAATTAACTAAATGTGAACTTATGCCTCAATTTTTTTCCAAAATAAAAAGATATAAAATAATCATCTTCAGTGACACTACCATTACCAACAAACTTTGAAATATAATTGACAAATATTTTGAATATAGAATAAAGTGAAGATAATTGATAAAAATTGGTATCTGGTCCTTCAAAACCCAAGAACAGAGATTTTTCTAAATGTAGATTTTTATAATACTGAAAAATCTTTTCAAATGATCTTTTGATGAGAGTAATGATATCCAGAAAAATAAAAGCATGGATGGAAATCAAGAATGCTCTTATAGAGACAAATTGGAGTGGCTAGGAAATTAAGCTGCTATTTTATTATTTTCACCTAAATCCTACCTAAGGAAAACTGTTAGATGAGAAGCAGAATAAAGCAGGAAGAAGTGTACTCTGGTGATTGAATGGGCTTGCTGTTAGCCATAACATCATTTTGAATGATGTTGAAAGTGAAAGGAAGATGTCCCATCCATGGCACTTAAAATGTGTAGTTTTTGGGCACCTGTGTGGCTCAGTCTGTTAACTGTCTACCTTCAGCTAAGATCATGATTCCAGGGTCCTGGGATCAGTAGCGTGGGGCTCCCCACTCAGCAGAGGCTCTGCTTTACCCTCTTCCTTTGCCCTTCCCCCTGCTTACATGCTCTCTCTCTTAAATAAATGAATAAAAAATCTTTAAAAAATATATAATTTGTCTCAAATGTGCTCAAAATTAAAATATAGGCTAAAAGTAAGGCACAAAAAATCTAAATTGAAGTTTCTGAATTTTTTTTTCCTCCTACTCCCCCAAAACATCCCGTTCACACAGTTCTTCATCAAAAAGCTGACTACAATAAAACAAGGTGTAATGACCACAAAACAACTGCATGGTTCCTGTTGTTGTGTTCCTCAAATAGATGTGTTCCTCAAATAGATGTGTTCAAGTCCTAACCTTTAGGACGTCAGAATGTGATTCTGTTGGGAAATAGGACCATTCAGATATAATTAGTTATGATGAGATTGGACTGGGATAGCATGGGTCTTATTCCAGTATGACTGGTGTCCTCCAAAGAGGAAAATGACATACGAAGACACAGACACCAGGGGAGGATGTCATGTGAGGATGGGTGCAGAGGTGAGAACACTGCAGCTGAGAGCCCAGGACTGCCAGAGATTGATGACTACCACCAAAAGCTCTATAAAAACAGGGAAAGATTCTCCCCTAGTTTTCAGACAAAGCATAGCCCTATTGACACCTTGTTGGACTTCTAATTTCAGACCTGTGAGAAAATAAATTTCTGCATTTTTTTTTAGCTACTCAATTTGTGATATTTGTTACAGCAGCCCTAGGCAACTCACACAGTAACTATGCATTATTTTTTTTTTGTGCATAAAATGAGAAAAGAATTATAAAATTTATTTTAAAGAAAGAGCAATAGCTAATTAATATTAATTATATATCTCTATTTTCTCAAATGAATGCACTTAGAAGATTGTTTTTATGGGTTAAAAGCAGAAATTATAAAACAACAAAGATACATGAATCTTTAAAATCAGCTAAATTGGGCAGTCTGGGTGGCTCAGCGGTTTATTGCCCCTTCAGCTCAGGAAGTGATCCTGGAGACCCGGGATCGAGTCTCACATCGGGCTCCCGGCATGGAGCCTGCTTCTCCCTCTGCCTGTGTCTCTGCCTCTCTCTTTCTCTGTGTCTCTCATTAATAAATAAATAAAGTCTTTAAAAAATAATAAAATCAGCTAAATTACTTTCCGTCTTGAGGAAATGAGACAAGAAAGAAGAAAGAAAGATGGATTATACTCAGTGAAGTCTATTTATTTTTTGAGGCATTAAACAGAAGTTGCTTGTTGAAATGAAAAGACAGGAGAAAGGTTTCACCTAAGATCCTATATAGTATTTCTGGAATGACAGAAGTGTTGGAAGTCAGGTTTTATTGCAGAATGTATCACTTATGTTTTTAACCACAGCTGATTAAATTCACAAGCATTTTTGTAGCATCATGTAAAAGGAAAATAAAAGATAATCTTTTCTTTCTGAGACTCTTTTTTTGAGGACTTTCTAAAAATGGTGCTCTGGGCAAAAAAATGTTAGAGGCCAGGCCACGCTAACACTGTCTTAGGCAATATCATTAGAAGCCTAACTGATTTTGAAAAAGCACAGAGTAGTAGGATAACCTTACCCCTTGTCTTTAAAATTAATACAAAACCTAAGAAAAAATACCATAACACTTATTTGTCATCATATTTTTGAAAAACAGATACATTTATCTATTTATAAAATCACTATGTTGTTATTCTCAAAAGTGTTATGTCCTTAAACTAATCATCCCAAATGGGCGCGATGACCTGTTAGTCTGAAAATGCTTATTAAAATAGCAATTAACTCTGCATAATTTTGGAAGTATTTAAACTAATAATTAAGGATCTGTTGTCTAGCTCTGGAAGTTCAATGTAGGTCAAAATTACAGTATTTGCTTAGCCTAATCAGGCCATTTCATGATCCATCATATTTATACTTAGGGGACTATTTTCTTTATTCACATGTTGAATTAGATGCCACTAATGTCATTAGCTATGTCAGCTACTTTTTCAACTTGCTAATTGTCTATAATGTCCTAATTAAAACGACTATGAAAATGTGTTGCTCTATTGTTTCTGCTTCTTAAACAGAAAGTTTCCCAATTAATAAAATTAAAGTATTTTCCAAAGTTGAATGTAATTATTTATAGACTTGATTTGAAATATTTTGGGCCTTTTTAAAAAATAATTGTAGTTAGTAATAGTTTTTTGAGAGTAGTGTTTCCTCTCATTTTTCTGTACCTGCTTATTTTAATATTCAAAAGAGGATTACATTGTCTATTAATTCATTAATTTACTCACTTAATAATTGTTTATTGCACCTTTCCAAAACTGCCAGTATTGTTTTAAGAACAGAGAATTAGAAATAAGCACCACATGAATTCTTCTCTCGAAGAACTCAGAATCAGTTAAGTGCTAAATAAAAGTAGGTATGGGTTATCTTATGATTTTAAAAGGGCATTAACTGCCTGTGATTAAGAAGGACTGCCTTATAGAGGTAACACCTGACCTGAACCTGAAGAGATGATTTAGAATTAGTGGTCCGAGAAAGAGAGCCAAACACCAGCATTTTCTTATCATTTTGTACAGTTTGGCGTTGCTGGGTATGGGATACCAGTGAAATTATTTTGAGAGAACATAGCAAAAAGACACACAGGGCATCATAGGATATTTGTGAAGTGACAGGCAGCCATCCAAGAACATTCATTAAGTAAATTTTGTTTAGTTTCAAAATTTAGTAATATAATTCTGGTTAATTAATGTTAATATAAGTGAAGAAGTTGAAATGAGAAGATGGCATAACAGTTGGGAGGCTGTATTGTAGTTATAGTCCAAAACCAGCATGCTGAAAGTAGGTACCTACTAACAAGTAGGTAATGAAAGTAATAAACTTTTGGTGAGGAAATGGAAGAGCTGATGATGACGATGCAGAACAATTTGGTACAGCTGTAGCAATCTTAAGTGAATAGTTTGGGGAATAAACATATTCTCGGTAATAATAGTAGTAACAGTGCTACTGCTACTACTATTATTTGGTAACATTGATTTCTGCCGATATGCTAGACAACGTAATAACCATCCCATAATACATTGAAAAATAATATGTATTATTTAAATTTACTAAATATAGACTCACCATTTATCTGTAAATTTTGAACATATGCTCATTTAGCAATATTCTTGCAACAAAGAAGTCATTAATCCTAAAATATGGATTTATTCCATTGATCTTGGTTGGTCTTATGAACACATTCTTCAGGTGAGCTTTATCTTCCTTTAAATGTGACGAGCTAAATTAAGTTAGTCTCTATGGCTACAGGCATGCTGTAAAAGTGGTGTGTCAATGAGCAATTGATGGGGTGTAAGACTCATTTGAGGGTTAAGAAAAAGTGTTGTAAAAACAAAATATTAAATATATGTTGTATAAGATAAGAGAAAATACAGACAGAACAAAGAAAGTATAACATCTTTTTGATAGTGAAAAAATAAGTAAAGTAGAACATGAAAGTATCAAAGCTTCACTTCTGTAGTTGAAAATGGCTAGAGCAAAGCAGATTTTAAAATTAATGATCACTAACTTTAAGTCATCTCCCAGGAGTCATTCTCCATTTCCCTGAATCAGTTACATTCCCACTCTCTTAGATAATAATTTTACACTTCCCCGATATTTGCAGTTCTCTTTCCCATCCTCACGCTCAGGTGAATGGTCTTGTTTCATATTTAACTGAGGAAAAAAAAAATGGATTTGATCAAAAGAGAATTCCCACAACTTGCATCTAGGTTCATGTATTTAGTCTGTTGCTCTAATGATAGAATTATCTGTGCTCTTGCATATATGACAGCTTCTACCCTCACTTAGTGGCTCTTTGGATATTATTTTAGCTCTTCTCCTCTTTTGTCCCTGCATTCTCTGTGATTCTTTATTTCACAGATTGTTCCTGATCACAAGAACAGTTCTATTTCCACTAAAAACTAAAATCACAAAAGCCATCTCTTAAACTCTCTTTCACAGATTCTCCTCTTTTAGATAAAGCAAAATACCTCAAAAGAGATGTCTACAGTCAATGTTTTCAAGTGCTCTCATATGGCTTTCTGTTGAGTCACCTCTAAGTATTCTTTTTAATTCTAATAATCCCTCACAATGTCCTTGTCAGAGCCACAAAATCCAGCTCTCAGGTATTAGTCTAAATCAGTCAGTCTTAACTTATTATAACAAATAACACAGTTGGTTATGTGTTCCTTGGTTTAACTTTAAAGTACAACATTCATACTGTTTGCTTTGGATTGATCTCATTGTCTATCTCTTTTCCAAAATTAACAATTTATTTCCAGGTTTTTAAATTTTAGATTGTCCCAAAGATCTATTCCTGATTTCTTTTTACTCTACATTTGCTTTCTTATTGACCTCAACTTCTCTATTGACTCCAAATACCATCTATATAAAGACTTTGGTCATTCATCTAACTGCCTAAATTTCATCTCCACTTGGATTCTCATAAGCATTCCAAACTTAAAAGGTTTAAAAACAAGGTCTTTGATTTATCTCTAGTTCTTACTCTGAATAAGTAAAACTTTGTTTCTCTTCTATTCCTCCTCTTTGTTAATGTCAAACACTTTCCTTCCTATTGCTTAGGCCAAAAATTGGAATCACTACTGATTTTTTCTTTTCTCATATCCAGCATCCAATTCCTCTACAAATTCTATAGGAATTTATTCCAAACATATCTAGAATCTGCTACTTTTTTCTTCTAAGCTACCATTTTGCCCAGCAACTTTTCACTCTTGAGTCTGTTATTTAACATCACCTAATTAAAAAAATATATATATATGTATATATATATATATATATATTCATGACAGACACCAAGAGAAAGAATCAGAGACATAGGCAGAGGGAGAAGCAGGCTTCTTGAGGGGAGCCCGATGTAGGACTCTATTCCAAGATCCTGAGCCAAAGGCAAATGCTCAACCACTGAGCCACCCAGGTGTCCCAACATCTCCTAATTAATCTTTGTCTTAGCCCTTCTCTTAAGTTTATTTTTCACAGAGCTGCTAGAGGGATCTTGCTATAATTGAGACAGATCCAATCATTTTTCTGATCAAAATTTGCTAAAAGTTTCCCATTTTCTCAATGTAAAAGTAAAATTCTTACAATGCTCTTTGCAGCTCTACAGGATCTTGCACTGCCTTCTTGCTCTTCTGAAACACCACTCATGCTGTTAGTTCAGAGTGTGTGCACTTTCACATTCATCCACCTGGAAGTGTCCTGCTACATAAGATACACTTCCTCATCCTCCAGTCCTTACTTACACATTATCTTCTCAATGAAGGTAACTTTTGGGACAACACTGTATGAAATTAAAATCTTTCTCGCTTCTCTTAATATTTCACATCTATCTTCTCTGCTTTATTTTTCTTCCTCACATTTATCACTATCTTTTTTTTTTCCTTTTTAGATTTTACTTATTTATTTGAGAAAAAGAGAGAGTGATAGCTCAAGTGGGAGGAAAGGGCCAAGGGAGAGGGAGAAGCAGACTCCCTGTTGGGCAGGGAGCCCAGGGGAGCAGGGCTGATCCCAGGAACTCAGGGTCATGGCCTTAGCCAAAGGTAGGTGCTTAACTGACTGAGACACCCAGGTGCCCCTATCACTATGTTACTCTGTATGTGTTTTAGTTGTTTAATTTTATATTTGCTGTCTACCTTTGTCCTCTGAAAGCAGGGATCCATGTCTCTCACATTTGATGCCTGATGTGTAGGTTAATCTTCCCATAGAGAACACATTTCATATATATTTGTTAAATGAATGGATCACTACACACATGAAGAAATATTTTTAAGTTTGAGAAATGCAATTATACAGCTTGTTCTTAAATCACATTATCAAATTCAATTCTAAAATCTGTCCTGCTTATAAATATAAAAGAAAAAGAAACCCTAAAAAGAAGAAAGGAAAAATAAAAGGGAGAAAAGACAAAAAAATAGATAAGAGAGCAGACCTTCATGACTGGACTAACTTCAGTAAGTGTAATCTTTCCAAATGTTAAACACAACATCACTTAATTTGAAAATCTTCACTTACATACCAGTGTACATAGATTAAAGCCAAACTCCATCCCTTGGTTTTGCAAATCTATACAGAAAGTGCCTCCTCCTGGTAGGTTATCCCTTCAGCTCTTGTCACTAGTCTAAGCGACCAGCCTTTTAGTTCCACAGATACACTTTATCTACTTAGCCAAGTCCTTCTTGTCCTCCTGGCTCAAGGTTAAATGTCATTTCCTGACAATGGTCTTTCCTCACCACTCAATTTAAAAACTTCACCTAACATCTCTGTGCCTTATCACCCTGACCTATTACCATCAAGATCTGCTAATTTACCATATTTGTATTTATTTGTTGTCTGTTTCATTTGAGCAAAATTTGAGCTCTATCAGAGCTAATTGTACCTATTAATGCCTGAACCCATTTGAGCTAGATGGGAATTCAACACAATCAGTTGAAAGAATCAATGTCTTTAATCTGTTTGAAAGTAGCAGCCTACCCATCAGCCTACCTTTCAACCTTGTCCAATCATCTTGATGATTAGAAGAAGCAGGAGTAAGTACCCTGCTGAGAGATAAAAGGAATTGGGGAGACAGAGGAAAGCTTACTCACTGAGAGAGTACATCCTTCTGATCATAGGTCCTGTGTGACAAAAATTTTACTCTTTTTATCCTCCTTAAATTAGCTATGGTACTTACCTGCCATTTTCATAAGAAAATGCATTCTTATTTCTTCCCACCTGATTTTAAAGTGGCCGTTTCGAACATGACCTGTTTGTAACTTAAAGAACTCCAATATTTAGTTTTGTACTTAAAAGAAAACATCAAAAAGGGTTTCTCATTATTGCATCCTTAATTTTGTTATAAAGCATATAAATCATTTTGGCCTAGGAAAATGTAGACACAAGGGAATGAAGAGCATTATGGTATGTTGATTAAGTTGTTATATTGCAGTTCTAGTGTTGACTATTTGCAACATAAATGGAAAATGAACACAATTCATGTGTATTTATGATAATACCGCCCCCCCCAAAAAAACTGGCTTTGAGTTTATAAAGCGGGTTCTGTTCACAGCAAAAAATAATGCTGAAGTATTTTAGATATTCAATTTGTGCCTATTTCTTATAATACCAGTTATTTTAAAACTCAAGTGTTTTAGTATGTCTGGTATCTGCCTAAAAGCATAAGGGAAATTTCAGAAATATCAAATAATACCATACATTTTGAATAAAAGAATTCTCTCATACAAAGCATTTACCATTCAGCCTAGGAGTACAAAAGAATTTTTGAGATTTCAAATGGAAGTCTGTATAAACGGCAAGAGAAATCAGAAGTATATTTTTTTCCTCAATAATAGGTATACCATATAAATACACTTTGCACTATTTATAGATTCACTTAGATTATATTTCTATTTCTTCCTTTGAAGCTCAATTTTTCTTTCATAGCTACTCTGAGTTTCCTATGTTTAGAATACTTAATTGTTGATTTTGAGCTGTATTTAAATGCATGTTTTAATAACAGAACACTGAATCACCTAATAAGACAGTGATCATATTGATGAAAGAATGCTTCCGCTTTCCTATTGAAGGAATGCTTTGAGAAAAAAATGGTATGAAAGAACTTGTGACTTTGAGTTAGAAAACCAGTTGATGTATGCTGCATCTTTCTCTTCGTCACACAGACAAGGGCCCAGTTACAGACTTATACAGCTATACACAAAAGATTCCTAAGCCCCTGAACAAGTCCACTGCAGTTTGTAGGTAAGTTTCCATTAGAAGTCACGGGTACAGACACTCGTGTTGGGTTTATGGATTGCATGATGTCACTTCCAACTTGAAACAAAAAATCCGGGAAGGGGTCTGAATATCACGGTAACACACCACTCACAGTATCAGATACTGCTTTTCTCATCTGCACCAGTATGGCCCAGCACAGAAACTTTGATCTCATTCTAAGTTTTTCATCTTTCATTCTGACCCATTACCTCATTTTGAACTGGATTTTCTTCCTCAAACATTCATGAAATTCCTTCATCTCAATGGTAGTCCATCACTAACAAAGAACCTGCTTGAATTTGTCCCTGATATTCCAGCATTCAGTTTGGTACTATCCACTTCCTTACCTTATGGATACATTTATGTTATATATCAATGAGTGTTAAATTGTAAACTTGATGTGTTTTACTGTTATGCCAATTCATATGAATTCTGCTTCTGAATTAGAACGACATTACTGCACCTCAAACTCACCACCTCACACACACACACATGCGATGAATTGCTCATGTAAAAGATAGCAGCTGTTGAATGGTCAGTCGTTGTCCACCTCCCCCCCCCCCCACCATTGCTCTTACCCAAAAGAAAGAAAGCATCACCCACTTCTAATGTCAACTCACTCTTTTTCATCCATTCTGTCACAGATTGAGAATTAAACCTAAATATCCCTGAATTGAAACACAATTCCAAAGTCCCATGCAAAAATTCAAAGATTAGGCTTGAAAAGCATTTTTTTTTCCATATCCTTTCTTGTATTGTCTAAGCTAACATGGTCAGGAAAGCATTATAATAATCAGCAGATATGACAGGAAAATCTCGGGCAGAGATTTTTTTTTTTTTTCTGGGTAGTACCAAAGGGTGACATATACACCCTTGGTCTCTATCTCATAAGTCAGATAAAGAGACATTTAGTGTATAGTTCAGTTAATTTCACTTTCAGTTGAAGTAATAAGAACTTTTAATGATTACATAATAGAAGCCCCATATTAGAGGCCCCAGGGTTGGTTCAGTGGCTTAATAATGTCATCAATGGGGCAGCCCCGGTTGCTCAGTGGTTTAGCGCTGCCTTTGGCCGGGGGTATGATCCTAGACACCTGGGATCGACTCCCACATCAGGCTTCCTGCATGGAGCCTGCTTCTCCCTCTGCCTGTCTCTCTCTCTCTCTCTCTCTCTCTCTCTTTCTCTCTCTCCCTCTCTCCTTCTCTCTCTCCCTGAGTCTGTCATGAATAAATAAATAAAATCTTAAAAAAAATAATGTCATCAATGACTCATATATTTTTATTCGAATACTGTCTCTCAGTACAACTGACCCTTAAACAACATAGGTTTGAACTTGCCCGGGTCCATTTAGATGCAGATTTTTCTCAATAAATACAGTACACTGGTATAAGTGTATTTTTTCTTCCTTATGATTCGCTTACTGACATTTTCTTTTTTTCTAGCTTACTTTATTGTAAAACACACTATAAAATATATATACTGGGGGCAGGGAGTTTGGATGAAATTTAGGTTTCAAAGAGTACAAAGAGAAATGCCCACTCCTAAAGGAAGTGGGACTGAACACAGCTATATGGAATTTTTTTTTCTAAGAACAGTGGGGAGGTCACTGCCAGTATTATATTTTGCACACTGTATGGAGTATTGATGCTTAGTGCATCTAGGTGCAGTATAGATGCTACCATTGCCATAGGTATAAAAATATCTTCATAATCTCCTAAGCATAATTTGAGAAGGAGATTAGATTGAGAAATATTGATAGAGGTACTTACCTATTATGATCGGTAGAGAGTTCATTGGAGACATTCTTAAAATTAGAAGTTAGAATCTTTAGAAGCATATACTGTGTGAAATTAGGTGTTAGAGCAAGACAGTTATTCTTCTATAATGTTTAAGAATGTCCTTTGGAGACTGATGATAGAGGATCTCCAAAGACTTTGAAGATGAAAGTAATAATTGGAAGGTAAGTCACAAGCTCATCTTCACTCTATGTTTGTCATCTTAAAAGATGGCTGAACTTATTAGTCAAGATGAACTGACCCTGGTTGAACTGCCCATTTTTATGAAGGAGTCCTACTCAGCATTAGCCTAAAAAATGGATCCAATCCTAGATCAAACACAGGAAATTTATTTTTCCCTATCATTAAGGAAGCTTCTTTCTGAGACTATTGTCAAGAAATGCTATCCAGTGTTTAGGAATGTACTTTTACAACATGGTAGACACCACTCAAGCATCATTGAATCTAAGAATCTAAGAACCACAGAATCTAATAATGATTTTGTGTGGATAGACTCTCAGACTTGTGATGTTCAAGATCAGGGGTGTTCAGACTTGTGATAATTAGTATTTACTCACAACTCAATTTCCCACTTAGGTTGATCATTAATCAGTTTATATACATGACATAATCAATCATGCCTATGTAATAATCCTCCCCCCAAGGGATGGGGTTCAGAGAGTTTCCAGTTTGGCAAACATGTGGAAATGTCAGAGAATGGTGTGCTCACAAAGGACCTGAAATCTCTGCACCCTTTCCCTCCCCCTTGGCCTATGCATCTATTCCATCTGGCTGTTCTTGAGTTACAGCTTTTTACAATAAACCTGTAGTCTGGTAAATAAAATGTTTTTCTGAGATATATAAGCCACACTAGTAAATTAATAGAATCCAAGAAAAAGGGGGGGAAGGTCATTGGAACAGCTGACTTATAACCAGTAGGTCAAAACTACAGATGACAAAGTGGACTTGCAACTGACACCTGAAGTTGTGTGTGGGAGTAGTTTGGTAGAACCAAACCCTTAACCTGTGGGTTTTGAGGCTGTCTCTGGGTAAATGGTTGCCAGAATTGAGTAGAATTGTAGGACATTTGGGGAATTGCTTGATGTAGGGAAGACATACACATTCACACACATTTGCTGACCAGAAGTGTCAGAAATGAAGTGTCCTGTAAAAACAAAGTACACGTCAGGGAGACCTGTAGTTGTTTTGTATTTTTTTTCTGTTTTTTTGTTTGTTTGTTTGTTTGTTTTAGAGAATTTAAAAGTATATGGAATAAATTCAGAATATTTCAAGGAAAAATGTACTATTATTGTCCTTTTTCTAAATTATTGATAAGCACAATATCAAGAAACAATTGAGGAAAAGTGATTCTATAAATAAAAAAGTCTGAGATTGCTAAGTGAAGAGAATATATTTGGTAAAACGATTAAATAAATGACAACATACAAAATCCTAATTCCCGTCTGTATTAGATTCTGTTGCCCCTAGAATGAAGGGCTTTTGTGTAGGCAAGCATGGGCAAGTATCTGCAAAGCTTGAAATGACTGATTCTTGAAAAAAAGTTATGAGGTCCTCTTTGGATTGGGTAGAAAGTTCTTCACATTATTTTTTCTAGATTCTAGTGTTTCAAGGGCTCATCTAAAAAAGTTTAGTCATATATTTTGGGTCCTAACCTCTGATCTTATTTCCATTTACATTGAGGAAAGTGCTGTAAATCAGTATCTGCTAGCCAGTTGCCATCTTGAATCAGAAAAGAGATTTTCAAAAAAAAAGAGAAAAATGAGATTTTCAGAAATTTTTTCTTTTTCTTTTTTAAATCATTTTAAGTCTCAAATATCACTGTTTAGAAAATGGTTCTTTCGTTAAATAACTATGTACACCATCTATTTTTTCTTAAACATTTAAAAAATATCATGACTATTTATTAAAGTGCCAAACTAATTAGTGCTGCACATGTATATTCCCACTCCTCTATATTTCTAGATTTTTAAAAATTGTTGTTATCAAATTTCCTTCAAAGTTTAGTAACATGTCTTATGACTAATGTTGCCAGATAAATGGTCTATAAAAAAATGAATTGTTACCCTGCCAGTTTTTTTCTCAATTAATATTTAACTAATCTGAAATTTTAGATGATTTAGGCAGATTATAGCACTAAGTTATTTTATCCTTGTGTCGTGTTACAAAACTATTTCTAAGTCAGTATATAATATTATTATAATGATAATAAATTTTTTCTTAATTTCCTTATTACCCGCATTATCTTTTCAGAATTTAGGGTATATTTAGCCACCTATGATTTATACACTACTTCTTTGCAATGTTACTGTTTATATGTATGTGTCAAGTAAGATATGCAAATTTCTTTAACACTTTCTTGTGTCACAATTGTTTCTTTTTTTATATAAAAACTTGGATTTTATTTCTTTTTTCTGGGAAAAAACTATGCAGAATAGCTAGATTTTCTTAATAATAAAGAATATTCATTTTCTGTCAAATAGACCTCTGGATACCAATTTAAGAAATCATGAACACTGCAATCTGGACATAATGCAAAATATTAAACATAATAAACATATGCTTCTCTCTATGTTCTGCCTTTATAACTATAAAAAGGTAACATTTGAAATTCTCTAATCTACATAAAGAACTATTTGACAAATGGTTATTTAAGATGTTCTTTCTTACACATGCGTACCCCTTAGAGCATCAAGATAAAATATTAAAGGCAAATATATATTTTTTAGAAGTATAGAAACAGGGATCCCTGGGTGGCGCAGCGGTTTGGCGCCTGCCTTTGGCCCAGGGCGTGATCCTGGAGACCCGGGATCGAATCCCACGTCGGGCTCCCGGTGCATGGAGCCTGCTTCTCCCTCTGCCTGTGTCTCTGCCTCTCTCTCTCTCTCTCTCTCTCTCTCTCTCTGTGACTATCATAAATAAATAAAAATTAAAAAACAAAACAAAACAAAAAAAAGAAGTATAGAAACAATAGTATGCCACAGAAGAAACACTTGTTACTAGAAAAAACTGAAAAGCTATGCTTGAGACATTACAAAAGTAAATGAAAGAAATCAATGAATTGTTTAGACAAGGAATAAGGAAAATATCCTGAACTCAGATAATCAATCACCACAGAGCCTTGATGAAACGATTTCATTACTTGCAACCCACAAAGGTTTCTTTCTATAAAAAATAAATCCTTTGGGAAGATTCTAATCATTAATTATACAAATAAATTGTCTCTTCAGTAACAGAAGCTACAAATAACATTTCAAATACAAAATAATGTTAAACTTATCTGATTTGTATGCAACACTTTGCAATCACATTTCACTGGGAGAACTTGAATCAACTTATTTTAACAGGAATATTCTTGACAATATTCTCTTCTTTGCATTGATGTAATTTTACTTTTCCGTGGCATCAGTATGTAAGAAATAACTAAAAAGAGGAAGACAGACATAAAATAAGCACCAAACCAAGAATTGTCTGTTGTGCAATTAATTAGGAGGTAAGATCACTTAACAGATTTAATAGCAGAAAGAATGATGTTTTATAGTCTCTAGGTTAGCTTAATTGATTAGAGTATATAAATAATGAGTCTATCATGATATTTTTTCTCTATATTCTAACTGCAGAGGTCAATGATTGTCAATTATTTAACATATGCATACTTGTGATAAAATGAAAGATATGGCATTCATTCATATATTTATACAATCATCCAATACATCCAAATATTTATTGACCATAAGTTGTTAGGCTCTGGGCTGTAATGACAAGCACAGACATTATCAGTTGCTGTTACGGAATTTATAATATAGTGGGACAAACCATAAAATGAATGCATTAGAAATGTAAAATTACAAGTCAATGGTGTTATAAGTGATTGCTATGGCAAAGTTATGCATTAAAGAGGATGGAAAAAAGGGGCGGGGGGACATCCAGGTGGCTCAGCGGTTGAGCGTCTGCCTACGGTTCAGGGTGTGATCCTGGAGACCCAAGATCGAGTCCCACATCGGGCTCCCTGCATGGAGCCTGCTTCTTCTCCCTCTGCCTGTGTCTCTGCCTCTCTCTTTCTGTGTCTCTCATGAGTAAATAAGTAAAATCTTAAAAATAAATAAATAAATAAATAAATAAATAAATAAATAAATAGGCTGGAAAGATTTGATCTTAGGAAGAGTTAGCAATAATTTGAATAAACACAACACACACATATGTTTATATACACTATGTAATAGGATTTAAATTTAAACTCCACTTAATTTACAGTTAAGTGTAAATTCCATACTTTTAAGTATATGATGAAAATAATTCATATGTGCTAGTTCAGGCTGCTAGAACAAATTATCATAGACTGGGGGACTTAAATAACAAACATTTCTCACAATTCTGGAGATGAGAAGTCCAACGTCAGGGTGCCTGTATGACTGGGTTCTTGCTGAGGACCCTTTTCTGGTTTACTGTCCGCTCTCTTGCTATGGCCTCACATGGTAGAAAGAGAACTAGCTTGGCTCTCTGGCCTCTTCTTATAAGGACACTGATCCCATTCATGAGTGTTCATCCTCAGGACATAAGTACCACACAAAGACCCCAGCCCCACATTGCCATCACACTGTAAATAGGGTTTCAACATACGAATTTCAAGCAGACACAAATGCTCAATCCATAACAGGACATAATATATAATATGTACTAAATATAACAAGCATATACCTTTTTCTTTATGTTCTGCCATTATAATCATATAAAACAACCTTTTGAATTCTTAAATATCTTAAAAAACTATTTGGCAAAATAACACTTTAAATATAAAAGTAAAAAAAAAAAGTAAAAAAAAAAGTAAAAAAAAAGTAAAAAAAAATAAATAAATATAAAAGTATGTCTCTGTATATATGTACACATATTATAAATTTAAACTTTAAACATGAATCTCATATAATTTTAATGATATCTATATGCATAAATATAAAAACAATCATTGGAAGGACCAAATGGATGAATGTTTCTATAGCATAAAAGATAATTATTATGTATTCAAGGAATCAAGGAAGAGAATGTGGTGGTATTGCATAATACCCGTATCTGTCAAAGCACTTTAGAAATGTTGTCTTCAAAATAAGAACAATAGGAAACTGCTGAAATGTTTTATAAGAGTTACTGTAACAGCTTTGAATGCTTGAAACAAGACTACTTAAGCTGAAATTTAGAGGATGAATTGGATTAGATCAAAAGAAGTCGAGTGAAAAAAAGCTGAATTGAATTGAAGCATTTCTTTTTTTTTTTTTTTAATTTTTATTTATTTATGATAGTCACACAGAGAGAGAGAGACAGAGGCAGAGACATAGGCAGAGGGAGAAGCAGGCTCCATATACCGGGAGCCCGATGTGGGACTCTATCCTGGGTCTCCAGGATCGCGCCCTGGGCCAAAGGCAGGCGCTAAACCGCTGCGCCACCCAGGGATCCCTGAATTGAATTGAAATGAGTGAAAAAAGTGAATTGAATTTGGAAAATGGCACTTGATTTGGACTTGAGAGACAGATAGGAAAAAAATCATAATGCTTAGTGACTGGATATAGAAAAAGAAGGGACAGCGATTTGTCAAAAGATGTCTTAATTCTGGGGCTCCTGGCTGGCTCAGTCAAGAGATGTGACTCTTGATCTCAGGTCTTGAGCTCCACATTGGGTACAGAGATTACTAATATATATTTTTTTAATATTGTTTATTTACTCGTGAGAGACACACACAGAGAAAGGCAGAGACATAGTCAGAGGGAGAAGCAGGCTCCATGCAGGGATCCTGATGTGGGATTCTATCCTGGGACTCTGGGATCACGCCCTGAACCACAGACAGATGCTCAAACACTGAGCCAACCGTGTGTCCCCTAATTTTTTTAATTTAAATAATAGATGTCTTAATTCCAATCTGATTATGTTCAGTGTTACAGCCTTTAAAAAAACATTTTGTTATGTAAATATTATACAATATTATAAAATATTACACAATATTTTATATAGAAATGTGACTGTCCAAGTCCCCAGATCTCTGACCATATAGATGATAGTAGTCATTGTTACAGAAATTGGTAATACAAAAATTTGTATTGGAGTGGTATGCTGAATTACATTACTCAGGGATATTTATAAACCATATATATAGCTTTGTTACATAAACGATTTCATTTTGTTTCATAACTGTAGTGGATCCATCCAGTGTTTATTGATATGCAAGATTAAAATACTAAAAATTAACACTTCTTAAATGTATTCTTAAACAGCTTTCAGCTGTTTCACCTGAAAGCCTGTATTCAAGTCCAAAAGTTAATGTAACAAAACAGTTAAGTTGAAAATCCTGAAGCCAAACTGTATGTTTGAATCATGGCCACAGGTTATTAGCTAAGTGATCTTTACATGTAACTTAAAATTCTTAGCTACATTTTTTTGAACTTCATAAATTAATATGTACATGAATCATAGCTGAATCCCATTGTTGGCATAATAATGTTCTTCTAGGTTCTTCAACAGACAATAGTTTAAACAGAAATAAATAACAATTAATTTAGTTTAAAATTCATTTTAATTTGTTCTTTGAAAAATAAGACCACATGACCTCTATAATGAAATTAAAATTATTGCTATCTCTGATCATTTCTTAGCACATGTGTTATACTGGGTTGGATAACTATTCTCAAGGTAAGTTAAATACCATGAGAAAACACTTTTCCCAGTTTTATTGGTATTAAATAGTGTGACAAGCATTGCTTGTTAAGGACCTGTAATATTTGGGATGCCTGGGTGGCTCAGTGATTGGGCATCTGCCTTTGGCTCAGGGTGTGATCTTGGGATCCGGGATCGAGTCCCACATTGGACTCCCTGCGAGGTGCCTGCCTATGTCTCTGTGTCTCTCATAAACAAGTAAATAAATCTTTTTTTTTTTTTAAAGGACCTATTATATTTGGCACTGGTTGATACATCAGGGCTATATTATAGGTCTTTAACTTTAGTTTGGCATTTCAGATTTGAATCTTCTTGGTATCTTTCCTCTTTTTTCAACATCTCAAGTTGAATGTAATTTCAGAAAACTCTCATAGCTTATTTCAGTTCTAAAATTAAACATATATCCTTTGCTTTTCAAGGTATCAAGGCTGAATTTATAGGAAGTAAATTGATTCCATTAATTGTAAGTCATAAATGTATTTTTTGTCTACTTGACTTACTATTTTATAAACTGTTGTGTTAATGTCACTAGCTAAAAGTGCTGATTCATTTCTCCCTGAAGTTCTATTAGTTTATCTTATTTAATCTTCATTGCTGAATTTCTATATTTAAAATGTCTATATATTTTTGCTCTATTGTTCCATTACCCAGCATATGATGTCCTTTAACAACAACTTTGAATATTTTTCCCTGTATTTTAATTTGTCAGATATTGACAATGTCACCCTTCATCCTTATAGTTCAATTCTATACAACAGAGGCTTTTTAATTCATTTATTTAGATATTCTTCATATATCTTTGATATATGTATCTTTTATGTACAATATACTGTTAGAACCATTATTTTTATCACAACTCATAGTCTTAGTTGATTTTAAAACTTCTGTTTTTATTACAATTACTTAAGACATTTGTTTTATTTATTGTGCTTTTCTTTCTGTCTTTCATGTTTTCTTTTGGATAGATCATTATTTTTGTTACATTTTACTTTCGTTATTTTGGCATTTGTCTCTGAGGCCATAGCAATGCTTCTTTGCTTTATGAATCTCTTGATTTTATCAGTATTTATTATTTCCCCATACAAGACAACTACTTTAGTATAGGACTCTAATATTTCTATTTAAACTTGTCACCCTGTTTAAATTATCTAGATTGTTAATTTAGGATTTTTATGGAAATACTTTTCCCTTTTCTTTTCATTAAATTTTTCTTCTCTTTTCTTTAGGTGCTAATAAACTTGTAGTCCCTAATCGCAGATGTGCTCTGTATTTCAATTCCATTCACCTGTCCATTTAAATAACTCTCCTACAACTTCTCTTTCCTCTAACCTTCAAATTTTTCTGTCCTACTTTCATTCTCAGGTTATGACCTACTTTTCAATCTCACCACTTCATTGAAAAAAATTAAAACAACATGATTTTAATAGGAATTGTAGTGAAAGTATAAATCAATCGAGGAGAAATTGTTGTCTTAGAAACATTGACTATTTCAATCCTTGTACATGGTTTATATCATATCTCCATTTGCATAGGTTTATTTGATTTATTTCATCAGTGTTTTGCAGATTTCAGCACACAAATATTAACAAAAATATTGTTCTAGATGTATCTTTAAGTATTTTGTAGGTTTTAATGCTTTTATAAGTATTATTTTTCATTTAATTTCAATTTCCAATTATGTGGTGATAACATACAGAAATAAAAGTAATTTTAGCATTTTCACACTGTATGTTGCAGCCTTACTTAACTCACTTATTGGTTTTAATATCTTATTTTGTAGATTCCTTAAGAATTATTTTTTGTGAATGTTCTAGGATCCACAATCATACCATCTGCAAATAAAGACATTTATTTTTCCTTTTCAAAACTGCATGTCCTTTATTTTTCATGATGTTCTTATTGCAATTGGTCATCCATATTGTGTTGAATACAACTGGTGAAAACAGATCTGGTTGCCTTACGTCGGATCTTAGTAGGAAAATACTGAGTTTTTCACCATTGTGTCTAATATTGAATGTAGGTTTTACAGATTCTTTTATCATTTCAGGGAGGTTTCTTCTATGAGTTTGCTGAAGGTTTTGTGTTTTGTTGTGTTTATCATCAATGGATAAAGTTCATCACTGCTTTTTCCACATTTATGGAGAGTATTTGGAGATCTCTACCTTTTTGGATCAATTGTTGTTTCTCATTATTGTTTTTGAAAATTTCAACTAAAATCTCTTCAAACATATCTTGCACTCATTCTCTTTCTGTTCTTTTTTAGGACTTCATATACATAAGTTAGGGCATTTGATTTTGTCTTGAAGCTTTTTGATGCTATTTTATTTTAAATTTATTTTATCTTAATTCTTTTTAACATAGAACATTTATATTGAATGAAATTCAAGGTCATTGATTCTTTTCCTGCTGTTCTGTTGATAAATTCACCAAACAGTTGCTTCATCTCTGACACCATGTATTTTTACTTCAAGCCTTCTGTTTGCCTCTTTATATATTCTCCTTATATCTAGTAGAAATTCCTGTTTCTTCAGACATGTTCACCTTTCCTATCATACATTGGATTATATGAATCATAGTTACATCAAAGTCCATATCAGATAGTTTCAACATCTTACTAGTTTGTGTTTCTTGTTCTGTTGAATATTTGATGCCTTGACAGTGTTCTTTGTTTCTTTGTTTTGCTTATTATGTGTCTTGTAGTTGCATGCCAGATAGGTAAAACTTGTAAGGGGGAGGAATAGAAGTGGAAAAGTACTGAGAAAAGTATCCTCAAAGTTTCCCCTTTCTGTTTGTCCCCTCTGCTCTCACCCCAAATACATACACACAAGGAAGCTCTGTGGAGGTGCTAGGATGGCGTTGGCTCAACAGTGTGTGGCCTGTGAATGTGAAGGTGAATAAGAGCCTGACCACCCAGAGGGACCTGAGTGCCTGTCTGCAACTCTCTTCAGACTGCAAAGCCCTATTTCTGGTGTGGAGAAGGTACGATTCCTCGTGAGGCTGCCAGGTCAAGGCTTTGTATTTGCCTATGGTTAGGCCTGGAAAATCACACCTCGGTTTCTTGTCTCAAATATATCCTGCTTATTTTTAAACATTTGTCTCATTTATTTGAGTTACCATGTATTATTCTGTCTGTTGGAGATGTGCATTATTCAGGTGGTTTGAAATATTTCATGGAATCTGAATAATATAAACTTCTTCCTTGATCTTGTTTTTCAGATAACATTATTGAGAAAGCAACAAACAATTTTGAAGTCAAACAGTTCTGTATTCTGTGTTTTGCTGTCCTTGAACACAAGCCAACTCCGATTGGGAGTTTTCCTTCACGTTTTTAAGAGGCAACAGCATTGGGAAGACGTAGTAATCTTAGTTTATAAAATTCAAGGGTTTCGGAGGAAGAACAGGTGGAGAAGGGAATGCTAAGGGGTGGCTCATCATCCTTCATCTGTTTCCATCAGCTAAACACACTCTGTGACATTGTGATAAGTATCACCACATCTGAAACAATGGCTTCTGTTCTTGCTACATGTTGTACTAAGGGAAATACACTGAAATGGAAGAAGGTGAGAAGGGAAATTAAAATCTGTCCTCTAATCCAATCTTCTCTCCTTTCAAACTTTCATTTCTGTACTCTAAGTTTAATCATGATATTTGGAGAAAGAGGAAGAGAAGGAAGAAAGAAGAAGGAGAAGCAGAAAAAGAAGGAGGAGGGATAGGAGGAGCAGAAGGAGGAGAAGCAGGAGGACAAATTATATGTGTGGAGTTTATGGAAAGGTGTAATATGGGGAATCATTTCTTTGGTTTAGCTGCTGCCCTTCTGGTCACAAGTCAGTGGGGCTGAGATCCCTGCTGGTTATTCTAGTTCCATTTATCTGAAATATCTGCACAAACAGAGAAGAGAGAGAGGATAAGTCAGAACTAACTAGGCCTTGTTGTATCTATCACTTTATTTGACTGATTAATGACCTTCAAATCTTGCATGACTTTCCATATTGGCCAACACTACCTAGAAAAAGAAAGAGAAGGGAATTCTGTGAAATTCAGTTCTCAGCTGAACCAGAGTGACAAAGCACAGTCCCTTCCTTTTCAACTTAGCATTTAGACACCTCTTGTTTAACCATATTTCTCACTGATACCCAACATTTTAGCTATATTCAGCATTCTGAGACCTTTGTTTTTGAATATATTTAAGTTTAAAATAAGAAATTAGTAAATAATGCTTTCTCCAAACATGATATAACTATCTCATACACATGCAAATACATATTCACCCTCCCTTCAGAGAGGATATGTCACAGCTTTAGGTGATATTCACACCTGTTTTAGCTGACTCACACTCCCTTTTGATAACCCTTAAATTAAATACTAATAAATAAGATTAACCACTAGTTGACACTTTGTGTCCATGGAAAATGATTCAGTCTCCATTAGGAACCTTTGGCAATCCATAAGCTTTTACTAAAAAGGAAAATACCTGCAGAAGACAGAAAAATTTTACTCCATTCATTTACCTAAAGGTTCTGTGAGGCTTTCTCCTAAAAGTGCTGTTTTCTTTTTTTCCTCTTTATGTTTTTACAAAGTTAGAAAATACAGGTGAATTTGAGGCATTGAAAATATGAATATATTGGCAAAATTCTTTACTCTTAAATGAGAAGATAATAATAGTAAGAGATTTTATTTTTATTTTGAAATGTTTCATTACAATTTTGTACTGTTAGTAGTAGTAGTAGGTTAAAATAATAATGAAACCATGTATTGAACACTTACTAAAAAGGCAAATATTGCTATTATTTCAGGTTTTTTTTTTACAATATCATTTAGTCCAAATTCAAATCAATTTTCTAGACAACTCACAGGTGCTGGAATGCTCCAGAACAATACTTTTATCTCCTGCCTGGAGAAGAGTATCCTGACAGACCCCGACAACTACATCATCCCCATTGACTGGCTCAACTTCCAATCCGGTTACAATATCAACAAGCTGTCATCTACAATTGAGGAGAACTGGAAATCTCCAGGAGCCTTCTCCTGAATCCAGCAGTACCCAGCTGGACAATCATTATCCTCTAGCCCCTTCAGGATTTTCCCAGTGGTAAAGGAACATACTTCACAGCTTCTCTTGGAAATACATTTCTCTCTAGATTAGGAAAATATTCAAATAGAGCTGTGATTTCCTACTTTCTCTCTTTTAATCTAAACCAGAATAGATGATAGTAGCTTGACTTTCCATTAAACATGTTGCCATGTCCTGAAAACAAAAGGCATTGAAAGGATAATTTGTTTGGGGTAAGAGAGGTGGTAGATAAAAATGACACTATACATTAGAATTTGGCATTCACAAGATAGAGAAATAATTGAAATTTTTCTGTTGGTCACATTTCACTTGAGTTGTTGGCACAAATGTATCGAAATGATGGAAAGGGGGAAATTACATCTGATTTAACGCTAAAGAAATGTGATTGAAATAAGTCAGGACAATTACTGAGTTACTCACGCTGGATATTTCACTTTTTGTCAAGGCACATTTTTCTGAGATGCCCTTTACTTCATTGTCAATGAATGTGTGTGTAGCCTTTCTGATGCTTCCCTCTGTAAGGATTCTTCACAACGTCTGCTGCGTGATGCTTCACTCACCAAGTTTCAATTTTCACTTTCTATTTTTCCACTTCTCATAATCAGTCTGGATAGGCTGAGTTAAAGTTTATTACCAGAAAAATGAATATGATAAAAAACTCAATTACTGGCATTTTATTTTTCTATTTGATAGAAATTGAGCCTGCCTTATCATTTTCTAATTTATTAAGGCAAAATTTATTCAAATACCTTAGAAATATTATATAAGCACCTTCTCTTTTGGTAAATTGTATCCTGGGGTCTGAGTGATTCCACGTTAAATGAATTGAAACCATTTAATCTTTTACCTGATTCCACATGATTTACAGAAATGTCTGTGGGTGTAACTATGGGCAAATAAAATAAATGGAATTAACTTGGATTGATATTATGTAACTGTATACTGGAAGCAGAGGTGAATGCCTGTTTCTAGTTATAAACTTTTATGAACATTTTATTTTAGTGAGAAAGACAGAACCAGTGTATGTCTCCTTTGATTTTCCACATAACCTAATTTTCTTTGAAAAAGCCCAGAATTTTATACAGGCATCTCATGTATCTGTTCTGATACAAAGCATTTGATATTTGTTGTTATACCTTAGAGTCATTTAAAGGAGCAAGGACATTTTGTGAGTTTTCTACAAAATGTAATAACATATAAGCATATTGGAAAATAGTTACACTTTACTACTTGCTGTTTATTTTGCATTATTTGTTAAGGAAATTACACATGACAAAAGGAGAAAAATTGGCTTTTGTATTTTTTTTCAAATATAATCTTTTATGGTGTTGAACTGAGAAAGGTAGAGGAATCACTTTTCAGAGAAGACCAAAGGCTAGCTTTTCTATTGCTTAAGTATTGAGATTTCTACTCAAAAGCTATTCCATCAAGGTTCTTATAATTACAGACATCCTTTTTCTTTGATAGTGATTCAGCTACAGTTTACAGATAATAATTGTCAAAAAAAATGAAATCTATTATACTACTTTAAGACTTTTTGTGAGTAGTTATAGGTTCAGAGCAAAATTGAGAGGAAGACACAGGGATATCCCACATACCTCATGCCTGTACAAATACAGAGCCTTCTCCATGTTCAACATTTCCTATCAGTGATATATTTATTATGATTGATAAACCTACATTATCACATAATAATTATCTGAAGTCCATTGTTTACATTATGAATCAATCTTGGTGTTGTATGTTCTATGGGTTTTGAAAAATGTATAATATATATGTTCATCATTATAGTACCATGCAAAATATATTTGTTGCCCTAAAGATTTTCTGTGTTCCATCAATTCATTTCTCTTCCCCATGCTCAACCTTTAGGCAGTACTGAAAATAAGATAAAAATATTAAATTGAGTATTTTTTATTCAGACTCAATTTTTCAATTAGCTCTCATCTCTCCACCTAATCCCAAGCCCTCATTCATTTAGATGACTTATGCCATAATGTCTGAGAAAGCTTCTAACATTTTAGGTGGTGAAGAGAAAACAAAAGCACATTCTAGATCATAGAACACACTAAGAAAAGCCACAGTATGGTGAGTAAAATATATTCAGGACCTATGATGAATCTGGGATTCTGAATTGAATGATTGACTCATAATTAAGAAAGCAAAAATAGAATCATATTGTGGACATTGAATAAATGCTCACTTAATTAATAACCTTTGTGGTAAGATGACATAAAAGAAAGGTGACAAAACAAAACATAAATTTCAGAATAGGTGCTAGAAATGGTTTCATAATGCTTGGGCCACAAGCCTAGTCACCTTTGATAATGATATAGCTACAAAAATATTGAGAAGGTAAATGGAGGAAGGTAAATAGAGAGACATACAGAGGAAATTCTTAAATAAGAGTTCTTGCCGTGTTGTGAAGACCCTTTACATGACCTGTAGTCATACTGAATTTTTCTGCATTTTTTGATGTCTGTCTGTAATGCAGAGTTAGTGGACTTGTGACTAATCAACCCCAAATCAGGAAAACAGGAGAGAGGACTGGTTATCTACTATGATTAGTAATTAAACACAACATTTCTTTGCTCCCCTTCCCTCTTTTCAGTCCCTGTACTCTAACATAGGTGTCTCAGAATGTATATTTGGCAAATGTTAGAAGTGAGTGAGAAAGGCTATGAAACTTCTTCATAACCAGCCAGATTACTAAGTCTATGCTTGGGACTATTTATTAACTAAAAGTACATAAAGACGTCACATACTTGCCCCATTTTTCACCCTGAACTGAGGAAAACAGTCCACTGATTAAACATAAAAGGAATATAAGAGACAAACTAGATTTTACTTTACATCTTCTGAGTGATGCTTTCTCAATATTTCAGTTAAACCACAAATGGGAATCAAGTCCAGATCTATTATGCCCATTTGGCTTGGTTTCCCCAGCTGTGTGTCAACTCACTGGCTTTGTCAGCTTCTTCCTGTATCTTCAAGTCCACCTTGTTTGTCTTCTCATCTTGGATCAAAGTCTCTAGCTGAGTAGATAACACTATTCTAGCTGAGTAGAAGGATCAATGTTCATACCACAAGATGAACCTAATGTGACAATCAATTAGAAATGCAATTTGTAGTATATACAGTGATCTTTGTAGTGCAATCGTTTTGTGAGATAATCACAAGTAATTAGAAAAATACAAGACAGAGGATATATCTGAGTGGTTTCAAATTTTCTTTAATGGAAGTAAGAATGAAAAGGAAATACCAAATGCACTGTACTACAATTATTGCAAGTGAATATAGGAAAAAGCCATTGTTTGTGAGTGTATGTTAGATGGACTCATCTCTACTATGTTGAGGCTTAAGCTCAATAAAATGTATCTTTATACAAAAGAAAAATCTTATAGCAATAATAAAACTCTTACTACTGCAATTTAGGAAAAGATGATTTTTTTTTATTTCTGGGGATATAAAAACTTAACTATTGGCCTAATTTTCTTTTCTATTGGAATGCATGTTTTTATAATGTAACTTTGATAGTCTAGGGAAATACAATAGACTATTGAAAAATAACAGACTAAACCCCTTAAATGGTGACAGGGCAATAGAAATGCAATTTTATGCTTATACTTATTATTAAAGTAAGTTCTTTTTTAATGAAAAAATGAAGTGTGTAGAATAGGAGAAAGAGATGTTGGCTTTAGACAGAGGGCTTTACCTAAATTGCTAAAAAAAATGTTTGAGTAGTTGATTCACCAACTCAGTGTAATTCTGTGGTCAAAAGACATCTTTATATACATTTTTCTAAATTGCAATAAAAGAACTGCACAATATGACACCAAACATGTTCTTATCAGAATCAGATACAAAATTGTCATATTGCCAAATGATAAATTATCTCTTAGAAAAGGTCAGATTTATTGTTAATTAATTTCAGCTCAATCAAAGGATATAAATACATGTTTAGCAATGCATGTGGATTTATATTTATATATAAATCATATAAATTTATATGCTTCAATTTAAGGATTAAAAAAATTGTATAATAATTCTCATATAACCCTGTCTGGGAATTTTCTACCTCTATAAGAAACATATTTAAAATGTATTAATCCATATGTGTATAGTTGTAACCAATCTGTTAATTTACAGTGTCAAGGCAAACATTTATTTCCCCTATTTTATAAGACTGTGTGGAATACCATCTGCTACTGGAAAGTTTATCCTTAAAATTAGATGGGTATTCCAAGTATAGAATCTTGGGTTTATTTCTATTTTGTGTAAACTCAACATCTGTTGCATCAAAAAAAATAAGCTTCCACAATGTTGTTTTAAGTAAGTTATCTATTAAAAATCAATGAAGATATGCATTATTTAGCACAATAATGATATATGAGGGATTTTTTTTCTCTTAGTAATTATGCTAGGGAAAATAAACAATCTGTGGCACACTTGATGTCATCTAAACTGAGGTGTGGAATTTCATTAGCTGTGGGGTGTATCTAATGCATTCATTTATCAGAGTCTGCAAGTCAGAGACTGCCATTGCCCTAATCAGAAATGTATTTACTTATAGTGGAATACATTGGTGAAACAGGTAAGCAAATTAGCTATACAGGATTTAGAAAATTAATCTCACATTAAAATGGTCTTAAGGAGGGAGCCTGGGTGGTATACTCAGTTAACCCTCTGACTCTTTGTTTTAGTTTAGATCATGTTCTTAGGGTCCTGAGATCAAGCCCTGCATTGAGCTCAAAGCTGAGCATAGAGTCTGCTTTGGATTCTCACTTCCTCTCCCTCTGCCCCTGCTTCTCATGCTCTCTTTGCCTCTCTCTTTATCTCAAATGAAAAAATAAATAAATCTTTAAAATAGATGATTTTAAGGAAATGATATTATTGAAAATCAAGTCATATTAGAACATTTTTTTAAAAAATAACTAATTAATTAATAATTTCCTTTAATTTGTTATATGATAATGTGTTTGATATGTTGTAAATCCCTCTTTACATGTTCACCTGCCAAAGCACTGAGAATACTTGGCAAAAATAACTTTACAGAAAAATATACTTAGTATCACACAAAGACTGATATTTTAAAAATACATCAGCACAGAACCTCATGATTGTATGCATATGCTTTTCTCTATGTGTCCATTGTGTTGACAATTCCAATACAAGCAATCATTTCCGATGTCACATCCATTATTTTATTTGGTGTTTACAGATTTCTGGTATCACTAAATCATACATTGTACCTACCTCCAACACTGGTCTTTGGGAAAAGATAAACAAATATTAGCTTAATAAATAAATATTTCTCCTTTTTTGGGGGGGAGGGTTACCCTTGACCAACCAAGAATGTTCCAGAAACAGATGACCAGATATATCATTAGAAGGTCAATAGTATCCTACACTATATCACAATGTCAATGCCATTTACCTCACTTTATCTAACAATGTAGGTATTTTATCAGCTCACATTATCACAAGAGGGGTGAATATAGTATAATAAGATGTTTTAAGAGAAAAAGAGACCATATTCACATAACTTTTATTATACTATACTATTATAATTCTTCTATTTTTTTATTGTTGTTAATATCATACTGTGCCTAATTTATATATTAAACTTTCTTATAGTTATATGTGCATAGGAGAAAACACAGTATATATAAGATTTGGTATTGGGATGCCTAGGTGGCTCATTGGTTGAGCATCTACCTTCGGCTCAGGGTGTGATCCTGGGGTCCTGGGATCGAGTCCCATATCAGCCTCCCTATGGGGAGCCTACTTTTCTCTCTATGTCTCTGCCTCACTCATGAATTAAAAAAAAAAAAAAAAGATTTAGTATTATCTGTGGTTTCAAGTATCCACTGGGGCTCCAGAATGTATTGCTCATGGATAAGGAGGGACTACTGTATATAGAAGTGTATCATCATGATGTTGGGTTTTGAAATGGATATTAGATGTGACACTAAAAGTACAAGTAGAAAATTTTAAAAAAATTTAGATCAATGGACTTCATCAAAATTAAAAACTTTTGTGTATCCAAGGACATCTCAAAAAAGGAAAAGACAACCCACAGTAAAGAAGAAAATAAGGGAAAATGTTTTGGAGGAGATACGGAGAAATTGAAACTCTTGAACATCACTGGTAGAAATGTAAAATGATGTAGCCACTGTGGAAAAATAGTTTGGTGGTTTTTCAAACGCTAAACATAGAATTACCGTAAGGTTGAATAATTCCACTCTGAAGTATATACATACAGGTATTCAAACAAATATGTGTGCAGAAATGTTCATAGTAGCACTTTTAACAATATTCAAAAGGTGGAAAAACCTTACTGCTTATGAATGAATGAATGAATGAATGAATGAATGAATGAAAAAAATGTGGTATATACATGCAAATTATTATTCACCCACAGAAAGGAATGGTGTACTGATACAGACTGTAACGTGGATGGTCCTTGTAAACATTATGTTAAGTAAAGAAAAAACACACATAAAAGTTTACATATTGCATGAGTCCGTTTATATGAAATATTCAAAACAGACATTTGGAGACTGAAAATAGATTGGTGGGTACACTGAGCTTAGAGGAGGTAGTGAGGAAAGAGAGTCACAAATTAATGGGAATAAGGTTTCCTTCTGGGGGATGGAAATTTTTGGATCTTGATATGCATACTTGTTACATAACATTGTGAATGTACTAAACGCCACTGAAGTATACAAACTAAAATGGTTAATTTTCTGCTATGTAAATTTCACCTCAATTAAAAAAAAATACATCACTAACTGGCAGGGGAGAATGTTAAGGGACAAACAAGTTTGTGAAGAATAGTCATATTGTATAATTTGGACTTGAAGCATACCCAGATAGGTATTTTAAGATTCCAAAATATTTAAAGAATAGATTTTTAAAAATTATGTATGCACTTCATCATGCAGCATATTTTTTGAGCAGTTATAATGTGCAAGGCACTGTGCTGATCTCATAATACGTTAATGCCTTTTTAATGAAGCTTGAATTATAACAGAGAAGACAATATTAAACACTTAACAAGAGAAACCCCTGGCTCAATCAGTTAAGTGTTTGACTCTTGATTTTAGGTCATGATCTCAGGTTCTTGAAATCAAGCCTCCCATTGGGCTGCACGTTCAGCAAGGAGTCTGCTTAAGATTCTCTTTCTCCATCTCCCTCTCCTTCCTCCTGCTCTCTTGCTGTCTCTTAAATACGTAAATTCATAAAATCTTAAAAAAAAACACCTAAATATATTTGTGTTGTGCTTTTTACAAAAATAACGTACCTAGAAGAGTCTGGAAGACATTTCTGAATAAGTGATATTATCTCATCTCTGAAAGATCCATACATGATGAACAGGTTATATAATACAGGTTAATACAGGTTAATAATATTATTATACAGGTTATAGAAAAACACATTTTCCCTTATTTTCTTCTTTACTGTGGGTTGTCTTTTCCTTTTTTGAGATGTCCTTGGATACACAAAAGATGAACAGTGAGAAGTTTGCAAGAGATGGAAAATAAAGACAGACCAAGGTCAATGTTCTGAATTGTATGAGACTACAGTTAGTTTGTGAATGCTGAAAACAATTAGAATGGAAAATGAAGAGGGGATGAAAGGATACGTGTTTTATATGGCTACTGTTACGTGTGTGTATGTTTCTGAGTGTATCTATATATACTTAAGAGATGTATACTTTATCCACATCAATTAAATGGGCTATATTAAAATTTTAACATAATTATTATTATTAAATTAGACATTTACTCATCCCTTTATTAATATAGCAGATTAATTGTTACCACAAGCTGGGGAGAGATCAATGTAGAATGAATATATGTATGTATTTATAACACAGAGAGACAGTAGTGGGGATGAGAAAGAGAATTCAGCAAGATCTATGTGCAAATGTAGACTATAAGGTTAAATTGATAGAACTGAATAAAAAATTACTGAATAAGTACTAAAGAGACTTTGCTTATTTTCATTTTCTGTATTAGTAAGTGCTAATAAATTGGTTACCATCTGGACAATTTACTTAAAATACTTAGAAATTTGTGAAATAGATTTCATTCATTGAATATTGGAATTCAGATATTTGTTTCATGAGGGCTACATTCTGATTTGTTTCTTCTTTAAAAAAAAAAAAAATAACAGGGCAGCCCGGATGACTCAGCAGTTTAGCGCCGCTTTCAGCCCAGGGCCTGATCCTGGAGACCTGGGATCGAGTCCCACGTCAGGCTCCCTGCATGGAGCCTGCTTCTCCCTCTGCCTGTGTCTCTGCATATTTCTCTCTCTCTGTGTCTCTATAGATAAATAAATAAAATATTAAAAAAATAAAATAAAATAAATAACATTACAGAATGCTAGATCAAATGCTTGTATAATTCTGTATATTTCTATTTAAAAACTACAAATCAAAATTCAAGAACTAACTCGGGCAGGACCACTATATTATATGTAATCAAAGTCGCTACTATTATGATCCTTAGTATTATCAGGGTTAATGTCATTTCTAAGTTGAAAGAAAAAAAAAAAAACAGCAACCGTTAGCTAATTTGATATTGCCTTTATGTAACTGGATGGTAATACTATTCATACTAAATTTGGTCAAGTATCCTTTTAATACAGACATGGATTACATTATTAAGAACAAGACAATATAATGCAAAAGCACATGAAAGTGTAACCAAAAGTTAAAAAAAAAAAACTTGAAAATATCCAAAACAGCCGTTAAATTTTTGCAAATTAATTTTGTTTATTATCTAAAGAGCTTTACCAATCATAGAGAAGAATAAAGATTATTGTCAGGAAAAAAAATCAGTAAGATCATGATGATTAGGTTTAATTTCTGTATTTTTAATATTTTCATTAGATCTTCCTAATTATAATATGGAATGATTTGTGGAGAAATAAAATAAAAGTATACTCATTATTGATATAAGTAAAATTCTGTCGGAATATTCACTTTTATCTATAACGCATTTTTATAGGATCATTCTTGTATACACAGTAGAAATAATTAGTCTGGGGCATCTGGATAACTCAGTTGGTTAAGTATCTATCTTCAGCTCAGGTCATGATCCCAGGGTCCTCAGATTGAGCCCCCCGCCCCCCCACCACATTGAACTTCCTGCTCAGTGGGGAGTTTGTTTCTCCCTCCCCTTGCTCATGCACTCTCTCTCTCTCTCAAATAAATACATAAATAAAATCTTTAAAAGAAATAATTACTCCAATAACTGTTTAATCATTGACTTACTTGTGAAAAATTTCTAATCCCAAACTTGTATTACTTATATTCACAAATGCAAAATTATGAATGACAAAATTTTTTTTAAAACTTTCATAATAGAAAAAATTTATTTTATAAATTAACATGTTTTAAGATCAGTGAATGTTAACAGTTTATAATTACTCAACCTAGTTAATAAGTAAGCAATTCTATTTGGAAATTGCTCTATAAGCCAAATTAGGCAGATAAATGAATTTTTAGCCTCATGGAAGTGGCTACTACAGGCTTAACCAAAATGGGCAAAACCCTCTGGCAAAGGAAAATTTCAGTTATACATTTTCTGGAGTTACAACGTAGGCAGGCTAGTCATATGAAAGTAATATGGTCTGCTCAGTCTGCCTTCACTAGTACCTAATGATATTGCTTTGGTCTTGAGTGTTGTGCTATGTCGACAATGATTTATCTGAAATACTCTGTAGTATAAGATCTAGGAAAGAAAAATGTAACTTCTTTTTGGATAAATATAATATATAGAAAGTTCGTAGTATATAAGAAAGTATTAACCTGCAAATCAAGATTTACTGTCATGAGAGGGATTAGTATATTTTAGAAACTTTTGAGAATACAAGGGAACACTACGCATACGGATAAAAGTTGGATAGAATGATAAGAATAGGTAAGAGGAAGAAACTTACACCAGAAAAGAACAGCAACAAGTAAAGGTGCAAGCTCAAGAATGAGTATGATAATGACATAGAAACATGAGCTTATTTGTTGATGACTTAAAAAGGGCTACAAAGGGCAGTGGAGCAATTATAAAGGGATCCAAATTACAAAAGGGGAAATAAACAAGGAAGTTTTAGGTAAACAGGTAGAGAAATTTACCCCCAAATTATATTGAGGCTAAGATGTTTATTCCAATAAACCTCACTATATTTTACTTACTTGTTTTCATCACAGTAAAATGCAATATAAAAAAAAATGTCAGCATTTTCTATAGTGCTACTTGATTAAAAACTCAAAATATAGAACATAAGTATTGAATTTGAGTAGAAATATTGGAGCTTCTCAGTGCCAAAAAAGAATGCTAATTATGTAGAACACAAAAACACACTTGAAAATTTTAATTTTTCTAAAGTTCTTATAAATGTGATATTACTTTTTTCATAGATATTGTGTATCTAATGTGTAAACTACCTAGATTGGCTAGTTATTCAGTCAAACCCTAACCTGGGGGATACTTTCTAGATGTAATGAAAATACATAACCAATTATTTTAATGATTTTAAGAATGTCAACTAGAAATAAGGAAGATTATTCTAGATAATCTGGATAATCTCATCACACATTGCCTATTTCTAGTGGCAAAGAAAAACTTAAAGTCTATGGCATGGTGAGGCAGTAGAAATTGCCATTAAATAATTCTAAGTGAATACTTCTAGACAGCAAAATTCTGAATCGTGATGTGTTTGCTACTCTAGAATGTTTTAGTTAAACATGGAGTAGAATTAGAGTGGCTGCTTCAGGTAGCACTGAGAATATGGGCAAATAAAAGAATGAATTGAGGGCTCCAAATTCCAAGTCCAATCTCCACCTAAATTACTTGAAACCTTCTGTATCAGCCATGACAAAACCCTTGATCTCTTGTACCTGGAGGCTAATATTTTTGAAAACCAAGTTCAAAGTTTAGTTCTTTGAGTAGTTAAATTACAACACAAATTTCTGTTAATATGAAGACATGATTGGGAAGAAACAGGAACCTGAAAATTGGAATAGGGATATATGGGACAATCCTGAGAAGTTGTAGGCACTGATCCTCTGAATTTTGATGAGTATTCTTTGCTCCATCACCCATGCTTGAGGAATTTTGTTTTCCTTTGCCTGAAAAGTTTGTAATGGCCTCCTCTGAAATAGTTGCCTTGCAAGGCATTGCTGATTCCCCTCAGGACCTACCCCAATACTTTCTTTGCTATAGAAAGTATAGCTATAGACCTATAACTATATATAGTTATAGTATGCTATAGTATGCTATAGACCTATAACTAGATTCATGTTTCAGCATGCCCAAAAGGCTGAGGTATAAAGTGTGATTTCATGATGAGTTGCATGATTTTTCAAATTTGTACAGACAGAAATCTTGTAAAATATGTGAGAATGAAACTTAAGGATGTGGAATTATGGTAGAAAGAATATAAAGTTGAATCAAGCTGACTTTATGGATATGGTTCCCTTAAACAGAGATTTTGGATACATTGTTTCAATTTAAGGGGCTAGCAAGGGCTCTAATAGTTTGGTGGACTAAAACATGCACTCAAGTTAGTTTACAGTGCTAGAAATGCTAGAGCTGCCTTTGTGAAAGCTACTGTAAGTGAAAGATATGCAGGGACCTATGGATATTAGAATACTGGAACAAAATTATTATATAAGACCTACTGTCCTGGCCCTTAAAGGTCAAGGGAACACATTTTCTGCCATTGTTTTTAGAAATACATTTGTGAGGTTAGCTCCTTCATTTTTAAAGAATGGTGTGGTTGTTCCGTTTATAGGCCAGAAATTACAATGGGTACTGCAACCATTACCCTGAAATTCCTGAATGCAGTTGGAGCAACAGAGGGTGATGGGGGTCAAATGGTAATGAATGCCAAAGACAAGGAATACACAATTACTGTATCAGACAAGGGAGTCAAAGCTCTAATATGAATTGTCTGACTTGTAGAGACCAACGACATTAAGTATTTGATCATGGCCATAGTATCCCTAAGAAAGAAAAAGATTGACGATCTACACAGTTTTTTTTTTCCTTTTTTCCCACAATTTCTTCTTTATAAGCTGAAGAGTTCTGGGTCTAGCGAATAGAATTATAATTTTAATGATCAAAACAGGGTCACAGGCCTCAATCAGTTCCCAGATTGAAGCAGTTTATAGACCTAGAACCCTGTGAATGAAGGAGAGGCTATATGTCCTTGAGAAAGGACCCTGCTATATTGTCAAAATTTATTCTTTTAATCTTATCCTTAGACTTCCCCGATGAGACTTATGCCCATTTACTAGAATGACTGTGCACAGGAAAAAGGGAAATAATTAGAAAATTTAGGAATTACTGGATTAAATGGCACAGAACCAACAGTAATTTCTGAAGACACAAAATATTACTGTTAACCACTAGTCTGAATAAGGTCTATGGAGGTCAGGTGATAAGTGAAGTTTCAGCTGAGGTCTATCTTGCATTGGGCTCAATGATATGTCTTAACCAATCCTGGGGTTGTTTAGCCAGTTTCACAATGCATCATTTGAACACACTTGCAATTGGTAGAACCCCCACATTGCTTCCCTGACATTAGAGTGAGGGTTATTATGGCAGGAAAACCCATGAAAACTGTCTCTATCCAAAAAAAAAAAAAAAAAAAAAAAAGGTAAACCAAAACTAATACTGCTTACCTAAAGGGGTTGCAGAGATACCATCAACGTCAAGGATTTGAAAGATACAAAGATGGTGATTCCCACCACATCCTCATTCAACTATTTTCTCTGGCTAATGCACAAAGCAGGTAGATCTTAGAGAGTGAGTGTGTATTATTGAAAGCCTATTCAAGAATTGACTCCTGTTGCAGCTGCTATTCCAGATATAATTTCCTTGCTTGGACTAATTAACAGATATTCTGATACTTGATATAGGACTACTGATTCGGCAATTTTTTTTTTTTCTCTATACCTGTTAGGAAAGACCACTAGAATCACTTTAACACCAGATATGGCCTATTACTTTGATGATGTTATGCTAATTGGATTTGATCCCCTATTCTAGACATATTGGTGTAAGACATTTGCATGTCAGACAATAGGAAAGAAATCCCACAATTCCATTGCAGGAACTTTCCACCTCATTGAAATTACTAGCTGTGCAGTGATATGGGCTATGTTGACATATTCAGTTTAAGATGAAAGATAAGTTGTTACATCTTGCCCTTTCCACCACCATAAAATAAGTACAATACCTAATGGCCCTCTTTAAAATTTGGAAGCAACATATTCCTCATTTGGGTACTCTTGCTTTCAGTGATCTACTTGTTTTCAGTGGGGCCCAGAACAATTAAGTCTCTGCACGCAAGTTGCTTTGTCACTTGGACCATATGATTCCCACAGATCTGACAATTCTTAACATGTTGGTGGCAGATATAGACATCTTTAGAGTCTTTGGTGAGCTCCTATAGATGAAACTGTGTAGACCCTTAAGATGTTTTGTCAAAGACTGCCATCCTCTCTGCATGAGGACATACTCTTGAAGGACCAATTTTAGGCTTACTTTAGGGCCTTAGGAGGGACTAAGTGGTTAACCATGGATCACCAAGTTGCCATAGAACATGAGCTGCCAACATAAACTGGGTTCTATCTGGCCCATCAAACCACAAAGTTGGCTGTGCACTTCTGATGGGCCTAGATGACATTGGGCTTGAACAGGTCCAAGGGTACAAGAAAGTTGTATGAGGAAGTATCCCAAATACACACAGCCCCTACTCCGGCTACATTATCCTCTCTCTCCAAGTGCATATTTCTGACCCCATGGGGAGTTACCTATGACCCTCTGACAGAAGAAAAAAAAATGGACCTGTTTACATATGTATCTGCATGATATGCATGCATCACACAAAAAAGCAAATGATAGCCTCTATCTGGGACATTCCTAAAGGACAGTGGTGAAGGTAATCTTGTCAGTGAACAGAGCTTCAAGCAATGCACCCAGGTTTTCATTTTGCCTGGAGAGAGAAATGTGTAGCACAAAAGTTTATGTCAATTCATAGACTATGGCCAATGATTTGGCTGAAAGATCAAGGACTTGAAAAGAATAATTATAAAATTCTGATAAGCAAATATGGGGGAAATTTTATAGATAGACTTCTCTGGACAAAGAATAGGAAAATACATGTATATAATCTAAATGTACATGAAAAGGTGATCTTAAAAGATCATCCTTCCCCAATCACTGCTGTCATTGTTCAATGGGCTTATGAACAAGATAGCCATAGTGGCAGGGATGAAGGCTTTGTATGGATCCAGAACTTGGTTTTCTACTAATGAAGGTCAACTTGATATATCTCTGCTGTTTGCCCAATCCACCAATGACAGAGAATAACGATGAGTCCTTGATTTAGAGTCATTTTTAGGGGTGAACAGCCAGTTAACTTGGCTGTTGGCTGATTACTTTGGGCTGCTTCTATCATGGAAAAGACAGTGCTTTGTTCTACTGGAATAGAAACACTGGATATTTCCCTCTGCCAAAACTACCACCCATGGACTCCGAGAATGCTCTATACATCATCTTGATATTATACATTGCTTTTAATTGAGAATTTGCCTCACATTAAATGCAATGTAGGAATGGGCCCATGAATATGGAATTTGCCAGCATTACCACACTCTAAGTCATGAAATATTTGTCTACATTGAAGGGTGAATTGGCCTTTTGAAATCTGATTTAAAACACTAGTTAGGTAGCAATACTTTTCAGAGCTGGAGCACTGTCCTCTGGGTTGATGTATATGCTGTAAATCAGTGCTGACTAAATAGTGGTATTTCTCCCATAAAATGATTTACTGGTTAAGGAATCAGACAACAGAAAGAGGCATGGCTCCCCTCATTATTATTCCCTAGATAATCCACAATAAAAAATCTTGGTTCCTTGTCTCTAAATCTAGGATATGTTAGTCTAGAGGTCTTATTTCAAAAAGGAGGAAAGCTTCCACCACGGATCAGTAAACATCAGGAATCACAAAAATAATTCCATTAAACAAGTTGAAAGTGCCACCTGGCCACTTTGGGCTCCTTGTGCATCTGAATCCATAGGCAGAGAAGTGGGTTAGTGTACTGTCTGGGATGATTGATTCTGATTACTAATGGGGTATTTCACTGCTACAACACAGAATAGGTAATAATGAATATATCTGGAATATAGCAGATTCCTTAGGTTCTCTGCATACTACCATATACCATGGTTAACGTCAATGGAAAACTACAGTAATCCACCTCAGACAGGACTGCTGATAGCCCAAAACTTTAAGGAATTATGGTTTGGGTCACCTCATCTAGGGAAAAACCACACTCTGCTGAGTTTCTTTCTAATGGCAAAGGCAATATGGAAGAGATGATGAAAAACAGGTACTAGTTCTATATGACCAGTTTTAGAAATGAGAACCAGAAGGCTATAGCAGTTATAAGTATTTCTTCCTTATTCTGTTATGAATTTGAATCACAAACACACACACACACTGTTACAGACAGCTAACTACATGATAGATCATAAATGCACAGATATATTTCTGTGTGAAAGGAAACTTTGAGAAAACAACCTAAATATTAGCTTGCATCATAAAATCTTAGTTTATAATTATATGTAACCATATAATAAAATGACAGTTTCTATTATTGTTTCAAAATGCCTAGATTTTAAATACATAGTATTAGCAATCCTAATAGTAAATAAAAGTAGACATTACTTTGTATTCCTTCATAAAGGACAGTTTCTCTAGGCACTGCATTTTATAAAACTGGTGGCAGTTAGTTCGTTCAACCTACCAGAGACCATTCCACTGGTTTCCATTGCTGCTATTATCTAACTCACCTCCTCTCATTTGAAAGTGATTTCTTTTTTCTTTTTTCTTTTTTTTTTTTTTACCATTGCTCCCACCTGCTTTTCAAATCATCTCTTTATTTATTTATTTTTTTATATCTTCCTTTTTCTAAGGGATAGATTATCCTGTATTTAAACTACTTGGAGGGGGGTAGTTGTGTCATGTGGAATTTTGTACAAGTATCTTTCATCATATCTGAAAAATTCCCAGCCATCATTTTCCAACTATTACTTCAAACTAAATTTTGCAGTCCTTTCCTTCTGGAAATGTGGTTAAATATATATCAGAACTTTTTCTAGTCTTCATGTCCATCTCTTTGCCTCTGCACACTGCATTTTGAATAGAATAGTTTCTCCTGTCATATTTAATTCACTAATCCTTTCTCCATTTGTGTTTAATCTGTTTTAAATCCTCATTGAAGTTTTAGTTACATTTTGTTCCCATTCTGCTCTTATGCATTGCTTGTTTTTTTTTTTCAGTTCTACTGAGTAACTTTGCTTTTGTTCCGACTGCAGATATATTTAAGCTAGACATTAATTTCTTCAAACATAGTAATCAGTCTCAAAATGTCTAGAATTTAAATACATCTAATTAGCAACAGCATTTGATGTTGTCAGTATGTATAAAGTGATTCATAACTGAGAATGCTATTATCTGAAATGTTTGCAGGTCTATATCTAATGGTTACCACCTTGGGGCCTAATCCTCCTGCATTACTTGGGTTTAATTCTCTCATGTTCAATTGTCCTTGAAAGTATTTCTGTATATATTTTTTTTAATCCTAGGGTGAATGGGCTTTTCTCCACAGAAGAAGTGAATTTGTTTGTGCCAGGGGCATGAAAATTCTGTTATGTTGTGACTACTGTATACAATTTGTGGCTTGATGGCTTTTGCCCAGCACCAGGTGATTCTTGCCATTCACTCAATTTGGGGGAGAATAGGATAATAGGACAGTTCATTTGGGTTTACTCTTACTCTAACTATATCTTTTTTTATTACTCCAAATATGTACTGTGTGTGTGTGTGTGTGTGTGTGTGAACGAGTAAGTTCTTAGTTATACAGTTAGACTCTAAAATATTAGAAACAACTAATACCCACCATTTGCTTCAACGTGGAGGGACCTGGAGGGTATTGTGCTGAGTGAAATAAGTCAATTGGAAAAGGACAAGCATTATATGGTCTCATTCATTTGGGAAATATAAAAATTAGTGAAAGGGAATAAAGGGAAAGGAGAGAAAGTGAGTGAAAATATCAGTGAGGGTGACAAAACATGAGAGACACCTAACTCTGGGAAATGAACAAGGGGTAGTAGAAGGGGAGTTGGGTGGGAGGTTGGGGTGACTGGGTGATGGGCACTGAGGGGGGCACTTGGTAGGATGGGCAAGGGTGTTATGCTATATGTTGGCAAATTGAACTCCAATAAAAAAATAAAAAAATAAGGTAAAAAATAAAAAAATAAAATATGTGTCTCGTCTTGTAAGACTGAAATAAATGCTGAGATATGGAAGATTCAGTAATATGCTGAAATACTATATATTTGCTTTCATTTACATCTGCCTGGTTTTTCCTTGTTATTTTGCAATTAATGATTCAAAGGTTTAATATTTATTATGCTCTGCATTTGCATAGATTTCATTGGGGATATCACAGCAAATTGTAAATGGCAAATTTTTATAAGCAAATAACTGGATGGCACAGGCAAGCCAGTCATTTGGGGAAATCAATGTAAATTTGACTTGACAATATAAATTATTTTTCTTAAATCAGATATTGTATAGAATGTCATTGATTATATTTCAATAATAAATTAATGTTAATTTCTCCAGGAAAGTTATATCCATGAATGTTTAGGTGAGAACATGCCAATTTAAACAAACAAAATAGTATAGGGAAATAATTTTACTTATACTGAATAAGGAGAAGTTTGAAAGGGTGAATGAGGAACAAAATTTCTGGAGTAGTTCTATTCATTTATCCAATCACACTGTATTTATTTAATTTTCTACCTTAAATTATCTAGATTTATATTTTCTGGAACAGTGAATAACATATTTAAAAAAATCCTATCTTTTATTTTAAAGGTTAGGTGAATTCAATAAACTGTTAATTCATTTATAGCACTATTTGCTGCAGAAACAAAACATGAACATGGGATGGATTCTGAACAACACCATTTACGGTGTACACTGAATAGGTAATAGCACATAGTTTGTCACTAACTAATAAATTATAAACAGTTGTTCTATATGTGGAACTATCTTGCTAAATAACATTAAATAAAACTAAAAATTATTTTTATTTTTTTAAATTTCTATTTATTTATGATAGTTACACAGAGAGAGAGAGGCAGAGACACAGGCAGAGACACAGGCAGAGGGAGAAGCAGGCTCCATGCACCGGGAGCCCGACGTGGGATTCGATCCCAGATCTCCAGGATCGTGCCCTGGGCCAAAGGCAGGCGCTAAACCGCTGGCCACCCAGGGAACCCTAAAAATTATTTTTAAAGGCAATGCTTATACATATACATTTTTCAGACTGTTTTTTTTTTACTCATTCTATATAATTTATTAAAAGAAAAAAATATTAACTTATTTTTGGTGACTAATGAGGTAGTCTTGCCATATTTTCATTTTAAACCCAGTTTGCAGGTTTTTTACTGATGAGTGAATGAATACTTATTTCCAAGTCACATCCAAGTAAACTTATGCTTTTCTCTAGCTAAAAAAACAAAAAACAAAAAACGTATGCACAGTTAGAGACAATCTGTGAAAGCAAAATAATATAAACAAATTCTCTTTGAAGTATTTATCTTAGTAATTTGCATAAATAAGTTTTTGTTTAAATTGTATTTCTATTGCTGCCTAGGCGCATCAGAGATATGTCATACGTGATATTTCACATTGGGTTGTATTTTATTATCTTTGCCCCATCACATCAAGCAGCGAAGTTTTTAAAAGAAGTTTTAATAAAGCATTTAGACATAAACATACTCTAAGCTCTACTAATTAACATCATATTTGTTGTTACACTACCTTTAGATAGAAATATATGTGTAATATTTGAAAGATGAGCAGCATATTGATTTAACAATATTTGAAAAATTTCTTAATAGACTCTGCCTGCAAGCACCAAAGTTTCATTAAAGATTTCTCAAGTATTGACAGTTCTTTTAAAAAAGGATTGTGACACTTTGTGGTGACAATTTGCAAGATTCTAATAAAGGAGAATGTGATACAGTTAGTCATAGAAATTGGAAATCCTTTTGAGACTTTAGCAGCTGTATTTATTATGTAAATGTGTATGTACTGGTTTTCTATCATTCACCTGAGGCTGTTATTATGTCAGTATTTCTCTTTATAAAATATAAACATTTTTATATAGAATATATTTTTTTGTTTTTTTACCAATTAGTTGCTTCTTTTAGGATTTACACACTGAAATTAAAAAATTCCAGGTAAAATTAGATACCTCACACTCCTCCACCCCCACCAACCCCCCCCCAAACAAAACAAAACAAAACAAACAAACAAAAAAAACGAAGCATGAATTCAGATACTTAACATTTCAAGTCAACATTCCAGGGTTATTCTCTTCCTCTTTTCATATTCGTAACTAACAACAGAAATCTTGCTTTCGTCAGCTGTAACACATTTACTAAGGTGCTCAATCTTAAAACACAGAGAAATCATTTTAAGAATTGCTAATCTATGCCTTTGCAAAAAAGAAACATTCTAAACATGCTTCATTATTTGCTGAAATACTTCCCTAGCCTTAGGGCATAGAGTCTAATTACTATGTTCCTGTGTTCATTGATTTAGTTCTTTCTGTTCATCATCAGTGTGGTTGTTTTACTTTTGAAATATTGCAAGTCATTTGATTTTATTTGTAGCTCATTTTAGCATTTCCCCCCACATGTGGATCTTACTTATTTTCATTAGTCATGTTGCTTGTTTCTCCAGTCATCACTTGTTTGGAAGAGTTTCTTCTTGTGGTAGATCTTAATGAATGATTCGCTGATAAAAAAATATATATATATATATATATATATATATAACAAGCTCTTGATATTTAAAACTTGTTCTGTAGCTTTGCTGAAGGGAGGACAGCCTTACCAGACATAAGATCCTAGGTCAAAAGTTTCTTTCCCATATAGTTTGAAAATGTAACTCCATTTTTTTTTATTTCATTTATGTATTGCTTTTGAGAATCCTGATGCCAGCCTAATTTTACTACACATGTAAACTACTTGATCTATCTGCCCTGAGGACCTAAGTGTTTATTCCTTATTTTTTAAAGTATAATTGTTCTATCAGGATTTATCAAGAGATTGATCATTGCAGTTCTATTTTTTACCTATTCCTTGTGGAACAAGTATGTATGTATTTGAATCTACAGAGGAGTAGATATTTTTGAATTTATCTGTATGTAGATTCAAATAGTTTTGTATTTTCAGAAAGTCCCATCGTTTATTTTTTACTCTTTAGGAAGCCCAATTATAAGTCAATTAGAGTATCTTGGTTTGTCTTTCATTTCATCCAATTACTCTTCTGTCTCTATCACATTTTCATTAGCTTAGTTGTTTCCTTTCTTTTCTTCAATTCCTCTCATTACATTTTTATTTGAACCTAGAAGCCCTCTGCCAACTTATTATTTGGTCTTTACCACTATGATTATTTTTCTTTCCCTTCTGTTTCTTTCAATAATGTGAGTCAATCCTGGCTTCATTTATCATCTTTGCCCATTCTGTTTGAATTTGTGATTCAGTCTTTTTTGTTGTTGTTCCAAATACTTGTTTCAGGGAGTTTAAGTTTGAACTGTTGTTACAGCTTTCTTCCGCTTCAGCGTTTTCATCAGCTGAATTCTGTAGGCTCTCATTTTCACTCTTCTTTTTATAACTGTTTTGTATACACGCTGACTGTGCTTCCGAAGACAAGGCTGATGGTGTGGAGTGATGCACAGGATTTCAAATTCAGAAATGCCTCTTTTTTTCTTTTTTTCAGAGAAGAAAGAATGATTCATTTACTGAATGTCTTTTCTGGAGAGGGAATATTTCTTGTGTTTAAGTTTTTGATATACTTCATCATCAAGCATTTAAAAGCCCCTGCCCATCCTTTGTGTTTCATCATCAGACACTTTTTAATGGTTGCCTCTTCCTTCTGTTGAATCTTCTCTCCTTCACCCCCGCCCCAGAAGCACTGCTTTTCCACGACTACTAACTATCTTGGGTTTTACCCTTATTCCTAAATTTTTTCGCTTCAGTCAGTGCTCTGAGCTACCACTAGATCTCTGTGTTTTCACACTTTAGGTAGTTACATATGTTTTATAACATACACATATGTGACATATAAAATTAATATTACCTATCAGTGTTACAAAACATATATATGTGTAGCTATTTATGCATATATAATGCAAAATGTGTATTATGTAAACTGTATTAAGCGTGCTGTCTCAATAAAAACTTTTCATTTTTGTATATTTTAATATACTTTAATTTTCCATTCAGAAGATCTCCCTTCATTACAATACTGTTTTTAAAAGGTCTGACAATATCCCAGGTTTTTATCTGGATAGATTTGGAATCATTTTATCAGTTCCCATTATATTAAACAAAATTAACTTGTAACAAAGTATATCATTTTGATATAGATTATTTCTAGAAAACAAGTTGCTTCTCATTCAAATTTTCTTACACATCTCTAAGTTTTTCTATCAGCTTAAGATTACATGCATAACTATCATACATACCGAGAAAATATATATTTTATAGTTATTATCTGTATATACTCTTACTTTATGTTCTGTAATTTTTTTTGCCAATAATAAAATTGTAAGTTTTCCTTGGATCTGCCTCTTTTTTCAGCATTAATTAATTATAATAATGTTGCAACATTGACCTTTTTACTGTGACTGTTTATCTTATTAAAGTACATCCTTTAGAATTCCTTTAACAGGTGTTGGTAGCTGGAAATTTCTTTGAGTCTTAATTTGCCTGATAATATATTATTTTATTCTTATTTTGAAAGATAACTTCCATGCATTTAAAATTCAAAATGCATGATTATTTCTCTCACTATTTTAAAAATCTTGTTTCAGGGTCTTCTGGCTGAAATTGATGCCATTGAGAGGTCAACCCCAGTGTTATGATCATTTCATTTTAGTTGCTATGCTGTTTCTTACTTGCTCATTTTGGTTTCTCGAGCTTTGCCAAAATTATTAAAGCATTTCTATTTTCTTTATTTTTATTAATATTTTAGGTTTCCAGAATGTGGAATTTGGTATTTTTCAGAAAGTTCACAAGCATTTTCTTTTCAAATACTACTCCTTCTTCGTTCTTTCTTTAATGTAATTATCGTCCTTTAGAGCTCTAAGTGAACATATATCAGATCTTTTCCCTTTATCTTCCATATTTCTTAAGTTGTATGTGACATATTCCTTTCTTGATGTGTGCTGTATGGTACATATTTTCTTCAGATCTATTTTAAAGTAATGTAGGTCCATTAATTAATCATTTTTAATAATCTATACTTTAGAATGCATATGAATATTCTCTTTCCTTTATTCTTTTTATCTCCTCTAAACTAAAAAGAGCCAGTACCTGTAAATGTATAGATGGATGGTTGCTGTTAAATTCCTCACAATTTCTTATTGTTATGAGAAAATCCTTTTAAATCTTCTACTAAAGTGATTTAATGAAATAATCCACTAATTCTGTGCGAATAGTCCAATTCTTTCTGATTGCATAATTATTTTACTTATAGATATTATATTTTTCACATTTATTTGCCATTTTGTATAATTTTTGTTTCTAGCTTATGTTTTACTTCTTAATATAGAAATTATATAGTAAATATTTTATGTTCTGTTGCTGATAATTCTAATATCTGAAATCAGTGCTGATCTGATTCAGATACCTGATTTCTTCTGCAGTCTTTCTCTCATGGTTCATTATTTTGAGAATTCTATTAACCTATGTTCTAGGTATTTTTCCTTGGGAAACCTTTAAGGGCTGTTCAGAGCTGTGACAGGATTTGCATTTGCTTCTCCCAATCACTGGGGTAATTTTATCTCAGATCACCAGAGTTTGAACACTATGACCTAAACTGCACAGGTAGTGTGAATATTCTATTTAATTTCACATGATGGCTAAATTGTGCTTATGAATATTCAAAGATTGTGTGTATGTATGTGTGTCATACATTAGCAACAAATTCAAGACAAATTTCCTCATTGAGCACTTCTGGGGAGTAGAATCAAGAAGTCAGTCACCTTTGCACTGTAAGTGTTCTCGTCTAAGGTTAGATTAATGGAAAAGTAATTCATTAGACTCCTGTTGCTGGAGAAGGGACTTAAACTTCAGCTTCTGTCTCTATCCATTCAGTCATCAAAAAAGTGACTCATGTTAACAAGTCTTTCCCTGTTACCCTGAGGGTGGAGATGCCTTGGGTTTGCGCTTTGATTTTGGCTTCTGGGATTCTGTATTTGTAGGTCAGTGATTAACTGAAACCCCTTTATTTTTTTTTTTAACTTATTTCCAATTCCTAAATTCATTTTCCCCTCAATGGAGTGGTTATTTTAGTATATTAATCCACCATAATGTGTATGGGAATCCAACATCTTTTTAAAATGTTTTTGTGAAGGCAGTCATTAATCATTTTTATGATCTTATCTTTGGAGTGCATATGGATCTCCCTTTTACTTATTTATTTATGTCTTCTGGAATAATAAGAGCTTTAGACTGAGAAAGTGCTTACAAATGGACAAGGTGTATGGGTACTCTTAATTTCAGCCAGTAGTCAAATTTTCAGATTTTAGCAAGCATTCCACTGTAATTTGTTGGATTTAGGAATTTAGAGGTTTTCCTACTTCCTCTACTTGCTTCTTATTCTTAATTCAACATAGATTGAAAGTTACTTATCTTCATATTCATTAAAACATTTTTTTTACCAAGTGAATATTAAATATAAAGGACTTTCAAGAGTTTCATGGGCTTCTCTTCTAAATCAATGAATCTATGTATTAATGGGATATTTACACAACTTGGCCTACTATCCTGGGTGAAAGAGGAGGTAACCAATGATATCCTATCTCAAAAGAATACCATATTGGACAAATAATCCAAGATTTTAGTTTGAGATGACTAAGTATTTTTGTTGTCTCTGATTTGAAAATTGGCTCCATAGTTATGATTATAGATGGGTCAATATTATTAATAGTTTTCATATTTAGAAAAGTTTTCCTGCTTTTATTTTCTTCATTGGAACTTGGGTGGGAAGATATAAATGATTAAATTATGCTCACATTGTTAAACTCAGTTAGAGGTTACAATTGCATATTTAGATTATAAAGTTATCACTACGTCATTTGCTTCTCTCTTCAAAATGATATGTTCTCATATCAAATCTTTGTAAAGGAGCCTTGGAAATAACTATGAAATATTTCTAGTATTTTTCCCCCCACCCCACTGTCTTGCCTAGTCACCAGCTTTTTACTTCCATATTTTCCATCCTAAATATCAAAGCATCAATTGTATGATAATATCTAAAGCTTTGAGACTATGGAACTTAATAAAATACGTATCAAAATAATTGCATTTTATTATTTGGATCTTTTCAAGGATGGGGGATGAAAATGAATTCAGGGCACAGTTATCTGGCGAAGTGTATTAAAGCAAAGTTGGGTGTTCTTCTGCTCTTCCATACAAGGTGAATTAGTCACAGACCTCTGATGAATCAAAGCTCCTTTTGATCTGCAAGATATTAGCAAAGGCATAAGGGTAAGAGTGCATTTGAACAAACATGTAGTTGTCAAGCGTTTATTCTGGTGATTACAACAGATTGACATGAAGTTCTTTGAGATTCTGCTCTGCTTGCCTTTTGTAAATGTAGAGTACTTCAGGTTGTGGCAAATGTCTATTGCATAAATAAAGTGATAGATGAGGGCAGGAGGTTATTGACAGGTGAGGATAGTTATTCTGTGACATAATCTTCTTGGAAATAACTATTAAATTATAGAAATGATGCTCCAGTCATATTTATTTCAAATGTGATCTACTCATGGTCAAAACTGTTTCAGTTAACTGAGATCTTGAGACAAAAATAATAATAAAATCAAACATTTTAATGACATATAATGTTATGATTGGTTCTTATTGTATCTTTACACCTGGGATCCTTCTAAATTTGATGATCTGGTACTAAAATGTGAAATTGTGCTATAGAGAAATACCTTAGTGAATTGTCCTTGCCCCAATTCTCTTGTTGGAAATTATCTTCTAGGGATGCCTGAGTGGCTCAGTGGTTGAGTGTCTGCCTTCGGCTCAGGGCGTTATCCCAGAATCTGGAATCGAGTCCCACATTAGGCTCCTTGCGGGGAACTTGCTTCTCCCTCTGCCTATGTCTCTGCCTCTCTCTGTGTGTCTCTCATGAATAAATAAATAAAATATTTTAAAAATATATCTTCTAGTTTTGCTTTCTTCTCCTTTATCTTTTATTAAAGCCACTGTAAATAATCAAAACCAAAATCAATCAAAACCCATCCTTTAGCAATGCATTATCTGTACACTCTTTCTTTTTTCATTGACTCCCAAAGCACCAATATAGATCCAATCCCCAAGAAAACAGGAGCTTTACTTCCAAGATACTTTAACTTTCTTTTCTTCACAGAACCATGTTTTGTTCTCATGAATTCATTGGTTTAATCTACTTGGTACCACACACATGCATTTTTAATTGGATCAACTTACAAGTCATCAAACAAAGGTCATTCTTCCTACACAGGAAAGCAAACTGTCTCTCCCTTACAGCTCACTCCAAGACTCATTTAAATTAGTTCATTCCATATTTCTTCCAGCTGACTATTTGCAATATCAAAGCCAGGCATTGTTTTCTTATATAAAGCTTCACTGAGAGAAATTGCCCATACTACTTACTGAAGGAGTTGGCCAGATAGGACATGATTTGTCTGAGTTATCCTATCCCCAATAACCACAAATGACTGTTCCAGGAATGAGACATGCCACCAAAAAGTGGGCTTAATACCAAACATATTATTTTTCCTGCAAATTTGAACATGAAAATTAAGTCTGTTAAGTAACCCTGGGGCTTAAGCTTTGATATTAGAGACTCAGTGAGATAGGTTCATGCTGATTCCTATGCTATCCAGAATAATGGTCTTCAATGAATGGAGCAGAAATAATGGGAAATGAATCACATGAATCATATGAAAAATAGTGCCAAGACCATGGTTGTATGTAATCCTGTTCTTATGAAATGGAATTCCATTTGTTTTCTTTTTGTGAGCTGATTTAAATCCATTTCTCTTTTAAGTAGCTTAAAATTCACTAGAAAATCTTCCATGGCTATACTTACTTACTCTTTATCTTTTATTTTTCAGCTTTGGAATTTTCTACTATTTCAGTAAATAGCTGATTAAAATTCTCATTTTGTTTGGCGCTTGTTTCAGTTTTGTTGTTTTAAATGCAATATATATTTATGGTTTTCCTCTTTAGATAGAAGTTTCATAAGAACAGGAACCATATTCTCTCATCCTCCATTCATAAAGAACAAAAGAGAATCCATTTCTTTAAGGTTGTCACTTGCAACTATATTGTCATATTTAAGGGTTTGTATGAAAACACCATTTCCAATTTAATCTGTTACCTTGCTAAGATAAGAAGGAAGTATTTTACTCTCAGCCATATGTCTAAAATACATGAAAAAAATAATACAACCTCATAGAGAAGAAACATCTATTTTCACCTGAATGTATTAGAAAATATATTTTACCATATGTGAGGGGTATAGTTTGTAGTTATCTATGTATTTCTCTTGCAGATGACAGTATCTGTCCTCATAGGACATGATTCAATTTGCAAGAGACACTTAAAATGAGATTACAGGATCACAAATGTAAAAGTAGTACCCAGTGAGAGAAAACTAGAGTGATACTTTTTGTATTTCCCTCTAAGGAAGCATCCCCACAATGGGACAGGAGAAGCATATAATAGAAGAGCACATCAGGTGAACCACTTGCATGAGTGCTATTTTGCATTCTGAAATCTCATTTTGACTTCACTGTCCTTACAATTTGTTAGGTGAACTATAATAAAGCCCCCAAATGGCATATGTCACCTTTGATGCATGCTGAATTTTACATAATATAGAAATAACGTATGATCCTACAGGGTAATAGATAGCTCGGCAAGAGAATTATGATATGCATGAAACTCCTAAAATGAAGTTGTCTATCCTGTTAGGAGGTGTTGAGTCAGACATCCACTTCTCAAATATTACTGAGAGAAATGTCAAACTGCACAATGTTAAATTAAGTCTTATATTGACTAAAACTGAATGAGAAATCAAAGTAAAACTAATAAATTTGGGTTTTAAATAGTTTTGCAAAGGTTGAGAAAAGTCACTTTTTTAGTGAACTTTTGTATTTTTTTAAAGATTATTTTATAGCGAGAGAGTGTGTGAACGGGCGGAATGGCAGGAGGGAGAGAGAGAGAGAGAGAGAGAGAGAGAAGTTTCCCTGTTGAGCACAGAGCCTGAGGTAGGACTCGATCTCTCTCGACTTTGAGATCATGACCTGAACCAAAACCAAGAGTTGGGTGCTCAACTGACTAGGTCATGCAAGTATCCCAAACTTTTGTATTTTTATTACCAAAAAGAGAAAGATAAGTGAGTCAAATATTGCATTCCTGAAGAAAATCAGACATTGAAAGAAAATAGTAATAGTAAATAGTTAAATATAAAGTAAAATTTCAAAGATATACGTAAATATTTTAAAAATCAATTTAAATTGAAAAAAGAAAATAATCAGTGCTAAGATCATAAGATGATTTGCTATGATGTACAATTTGTAAAGGTATATATTTTGGTCCTTTTTTTTCTTAAAGATTTATTTATTTATTCATTCATTCATTCATTCATTCATTCGTGAGAGATATACAGAGAGAGACAGAGACACAGGCAAGGGAGAAGCAGGATCCTCACAGAGAGCCTGATGTGGAACTCAAACCTAGGACTCTGGGATCATGCCCTGGGCCAAAGGCAGATCTTCAACCACTGAGCCACCCAGGCATCCCAGTCTTTTATGTCTGTAAGTTTGTTTAAAACATCATCAATTTAAATAAATAGGCACTTTTTCTGTTTGAAAGGGTAATATGCATTTTAGCCAAATATTGTGATTATGAAAAACACCCCTGATAGTTATCTGTAAATTAAAATCATAGAGAAATTCCCCTTAATGTCCCCTTAATTCCCCTTTCTTTAATGTAATGTAAAGAAATTCCCCTCCTACCCCAGAAGCTGATTTATTTTTTCCTAGTGGTCTCATGTAAAATTCAATACCTTTTTTTGTTCTTGTTTTTGATGTCTCCTTTTTTTTTTTTATCACTGTAAAGTATATAACATGGATATCTCTTCTGTAGAAGTTTGAAATGAAATCCACCCAGAGTATTTCAGGACACTTGTTGGCAACAGCCTTAGGATCTCAAGAATCTCTCAGAATCTTCCAGGAATCATTTGGCTCTTTGGGAAGAACATTACTACATTACATTCCACATAACAGGTGGGCAGTGAAAATTGCCATGTTTTGTCAAGGGGAGACAGACTGAAGTAAATTTACTTTCTTGTCTAATATAAAACAGATGCCATTTCTAGGATTTTTCTAGACATACAAGGAAGAAATGAGGTAACTATAATGTATTCTGGTATTAAAGAAGAGAGGTGGGCAGCCCCGGTGGTCCAGTGATTTAGCACCACCTTCAGCCCAGGGTGTGATCCTAGAGACCCGGGATCAAGTCCCACATCGGGCTCCCCGCATGGAGCCTGCTTCTCCCTCAGCCTGTATCTCTGTCTTTGTCTCTGTCTCTGTCTCTGTCTCTCTATCTGTGTTTCGGTCATGAATAAATAAATAAAATCTTTAAAAAAAAAAGAAGAGAGGTAAAGATGAGGTTAGATTCAAAGCACATGGTTTGAAGTGAGGTTTCTTTGATCTTTACACACCATGACTATGTTAAAATGCCATCAACATCTTGGCTGACATCTGAACACTGGCAGGAGGAAAATTAATATAGAATGAGTACAATGTCCAGGATTTAAGGACTGTGTATTTAATGAAGCAAGAAATCTACTTCTTAAAGCTCATCTGCTAGTAAAGTAGATTACTAAAGTAGCCAGTCAAAAAGTATAAAAAGGGAATAGTATCACATGTACTTGCAGCTGGAGTTAGTAAGGTTATTTTGTTCAATTTGACAATACCTCCAACAGACATACCTACTAGCTCCAAGTTCACTCAATTCAAAGAAGAGAATTTGATATCCTAAAATAGAAGAGAGAAAGGTTTGAATGCAGAGAATATCACAGGAGCAAAACGACTTCTCTAATTTCCAACCACATGCATGAGGAGCCCTATCTCTAAATACCAATAAATGTTTCATTTCTTCCTTGACTGAAACATAAGCCAAATTAAAAGACTGGCAAGCTATCTCTCCCCTCTTTCCCAAAAGGGAGAATAAAAAAGCATGTAAATATTTTATAATTGTGCATGTAGTACAGCAAATGAATGCCTATTCCATTATAATTGTTGATAATTTTTATTCTTTCAATTAATTTACAGGACCTGTATGAACCAAATGGATACAGCTGCTTGTCTGTCTACACAGAGGGTAGAATGATAGGCCATAAAGGGTTAAAAGTAACAATATAAACAACTAGCTTGACTTCCACTATTAATCGGACAACAGCTAAACCAAAAAGATGTGCCCTTTCCAATTTAGGCATGATGTTCTCTAGACAGTGAGAGTGACTCTGAAGCATAAAAAGTCGTTAACCTTCCTGGCATGATGCTGTAAAAGGTGTCTTCTTATATCTATCTACTTCCACAATCATTTGGATCAAAGAAAGGTGCCACTGGTCTGGTTTTCTCTTGTGACTCAGACTTCCATTTCAGGGGAAGTAGCAAAGTGTTGCTTATTTTGAATCAATTAATCGTTTTGCCTGTTACTGTAGAGCTGTGCTGTTGCTGCACTCTGAGGAAAAGGAACTTGGAGAAGTAGTTTCAGACAGTTCCCCTTTTTGGGTTACAGCAATTATTGCTTTCACTAAGTAACACTTCCAGATTCTAAGTAGTTTCTTTCCTCATAAAAATGATAGCATCTCAAAAATATTAGGAAAGAGATGTTGTAGGAGTATATATTATGTATGAAACTAATGAGGCAGAGAAGGTAGCATTGGTTGACTGTCTGACCAAGAACAAAATTAAAATTTGAGCAAGCACTATTGAGAATAACAGATAAAATACTAGAGTCATTTTTTACTGATACTGTAATATTATTGTCAGAGTGAATAATTAAATTTCTACACCAGACTTTAAGACATGGATACTTCACTATTGGTTTGCCTCAGAGAAGGGGAAAAAGTAATAGGTGAAATTCTAAAAAAGTAGCTCAAAAACAGCCTTAAGTTGACTTCTTATTGGTTGTTAAATGAGGTCCCTTCACCACGTCTGTTTTAGAATGGACAGATTTGTTATATTCTTGGCTATGAGTACAACAGAAAGCACTTAGGACAGTGAACAAGAGGGCAGTATAAAAAAAGGAATAGTATCACATGTACTTGCAGCTGGAGTTAGTAATTTATTTTGTTCAATTTGACTTTTTATTTAACCTCAGCTTGAGGTTTTAGAGATTTTATAATTGCCAAATCATATATTAAGACTGAAGAACTTAAAACAATATTTTCAATGAATAAAATAAGAAGCAATGTTGACATAATTTTCTCACTGCCAAAGTTAGCAGTAGCCTGCTCTAAAGATTCATAATGGAACATAGCAACAAGTAATCAAGGCTAACCCAGGGCTCAGGTTGTGGAGGTGGAACATTTGATAACAGCAAAGACGTTGAGATGAAACAGGCTGGTTGAGGGGAATCTTAAAGAGAAATTTTAATGGACCTCAGATCTAGGTACTCAAGATTTATTTTTTATAAAAAAGGCAGGAATATATTTCTGGGGCAAATAACAAAGCCATACACGTTGCCCTGTTTGTCACTTACCAGATTGGTAAAAGTCGAAATGTGTTATGAATAGAATACTAGTGTCGTGGGATGACACTTTAATACAGGATTGGTGGAAATGTAAAGTTTTAAGACACCGTAATGACAATTGAAATGCTTGTTGACAATTTAAAATGTACACACTATTTTTCAAAACAATACAGATCCTTGGAAATTTTTCCCAAAAATATCTTTATATGCAGTAAAGCACAAGTGTAAATGTAATCATTAAAATTGTATTAGAGATTGGAAAAAAATGTAAATGTTGAACAACATAAAACATGTTAAATAATATGAACTCATATCACAGTAAGCAGTCATTTTATATATTTATTTATTTCAGCCCTTTTTTTTAAAGATTTTTATTTATTTATTTATGAGACACACAGAGAGAGGCAGAGACATAAGCCGAGGGAGGAGCAGGCTCCCTGTGGGGAACCCAATGCAGGACTTGATCCCAGGACCCCAGGTTCACAACCTGAGCCAAGAGAAGGGAATTTTAAAGAATAGGACAGATCTAGATTGCTTATCAAAACTCCAGGATAGGGGCCCTGGCTGGCTGGGTCAGTTAAATCTCCAACTCTTGGTTGGTTTTAGCTAGCTCAGATCATGATCTCAGGGTTGTGAAATTGATACCTGCCTGGGGCTCTGTGCTCAGCCCAGGGTTTGCTGGAGATTCTCTCCATCTGCCCCTCCCCATGGTTGTGTGCTCTAAATCAATCAATCAATCAACCAATCTTAAAAAAAAGAACCTTCCATGACATATAGTTGAATAAGAAGAATCCAACTGCTAAAGAAGATATAGACATGCTATGGTTTGCAAAATTTTTGGCCCTTAACAGTTCTTCTTGTCTGATCAAGACACAGTGAGAACAATAGGGATATTCACCAAAAAAGCAGAGCAGATAGATAAAAAATGTTGGACTTCCTAATGACGTCATTAAACCTCTGTTTTTGCTTCAACATTTTCATCAGATAAAAAATGCAATTCCCTTTGCCTAAACTCTCCTATCAGCAAGATTTTTTTTTTAAAAAGATCTTCCAGCTGAAGCACATATTTATCATAGTTTTATTGTTAGTAATGATGGATTGGAAATGGTAAAATAATATAGGAAGTTGATAACATAATTCCCTTATATTCCCTCAAGAGAATATGAAAAGAATAATAATAACTAAATGTTTATATTCTCATAAGGAATATGAAAATATATTTAGTATTTGTTATATAGTATATAAAATTGACATACACTTATATTCCATTATATATTTTTAAGGAATATACATATATATTTCCTTAAAGAGAATGGAATAGGTTAAGATTAAAGAAAGAGGGAAGACTGTTTCTATGAATAGCTTTGAAATATTTTAAATTCTATGAAGTTTTACCTAAATCTTATAATTATGGATTATAGAGTATACATTTTTTACATCAGTGGTTTCAAAGTTTTTATTAGTGCTTTTATGTTGAGTAGTAAGAAATCCACCAAAACTTAATCTTCTTCATGATCAGAAATAGACTTCTTACAATTTTCTGAAAGAAAATGACTATTATGTCTTAAGATGGTGTGTTGGCTACAATTTTTGTTATTTTATTCAGATTTTAACTATATTATTTCTGTTTCAACACTTAAGATGTACACAGATTTAGGTTCTGGTAGAAGCTTTCACCAGGATTATATATTAGCTCATAGGATTAAATATAGAGCTGACATAAGAATGTGCTGTAGGGATTAAGATATTATATACACATATATTTCAATTTTTCCACATATATTTTACAAATATAATGGTTGGGATCATAAGGACATAATTTACCACAGTAAAGTTTCTAAGAAATATATCTTAACAATTGGGGCAGCCACAGCATAATTTCCTTGCAGGCAGACAGTTTGGTTGTGAGACAAGTAATCCCCTGGGTAATCAGAATTGCAAAAGGCACTGATGATCATTTAGATAAAATAGTAAAATGCCGGAAATAAATCTGGGTGAGATGTCCAGCCCATGTCACACAAACAGCACAGACGTGAATTAAAAACAGATTTATTTAGAAACCTGCAGGAAAGGAGAAATATTCCATCAGTAGAATGAGTGCAGAAAATATGTCATCTACCCTTTGATATAATTCTGATCTTTAAACAGAAAAATACTTCAAAAGTAAAGTTAGTAATACTAAATGCTATGTCAAATGATACAAAATAAGACTTCAAACTCTGGAAGATAAATCATCAATAATGCCGCTTCACAACAACTGTTCAAAAAAAGGACTTGCATATTTTTAGCCTGAATTTGAAGGAAGCAGAACCTTTGAGGATTGGGCTTTGAGGACAGCACCTAACCTCCAGTCTCAACAATAGAGAGAAATATTAAACCAGGGGAATCTTTTGTTGATTGTGCAGGATTAAAGAAGACTATCATTTGTTATCATAAACTTTGTCAGATACGGTGCTGGAACACAGATAAGTAATTCAATAATGGCTCAGAAATCACTTCTTGATAAAGTAGTTTGGGGAATACAAAAAGATTTGTATCTATATTCCATGATTTGGGAGTGTGTGGAGAGAGTTAAGAGTGAACTCAGAAAGCATTTCATACCAAGTTCCACATTGCACTTGTAGTAGAAGAGAATTAAGCAGTAACAGATATGGGAAGGTGGCCCTGAGCATGGTGGCTTTAACAAACAAAAGACAGAAAAACAAAACAAAATTGTTAAAAACAAATACCTCTTTTTGGAATTACTGAAGAACCCAGATGTTTCCCAAATTACCCAGGGTGCTAAATAGCCAAAAACAAACAAAAACAACAACAACAAAAAAACACCCCACGAAAAACCAAACTTATGTAAATAATTATTTCAGCTATAGAGTTAGAAGAAATGCATGAAAAGTATTCCAAAGAACAGAGAAAACATAAAAATAATATTATTTCACAGTGTTAGGATAGTACACAAATTAGGAAGATTGCTTAAGCATTAATAATAGTACAAAAACAACACCTGGAACAAAAAAGAAAGTGAGATCTTTGGAAAGATTCTATAACTCAACTAAGAAGAAAAACACAGAATTTATTAAGTCAAGAGCCTAAATTAAAACAGATATTAGATTTACAAACTTTAAAATATATTTCCGTTAGTAAATGGTTTCAAATTATTGAAAGACTTAAGAAATAAAAGGTGAAGGTAAGAATTGAGTTGAAAGTAATTTTGATATGCAGGATTGATGTAGCTTAAGTCAATAATTTTAATTGTATTATCTATTCTCTGTATTATTTTTAATGTTTTGCCAAATTGATCTGTGATGAAATGAGAGAGACAGATTAAATATTCCAATGCTAACATGTACTGTCAATTTTTCTTTGTATGTATAACTGGATGTTAAGTTACTGGATTTATAAATGCTGATGATAAATCCTTAACTTTGCATCTTATCTTTCATCAATGCAGAGAATATAATCCTTTGACCTTTCAATTACATAAGATCTTTTCTTTAATGGCCACCTATTATAAAAATATTTGAACAGATTTCAAAAAGATCATAGAAATTACAGGTCATGCTGCTGGGTAACAGTTCAATAAAGCTGGATATTAAACAGAAAATAAATAGATTATGACTGCTTAGAATTAAAAAAATATATTAATATACCTTGAGTTAAAGAAAATATTAAAATTCCAGTTGTAGACCATTTTGAAATTAAGTATTATAAATATAAATTTTATTAAAATAATAATAGTTGCATAAATTATATGGAATGCAGCCAAAACTATATCCATAGAATGATTAAATAGTTTACCTTTAAATAGGAAATATAAATAGTATAAAAGTGCAATACAAGGGCATCTGTATTGTTATTTAAGTGTCTACCTTCAGCTCAGGTCGTGGTCTCAGAGCCCTGGAATCAAGTCCTGTATCAAATCCCCTCCTCAGTGAGGAGTCTGCTTCTTCTCTGCCTCTGCCTTTACTCCCCTTCCCGTTTGTTCTCTCTCTAATAAATAAAATATTTTTTTTTAAAGTGCAATACAATTGTTAAAGGAACACAACATCAAAAGAATCTAAGAAAATCAAAAGGAAGAAACAGTAAAATGAAAACAGTTTAGTTGATAAATATCTTCTAGAATGTTCTTTAAAAAATGATCAAAATGAATAAAACAGCAGTTGGCATAGGGAATGGTAAGGTGAGAACATCTTGTTTAAAAAATAAACATACTTCTGCATGTCAACACATTTGAAGACATTTTAAATATGTAATTTCCAGAAAAGCATACATGAACAAATGTGATTAAAGGATTTAGAAAATCTACATAGAAGATTCTTCATGAATTAATGTTTTGGTGTTGCCAAATAATTTTAAAAAAGAAAAGTGCCTATGGGCTTACATATTCTATTTGAAATTTAAAAATCCTAAGGAAAATTAATCAAAATATTTTAATCTATCTATGATAAATATTGGACATTGTGAAAAGCTTATTAAAAATGAAGGTTATACAATGAGATACCGCCTCACACCAGTGAGAATGGGGAAAATTAACAAGGCAGGAAACAACAAATGTTGGAGAGGATGCGGAGAAAAGGGAACCCTCTTGCACTGTTGGTGGGAATGTGAACTGGTGCAGCCACTCTGGAAAACTGTGTGGAGGTTCCTCAAACAGTTAAAAATATACCTGCCCTACGACCCAGCAATTGCACTGTTGGGGATTTACCCCAAAGAGACAAATGCAATGAAACGCCGGGACACCTGCACCCCGATGTTTATAGCAGCAAAGGCCACGATAGCCAAACTGTGGAAGGAGCCTCGGTGTCCAACGAAAGATGAATGGATAAAGAAGATGTGGTTTATGTATACAATGGAATATTCCTCAGCCATTAGAAACGACAAATACCCATTTGTTTCGACATGGATGGAACTGGAGGGTATTATGCTGAGTGAAGTAAGCCAGTCGGAGAAGGACAAACATTATATGTTCTCATTCATTTGGGGAATATAAATAATAGTGAAAGGGAATATAAGGGAAGAGAGAAGAAATGTGTGGGAAATATCAGAAAGGGAGACAGAACGTAAAGACTCCTAACTCTGGGAAACGAACTAGGGGTGTTGGAAGGGGAGGAGGGCGGGGGGTGGGAGTGAATGGGTGACGGGCACTGGGGGTTATTCTGTATGTTAGTAAATTGAACACCAATAAAAAATAAATTTAAAAAAAAATGAAGGTTATCAGAAAATACTGAGTATTAATGTAGTTTAAATAAGATTACTCAAAAGATAACATTACAACAATGAAGTGCTTGAATAATACATTATAAAATATTAGATGTTATTTCAGAAATAAAGCATGGTTCGAAGTTGAGTAATAATATTTATCATGCCATTCATTAAAAGGAAAAACTATTAAAACTCATAGAGTCATGAAAGTAGAATAACATGATGTCATTAACATTAATGGGATATAATTACTATGTATTTATTTGGAAACTGTGTGACTATATGTTGTTAAATGACGGCCTAGAGATTTGTATAAACTTGATTGTATATTAAAAAGCAGTTTTAAAACTATGTATGTGATGCGATACCACTTTAGATATGTATTATATGTAGACATGCTTTATTGGCTAACAGGAGTAAAAATAATATTCTAAGCATACTGAAATAAAGAGATGAAATAATTTTATAGTAAATAAGGCATGCTTGAGTAAAATATAAAGCTGTATGCCAAACAGCCCTGCTTTTCAAAGAGAAATTACTGTTTGGTCACTATATGCAAGAGAAATAGAAGGTGTTTTGGGTTTATACCATATGCCCCTTTACCTCTTGTTAAAATCCCAGCTTCTCCTCATTGACCATAGGCATCTACCACTACTAAGATCTCTTAGTCCATGTAATGACCAAAGTGAAAAAAATCACACTGAAGCTTCAAGAAGATTTTATCATTGTGAATACTTAAGATGGGGATAATTTGTGTGTATATATATATATATATATATATATACACATATATATATAAATACATATATATATGCACACACAATATATATACACACATATATGCATACACACATATATAGTCACAATATGTATACCACTACTTATGTGATATATATTATATGTATATATCATACACACATATAATACTAATGTTATATGCCAATTTTTGTATATATACTTAATATATAATATATAAATATAAACATAATAATGTCAATTATATATCAAATATCAGCATATATTATATTTGTAGGTATTTACATATACTAATGTTAATAAAAAAAATCTTTGGATTCAATGCTAGAAAGATGTGTAAGCTTCATCTGTTTATGCTTTCCTGAATTTTTAACTTGTTTGTGCATTTAGTGATTTCATAATTTAGGGAAACACCACATTTAAAAACGTAGAAGTTTAAAAACATGAGTAAAATAAATCCAGGTCAGGGGCCCCTGGGCAGTGCAGTTAGTTAAGGGTTGTTCTCTTAGATTTAGCTCAGGTTATGATGTCAGGGTCATGAAATCAAGCCCTGATGCAGGCTCTGAGCTCAACAGAGTCTGCTTGAGATTCTCTATCCCTTTCCCTCTGTCTCTCCTGCTTTTGCTCTCTCTTTCTCTCCCTCAAATAAATAAATACATTTTTACAAAAATTAATTTGGGCTATTGAAAAAAGATACATTATAGACAAAACGCTATAATTTATAAATACAAAATACAGTGCAATACATAATACAATAATAAAGTTTCCATATAAGTGAGGCAAAGATATCATTAGAATGGACTAGAATGTGTGAATGACTGGTATATTGAATTTCCACAAACTAGAAGTAGTTAGAAACATTGAAAGAATCAGAGCAACAAAGGAACACAGGTGAAAGTGATCTGATAAGAAATGGAAATGATAGACTCTGCTAATATTACAAAGAAAGAGATATGTTGCAGACAAGTTTAAATATAAAAAGAAAAAACTGTCCAAAGTTACAAAGGGCAGAAACATAGCTATACTTGAGAACATCTTGAGATAATTGTTGTATTTTGTATTGAGTGTCTCCATCTATGTGCACAAGAAAGGAATGTAAACTGAAACATTTAAACTTCATTATTTTTAAATACTTTTTTTTTTTTTGAAAGAGAGAGAGAGAGTAGAGGGGCATAGGGAGAGGGAGAAAGAGAAGAGAGAGAACCTTAAGCAGGCTCCACTCCCAGTTGCAGGGCCTGTTGCAGGACACGATCTGGGGACACTGAGATCATGACCTGAACCAAAATCAAGAGTCTGACACTTAACTAAATGAGACAGCCAGGCCTCCTACATACCTTCTTAATCTAGTGGATACATTATAATGCAAAAATGTATTCATTAGAGATTGATAACAATACAGTTTGCCTGTATGTATGTTTTATCTTGTATATACATGTCCAAATTCGGTTAATGTGAATAGTAAGAAAATCCACATTTTCTTTTATTATTTTTTATATATTTTATTTTATTTTTAAAAGATTTTATTTGTTTGAGAGAGAGAGTGGACATGAACAGTGGGAAGAGGAAGAGGCTAGAAGCAGACTCCCCACTCAGCAGGAAATCTGATTCCGGGCTCCATCCCAGGACCTTGAGATCATGACCTGAGATGAGGGCAGATGTGTAACCAGCTGAGCCACCAGGCAGTCCATTCTGTCCATTTTAAAGAAGAAATAATTTCAAAGTGTTTAATAAACTAGGTAAGTACTGTGTTTAGTTTTCTCTAGAAAAGAAGAGATATTGGGTAGCAATTTTCTATTTTTCCTGATATATATTCAGCTTGTTATGAATCAATAATTTGATGTAAACTTCATGACTTATTTTCTAGATCATATATGTAATTCAATAAAGAGAATGATGTAAATAATACTATTAATATATTAATTTATTTCATTAAGATATTAATAAAATCATTAATGTTAACTATGTGCCAGGCACTGTTCTTACAGTTTTATCTGTAATAACTCATTTAATCTTTCCTAACCCTAGTATTTAGGCATATTATTATCCATATTTGCAGAAACTTAGTCTTGTGTGGATGATATACATTTCCAAAGATTGTCTAGCCACTTATCAGATTGTCTAGCTGATATTCTAACCTAGGAGGCATGGCCCCAGAATTGGTGCTCTTAAACATCAAGTTATACTACCTGTTAATGGGTAAAACGTATTTCATCAATATCAATGTACAAATTCCATTTTATATTCCCAAATAGCTTCTATTGCTTGAAGTGGCTTTATACAAATATGAATTATATCTGTTTAGTAGACTCCGGCCAAATATAATTATCTTCCAGTGTTATCTTTTTCCAACAAAGAACACGTCTACTTAAAAAAAAATCAAAATCTCTCTCTCCACTTATAATATCAGAATGTCTTTTGGATCATGGCTTTGAACAAACCATGAAGAAATCATCTCATTTCCATTTTCTGAGCTGCTAATTACATGCCGCACATTAAATCAAGTCCACTTGGGGAAAGACCACTTAATTAATTAATTTAATTAGCAGTAAGCCAGATGAGAGGATATGGTTATCATATGATAATCACTCCTTTGGGATATTTTTCTGGCACACTGTGTTCCATATTTGAGTGGTAAAAGAATAGACACTCTTTATTAATTTTATTAAGCTGCACCTACATGAACTCCTGAACACAAATCATGGGATAATGTATTTTTACTTAGTATTCAGAAAAAAAGAATTATTATAGACTCTTAAAATACAGGGTTCTTGGTGGCTCAGTTGGTTAAGTATCTGTCTTTGGCTCTGGTCATGATCCTAGGGTCCGGAGATTGAGCCTTGCAGTGGGCTTTCTGTTCAAGAGGAGAGTCTGCTTCTCCCTTTCCCTTTGCTTGCTGCTCTGCCTACCTGTGCTCGCTCTCTTTCTGTGTCAAATAAATAAGCATAATCTTTAAAAAATCTCAAAATATTTAAGAGCCTTTTATTTTGGTATTTGTGATTGGGGGTTACTGATAAATATTGTAATTTGTTACCAGGAAATATTTGCAGACAGTTGAATGTACATTTTTATAGCTACTCAAGTTCCAATGTAGAGTTAATACTACTTGGAATGGATTTTAGATGTTCAACAAAATACTGAGGTTAAATTTTTATTGGTTTGTTACAAATTCAACTAAAAAGCAGTTCCTTATTACTTAGAAAATGGAAACTACAAAACAATCTTTTAAAACTGAATCTAGTCATGGGATTGGCTAATAAATTAGAGGTGCAGTAGCCCTCCCACTTATCAATGGTGGATACATTCTAAGTTCCCCAGGGTGCAAAAAACCACAAATAGTACCAAACCATATATATACTGTGTCTTTTTCTTTATGTATATATCTGTGATAAAGTTTAATTTATAAATAAGGAACAGTAAGAAATTTACAATAACTAATAAGAAAACAACAATTACAATATGCTATAATAAAATTTTTTGAATGTGGCTTCTCTCTCTAAAAATATTGTACTACACTCACTCTTCTTGTGATGGTGTGAGATGGCAAAGTATCAACATAATGAGATAAAGTGAGGTGAATGATGTAAGCAGAGATTATGACATAGGTTAGGCTACTATTGGCCTGAAAGTACATCAAAAGGAGAACCATCTGCTTCCAGATTTCACCTGATCAAAAGTAACAGAAACTGCAGAAAGTGAAACTGTAGATATCATTCATTCATTCATTTATGAGAGAGACAGAGAGAACACGAGCAGGTGGGAGGGGCAGGGCAGGGGCAGAGGGAGATTGAGAGAATTTTAAGCAGGCTCCACATCCAGCACAGAGCCTGTCACAGGGCTCAATGCTATGACCCTGAGATCATGACTGAGCTGAAACTAAACTTCTCATGCTTTACCAACTGAGCTGCCCCTATCTTTTAGATATATAGATAACTACATAGATTAATAATTACATTTTAATGTAGTAAAATATACATAATGTAAAACTTGTCATATTAACCATTTTAGGGATACAGTTTTGTGGAATTAAGTACATTCACATTGTCTTACAAACATCACTACCATCCATCTCCAGAATTTTTTTCCCCAAAATTGAAACTGTATACCCATTAAACACTAATTCTTCGCACTTTCTTCTCGCCAGTCCCTGATAATCACTATTCTGATGATGATTTGACTATTCTAGGTATCTTACATATATATGTGAAATAATGCAGTGTTTGTACTTTGGGGACTGGCTTATTTAACTTAGCATGATTGTCTTCAAAGTTTATACATGTTGCAGCATGTGTCAGAATTTTCTTCCTTTTTAATGCTGAATAATAATAAAAATGTTCTATTGTATGTGTAGATCACATTTTGTCCATCCATTCATTGAGGGGCAATTGGGTTGCTTTCTCCTTTTGTCTGTTATGAATAATGTTGCTATAAACATGGATGTACAAATAGCTGTCTGAGTGCCTGCTTTCACTACTGTTAGGTATACACGCAGAACTAGAATTGCAGGGATTAAGAAAATTCTGTATATTGAATTTTTGAGGTATTGCCATGTTTTCCATAGTAGCTGCTTTGTTTTATATTCTCAATGGAAATGCACATGGGTTCCAATTTCTCTACATCTTTGCCAACACTTCTTTATTGTTGTATTTTATTTTGTTTTATTTTATTTCAAATTAACCATCCTAATGGGTATGAAATGGTATCTCATTGTGGGTTTGATTTGCATTTCCCTAATGATTGGTAATGTTGAGCACCTTTTCATGTGCTTTTTGGCCATTTGTGTTTCTTTTTTTGAGAGATAGCTATTAAAGTTCTTTGCTTATTTTTATTTTTATCTTATTTTCCTTTCTTTATTTTTGTTAGGTTGATTTGTTGTCATTGAGTTGTAGAGGTTCTGATACATTCTGGATATCAAGACTTATTATCTTTATGATTTACAAATGTTTTTCTTCCAATTCCGTGGGTTGCCTTTAAACTCTGTGCATAGTGTTCTTTGATGCACATTTTATGTAGCCCAATTTATCCACTTTTTTCTTCTGTTGTCTGTGGTTTTGTTGTCACAGATCAAGAATCAATGCCAAATTCAATGACATGAAGGTTGTTCCCTGTGTTTTCTTCTAAGGGTTTTATAGTTTTAGTTCGTATACTTTGGTTTCTGGTCCATCTTCAAATTATGTTTTGTAAATCATGCATTGTAAGAATGCTACCTCATTCTTATGCGTGTGGATATCCAGTTTTCTCAACATTATCTGTTGAAAACATTATATTTTCCTATTTACCATTGTCAAGAATCATTTTGCCATAAACAGGAAAATTTATTTCCTGCTCTGTTGCATTTTATTTGTTTTCATATCTATTTTATGCCAGTATCACACTTTTGATTGCTATCACTGTAAAGTACATTTTGAAGTCAGGAAATGAGGTTCCCTAAGTTGGTTATTTTTCCATCTTTTATCTAATTGAATTTCCTTGATATTCCATGTGACTTTAAGACAAATTTTTATTTCTTGTAAAATATATCATTGGTACTTTGATGGGTATTACATTGGGTATGTAGATAACTTAGGGTAGTATTGACATCTTACAATATTGTCTTTCAATCTATGAATATGGCACCACTTTCTATTTGTGTATGTGATTGTGTGTCTTCTTTCATCTGTCTTAGCAAAACTTTTCAGTTTTCAATGTACCAGTCTTTTGCCTCATTGGTAACATTTTTTCCTAAGTGTTTTATTATATTTTTGATTTTATAAATAGAATTGTTTTCTTAATTTTCTTTTGGGATTTTTCATTGTTAGGATAAAAAAAATGCAAGTCATTTTTGAGTGTTGATTTTTATCCTCAAACTTTGCTGAGTTGTTTTATTAGTTCTAACAAATATGTGTGTATATGAACTCTTTTGGATTTTATTCATACACAATCATGTTGTCTGTGAACAGAGACTATTTTCTTTTCAATTTTAATGAATTATATTTCTTTTTCCTGACTAATTGCTCCACCTAGAATTCTACTACTATTAAATACAAATGAGAAAGTGGGAATCTTTGTTTTGTTTCTTTTTTAAAAAAAAATTTTTTTTTGATTTTTAAAAATATTTTATTTTATTCTATTTTATTTTATTTTATTATTATTTTAGAGAGCACACAAGCAGGGGTAGAGTAGAGGGGGGCAAAGAGAGGAGGAGGAGGAGGATGAAAGGGGAAAGAACCTCAAGTAGGCTCCTTGCTGAGCATGGAGCCCAACACAGGGCATGAACTTGAGCTAAATGACTTGAGCTAAAACCAAGTGGTGGACACTTAACCAACTAAGTCACCCAGGCACTCACTTTGTCTGGTTTCTGATCTTACAGGAAAAACTTTCACTTTTTCACCATAGACTATGTGTGTTTTTCCTATATAGATTTTATTATGTTGAGGTTATATTTTTCTAGTTTGTTGAGTTGTTTTGTCAATAAAGGGGTTAAATTGTGTCAAATGCTCTTTGTACATTAATTAAAATGATGATGTATCTTTCTTCATTCTATTAATAAATAATAAAACAGGCCATTTTGTTCTTCTAAATCTTTTAATCACTTCTAAAGAATGACTAAAGTGATTTTTTTTGTTTTGAAAATAAAACAAAGAAAAAATGCATATAAGAGTTTAATATGTGAATAGCTAAACTAAATTTAAAGCCTTTTCTTGCTTGCTATCTTAAAAAAAAAGGAGAAAACTAGTCTGAGCCTATTGTTAGCCAATTTAAATGATTTGCCTGGTAATTATTGACAACGACCTATAATCTTCTACCGAATAAAGCCAAGTTTTCTTTTAATAACCTTCAAATGGCTTATGCAATCATTTACAGATGTTATCACTATTCTTTTTGCTTTGGATTCACATCCCAGTTTGTTTACCAGTTGAGATCTTCCAATTCTTCCTTCCAAATTGAGTTTAAATGTTATATCTTCTAAGTTGCATGAGCACATTTTATATCAATGTATCATCAGATATTACTCTTCAAGATAGTTTTCAAAGTTTTTAGGTTTCACACTAAACTAAAAATTTAAGGTCATCTTCAGTTCCTGAGTAAAATGTCTGGCATGAAATGGGCTCTCCATTATTTGTTGAATTAAGCAAGTCTATAACTAACAACCAGGCAGAAATTTTTCCCAAACCTCCTTGGTTTTCCATTAAAAAAAAAAAAATCCCCATTTGGGCTCTTTTCTTTTCACTTATAGATTTATGATCATATGGCATCTAGCATACATACTAACTGAATCTATTTTTTTTAAGATTTTATTTATTTATTCATGAGACACACACACACACACACACAGAGAGAGAGAGAGAGAGAGAGGGGCAAAAACACAGGCAAAGGGAGAAGCAGGTTCCCTGCAAAGGAGCCTGATATGGGACTCGATCCTGGATCCCAGAATCATGCCCTGAGCACCACTGAGCCACCCAGGCATCCCTAACTGAATCTATTTTAGAAGTTTATATTTTTTCAGTTTATTTTTTAAACATAAACCATTTACTCTTCTAACTCAAGGCAAATGAGATATTTGAATTATAAAATGCTTTCCTAAAATAAAATTATAAATATAAATTAATCTTAAAACATACTATTTTGAAACTTTCAAAACAATAGCAGATATGTAAGACCAGCCCATTGGGTCAAAAGTGGCTCTATTATTCAGCAGCAAAATACAGTGGAGATACTAGACAGAACATATATCTTTGAGTATATTAAAACTCAAGAGGGATCCCTGGGTGGTGCAGCGGTTTGGCGCCTGCCTTTGGCCCAGGCGGATCCTGTAGACCCGGGACCGAGTCCCACGGTCGGGCTCCCGGTGCATGGAGCCTGCTTCTCGCTCTGCCTGTGTCTCTGCCTCTGTGTGTGTGTGTGACTATCATAAATAGACAAAAATTAAAAAAAAAAAAACTCAAGATAAAAACTACTGAATTTTATATGGGAATTTAATCTACAAGCTCTCATAAGAATGCTTTGAATTTTTGATGGTCAAACACTTTTTATTTTTAGTGTAATTGAAATCTTCCCAATATTCATTTATGTACAATAATGTATTTCATAATCTTCAAGAATTTCTTACTGTGAAAGGACTTTCAATATGTAAATTATAGTCTAATATAATTCAGTAGTTCAATCAAATGAATAAATAATTGATAAATTAGCATGTTCAGCTTGCAGGGTTTTAGTGAGATGTCTGAAACTCTTAGTACTTAAATTGCCTGATTTTCCCCCTCTTTAACTCAATTTTATTCTGTTACTGTTCTTTATTTTGAAGATACGTTTGACCAACCTAAATAGTATAATTTGTGTTTAAGTGAATGCTTCATTATGCATTTAAAATTATAATTCAGAATCCAAAGGTAATTTCTAATAATGGTTGTTGAAATATGTTTGTAGCTGTGCTATGGCCATAGCAGAAAATTAGTTAAAATCTGTTGGCTAAATAAATGAGTAAATGAACTAATCTGAAATAGAATAGAGAATTATAAATTATATTTGGCTGGTAACTAAAAATGATAGAATTTGTAGTTAGATTTGTAATATTAAAAGTTATCCGAGGACACCTAGGTGGCTTAGTGGTTGAGTGTCTGCCTTTGGCTCAAGTCATGATCCTAGAGTCCTGAGATCAAGTCCCACATCAGGCTCCCTGCATGAAGCCTGTTTCTCCTTCTGCCTGTGTCTCTATCTCTGTGTCTTTCATGAACAAATAAATAAAATCTTAAAAAAAAATGTTATCTGTATCTTTTTTTTTCTTTTTCCATATTAATGATTGAAGCCTGGAGATTTAAATGATATGAAAACAGGGATTTAAGTCATCAAAACTGAAATCTAGTATTTTTTTAAAATTCATGTGCAAGTGTGAAATTGAAGATAAAATAGTCTCCACATATCCAGTTCCATATTATGGAAACTACTCCTGTGCTATATTCCAGGCGAGTATAATAAGATAACCATAACTCCCTCTCCCCACCAGTAACTCTTCTTCTAGGACTATAGTTTCATTCAGTAAGGGTAGGTGAAAAGTTTCTAATCCCAAACAAGGCTTGTGTTGGTGAAGTTCTATTCCTTGCAGATACAAATGAAAAGACCCAAGCTCCCTTTCCCAGCCCATACCTGTACACCTAGAGTGGAAGCTTTGAGTTAGGGATAGCAGGCTAAGGTACTGAACAATGATTGTCCTTGCCTTTGCCCCAGCCCCAGCCCATTTGCAGAGCAGAATTTCTATACTAAGAGGGGCAAGCTGATAAGACCAAAAACTTATCACTCACTCCAAACCTCACTGGTAGACCACAATGGCTGTCACTCTAAGAGAAACTGGCTGTTATCTCAAACCCCACTCCTATAAAATGATGCAGAGACTCTACCTAATCTGGGATGCTGACCATAAGGACAAGAAACTTCATAGCTATATTACAGGATATTGACTTTATATGGACCACAGCTTGAAGAACTCCATGCCTAAGAGCATTGTTGAAAAGAATGAAGACATCTGTGGGGACCAAATTAAAGCATAACATCTAGAAGTGTCACAGAGACAACCAAGGGAAGAGACATCCATGGAGAACCCTTCTGGGATTACATTCGACCTCGAGTTTCAGAATGCTCTCTTTGCACCAGACTGACCCTATTCAGTAGCAATCAGAGGACAGAGGCCAACTTGAAAGCATTACCCAAGCTGCACACACAAATATCAACAAAAGATAAAATCTTGCTAGTGCAAGGGATTTAACCAAAACCTCTGGCCAAATATTGGCTGAACAGTAAGCCACAGTGATCCAGGGACACCTTTTAAGAAACCAGGTTTAAACAATATCACAAATTTCCCTGGCTATCTGGAAGACTATATACTTGGCTACGGGCATACTTTCTCAGGAGCAATCAGAGAGAGAAATCCCAAGCTAATTGTCAGAAAACATAAACATTTTGAATTGTGGTAATGAGTTATCATTCACACATAGACATCCAAAAAACAAGAAAAGGAGGAAAGAGTGGATACTATAGAAACATTTATACCTTAGATTCATACATTTGATTCTTTGGTCAATAAGCTGTTGAGCTACATTTTTCCTCTTAAATGAAAACTTAAGATACTACTATCTATATGAAACTCACTTTCCTCCTTCACAAAATGTAGAAATCCCAAATCCCATCTAGTGGATATAAATAAGTTCAGGGCAGCCCAGGTGGCTGATCCGCCCAGGGCGTGATCTTGGAGACCCGGGATAGAGTCCCACGTTGGGCTCCCCGCATAGAGCCTGCTTCTCCCTCTGCCCGTGTCTCTGCCTCTCTCTGTGTGTGTCTCTCATGAATAAATAAATAAAAATAAATAAATAAATAAATAAATAAATAAATAAATAAATCCCACTACAAAATCTCTGGGTAACATGCTGTCCTCTTTACCCTGCATGAGTATTGTTCTTTACAATAAAGAATACTTCATTCAGTTTGGGATCACAGAGTACAACCCCTGTTCTAAAAAGCGACTTCTTAAAAATTGCAAATAAAAAGAAGTCTCAAAATTACCTTAAAATAAATCATTTAATACTCATTACCAACAAATTTATTCCTAATATGTTCATTAGGGTTAAAAACAGGAATTTAGTTTTTTCCTAATTTGATAATAAATATATAGTTTTACATTATATATATGCTATTCATTGTCACATCTTTCAAATAAATGAAATGTTGCGTGATTTAATAAGTAGTCTGGTGTAGTAATTAAAACGAATCACATTATCATCCTCTTACTTCCGTAAAACTTAAGTTCTCTCAGATACTTACAATGTAAACTTGGACAAGTTACATAAAATCCGTTATAGTCTTTCCAACAATAAAACTAAGAACTATCCTGCCTTATTTGTTTTTTGTATTAAATGTCATATATATGAAAATGCTTAGAATACCTGACATACACTAAAAGTTCAAATTTGTTAGCTTTTATTGAAGATAAAAATTTATTGGTACTCTACTAAGTTGAGTGAAGACAATGAAATAATACTTATATTAAACTCTCACCCTGACACCTAAATCTTAGCTAGAAGTATGAATAGAAAGCTGACACGTTTCGACAAAATTTGCTGAATTCAGAATTTAAATACAGGGTTTTAATTTATTGTATTGCTGAAAGTCAGATAGCTTGAAGTTTGAATGGTGCTTATTGAAATAACTGAAAGGAAGGATTTAACATATAGGTTCATATTCTGTGACTCTTAATCACAAGCATATACCTATTTTTACCAATTGCTCTTTAAATTGTGTCTGATTATTTTTGCTCTTGAATATTTCAGCTTCTTAACAAATGCAAGAATCAATGAAAAATCAAATATTATTCAGACCAATAATTCAGATTGTCTAGTGTTATTTCAGGCATTCATTTAAATTGCCTTAATACCATTTCACTTTTTTAACAAGCATACCTATTTGAATATGAATTCATTCTGTAAATTAACACATTAAAATTCTACATCAATCATTTTGAAAAGTTAGTGAAAATGAAATGTAACCCTCATTTCCCATCAGTTCATAAAGTATACTCTGCTCTTAGAAACAAAAACTTTTTTATTTATATAATAAATCCTGAACCCAATTAGTCCATTGTCGCCAACCTGTATGCAATGGCAATTTCCAACATCAGAAAGTGTTTCTAAAGTAAGATATTCTAGTATAGAATTGTTGAATCACTGCATTGTATATGTGAAACTATATACACTGTATGTTAACTATACTAGAATTAAAATTATTAAAAGTAAAAAAAAGTGAAATATTATAATTTTTTTTAAATTTATTTATGATAGTCACAGAGAGGGAGAGAGAGAGAGAGGCAGAGACATAGGGAGAAGCAGGCTCCATGCACCAGAAGCCCGACGTGGGATTCGATCCCGGGTCTCCAGGATCGCCCTGGGCCAAAGGCAGGCGCCAAACCGCTGCACCACCCAGGGATCCCAAGTGAAATATTCTAAAGTGAGATAAAGTAACTTAATATACCACTGCATCTCAACCTTTTCTTTTCCTTCTTTTTGTTTTGTTTCATTTTAAGAACATATAAGTGCGCATTGGTGGGCTGGCAATTGTTAACTGGCACTCTGTGAAAAGAGTGATGGTTTGTAGAATTTGGATTTTCATGATGTAATTTCTCCCATGGTGATGCTGCTCAATGCAGAGCAGAAAAGACACGTACCCAATGCCTCTTGTGTGCAGTGGACAGACAGGAGCCAACTCAAGCATAACACTGCTAGGAAATATTCAGCAGTCACTTTGATTATAGTGGTTTTCAGAGAATGCTTTTCCGGAAAGTATCAGAATGAAGGTCTAGGAGTAGTGAAACTATTGTTTAGCTATTCTGTATATGCTGTACATAAAATATATTTAGCTTATTGAATATCAAGTCTTTAATTAATATCATATCTTCTTTTATCCTAAAGTAATTACAGTATTTTTATTTAGAGGTTCACATAACACTTTTCAGTTTTCAAGAATTGTTTTTGGATTGAATCTTTCAGTAAGATGGGCTCTTATAAGAAAGGAGTTCAAATAGCTAATAGAGTATTGCTTAGGGATTCTTTCATTTTTTAATTTATTTATTTTAGAGAATAAGACAGTGAGCACACAGCAGGAGGGGCAGAAGGAGAAGAGAGAGAATCTCAAGCAAACTCTGAGCCTGGAGACCAATGTGGAGCTCAATCTCACAACCCTGAGATAATGACCTCAAGATCATGACGCTGAAGACGAGTCAGTTGCTTAACCAACTGCACCACACAGGCATCCCTGTTTAGGGATTCTATTGAGGTGCTCCAAAAGTAGTAAATGAGCTGTTAGCTCTTTCACTTAACTTGGTTTCCTTTCAAGATTTTCCTCAGACCAAAAACCAAACAAAAACAATAGAAACCCCATAAAACAAAACAACAAAAAACCCAAAACAAAACAAAAACACCAAAATCAATCAATCAATCAATCAATCAATCAATCAATATAGAATCTGTTGCTTAAAAAATTAGAAGACCTGGGGTGCCTGAGTGGCTCAGTCAGTTAAACACCAGGTTAAGAGTCTGACTCTTGATTTCAGCTCAGGTCATGATCTCAGGTTGCTAGATAAAGCCCCCAGTTGAGCCTTGAGTCCATCTTTGCATGAAATCTGCTTGGGATTTCCTCTGCCTGCCTGTCCCTCCACATCCCAACAACAACAACAAAAAATAATAAGACCTAGCATAATGTAAATAACACAGAATTGGAAATCAAATGGATATGATTTCAAATCTCAGCTGTGTAAAATTATATGACCTCAAGTAAAGAAATTTGACCTCTCTGGCAGTAGCAGCGAAGATTATAAAAATCAAAATACCCACCAATTATGCAATAGATTTTAGTTATATATTTTTACTAGATATGGTGAATTTCACGTGATTATTAAACTATCAGGAATTTCACTGTGGTGTTAATGTTCAAATTTTATTTACTTAACTTTAGAGTGATAATTAAGAATTTTCCTATATATTTAATATTGGAAACCATTATAACTGTACCATTATAACTTCTTTTAGTTCTCTCTCATGGTGAAACTGCTTTTTTCCTTGGCCAATTCTTTATCTCCGTATAAACCACTACAAACAAAAGTCTTCTTAACTTATTATCCTACTTTTTTCTTTAAATTAAATTCCTTATTTTAATAGTAAGTTTCAATGCCTCTCTTGCTTTCTGGTCCACTCCGTTCATCTCTTACCCTTAAATTTTCCATTTTAATCCAATTAAATAATTTTGTTCTCAATCTATTTCATAAATTGTATAGTTTATCAAACCCCGTCTATCCAATAGCAAACTTGTAGGGTTTTATGAATGCTAAACGGATTTGTATATGTAAAACAATTAGAACTGTGTCTGTTCAACAGAAAAGGCTTAATAAATATTAATTATTATTAATACATACTTACTGAGTTTCTATGTCCTGTGCTTTGTGAGAGGTGCTAGTGACTAAATAGCTAAGATAATTGATACCTATTGCTCTCAAAAACTACTGATATCTAAAGGGAAATAAAGAAAAGTAAATTGAAAATTGTGTAGAGGATACATGAGATTGTCATAGAAAACAAGTTTTAAGACTGAGGAAGAGTTCCTGGAAGTGGCATCAAGCTGATACTAGTGAATATTAAGATTTCCTTGCATTTTAGTCATCAAATTTGTCCTACAAAAAAATGCACCAGCATTTAAAAATATAATATTACTTAGTACTCTTTAATATGTATGTAAATTGAAGGAATATCTAGTTCTAAATTTTTGCATCAATGAGAAATATCAGAATGAAAGAGGCTAAATAATATGTCTGTGGTTTCAGCTAACATTTCAAATGTTTAGTGTTGAAACGCGAAAGTATTTCACCATTGAAAACCAGAGGAAGACCATATATATATATGGTCTAAAATACCTTAATAATAATCATGTAGTTATTTTACCCTATGAGGAAAAACTGCGAAGGAATCGAATGAAAATCTTTGTTAATCCATTCAACAAATATTTTTTGAGTGCAAACAATGTGTTACAGTTTAGTGAAAAAAAAAAAGTACAGTCTACTTCACTCCTGACTGCTTATATTCACACAGAAGAGGATAAATAGATAAACATTATTAAGAAGAAATAGTAGGAATAAGAATAAATAGTAGGCCAGAAAGTGATAAGAACTTTGGAGAAAAATAAGGTAGATAGGGGAGATAGAATAATGAGTGGGGTTATTTTTTTTTTTAAATAATATTGTCACAGAAGGCCTCACTTTTAAAGGTGACATGTGATCAGAGATCTGAAGGAGATGGGTAAACAAATCAAGAAACAGGTTTCTACACACACAAAAAAAATCAAGGACAAATACAATGTAAGAGTCTTTGGCTTATTTGAGTAAAATCGATGGAACCATTATCATTGCAGTGAAATAAAAAAAAGAAAAGAGAGGAGGTGGTGACAATAGGTAGAGAATCTGGTAGACTTCAGGTAAAAGTAAGGAGTTTGAGGATGTATATTAGGAATTATTTCTGATGGGCCCTGGAATATAAATGGAAAAATAATAGAAGTGAAGACATGTTAGATTTTAAAATACTAATTATATATCAGAACCTGACATATCAATATGGAGGACAGTGATATATAGACATATATGATTTTTCTCATTCCATGAAGTAACTATTCTGTAGTAAGATGAGGTTCTAGAAGAAAAGTATAAAAAAATCTCTTATCCTAAACAAATAAGCACCTTGTCAAATTTATCGTCATTATTGAACCGTGAGTGTTTTATACCAAATGTGCCCATAGCAGTTTGGGTTTATAAGGTTCAAATAAAACACCATTATATCCAAATTATTATATCCTAAAGAGAAACACACACATAATAGAATACTAGAATAAGGAAACTTATACTATCAAATATCACAACCCCTGATTTTAAGATAAAGAGACAATTGAGTGGTCAAAAATTTAAAGTCTTCAATTGTGAATGAATAAGCAGAAAGAGGAAGAAAAACATTACTCAAGAAACATGAAAATAAGTAGAGAATTATATTGAGTTAGTGTGTTGAGTTAATTGGAACAAAAATATTTTCAAGTTTATAAGATTGTTTTTCATGCAAATTCTTCTAATATATTTAGTACTGGTGTTGCATGTTGCGGTTAAATTATTCCAAAGTATTTTGGTTTTAATAGAGAAGAATAACAGGAGTCAAATTTTCAGTAGCTTTAAAATGTTTTATAATAATTTGCGGGTGTTTAGATAAGGCTGTTATATGAGCATTGGATGGTAAGTTTTATGTTACTTGATATCTAGAAGGAAATTAAAACAGATTATTTAATTTCCTTGACATTTTGATTTGAAAGTACATTTTCTTCAATGATTGAATAAATTTAAGTTTTAAAAATTATAAGAATTTTATTTTTCCTATATGTAGTATATGATTTTGTTTATGCTAATAAAGGAAACTGTCATTAATTAACATTTTAATCACTGTAGGTATTTCTGGTAATTGCATGTTTTCAATGCTGTCATATTCTCTTCCAAAAAGATTCTAATTCATAAATATTCAATCACTTGGGTTCATTTTCATCATAAAAGCATCAATCCCTATGTTATTTATAGGAAAAGTAATATAATTACAGCTACTGCTTCAAAACCTAAATGTCTTCAATTGCTATTATTAGTGCATGAAAGTATGACTAGATAGTTAATATAGAAAAAAAGAGCAAAGAAGTATCAAAATGAAGGATAGATCATTCTATCAGACTTAGGAAATTTCCACTTAAATTGTATACTTATACAAAAAATTTGAAATAAAAATATGAATAACAGTATATGAATTTAATCAGTAGAGTCAGTCAAACATGCTATTCTTTACAAAAATCCCTATTTCAAGACCACCTCTGTGTTATAATAATAATCGTAGAATTCATGAAGTATTTATTTAGGTTCGCAATTTGGTGGCCTTTGAAATGTGGTTTTAAACCCATGTAAAAAATAAATGCCCTCAGCTGTTCTGAATCAGTTGGTTAGTGTGGAGTCTCAGAATTCTTGTTTCACATGGCTATTCTAGATGAGTCAAATAGAGAGATGTTGATGTAGATTCCTCAGGAAGACACTATTCTAGAAGAGTGCTTATTTCATTTGGGGTGGGGGCAGGTGGGGCTTCAATGACTTTTTATAAGGCATGTCTTCATTTGGTATGAAATTGTTTTTAACACCTAGATTTCATTTTCCATGAGATGGAGTTTGCTTTAGTGAAGCAAGTTTTTTTTTGGATATGTATTTTAAAATTACAACCACAAAAACAAACAAACAAACAAACAAAAAAACACCTCATGGTGCTTTTTTGCTTTCTCAGATTGTCTATAGTTTTAGGTTATCTACTCTAGGTGTAATTAGATATTATATTATATTGTATATTTTTAGTCAGAAACTTATCAATTTTCTCTTTGTTGGCAATATCAAGGGAACACCATACCTAGGCAGTAATTAAAGCAGTAAAACCAGGACTATTTATTCAGAACACCTGTTATAAGGATAAAAGAGACATCAGTAGAGGACCACACTCAATTTCAAATACAGTAAGGCCAAGTGGGGATTTATAGCCAAGGAGCAGTGTGGGAGTCAGTGGTCAGACAATTACTAAAGGGGAGCATCAGGGGTAAGGAGCGACTCTGACAACACTGACTTGAAAGGACTTATGCCGGAAGCTGGTTAAGGGAATCAGATCCTAAGAGTGGAGAACATCAAAATATTTGATATATATATATATTTTAAAAGATTTTATTATTTATTCATGAGAGACACAGAGAGAGAGAGAGAGAGAGAGAGAGGCAGAGACAGGTAGAGCGAGAAGCAGGCTCCATGCAGTGAGCCTGATGTATGTAGGACTTGATCCTGGGTCTCCAGGATCAGGCCCTGGGCTGAAGGCTGAAGGCAGTACTAAACTGCTGAGCCACCCCGGCTGCCCAATATTTGATATTTTAATCAGATACCAAGGGTGGGGATTCTTGCCAAGTTGTTTTGGAGAATTTTTGTTAAAATTGCGTGATGCAGAGACGAACACAGAAGTCCAAAGGTAGAAGCCTCCTTGAGATGGCCACTCAGAGAAACCTGACTAAAGTGTGCTCAAGAACGTTGACTTGTCACAACACAGGGTTTCCAATTTGAATTTTAATTGTTAAAACTTTCAAATTTAACTTAATATGCAGAAAACCTGATTCTTGCAAGATTTCTTTTGCATTTTTAAATTTCTTCTCCAAGTCATCAGTTCTTTTTTTCATGAGAGGCTCTGTGAATTTCAAATTATTTTAGTTGTCTTGTGTGTTCTGACACATGAGTTTTTATGACTTACTTCAAATAATTATTATTTGATGAAAACTAATGTAAGTCGATTACATACGTACTAAGCTGCATCACTGTCAAAAAGACTAAGACATTCTCCCATTGAGGTTTTCGACTTCATGATTGCACATCCTATCCTCTATCCCCAGTAAAGTAGTGTATTTCTTGCTTTATATTTAATTTATATAATTACACATTTGAATGGGACAACTTTGACTCTCTTGGTTATTTTATATATATATATATATTTTTTTTCCCTTGTTTTGTACTGTACTTTTTGGAAAGAAGTCAAGACACACTAAAGATTGGGTTCTTGGGGTGTCTGGGTGTCTCTGTCAGCTAGGTATTTGTCTTTTGCTTGGTCATCATCTCAGGGTCCTTCTGCATAAAGCTCCCTACTGGGCAGGGAGTCTGCTGCTCTCTCTAACCTCTGCTCCTCCCTTCCCTGCTTGTGCTTCTCCTTCACTCTCTCAAATAAATAAATCAAATCTTTTTTTTTTTTTTTAAGAGTGGAATATTTGTTTCCTCTCCCTCATTTTTTGATTCATTCAATCATTTATTTATAACAGCATGTACTAAAAGATGTATATTTTATACTTTGGTTTACAATCCAATAATTTGTTACTTATTTTCTTGCTTAAATTTCAAAGTTGGGCTTTGGGGACACTTTCATTTGGCTCATTAACCTCTTTGACATATTCCCATGTAAGTTTGTTTGTTGGTAAGTTGGTTTTAAACACTTTGCTTTCTCTCCTTTTAAGATACTCCAGTCTCATCTTGTATATTTCTTGCTTTTTGCATAAGTTCTAGAATCAACAATTTCTCAAATAAAATCCTTTTTTTTTTTTTTTTTTTTTTTTTAGTTTGAAATGGTATTAGAAACCAAAATCTAAGCAATGCATGTGTTTATTGCTATAGGGGCATCATTGTTTCAAAAACTTTTTAGTTGACAGAGAAAAAAAAGTGTGCTTACTATACTATATATACACATTCATGTCTTTCTGTTGCTTGTTAGGTCTTTTTTAAAAAAATGTTGAATAGTATTTCATTGTATGTATATACTATAATTTGTTTATCCGTTCACCTACTGAAAGAGTTCTTGGTTACTTATTATTGTTATTTATGAATAAAAATGCTATAAACATTTATGTGAAAGTTTTCAAAGGTCATACATTTTCAAATCAATCATGTAAATGCCTAAACTGACTTCAAAGAAAGAGGAGGTATTCACTCACTTTTATTTTCTGGAAGGAATTATAGATAACTACTATGATTTTTTTCTCTGAAGTTTTGTAGAATGTACCAGTGAAACTAAACTATCTTTTTAAACAGATTATAAATTACTGATGCAATTTCTTTAATACTTGTAGGATTACTTAGATAATTTATTTCCCCTTGCTTGGGTTTTAATAGGTTGTGTATTTTAAGAAATTATTTCATCTAAGTTATCAAATTTGTGTGCTTGGAGTTGTTTATGGTATTCTTTTATTACCCTTTAGATGCCTGTGAGATCAATAATTATGACCTTCCTTTTATGATATTGATAAATTTTTCCTGGTTAGTTTGGCTAGAATTTTTTTTATCAATTATATTCATTTTTCAAGGAACCAACTTTGTGCTTTATGGATTTTAAAAATTGTTTTCTTTTTTTCAATATCATGATTTCTGCTGTTATTTTTATTATCTACTTACTTTTTTTTTTTAATTGTATTTATTTATCCACAAGAGTCAGAGAGGCAGAGACACAGGCAAAGGGAAAAGCACACTCCATGCAGGAAGCCTGACGTGGCACTCGATCCTGGATCTCCAGGGTCACGCCCTGGGCCAAAGGGGGCACTAAACCGCTGAGCCACCCGGGCTGCCCTGTTTACTTCTGCTTAACTTAGGTACATATTACTTTCCTTTGTCTACCTTTCTAAGGTAGCTATATTTTAAAATGCCATAGCAAACAATTGTATAAATTTCTTTTTTTTTCTTAATAAAGACTTTTATTTTATTATAGTACATGGGCTGGGACTGATGGGAAGGAGTAGCTATAGTGGGCAGACTGTGTCCTGATTAGCATCAGATGCCCAACCAGATAGAATGTGCTAAAAGTGCCACTATTCTGCATCATGGTTTCCCAGTGTTGCCCATCAGCTGCTGACCTTGCATTCCAATCAGTCCTAAAACAGGAAAAGAAGCAGAAGAGTGCCCCAGCTGCCATGCCCACTGAGCAGCCCATCACAAAGCCCATCTTTATGCAGTGGAAGCACTTTCAGTGGCACCAAAGGCATCTTGTTAAAGGCTTCAGACCCTCAGTTCTACTTTTTTTCTTTTTTTATTATTACATAAGTTTCCCGACACTAAGTTGTCAGGAGTTTATACTCTTTACTCTCTTTATGTTGCTCATAATAAAACTTCTAACTCTAAGACATATATTTATCGTTTTATGGATATAAAAAAAATTTGTCTTAGTTCTTGAATGGATTTTGGAGAAGAAAATGCCAAAATCTATATCATTAAATTATAAATAGCACAACTAAGCACTTACCAATTTAAATGCATGGACACTAATGGGAATTTTATATATCTCTTATTATTTTTCATAAATCCTATCTATGAGGATTATTAAAGGCATGAATGATTATATGTATATCCCAATGATATCCAGGTAGATATTCATCATATTTAGTCCTGATTTCAACTTTTGGATTTGAAGCAGAAAAATTATGTACGAGTCCTAAAACATAAATAATACTGAACTCAGCATGTAACTAGAATAGCAGTTATTAAGCAGAAATTTTATTCCATTAATGACATCTGCTGAATTTCACTATTTGCCAGGTTGTTTTAGGAAATCATACCACAAACTGAAATCCATATTTTTATTTTATTTAATCATTTTGTTGAAAACAGAAACTATCATGACTATGAGAATAAATCTATGTTAATAATATATTACTGCTACATAAATGATATCTGTGGCTTATCATTAGAGCATCTCAAACATTTCATACTTAAAAAAATGGCATTTCAAAGACTGATTTGAAATGTACTTACCATGCAACAAAGTAATTGTTGGCATACCCAAAAATGTTTCAGAAGTTCACTTTTCTTTCCTTATCAGATAATAATCTTAAATATTTGGATAATAGTGACAATAGTTAGCTCATTAGAGTTTCTGGCAATCCTAATGCCAGACTACCTAATATATGTACTTTTAAAAACTATGTCAGTTTTTAAAAAATATGTCTTCCAACATGGCAAATACAGGGACAAAACTCACCAGATATACAATTACATTCCAAGTGGTAAATGAAACAATGCAAGAATATCCATCCTCTCCAAATTCGTTTAAAAATTTAAAGCACTTATCAAAGAATTAGATTATTTCATACCTTAATAACAATTTTTAAAATGTTGTTACCAAGGGGGCTGAAACACTGAGGGACCGCTTAAGGAAACATAATATGAACCCAAACTCTCCTTGAGAAAACTATTAAATTGGGCATGGGGAGTCAGATTCTGCAACTTCTGTTTCATAATATTAGAGAACAAAGGTATAGAAGATAAAACCCAGGGAGGTAAACCTGACAAATACAACTTTTCATGAACCCATGGTAAATTGGCGTATTTTGAACTTAACATCCAGGAATAAGGTTAAATAGAAAACAATCCAATTTAAATAGGAATGGAAGCCCAGTTCAAATGATCTTGTTCTCAGAAAAAAGTACTGTTTATCTAGGATTGCTTGTGCCTATGGCCACCTACATAAAGTCAAAATAAGACCTCTGAAGGAAGGTGACATCATCTTAGTCCCCAAATTTTATGACAATTTTTTCCAATACAATGCCAAGTACACAATTTTTAAAAAACAATAAAACAAAAACCAAAAAATTATAATTATTGATACTATAAGTCAAGAAAGTATCACTAAAAAGCAAAAGAAGTATTGGACAACAGAAAGAGACCCAAGAGCAATCCAGTTAATGGAATTTTTAGACATGAACTTTAAAACAATGTCCTGAACAAATGCAGGGCAATATAAACAAAGATTAAGAAAATGTAGCCAAGAATAGGGAGCCATAATATATGTTTGAACACTCAATAGTTACTTAAAGTTTAAAACCATAATATCAGCAAGTGATCAAGTGAAATATGCTGCTACTTAAAGTTGAATACATTCAAAATTGTGTTAATGGTTGAGGTCAATGTTTCGATGTTTAATGTGAAGGTTCTAATACTAATCAAAACAAATTTTGCATTATATTGTCTGGTACCTGATACCTGAAGAGTCATTCATCCATTGAATATATATATTACGTTGAATTATATATTCCAACTATGTGGTTGGAATTTAAGTTTTAAATGAATAGCTCATTGTTACATTGGCATAACATTTAGATAAATGGCTTTTAAAACTTCACATCACTTTTAACAGTATTAAAAAGTCAATTGCCTGCTTGGAGTAAGTGTGGATTTTAAAACTTGAATGGGAAGCCTAGACAGGGTAAGAAGTTGGTTCCCTTATTATCATTTTTAATTTCCTGATGTCATCAGCAAGTTAGCTATTCAGGCACCTACTTAATCCCTTTAGAACTTTTTTCTGATTTTCAAAATTTAGCCTGAAAACTTTATTTTGAATTATTATGTAAATTACTTTATGAGAGAATATAACCTTATGTCCTTCTGATGGAAACAGAAATTGAAAGAGACAATCCTGAATTAATGATTCTATCCCTGAAGTGTCTCAAGTGGGAAAAGCTCACAAGGGAGGGTTATGAATTTTATTCTTTTCACGTCCACTTTTGACTCTCAACTAGTCTAGAATAAGGGTTATATAAGAATACTTTTATTCTTTGTTTCTGCCAATTTAAAACAAGAATAATTGTTCTTTTCTACGGAAAGTTGAAAAAGGTTATAAAGATTAATCTATTATTGAGAATTACTAATGACAGAAAGAGGAAATATGGGTTTTTTAAATACCCAAATATTTCAACTAAAATTGTGTATTTTTTCCACGACATACAAAGAAGAAAATATATTTTTTTCTGATAGTCAAATCTGCCACCTGCAATGCCCAGTTGTATGATAATATGTAAAGTATGCATGCTTTTCAGAGAAATTTTATGGAAATTATTGAAGACTATATTTAGAGAATATTCAAAATAATTGTTGGATACTATGGAGAAAGTTCTATCTGCTAGATGAAGATTACACTTCTTATTAGGAAGAAACCTCGTTCAAACTTTTAGGCTTGATAATGTTTTTCCTTTTCCTTATCTTCCTGACCGTGTGACCATTTCTATTAAGGCCCACTTAAGTAGCTTAATAAAAACCCTAATCACAAGAATACGACTGGAAGTTAAGGAAAGGGTTAAATAAGTAAGTCACCAATTCATTTTCTGCATCTACTTTACCTCAAATATTTTAAATACATATCTCTGGGATGCAGATAAAATAGTTTCTTTTTCCATACAAAAGGGAGAAAGCCACGTTGCCAGGTGTTCTGGTTTTAACCACAGGAAATATATATATACATATTTTTCCTATTTTCCTAGTCATAGTAAAAAAATACAGTTGATAATCAAATCTACAATTAAATAATTGTCTACATCTACATGCTTATTGAGGGAAGATTCTTACACTGATCAAGGAATCAAAATGATATATTCAATGAAATCTTGCCATTGTTTTTGCTTTCATTTGCACAACGTGTGATTCAAAATACTGCTGTATCTTTGTTGATTTCTGAGGCTTTGTAATTCTAGAACCCCCCACCACTGATAATGTGTAGTGTCAATTTTACTGTGAAGCACTGCCACCTCTCAGTATAGATCATAACAAATCACAGTTTATCTTTTCACCATTCTCAACGAGTGCCATGTAGCAACTCTAAAAACCTCTGTCTTCTTTTCCATCCCTTCCATACTGAAGAAGCATTCATTCAGAAGCAGGAACTCCTTGTCTTACTTCCTCTAACTTTTGATTCATTCAATCTGATCAACAACACAAGAGAAGAGAGGGGCAGTGGGGTCCTGACTGGAATTACATATAAAGTGAGTGGAAGCTCAAGGGAGGAAAAAGTTCCAAATTATCCTTTTTTCATTAATATGAAAAAATAATTTATGCCATGAGAATATAAACCTGAAACCTAGAAATAAGGCAAAATTGATAAATGTATGGGTATTGTAATACCAGGAATTTACCATTTTTTCTTCTAAACTGTTTGTCTAGAATATAATCCCAAAGTGAGTGATATCTTAAGGCATTTTCTCATGGTAATGCATGCATGTCTTTCTCAAGGATGGATATATGCACATTTAAATAGGAGGTTGGTGTAACACTTGGAAAATTTGTAATTTAAAGATATGCTTATACTTTTTTCATAATAAAATGGAAAATTAAAACAAAATAAAAAGTGTGTCTTACATTTTATGATTTTTAGAAGTATTTTAAATGGTAAAATTTGTACAGTGTTCTAAATTTATAATTTTCAGGCCTATAGTCAACTGGCTTATATTATATTAATTTAAAAATCAAGAGACTAGTACATGAGTTCTAAATTGATTGAGTCCAAACCCAAACTGTATCTAAATAACATTGAAATATCAATATTTAAAATCTATTTCTAATTTCCTTATTAGGATCAAGGTATATTGTTAGAATATATTGTGGACATCAAACTTAAAGTCCACATTGATTTTACATATTATTCATATAGCTAGTTTCACATAGTTGAATGATATTTTCTCTACTGCTTAAAAACAAGAAGATGCATTATAATTTAAATCTTGTGAATCACTATTATGCAAAAAATATTTTTAAACAATCATATTTTATTGAAATTTATTGAGGATGTTTTTTTGACATATGATATTGCCAATTGCTAAATTGAAATTTAGCTTTTAAAAGATTAACAAATTTGGGGCAGCCCTGGTGGTGCAGTGATTTAGCGCCACCTGCAGCCCAGGGTGTGATCCTGGAGACCTGGGATCGAGTCCCATGTCGGGCTCCCTGCAGGGAGCTTCCTTTTCCCTCTGCCTGTGTCTCTGCCTCTCTCTCTCTCTCTCTCTCTGAATAAATAAATAAGTAAATCTTAAAAAAATAAATAAAAAAATAAAAAATCTGGGGAGCCTGGGTGACTCAGTTAGGCAACCTACTCTTGATTTCAGCTCAGGCCATGATCTCAGTGTCCTGGGATGGAGCCCAGCATTGGGTTCTGGACTCAGTGGGGAGTCTACTTGAGGATTCCTTCTCTTCCTCTCCCTCCACCCCTCCCCTTGCTTGCACAACTCTCTAACTCTTTCTCTCAAATAAAAATAAATACATCTTTTACAAAATTAAAAAGATCAAAAATTTCTAAATTCTATTAATACATTACAGATGTGTTTCCTAGTAAGTTATTCACTTTCTTGAACGGGTAGTATATTATGCTGTTTCTTCTTTGATGCCACAGCATTACTGTTTAAAATATTGTTATAGTAATAAAAATGGTCATACTTGTCACATATATACCTTCATGAAGAAAACTGTAAGTGCACTTTACATTTTATATTTTATGTGATTTGGATAATATGTTGAGGCAGGTACCAATATCATCCTCATTTCAGGTAGGAAAACAGTTAAGAGTGCCTCTTTCATTTTCTTTCACTGTTCTGTCTTAATTATCTTAAAGATTATATGATATATCTGTAATTTATTGTTAATATTTGTATGTTATCCACTTTTAAACAATGCAATACTTGGTGATGGTATTGTTGTCATATGTATTAATCATGTGCATATGTAATTCATTTCTATATATTTAGACTCTCAAGTGGCTATTGATTTATATTTGCCTCATTTTAGCATTCTTTTTTCTTTATCACTTCCTGCAATGTCATGATTTCATCTACATGTAGTTTTCCTTTGTTATGAATTTTACCTTAGCACAAGACTTTTGTGAATAAATTCCATTACTATCGTCAGAAATTGCCTTAATTTCTTCCTGGTTTTTGAGCACTATTGGGTATCAAAATCTGTTTTTTCAGTTACTTTCTTTGTGTATTTTCAAGACATTGTTCCATTTATTTCCTAGTTGCCACTATTTCTGTTAAAAAGTCATCTGTAAATCTCTCATTGTCTCTGAAGAGAAAGCATGCTCTTTCTCTGACTATTTTCAAGATTTTCTCTTTCTCTTTAGTGTGCTGTGGTTTGAAACCACGGTTCTATCATATCTAGGTGTGTTTTATTATAATAACACATCTGTAGTGCTTTACTAATGTATATTGATGTCATTTTTTTAACTGGAAATTTTCAGTCTTTAAAATTACGTATTTTACTTTTACCTTATTCTCCTTTTTTCTTTTATGATTTTATTTACCCATGTGTCAGAACTTTGGGTTCTATGTTTTCTGCCATGTGAAGAATGCTGTTTTATGCAGTTTCTGTTTGCTTTCTTGTGGAGTTTTTACACCTTTATTTAGTTGTGATCTATTATTAAACAAATATTTTGATTTTATAATTTTAGTTGTTTTTGTCAAATAGGAAATTTAATTTATTTTTAATATTTAATTATCTCATGAAAATCTCTATCTTATCTCATATTGCTATCTTATTGAGCACAATTACTTAAAAACCTCTACTCTAAAAATCCCAGTAATTGGTTGTAGTCTATTCTCTCTTCAACTCCAGTTATGTGAATTGTTTGTTAGTATGTCTGATTATTTTATTTTATTTTACAATAATTACAAGCTACTGTGTGTGGAAAAAATAGGAAAATTTGAGGCTGTTAATAATGTTATTTTTTCTTCTTAGATATGATTTGGATTTGCTTCTGGGAAGGAAACTAGAAAAAGAGAGCATATTAGATTGTTAACATATTTAAAAGCAGGCTTTGATTTTAATGATGGCTGTATTTTTCTGGTTCACTCTTATTTCCATACTACAATTTTTCTGGTGTTTCAAGTAGAAATAGTAGTAGTAGTAGTAGTAGTAGTAGTAGTAGTAGTAGTGTTGCAACTCTTTGGTGAGCTCTAAACTCCAATATTTATCCTTAAGCCTAACATACTGACATAAATTCTATTCAAAACCTCAATATCTCAGATGCAGTTTTGATTCAGGTTTACAACTTTCCTTTCTTGAATTAGCACATGATTTAAGGAGAAACTAGTACCGACAGTCAGACTCACTTTCTACCTTCTCTTCTTTATAGGATTTTGTTTTCTCAAGATATTGGTACCATGGTAGCTTTTCAACTTCATCAAACTAATTTCCAGACATCAATATCCTTAGAGAGGGAGAGAGAGAGAAAAATAAACATGTCAAGTTCTTCTTTGCAGCTTAATTAGCAATACAATAGCCTTCCATCATAGGAAAAGGAAATGAAAATGTATTCTTCTAAGCATAAAAGCTTCAATTCTACAATTCTAAATAATATAAAATTTAAGCTTTTCAGTACAAATGTCATAACAGAATACATATTAAGCATCTGTGAATTTCAGTATAATTTTTCCTCTGTAAATAGTGCCTATTAAAGGAATAGACCTTGAGAAGTAAGCAATTTAAATCATGAATTTATTTAGGAAATATTCATTAAGCAATGAGCTTGCCTTTGTTCAATGGTCACTATCCCTGTACTCTCTTAGTTCAGAATTAAGCACAATACTTTTCATAGTACTAGGATAAGTCTGGCCAGATCACACACCTTAGACCATAGTTAGCCTGCCACTTGTTTTAGTAGTGGACATGAGCTAAAAATGGTTTCAGTGTTTTTTTAAATATTTGAAAACGACAACAACAAAAAGAATTGTGATTTGTGAAAAATCACATGAAATTCAAATTTCAGTGACCATAAATAAAGTTATATTGGAATATAGGCACATTCATTTGTTTTCATAGTTTTCTATGGCTGCCTTTACAGGACAGTGGCAGATTTGAGTCACAGAAATCATCTGACCTTGAAAGCCTAAAATATTTATTTATTTATTTATTTTTTTCTTTTTCTTTTTTTTTTTTTTATTGGTGTTCAATTTACTAACATACAGAATAACACCCAGTGCCCGTCACCCATTCACTCCCACCCCCCGCCCTCCTCCCCTTCTACCACCCCTAGTTCGTTTCCCAGAGTTAGCAGTCTTTACGTTCTGTCTCCCTTTCTGATATTTCCCACCCATTGCCTAAAATATTTATAATCTGACCTTTAATAGAAAATATCTGCTAACTCCTTATTGAGCTATTGATTTTGTTTTTTAACCCAAAACAACATAGATTATATTTTGGATCGTGATTTCCCTGTTCAGCATGTAAAAATATATTTATTTTACATACCTTTCTGAGGAAGTTTTCTATATTTTGATTTTCTCCTACCACCAAAAACTCAGAAAGCACATCTTCATTTTTATTTTCTTTGGCTATAAGTTGGCAACTGAGCTTTACATATTACCATTGTGTAAATAGCATATCTTAAGGTTGACCTTTCATAAATCTAGAGTTTTTAATTTGTAGAAAACATTATGTTTAAAAACTGTTGTCATACAAACTCCAGCTCATTGATTCTCTTAGGTTCGTAGGATGTATTTATCTTATTTTGCAAGGATATATAGCAGATCTTTTAAAATACATTAGGAATTATATGTGTTACTTTTCACATATAAAGTCACACCTATTTGAACATGTATACTTGCCTCTCAGTTATTTAGAAATAGATTAATTTTTTTATTTCCTAAGAACAATTAGCCATAACAACAACAACAACAACAACAACAAAAGCCTTGATAGCAAATTCCAGAAATAGCTGCAAGTAAGTATAACTTAAGATGCTTTGGCTGGTGGGAAACTAGGTAAAAAACACTTTTTTTTTTTTTCTTACAGTTTACCTAGTGCATGACAAAAGTTTGTTAAATCTACTTTTCTCTAGTGTGGCATTAAGTTCTAAAAAATAAATTTACTGGGCAACTTAGATATTTTCAACCAAATGATTTGTGAATCAAGTCCAAGTGTTAATCCAAGCTTTAATATTTCTAATTAATTAACCTTGGCTACAGTAGCTATAAACTGCAAAGCAAGGGATTACTGGATGACTTATTTGAGAATAAAACAAAACCATTATTTGAACAAAATATCTTTAAAATGTTTGCCTGAAACCTATAGAAGCTTTGAAGCATGTCGATATAAAAATCACTTTCAAAATCCATTTAATTCCTTTACAATACTAAAACCCACTCAGCTTTACAAAACAAAACAAAACAAAACAAAACAAAACAAAACAAAACAAAACCGAAAAACCAAAAAACAAAAATCTTAAATACTTGGAGATTAATCCTATTGTCTTTAAACTGAAATCCAATCATTCTAGAGTTTGAATAACAATTGAAGTAGAACACTTTGCAAACCAGAGAAGACATATTTCTAGAAAAAAATTATGTTAACTGGGTTGAGGCTCCTCTATTTTTTAACTACCTTTCTAAAAAATCTTGAATTAGGTTGTGAAATAACTATACTTAAACAAAAGCAGATTAATGCAAAGTGCAGAGAAGTTTGCCTTTATGAAGTTATAAATAAACTCATTAATCTTACAATTTTATATTGACTTGAAGCATAATTGTGTATATCGACTTTACATAAAATGGAAATGAAAATTTAAAATAAACATGTATAAAACCATGTCAGTTCTCAAAATATATATTTTTAATTATCGGGCACATTCTTTAAGCCTTTAGAAGCATAAATGCAGTGAAAATGGATCTGAATTCCTATTCTGCCTTAAAGTATTACTTCAATATAGCTGTAATTAACTTTAATATATTTGTGGCATTATATTCTTGTTATAATTATAAGTTCACGAAGATGAGAGAAATATTTGAAAGAACCATAATAATTTTTAAATTAATGGCAGTTCATAGGCAGTCACAAGCCCTGTAATATATACAACCCAAAGTAATTTTTTTAAATTTGGTTTAGAGAACATTAAGAAAAAAAAAATATGGAAAAAACTTGGGTATAAATGACAGAGTAAACACATCTATTTTTGCTTTCTTTTGAAATCCATACTAAAGAACATTGAGTCGATTTTAAAATCACAGGCCAATACAAAAAAGGCAAATTAAAAAGAAAATAAATAAACTCAAGTTTGGGTGGGCGTAGAACAAATTGATGAATGGTACCTGAGTTTCAGGCTACAGAATGATGAATTCTAAGCAGACAGTAAACAATTAAAAGCTCCCAGGATTCACACCTTAAAATCCTCAACTGTTAAGAATTTTCAGTCAAATTGCACCTGGAAGTAAGGGCTTAATGCAGTGTCACTAAAATAAGACAGATAAAATTTTGTAAAGCAAATGTATTCTTTAGATGCTCTTTCTAACATTATGGAGACAAAAAAATCATCTCTCTCCCATGGCAGCACAAAACTGCAGAGAAAGTGTTTTTTTTTTTTTTTTTTTTTTTTCCTGAGCCTAAAACAGAGTTAATGCTGATCATTGAAGACCTCTTTTGGTACTGGGATCCTAGTATTCTGAATTATAAGAATTCAACATCCATGTAAAATGGGGGAAAGCTGTATTAGAAAATCTAGCCATCCTGATAAGATTGAAAAAGAGAATATCAACATATATTCTCAGAGAACACCTATCTGGATATGCTGGAATATATTCTTCATTTGGTAAATTATATCTCCTAATGGATCTTCTTAGTAGCTCTTTATCCCTATAACTCTTAATTATGGTTAGGTAACCACAGATATCTATGGAAACCCTATAACCTTGGGATCCCTGGGTGGCTCAGTTGTTTAGCATCTGCATTCGGCTCAGGGCTTGATCCTGGAATCCCGGGATCGAGTCCCACGTCGGGCTCCCTTTATGGAGCCTGCTTCTCCCTCTGCCTGTGTCTCTGCTTCTCTCTCTCTCTCTCTCTCTCTCTCTCTCTCCCTCTTTCTCTGTCTCTCATGAATAAATGAATAAAATCTTAAAAAAAAAAAAAAAAACTATAACCTGAAAAATAGAGACAAAAAGTAGCAGAGTGAAAAACTCAACTTGGAGAAAACTAAATATCATGGCAAGGGAAATATTAAATATGTATCCTTATCCGTTGTGTACCATTTGGATCAATTAAAACTAATTTTATTATTGGGCAGCTAATTCAATTTAAAAAAAAATAGTATTTTGAGTATTTCTAATTATATGGAAAAATTAATATATTCAGACTTTTTTTTTATTTTTTAGAGGTCTTCCAAGAAAGAAGAACAAATATATTTATTTTTAAAAAATAAAATAAAACTCATCTATCTTTCAATTACCATTTGGACCATTAGATAGCTTCATAAATTTAAGATACATTATAGAATCTTAATAATCATTTTCTAAAAAAATAGTGTGTTATTTCATTAACCTAGGAATTATTTTTTTAGTCATCAATTATTCCCAAATAAAGAATCAAATAAGAAGAGGGAAAGATCCTGAAGTCTCATAGAATAATGATTAAACAGTGAAATAAGTAATTGCCCTTTAGTTTTTATATATTTAAGGAAGATATTGCATTATCTCCTACAAAGTATCACAGTGAAGTAGGGGATATTCTCTGTAGTGTGCTTTTAAATTTATTTCAACCAAGAAATAAGATTTTTCATGTTTGGTGCATGATAGATAGGAGGAGAAAACTGACAGAGGATCATATTTCACAATTATTAGATGAATCAGAAGATGAATTCAGTGAGACTGATTATACTCTAGACTGTGATGCTAAAATTGATCATTAAAGTGAAATCTCAGACTGTTAGAGTATTCTTTAGATGATGATATTCTACTTGGTTTTTCTCAACCTCACAAATTAATGAGTGAGCAGTATATTTCTTTCTAAAGACAAAAATGTATATTATCATGTAATTAGTAACTCAATTAAAATTATTTTTTTAATTTTAATTAAAATTGTTTTTAATTGAAAAATTAAAAGACATTAACTTTACAAACTGAAATAGGAAGAACCTAATAACATAATATTTTGGTAAAACCTAGTGTAAGCTAGTTTTCTGAAGAAGGTGTGATAGCAGTTTTTATCTATTATGTTCCTATACCAAAAGTTGTTGATGTAAAAAGATTTATGTTTAAGTTATTCTTAAAAGTTTAGTATCACTTTATAATTATGCCCTTTTGTAGTTATTATAGTTTACTATTCCTTTATTCTTATATTTGTAAATTAAAATCATTTTAAACACATTAATCATTAAAATGATTAATTGGAATCAGGCAATAAATGATGAGGAGGTTTTCTGAGGGATAATATTTTCAGAGAGAAGTCAATCCATCCATAAGGAAATAATAGAACACTATTAAAAGGAATATCAAAGTAACAAAAATATGGTATTTGTCTTCTATGACTGACTTATTTCACTTAGCATAATACTCTCTAGCTCCATCCACATCATTGCAAATGGCAAGATTTCATTCTTTTTTTGTGGCTGAGTAATATTTCATTGTAAATATATATACCATTTCTTCTGTATCCATTCATCCGCTGATGGACATTTGGGATGCTCCATATATTGGCTATTATAGCTAGTGCTGCTATAAACATTGAGATACATGCATCCCTTTGAATTAGTATTTTAGTATTCATTGGGTAAAAACCTAGTAATGCAATTGCTGGATCATAGTGCAGTTATATTTTTAACTTTTTGAAGAACTTCCCACTTATATGAGGAATTTAAGAAACAAAACAAATAAGCAAAGAGAAAAGAGAGAGCAAGATGGAGAGACTTTAACTATAGAGAAAAAACTGATAGTTACCAGAGGGGAGGTGATGGGGGATGGGTAAAATAGATGATGGGAATTAAAGAGTGTATTTACTGTGATGAGCCCTAGATGTCATATCGAAGTGCTGGAACACTATATTGTACATCTGAAACTGACATTATACTGTATGTAACTAACCAGAATTTAAATTAAAAACTTAAAAAAAACCTAAAGTAACAAATGCGTGCTCTCAGAAAATACAAATGTGTTACAGAAATGACTCAAAACTCAAAAGAAAAAGGGGAAAATAAAGATAAATGTCTAACCAAAAATTGAATTAAAAGACAGGAATTGGAAAATTGAAGGAAAAAAGGATAAAATCGGAAATATTTCCAGAAAATTCAATATGGAGTTTTGAGGAGTTCTAGAAAAAGAGAAGAGGAAGTTGATAAAAAGACATCATTATTGAAAAAAATCAAGAAAACTGAAAAATTAAAGGACATTAACTTTACAAACTGAAAGTGTTCACTTAATTCCCAATACAACCTATGAAAAAAAAATATGCTCCAGTTGCATTGTTGTGGAATTTCATAACTATGGAAACAAAATTACTGTGAGGTTTCAGAGAAAATAAAATCAGGACACAGAGGATCAATGGTGATGTCAGCCTTAAACTTCACAACGTTAAAAGCTGATAGTTGTGAAGAGAGATGGTTTCCATCTAGATTTCTGTACTTAACCCAGCCGTCAGTCAAATGTGAGGGAAGAATTTATACATAAGTTATACAAGTGGTTAACATTGACAAAAATTACTATAATTTTTTTCCTCAGAAAATTAATGAAGGATATAGCCACCAAAGGAGATAGTAAGCTAGAACAAGAAACTAATATGAGATCCTTCAAACAGAAAACCAATCGAAAAAAAAAAAAAAAGTTGTGAAGAACTCATCAGTATAATGATGAAATGAGATCCCAGGAATACACAGATACAGGAGAACAATTATAGGTTAAAATAGTGGAACTTAGGGAACAGCTATATTAAAATCCTCATTGCTGAACTATCTTCTCTAATTTTTCATTAATTTAAATCTGATTTAAAGAAAGTCATTTTTACTAACAAAGAAAGAAATTGTATTTTACTATAGAGACTAGTTCCTCAAGGTATTTTTAAAAGCATCACATCCTACTACTGAAATTGATGCCTTGCTCCAGTGATTTAAAGTCAGTTGGATTGTCATCTTGGTTAAGTTCCCTTGTCTTTAGTTATAAACAAATATCAGTTCATGAATAAATATACTTGATACAAATAAGGTGTTCCCTTGTAAAATTTTCTCTAATGTTAATAAATAATGAATGCTTAAGCACTAATTTAGCCTAAGTTTTATTTATTAGAGGTGTATAACTAGAGAGAAGCAATCAAATAAGTCCCTTCTTCAGTGTTTTATATATTTCAATATTTTTGGATAATTTTAAAAAACTCCTTCCTATTGCTATTATTGCTTTTATTATTGCTTGCTATTATATGACAAAATCTAGAACTCTGACTAAAGGTATTATCTGACCAGGACTTTTATGAGGGATGCTAAAATATTACAGATTTCTTGCAATGTAAACATATCTACTAATCTCCCTTTCTGAGAATATGCCAGAAAATCTGCATGTACCCCCAGGGATTTTGATGAACACATACATTTTAGATTAACTACCTTAAAGAGATTATTGTTAGCATGATTATTTTGCATTATTTATTCTTCAAAAAAGAATAATTGTATAAGATGCCATTAGAGTCTAGACTGTGGCTCAATTACAACTGCTCATTGAACATAGCGTGATGGTATAAATAAAGTAATAGAAAAAAATAGTAAATAGATGGGTATAATACAACTGGGAATTAGTGGAGATGGGGCAAAGTGAAGAGAACATACCCTATCAAAAGAGAATAATGTGTTACCAGCTGGTAGTTGTCATGTAGGAAATTGGTCCTAGTGATGCCACATCTGATTTTTCAATGAATGATGAAAATAGACATTTTTAAATTTGAAGTCTCTTAAATCTAGGCAATCACTTTTTTTTTTTTTTTTAACACACTGGTGGGCATGATGAGCATGGAAGCCAAATACACCAATTTGTGAACTGCCTCTATCAGAGGGCTGACAATTTGCAACAGCTTACATCTTGCCATTCTCATGTGATGAGTAAGATGCTAATTGTATAATGAAATGTGTGTTTTATTTCTCAACCTTTGTAGGGTGAAAAATAAGCCTATACTAAATATTTTTCCCCTTGATAAGTAGTATATATATATATATATATGTATAATATATACTATATATACTAATATATATATGTATATATATAATATAAATACACACACATATATATACACATTTTCCCAAATTATTTATAAGCAGTATTCTTATGATTAGAGGGGAAAATTGAAGTTCTAATAAACAGAGGCTCTGAACTCCTGAGTGATTGTGTGGTGAACAAAAACTCTGGCCTAGGACTGCCAAACTTTTAGGATGCAATTTTTATAACTGAAGGACCAAGCTTGCTGTCAATAGGTAACATCAGATCAGGAATGACTAAGATTAGAGATTCAAAGTACTAGACATTCACTTCAAGGACATACCAGAAACATAGGTCACAGAACTGTTGGTTTTATCCATTTCCTATCTCATTTTAGACCTTGCCAATCTCCTCCTGCACCCTGCCATCCTGCCTCACAACAAAAATTTTCTATAACTAGGAAAGAGTGTGAATATGTAATCAGTATCACAAAATTTAATACTATAAATACAAATCTACTAAGAATAATGCAGTAGAGCCCAGATCCAAAATGCTTTTTCAACTTCACTTCTCCATTCAACCTCACTAAAATATAAATTCATGAAGGAAGGACACAGATTCAACTCTGTGTCCAAAGTGCAGAGAAAATAGTCTTTCACATGGCAAATGATCAATAAATATTTTTTAATGACAGAATTACAGTACACATAGCAATATGTATGTACTTTACACATAGCATATATGTATCTATATGATTCTTTGGGATTTTTCAAAATATTTGGCTTTGGTTTCTGTAGACATTCCTATACTTCCCTTAAAAGGTTGTATTGGAAATGAAAGCATTAATTACAATTGAGTATTGTTTCCTAGCTGCCTATTCTGTATCAACAACATGTGAGAGACTATAATGGTGAATACATTTTTTTTAAGCCATCGCCCTTATAAAATTATCGTTGGTGGAACACTGATGAATCTCACAGTCATTAAATACAGTGTGATACTTGCTACAATAAGAACCAGAAGATCAGGGATCCCCTAGAAGAATCACTTTTAAACTAAGACTTGAAAGATAAATAGTAATGGCTAAAAGGAGGTTTCCGGTGGCTAAAGTTAACGTAGAGGAAAAGAGTAGAAAGATTTGAGGCTGAAACAATCAGGTACTAAATTACTTTAATAACCCTATGGCCATGATGTAATGAATTTGATTTTCATCCATGAAAAAACTGACTATGATACAGAGCATTTAAAGCCATTGTATTGGGGATCCTTGGGTGGCTCAGTGGTTTAGCACCTGCCTTCTGCCCAGGGCGTGGTCCTGGAATCCCAGGATTGAGCCACAGGATCTAGTCCCATGTGGGGGTCCCTGCATGGAGCCTGCTTCTCCCTCTGCCTGTGTCTCTGCCTCTCTCTCTCTCTCTGTGTCTCTCATGAATAAATAAATAAAATCTTTAAAAAAAATAGAGACATTGTATTATACTAATCTATATTGAGACCATTAGAATGGATGTTGTTTCAACAAAACAGGGGAGAAATGGTTTTGGTTACAAGTCACCAAAGCAGTGATGGGTGGAAGAGAATTGGATAGAGTTGAACCTAATGAATTTGCTGTGCGCTAGGTAAAGTAGGTTGAATACTAATGATTTCATGGAATTTAACATATAGAATTGATAGAATGTATTGATGCATTGACAGAATTGGGAAGATAAAAGGAAATGATTATAATATTAAAGTTTCTGGCTAGTGAGTTGCTGGTACTGATAAGATTACAGAGGACACTTTATGATTAATAAAGCCTTAAAGGACAATCCTTTGTTTGCTACATTAAATTTTGTAGTGTCAAAACTAGTAAACTGACAGGATATTCCATTTTTCATTTCTTTGTAAAATATGTGGCATCTACAGATTGAGTTTCTTCGGGTTTTATGTTTGTGGGAATACATATGGTTGTTAAGAAATGTAATGTAGTTTGAAGAGCTCTCTTACCTTGTTTAGATAAGACCTACTTTATGAAGAGTAAATTCAAGAATTATTGCTACCACACATACACACACACACACACATGCACACACAAAGAGGCCAGTAATTACTACTTTATGGATAACCAGTAATAATAATATATTTATTTTTAAAACATATTTTCCAATAAGATATTCATTATGAGAGATATTTTCTCTGTCATTTGTCATATTTTCAAAGCCATTAAGCAAAATTCAGAAAAAAAAAATAAAGAGCACATTATCAGAAATGGTAATAAAATACATATTCATAGTTTTAAATTGATCTACCCTATAGTATTAATTTCATATTTCTTCACCCTGGGGTGAGTTGGGCTCTTTCATCTATCATTGTCATTGTTAATATAAAATTAAATAAAGGTTGGGGTCTGTAGAGATTCTAAATTTTTATTAATTTTATAAGATATTAAAATATAAGGCAATTTTATAGCATTGTAAAATTCATACTAAAATATTTCAAGCATATACTAATTTTAACAGTTTATTTAATGTTTTGCTTAATAGAATCTGGCTCATTATAGGTAATTCAGTTCCCATAGTACTCCTCTTTAAAACAGAACCAACTTGCTCAATGCTATAGTTAAATCTCTATGTATCTGTCAAGCTGTCTTTCTCTCACTGGAGATCCTGTCAGATATAATCATTTTATGGTTTCACATTTATAAAGGTGCAAACCCCTGTTATTCTTGCCTTTTGTATGTCAGAAATTGTGAAGACATGAAATGTTTAATAAAGCTACTATAGACACACAAGTAAGCACCCCCCCCCCCCGTTTTGTTTTCTGTGTTTCTTCCTGTGCTATGTTTTATTCAAACGTATGTTCTGCAACTTAAATAATCTCCAGGTTTTAAAAGACGTAGCCAGAACAATTTATTAGTTTATTAAAAGTATATTTATAAAATATGAAATTCTTGTACTTCATTAATGGATATTTTATAAATAGAATTCCCAACATAAAGTTATTGGAAATGTTTATTTATAAGAGACATTACCTCAAGTTTTTTGTTTTGTTTTGTTTTTCTTTTTTTTATTGAAGTATAATTGACATATGGCATTATATTAGTTTCATATGTAAGCAGAAAGATGTCTCAATATCTGTATACATTGTGAAATGATCACTGCAAGAAGTCCAGTTATTCATCAATATAGAGAATTACAGAATTACCTTTCTTATGATGAAAACATTAAAGATCTACTCTTTTAGTAACTTTCAAATATGCAATACAGTATTATTAATGATCATCACCAGATTTCAAAGTTATTTGTTTAAACAAGAAATCTAGCATAAGTTTATTAACTTCAAGCATGTTGTTAAACAGGAAATGACAATAATGCTTTTATGATTCAATAAAAAAACAAGAAAATATGCATATCCTAGAGAAAACAGAGATGTTAGTTTATACATTATTATAGGTCATACATAATTTTAAAAAACAATTGAAATAAATCACAAAGATGTTAGCGATTAAATACTATTTTATATTATCTAAAATCCAGATATTCTGCAAAACTCTTTAATTAGAAATAACTTTTACAAGGGGCACTTAGGCGGCTCTGTTGGTTAAGTATCTGACTCTTGACTTTGGCTCAGATCATCAGATCATAGGATTGAGTCCTGACTTAGGCTTCATGCTCAGAGAGGAGTCTACTTGAAATTCATTCTCTGCCTCTCCCTCTGCCTCTCTCCCTGCTTGCACTTCCTCTCTCTAAAATAAATAAGTAAATCTTAAAGAAATAACATGTATAAGAATGTAGAATTGTATCTGCTTTTTGTTGTTGCAAGGAAATAAATATATTTTTTTCTTACCTTATGATATATTTTCTACCAGCATTTAGTAGGCATTTGTTTCAAGGTCAAATACAATAATTCTGTTTGTTAGAATAGTGGAACATGATGCAAGATAATTCCCAATATATCAATTCCAAATGAAATATATCAATTCCAAAAGAAAATTGATAAAATTTCCAGTAGTACAACATTTAAATCAGTATGGAAGTGATATGATTTCATTGAGAAAAATTCTAATTTCTATGCTAATTTCATAAGATTGCCCAACAGATGTTCGTTTAGGATATAGCCTTAATTATAAAGAGATCTACTGGCAAATTTTATCTCTACTATTGACTCCTAAAGTATTTGTTAGGGCAGCCTGGTGGCTCAGCAGTTTAGCACCTGCCTTCAGCTCAGAGTGTGATCCTGGAGACCCGGGATCGAGTCCCACGTTGGGCTCCTTGCATGGAGACTGCTTCTTCCTCTGCCTGTATCTCTGCCTCTCTCTCTCTCTCTCTCTGTGTCTCTCATGAATAAATAGAGTCTTTAAAAAAAATAAAATATTTGTTAAAAATATGGATACCTTATTTTTTCAGGGCTGATATCTGAATCTGAAACTTCAGAGTGGGCCAGAAAGCCTTATTTTTTCTTTTATCAATTATTGAATTTATTTAACCTCTTTAGCCAGCTTCTTGATCTTTGTTAAATTTGATGATCATTTAAGTTGCAGAACCACCGTTTGAAAAAGAAAAAGACATTTCCTAGCTTTGCTTCAGAATATCAGATTTTTCTCCTGGGGCAGTCTCTTATTCTAACTCATCTGACAGTGGATAAATAGCCAGATCCCTGAAAGGAAAATGTCAGAGGAGGGTTTTATGTGTAGTACTCATGACTAGTTTCTTTCTGGGTGAGCTTCATCCACTAATTAGAGTGCTTAGGTTGCAATACAGACTCTACTCCAGGTTAACTGTGATTTTAAAGAAGCTAGTCAACCTCATTAAATCTCATTTTTTTATCAATAAGATGAAAATTATGATGATATCTATTTGTTGGGGAGAGGAATAACAGATCAGTACATCTTGTAATATTTAAAATAATGCATGGTATATAGAGTTCATTTTTTATCATTACCATGTTCAATTATTACAGTTATTATCATTTTAATGTTGGCATTGAAAAGCATATTCAATAACCCAGAAAATTCCCCTGGAAGAAGAATGACAATTCTTTGGCATATTCAAAACCCTGCAATATAAAAGTAGTGTTAATATATCATCATGTAATAAAACGAGCGAGTTATCCTGGTTGGAATAAATAATACACATTCTGATCATTTCATACAAAAGCAAAAACAAAAACAGTAAAACAAAACAAGAATGAAAACCAATCTTTCCTTGCTCACACATTGTTTTCCCAATGAGACATGTGCATGAATAGAATAATTCTTCTATCTTTTCAGTTACTGTATAAGAAAAATTCATTGTTGAAAGTAAGTTTTAATACAACACACAACTTTCTTTCTTTCTTTCTTTCTTTCTTTCTTTCTTTCTTTCTTTCTTTCTTTCTTTCTTTCTTTCTTTCTTTCTTTCTTTCTTTCTTTCTTTCTTTTTCTTTCTTTCTTTCTTTTTTTAGCACACGACTTTCTTAAAAGTGTGAAGACCTTTAGGCAAAAAATAATAACAGAATTTTCTTACAGTAGATGATGATTAGCATGTCTTTTACCTATGAAACAAAGTGACCTATTTTTTTTTTATATATAGTAACTGAAAAGATCCTACACATGGATAAGGTGGTATTACAACCCGTCTCTTAACTCAAGGTCAAAAGATAAACCTTTCAAAAAAAAAAAAAAAAAAAAAAAAAAAGATAAACCTTTCAATAACTTTTCTCTTTTCCATGGCTTCAGTTAGTGAAGCCAGTAAAAAAATTTTAACGTAGGCTGTTTGTTTGTTTGTTTTTTTCACTTATATATTTTTTTATCCATCTATATCTAAAATTTAATACTCTGTAACCTCCTACTTATCAACTGTCAATCTTCCACCCCTTCATTCAATTAATATTCATCCTTGCATCTTGTATTTTTCAAAATATGTTTTTGTGCTACCTGGGAAGGTAGATCAAGATTATAAAATCTAAAACAAATGGTTATTTATGTTAAATTTACCAAAGACAGAAGTAATTTACAACAGATAAGAAAGGTGTTACACATGTGTTGAAAGTTCAATTAAAGAGGTTAAAGAATGAAATGTAAAAGTATAAGAAATTTTCTGCCTAAAAGTTTACTTAAAATATTAAATAGAAATAAGATAAACAATATCAATTTTAAAATAATAACAATAGCCAAGCACAAAGGAATGATAAGATTTTCATATATGTGTTAATTGTTAATTGCTGCCGTAACAACTTGCCATAAAAGTAGAGGCTTAATATAAGATGAATCTACTACCTTAGAGTTCTGTCGTTTTGAAGTTTGGTGGGTTTGGCTGGTATTTCTGCTTCAAATTTCACAAGTTCAAAATGAAGTTATCTAAAGGGCTGGCCTTTGAGGAGGAATCTACTTCCATGCTCAATTGGATTGTTGGCAGAATTTAGTTGGTAAAATGAAAGTCCTCATTTGCTTACTGGCTTTTGGCTGATGGTCATTCTTAACTTTTAGAGACTGTGCATTCCCTGGCTCATGGCTGTCTTCATTTTCAAAATGAGTAAGGGTGAAGCAAGTTCCTCTTTTTAAAAGATCTCCCGTGTTTCTTCCTCTGTGTCTGTGATAGTCTGTTTCTTTCTTCCACTTTGAAGAGCCCATGTGGATTTTACTGAGCCCTCATAGATAATTCTCTGTAATTTGTGATAATTTCTGATAATTTGTGTAACCTTGACTTTATCTAGAGAGTCCCTTTTGCAGTGTAATATAACATATTGTCAGGTTCTAGAGATTAGAATACGGACATATGTGGCAGGGGCATGGGAAGGTGAGAAGAGTAGGTATTATCTATTCATCTCAACATGATTTGTGGTTTGCTCATTACAGTAAATATTTTCATTTACCTTGATCTTTTCTGAAAGGGTGCAAATCATATTTTGGGGTCTACTTCACCATGAAACCCTGAACTTTTGTTGATTTATTCAATAAATATTTATTGGTCCTGTGTTAGTCCCTACTCCAATCATCAGGACTAGAGAGGTAAGGATGACTGACAACTTCCATGCATGCATGGAGTTTACAATCTAGTGAAGAAAACAAAATATTTTTTTATTGTAATCTAAGATTATTTCAAGTTTAACGAACACATTTAAAAGGCAGGAAAGAAGGTAGATATTGGGGTGGAATTAAGGGTGTACTTTAGGAAATCAATCAATCAAAACCTAGGGAAAGAGAATTCCAGAAGGAGGTAACACAATGAGCAAAGGTGATTGACATGAAGAAGTTTGACTTACTCAAGGAAGAGCCAAAGGGCAAGAGTGGCTAAAGCTAAAGAACAAGGTCAATAGGAAGGAGAGTAAGTTAGAAAAGTAGAGCATGGTGAAGAATTCGAATATTAGTTTTGGGATGCTAGCAAGAAGGTTTTGAACAAAAGCTTAATGTTGATGTAGTCCACGTATTTTTCGCTTTTTAAACAATTTTTTGTCTTGGGGTTTCCTTTAGAATCTCTCTATTTTTATAACATCTCAGCTAAAGAAATTTTAAAATTGTTAAAATTATGTTGTATAATGACAAGGCACTCATTATTTTCACTAAGTATAAATTCCAAAGTTTATTTTGTAACTCAAAGGATTTAGCAAATGTTCTGTTATAACACAACAAAACAACCAAAATAGTCGATGCTTTGGTTTTAAAAAATTTAAAAGAGATTTGGCAATATGGTCCCATGAACATAAAAATAGATTTCCTGAGATTTTGATTTGGTATAAAAATAAAAAAGTAGAGTTAGGTTTGTATGTATATAAAAATGATGCACAAACAACAAAAAAGAAAGCAAATAACTGTATTGAATGTATTTTTTAGCTAAAGTAAATTTTGATTCATATTTTACCTTTTTAAGACTAAATTTCTTCAGGTATATCATAAATGTCACACAGAATAATTTTAATATCAAGGTCCTTGCTCCTGACTGACATGAAAAATAATGTTTATTTTGATAAATTTCCTTTCTATCTCTATAAGGAGGCAAATAACCTTTTATTATACTTTATTAAGTACTATATAAAACAAGATATGCATGGTTTCCATGTAGCTTGTAGAAATGAGTAAATCTATATCGAGTATTGCCCTCTGTAATATAAAAATATTTAGTTAGAAACAAAGTAATCTTGTCTCAGAGAAAAGAAGTCCCGAAATCCGGTCCTGCATCAGGCTCAGCAGCAAGTTGCTTCTCCCTCCCCCTGTCCCTCCTCCAGCTCATGCTCTCTCATTCTCTCTCTCTCTCTCTGTCTCTCACTCTCTCCCTCTTCAAAATAAATAATCTTAAAAAGAAATGCAGAATTTTTTTTAAATATGGTGAGATGCTACCCCATAAGGTAGAATTGTAGTTGTCTTCATATATTTGTTCCAATTAATTAAAACAAAGAAAAAGGGGAAAAAAGGTCCTACTATGTTTAGTAGCAGCTTTTTAAAAAGTTACTTTTCTTTTCTACCTTTCTCCTCTTTGGCTCATTTAGAAGGAATGAAGGATGACTCAAGGTATAGGAAATGAAATATGAGACTATATCTTAAGACAAATGCATAACAGTAGTAGACTTACCGTGATAAAAATAAATTTAAATAATATTCATCAACCTGCAGTTAAATAGATTAAGTTCTTATATGGTTCATATGACAGGGATTTATAAATCTTATCTAAATTACTGTAAAATCATTATAATATGAAAGGTCTACATTAAAATATGGAAATAAATGAGGTTTACATCTGAGTCACACATGCATATTGCCACATGTGGGAAGCCTTTGGTAATATCTTAAATTTGTGGCTTCCATAATTATATTAAAAAACACAAACTCACATACAAATTACATCTTCCCTCATTTGCAGGATCTTATTTTCACTGACAACGATGTTAACTGTATCAAGTCCTTCCACAAATGCTAATATTTTTGACTCTGTATTTCTGAATCAAAGGCACAAAAAACTTTCAATTTTTTGTATTATGTAGCTTTTTGAAAACTCAAATTAATCCATGATGAATATTACATGCTCCTGAAACTGAATCTATTCTATCCCATCATATCCTTACTATTACTATAAAACATTTCATACATTTTTTATCAAAATATTTTTTCTTGTTCAAAAATATCCTTCCTTTTATATGTTTGCCTGTAATAGATACCACTAATTTTTAAGAAATGTGTCAAATTTTTCAACTTACATGAGATCTTTAATGTTTACCCTATTCTTCACCAGCATTGAAATTTTTTTGTCCCTAATGTTTCTTATTTTGAAATGTTAATAACCATGCCTTTTAAATTACTCATTTTTAAAACATTCTTCTCATTGCTCACAATAAATTGTATTTTGGGTGCACTCTTCTATACCCTAAGGTTTTTCAGGGTAGGAATTGCAAATTATTTATAAAATAATAAGATAATATCATAAGATACTATTCATGATATCTTGAATAACAGACAAAACCCAGAGTGAGTTAAAGAGTTTGTTTAAAGGATGGTTTTTAGTTGATTTTTCCTGTTCTCCACACAAATAGTCATAAAGGTTTCACTGCATTTGGATATTTATCCATAAAAATGCAATGTCCTTTGTCTTTGAATCCTCGGAACATGATACAAAGTTTAAAAATGGAAGATTGAACACATTTTCTGGAAGGAAAGCTGTATATATTCTTGCTGTCATGTGAATGTAAATCTATTCACATTCTGCACATTATAAGTGATACCCACTGGAGCTCTGCTCTATATTTCCCATAGTCTCACTTTGCAAGAACTATTGATTATCAATGAATTCCATTTACGATGCCTAGTCTTATTTAATCTATTATTGCAGTCATCCAAAATTCTAACTATATCAACTACTTGCTTAAAATATATAATTGTTCGTTTTGACGAGAGAACTAAAATTAGAAATCCCCTGAATGGTGCCTTTACCAAATTCAATTCATCATACTGCAGATCCACACATTTGCCTTATTTCCAGGTAGAGAAATAATAGCAAATGTTTCTGCTGTCCTCATGGTCTTGAGGACAGGTCACTTTACCCTCCTGATTGCATCTATATGAGAAATCCTACACATTTTTCCTATTTGCAAAAAGATACTACCTCATGTGTGCACTGGTCAGGTCCATAGTGAGGTTTAAGCTAAAGGAGTTCTGGCTTCACTACTTTCTGGGTGACAAATCTGAAGAGATCATGGTTCCTTAGGAGACACTTTGAGTGATTGGAGACTAAGAAACACAGGGTGTTGGATGATGAATTCTTACATCTGGCCTGTGTAAGGTATGTTGAGAGACTTCTTTTCTGGTGTGCTGCTGATAGTAATATTTTATCACTGTGATTGTTTAGAATTGGTGGAGAATGATGGCACTAAAAAGCAGTCCATGCTTACCACCTGGAAATGGGGCAGATGGGTGCCCTTCCCATCACTGACAGCCACTACAAGGAGACCACACCATCACTTCTGCTTATTAATATGTAATCAACCAGATGACATTCCTGTCTACCTACCCACTCCATCTAACTCCTGTTCGTTGCACTCCCTAGCAAGGAGTCATATCCAGTATTTTGCTTCACCATCTGCTTTCTAGAAAGCTGAAGATAAACTGTCAACGATATCATTTACCCAATCCTGCATTTTATTTATAGCTTCACCGGTTAATCTTCTTCACCTGTACAGAGTCTCTCCATTAATCCTGAAGTAAGGGCTTTTCTAAAAATGCATCATTTCTTTTTTAATATTTTGTGTCTTTCTGGAATCCTCTACTTTGTCTGGTCCACTTGAGAGCCATCTATTTTGTGCAACTAACTTGTCTGATGTGTTCTTATTGGTGTAGTGGGAATGGAGGAGTAAGAATGAACAGAAATTTCAGAGTATAAGATATTAAAAAATATGATGATTTGGTTTGTCCCGCTATAAAGAATAGGGATAAAATATGATTACAGAAAAAATGAGAATGGCCGTGAATTATTGCACTGAACTTAACTGATAAATTGTACATTTCTGTGATGCTCTACATTTAAAGATAACATCATGTTTTCTCTGGCATGAAGAAGCAGTTTCCCAAGAAGAGTAGCTTAGAGGATGGAAATGTGGTGCCTCCCAACACCAAGGTAAGGAAAATAAGCTAGATAATGTCAGGTGCTGGCTTGCTTTCACAAACTGAAGAACATTTTGGATGTTGTTTTGAAAAAGAGTTTTTAATAAACATGCTTATGTGATTTTTTTTCATGTTCTACCCATCCACCATGAGTATTTCTATGTATTAATGATTTCATATATGATGCCTTTATTGACCACCCTTCCAACAGACACAGTAGCAACCAAATATGGGTCACATTCTGCTGTTATTTATTGTTGGTAATAATAACTTTTTTTTTTTATCATTCCTTGTCTCAACAAGTGAGCTACTTGAGGACTTGGCCTATAGGAAGCAGCAAAATAGGTAAATATTGAGTGGTAATATTACTCTGCATTACCTTTACTTTTTACATTTAACATTATTCACTTATCAAATACACAATCTGTTCAAATTCATTTGGTATTAGTGTAAAAATGGACCTATAAGATCTTAATATTTATCTCTCCTACCTCCCACAATTTATCCCAAGGAAAGATTTTTCAAAATCTCAACTCTTTCTCTGAATCTGGAATGATCCCTTGCAAATTCCCTCATCAACACTATTTGGTTTCAATCTGTCAAAATTTTTAAAATGAATACTTCTAAATTATTGTTACCATGTATTCTTTAAGATTAGAAACATCAAAATTTAAGTTTCAGGTACTTTTCTAAATTAATGTTCACAAATATCTTGTGAAAAGATATTACTGTCACCTCGCTTAACAGCTGAAAAAGCTGGAATAAAGTTAAGAAATTTGTAGACTACACATATGCTAAATTTATGATTCAAACCCAGACAGCAGCCCCTCTATAGAATAACATCTCATTAAATGCTGTGGAGCTCCTGGCCACAAATAGCTAATTTTCGAATATCAATATTTTAGGAACAAGGAGGCATTTAGAAACCTGATCCTTCTATGGGAAAATTTAATTTAGAAAATGTAAATCAAGGAAAATATAGTAAGCAACTTAACTTACATGTTTTCTAAATGATTTCTCGTATTATATTTATGATGTCAATCTAAATAAAATTGCCAATAGTTTAAATGAGAGCTTATTTTTCATCTTTGTTGTGAAATTTTCATCAATCATGTGGCCCTTAATTGATCTAATTTCTTAATAACTATCAAAGTTTTTGAAAGGTAGTGAAGAAAATCATGAAAAAGTATAGTAATAATGATTTTAAAAAATCTATCTTGATCATATTGTTCTTATGTCTTTAGGAGATGAAATCCAAAGAACTTGGTGAAGGAGTCAAGACTAGAGATGGTAAAGAACTGTCAAGACTAGAGACCTATAAATTCCATTATGGATGCAGAAAGCTACATTTATCACTCCAATTTTAACAAGAATAAACCAAATAAATTACAAAATTGTAACTTCACTTGTGTCCATCAAAGACTGGAGAAAACCAAGTAACCTCAATTTCTGAAACCAGAAGAGGACAAGAAAACTAAATAAGCTGAATTCTGAAGAGAGATCAACTCCATCAAGCAGAAACATAACATGCAAACTATATCCTTTATTAAAGAGTGTAGGAGTAAAAGAAAAGTTACCAGACAACTGACAAGTCTTATCAAAAACTAAAGGCCAAGTGTGGGTATCATATCAATCTGTAATTGTTAGTTGTCCTAGACACAAAGCTTTTTTCAGGGCCCCCCACCATTTGCTCACAAGAAAGATTGGGAAGGAGGGAGCCAGAGAGAGCCTTGCTCAGTGCCACAAAAATGCAGGAGATGATTTGTGATATTTGGGATGAGCAGAAAATAAATATTACCAGCTCCCCTACTCTCCTAAAAATCAAATCATTATACTCGTGGGAGAAGACAAAAACATTCTAAGCAATAAATAAATGCTTATTGTGGAAGATGGGTAGAAGGAGAAACTCTCTTTCACTGGGAGACAGCCAGGAAACTTCACTGGCCTTGGATCCTAGTACCAAGCTTAAATGAGCTACTGATGAGAAACAGGCTGAAAACTCACCTCCAAGTACAATCTCAGACATAAGGCAATGGTTAGAGGATTGAGAAATTTCATCCTCCTAAGGCTCATAAGCAGAGTGTTACCTAACATTTAGGCATGAAAAGGCCAACTGAGACCACACCACACATGCTTAACATAAACCTAAAAAGGAGAAAAAAAAAGGAGCTGGCCACCAGGAGGGAAGATGAACAGCATGGACATTACTCATCTGTCTTGTTTGAAGTCTTGTTTGAAGACTATGAGTGTAGAGCAATCACTGAGAAAAACATTTTTGGGGACCTTATCCAAACCCTCAGTATGAGGTAGCCTCACCCCAACACTACAGAAATGTGAAGTCTGAGGAACAATGATGATAACAATATCAACAAAACCCAAATCCAGATGAACTCATGGATAGATTGATTGATTTCCTCACACTAATTGATAAATGGAGGAAGCATTTCCATAATTAAATAGCAGTTGTCTCGATTACTATTGCCCTACTTACGATATTTATCATTTAATGAAAAAGTATTAAATATAACAAAAAAGAAATGAAAATAGTCTGTCAAAGATAAAACAATTATGAAAACAAGACATTAAAATGATGTACATGTTGGAATAATCAGAAAGGGTCTTTAAAATAGCTACAATTAATATGTTATGGGAGGTAGTCAAGATAGGGGGTGGCAAAAAGGGGTTTATCATTTTAGCAGAGAAATGGAAGTTATATGAAGGGATCCCATGAATTGAAAATAAGCCAATAAAAAGTATTCAGATTTTTTAAATGAAAAGAAACTAAAAAAGTAAAAAAAAAAAAAAAAGATAAACACAACTTCTAAAAGTTGTGATAAAACATACATGAATTTCAAATCAGAAGAAGAAAGAATAATAAAGGGAAAATACTTGAAAACTAAAATATTCCAATTATTTAAAAATTACTTAAAAATCAAATCATATATTAGCTCAGTGAATGCTAACGAGCATAAAATTTAAATGTGAGTCATATATAATATTCATGGACTTTCTAAAGAGTCGATATTCATAATTTGTTTTTTCCCCAAGTTCACCTAGATATACAGCATTTAAAAATAAAATCACATTATGCTCTTTTTTGTTGTTGTTGGTAGAATTCAACAAAGTGATTCTAAAATTTATCAGAAAAAACATAAAATTTATCAGAGAACGAAAGAGTTTCAGTAGCCAAGCAATTTTGAAAAAAGAAGGACATATATGGTGAATTTGCACTATCTAGTCTAAGACTGGAAAACAAGCTATAATCCAGCAAAAGGCTGCAGAAACAACAACAACAACAAAAAACAACAACAGTTTGTATTGGCATAAGGACAGACATATTGACCAATGAAATAGGATAGAAATTACACGGGGTGGAGGATAGTGTGGGGGCACCTGGACCTGGATTTTTCAAAATAATGTTGGAAAAGCAGGAAAAAATATAGAGTTCAAATATAGATGCACACATATATGGTCTTTTTTTTTGACAAAGATGCTGAGACCATCAATCTTAAAAGGATACTCTGCAATAAATGATGTGCACAAAAGATTAGATATTCATCTACAAAGTAATAACCTTCAATCTAGATTTCTCACCATATCCAAAAATTAACTCCAAGTGAATTATAGACTAAATGTAAAACTTGGAACTAAAATTTCTGTGAGAAAGTATAGAACAAATTTTGTGACATAGGATTATGCAGAGATTTCTTAGATGGGACATCAAATCGACAAATTATTAGGTAAAACAATTCATACATTGGACTTCACTGAAATAAAAATGTGTTCTATTTGAAAGACAGTCTTTAAATGAGAAAAGATAAGCTACAGATTGGGAGAATATGTTTCCAAAATCTATACAAAGACAAATGTCCATATCCAGAGAATATAAAGAACTTTCAAAATGCAGTAATTAGAACACATACAACAAAAATTTTGGACAGACATGGCACCTAGTTGGCTCAGTCCATTAAGTGTCTGCCTTCAGCTCAGGTCATGATCCCAGAGTCTCAGGACTGAGCGCCACATCAGGCTTCCCACTAGGTGGGGAGTCTGCTTCTTCCTCTCTCTCTCCTCCTCCCCTTGCTCTTGCTCTCTCTCACTCATTCTCTCCCTCAAATAAAAAAAGAAAATTGAACAGACAATTCACCCCAAAAGATATAAAGATGGCATAAGCACATGAAAATATTAACATAATAACTTGGGAAATTCAAATTTAAATCACAGAGGGATACCATGATAAACTGGTTGTAATAGATAAAATAGATAAAAAGTTGTAATAGAACAACTAAACTTCAAACAAACAAACAAACAAAAAACACTGGAAATAACAAGTTCTGGCAAGGAAAAAATTTAGATTACCTGGAACTCTGATGCACTGGTGATGATTTTTTAATAAAGTTTTATTTTTTATAAGGTTTTATTTATTTATTTGAGAGAGAGAGGGAGAGAGAGAGAGCACAAGCCATTGGGGGCTCAGAGAGAAAGAGAGAGAAGCAGGCTCCCCACTGAGTGGAGAGCATCAAGGTGCTCAATCCCATAATCCTAAAGTCATGACCCAAGTGGAAGGTGGACTGAGCCACCCAGGCACTCCTGTTGATGATTTTTGAAATAGTACTAACAGTGAAGAAAATCATTAGTCAGTTTTTTTGGTAAAATTAAATCAGTACTATATGACCCAACTGTCCACCCCGAGGTGTTTTGCTCAACAGAGATGATTATTACTGTATTTGAATAATGACCTATGCATGTGTTTAAGAGCCTTATTTATAATTGCAAGACTAGAAATGATCCAATTGTCCACATCTGGAGAATGGATAAGGAAACGTGGCACATCCATACTATATACCACTCAGTAATAAAAGGAACATGCTACTCATACCTACAATGATACAGATAATTTTAAAACACTATGCTAAGTAACAACTACATAGTCTATGCAAACATCATTTTTTTTGAAAAGGCAAAACTATAAGGACAAATAGCAAATTGTAAGTTATTAAGATCTGGATTGAAAGGGGATATGATTATAAAGGGTAAATGGAACTTTTGAGATGATAAATGTTTTCAGTAGACTTAAATTACCAGAAAATCCTTTTTGATTTAGTTACCTCTTCAATTAGAAAAATATGATTGTGATTTTTTTTGTTATTTATATATTTCGTATTACACTTTTATTTTATTTTTATTTTATTTTTATTTTTTAATAATAAATTTATTTTTTATTGGTGTTCAATTTGCAAAACATACAGAAAAACACCCAGTGCTCATCCTGTCAAGTGCCCCCCTCAGTGCCCGCCACCCAGTCACCCCCACCCCGCACCCTCCTCCCCTTCCACCACCCCTAGTTTGTTTCCCAGAGTTAGGAGTCTTTATGTTCTGTCTCCCTTTCTGATATTTCCTACCCATTTCTTCTCCCTTCCCTTATATTCCTTTCACTATTATTTATATTCCCCAAATGGATGAGACCATATGTTTGTCCTTCTCCAATTGACTTATTTCACTCAGCATAATACCCTCCAGTTCCATCCACGTTGAAGCAAATGGGGGGTATTTGTAATTTCTAATGGCTGAGTAATTCCATTGTATACATAAACCACATCTTCTTTATCCATTCATCTTTCGATGGACACCAAGGATCCTTCCACAGTTTGGCTATTGTGGACATTGCTGCCATAAACATCGGGGTGCAGGTGTCCCGGTGTTTCATCGATCTGTATCTTTGGGGTAAATCCCCAACAGTGCAATTGCTGGGTCATAGGGCAGGTCTATTTTGAACTCTTTGAGGAACCTCCACACAGTTTTCCAGAGTGGCTGCACCAGGTCACATTCCCACCAACAGTGTAAGAGGGTTCCCTTTTCTCCGCATCCTCTCCAACATTTGTGGTTTCCTGCCTTGTTAATTTTCCCCATTCTCACTGGTGTGAAGTGGTATCTCATTGTGGTTTTGATTTGTATTTCCCTGATGGCAAGTGATGCAGAGTATTTTCTCATGTGCGTGTTGGCCATGTCTATGTCTTCCTCTGTGAGATTCCTGTTCATGTCTTTTGCCCATTTCATGATTGGATTGTTTGTTTCTTTGCTGTTGAGTTTCATAAGTTCTTTATAGATCTTGGAAATTAGCCCTTTATCTGATATGTCATTTGCAAATATCTTCTCCCATTCTGTAGGTTGTCTTTTAGTTTTGTTGACTGTATTCTTTGCTGTGCAAAAGCTTCTTATCTTGATGAATTAATATTGTGAAAATGTCAATGCTACCCAGGGCAATTTACACGTTTAATGCAATCCCTATCAAAATACCATGGACTTTCTTCAGAGAGTTAGAACAAATTATTTTAAGATTTATGTGGAATCAGAAAAGACCCCGAATAGCCAGGGGAATTTAAAAAAAATAAAACCATAGCTGGGGGCATCACAATGCCAGATTTCAGGTTGTACTACAAAGCTGTGGTCATCAAGACTGTGTGGTACTGGCACAAAAACAGACGCATAGATCAATGGAACAGAATAGAGAATCCAGAAGTGGCCCCTCAACTTTATGGTCAACTAATACTCGACAAAGCAGGAAAGACTATCCACTGGAAAAAAGACAGTCTCTTCAATAAATGGTGCTGGGAAAATTGGACATCCACATGCAGAAGAATGAAACTAGACCACTCTCTTGCACCAGACACAAAGATAAACTCAAAATGGATGAAAGATCTAAATGTGAGACAAGATTCCATCAAAATCCTAGAGGAGAACACAGGCGACACCCTTTTTGAACTCAGCCACAGTAACTTCTTGCAAGATACATCCACGAAGGCAAAAGAAACAAAAGCAAAAATGAACTATTGGGACTCATCAAGATAAGAAGCTTTTGCATAGCAAAGGATACAGTCAACAAAACTAAAAGGCAATGTATTACACTTTTAATATAAATTCTGCATCAGGTGTTTCTTCTAGAATTGTGGATAATCCTTCCTTTCTAAAGTCTGTTTGATATTTCAGATACTTATTTTTATAGTATTATACTAACCTTGTTTTATACTCTATTTTGTTTGCTAATATAATTATCCATTTCCTTCTCTACACTTAATATTCTTGAGGGTATACACTGTGAATACCTTATTCATTATTAATGTTCTTCACTCAGTCTGGAAATCTTCACTTAGAAGATGCTTAATTATTTTGTTGGTTGAATATGTTTCAAGTGATAACAAGAAGTTTAAATTTTTACTTCTAGTAAAAAAATCTGGCAAAGTTAGAAATTGAATGCTTTGTGTGGGAATTTATATACCCATTTACTTACCTAAAGGCAATTTGAATAAAGTGTCAGTGGTTAAATACCTGGGTCTCTCCAAGATCCAACAAACAACAAGATACATAATTTTTACTGAAGACTAGCCATTAAAAGACGATCAATAAAATGTATCTATATCACATACAGAATGTGATATAGTCTACCTAAAACTGATTTAAAATTGTGAAGTGAGCTAAAAGTATAATGTGGTAAAATGGAGTCTTCAAAAGGAATATTGTTGAGAACATTCACATTGAAAAAGATATTAAACCTAAAGTTTCCTCTAGCTTCACTAAGAATTGATTTTTATGATTTTAAATACTTCTGAACATCTGTGTGTGTGTGTGCACGTGTATGTGTATGTACATGCAGGCAAATTCTGTATGATTAATATCAATTATGCTGACTTTTTTGCCAAAAATTCATAAAAGTTTTATAGCTTTGTCATTAATGATATAGATAATGGAGATAAATGGGCTGGAATTGAGTCATGACCCTAACAATTGTTAATTAGGTGGTCTTGAATTTTCCATACCTTAATTTCATCTGTAAAATGAGAATGATATTGTCTATCCTTATAAAATTATTTATAAAATTAGGTAATTTAGTATATTTAATTTTAATTAAATGCTTAGTATGTTGGCTAAGACTTTAAAACCTGAATATAAGCATTGACTTTTCACACAATCTCATATTTCTTATTGTGTGACAAATAATTATAAAATTAAAAAATAACAATTAGGCTTATAAGATAGAAAATATTATTATAAGATGTGCTTACTTATGCTAAAATGTAAAGATATACTATTTAAAGAAAAAATGGAATTATAATCAACAAATAGCAAATTTTTCTTTTTTTTTAATTTTTCTAATGGACAATTATTTTTTCTTAAGAATAGGACTTTCTTTGAAATATATACTACCTCTATGAATTTGAATTAAAGAATTTTGGGAAAATATTGCAGCATAAACGTAAAGTTATCTATCTAATGAGTCACCGTGAAAGATAAGACTGTAAAACGAACTAATTTATGAACAAGTAAAATGTACATTTCTGCATTAAGATATTTCTTCTTGGTCTCAAAAGACTAAAAACAATCTAAATTATAATTGCCTTTATGCACAAGACCTAAAGAAAAATGGGTAGGTAGAAAGGGAAATCAATATTATTTGAAGAAAATATTATTTGGATATTTAGAATGCTCCATTAGAATACAAATGCTTCATTTGTAATACTTATGATTGTTCTTTTGATGTTACTTACGCTGATTTTTCTTTGTACTCCATTATGAAAATTTTGTTGGATAGTCCACATTCTGAGGAAGTTTCAGAAATGTGAAGTATGAACATCAATCGTTCCTGGGTTATATTAGTATGTATATATGTGTCCTACATCATCAGGCTTATTTCTTCATGACATGTAGAGCTATATGTATTATTATGCAGTTTGCACTCTTGAAACTGTGCCAAATATGGAAAGTCTTTAAATTTGGAAAATCTTTTACTAATAACAATTATGATGAAATGTAATTATTTCATATCTGATGAGGCACAATCTGGCACAATCGGCACAACTCCTAATATCTCATTTTTAGAAATTTTTATCTTTTGTGCTTACACTTATTTCTAGTATGCAAATAGTGTTTATAGAGTCCTGCTGTGACACAGAACAACTTTAAATGTTTGGCCAATGGTAAATGTTTTAAACGCTGATTTAAAAGGCAGCATCCTTGACTTTAGATGACTAATGTTCACTTTGGTTTCATCTCAGGAATATATAAAGTTGGAAAGAGCATCACTCCACACTTACACAAAGGAAAAATCCAGACAAAATGCAGACTTTGACTGCTTAAAAACATCAGAAAGCTGATATTTCAGAGCAACTGAGTAATCCTAAATCTAAGAAGACATAGAGTCCTGTAGGGAGGTATAGGATCAAACACTATTTTAGAAAGGCAAAGGATATAGGGTGCTGATACAAAGAATTGGGTTTGAATAGTTGATAAATTGGCGGAGGCCAATATGATGGCAGAAGTGTATGAAGCCCCAGTGACCACAGATATATAGGGAGGGATAGCAAGTTCTTGCTGGCCTTTTTGCCATGAACCCCCACAAAAAACTCACAGAAAAAAGGAGTACATGCTGACTAAATTTGCCTCCTAAAAATGGCATGAGGTAGGGGGATAAACAGCTGTTGTAAGAGGAGCAAAAAAACTGCATAAGAATCCTTGTCCAGGATCAGCTATGGGGAAAAATACTTTAATCCTTGGGAGAATAACAAAAACAGCCAACATTGAGCTACTGGGAATATCCACTATAAATGGGAAATGGAAAGGGGGATGATTTCTACCTCTGAGGGAGTAGAAGAAGGACCCTGGGATCTACATGTAGTAGAGGAAGTGTATCATTTTGAAGGACACTTCCAGACACTTCTGGACACAGCGACAGACTGAGGGTAATTGGAACAGCAGAGAACCTCCCTTTCCTGACCCCAATCCCAGCCCACCAAGTATGGAATAAAAGTAACAGTGGAATGTTGCTATGAAATTTGGTAGAGACAAACTGCATTAGTCAGGATTCTCCAGAGAAGCAGAACAAATAAGATATATAGAGAGATACATGAGGAGATTTATGATAGGAATTGGCTCACACAGTTATCAAGGCTGAAAAATCTCATGATCTGCCATCTGAAAGTTAGAGAAGCAAGAAAGCCATTGATATAATTCCATTTGAGTCCAAAGGTCTGAATTTGAATTCAGCTTTCTCAGCTTAACTAAAACTTGGAGCATTTTCCACAGGCAAAATGACCTAGAAGAAGTCTTAAAAGAAATTCTTCATACTAAAAGAATATGATAACAAAGTTATGAATTTATAGCAAGGAATTAAGAGCACCAGGAATGGGATAAATAATAGGATAATAAAATAAAACTAGTTTTCTCTTTTTTAGTTATTTATTTATCTAAAGCAAACTGTATTGATTGTTCATAGCACATATAAAATATGAGATTATTATAAAAGAAAGAATTGAGAAATTGAGGATTTATTGTTATAAATTCATTACAGTGTACATGAAGCTGTATAATATTATTTGAGTATGGTTAATTAAAGATGAATATTGAAAACCTCAGGGCAACCACTAAAATCACACCATAATAGTGAAGATAAATTGTAATGATTAAAATGACCAATTAGCTCTAGAGAATCCAGAAAATGAAGAGAAAAAATAGAAAGAACAGATGGAACAAATAGAAAACAGCCCAGAAAACTGACAGTTTAATTTAGACATATCAATAACCAAACTAAGTGTGAATGACTTAAATGCAGCAAGAACAGAAAGGCAGAGACTGTTAAATTAGATTTTAAAAAGCAAGAAATATCAATAAGCATCCTACAGGAAAAACACTTTAAGGAGGAAGACAGAGATAGGTTAAAATGAAAGGAAAGAATGAAGGAATACATGACCCAAAGGTAGGCTGGAGTACCAAAGCACTGCAGAACAAAGTTACTACTAGAAATGAAAAGAAATATTACAAATGAAAAGGTTGATTTCCCCAAAATCATAAACATCCAAAATGTACATGTTCTTAACAACAGAGCTGGAAACACAGAAACCAAAAACAAATAAACTGAGACGTGGACAAACACACGATTATAGCTGAAAATGTCAGTGCTGATCCTAATTGATAAAAGAAAAATCAGGAAGTGAGTAAAAACATAGAAGGCCCAGGAAGATGGCATCCCCACATTTTTTCAGCTTCTGTAAGAGGATAAAAAGCCTATTTTTTTTTCTGTCAGAGCCCGGCATTGTTAATGCACTATGACCTTACACTGTAATTTGATTATTTTCTCTTTTTAAAAGATTTTTATTTATTTATGAGAGAGAGAGAGAGAGAGAGAGGCAGAGACACAGGCAGAGGGAGAAGCAGGCTCCACGCAGGGAGCCAGGTTGGGACTCGATCCTGGCACTCCATCCTGGGACTCCAGGATCACGCCCTGAGCTGAAGGCAGGCACTTAACCGCTGAGCTTAACCCAGGCATCCCTAATTTGATTATTTTCAATTCAATTATTTCCATGCCAATCCTCATTACAAAATATGAAACCCATGAGGAAGGATGGATAGATGTAAAAAGACATGATGTTTGTTTGATCCCTAATGTCTGGTACATTGAAGAACCCTAAGCTTTCTGACACTGCACGTAGGAAATCTACATGCATTTCATGTGATACATACAAGAAATAAATGAAAGTATGTCTTGTTTTTCATGTATGAATTTTTAGTGGTAAGAAGACAAATATTTGTTGCCTGTAAGCATAATCTCCATTTATCCTTTTCAGAGTATGACTTATGATGCTTGAACATGGAAGTAACATAAGTCTATTATATTGAGTTTGGTTGTTCTCTTTGAATAAATGCTGGTCAATTAATTTATATTGAATTATCATCTCTTTTTTTTCTCCCAAACTTTTAATTTAATGAATTAGATGTGAAGTTTCCAAATGTATATGGAAACTTAATTAAAAGTAATGTAATTATAAAGATAAAAGAGGATAAAAGTTAACTTCCACCAATATTTCATACCAATAATATAAATTATTTGTTTAAAATAGAGATTAAGTTGTATATAATGGTAATTGCTGGTGGCCAATAACATCATGCATTATGTTACCCTGGGGCTTAACAATAAAATTAAAACTAGTAGTCCTATATTTTTTTAAAGATTTTAAAAAATTTATTATCTATTTGAGAGAGAGAGTTAGAGAGAACATGAGCAGCATGCTAAGTATCCAATTACTTCAGCTCAATAAGGAAATATGCTCTAATATTAATGTAAGAACTTTATTACTGTTATTAGAAAGCATGACTTTTTATGAAAGAATACTTTGATATTTTAATTAGAAATATAAACAATGAAGCATATATTTATTGAAATTTATAACATTTCAATCTATTAAAAGATATGAAGTAAAGTTGAAAAAAATGATCATTGCAGCTATCCATACACATGTGAGTAGCTCAGATATGTTATCAAGGATATATCTATCTATGTACTTATATATCTACATATCTATCTATCTATCTATCTAATTATCTATCATCTATCTATTTGTCTATCTTTAGAGAGAGACAAAGAGAGAGAAATAGAGACAAAGAAAGATGGAGAGAAGGCAGCTTCAATAAACAAAGCACTTAAAACAGAAATTGTACCATTTGCTTAATTTTCTGAAAAATTCTAGCAAGTATGTCTTGCAACTAAAGTGTAAAAATTCCCATTGTAAAAAAAAAAAATCCCTTAAGACTCAAATATCTAATAAACTATACTCCTGTTATCTCAATTGGTATATAGAACAAACAAAGCCTGCCTAGGCAACATTCTTTTAGATATTTTGTTTGCCAAGATTATTTTAGACACTGCAATCCTTATTTTTTGATTTAACCCAAAATTAGGACATATTCATTGTAGATAATCGGAAAAATATCAACTGATTCCCTGCCCCCAGAATACTGTGTATGTGTCCCAAGTCCCCATCTACCAATGTGATATTTTTGTTTATAAAGTTGCAATTGTTTTCAAAAATACATACTTACAACTACCATACATATAGGGCCAAAATACAGATAGATAGGTAGATAGATGATAGACAGATGATGATAGATAGATAGATAGATAGATAGATAGATAGATAGATAGATGATGATAGATGATAGATGATAGATAGATAGATGATAGATAGATAGATAGATAGATAGATAGATAGATAGATGATAGAATCATTGGGATTCTGAAATAAACTTCCCCCTCCTCTTCACTTAATGTAAGTTGAAATGCTTACTGTGTCAGGGTTAAATATATAATCTCAAAGAAAATTTGTCCTGTTCAACAAGGAACTATTTTTGCTTAACATGGCCAGATCTGCAGCATCCTTTGTTAATCAAGCTGTGGTTGCCCTATACCAATGCATACTGATCTTGTCAACAGCTTAGATCGGTACCTTTGTCATAGGTTGAGGTAAAGCTTAATTTATTTTATACACTTGCTAAAAGCTCCCTTTAAATCCAATGCCTTCTTTGACTCTCATATCGCAAAAGAGACTTTACTCTTCAATGTGCACTATAAAATACTGCCTTTTTGCTTATTTATTAACAATTTTTTTCTTTTTTACAAAGTACTGCTGCTCATTACATCTTTTTACCAAGATCTTTGTGTCTACTCTCCGTCAGTGTCCTTTCTTACATCCTCAATAGAGAGGTTAATATAAGATTATTTTTGTGGAAGTGATTCAGTTAATGGAAATATAGATGTTATGTCATTTTCCTGCAGCAGAATTAAATACCAAACCTTTCCACAGACAGATATGACATGATCTTTTTAACTTACAGTACACTTAACTTTTACCTTTTTTCCCAATTTTTTTAAAATTGAAGAATAGTTGACATACATCTTATATTAGTTTTAAGTGCACAACATAGTGATTCAACAATCTAGACATTACTCAATACTCGATACAATAAGTGCAGTTTTAGCAAACATTTTTAAGTTAATCATGGGTTTATATTTCTGTAATGTTTCCCTTACTTATTCTAAGTATATTTGTCAATTCTTTTTATAAGTTCTACTAATATGTCAAATTAAATTGGCAAAACATGGATGCACCTAGAAGATATTACACTAAGTGAAATAAGACAGAGAAAGACAAATATCATATGATTTCATTTATATGTGGTATATAAAAAGCAGAACAAATAAACAAGAAGTAAAATCAGACATAAATACAGAGAGTAAACTGAATATTGTCAGAGGGAAGAGGCTGAAGCGATGTGCAAAATGCGGAGAGGGGAGTGGGAGACACAGGTTTCTAATTATGGAATGAATAAGTGATGGAAATATAAGGTCCAGCATAGGGAATACAGTCAGTGGTATTCTAATAGTGTTGAATGGTGACAAATGGTAGCTACACTTGTGGGGAATGTAGCATAACACATAGACTTGTTTAATCACTATGTTGTGCACCTGAAACTAATGTAACATCATGTGTCAATTGTACTCAAATTTAAAATAATAAATTTCTTTTTCCCTAATTTTATAAGGATGATGAGAGAATAAAAACATGCTCAAATCAATTCATTTGTGGAAGTTGAACATACAAGAACTTATCACGTAGAAAATAGACAAAGGGGAGAAAAATGGCCTGTGTTCTCATATTTTTTTCCCCTGACCTCTACCAAGACATCAAATGGCCATCCGTAGATCTGCTTGCCTCATTTCCTGATAAACATCTAAGATAGAACATTGATTGTCTAAGGCACAGTTTTAGGAAAGAAAAATTACATAAGTAAGTTTATATGTAAGAGTTCAGTTTCTTTCCTAATTTGTAGGATTTGAAACATGATACAGGAGGAGAATTGAGTCAAAGCACAGTCTAAGATGTGAATACACATCAAGTGTCTCACCTTCTTAAAACTTGAAGGCTCTTAATTGAATTCCCTTCCCATTATTTCATCAATTTCTGTAACAATTTTTTAAATAATAACAGTTGATAAAATTGTGCTAATAGCTCAATTATCTATTATGGATACTAATTTTTTAAATTTATCTACTTATTTTATTCATTAGCAGTGGACATGAAGTAATTATAATTTAATCTCTTATTGTATGAGTACAGAGGCAATATTATAATAAATTATGTTTAGTTTTGATTATGTAATTATGAAACAAGATCAAGCCATTCTCACTGATTCACAGAGGAATTGTCTTCAAGAGGAATAGAAAGTAATATTTTAAAATCACTGTTTTTATAATTTTGCCTTTTCATGGAATGCAGGCATGTCTTGTCTAGATTCTGTTAGTATGAAGTTTGACATTTGTTGGGTGTGAAATGCATGATACAGTTCATTATTGATTTATTATCACCATCAAGTAATTTCCTCACCAAGGAGCAGTAAAATGCTTCCTTTTCTATGAATTACATTCAGCTGAGTCAAAAATAAGAATTTCACTGTGACTTTTTACCAATAGTAAATCTAGTAAGAGCAGGTAAATGTTCTAAATGTCATGGTCACTGTATATATACTTTAATCATGTCCTTACATATTCTTTTAGTTTTCTTTTCAAACTAGTTTATTTCCACTGAAAAAAATTGATGTGCTTAGAATTAGTCAATGCAATAAATTGAACTGGCCCCTCATGATTCATAAAATATTTACCGTGTCCTGAAATGTCAAAATACTTTAGCCTAATATTTTCAAGAACTGTGATTTATCATGCTGCCAGAGGTGAAGAATTAGGTTTCCTTCTTGAAGCAGATAATCAGAACAAAGTGATATTTTAAAATTTGCGTATTTTAAAAGCCATGAAATCAAATTTCACTTCACATTTTTAGCCATATTACACAACGTCTTTTGTATGAATGAAAATTATACCTGACACACTTTTTTATTCCTGAAAAATAGATGAAAACATGCTTGAAATGTTAAGCTTTGCTAAAGTGAAGTCATTCTAATTTGTAGAAATTCCACATTTCCTTACATTTAATAGCAATTCCCTCCACACTCAGAAGGCCATGTGCAGTGATTATAGACCACAGTAGGGAATAAACTTTTCCTTACACTCCACTAGCATTTCATATATATTTTTTCTTTAACCCACTTATTTATAATAGGCTTAAAGGAAGAATGGCTTTTCAGATATCAAAAGGCAGTGAAGCAGCTAACATAGAATTTCATAAGGTTTTTGCTGGGTGGCAGACCAGCAATCGTTGCATAAGTGGAAGTATTGCCAGGTGCACTTGGCATTTATCACTAATTCCAGTGCACAGTTCTTGTTGGTGCATGGCCAGTTTTATCATCAGGAGACAACAGTAAACTGAATAATGATGATTTTAATGATCATTTTAGGAGAGTGAAATACTTGTGATTATTATCTTAATGTTTAGTGATGAACTATAAATGATCATGCATACTTCTTCTAGAAATAAGTTTGAAAATCTGGTTTCAGATCTAATAAGTAAATTAAGAAATATTTTTTGATACAGAAGAAACATGAGGAAAAAAAAAAAAGAAGAAACATGAGGAATATTTTTCCAGAGACACCTACAAAATGAAGGAGAAAAATCATTTTAATACTATAAACAAATTAAATCAAATATGTATATAATCTTAAATGGAGGGATGCCTGAGCGGCTCAGTGGTTGAACATCTGCCTTGGGCTTGGGTCGTGGTCCCGCAGTCCTGGGACCAGTCCTCACATCGGGTTCCCTGCATGGAGCCTGCTTCCCTCTCTGCCTGTGTCTCTGCCTCTCTCTCTGGGTCTCTCATGAATAAATAAATAAAAATCTTTAAAAAAATCTTAAATGGATTTGTAAATATTATATTCACTGTGTATCATGTGTGTTTTTGGTTAAATAAAAAAAAATTCCTACAAACTGATGTCTCAACTTTAAAAAATAATTAAATACAATAATATACCTATATATTAACACACCTATAAATTTTAATTGCAGTTTTACGAAAATATTTCAATGAAAGTGCCACCATAATATATTCTGGAAAGGTTTATTTCAGTAATAAAAATAGTAAATTTGCATTATACATTGAAAGTAATTTTATAACCTGCAAACACATGTTGAAGTAAGAATACTATATTTCTTGAAATACCTTTCTCCTTAAATGACGTGTTAATCTTTTGAAAAATAAAGAACTGTTCCCACGAGTGAGTTTGTGAAGTTATTTTCACTAAGTCAGTATATATTTGGCAATTTCATTGTCTTATCCATGTATGATTGAAATTGCATCACTTGATGCCCACTGTTCTCACTTGTAGTTAGACGTGTGGGTATTACATACAGACCCATCAAAAATTACCTCAATGATCTTGAGTAAGATATGTCGTCTGAGTCTCAGTTTTCTTATCCCTAAATCAAGGGTGATGGAATATATGAAATATACAGACACCACATGCTCTCTCCGTTCTACATGCCTGTTATTTTTACATCTGTGAATGTCATGTTGTATTGGAATTGAGAAACCTGAGACTAAAAGCATACTTATTTTGTCAAGTTTGTCATTTTGTTTTGAAACATCGCATTTACAACTTAAACACTCAAAATGGAAACTATGTCTAAAACAAATACAAGGATATTAGTTAACAACAGTAACTTATTTTAAAAAATAAAAACATGAAATTATATGATTTAAGAGGTTCCATGTCTTCTCTTCCTCTGACCAATGCGTGCACACACACACACACACACACACACACCACATGCACATAGACTTACAGCCTCAAAGGATACAAGCCTATCTCCACTGTAAATTTTACTTTGTGATGAAAGTAAGAACTCCAAAGTGTAAAAGCTAAAAGGCATTTTCTTTTTATTTATTTTGCTTCATTTTTTTCTTTCTTTAATGATTCTTTAAGATTTAAAAGTGTTAAGTGATCATGCTGCAGGTATTTGGGAAAAAGGAGCACTTTCGTTGTTATTAACCTCAGGGGAAAAAAATAATCTCTATTTTTTATATTTATTTAGATAGCATAAACAATATCTAAAGCTCTAAATGTCAATTTCTGTTTCATAAACTCTTAAAACACTATACACTTCCAAATGTACATGTTTTTATAAGACCTTGACTTTATGTCTTTGCTCGCTCTCCTTCAAATTTTCCCTCATGTTTCTCAATGCTGTATATTGTTTTGTCGTTTAATTTTTAAAATATAACCAGAGTACTCCATGCAGCATGATTCTTAAATATTATATATCATAGAACTGTTTCATTATGAAAATCAAGAGTTCCCTCTACCATTCATCCTCTCCCTAACCCTACCTTTCTAGATACCACTTTAATTATTTCTGTTTTTAGGTCTTTACTGGCTTTCTCCTGTGCCAGACTTCTAATCACCCTCTATTACCTACTCTCTCCTTATTCAATTTAGACATAGGACTCTATGCAAAGCTAGAAACTTTCTTTTCCAGCCTGTCTTAATGTTATATGTGGAATTGGGACTAAATTCAAACCAGTGGCATAGGAGCAGCCTCTGGTCATAAATTTTAAAAATTAATACGATAGTCCTCTATTTCTCATTTTTCTTATTCCCAAGGAAAGCAAATGTGGTACTAGTGAGCCAGCATGAAAGGGAGATGCCCTGTAGGTGATCAAAGCAATAAAATAAAGAAACCTGGGTGCCTGGATATCCTCATGGAAAATAATCACTTAGGGGACCTGGCTGTCTACCTATAACAGACTATTCTGGAAGAGAGAAATGCACTTCTATCATATATAAGTGTCATTTAAATGTATGAATTTTTAGTTCTTAGTGTTATAGCAAATTAGCACCTATCCTAATTAATGCAGAAACTGGCACTTCTTCAATTCTTTTAAATTTTAAGACATTTTATTTATTCCACAGCACAAAGAAAAGATTCAAGACAATAAAAATGATGAAATAATAAAACAAACTGAATACAACATTGTTTTATTCTGTGGCATAACAAGTGGGATATTGCCATAGCAAATAACTGAAAGAAAAGAAAGAAGAAAGAAAGAAAGAAAGAAAGAAAGAAAGAAAGAAAGAAAGAAGGAAGGAAGGAAGGAAGGAAGGAAGGAAGGAAGGAAGGAAGGAAGGAAGGAAGGAAGGAAAGAAAGAGAAAGAAAGAAAGAAAGAAAGAAAGAAAGAAAGAAAGAAAGAAAGAAAGAAAGAAAGAAAGAAAGAAAGAAGAAAGAAAGAAAGAGAGAGAGAAGAAAGAAAGAAAGAAAGAAAGAAAAAAAGAAAAGAAAGAAAGAAAGAAAGAAAGAAAAGAAAGAAAGAAAGAAAGAAAGAAAGAAAGAAAGAAAGAAAGAAAGAAAGAAAGAAAGAAAGAGAAAGAAAGAAAGAAAGAAAGAAAGAAGGAAACCTGAACTGATTAAATAACCAAATAGTGGACTATAGCAAAATATTTGGTGAAAATGTTACCAGTGATGATCTAAGCCAGAGATCCTGATCTTTGAGATAATGAATTAAGTAGAGAAGACTTGCAAGTTTCTCTTGTGGAAGAGGTGGGAAAGGTGTGTTTATAGAAAAGAAAATGCATTTAGACAGTGAGGGGTAGGAAAGTGGATTGTAGAGGACACCACTGACTATTTCCAATATCTAGTCTTCCCACTGCTTTTAAAGTAATAGAAACAATCATGTTTTAGAAGATATAAGCCACTACAGATAGAAACTTCATTGTCCAGCCTCTTATACCCATATATGTCCATGAAATTAATATTTTGTCCACTGGAGTCTGAGTTTAGTTCTCGGGGCATGTTATCTAAAAAGGAAGTTACCTGCCTTCTGCATTCTTTCTTACCCCACATATATGTTAGTACACTGTTCAGTCAGATGTAATTAAATAAATTAGCAGGATAACATCCCATGATGACCAGAAAAATAGATACAAGGAAATTGGGTTCTTGGAAGATTTTGCTGAATAAAAACTTACCTAGATTCAAACATCTCCCTACTTTTCAACTGAAAAGTGAGATAAAATAAACCTCTACTTCATCTGAACAAGTATACATTTTGATGACAGCTTGGAATGTATTGTTACTAATACATAAATGCTTCTCTAAATATTATGTGTAAATATATTTTAAAAAATTATGAGATATATTCTCTTTCCTTCCTCCTTCGACAGAAAACGACATAATCAACATACCTTTTCCTTCCTCCTACAATTTCAATGGTTAATTCTATATTTCAAATGGCACATTTCTATTTCTATTTCATATTCTACTGCCCACACAGTTATTTCTGGCCCAATTTTATAAGCTAAAGAGATTAGTCCTCCCAGCCTGCTATTCACCTTCTCTCCCAAATTTCAATCTCAAACCTACAAATTATGTCCTTTATGTCCTCAAAGATGATAATGATTTCATTCTCTGTAACATTAGTTTAATCTTTTATTTCAATTTGGCTTTCAATTTTGTGACTTCCATTGATTATAGGAGTTGAAACTAATTATTAAAATTTAGAATTCTAGGACTATGTAAGGACATTCACTTTTGAGGAAAATACTGCGCTAGCATTGGATTTCTCTTGTGTATGGGTTTGATGTCACAACCCCAGTGCCATTCAAACAATGTTCCCAGGAAGAGTTGGGGATTTATTTTTCTTAGAGATCTCTTTCCTGGTGAGTAGAATTACAACATATATTATTAGGTAGGACTTCTGTCACTGTCCTGAGGTGAGTCCCCTTTGTCCTTCAATCTTTGTTCTTATCTTATTAACCGAGTTGCACTGAAAACAAAAATCATGAAGTTAGGATTTAAAAAAAAGTTAACTCAGAATAAAATTATTCATTCAAAATTATTTTCTCTTAAACTTTGAAGTTTCCCTATTATCTTTTAATACTTTGAAGTTTCCCTATTATCTTTGAATAATAGCTAGCCGAATTAGTTTAAGTTTGATTCTTGTTCCATTAGATTTATTATATGTTTCTGTTTGTTTTGTTTTCAAATTGCTGGAATATTTAGATTTGTGTCTTTCTGCTTAGTGTATCAATATATTTTTGATATGTCTAAAAGATTTCTTTAACAATGAATAGTTTTTCATCGATTTTGCTAAAACATTGTAATTCTTTCTGTTTTAAGTCCTGTGCCATTCAGCTCTGGGATATTTTTTACTTTATATTCCTGATATTTTTCTTCTTCATATTTTCTTTCAATGCTTTTGAAATGTCTAACATCTAATTCAGATCCTATTTGCTACTTGAAGTCACTTCAGACAAGTACCGCCTACCTTAGCTTCCTTTAACCTCTGACCATCAACAGCACGAAATTGGATATGTGTCTCTATCTCTACGAGGAGAGAGTGGGTGTACATTTCAAATTCTGACTATAGTTTCTCATAAGAGTTCTACTTCCATAACTGAATTACGAGATCCTTGAGATGTTCATATCTTAGTTTGTAATTTCCTCTATTAAATCGCTTATGACATATACTAATTAATAAAATGTAGATAATAAAAAATACCTATTTCACAGTTGATATAAATGGCTTTTGATTCTTATTACATTAGAGATGCATGGTTATAAGGGGTTTTGCTTGGCATATCTCTGACCTAAGAAGTCTTAAATACGGATGTTGTCAATAGAATGTTGAACAACATTTCTCTTGTACACCCAACAACCTATTCCTCAGGTATTATAGGCATTATATACCTATATATTATATACCTATATACCTATATAATTATAGGTATATATCATTTCTTGTGCATCCTTCAAGATATGTAATCTTTATTTGCTCTCTCAAAGTACAAATACAGATGTTGTCTATGATATAGTCTTTGAATAATATAACTCTCAATTTATTAGTAATAGTGCTTTACTTAAATTCACCCTTTTCCATATGTGTGTATGCTACTTGGCTTTCTATTTTGTTCTTTATCCATTAGTACCTCTAGTACCATTAGGTCTTTAGCAGCAATTCAAAACCTGCATTTTGAATGAAATAAATTTCATAAAAAAAACAATTTAGCAAAGTATAGGCAGGAGATGGCTTATTAATCATGAAAATGTCATATTTTCAATGTTCCCAGGTTTCTCTATAATCTACTGATTATACAAAGCCTGATTATACATGCCAGTGGTCTGTGGTCTGTCTTCTACCGTCAGCATTATCCTACCCAAAGTACGGACTGTCTGAATTCATTCAGGCAGTGTTGATAAATTCTATCTTTGCTCCTATGCATTAGTTTCCTAGGGTTGTCCTACCCAATTAACACAAACTTTGATGAATTAAAACACAGAATTTTATTATCTCATAGATCTGGTGACCAGAAGTTTAAACTCCAGGTATTTTCCCTTGGAATATATTGTTTCCAGATTGTCTAGGGGATATTTGTTCTTTACCTCATATCTTCTCATGTTTGTCAGTATTCCTTCACAGGTGGCTACTTTACTCCAATCTTTGCCTCCATGATCACAATGCTTGTTTCTCTTCTTTTTTTTCTGTCCTTTATAAGGACACATGACACTGGATTTAAGGCCAATCTGAATAATCCAGGATGATCTCTTTATCTCAAGACCTTTAGCTATATTTACAAATATCTCTTTTCCAAGTAAAGTAACATTCACACATTTGAGGGATTAGGGTATGGATATAACTTTCTGAGGGCCACCACTCAACCCACTCTAATATTTATCACTTACTAAGCATTCTCCACTTTGATAAATGCACAGAGATGTGTTTACCTTTTTTAGCAATACTGGAATGGAAATGAACCTGTAACACATTTTTAAAAGGAACATAAAAGGGGTTTTTCAATTTCTTTCCACACAAATTTTTGCACTGCCAGAGATCGAGAGGTATCATTTCTACCTATTGGTCCAATCTTCTCTATTTATAGGATGGGAAAATGCTAAAGAATTTTGCATTACCCTCTGCCCCAAGCTTTCACTAAGATGATATTTCACTGTGTGAAATTCTGTCCTTGACAAAATAAGACCATTTTGAGTTTCCTTCCTTCTTAGCTCCTTTTTTTCTGTCATATATTAAACTCACCTCTTTTTCAATTTAACCCAGATAATTCTTATAGTAACTATATTAGTCACGTCTATTAATTTTAACAATTGGCATATCAGTTACTTATATTATTTTTTCCTTTTTTTTTTTTGGTTTCTCTCTCTCTCTCTCTCTCTCTCTCTCTCTCTCTGTCTTCTGTGGAATATGTTAGAAATGGCTACCACCAAAAACCAAGAGATAGCAATAGAAACAATTAAAATTAGAAGTTCCATATGGTCTAGCAATTCCACCTCTGGATATATATCCAAAGGAAACAAAATCACTATTTCAAAAAGATATCTGGACCCTCATGTGTCATAGCAACATTATTTACAATAGCTAAGACATGGAAACAACCTAAGTATCCATCAGTGGATGAATGGATAAAGAAGTTGTGTATATATATAGTTATAAAGTTAGTTATATAGTTATATAATATATTATATTAGTTTAGCCATAAAACAGAAGGAAATCTTGCCATTTCCAATGACATGGATGGAACTTGAAGGCATTATACCAAGTAAAAGAAGTCACACAGGAAAAGAGAAATGCTGTATGACCTCACTGATACGTGAAATCTTAAGAAACAAAACAAAACAGACCTAAACTCAATGGAAAAAAAGAACAAATGTGTAGTTACCAGAGAAGGGACAATGGGAATGGGAAAAGTGAGTAAAGAAGGTTAAAAGTAACAAAATTCCAGTTATAAGATAAATTGTCTAGTTGTAAGATAAATGAATTCTGAGAATATCATTTATAGCATGTCATTTATAGCATATTAACCATAGTCACCAAAATTGAGCTGTATATTTAAAAGTTTCTAAGAGAGTCAATCTTAAAAGTTCTCATAACAAGAAAAAAAATTGTAGTATGAGAGGTGATAGATGTTAATCAAACTTACTGTGGTATCATTTTGCAATGCGTACACATATCAAATCATTATTTTGTAAACTTTAATACAACATCATATGCCAATTATATCTCAATAAAACTGGAAAAAATAAGCAACACAGCAATATTAAGTTTAAAGCTTATTTCTCACAACACAGTGAATGAATCAGTAGTCTGATACCTGGTGCTGTCAGACAATTCAACCCTGTGTTTCTGCACGTCTCGTGACAGCTTCTTCTCCTGCATTAGCATTTTAAATATTTTTTTAGTTGAGATGTAATTGACATATAACATTATATTTGCTTGAGGCATGCAACATAATGATTCAGTGTTTGTATATATTGCAAAAAGATTACTGTGACAAGTCTGGTCTAGTTAATATCCATCACATAAGTTGTTTTCTGTAACAAACACAGTTATAAACTTTTTTTTTCTTGTGATGAGAGCTTTTAAGGTCTACTCTCAGAAACTTTCAAATATGCAATAAGTATTAACTATAGTTGCCAGGCTGTACATTACATCCCCATGATATATATTTGATAACTGGATCAAAGACATTTTATATGGCAAAAACTTTGGAAGCTAACGATTTTGTGTCCTTCAGGGTCAGAGGAAAAATAGGGAACTTAGAAGAGTAAAGAATGCCTCTCCTTATAAGGAAGGATTGGCTGGCTTGTCAGCAGCAGCCTTATAAGATTGTTTAGTTTAGTTTTGTTTTATTTTAAGCTCAGTGTTTCTCATCTATGACACGGGCACAGCGTATACAGCATCGGCCTGGACCCACCTCCACATTGCCCCTCTGAGACTTGAGGGGCAAGGGACCTAATTAGAACATGAAGTTCATGCTATTTTCTGTATCATTGTCTAAATTAATTTTGGCTCATGAATTCCTTAATGGCCAAATTTTTAGAACCATGGCAAGCCAACCTAGCAACTTTACCTACAGTGCCCCCCTCACCAACACAATCTTTTTCAGCTCCTGGAAGATTTCTCTTTTCCCCAGTAGAGTAAAACTATTTTAAAAATTATTTTTTCAAAACTCTACGCACATACTCACTTTTCTTTTATGACACCGTTTAATGCATACGTTCAATATAGGGCAGTTTCACCCCGATGTTCATTCCACCACACAAGACTTTTTGCTAAGATTATGAATAATCTGCACATTTGAAAATCCATGGCTATTCTCATTTCTAATCTTTCTTAAACTTTTAGCAATGTTTGACATTTTTCTTCAACTCTTCCTCCTTGAATCACTGTCTTCTCTTAGCTTTCAAGATAGTCATTCTCAGCACACTTCTTTCTTCACTGGCCATTCTTTTCTAGCCTACATTTATATTTTTTCTTAATATCACTAACTCCTAAATATTGTAAAGCCTAATATTCAATTTTTGGCCCTCTTCTCTTTTCTCATTGCATTTATTTACTGGCCATTTTACTTAATCTCATGGCTTCAAATATGCAACCTCCACACTGAGTTATATTTCAAATATGGATCACTCTCATGAATTGCAAATTCATATATGCAACATCTGCAATTGACCTCTACCCCTGAGTGTGTAATGGACAGTGTTCTCTTGCATTCTTTCTAATCCATGTATATAGCAACTCCACTCTCCCAGTTTTTCAAGCCCTGAGTCATGAAGAGTTATCTTAGACTATTCTCTGTCTCTCACATTACATATACAATTTTAAAGCAAATTTTCTTGCAGTGCCTGAGTGTCCCATTTGGTTGAAAATTCGACTCTTGATTTTGGCTCAAGTCATGATCTTAGGATCCTGGGATTGAGCCCTGAATTGAGGTAGAATTGGGCTGAGCAGAAAATCTGCTTAAGATTCTGTCTCCCGGGATCCCTGGGTGGCGCAGTGGTTTGGCGCCTGCCTTTGGCCCAGGGCGCGATCCTGGAGACCCGGGATCGAATCCCACATCAGGCTCCGGGTGCATGGAGCCTGCTTCTCCCTCTGCCTGTGTCTCTACCTCTCTCTCTCTCTCTCTGTGACTATCATAAATAAATAAAAATTAAAAAAAAAAAAAGATTCTGTCTCCCACTTGCTCTACTGCTACAACCCCTCCAAATAAATAAATCTTAAAAAAAAAAACAAAAAAAAAAACAAACAGATATTCTGGTTAGTGTTTTCAAAATATTTCCAGAATTAAACTACTTTTTTTCTAATTGTCTCCAATATTCTAGTCCCTAGTATCGAACAGAACTCAATCGGGGTCTTATCTGGACAACTGAAATTATGGCTTAATGATGTCTCTTTGTCTTTCTAGAGCTAATTCTTTTTTTTAAAGATTTTATTTATTTATTCATGAGAGACATGCAGAAAGAGGCAGAGACGCAGGCAGAGGGAGGAGCATGCTCCTTTCAGGGAGTCTGATGTGGGACTCCATCTCAGGACCCCAGGATCATGCCTTGAGCTGAAGACAGATGCTCAACCACTGAGCCACCTGGGCATCCCTAGAGCTTTTTAATAAAACAACTGGTGTAAATTTTTACAAGCATATGGAAGATTCCCCCCCCCTTTTTTTTTGTTCAAAGTCTTTCATTGGATTCCCATTTTATCTATTAAAAATCAGAATCCTACAAATGGCCTACAAATCTCATCACATCCAGCAATTAACTGACTCTTTCTTTCTTTTCTTCTTTCTTCTTCTTCTTCTTCTTCTTCTTCTTCTTCTTCTTCTTCTTCTTCTTCTTCTTCTTCTTCTTCTTCTTCTTCTTCTTCTTCTTCTTCTTCTTCTTCTTCTTCTTCTTTCTTCTTCTTTTCTTCTTCTTCTTTTCTTCTTCTTTTGTGAACCCTATGCTTCTCAAGCTATACTGCTACAGGCCATGCCTTATTGTTTCATGACCATGCCATTCTACTGTCTGAGAACTTGTCTCTTTCCTCTTCTTAGAACAATATTCCTTCAGTTAGGTGTATTACATCTCTACCTTATTAAGTCTTTGCTCAGATAATCACCTTCTAAAAGATGATCTCCTTGATATCTTGTTTAAGGTTTAAATTATTCCTATGCCTTTATTTTCCATTTTCTCTGTTCTGTTTTATCCATAGCATTAATCACTATCTGAATTATGTATTGTGTATTTAATTGATTATTTTTATTCTGTACTAAAATATAACCTCCATGAGGTCCGAAATATGTTTTGTTCACTTCTATACTTGAAAAATACATAGTGAGCCCTAAAATATGTTGAATCGAAGAATATTTTAAATGATTAGAATGAATTTATTTGAAAATAATCTTCTATTATTCTTTTCTCTCTTGAATAAAATTTAATCAATTTATATAGCAAAAAATAGATGACTAGTTATGGAAAAAAAGGTAGAAATATAACCTTCATGTCAGCACATTTTTAATTAGAATTGATAAATAAATATAAGACTTTTAAGTAAACTTACACAGTTCTTAAGATGATAACATTTTTTACAGGTCAACAACCTTGTTTTTAATTGTCATGGATTTTGTAATTATAAAAAAACAAGATTTATCATGAACAATTTACTATTTTCATGGCAATATATTTTTTACTGTTGCAAAATGTATACATTTTTGTGTCTATAATCTTTCCAAAAACCAAAAAACCAAAAATAAACATTTAGTTTATCAGTGAATTCTAGAGAAAACAGGTTTAAAAAATTTCAATATGAATAATGTGTGATTTTTACCATTGCTCTATGGATTTTAAAAGTGAAATTAACTTACAAGGAAAAAAAAGAATTAATTCATTAGAATTCATATTTTATTTTATTTATTTATTTTATTTTATTTTTTTTTTTAGAATTCATATTTTAAAAAAACATTGGAAATAAGTGAAACAACTCTGGCAAATGTTCAAAGTTTCATCATTCACTGTATATATCTACAAATAAAAAGTTAATTTAATTCTATTCATAATATATTTAAAGGCAATCTTATATAAGCAAATAAGGTAATTCACATATTTGTGATCTCTAGTTTTATGAAAAAAATACAATGAACTATCAAATTATGTCCAATTATCTTGATGTGAACAAGAAAGTGCTAGTTTGATGTGAAGTGTTGATGTTTATTCTTTTTTACAGAGGTATACATTTATTGTTGATTAATTTTTTGCTTAAATAATCCACATAACTCTTTTCAAAACTCCAATCTTTATTCATTGCTATTATTACTCACTCCATATTTTCTTTTTTTTTTTAAGATTTATTTATTCATGATAGACAGAGAGAGAGAAAGACCGACAGAGAGAGAGAGAGAGAGAGAGAAAGAGACAGAGATACAGGACGAGGGAGAAGCAGGCTCCATGAGGGGAGCCTGACGTGGGACTCGATCCCGGGTCTCCAGGATCGCGCCCTGGGCCAAAGGCAGGCGCCAAACCACTGAGCCACCCAGGGATCCCCTCCATATTTTCTTATACCTTGAAAATCTTCCTTACCAAAATGCTTTTGCTTATGAAAATATTTTGGGGGGAAACTTCAGTGTACCTGAATAAAATTATGATCTAAGGATTTTCCCCTTCTAAGATAACTTGCCCCAAGTGTGGCTCATCTAAGAAAATCAGGTTTGCCTGACCCCCTGAGGTATTTCTTCCTTTGTACACATTTAGAACCAAGAGTAGAAACCTACCTAGTATTTCATTTCTGGAATTTGTGATCAGGTCACTGAGTGAATGGATTAATGATATTGGGACTAACTATTATGGCAACCTGTAAGATCAAAATGAATTGAGAAGTGTGAAAACCAAAGCTATTTTCGTGGTTTAGTTTTGAGGGAAAAGCAACAGGGAACACTGACCGTCAAAAACAGTAGGACTCAGTTGTATGCAGAAATAATAAAATATAGAGCCACTAAGAAGGAATATTTAATTGCCTTCTTTTCCATTTTCTATTTGGCCTTGCTGAACCTCCTGAACTTGAATTTATGAGATTACTTTGCACATTATCATACACATCCTTCTTTAATAGGGTACATTTGAGTGAATTTTTGTCCCTTAAGAATCTGTCAATGAAAACTTGTGATTGATGTTAGATTGTAATTTACCTTAAATATTTCTTTTTTCCCATTGCATAGCACAGTGCCAGATACTTAGTAGGTGCTAATAAACACTATGGAATCAATGAATGAAAGAATGGACTAATGGTATAGCAAATATCGATGGTTACATATTTGTGCTAAAGACAATTATGTACCTCGTAAGATTTTCTGTTTGATATTACTGAAGATCCTCCATAAAGATGCTGAAGCTAATCACATCCTTGTAAAGGGAGACTTTCTAATCTTTATGGGAGGGAGTTTCTTTTAGCTCTGTTGCCATCTTGTGGTAAGGACTGCATCAGTTTAAAGGTTTACCTGCTCAGCTCTCATGAGATTTTAACTTAGTTTTTCCCTATCCTTCATCCCTCTTGAGAACAAGCTTTAACAGCACCTTGCAACAAGCCTTGTACACCAAGCTTCCTGCCTTCTATCCTGGAGTTGCTTTGTTGGTGCTGAAGGGAAAAATGTAGTGGTAGACTCTTGACATTCATTAATTTATCCGGGTCACCTGAACATACCTTTGGCTTTCACTGAGGAGGCCTCCACCGTCTTATTCACCTGCTGTTTGGAGTCAGTGGAGACAGTAACTCCTAAAAACACAAAGGGATTGAGGACTCAGTGGGTGATCCTTGAGTAATGGTGAACTGGAGGCATGGATACATTCTTCTTCTTGTCTCTACAACCTAATACTATTTCAAGAAACAAGGGTATTATTCCCTCTCTGCACACCTGCAGTGAAACCACTCTTGTTCCAAAGCTATGCATTGTTAACTCTTTCCGAATCTCACTCTTTTCATCCTCATCTTCTGTTTAACTGACCTTATACCACCCAAATAAAGGGCTAGCATGTAGGATTTTTGGCTCAGGCTTTGTTTTCTAAAGGAACTGAAAAAATATGTCAAACAAAATTCATATCACATGAGTGAACCCTTATGTAGACTATGAACTTTGAGTGATAATGAGGTTCATCAATTATAACAAATGTAACACACTGATAGGGAATGCTGATAGTGGGGATGCTATGTGAATGTGGGTAGGTGACGTATGGGAACTCTTGGTGTATCTTCAACTCAATTTTGCTCTAAACCCAAAGCTATCCAAAACTAAATTCTATTTAAAAAATTCACATCACTAAGGTGGTAAATTGAGTGGATTTTCACTATTCATTATTTGCTGCCACTCGATGACCATTAGATATTTTCCTTACCTTGTTGAATTCAGGAATATCCATGTGATTTGCTTTCATAACTGAAATATGAGTAAAAATGAAATACACAATTTCTGGAAGAAGCTATGAGAGCAAGAACATACTTTAGCATGCTTTTCTTCATTTCTGCATGAAAACAGGCAGTGTTTCAGATGGACGTTGCTTTGTCAGTTTGGAACCAAAACCAAATATACTAGAGGTCAGAACCAGGACCAAACTGCAATAAATATCTAATATGAGAAGGAAATAAACTTCTGTTTTATCAGCCTCTGGGAAAGTTTTAGACTATAAGTCGTTTTATATTGATTGAAAATAACTCCAAAGTCTCTTTTGCCTTAACATAAAACTTTAACAAAGGCATGTAGAATTAATTTTGAAACTGGGAAGGAGGTAATGAGGAAACAGTTATGGAAGGTAGAAGGAGAATATTTTTTTAAATATTTTATTTACTTATTCATGAGAGACAGAGAGAGAGAGGCAGGCAGTGGGAGAAGCAGGCCTCTGGCAAGGAGCCTGTTGTGAGACTTGATCCTGGATCCTGGGATCACACCCTGAGCCTAAGGCAGACACTCAACTGCTGAGCCACTCAGTTATCCTGAAGGAGAACAATTTATGTTGGTCATATGTGTGGAAAAAAAATCCTGATTAAGTTGGAAGGTAAATAGTATATCTAATAAATGTTTAACTTAAAGTGAGGAAACAAACAGTAGGAAAACAATGGAAATAGTATGTGTTTTTTACATGCCCTCCCCCAATGAAAATTTGCTATTTTGCAAAGAACAAACACATCAGAAACGGTGAAAAAAATCTTGCAAGAAGAAAAGAGATAACTAATTTTCTCTTCCAGTCAGTAAAACATAAAATTGAGAAATTCACCAAACATCTAAGACCTATTAAACTCAGTCTTGTAGCAGAGAAAAAAAAATCAAGGGTATGGCCATCATACCCACAGTTAAAGTGTCATAAAAAATTAGAGTGGTACCTATTAGTGTAGACAGTAGCAAAGTGCTTTAAGAAACTTGACTCTCCTAAGGAAGCTGTTTACTTTTAAATTGTCTGAATATAAGTCAATAAAGTTCAGGGTCCACTTCTGGATTCTCTATTCTGTTCCACTGATCTATGTGTCTGTTTTTGTGCCAGTACCACACTGTCTTGATGACCACAGCTTTGTAGTACAACCTGAAATCTGGCATTGTGATGCCCCCAGATATGGTTTTCTTTGTTAAAATTCCCCTGGCTATTCGGGGTCTTTTCTGATTCCACACAAATCTTAAAATAATTTGTTCTAACTCTCTGAAGAAAGTCCATGGTATTTTGATAGGGATTGCATTAAACGTGTATATTGCCCTGGGTAACATTGACATTTTCACAATATTAATTCTGCCAATCCATGAGCATGGAATATTTTTCCATCTCTTTGTGTCTTCCTCAATTTCTTTCAGAAGTGTTCTATAGTTTTGAGGGTATAGATCCTTTACATCTTTGGTGAGGTTTATTCCTAGGTATCTTATGCTTTTGGGTGCAATTGTAAATGGGATTGACTCCTTATTTTCTCTTTCTTCAGTCTCATTGTTAGTGTATAGAAATGCCACTGACTTCTGGGCATTGATTTTGTATCCTGCCACGCTACCGAATTGCTGTATGAGTTCTAGCAATCTTGGGGTGGAGACTTTTGGGTTTTCTATGTAGAGTATCATGTCATCGGCGAAGAGAGAGAGTTTGACTTCTTCTTTGCCAATTTGAATGCCTTTAATGTCTTTTTGTTGTCTGATTGCTGAGGCTAGGACTTCCAGTACTATGTTGAATAGCAGTGGTCAACTAATATTCGATAAAGGAGGAAAGACTATCCATTGGAAGAAAGACAGTCTCTTCAATAAATGGTGCTGGGAAAATTGGACATCCACATGCAGAAGAATGAAACTAGACCACTCTCTTTCACCATACACAAAGATAAACTCAAAATGGATGAAAGATCTAAATGTGAGACAAGATTCCATCAAAATCCTAGAGAAGAACACAGGCAACACCCTTTTTGAACTCGGCCATAGTAACTTCTTGCAAGATACATCCACAAAGGCAAAAGAAACAAAAGCAAAAATGAACTATTGGGACTTCATCAAGATAAGAAGCTTTTGCACAGCAAAGGATACAGTCAACAAAACTCAAAGACAACCTACAGAATGGGAGAAGATATTTGCAAATGACATATCAGATAAAGGGCTAGTTTCCAAGATCTATAAAGAACTTATTAAACTCAACAGCAAAGAAACAAACAATCCAATCATGAAATGGGCAAAAGACATGAACAGAAATCTCACAGAGGAAGACATAGACATGGCCAACATGCATATGAGAAAATGCTCTGCATCACTTGCCATCAGGGAAATACAAATCAAAACTACAATGAGATACCACCTCACACCAGTGAGAATGGGGAAAATTAACAAGGCAGGAAACAACAAATGTTGGAGAGGATGCGGAGAAAAGGGAACCCTCCTACACTGTTGGTGGGAATGTGAACTGGTGCAGCCACTCTGGAAAACTGTGTGGAGGTTCCTCAAACAGTTAAAAATATACCTGCCCTACGACCCAGCAATTGCACTGTTGGGGATTTACCCCAAAGATACAAATGCAATGAAACGCCGGGACACCTGCACCCCGATGTTTCTAGCAGCAATGGCCACTATAGCCAAACTGTGGAAGGAGCCTCGGTGTCCAACGAAAGATGAATGGATAAAGAAGATGTGGTTTATGTATACAATGGAATATTACTCAGCTATTAGAAATGACAAATACCCACCATTTGCTTCAACGTGGATGGAACTGGAGGGTATTATGCTGAGTGAAGTAAGTCAGTCGGAGAAGGACAAACATTATATGTTCTCATTCATATGGGGAATATAAATAATAGTGAAAGGGAAAATAAGGGAAGGGAGAAGAAATGTGTGGGAAATATCAGAAAGGGAGACAGAACGTAAAGACTGCTAACTCTGGGAAACGAACTAGGGGTGGTAGAAGGGGAGGAGGGCGGGGGGTGGGAGTGAATGGGTGACGGGCACTGGGTGTTATTCTGTATGTTAGTAAATTGAACACCAATAAAAAAAAAAAAAAAGAATATAAGTCAAGAGTAAGAGGTATGTTTTTAAAAGAATTGTGAATATGGATTCTGACACATAAAGCTGATTACAATTTAAGCAATTAAAAAAACAACACAATTTTAAAGAGTATACTGTGAAAGCAGCCATCACCTTGGATTGAAAGAGACTGACTGATTTCGAAAATGAGTTTGGGCCCCAAACTTCCTATGACAAGAGTAAGAGAAAATAGTTGTCTTACTACCAAGGAGAGTGAATTGTCCAGTGCTTTTTTCAGATGTAGCCAAGATAGAAAATGAGAAAAGGAAACAGCTTACAGAGGATGAAAATAAAAATCACAAAGAAGGAATAAGTAGAGGAAACCGTCCTAGGTAGTGAAATCAGGGTCAAATCAAGAAGCATTTCCTACTCCCAGGGTTGAGTTACTTTTTCATATCTTTCATATGAAGAATTTCAGAACTTCTACAACCAAAAGAATACTGTATGCCTTCCATTCTTGTTGAATTGTTTATTGTGATTATCTTATCCCTGTTTTAGTTTTTTTTTAATTATTGAACATATGGGATGGGACAAATAACTTGTCTTTTTAATTTATAGAATTATGGATTAAGATAGCACCCTCAAGCATGAAAAAATTATTGAAATCTATCTTTTGCTTTTAGATCAAAGCAGTGGTTCAATGTAACCCTGGTTGCAGGGATGGGTAAGTAGAGATGATACTCTACTGGTGGCAGGGGGGAACCAAATATATAGTGACTAAAAATATGTACTTTTATAAACTGTATATTCTTCACAAATATCTGATCCTTCTTCCTATGGGAATATCAAATATCCTATACTATGTTAAACTCAGATTATTCATGGAAGTGAGACATGTCCATTCCAATCAGAGGCTTTAAGCTCTACTCCATAGTTTGCTATTCTCTCTCTCTCTCTTTCTCTCTCTCTCACTCTCTCTGCCTCTGTGATTGTGGATTCACTTAATGGAATATAGCCTTCTTAGCCTTCATCCATAAGTACCCTAGATTAAGAGAGGCTCATGTATTGACATGTAGCATAAGTGAAAAATATACTTTGCTATTTGAAATCTTTGAAATTTTTAAATTGTTTTTTCTTTACAACATAATTTCACCAATCCTGTTATTTCCATCCCTCCCCTGCCCCTGTGTTCCTTATTAAAATAATAAAAGTCAATTTAATTGAGTAAACACTCCTCAGAGGATGTCATTAAACTCTGGTCAGGGGTAAATCTAATTATTGTAAGCCAAACAAGGATCTTACTACTCTCATCATTGATTGTTTTTTTCTTGGGCTTTTGACAACATTCTGGATAATGAGTTCTTAGGGAAATTGGCTCATGTTTCTAAAAAGAGTTTCCTCTTTTAAAAATGAGATACATGTAATCTAGATATATGCTGGGCACTTTTCTAGGTACTTTCTTTACTAAAAAGGATGCTCAAAACTGCAGCAGTCATCTTTCAAACAAGCAGAACTAGTGAAAACTCAAAGCCACACTGATCAATAAGATTGAGCAAAAGATGGAGGGATACTGGGTCCTTTGTAACATCATTGACTCATTGTATTTATTCACCAACACAGGTACTATTTGTTAGGTGAATTAATAGTTTATGTTGATTGAAGTAGGTAATTTAAGAGTTAGTTTATCTTGACAGACATAAGTTAGATGAGATAGAGAGCATTTCAATTGAATTATATATTTTTTAAAAAGTATTTTAGCTATAGTCTTATCAAATACAAATGCATGATTCTTACTGATATATTGAAAAATACCATACACATCATTATTTACTGCCATATTATTCAAAGTAAATAGGAACCACCAAATTAATATTAAGTAGTAACTACATATTTTGAAACTATTATGTACTTAGATATTTCTCATTATAAAGTCCATGAATTGAGAGGTTCCGTAGTTTAAAATAAGTCAGAGATTTTAAAAGACTGCAGGGAAAATTTCTTGATATTTAACAATTAAAACTACCTGAGTGGGTTCCAGTGTGTTAGTTATATTGATGTCTCTCAGTAGCTCTTTAACTATATAAATATTGAGAATCATTAAATATTAGGAATCTTTAATTAACAACCCCATTTACCCATTTGCAACACCAGAAAGTCCTCTTAGGTTCTTCCCATGTCATTTTTCCACCTAGTCTTCTGCCTTCCATTTCTGATTGTAAGACTTCATGTGATTAGTTTGGGTCCACTTAGAAAATCCAGCATAATTTCCCTATGTCTAGATTTTAAACTCAGCTGATTATTAATCCTAATTCCATAAGCAAACTTTATTCCCTTTCATGAATATATAGGTAAGATATGTAAGGTAACATACTCACAGATCTTGAGATTAGAACATAGGCACCTTTGGAGGGTTATTATTTTGCCTAGCACAAAACACAAAGAATATAAAACAGGCAACTGTAGAACACAGCACTTTGATTATGTCTACTTGTATAATATATTCCAAAAATAAATAACTATAAATAAAACTTAATTTTCATTATTTCTTCATATTTTTGGTTGTGATATTGCTACCATTATAGTCAAACTATTTTATAAATATTTTATACGTGTGTATATTTTATGTCTATATATACATGTATATAGATGTGTGTGTGTGTGTGTATACCACAAAGAAGCAATTATATATACATGGTTAACTACAAATATTTTTTTGAATTTATTTATTTATTCATGAAACACAGAGAGAGGCAGAGACATAGGCAGAAGGAGGAGCAGGCTCCATGCAGGGGGCCCGATGTGGGACTTGATCCCAGGGCTGCAAGATCATGCCCTGAGCCAAAGGCAGACACTCAATCACTAAGCCACCCAGGTGTCCCTACAAATATTTTATAGAAGAGGTAACTATAAGATTCAAGAAATTAGAGTGGTACCAAGAAGCAGCAAGCCCTATGCGCTGTTCTCTCAACCACCTGCCAGTATGGAGTACCTCAGGTTCTGGTGGAAATAGGACCAGGATTTCCTTTCCTTTTTTTTTTTTAATATTTTATTTTTTTATTTTTTTCTTGGAATCAGTCTTACAGATTTTTGTTCATTAGTTGGTTTGCTTGTTTCTTTTTCTCATTTTTAAAATCAGCTTTTATTTTTTTCTTTTGTTTTTTTTTTTTTTTCCTTTTTTCTTTTTTCTTTTTTTTGTTTGGAATCAAGTTTATAGTTTTTAGTTTGTGTTTTTGTTTGCTATTTTTGTTTCTTTTCCTTTTCTCTTGGATCAGGCATTTTTTTCTTTCTTTCTTTCTTTTTTTTTTTTAATAATTAGGCTTATCTTAACAAACAAATCAAAGCATACCTAGTTAACAATCCCAAGACTCCCCACTGTAAGTAAGGAAAAATTCTGTGGAAGACTGAACTGTGAGAAAGAGTAGCCAAATCATAACAGCAAGGTGTATACACCAACTACTAGAAACATTTCTTGAAGGGCCAGGCCCCAGATGATGTATGGTATCTTCTTAATATAGTATTACTCTCAGGAGCAGGAAACATAACATGCTTTCATATCATACAAGAAATAGAAACCTAGATATAATGACAAGACAGAGGAATTCTCCTCAAAATAATAAATAAAAGGTCAAGAAGAAATCACAGCCAAAATTTTTGCTAAAAAAACATGTAGGCAATGTATTTGAATAAGATTTTAGAACAATAGTCATAATAATACTAGCTGGGCTTCACAAAAGTATAGAAAACACCAGAGAAATCCTAGCTGCATACATAAAAGACCTAGAAACTATCAGGCTGAGATAAAATATGTTATAATTGAGATGCAAAACTAACTGGATATAATCACAATGAGGATGGAAGAATCAGGGGATTAAACAGGTGATATAGAAGATAAAATTTTGGAAAATAATGAAACTGAAAAGAAGAGGGAAAGAAAGCTATTAGTTCATGGATATAGACTTAGGAAACTCAGTGATTCCATGAAGCACAATAATATCTGAATCATAGAAACCCCAGAAGAAGAGTAGGAAAAGGGGAAGAAGGTTTATTTGAACAAATTATTATAGCTGAGAACTTCTCTATGTGGGGAAAGAACAGGCATTCAAGTCCAAGAGACACAGTGAACTCTCCTCAAAATCAACAAAAACAGGTCAACACTAAGATATACTATAGTGAAACTTGCAAAATACAAAGATAGTGAATACTGAAAGCAGCTAGGAACAAAAGGTCCTTAACCTAAATGGGTAGACACATAAGGTTAGCAAACAATCTGTTCACAGAAACTTGGCAGGCTAGAAGAGAGTGGCATGATATATTCAATGTGCTAAATGGGGAAAAAAATGCAGCCAAGAACACTATATCCAGTAAAGTTGTCAATCCAAATAGGAGAGATAGAGTTTCTAAGGCAACCAAAAACTAAAGGGGTTCATGAACACTAAAACAATTTGGCAAGAAATATTAAAGGGGTGAGGGAATCTCTGGGTGGCTCAGTGGTTTCGTCCCTGCCTTTGGCCCAGGGTGTGATCTTGGAGACCTGGGATTGAGTCCCACTTCAGGCTCCATACATGGTGCCTGCTTCTCCCTCTGCCTGTGTCTCTGACTCTGTCTCTCTCTCTGTTTCTCTCATGAATAAATTCAATACAATCTTTTTTTTTAAGAAATATTAAAGGAGACTCTTTGAGTGGGAAAGAGAAACCAAAAGCATCAAACATTAGAAAAGGATATAGACAATCTATAGGAAACATGACTTTTCAAGTAAAACAATGGCACTAAATTCATATCTATCAATAATCACTCTGAATGTAAATAAACCAAATGCTCCAGACAAAAGACATAGATTATCAGAATGGAAAAAAACAAAGCAACAACAACAAAAACACAAGACCCATTGATATGCTGCTTACAAAAGACTAATTTTAGACCCAAAGACATCTCCAGATTGAAAGTGAGGGGATAGAGAACCATCTATCATGCTAATGGACATCAAAGAAAGTTGGAGTGGCCATAGTTATATCAGACAAATTAGATTTGAAGCCAAAGGCTTTACTAAGAGATGAATAAGGGCACTATATCATAATAAAGGGTGATCTAACAATTGTCAATATTTATGCCCCCAATTTGGGAGCATCCAAATATATAAATCAACTAATAACAAATTTAGAGATACTAATTGATAATAATAGGGTCTTTAACACCCCACTCACAGCAATGGACAGAACAGTTAAAGCAGAAGATCAACAAGGAAACAAGGGCTTTTTGACACACTGGGCTAGATCGACAACAGATATATTCAGAGCATTTCACCCTAAAGCAGCAGGACACACATTCTTTTCGATTATATATGGAACATTTTCCAGAGTAGATTACATACTAGGTCACAAATCAGGCCTTGACCAGTAGAAAAATACTGAGGTAATATCATGCATATATTCAGGACACAATGCTATGAAACTTAAAGTCAATCACAAGGAAAAAATTAGAAAGACTACAAATACTTGGAGGTTAAAGAACATCCTACTAAAGAATGAATGAGTTAACCATGAATTAAAGAAGAAAATTAAAAAAAAAATACATGGAAGCAAATGAAAATGAAAAGTGCCAGTTAAAGACCTTTGGGAAACAGCGAGGTGGTCATAAGAGGGAAGTATGTAGCAATTCTGGCCTTTCTCAAGAAGCAAGAAGGTCTAAAATACACAATTTAACTTTATACCCAAAGGAGCTGGATAAAGAAAAGCAAATAAAGCTTACAACCAGCAAAAAAGGAGAAATAATAAAGATCAGAGCAGAAATAAATGATATAAAAATCAAAGAAACAATAGAACAGATGAATGAAACTAGGACGTGGTTCTTTGAAAAAATTAACAAATTGATAAATCCCTAGCCAGCTTATCAAAAAGAAAAGAGAAAGGACTGAAATAAACAAAACCATGAATGAAAGAGGAGTTATCACAACCAACACTACAGAAAGCAAACAATCATGGGAGAATACATGGCCAATTATGTGCCAAAAAATTGGGCAATCTGGAAGAAATGGATAAATTCCTAGAAATATGTAACCTACAAAAATTGAAATAAGAAGAAATAAAAAAAACTTAGACCTATGATCGGCAAATAAGTTGAATCAGTAATCAAAATCTCCCGAAAATATTTATAGCAGTACTATCAACAATATCCAAATTATGGAAAGAGTCCAAATGTCCATTGATGAATATATAAAGAAGGTGATGATTATATATATACATATGTACATATACATTATGTATATATGCATATACACATGTACATATATACACATATATGTATATACATATATACATAATGTATATCACATGTGTACATACACACATATGTATATATGTACATAAAATACATATAACATATAATTCATATATAATGTACATATATGTATTATGTATTACATGTACACAATACATATATGTGTATATATGTATATATGTATACATATGTACATATTTATAGATGTGTATATTTGTATTATGTACATATACATTATGTATATGTACATATATGTATATATATTTATATATTTATATATATGAATATCACTCAGTCATCAAAAATGATATCTTGCCTTTTGCAACAATGTGGATGGACCTAGAATGTATTATGCTAAGTGGAATAAGTCAGAGAAAGATACATGTCATATGATGTCACTCATATGTGCAATTTAAGAAACAGAGGAACTAAGGAGAAGGGAAGGAAAAATAAAATAAGATAAACACATGGAGGGAAGCAAACCATCAGAGACTCTTAGCTATAGAGAACAAACTAATGGATTCTGGAGGGAGGAGCTAACAGGATAATGGCATTAAGAAGGGCACTTATTCGGATGAGCAGTGAGTGTTATATATAAGTGATGAATCATTAACTTTACTCCTGAAACCAATAGTAATTATATGTTAACTAACTTGAATTTAAATTAACAAAAAAATGAAAACAAAAGTCAAGAAGTTACATTACAAGCACTGTAGAATTAATTGGAAATAACTCATGATTTTATAATATTAGTAATACAAATTCGTGGATACACACATATAAACTTCTGCTTGTCTACTAAAAAGCAATTAAGCAATTACAAATCCAAGTAGCAATGATTACCATAATTCTCTTATTGTAATTACTAAATACCATTTTTTAAAAAGCAGAAAAAATAAAAAGAGGAATTGCTAATTCCAAGTCAGGTACAGGACACATACAAAAGGAACCTGATATTTTCTTGTGCCAGAAAATAATAAAAAGCCATTAAAAATAATTTGGTTTTATCAGTAAGACATAGGAAACAATATAAAGAGGATACCTTTGAATCTCAAAAAGAAAAATGCCCCTCTGATTTGAACTAACTAAATTTCATTTAATATGTTTATAAAGGTAAAAGCTTAACTAATTGAGCCACCCAGGCACCCCTAAAAATGAGTCCTTAATGTTATAGTAGATACAGGAGATAGAGATAATAAAAAAATTGGACATCTTTTAATGTAATTAGTCCCCTTAAAAATTAATTAAAAATTGAATCTATGTTTTCTGTACAAAGTATATTTCAAAGTAAATATATAGTCATGGAGTTCATGAAAAAGAAAAAAAATTCTTCATTACAGGATGATTTTAATTAACAATTTTGCAAGTAAATATTATATTAGAAAAGCCATGATTTTTAAACTTCTAAATAATTTATTGATTCAAGAAAAGATTAAACCACTAAATGTACAATTTTTGAAACAATGTAGGCATGAGGCTGACATTCCATGAATCACTCAGTCACAATAAATATTTTATGTGCTCCTGGATTGACATGATATGAAAATCACAAAACCACGTATGAATATGCTAGAAAAAAATAAAACACAATTAAATTTCATTATGCTCCTGGAGTTAATATCTTCGTTCCTGGAAATAAAGAAGCAGGAGAACCAGTGAAGTGCCAGCACAAGGGAAGAGACAGATGTATCCAGAAAGTGACAGGACAAATGATTCAGTTTCCTTAGTCAGCTGATGGCATCATAAAAAAAATACAAATAGGGATTGTTTTTGTTTAGTAGAGACTTAAAAAAAACATAACAAGTAAAAAACCATGAATATGAAAGATACTTATAAATTATTAATTTGGCTATGTCAATGGCATTGTGCTTTGAAGTAACAAATGTCCAAGTTGTTCAGAGATACATAATGTCTGGGACTTGATCTAAAATATGGGGCAAAAAAATGAAGTGAGTTTATAAGTGAGTAAATAAAAATATATAAGCATGATAGGCACACATTATTCTATAAAACATTCAATGAAACTATAAGTCATTGAATAGATTTTGTATGAACTCTAAGTTCAGAAAAGAATGACATAGACTACTAATTACTTTTAAAAAATATGCTAGCAAAACTTTGAAAGCAGACAAGACAAGACAAATATACGAAGATAAAATTATGCACAATCTCACTTAAAGATATACATTCAAAAATTGAAACTATGTGCAAATGTTTGTAAACAGAATCTGGCAATGCAAGAATGTTAAAATTGTTATCATGTAAACTTCTCAGGCTCTTCACTTTAAAAAAAATTGTGCTAAGTTGCTACCCCACAGGATACATGAAATCAACTACATTGTATTAAATTTTACTGTGAATAGAAAAGATAAAAGAAATAAAATCATTTTAATGTAACTTTGTAATAGTTTGTGATAGTTCTATAACTAGATTAATATATCATACTAACTAAGCATATATAGTATTTCTTAAAGATAAAAAAGCATAAAATATAAGGGAAAATGTTAATGTATAGATTTACATTGAAATTATCGCCTTCTAGTCATCAAAGGATCCCAGATATAGAATGAAAACTTACCTACAGACTTAGAGAAGATAAACACATAACTGTAATGAGTTATTAGCGCGAGAATCTACAAAGAAAGCCTAAAACCAAAAAGAGAAAAGAGAACCAAATGGGCAAAATACCTGAAAAGATATAGAAATAAAATATGTGGGGATCCCTGGGTGGCTCGGCGGTTTAGCACCTGCCTTCGGCCCAGGGCATGATGTTGGAGTCCTGGGATCGGGTCCCACATAGGGCTCCCTGCATGGAGCCTGCTTCTCCCTCTGCCTGTGTCTCTGTCTCTCATCTCTCATGAACAAATAAAATAAAATCTTAAAAAAACAAGAAAGAAAATATGCATAATTTCACCAATATCCAGGAAAATGCAAATTATATCACCTTTTGCTATTCATCAAGTTAATAAAAATAAAAAATTTTGACAATATTAGAAGAGCAGATGCAACAACTAAAATGCTTATACAACATTGGCAGGCATGTACATTTTTACAGCTGCTTTGGGAAACATCTAAAATTTATCTAGACTAGCAAAATATATGCAGATCCTAAAAATTTGACTCCAAAGGGGATATCTGTAGAAACCTTTCTACATGATCCAAGGAGAAATGTAAAAAATAGTCATAGTCAGACATGGTCAGATTTCCGCTGTTTATTTTTTTAAGTTTTTTTTTTTAAGATTTTATTTATTTATTCATGAAAGCCATAGAGAGAGAGAGGCAGAGACACAGGCAGTGGAAGAAGCAAGCTCCCGGCTGGGAGTGTGATGAGGGACTGGATCCCAGGACCCTGGGATCACGCCCTGAGCCAAAGGCAGACACTCTGTTATTTTTAATTCTGGGAACCTGGAAACAACATGCCTTTCCACAAGAAAGTGAATTAAATAAATTGTGGTATATTTATAAAAGTGATTAGTTTATGGTTTAAAAATCAGGTGTTACCTGGATGAGCTTCCTAAGACAGTGATCAAAACAGTAAGATGTAAATTCATGAAATCTGTGAATATAATTGAGAAGGAGGGAGAAATTATAGTAATTTGAGGGATTGAACCATATCAGGTAAGTTATTTTTATTTAGTTTATCTTTTATTCATATATTTACTTATTAAAATATATTCTTGAACATAGGAGCTGAAGAAAATATGGTGAAGGAATTTTTAGAGAGTGCATAACATACAGGCAATTTCATAGGACTAAAAGAGGGTTATATTTCTCAGAATGTTTTTGTCTCAAGAACTTAACTGCTCCTTGAGTATTTATTTAAGGTTTCAGTTGTTTTCATGTTGAAATACTTTTTTAAAAAAGGATTAATAATGTGAATAGTTTAAATGGTAATATCTTTTTGTATTCATGCAAGTTTTCTCTTTCTTTAAACAAAATCAAACAATTTAAAGAATCTTCCTTATTGCATAGCTGGGCATTGTATTGGCATGGTCTCCAGCACCCAATTCTGAACTGCTTGCCTCACACATACTTGGCAGTTCTGAAGTTCGTTCTGTGGGAGAGGATCAAATTGTTGGAGTTTTGGTCAGGGAGGAAGTTGGTCATTGGGCAGCAATCTGCTGACTGTGGCGTAAACCCATAGAACGCCCAGCAAGATTCTACTGTTGGTGCACCTACAGGTAAGCAGTTGGGAGCTGTGTTCCTTCTCACTGCCTTTTAAATAGCAAAACAGGATGCCTTTTTCAGCGAGCATTTTTTAAAAGATTTTATTTATTTATTCATGAGAGACACAGAGAGGGAGAGAGGCAGAGACATATGCAGAGGGGGAAGCAGGCTCCCTGTGGGGAGCCAGATGTGGGATTCCATCCTGGGACGCCAGGATCATGCCCTGAGCTGAAGGCAGATGCTCAGCCACTGAGCCACCCAGGTGTCCCTTTAGCAAACATTTTAATTAAAGTTGATTTCTCTGATTTTGACAACACAGACTAATTGCATAAATCAGGGTTCAAAAGGAAAAGCAGAACCCACAGGAAAGATATGTCAAGAGATTTGTTGCACGGAATTGGCTTCTGTGATTGGGGTGATGGGGAGGCAAGTGTGAGATCCATAGGGTGGGCGGTACACAAGGAGTCATAAATAATAGTAAACGAATGAATGAATATGACTATGTTCTAATACAATTTACTTATGAACATTGAAAGTAGAATTTCATGGAATTTTAACATACCATGATCTATTCTCCTTTTGATTTTTTTTTTTACTTGAAAACATAAAAACCACTAAGCACATGGACCATACAAAAAACAGGTGAGGTGCCACATTTGGCCTCTGAGTCGGTTTGCTATCCTGTAGTCTATACAAAGAGTTCTCAAAATTGATGGTCTCAAGTATTCACTTACATTTTTATTTTATTTTTATTTATTTATTTTTTCACTTTTTTTTCACTTACATTTTCAAAATCGTCAGAGGCCTTTTTTATGTGACTTATATCTATTAATACTTACCAAATTAATACAAAAACCCAGAAAATTTTAAGTATTTAGTCATTAATTTAACTTGTAATAATAAATCCTTTACATGTTAATATATGTTTTTAAATTAAACCTTGACTCTATTTTCTAAAACAACAAAAAACAAGGGGAGTGGCATTGTTTAATACTTTTGCAAATATCTCTGACCCTCATTTTATAGAAGACAGATGGATTATCTTATCTACTTCTGCATTCTATCTATTGCACTATCACATTCCATGTGGCCTCCATACAGCTGAACTGTACACTCATGAGAGAATAGGAGTCAAAAAGGTGAAAAACATCTTAACATTATTGTGAAAATAGCTTTGACCTTGCTGTTCCTCTGAAAGCATGCAGTATATGTTAGACCGCCGTGCTAAAACAAAGCAGTAAATGTTAATATTGAAAAATGATCTTCCCATGTTAATATTTGCCATTCAGTCTTCTTACATGTCATATTGTTCAGGACCCATATTTTCCCAGAAAACACTTCAACACTGAGTGCCAATGAAGCTATCCCTTGTCCCATGTCACATTCAGCGCCACAATTTTTCAAATAATATTTTGTGCTCCACCTTCTATATCTTCTATGCTATTGAGAAGTAGAATCATGCAATAGAATATTTCGATCTTTCTTCCCTTTGTGGTCCAACATCCTCAAAACGTTTGTGATTAACCACCTTTTCATTTATTTCCCTCATTTTGAGAAACATGAAGAGTTTTCTTCATTTCCATGGTCAATCCTTCCAGGCTTTCATGAAGTTCATAATCTGTCATGTATTTTTTTTTTCTCTTCAGGTTTATCTTTCTTTTCCCCCTCCATCACTGCTTTTTCATCATTTGTTAGCTAATTTCCTAATATTTTTTCAATACCAGACCTAAAAACAAAGCTAAACAAAATAAATATCATGCATTTCTTTAGTATCACAGTTTCCTTAGTAGCTTGTTTTCTTTTTAAAAGACTTCATTTTTAATAAGGTCTATACCCGACATGGGGCTCAAACTCACAGCCCAAAGATTGAGAGTCACATGCTCTACTGACTGAGTCAGCCAGGCACCCCTTGTTTTCTTTTCATTTCCTTTTTTTTAAGATTATTTATTTATTTATTCATGAGACACAGAGAGAGAGAGAGAGAGGCAGAGACACAGGCAGAGCGAGAAGCAGGCTCCATGCAGCGAGCCCCATATGGGACTCGATCCCGGGTCTCCAGGATCATGCCCTGGGCTGAAGGTGGTGCTAAACCCCTGAGCCACCCAGGGATCCCCACACCCTTTGTTTTCTAATATAGATTAATATCTGTCAACCAATATATCAAAAATCACCAAGGTCCCCTACTATTTTCACTCCTCTATTAAGACAGTAAATATTTAGAGACTGCCAGTTATGTACTTGGCAATTTCTAGTTGGTAGAGATAAAGTATCAGAAAACTGTAATTCTGCGCTTCGTACATTTGAGGCCTAGTCAAGAAAAAGTAAATAATATTAATTAATTTGGGAATGTTCACTAATAGAGGTGCTGAATGTAAGTATTTCATTTAAAGATTTTATTTATCTATTTGAGAGAGATAAAGAACACAAGCAGGGGGAGAAGCAGAGGGAGAGGGAAAAGCAGGGTCCTAACTGAGCAGGGAGCCCGATGCAGGGCTAGTTCCCAGCATGCTGGGATCATGACCTGAGCTGAAGGCAGACACTTACCTGCCTGAGTCACACAGGTACCCTGAAGGTATGTATTTGACCCATGGAGTCAAATTCTAACTTCTCCTTCCTCCTTGGCTTTCCAGAATGAAGTATCCAAATTTGTCTTCTATTGTTATCGCAGTGTTTTCTCTGTTTTCTGTTGACTCTTACATCTTCTGTTGCCTCTAAACAGAGTCACTCCTTCAGGCTTCCTGGATTTTTATTTTCCTCTGTATCTCTTTTGCACTTGTGCTGCAAAAATGGATTTGGACTTTCACAATTGCCAGTTCTTTGGGTAAATAACAATAGCCCCCATCAACCTGAATTAGGTGGAAGTTGAAAGAACTTTCTTTTACAATTTTGTTTTCAAGTAGTGAGGATGGTATAACAGAAGTAAATTTTAGAATAAAATCCACTGTTGATGCATAAAATGCGAACTCTTCTGAGAAAAAATAAGGATTGGGAGGAGGAAAAATCCAAGTACACGTCCGTTCTCCTGGTTAGGGGAGGTATGCACTTTCAGGCATGCAGACATACTATATAAATTCTTAGGTGCATATAAAGATAAACCTGGACTAGATCAATCTTTGGGTTGGCTCAATTTTGAGCCAATCTTCTGGTTGGCTCAAAAATGAGTTCTTGTTAAGAGGAGGAGGTGTGACAAGAGAACTCCAGACTCAAGAGAATAGCACTTCGTTGAAGATAGTAGGATTCTGGGCAGGCAAAATCTTTATAATATAGCCATATTTACATGCATTGAATGCCATTAATTCATCAACTATAAATAGATTTACAATCCTTTACTCTAATTAATGACTCTTTTGTAGAGTTTTTGTAATATTACTTAAATAATTTATGCAGTTATCTCTGGAGTATGGATTGATATGTAGATTATTTAATATAGTAAGTGTGTGAGTTGCTGATTAGGCTCTTTCAATTATTAACTCTATTTTGAACAGACTTTATAGTGTTACATATATATTCATATTGCATTATTTATGATGCCATATTTTTTAGTAAATGATGCATATCTTACAGCAATATTCTTTAAATCTCTTATTTCAAGATCTCAATGTCTATGAAATCTAGTTTTACCTTTCATGGAAATGACACCATTTAATGTTTTACTTATGACATAGTGGTAACACTATGGGCCTTGGAATCCAGCACATCGAGTTGAATCCAAACTTTTAGATTTTTAGTTCAGATTTTTGTGTTACAAATATCTTAAGCTTATTTTGTTTCTTAAGCTCATTTTTAATAAAATTGGTAATATAGCCATTTATAAGGTTATAGAATATACCCACTAAATGATGCCTCTTAAGAGCTATATTTTTAAAAGAATAGATATAAACATTAAAATTCCATATTTGTATTGGAACATTGTTTTAAATTAATACACATATTAATAAATAATATATTGAATGCTTTAATTCTGATTAATGAAATTTACTTAATTTGTTTTTAGTTTGAAAGTAATAAAGCCTGAGCCACATTTTAATAAAGCATAAATAATTTTTACATTTAAATTGTGCATTTTTTGGTGAAAAAATTATTTATAGTTTTTTTTAAAGATTTTATTTATTTATTCATGAGAGACACAGAGAAAAAGAGAGGCAGAGACCTAGGCAGAGGGAGAAACAGGCTCCATGCAGGGAGCCCATTGTGGGACTTGATCCCAAAACCTTGGGATCATTCCCTGAGCCGAAGTAAAATGCTCAACTGCTGAGCCACCCAGGCATCCCAGTGTATTTATAGTTAACCAGTTAGAAGTCCACAACAATTTTAGGAGATGATTATCTTTTATGTACCTATATGGAACAGCCTTTATTTACAAAGGAGAAGATATAAGTTAATGAAAGAGACTTTGTTCTGGTATTTATGACTTATCTAACCTATCTAATTTATAACCTTATGTTAACTTTCATAAAATAATTAACCTTTGATCTGTAAAGGAACTATATCATGATATAAGAGAGATATTATGTGGTGATCCAAAATAGCAACTAACCTATGAAAGCTTTATTTCCTTTTCATATGAAAAATCTAAGGCTTCTGGGAAGAATTAGAAAGCAATATGTTTTGCTTTCCCAATTGTACTGTATGCTATTCATTTTGATATGAATAACAAACATTTTCGTAGTTTCAAACAGTGCCTTTTGGGATATTATTCTATGATGCTTATGTAAAATATCTTGCAGATGTTTTATTCCTTTAACATTTGCAAAATTTGTGTTTCATCCTCATGAGTCTTCTGTTTTGTTTAAGGCCGGATAGGGTAAATGTTGGTGCAAACTCATTAGCATCAAAAAATACCAAGTTAATCAGATAGAAATTCAAAAGCAAATACACATGGTCGTGTTATAGAGTTACTTAGATTTTCCTTTAATACTCAATAGATGAAAAACATATACTACACGTTACATGTTCAAATTGGTTTTCCTAACTCTGTTTAGAAATATATGATTCTTTTATTTTTTAATAGTTATCGTACTTAATTAATATGACATATTTCCAGTAACTTCCACTTAATTTGAAAGTGATCTCTGGTTTCTGTTTTCTAGGAGCTATTAACACATATATATTTTAATTATGGCAATTCAATTAATATCAGCTTAATAAAATGACAAGTATAAAAATATTTTCATGTAAATATCAATATTAGAAAAGTGTCTTCATTGATCTTTTGCCTCCTGTGAGTGTGTTTTATTTGGTACTAAAAACAAATATATTCCTAATTCCACATATCACCAAGAAGCATTGTTATTAAAAACCAAGCTAAAATATGTCACTGTAGTAAGTGTCTTTAAAACTACATCTTTTCATTTTATCTGTGAATATTTCCTGATGAAAAGTGGAGACTTGAGCTTTTTGAGTAGCATTGTTGGATGGGATGAGAAAGAACCATGAAGTCCTGAATTCTGAATCTGAAGACTAGTTCTGTCAATTGCAAGCTGCATAAAGTTTAAATAGCATCTCATATCCTTAAATCCCAGTAATCTCATCTGACAAAAACAGGCCATGTCTACCTTGATAAATTTTTTTCATTTTTAATTATCAAAATTTAGGTAAAGTATCTAATATATTACTTAAAAAATAAGTAGTCAATATTGTTACTGCATACTTTACTTTTATAGAAAAATCAGCAAATAATATCCAGAAAGTTTGAAAGAAGTTAAAATGTTTATTGTTATTCATATAAATAATAATAAACATACACTTCTATTTTTTTCCCTCTGCATATGCTACTAAGTTGTAAATATGGTATATATACAATTTGTAGGCTGTTTCAAATTTTAATTTACATCATAAGCATTTCTTCATTCTTGGACAGAGTTGTATTTTTCAGAGTTCCATAGTCTTTATTCAGAAGGGGACATTGAAATTCAAGTTTTATGATTGAAAAAGAGTGGATTTGTATACAAGTGTTTATCACTCATCTTGAAAACACACAAATACGCACACAGACACAAAGATAAATTAAAGACACGACTGAGGATATCCAACAGAATAATCTTGAATATAGTCTCCCAGAATGTGGAAAAATTCCTGTTGGACATACTGAAGAAATTGAGAAGAAAGTTGTGATATTTAAGAAAACAGATATGTGATAAAAACCTTGCAACTCCCTAATTCAGAGGGGCAAGAGTTAAAGAAGCTAGAACATTGGAGAGGCAGATCAACCTTATTTGGAAGTCCTTTTAATGTGATGGAATCATAGGTTTCAAAACAGGCCCTGTCACTTGGCATCCATGCCCACGTGGTGACACAATGGGCAGAAAAAGCCTGTCAGTGCTAGAAACCCACATCAACCTGAAGTGTCCCTAATTCGCTGGACTTATCTTGAGTTGATAGAGCACTTTGATGGGTTGGAAGCAGTTTCCAATGACCTGGCAGGATCCGGACATGTTGTTGCACATCTCTTTAAAGTAACAGAAAGAAACATCCCAGCATTGATGTTAGCCATACTCACATTATGGGAATGCCCAAAAAGCCCATTGAATTTAGAAATACAGTCCTTAATACAATAAATTCAACAAATATAGAAAAGTAATCAAGCAGAAAGACAGATTCAGCAAGTCACCTCCCGTATCAATTTTATATATTGAGTCATAGAAATGTTAATATTTGCATCATTCAACATTTCAGCTGAAAATATGACTTTCTTTCTTACACATTAGCAATGGGAGGAAACAATAAGACACATACATAATATATGTAAAAATATCTAACCGAGAAAGATTTCTCTGTTCAATGACAAACATAAAGGAACAACAACACGGGCCCCATGAAAGTGTGAAATAGATTAAGGAGACTATATTTTAAAGCAAGACTTTTTTACTTAGGCTCAAAGAATATCATCACATCTCTCTTCAATTAGAGAATTTATAATTATTAATTTTAGAATTCTCAAATTTTATAATATTTGACATAATATCTTAATAATTTCAAAGATTTAAACTAAAGATACATGTGAAATACAGATGTGTTTGTCACATATTTATATTGATCCAGGTTCCCAAAAGGCTTTAGGAAGCCAAGAGTGACCTTAGGCTAATTTTTCATATATGTTATATACTTAAATGTACTCATAAGCAATGTTTCATTTAATAAACATTTTTGTATAGCTAATTACAGTTCAAGATGGCTCCTGAGTTTGCTGGAATATAAGTCCAGGAGTGAGAATGATACATTTTTCCTTAAAGAAAAGAATTTTATATGAATGTATATGGAAGTATTCTTGTAAAGATGATGTATCCCACACCTCTTATAATATATGCTCATGAAACATTCAATATTAGCATCTGTAGTAAGTACACTAGTTTCCTAAGACTGTCATAACAAAGTACCATTAACAGGGTGGCTTAAAAGACAAGGGGAATTTATTCTTTAACAGTTTGGGAAATTTAGAAGTCCGAAATAAAGGGTTCGGTATGATTGGTTTGTTTCCAGCTCTGTGGGAACAAAGACAATGTCATATTTACCTGTACATAAGAAATATAGGTCAATGCAAATGTTACAAAAGTGGTTTCAATCTGAGTATTGTATAACAAAAACCTATATATAAAAATACATACTGTTTACGTGTGCATCAATTAGAATGGAGAAAATTGTTGATTTTTCATGATAGAAGAAATTACCGAGATATAACATTACCATTTTGCAGATTCTATGTGTTCCTGACTTAAAACCCTATTGAAATAACAACACTTTCATTATAATAATGTGGACCAAATTTGTCTTTAAGCATCTTTGTTTTAGGAAATTTAGAAAGATTTATTTCATGGCATTTTTAGAATTTTCTGTATAAAGGCAAACCATCTCACAAGAAATTGCTTTTAACTACATTATACATTTTTTCTGTAGATGTTTTCAAGACCACATTTTATGGAATTTTTTTATTTTAGCATAATTATTAATATCAATTTAAATTCAAACATTTAAGTATATTTGAACTAGAGAGGTTTAGAGATACTTTAAGTGAAACATTATAAAAATGCATATAAAGAAAAGGCCTACCAAATATCTACTTGAATTTATTGATTATATATTATTGTCAAGTGTATGTGATAATTTCATTGACAAAATTTGAAACTTTGATGGGGATTAAAAGTACTGCTTGAGCAACTAAAACCTCTGTTATAGTCATTTGGTCTAAAAAGTATCATATTGGAGTTCATAAATAAATGAGCCATAAAATTATTGAGAATACTTGTCAGTTACCAAAATGGAATAGTCATACAGATGGTAAAAAATGAGTATCGCCTTTAACTACACGGCATTTTGAGGACACCAACCAGCACAAAGCGAAGCAAACCAATTAAACAGTACTTCCACTCAAGATTTAACCTTTCTCTGTTAAATTAAATTCGTAGTCACATTGGCTGTCAGGGCCAGCTAACTTATTTATTTCATATGAAGCATGTCTCTCTCTCACCACAAAGAATACAAAGGATCACATTTTAAAGTTATAAGTAGTCTTTTAAAAAGATAGTGTCATCAGTTCACCATTTTTTAGATACTAATTTATGTTGAAAGTATGTTAGCTTATTTTATGGTTATTGGACAGCCTCAGTTTTTTTTTTCCTTTTATTCTGGAGCATTTATGATAAATTAGACATAGTTTAAAAACCAACCATTCAAATGATATATGCGAATATTTTATTACCATGGAGTCGTACACAGCTTTGGTTAGTGGCTGACGTTATCTTCTGTGTTAGCAACGTCTTTATCATTTATTTTTTTATGTATTATTCCCATTTCTGACCTGCTTTTTACAATTAACAGTGAATACTATTTTACCTTTTTTTTTTTGAAAAAGCAGCTCCTAGATTTATGTCATTATTTTGTTATTTTTGAATTCATTAACTTTGCCTTTCTGCTTATTGCTTTCTTCCTTCTGCATACCTTTGCTTGGCATTGCTATAATTTTTCATATTTTATGAATTAAATGGTGATTCACATTTTTTTTTCTTGATCAATAGTGAAAGTATTAAAACACTACTCTATGTCTGATTTCCCCTCTTGCCACAGCCAGTGTCAATGAGACATGTGCAATTCACACCATGGGGGACAATACTGTAATTTAGAAAACAAATGGTTTAAGTTGTATTGTATAACAGTAAAAGTTTAATAGATAGCATTGATTGTTTACACTGGCCTAAGTATTTCAGTGCCGTGTATATACAGACAATTATGATATTTAGGGTATCCACATGAGGCAGTTACTGTTCTAAACTTATTGTATTGGTGAGAAAACAAGGCATAGACACATCAGTACCTTGCCCAGGGTCACCAGTTATGAAAGAGCAAAACCACAATTTGTACTCAGTGTGATGGATAGTCTTATGTGGCAACATGGCAAGGCTATGGTGCCCAGTTGTTTGGGCTAACACTAATACTTTGTAGATTTTATTAAGGTTCGCAATCAGTTCACATAACTGAAGGATGTTGCCCTCAATAAAGTGGATGTGGTCATTTGGTCAGTTGAAGGCCTTAAGAACAAGAACAGCTTTCACAAAGAAGCAATTCTTCCTGGAGACTGTAACAGAAATCCAGACCTGAGTTTCTGACTTGCTGGTCCACCCTATGTACTTAACAGCTTCTATAGTTGCAGAAGCCAACTGGTCAAAATAAATCTCTCTCTTTCTCCCTCCTTTGCTCCCTCTTCCTCTGTTTCCTTCTCTGTCTCCTTCCCTTTCTCTGATCTATGACCTACCTATTACCTATCTATCTATCATCTATCATCTGTTATTTTACCTTGGAGAACACTTGCTGATAAATTCAACTAAAAATTTCCTTCAGGCTCTTCAAGTGCCTTGTTAAAAGCTATGCTATTTATATTACTTCCCTTAACTAACTAGATTGCAAATGGCTTGCTCCAGGTAGCACAATATCACATATTGCACTCCACAATCACTCTCAAGTGTTCATACTTATTGTCTGTTCACCCAACATTAAGACTCAAATCAGCTTGGAGTTTCCTGGACATCACTCCATGATTTTAAAAGAGAGGTTAAAAAAATAAAAATATGGTGCAGCCACTCTGGAAAACTGTGTGGAGGTTCCTCAAACAGTTAAAAATAGACCTGCCCTACGACCCAGCAATTGCACTGTTGGGGATTTACCCCAAAGATACAAATGCAATGAAACGCCGGGACACCTGCACCCCGATGTTTCTAGCAGCAATGGCCACGATAGCCAAACTGTGGAAGGAGCCTCGGTGTCCAACGAAAGATGAATGGATCAAGAAGATGTGGTTTATGTATACAATGGAATATTACTCAGCTATTAGAAATGACAAATACCCACCATTTGCTTCAACGTGGATGGAACTGGAGGGTATTATGCTGAGTGAAGTAAGCCAGTCGGAGAAGGACAAACATTATATGTTCTCATTCATTTGGGGAATATAAATAATAGTGAAAGGGAAAATAAGGGAAGGGAGAAGAAATGTGTGGGAAATATCAGAAAGGGAGACAGAACGTAAAGACTGCTAACTCTGGGAAACGAACTAGGGGTGGTAGAAGGGGAGGAGGGCGGGGGGTGGGAGTGAATGGGTGACGGGCACTGGGTGTTATTCTGTATGTTAGTAAATTGAACACCAATAAAAATAAAAAAAAAAAATAAAAATAAATAAAAATAAATGAATAAAAATAAATAAATAAAAGAGAGGTTTCATCTCTTTTTATACTCACTCCTCTTTGGTTTGTCAGGTTAAAAAAAAAAATCTCATGTATCTCTAGTCATATCCTGGCTAAGAGATCAGAATCTTATGACACACTCACATTGGATCATTTGCACCAGACTTAATATTGGGTTACTTCCAGGTCATTATTTCTGATCCATGCCCTTTCTTTTCTTGATTTGTGATAAGAGACAATAGATAGGTCAACCTCCTGCAGTCCATAGAATAACACCTGGCTAGGCCTGATATCCCTATAAACTCTGGGGTGAAAAATATAACAGAAGTCACACTGTTGAAACCATGTACATTTTTTAGTTTGTTTCTTAAATGACCTATCTGTGAAATTTGCTGTATCTCACCATTTCCTTCCTTATTGAAACTTTCTTCTCTTGATGTCCATAAACAAGTCAGGCCACAGTGTACCAGTTCTTTTAAGATCTTCTTCTGTCCACCTCTAAAATAATCATGTGCTTTCTTCTCTATCAAGACAATTTTATGCAGAAACATGGCTTCAAATACTAGTTACATCCTAATATCTTCAAGCAAAACTGAAACTGAGGTATTTGCCTCAATGTATAGGACTTGGCTTATACATGTTCAACTCTACAATCTGTACAATTGTACAGCTCAGTCATCAACATATACTTCTTACTAGTCATTTTCAAATGATCAGAATCACTTTAAGACTTCTAACCATGGGCAATGAACAAGGGGTAGTGGAAGGGGAGGCAGGCAGGGGGATGGGGTGACTGGGTAACCGGCATTGAGGAGGGCACTTGACAGGATGAGCACTGGGTGTTATACTATACTATATGTTGGCAAATTGAACTTTGATAAAAAATATGAAAAAAAAGTTATGTAAAAACCTAATTCATCATCTTCTCTATCTTTAGTTCATTTCAATCTTTCTCTCTCTCATGTTCCATGTCTCAGAAACTATCATGTACACAATTTGATAAGCCAGAACTATAGGAGGGAGAAAAATCCAAGAAGAAAAATAGTCTTATTTCTCTTGTTTTCCTCACACTTACTGAATCACAAAATCTTATCTAATTCATATCCTAATAATTTATGTCTTCCCCTCCACTTCCCTAAGTGATTATTCTAGCCCTAATGATTATAGTAACCCTGAACTGAAAAACATTTAATATTAAAAGATAACATTTAAACTCAAGATAAAATCTAAACTTAAGAAGTTACAAGATACCATCAAAATTTTTCTTATGGTCTGATTCCTCACTCCCAATTTTGGTCTTTAGACTCAAATGATACTACAAATCATGGTTTATATTAGTTTCCTATCACTGTCCTATCAACTCACCATATAGTTCGTTTCTTAAAATAATTAAATCAATTATCTCGCAATTCTTGTAGGTCAGAATTCTAGATTGGCACAGCTACATCCTCTGCTCTAGGGTTCAAAGGGCTCAATCAAGGGGCCAGCCAGCTGGCTTCTTATAAGAAGATGCTGGAAAGAATTTACTTCTAAGGTCATTCCAATTTTTGGCAGAATCCAGTCCCCTGTTGTATGTAGGACTGAGGTCTTCATTTCCCTGCTGGCTGCCACACAGAGTTGGTCCTTAGTTCCTGGGGTTGTCATTGGTTTTTGCATGTTGATACCTACATCTCAGAGCCTGCAACAGTGTATTAAATCCTTTCTCACCCATGGAATCTCTTTGACTTCTCTTTCTGCCATATCTCCTGATTCTTGGCATCTGTCTTCTAATTCCAGCTAGGTAAAGTTATCTGATTTTAATGCCTCATGTAATTACATTGGACCCACCTAGATAATAAGAGGGTAATCTTTTTCTCTTAAGGTCCTTAGCCTTAATTACATCTTCAAAGTCCCTTTTCCATTAGGTCATAGACAATTACGGGGATCATTATTCTGTTTGCAATATTTCTGTTCCTTTATGTTTATATTCTTACTCTTGTACCTTCCTAGAATATACCTACCTTTTCAACTGCCTGGAAAATGATTACATGTCTTTCACATATCAGTTCAAAGGCTGCCATTTCTGAGAAAAACAGGCTTGTTGAGATGAACTTCTACAATGCTACGATTTTGCATTTTCTTCTGTCTCCATTATAGTAATTAACTTATTTTACTGCATTTGTGCTTATCTGTATGTTCACTAGTCTGTAAAACTTGTAAGATAGGGATAATTGCCATAAGAAGTTTACCATAAAAATGTGGCAAATAAAAGAGAGTATGAGGTGTTACTATGATACGTATATAAGCAAATCTGTTTTTAAAGTTTTCATCATTCTTTTTTTTTTTTTTTTAAAGATTTTATTTATTTATTCATGAGAGACACAGAGATTGAGAGGCGGAGACACAGGCAGAGGGAGAAGCCAGCTCCAAGCAGGGAGCCGGAGGTGGGACTCGATCCGGGGTCTCCAGGATCACGCCCTGGACTGAACGTGGCGCTAAACCGCTGAGCCACCCGGGCTGCCCTAGTTTTCATCATTCTTACTGAAGTTATCACAAATTTCAATTGAGGTATGTTGAAATTCTGTGCCTAAGCTTTTGAAATTCAAATGAGTCAAAAACATTAATATCTAATGTCACATGATGCAGAGAAGCTTATTGGAGGAAAATTTATAAGCAGAGAAGTAGTCATGTTCTAAATCTCATTACACAGCTTAAGGTAGGCACAAACAACAAATAATTTGCTAGAAATACCCCTCCCATCTCCAGCAATGCTCCACATATTTATAAGGTCAGGGAACAAGAATATTCGTGTGAACATGTAATGATAGGTACCCTTGGTGTTGGAGTTTTTGTTAGAGAAGAAGGAACCTCTAGAGCTTTGTGGTTGGTATCACCCTGGTCTTCTGTTTAACTACCTTGAAACTTTTGAATTAACTCTCAGCTCAGCTATCAGAGAAAGAAAATGAGCCTACCGGGCTATCCAAAGCCATCACCTTTTGTTTCCAAAAGGCAGTATGGCATAGTGGGTTTACAGTGAATCAAACAGATATTTGTTAGAATGCCAGATGTGCCATTTATGAGCTGTGTTACTTGAGCTCTTTTGATAAAAATTCTTAAAGCTGTGTTTATGACATAGACCTTTACCATTAATAAGTGTATTAACTATATATATGTACATGCACACATATATGTACACATATTAAGACATTGCATAGAGTGATAACATACATAGAAACCCCTGTATTCAATGGTAAGTAACACTTCAAGCCTCTCTATTTTTTAAAATTTACTTTAAGAAATGGACTCTTTATGGTCTCTTAAAAAACACGAAAAAAAAAAACCGATAGAATTTTCTTTATTATTTACTTCATTATTAATGAAATTTAACCAGAAGCCAAATTTTGCTTGATGGGAATTAAATTATAATAAAAAACAAGGATTCTGGGATTATTTATTTCATTTACTCACTATTTGGAAACTTGATTTACATAGAATTTTTGACATTCTTATCTTTTTAATGTGCTAGGAAATTATTACTATTTAGACTCTTTTCTTATAATGCAACACTTTTGAATGTAAGACAATTTAGCTGCCAGAAGAAACAAGTGGACAAAAAATTAGTTGATAGGTCTAGGAGAGAATGATCCCCCAATTTAGGACTAAAAGAATAAGTAATTGTAATTTTGGAAGCTCTTCTTTTAGTTATGATGAAAATTGACAAGTGAATGGGATTTCTGATCACTTTATTATACTAATAATAGAGGTCTAAAATCCAGGATAGTTTAGTAGTTTCTAATTCATCCACTTAAAGGAAAAAAAAAATGTAACGAGAGTGAACAAAATTATATTTGGATATGAGCAGGTTTAATGTAATGGTCTTGGGTTTTCAAGAGAATAAAAAATATTAGGGAAATGTCTATTCCTCCTATCAAGGTCCAGAATATACGCATTTTGTGTTTTTAAAAATATTTATAAAAATGGTTGGGTAAACATTATTGAAGGCTAATGTGCCATCAAGGCCAAGATTATCTGATGATCAATAGGAGATAAAAGCTGTCACCATGATGGACTGTGATTGCTAAAGACGTTCAGGAACCCAAAGCCATTCAGGATGCAATTAAAAAATAGCTTAGGAAGAAAACACACTATAATGGTAATTTGGGGGAAAAATGCAGAAAGGTTTTCTCCTTTTTATGTCTTTTTTTTTTCTAATTCGTTGTATGACTTATGAACATCAAGGAACAAAATGTGCTGTACTGTAAATAACTTCTGTGTTAAACAACATTTTATCTTAAAAATGAATAATTTAAAAACTGTTATGAAATAGAAGTCAGATGATAAGCTGTAAATATGTTTACAATATATCAAATGTATTTTTATTAAATATAAGGAAAATAATATTAATGTGTACCCAGATATTTAACCTTTTTAATTCACTAAAATGTGAATTTGAAATATCAATGCATTCAATAAAAAGTGTCATTATTTGGTATAGAATTATGTATTCCAAATATGGGGAAGATATCTATTTAAAAAATGTCAGCTTTTATTAAGAGTTAAATTAACTGGGGGATCCCTGGGTGGCTCAGCAGTTTGGCACCTGCCTTCGGCACAGGGTGTGATCCTGGAGTCCCGGGACTGAGTCCCACATCGGGCTCCCTGCATGGAGCCTGCTTCTCCCTCTGCCTGTGTCTCTGCCTCTCTTTCTCTCTCTGTGTCTCTCATGAATAAATAAATAAAATCTTTAAAAAAAAAGAGCTAAATTAACTGAATTGTCTCTATAGGAAAATTAACAAACTCTTGCCCTTAGGATTTACCTATGAATTTTAAAAAGAGATAGAGACAATAAAATTTTACGTATACCTTTTTGTTCAATCAATAAAACAATTTAGAGTTTAGATGTTAGTGGTTATTTGAAATTTTTGAGATAAAGAGAACTCAGTTCTACATTAAAAATTTCTAAAGAAGTTTGCTTCTTGTTAAGTATTTGTGGAGCACCTGGGTGGGGGCTCAGTGGTTGAGCATCTGCTGAGTCTCAGGTGTGGTCCTGGGGTCCTGGGATTGAGTCTTGCATCAGGGTCCCCTCAGGGAGCCTGCTTCTCCCTCTGCCTGTGTCTCTGCCTCTCTCTGTCTCTCATAAATAAATACATAAAACCTTAAAAAAAAAAAGAGAGAGATAAGACTTCGTGGAAAATCCCTTAAATGAGCATGGCACAATAATGGAGTTATATAGTATTTTAGCTGTTGTGAAAAATTTTGTTTGAGTTTAATAGTTTAGAATTTGTAACATCAACATACCAGGTGAGCTTTGCTTTTTTTTCTTTTTTCTCCTAATCTAATTCTAAGAATTGTATCTGAATGGCCCTGGATCCTCGAAGATCTTTAGCAAAAATATGTAACTCTCCATACATATTTGGTAGCTTCCATCTCATGAATGCTGTTAAATTATGGTTTCTAAGAATGTGTCCCATCTCCAATTTGTTAAACTCTCTCTTAAAAATAAAATATGATGAAATCAGAAAGGAAAGTAAACCATAAGAGGCTCTTAACCATAGGAAATAAACATGGTAGCTGGAGAGGAGGAAGTTGGGGAATGGGGTAAACCAAGTGATGGGCATTAAGGAGGGCACATGACGTAATGAACACTGGGTGTTATATAAAATTTATGAATCACTGATCTCTACCTCAGACACCAATAATGCACCATATGTTAATTAATTGAATCTAAATAACAAAACAAAATTAAACTAAACTAAAAATTATTTGTTCTGTGATTACTCACTCCCTAGCACTAAATTACTTTTCTTTTTCTCTTATATTTTGTATACTACTTACATCTTATTGTATTTGTATGCCCCATCCATGCCTGTTCTATACTTAGATATTCAGTAATTATCTAATAACTGAGTGAAACTTCAGGATTGCCAAAATGGAAATTTCTGTTTGAAACTGGAGGTTTCTTGTTTTTACAATAAATGTTATTTATAAACTATTTCTACACACTATCTATGCATCGGTCTTATATTTGCTTATAAACATATCTGGTGAATTAGGTTATTTGATTACAAATTGAGTTCATTATATGCTATAAATGAAGAATTACATATATCAATGATTGGGTACAAATTATACCCCAGGTGTACAGATTTGAACATTGTAAATGCTAAATGAATAAATTAATTGACACCATTTCCATTATCTAATAAATTATGGTATAATCTAGCTTTGGATTTCCTTTTTGTCTTTCCTAAAACTTTTACTGTTTTCACTTGATCTTAGCCAAAAGGCCAAGAAGCGATCTATCTTTTCATAGAAATTTACATGTGGCAGAAATTTAAAAATCCCCTATATTTCTTTGTATCCATTTTTTGAATTTTGGATGGAAAGGTTTTCCTAGTGATTACTTAATCCTAGGAAAGCAATAAAAGCACTATAACAGCATAATAATACAAAACCTCATTAAGATAATACATATTTTCATCAAGTTTATGTTATTCAATGTAGCTTTTTGTGTCCTGTTGATGTAAAAACTACAATTCGATATTTTTGTCAATTTGGAAAAGGAAAATCTAAATATAGTGTAGCTAGGGAACAGCAGTATAGCAATAAAGCATAAACTGAATGGCAAGTGGAGCCCGTGGGTGGCTGTCAGTCATGCATCTGCCTTTGTCTCAGGTCCAGATCCCGGCATCCTGTGATTGAGCCCTGTGTTGGACTCCCTTTTCAGCGGGGGACGGGCTACTTCTCCCTCTCCCTCTGTCCCCTTCTCTCTCTCACTCTTTCTCTCCAAATAAAAAAACAAAAAACAAAAAACAAAAAACAAAAGAACAAAACAAAACAACCCCCCCCAAAACAACAACAAAAACACCGAATGGCAAGAAAATAGCATATCAGCCTTGAATTTCAAGCACATTGATTAAACTTTTTCAATTCTATTAGCTGCCTTAAATACATATTTTTTACTAACCCTGCCTTTGATGTCAGTTTATAGTCTAGAAACAAAATGGCACAATTAACAAGATGTATTTACTGTTTTATTAATGAGACCTTTAAAACTATAACTTCATCGATGATTTCTCTGTTCATAAATTCCCCCAAATTATGTTTTGTTTCATCAAATTACATTTATTTACTACATGAAACTTAAACAAATGATGGCAGAAACTATTAAATCAGTTTTAGCTTCAAAATTCTGATTGATGAATCAAAACCATTTTGTAGAATATAAAAATTTGTACGACAATCACGGTATCACTGCCACTGTCTTCTTACGTTAGACTTTTATTATCCTGATAAATGGTAAATAACAAGTGCTTTCTTAATTAAGCCTTTCTCTTTTAGGTAGAGGCTTAAGTTCAGTAACTATGTACCTTTTTTCCTCAGGATTAGAAATCGAAAAAAAGTATGATAATCTCACAGGCATATCTTTCTCCCATTCTTTATAAAATGTCCATTCAACTTTAATAACATCCTTAAATTAATAAAATTAAGTACTGTGTCTGTTCTCAATAATAATGAATTATTTAATCATGCCAATATTGAAATGTAAAAGTAGGCATAAATTTCTGACACTCATTGGTTCTTTTATAATATTAGTCTGTCTCGATTTATCATTTATGATTATAATCCTAGATTTTGAACCTAGATTTATTTTAGTCAAATGACTTTTTTTCCCCCTCAGATAATATAGTATGTTCTGATGCAGTACTACCATCAAAATGATCTAATTTTCTATAAATACAGCAACATTGTTTTGAGGTTTTTCTCATATTGTTATTCATTCTTACATTTTCATTTGTTTGTCACTGCCTTTTCTGTTTCTTACTTAGGGAAGAATTTTGTTTTTTTAATTTTTTTCTTAGGGAAGAATTTTAAAGATTTATTTTATTATCAAACCATGTGTTTTTAAGACAAAACCATTTTTGTCTTAAAAATACTTGTTTTCCTTTTGGCTTATGTGATTAAATTCTTCTTCTACCTTTCTATATTAATTATGATCGTAACTGAGCTTTGCTTATATCTGCATTCTAACATGACCTTTTGATTTGTCTTAATAAAATTGATATTACTGTCTTTGTCATAAAAAGTGGCTTTTGTCACAATAACTTATAAATGTCTTCACAAATCACTTGTAAACATATTCATGATCAGAATTCTAACACAAGCAGTTTTTTTCATCTTCTTAAAAATAGTGAATAGGAAATTTTAATCCTCCAAAAATGATTCTTTTATTTGCTCCTTTTATCTACTTTAAAGACAATTTTGAGTGTCTACCCTGAACATTTGCTTTTTAGAAGATTTCTGGATTGAACCCTAAAGGAATGCTTTTCTCTGCAATTACCCTTGTTTATCATCCCTTTGATTTTATTTAACACATTATCTGACAACAAGAAAAGATCCATGACCTTAATCTTACTGAACCTCCCTTATCCATTAGGCAAATGCCTAATTTAACAAATGAGTCTTCTGCTTGCCCTAAAACCAGAAAACTCATTTTTCTAAAACTAATCAATGAAACAAGTTTAGAGAATCAAATCCTTTTTTTGAGGGGAAGAAATATTCAAAAAAGAAAAAAACTAAAAAAGAAAAATCATTAGGTAAGGGCCGTGTTTAAACATGGAAAACACATTTTAAAACTATGAATCTAGAGCATATAAATATTCTGAATCCTATTAGAATATTGGTACATCAGCACCTGTCACTAGAGTTCCTACACTTATTGTCTGAATTTTATTTTTGTTGTTTAATGATTAACAAACCAGTAGATAATATATATATCTACTATGGTATCTGAGATATCATACATTTTTCATAGAGGCATGTTAAAATAACATTACATAAAATCACCTTGATGTTACATGTATGATGTATGCTTGACAAAAACTTTCTTGCACCTGCTTTTTCAATTTTAAAAATCTGAAGAAATTTTACTCTGGTTATATCCTGAATGAGATTCACATAATTTTTTAAAATTATTATTCTTTAAGTAATCACTGACTTCATTGGCTTATAAAAACAAGGGAACAAAAAAAAAACCCATAATTTTACAGAAATTTAAGTTTAAACAGCAACAGCAGCAACAAATCATTGAAACACTATGTAAAAGATTTTACTTTGAATGTTATTAATACAAAAAAGGATCAAGTCAGGATCACACTTCTCAAGGAGTTTATAGTGTTGTTAGATAGTTAGAGATCGTAGATATATATATGTTACCATTAAATAATGAAAAGCAGATTTTCCGTTAACAAAGACAAATTTTCCAGGACCTCTAGAAATGTATAGATTAAAATAGTAGTTTATTCACATCTTCTGTACTCTTTCTAGAACCATTTCGAATTCTCATTCTTTCCAATAAAGCCTTTCTTTTTTTTTCTAATAAAGCCTTTCTTATCTCTATTAGTTATGTTTAGTTGCTCAACAAATAAAGGTTGAGAAGGGCATTTATTTCACTGATACTTACTGAAAAATGGAAAACAAGAATTTCTCTTACAAGACTAAACTTCAATGAGTACTAAAAACAGACCTACTGGAAAAAAAAAGAGGCACTGTAATGCACTGAGTCTTATGAAGATTGGAAATGGAAATTTATTTATGATCCAAAGTACCTCCATGGAGTAGGTTATTTTAACTCTTGCTTTCTTGTTAAACATAATAATATTAAGAATAATAGTTATGAAAAGCTATAAAACCATGACAAAGAGTGATTCATGGATTTCTACTACAGGACCTTATCTTTACAAAGAGTTCTTTCTGCATTTCCACTTGCCACACAAATCAAAGCAAAACAAGTACAACAACAAAAAGCTATTCACTTTCACTTAAGTTTTATGTTGACACTCTCTAAGAGACTTGGATTGATCTCTCTCTTCCCTCTGAAGTTCTCATGTCCTTGCTGGGTAAGGATCTTGTGACACAGCACTAAATCAGTCATTTACCAACCTATGGATTGACTGGTCGTGTCACTTCTCCTGATAATCCACCATGAGTATGATGAAGGGGCTATGTGGTAGAGAAAATCGTAAGGCTATGGGCAGAATGGATTTACAAGAGGACTCAAATCAATGTCTGCCTCCCACCAGTGCCAAGGCTTTTAAATATTATGCTATACTCTGTGTCTGTGAGCACTGATACCATTCACATTCAAGATTCCATCTAATAATTGGAATAAATGATTCCTACAACTAGCATCTTGACCTCCATCAAATAGTTCTCTCTGTATATTTCAAAAGGCTGAGTTAGGTGCCTCCATAATACACTATATGTATGTGTTCTGAAAGTTAAATGTTTCTTAATCATTCATTACCTCACACTTATGTCTTCCAACGAACTAGATTGGCCCTTGAAGGAATTAATTTTATGGTTCCCTAATGTATAGTATGTATACAGGGTATATATACATGCATACCTGTATGTATACCTGTATATTTACATCTTCAATACTTAGCCAGATCTGCGGTTGCTATTTAAGTGTTTGGTAAACAATTTAAAATTTAATTTAAGGGAGAAATCTTTTAAAAGAACTTGTTCAAAATAAGCATTTTTAGACTTACTTTATCATGTTAGAGCTTTATTCTCACAGAAATAGAACTTCCTCAATACTTGAAACATGGCATCTATTCTGTGTGCACCTTTGAGTCGCTGGGCTGAAAATGGTAACATTTGAAGGGAAAAAAGACAATTTATGTCCTATCATGTAACTTGAAAATGGCATGATAAAGATAACTTAAATATTTTCTTTTATAGCTTCCAAAACTGAGGGTACTGTGCACTGACACTGTCAGTTAACATGGCAAATATTCCTCCTAGGTTAAATGTCAGATATGCTGACTTCCTATAAGGAATAAAATTATACTTTATTTGTATATATTATTCCTAATATTTGTGAGAATATTTGTAAAATTGTCTCCTAATTAGGATGAAAAATATTAAAGATTTATGTACATTGCTGTTTATTCATTTGTTGTAATGGAATGTACTCTGTTTAATAAATGTAGAAACCACATCTCTTGATGAGAATTAAGATTGATACATAGGACCTTAGTCATTGGATAACTAAAGACTATAACCTTGCACTTGACATTTAATGACTTTTCCTTTGAAACAGTGATTTTCTATGACAAGCGATGCAATTTTTAGTTTCTCATCAAGCTATTTAAATTTTAGTGATTTCGTGTATCCATGTAACTTTACCAAACAGATGACAAGTTCTTTGAACTCAGTCTGTGTATTTAATATAATTCCCTTTCATGCTAACTCATCTCTCTATTCTATATCCAACACAGACTATGCATACAATAAATGATTGTTATTTACAAAACTTTATATCTGGACATCACTAAGATGGGGAAAAATATATGCTTACAGGATTTTCAGGCAAAACTCCTGGCTGAAACCTCAAATAATTGGTGACACACTCTCTGTTTTATATCTCTTGAAAGAAGTCAACAAAAGTAGTATTTTCAGAAGTGTTTTTAGGTAATGTGCAGTCTTATAAGTATTTTTACAAGTGTAGGTTATTTAAAGATTAATCATTAAGGGATTTGTGGTTAAAACACTTGAGACAGTGGTATTGAATAAATCAGTTTGAACAAAGCTAGAGGAAATTGATCAAGAGAAACTTAGGTTAAGTGCTTCTAATTTCCTGTGTATTTCCACCAAGTAAAGGACAGAAAGTAGAACTGGTTTAGGTACCTGTTGATGGGTATGTAGCTGGGAAGCTTGTGCTCTCTGTAAAATAAACAAACAAACAAACAAACAAACAAAATCTTTAAAAAAAAAGAAAGAAAATCACACTTACTTTACTTCATATCCTACATAAACCAGCAGGTGACAGACCCTGGAAAGATGAATTTGAAAGCCCTGTGCTTGTGAATGGGGCAGAAAGGGTAAAATTCAGAGCCCCAGTGACTTTCATGATGGTGACAGTGGGACAGGTTGCCACAAACTTCTTCCTACATATAATTGATAAAAAACACCTTGACTTGACAAAGAAAATCCAGCAGCATCAGAGATACTATTTAAAAAGGAGGAGGTCTGTTGTCACAAGGATTATTTCCCCATATTAAAAAAAAAAAGTATTCAGGAAATTGGATACCAAGCTATAACCTAAGAAAATGTTGATTCATCAGCAATGGCCCAATAAAATCCTGAAAAGCATAGGCATCTAAGAATATTGATTGCACATCTTTATGCTCAGAAGTTTGTGCATATTTGATACAGACTGTCGAAATGATGAGACCCAAGTAGACTTGAAAATGACTCCTAATTGAAGGGCACCAGTATGGTTCATCCAGCCCTATGCTTAGTGAGAATATTCTCTTCCTGAAATGTGTAGTCAGTACTTGCTGAGTCTCTCTATAAAGTATGTCATTTATTATGAATTCTATTCCACAATTTGCAGTCCTATATCTCAGAATTCTATCTTCTCTTTGTAAATTAGGTTTCATGATTGCAGTTTTGCTTTCAAGGGCAATGAGTATAGTTAGCTTGCCCATACTTTATAACAGCTTTTCCTAAATTTAAAGATCTCTAACTACAATTGTGATGTTTTGTAAAATCAAGAAAAAAAGCAAATTTTAAATTAATGAGAGGTATTTTGGTAAAGATTAACTAAACACAAAGTTTTATAATGCTAATTACATATTAATACTGATCTCATTAACTATGTAAGAATTGAGCATGAATGTGGGTATATAATCTTCTTGGAGTTAATGCATCACTTGATGAAGTGTCATGTAGTTTGCATTTCTTCTATCAAAATACATATACTTCACTAAAATTTACTATTTATTATAACTTTACTATAATCAGTGTTGAAAATTTTTTCTTTATGTCCTAGATTGAAAGATAGAGATTATCTATCATTTTACAATGTTAATGTACAAGACACCGGTTGGCACCACTATTAATGGAATATTGAATGGGTACACCATAGCTAAGAAAAAAGAAAGAGACATACATTGCTAATTGAACTATTACATACTTTCTTTATCAGAAATGAAGAAATATGGAAAACAGATGCTAAGAATCAGTGCAAACAGCAGCAGTTGTGTGATGAATTTGTTAAATGAATTTTTTAGGATATAATTTTAGGTTATATTTTTGCAACAATTAACACGGTATACAATAACATATATTTGCATAAGATTTATAACAACTTTATTGTAGTTTTAGCATTATATATGAATAAATTGTTTTGCTTTTTATTCTTGAATAAAAGTTTATATGAGGTATGATAATATCAATCATTGTTCTAAAACTAATTGTTAAAATTATATAATTGTTCAAAAAAGGTCTGACCCCAAGGAAAGCAATCTAAAAGTTCATGAATTTCATTCACCCCAAAATATTTTACCTGTCTTTCAGTCTGAGAAATTAATTTCATGGAGATAATGTTTTAAAGTTCTTCAAGAAAACACTTCAGGGTTATGACCTCAATTCACTTATATTGGATGATTTAAAAAGTAAAGCACTAAACAAAATCTTTCCAATAATAGATGTACTTAAGGTAATTGTTTTATAATAGACTATGTATTAGCCTCTAAATTTCTTTATGGTCTCTGCAATCAAGGAGATGCATGAGTATTATATTTCAATCAATATTTAGATATCTTCATTAAATAGCTTTTCTATCATCCATAAGAAAAATGTTTATCCACAAAATATATGTGTTTACCTTACTCTGTATTTAAATTAAATTAGGGAAAAAATGTTCTGAAGATGTGTCAGAAGCTCAACATGATGCCTAGCTCAAGGTTTCATTATCTGTATTCCTTTTTAATATTTTAATGGTTATCACTATGCCTCATTCAAAGCTAGACAAGTTTTATGTTGGGCTGCATTTGATGGTTGCCTAGAGGCATAGCTCACTCTTCAGGTGAGAAAATACTAAGGGTGAGAGAGAATTCGTGTCAAAACATATTTAGAACAAGAAATAATTCAGGACAATATTATATATTATTTTGTTATCATTTTAATTAACTACTATAAGATTATCATTAATTAAAACGATTATCCATTAATTATCATTAAGATCAAACATGTACTTCTTGAATGTGGGTACTACAATAAGGTTTCTTTTTATTTATGAAGAGAACTCAGTGGGATCTAGAATGTAGTTCCTGACTAATAAATCAAGGGAAATGACTCTGCTAGTTCAGAGCTCACTCCAGGAACTTGACTAGTTATCTTCCTTATGCTTTTCTATATTGAAACAAATAAGCTAAAAATTTGAAATACATTATTTTGAACTGATTCATGCATGCTATTAATGCACAAATATATATATATATATATATATTTCTGTCCACTCTATATTTGTACACAAATGTAAAAATTGACATTTGTCAGTACTATTTACCTATTTTTCCTTTTTTATTTTAAATGTTTTATTTATTTATTTATAATAGTCACAGAGAGAGAGGCAGGGAATAGGCAGAGGGAGATGTAGGCTCCATGCAGGAAGTCTGATGTGGGACTCGATCCCTGGACTCCAGGATCACTGCCTGAGCCAAAGGCAGATGCTCAACCACTAACCACCCGGCTGTCCCTATTTACCTATTTTCCACTCAGTGAATTATTGGAAAAAAATATTGGCAAGTTTCCTCCTCTGGTCCACTTAAGAATGAAAAAAACATAAGATTATTTAATTCTGTTGTCATTAAGAAGAACATTTAATGTGTCCACCAAGGGAAGACTTTCTTTTTTTCCCCTGAATTGAGAGTGAAGAGGCAGGGCCAAGTTGGAGGGGAGTGAACAGAAAGATAATAGAGACAGTTTTATCTATTACTGTGCTCCAAAATCTACTTCTTGGAAAGTAGGAGGTCATAAGCATTTAATCTTCACCAACTCTAAGCTTTATGATTCTACAGACTATTTTTGAGACAAATAATAAAATTACTTTTCCATATATCTTGTCAAAATGTCATTATCTTCAATAATGCTCCTCTCTCTTTTTTTAAAGCAGCTCTTTAGCATTCTAATACATTTAAACTATTGGTCAGCATAAATTGGCAAAGATATGTTTGTTAGTTTTCTAATTCTGCAATAGCTAGCCATAGTGACTTTTCTCCACCTATGAAGAGTATAATAGCTATTAGACATAAACTGCTACTAGCAATTATTATGAGCTGCTACTCATGTGGTGAGAAGTAATTGCTTTTTCTATGATTGAACATAATGATTCAGGAAACTTAGCTTTTTATTTTTTTGCAATCCCAAAATACTGCTTCTCTTACAACAATTATAACATTTTTTTTCACATGAGAAGAGAGACTACTGATAAAATAAATTTTAAAATTAAAGCTTTTATTTTTAGAAGACACATTTTTAAAAGTTTAATATTACATAAATTTAAAGAAAAATAAATAATTGATTCTGAACAACCAAGTATTAGTGTTTTAAAACTTGAAGTACTATCAATAGAAACAGATGAGACTAATAAACTATGAGTATGTATATTTCAAATATTAATTAATCTACTAGTCCTTATCAATTAAATCACAAGGACAAACCATACACATGCAATCTGACGATCGCAAAGATACATATTAAAAAATCATCTTCCAAATTTTTTCATTCCTTAGAGACAAACAACAGTTTTTTTGGTTATAGCTCCACAGTAACTGGTACACGGAATATTGCTGCTAAATATTTATTAAACATATGAATTAATCTTTTAAGTTTTATGCCTAAAGACAAAGTGTGGCATAATTAATTATTTGAAACAAAAAAATAATCAACAGTCAGCAAAGTCCAGCTTTGTCTTAGGTATAGGCACCAAAAACTACTACAAATATTCATAAACTCCTATGGAGCAGAAATAAAACAGTTTGAGGATAGAAAACAATTATTAAGAGAATAAATAAGGAATATGCATTATGGGGACAAAATTTAAGAGGGTAAAGTGTAGAAAAATGAAATCAATTAATAGATACATGAGATCTACTACTTTCACTGCTCCCAGTTATGAATTGTTTATCATAGTAAACATTAACAAACTGTTAATAAACTTGAAGATGATATATGACTTCACCAAGACCATTGGGAAAAAATTCCGAGGGCCAATGCATTTCACAGAATGAAGAATTCTTAAACCCACTGACCTAAGGCTCTGTGTCTACTGAAGCACAAATGACCAAAACTAAAAAAAAACTTAAGCATGACTTGACCAAAAACATAGCACTATATAAACATTGGATGAAAAAAAAGTACATTAGAATGTGGCATCAATAGCAGTAATAAGCTATTTGCACAAGGTTTTCATATAATTGTAAGAACTGTTATAATAATAATTAGATTCTCAGAAACTGTTGGTCTCAATTTTGAGACATATTGATATTTTGTATTAAATGTTAAAATTAGTAAGCAGGCAGATAGCAATAACATAAACCTTACTTCTGCCTAGAATATCCACAGCCAAACCAATGGTTAAATCCGTATTACTATTTTTGTTTATATCCTTACTCCAACTAGTTTTGTGTGTAATTTTATGATTGAAGAAAATAAGATGAGGTAATGTGTTCAATATAAATGATAACATTTTTAATGTATTTTTCAATCATCGTTTTGAACTTAAAGTTAAATGCGTGTTTGAATACTTTAGTGACTCAATTAATATAGGAGTTGACTGATTAGATATGCTTGTCATGAGATACCAATTGTGAAAATCAATATATTTGCAGAACACAAATCCCTTTGTCTATCAGGCATAGACTAGGCTAGTCTTTCTGTTGAGCTCCCATTTCACTTTTTTTTTTTTTTTAGATTTTATTTATTTATTCATGAGAGACAGAGAGAAAGAGAGAGAAAGGTAGAGGCACAGGCAGAGGGAGAAGCAGGCTCCATGTAGGGAGCCTGACATGGGACTTGATCCTGGGTCTCCAGGATCAGGCCCTGGGCTGAGGGTGGCGCTAAACTGCTGAGCCACCTGGGCTGGCCCCCCATTTTATTTTGAAACTTAGCTTTATCCTTCTTCACAAAGGACTGTAAATATGCATGTAGTGAAGAGAAAGAATAAACTTTGTTGGATGTGGAATTTATTGTTTCATTAATTTATAAAATATTTTAAGAAATATATTTATTTATTTTCTTTGGATATTAACAAGGATTAAGTAATCATAAATATATATTTATATATACACACAAATAAGTATGTGTGTATATAATAATATATATTAAAACTGTGATAGAACTTAAAATAAAATGTAATGTTTATATAAACTATTTACTTCCTTAAATTACTTGAGGTCCTAATCAATTATTTGTAGATTCATGTCCATAATTCCTTATTGCTCAAATATTTTATTCTCTACATTTTCACACTACTTTTTATAAAAAGTAAGTGAAATTCCAGAATGATGTTATTTTGAATTTCTATTTTTTACATTTGAGCAACAGAAAAAAATTAAAACAAATTTACATACAGAATACCATTTTATTACTTTGATTTATTTCCCTAAGTTCTTTGTATAGAACATTTCCCACCAATCAATATTTTGAGAGTCTGTTTTCACACTATTATTGCCACAGTCATTTTTTTTAATTCATTGTAAATTGTAAGAGTATAAAAATCATGAAGAAACATAATACACTAAGACTACAATGGCTAATATTTGATACTCATTTTATCAAAATAAATTATTACATTTGTTAATTAAAATTGTCTGTACAGAATATGCAGCAGTCACTTTCTCTCAAATAGGGCTTTTGAAGGAAGGAAGTATCTTAAAAATTAGTGATACAATCTAATGCCACCAGAGTCTTAAGTTATATCTCTTACTTAATTAAAAATTCATTTTGAAACACTTAAAAACAGGAAGCTGCTTAGATAGTATGATTAGATGTCATACAGACAACTGTATTCATATTAAATACTAATGTAAGAACTTTTAAATTTTAAATATCTCAGCCTCACAAGTCTTATATATTAATAAACTTTAAATGTAAACATGCTTCATGTTAGGAAAAGTAAATAGCAAATATTTTGTAAGACACATTTATTATAGTTTTTCATGCATGTAATACCAGCTATTTATTTTAGCGATTCCTTTCATTGATGGCATCATCAATTAATTTTGGAAAAAATAAGTAAATTGAACTTTGCTATAGGTTTTTTTAAAAGATTTATTTATTTATTTATTTATTTATTTATTTATTTATTTATTTATTTATTTATGAGAGACAGAGAGAGAGACAGGCTCTATGCAGAGAACCTGATGCAGGACTCGATCTTAGGACTTCAGGATCACACCCAGGGCCTAAGGCAGGCGCTAAACCACTGAGTCACCCAGGGATCCCCTGCTGTAGGGCTTGACATGTGTCTCATCAGTTTTTTGTAAGGAATTTTGCCAATGATTCAAAGTCTGAGAACAGTTAAATATGGCCAACTTCCTGATACCCTATTGTGAGAGTTAGGATATCTATGCAGGATGTGCTATAAATCATAAAGGAAAATCTGTCTGATTTAGCGAATGCCACTCATTAGATTTTCAAATGACCTTGGTTGGAAAAATTAGGAGAGAGAGTTCCCTTGGAAACAGTTCCAAATTGTCTTCCACCATGTGAGGGAGAAGGCCAGGGAGGTGCTTCTCCACAGTGAGGTCAGATGACAGGTAACACCAGGACTAGGTGGGTGGCCTAAGCAATAATGTGAGGACCTAAAGCTAAAGACTCAGCCTCAAGTGATTGAATAGCAGAAGACCAAGGGCTGTACTGGGGAGTCTAGCTTTAAATTTGAACAAAAGTTGGGGCTGTGGAGGAAGGAGCAAATAAGTGTGTTTTCTGTTGACCAGATGTCGGCAAGGTTAGACAGAGCTTTCCTTGAGCTGCGTTGACAGACCAGCATCCCAGGCTCCTGGGGATTGGGAAGTGGCTAAGCAGGAAGCCGGAAGGCCAGGTGTAATGCAGAAGCAGAGAGTAGCAGCGGCAGAAGGAAACAAGTCCATCACCTGAGAAATGCATCCATAAAATCCTTATGCCCTTGCAGAAATACCTCGCAATCTTTATATAATATTGAAAAAAGAAAAGGAAAAAGCCACAGAGCAAAATAAACAATATATAATATTAAACTTTAAAGTTTAGATAAGGTGCTAGGTTATCTTTTCTCATTTGTGACATTATCTGTGTATAAAATTCAAAAGTAAAGCACACAAATCTGAAACTTAACTAAATTATGAGTATTTTATACATTCATTTTATTAATGGGTAGTTTAAAAAAACAAACAAGATTTTCAACAAAACACACAGTCACATATTTCTTTGTCCTAATTTTATATGTACAGAGGCACTCGTAGCCATAGATACGTGATGAAGCACACATGTATGAATGTTTGCTTCATGAATTTAGCAAAGCCAGCACTTAGTTTCTCCATTTAAAAATAAATTCCACGTAACTAATAAAACAAGGGAGTATAGATATTATTGTGTATTTGACTCATTCGCCCTTGAATGAACCAAGCCATTGAAGAGCCTAGAGACATTTGACATTCAACATTTTTGAAAAAAACTTTGTTACTTCTAATGATTTTATTGTCACTAAATTTAATCCACCTAGGGCAATGCCCTTTTGACTGTCACAGTCTTTATACTTTCCTTCATCAAGCTAAGTAAGTTTTTGTTAAAATTATGCTTAATGTAAAGCTCCTTAGTTTTTTTTTTTTTTTTTTTTGGTGTTGTGTTTATTGTTTTGTTTTTTGTTTTTTTTGGTATTTTTTTTTACAAAGTACTAAAGCATGTTTTTATGCATTCTGAATTTATAATTAGAGTACTTTCTAAATTACTTTGCTTTCCAAAGTTCTTTTCTAAATCTCATCTTTGGTAGACCAAACTGTAACAAAGCTTTTATAGATAATTTTCTTTGAATAATATATCAGAACTGAAAAGTTGCAGTTTTGTACATGAACTGAACATTCTGTCACAAGTTTTACAAAGACACATTGGGTTACCTATAGTCATGTAACTTATTAATGTTAATTATATCATAACATTTGATGTCAGGATATTTTCTTCAGAATATAAGAGAAACTTAAGGGGAAAATATCACCTTTGAAATAATAAAAGCCACTTTACAACTCAGATTTGAAATATATTCTAAAAGAATATGATTGTTTTGCTTTCAAAATCTTCATTATTTTTTATGCCAAATAAATTGTCACTTTACATATCAGACATCCTGTACTTTTTCCAAAATTAAGCCCATTTTCTTGTTGAAAACAAACAAACGAAAAAAGGTGCTTTGCAAAACATGTTAGAGAAAGGTTCGTTAACTTAATTATAACAAGATGGTATTAGTTTGATAAAAATTATTTAAAAATTGATTTTATATCGGAAACAGGAAAATTTTATATGGCCATTGCATTGCTTTATCTCCATTTCCACATAGTTTAATAAAAACACAGGAAATACAAGGAAACTTTTACTGGTATAAAATACTACTCTATTAATGATGATAATCATCATGCATTACTACTCTGTATAGGGCAGTCACTTAGCTTAGGTGTATGGCCTTAATGTTGATTCTTTTTTTAAAATGTTGATTCTTATAATTAAAACTAGTATAAATATTTACCCAAACCCACCCTTACACTAAGAGTGAACCTTCATAGATGATAGATGTATCAATGTAGATTCATTAATTTCAGCAAATGTACCACTCTGCTGAGGGATGTTACTAGTTGGGGAGGCTCGGCATGGGTGAGGGCAGGAGCTACCGGGGAAGTCCCTGTACCGTTTGTTGAATTTTGCTATGAATCTAGAACTGCTCCAGAAAAAGAAAGTGTCTTTTTAAACATCGAGTGTAAATACAGTTTAATATAGTGTAAGTATGAAATGAAGTTAATCACATGAAAAAAAGTTATTTTAAGTTTTGCATAAACATTTTAATATCTCCCATATGAATATATTACAGGAAATGGACTCCTTCAGATTCTAGTAGGTATATTTTTTTATAGGAGTCATACATTTACTTTCAGTATTTGTCTATTACCTAAAAGTATAAGCAAAATGAGGTATGCATTTGGCCTTAAAAGCTAAATCCTCCTAATGCTTTCAACATAGTGTTTTCCAAAGAACGTTGTCACATAGGCTCAAGCCGTCATTATATATTCAATTGCAGTTGAGGTTATTCAGTCAGCAGAACAACATCTTGTCGGCAACCTTGCTGATCTGTATAAAAGCCAATAAATACTGAATGTAGTGGTATTATCTGAGAAGAGCAATCTTGCCCAGGACACAGAGGGATCGTTCCTATCTTCCTGCAAGTGCTTTCATGAAATATTTATGGTGCCGATACACCAGAAGTGGATTTCAGTTTAATATCTACTCTCAACTGTAGCTGTGTTGAAGCAGGCATTAGTCTTTCCGTGTGGGTTTTGAAAATATGACTTCAGCTTGTAATGATAAATCAAGACATAGAACTATTAATTATTTGTAGTGAATGGGAAAAACAAATACTGACATAAACAGTTTTAATTAAATAATTGATGTTATATATGTCAAATTATTTTTACAGTATTTCACTTTGCTTAGAAAGTCCATCTCCAGAACTCGATGGACTCAGTAACAGTGATCACAGACCTTGGTTAAATAATGCAACCCAAATGCAGATTAAAAGATGGATAAAACCTTCATGAAATGTGAAGTTTATCTTGAAAAACTAAAAGTATGTAAAAGATAAACTGAACCAGGCAACTCTAAAACTTCATATATAGAGCTAAGGAAAAATTTATTCATGTATTATACATTTTACATTTTAATAAACCAATTAGTTCTAAACTAAAACAACAAAAATACCTTAAATTTGGTGTTCCATATTTAGAGTCTAATACCCTTTTTAATCTCCCATAAAAACTCTTGAGATGTGTTCTAACAACAAATCCAAAAGAAGTCATAGTTTACATTTATAAATAGTAATTTTCTTTCCATTACATAAATTATTATATTTCAGTATTTCATTACCTTCTAAAGCATTTTGGTCTACTTTGAGGAAGAGTGACTGATGTTCTTCTATCTTTTTTCACTGATTCCTCTTTTTTGTAAACTTTTTCTGCTAGTGTGTGTGTGTGTGTGTGTGTGTGTGTGTGTGTGTGTGTGGTGAGGGCGATGCATGGTTTGCAAAGCATAAAATACTCTAATTCTAAGAGAGGACAGTACAGCAAGCAAAGCAACATAGACTTTGGAGCTACATCCCTTTACTTGGCTTTTAATCTACAGAATATTTGAATTCTAAGCAATATTGATTCTTTTACCACTCTCACCCCCATCATGTCATTCCACTTGATACCTATGTATTATGACCTCTTTCAGAAAGATTACATTAAAAAGCCATACACACACACACAAAAAAAAATGAGCAGTGGCTTGAGAGTCGAGATAGCAGCACTTTTGTCTGGAATGAACGACCAACCGGTGGTGTGATTTGGGGCAAGACAAGTTACTGTGGCTATGCTTTATCATCTGTAAAAAGAACAGAGTGGAAGTAGATAATAACTCAGATATTCTAGCTATTGGTATCTGTGAAATATATATTTTCCATTCTTATCCTATCAAGGACATGTTAAAAACTTCTCCATCAGTTATCCCTTCACACACACAGACATACGCATAGACATCCTCATATGTTATGGGTCTCATCACAGCTTTTAAAATACTTACACTGCAGCCTTTGGATCAGTAGTTTACTCTTTAAATGCTTCATTTTTGACTTGCTAGAACTCTGATGTAACATAAAGATAATTTGTGATATGGTTATAGAGAGCAAAAGAATGGTCATATTCTCTTTTAGATTACAATAATACAATTTTTTTTACTAAGAATTCAAAGGATACCTAAAAGAACAAAAAATCCACACATTTTTATTTTTTTCCAAGCATCTTTCTTTTGGAGAAGTTCAAAAATATAGGTTCAGTTGTATTTTCCTTCTTGCTTAGGACATACTCTGGTTTGAATTTACATGTCAGGTTGCAGCAGTACATGCAGCACATAGCTTAAAGAGGAAGAACATTTATGTTGAGGCATAATTTAAATTTATATAGCATTGTTACAAAACTTACCTGATATTCTTCAGCCAATAATGTTTTCCCAAATCCATAAAAGGTTTATTTATGAATAGCGTCCTACACAGAGTAGGCACAGTCTCCCAAGTGCACTGAGTAGGTAAAGATTCCCTGTTATCCTCCTACTGGTAGGTACTCTGAGTAGGTTTATCAGGATACTGTTTTTCCTGATAAAGATAATGAATAGGTTAAAGGCCTGCTGAACCCTTTTCTTTCTGTCACTAATTTATCAGGGAACAAGATTGATTCTGGAAAAAAAGTATCATGATGAATCCTCAGAGTGGGCTGAGAATCTGAGACTGTGTCCCATCTCATGTTCACTAAAGGACACCCACTACTGGTAAGGATCTCTATTATCAAGTAAACTTCAAAATCATAGAGGAAAACACAGGCAACACCCTTTTTGAACTCAGCCACAGTAACTTCTTGCAAGATTCATCCACGAATGCAAAAAAAACAGAAGCAAAAATGAACTATTGGGACTTCATCAAGATAAGAAGCTTTTGCACAGCAAAGGATACAGTCAACAAAACTAAAAGGCAACCTACAGAATGGGAGAAGATACTTGCAAATGACCTATCAGATAAAGGGCTAGTTTCCAAGATCTATAAAGAACTTATTAAACTCAACACCAAAGAAACACACAATCCAATCATAAATGGGCAAAAGACATGAACAGAAATCTCACAGAGGAAGACATAGACATGGCCAACACGCACATGAGAAAATGCTCCGCATCACTTGCCATCAGGGAAATACAAATCAAAACCACAATGAGATCGCACCTCACACCAGTGAGAATGGGGAAAATTGACAAGGCAGGAAACCACAAATGTTGGAGAGGATGCGGAGAAAAGGGAACCCTCTTACACTGTCGGTGGGAATGTGAACTGGTGCAGCCACTCTGGAAAACTGTGTGGAGGTTCCTCAAAGAGTTAAACATATACCTGCCCTACGACCCAGCAATTGCACTGTTGGGGATTTACCCCAAAGATACAGATGCAATGAAACGCCGGGACACCTGCACCCCGATGTTTCTAGCAGCAGTGTCCACAATAGCCACACTGTGGAAGGAGCCTCGGTGTCCATCAAAAGATGAATGGATAAAGAAGATGTGATTTATGTATACAATGGAATATTCCTCAGCCATTAGAAACGACAAATACCCACCATTTGCTTCAACGTGGATGGAACTGGAGGATATTATGCTGAGTGAAGTAAGTCAATCGGAGAAGGACAGTGTATGTTCTCATTCATTTGGGGAATATAATAATAGTGAAAGGGAATATAAGGGAAGGGAGAAGAAATGTGTGGGAAATATCAGAAAGGGAGACAGAACATAAAGACTCCTACCTCTGGGAAACGAACTAGGGGTGATGGAAGCGGAGGAGGGCGGGGAGTGGGGGTGAATGGGTGATGGGCACTGAGGGGGGCACTTGGCGGGATGAACATTGGGTGTTATTCTGTATGTTGGTAAATTGAACACCAATAAAAAATAAATTTATTATTTAAAAAAATAAAAAAATAAAGGGTTATAAAAAAAATGAAAAAAATCAAGTAAACAAATGACCTATTTAGTGGGCACCAGTAAGACATTGCTTAGAGTCTCTGAAATGATGTGGCTATAATGGCAATGATGAAGTTTATCAAAAATCCAAAAACACGAATGTCTATTTGTTATCAGACACAAATAAACTGATACAGAAAAGTGCCCAAACCATCAGCGATGGAAATCAGCAGTGACTTTTGACATGGTACCCAACCGTAGAAGAATCAGTCATCAAGGAGAAAGGTGGATTTTACTGAACTATGTTCATCATAGCAAGGGATGGCAATTTGCCTTAATTGGACAGACACTGATTCCAGATGTTGATTTCCTTTTCCTAGAGAACATATTTGGAGACCAGAAAAAGAAAGTTCTTACCAAATGTTATATCAACATTAAAGCTATGCCACTTAATTTTGCTTCTACACAAAGAACTCATTTTAAAACAAAAATATATTTTTAAAAATGCGGCACTGGGATATTATCCATGGGCCTCAGTTACATTGACACGTGTGCCTAGTATATAAATAACTGATATATCTCTAACTGCCTTCTGAGAAGCTAGCCCAGTAGAATAATGGAATGGCTCATTGAAGACATTTCCTGTGTTGTCTGGGACACCATTATTCAGATATTGGAATTAGGGCCTTTATCAGGTATATTCCAAATGAGTTTCATTTATAAGGTATTATTTCTTCCATAGTCAGAAAAAAGATCCAAAGACAATATGTAAAAGGTGTTTTCTTGCAAACTGGCCTGTTTTCCATGCCTGTTTTGAGGTCTGCTTCCTGAGAAGTCTTACTATTCATATGGAGGAATGTTTCCAAAAGATGGTGTAGTGGATTGCCAGTTTAGACCTGTTCATTTTGGACATATCACTGAGCCAGTAGGCAAAAAAGTTAAAATGTTGCCCAGCATGGTCAATTCCCAGGTGACCAAATGGAACAAAAATAAATGGTTAAGAATATGAACCCTGGAGCCAAACTGCATGAATTCAGATTCCAATTTAGTAACTATTGGCAAAATGATTTAGGACATGTCATAGTTTTCTTCTTCATAAAGTGAAGCTATCAATAGTTAAATTTGGAAAGCTCTTTGAAAAGTGTCTGGCACATGATAAAGTATACACACATATTTACTTATGGCCTTAGCATAAATATTAAAAATATAATATTGCCTCAGTTGGGGAAGTAAGGAGTGCATATGAAATCAAACTAATCCCCTATGGTGCACCAAGCAATGGTAAAATTATTGCAGTTTTATACAGACAGGACCACTAAAGTTCAGATTTATGAATATTCAACAATAAAGGGATTATTTTCACAGAGACGATATGTTAACATCTGAGGTTTAGAAGGAAATTGAATGGATAGAATGGGAATGGAGTAAGAAAACTGCAAATTTTCATTATGAACTCATGATCAATTTTGGATAAAAATCTCAGCTAGCTTCCTATACTTTAATCCTTGCTTTTCCTTTCTTTCTCTATATCTCTCTCCTCTTTCTCACCCATGCATACCCTGACTCTAGCGCACTCTCACTCCCTTTCTGTTTCTCTTTCATAATATCATCATCAACAGAATCATTATCCCTTCTTTTTCATCATCTCTACCAATTTATTTTCCTCTCCCTTTTTTCCCCTTATAATTTTATAAAGAGTATGTTATTTATGGCTTAATCCACAATGTAATACATTTGCTAAATCATCTCAAGAGGGGCATCTGATTGAAACAGAGGAAGAATGGTAGTGTTGCTCTTGTTGAAGCTGTTAAGCAAGGGAAGAGAAATGTGGATGGAACACAGCACTCTGGAGGCATTTTGAACAGTGAGATGTGAAAAAAGAAGCCAGATGACGTATATTTGTATGTATTAATGTTGAGACAAAAAGCTAAGCTTATGAGTATCTTCTTTGCCAATATGTTCAAAGCATTATCTCTTTTAACTCTCAGAAACATTCTTACCAAGAATAGAAAACAATAATTGTTTTATTATCAGTATCAATATTTCTTTGTTATCATATCAATTATTGAGCCAAGTGATTATTTTCTCACTTAGAAAAACTTTTAATAACTATTTGTAATGTGTTTTCATTCTTCTTTATGATGGATGAAAAGAAATGGCTCCTAGAATATATAACATAACCTGACCAATGTCATATAGCTACAGACTGGAAGGATTTGTTTTGCAAACAAATTCAGGTGCATTCAAGGCCCACCTGTCATTTTTCTACTCTTCCATGCCTCCGTGAATGATGTTAAATTAGTGTTAAGCATCATATTACAGGAAGCATATGATGATTTTGTATTTTTTCTCGTAGAAAACTAGGAGAAAAGCATGTTAGGGCAGAACAAATATTATGGAGAAAGGCAAACAATTTTGAAACTTTCCAAATAGTTGAGGAGAGGTGAAGAGTTATTTATGATTGGGAGTTTAGAAACATGAAAGGGAGAAGAATCAGGAGATAGGGTTTGGTATTTGCCAAGGGGGAACGGGCTAGAGTTAATGAATTTATTCTTATTGGTATCCTGGTTGGTACTGAGGAATCAGCAGAGTTTTTAAGTGTATCCCCAACTGTGTAAACATAGTCTTTAATCACACTGTAAGACAGAGCAGGGATAAGAATACAGCTCCGTAGTTAGAAATCTAGATTGCATAGGATGGAAAAGCAGATGGCATGTCCTATTACACAAGAGAAAGACAAGAATAATAATCTTATTTTCAAACTGGAGATGTAATAACAATGTTTAAAAAATAGTTCGTAATCTCAGCACATTACTTCCTACCAGATAAATCAGTCCCTAGAGGAAAGCAACAGGCACACATCTTTTGTTTTTAGTCAAATGAGAGCAGTCTCTCTTCTGTTACTAGACATTTCCACCTGTTAATAAAAAGGGAGCATACCTTGGACAGATGTCAAGGAATTAAAAATACAAAAGAGATTTACTTCTATTATGTATATTTTATTTAATCCCATTGCCTTTAAATATCATCAACTCTTTTTCTTCTTTTTATTGTATCAGTAGAGAGAAAGGTGAGGGGAAATAATTCCTTGAATTTTAATTTCAAATGTAGAAGCATTTGGGCCTTTAAATTCTTTTTCCCCCTTTTTGGCATTTTTTAAAATAATATAAATGTGCATAATACTATTTATGACAAGAAAAAGGCAAGTTAAATGGATATAATTTGGCCTGCTTTTTCACACTAAATTGTAAAAGAACTTAAATAAATGTCTTTTGATGAGGGAGCTAGCCCCGTTGCTAAATTTTTACTGGTTGAGTAAAACATGGGATTTCCCTAAAAATCAAGTGGGGTGCAGTCAGAGTCTTCAGGGTGCACTCTGTGGCTTCAGGTATGGGGTAGGAGTAGTAAGTGCAGGTCCTGATGGAAGGGCAGGGAGAGGATGGAATGAACGAGGCTTCAGAGGAAGCTTGGAGAATGACAGAATCAAGTCCCAAGTGCTGCAGTTGCCACCACCACTCTTCGCAGAGGAAGCCCAATCTCACAGATCTCCAGAGGTCTCTGGGGGTAGCAGAGGTGTCTTGGAATGAAAATGGCCTAGATGCCCAGGCGCAGGGAGGCACCCCATCACAGACTCATCCCCAAGGAGTCTGGCTCATGCTACTTATCAAGCAAATCTCAATCTTCTTCAATGCCTAACCTTCCACAACTCAGCCAAATCAGTGTGGGGGCACCTAATCCCTAGAGGAGGCAGGAGCAGAAACCACCTGAGGCCAGAATGGGAGTGTATAGTGTATGCACAGGATCCAAATCTATAGCCTTCTAGAAGGCTTTAGTCCAGTGAAACTCATATAGCACTGCAGACACAGAGCCATAATTAATAATTTGTATTTTTTAAGATATTAAATGTGTAGTTATTTGTTATAACAGTAATAGCAAGCCATATTAACAGTCCAGACTTTACTAAGTTTATTTTTATTTTTATTTATTTATTTTTTGACTTTACTGAGTTTAGACAGCAAGAAGACTTTGGAATGTTTAGGAAAATAAAACAATATAATCCAAACTCTTTTTAGGAAATGTGAGACATTTTTATTTCCCTAACCAGCATGCATTCTACCCATGTCTTCCCAAACAAATCTAACTTTTGTTCATGTATCCTTTTCCTTTTTTCTAATCCATAAATGTTCACTTCAGGGTCATCTGAATGAGGCAGGAGTAATCTTACCACCTTTTCTCATTACTGATTTATATGAGTGAGCAGAAAACCCAATTTTTTAGTGAGATAGTAGGAGGTATATGGTAGGTTTCTGAAGAAATTAATCTTGATCTTTGGGGAGAGAAGCCTTTTATATACTGAAAGTGAAAGAGGAAGGGATAGCTTTATTTCATGCTCTTTATACCTTTGAATTTTTTTTCTTATTTGAGTTAATAAATTATTTTATTTGCAATTGAGGTTTTTTTTTTTTTTAGTTAGACTTCTGTTTTATTGCCTTAAGTATCCTAAGGAAGGAATATTCATCAAAACAACATTGGAAAAACCTAAGTAATGATCAAATTAGATGTACATACCCATTTGTCTTAGTGAAACATATCACAATGACTCGAATCACATAATTAAAATATTGTCTGCTATAAATATTTGCAATTTTTTATGTAAACATAATATTCCCACCAATTTCTCCTTTATAATAAGTACAATAGTGTTAGTTTAAGCAGTCGTTATCTGTTTTTAAGAATTCTGTTATAGATTTCTGCTATTATTTTTCTGTGTTCCATAGTTAATGCTGTTCTAAAAACATTTTTTGATAGCTTCTACAATCTTTCTGACAAGGAAAAGATAATTACTGTTTTTTGGTATCCTTAAACACTATTTCAAATTTACTAATGTGGTAATTTTGGGAAAAATACATATTTCAAACAGTTTATGCAATTTGTCTAGTTGTCCTCTAACTCAATATTGGGGAACTTAAGCCTTGTATCTGTCCTTGGACTGCAAGTACATCAGCTTTATTAGATTAATTAATTCTAGGACAACCTGGAAATTCACCATCCTTCAGTCTGGTGTCTGTATAGAGCCGCACTAAAATATAATTGTAAGCAATACATATCTAAACATTCCCTTACGGGGATGCCTGGGTGGCTCAGTGGTTGAATGTCAGCCTTTGTGTCAGGGCATAATCCTGCGGTCTTGGGACCCCTATGGGGAGCCTGCTTCTCCCTATGGCTATGTCTCTGCCTCTCTCTCTGTGTCTCTCATGAATAAATAAATAAAATCTTTAAAAATAAATAAATATTTATGAAATACGTTTATATTATAATTCTCAATTTATTTTTATTGTGTTTAGAATATGAGAGATGTAACAGGGAAGGAAAATATATTAAGATAATATATGATATCTTAAGAGAATTATAAGGAGGTAAGGATTCTGAGAAGTTTTGAAATTCAACTGATGGTAAGCTTTAAAAATCTATGTTTTTTTCCAAAATGACTTTGCATCCTTAATCTAATTTGAATAAGAGAAGGAAAAATTGAAGAGCTATAGAAAGAAAATGAGTAAGAGAAATTTAGAGAAGAGGATGGAAAGAAAAAACTAGAAAGAATAAAAAGAAAAATGCATTCCTTTATCTGATTTCTTATCTGATGATTTTAAGTAAAAGAGCATTTTTTCTTTTCCTATTCATCCCAACTTAGAACTACCTCTCATACAATTAAAATTATATATTTCATCTTTATTGTTGCCTATATTGTCTATTCTGATATTTGCAAATTTAACTTCCAAATTTGCAAAAACATTTTCACTTATTCTGGTTTCCTTATATTTCTGTGCTCACAGGTCAATAAATTCTTCAGCTGTGGTATTATTAAAAAATAATAGCATCTAATTTTTGGAAGCACCTGAATATCTGTAATGTTTGTTTATCTCTTTGGAAATTAATGAGGGATTCATTTCCTCCCCAAAAGATGGTCATATAACCCAGAGCTTGAGAAAATTATCAATATCTTATCTAAATTAAAATCTAAATTAAATCTTTTTTTTTTCCCCTGTGTGATCCAGCTTCTTACTGAGTATTCAATTATTGTAGTGGATTTATTTTTGTTCTGAAGACTGGGGATACAATAAAAACATTGAAAGTACTATTCAAAACCAAGTCATTTAACATCTTATCAAAGAAAAAAAAATGGTCAGAAATTGCATGAGAATAGAACAAAGGTGAGAATGAGGGTGAAAAACTCATGGAGGTTTCACAGCAAAGGAGACCATCAATATAATGAAAAGATTACAACAGAATGGGAGAAAATATTTGTAAATCATATATTTGTCAAGGGTTCAATATCCAAAAATATAGAGAGAAATCATACAACTCCATGGATATAAAAAAATTAAAAAACAATCTGATTAAAAAATAAGTAGAAGAATGAAATAGACATTTTCCCAAAGAAGACATACAAATAGCCAACAGATACATGAAAAAGTGTTCAATGTCACTAGGGTAATGCAAACCAAAACCACAATGAAGATATCACCTCACACTTGTTAGAGTGGCTATCATCAAAAAGAAAAGCGATAAAAAATGTTAACAAGGATACAGAAAAAAAATAAAGAAAACTCTTATATACTGTTGGTGAGGATGTAAACTGATGCATTCAACATGAAAAACTCTATGAAAGAGCCTGAACAAATTAAAAATAGAACTAATATGTGACCAGAAGTTTTCTGAGTATATATCCAAAGGAAATGAAAACAGGATCTTGAAAAGATATCTGCATCTTCATGCTCACTGCAGCATCATTCACAATAGCCAAGATATGGAAACAAACTGTTCATAAATGGAAGAATGGATAAAAAATAAGTTGTATGTACACACACACACACACACACACTAGAATATTATTCTGTCATGAGAAATAAAGACATTCTGTCCTTTGCAACAACATGAATGGAACTTGAAATCATGTGCTAAGTGAAATGAGTCAGAAACACAAATACTGTACAGTGTCACTTCTATGTGGAAATTTAGAAAACCAGACTCATAAAAATAGAGATTAGAATGGTGGTTACCAGGGTTTAAGTTTGAAAGAAGAGGACAGTTGGTTAAAAATAACAAACTTGCCATTATAAGATAAATAAGTCCTGGAGATATAATGTACAGTTTGTACAGACTATATACTGCATTGTATATTTAAAATTTGCTAAGACAGTAAATCTTAAAAGTTCTCATCACAAGAAAAAAATTGCAATATGTGAGGCGATGGATGTTAACTCATCTTATTGCAGTGATCATTTCACAATATATACACATGTCAATTCATTATGCTATACACATTAAACTAATATCTTAATTATATCTCAATTAAAAAGTCATGATAATTCATGAAGTTTTGAACTGCAGCTGCTGTTAAACTTTAAAAGTCTATAATTCTTTTTTCAAAACGACTTTGCTTCCATAATCCAATTGGAGTAAGAAAAGGAACTTTGGGGATCCCTGGGTGGCGCAGCGGTTTGGTGCCCGCCTTTGGCCCAGGGCGTGATTCTGGAGACCCGGGATCGAATCCCACATCAGGCTCCCAGTGCATGGAGCCTGCTTCTCCCTCTGCCTATGTCTCTGCCTCTCTCTCTCTCTCTGTGACTATCATAAATAAATAAAAATTAAAAAAAAAAAAAGAAAAGGAACCTTATAGAGCTACAGAAAGAAAGAGAGGGGCATCTGAGTGGCTCTGTCTTTGGCTCAGGTCATGATCCCAGGGTCCTGGGATTAAATCTGCATGAGGCTCCCTGCAGGGGAGAAGAGAGAAGGAGAGAGAGAGAAATGTGTGTTTTTTTGTGAGTAAAATGATCATTTAAATGCTCTCAGAATTGTGGATTGAAACAATGCAGCATTGTTTTATACCAAATTACTTATTTTATGCATAGCTGTAAATGCTCTCCTCTATCATGTGACCCTTAACTGTAACATGACCAAAAGTATACTGTCTTTGAAATAAAAAACTAGTAAAGTTTAACTTTTATATATATATTTTGACTGCCACTTAGTATTTATGAGGGAATCATTTACCACCTTTTGAAAATCAGCTTTAAATATTTGGTAGCGTCAGAAACTTTCTTTCTTCCATTTATTCCTAAGACTAAAAGCTCACCCCTGTATATTCCATCTCTGTAGACAGCCAACTGTAGCAATTTCTGCATGAGAATTTGCACATGTCTAATACACTATGAAGCCTATGATAAAGTATGAGAAGATTGTAAATGGCCTTTTTCATTCTAATCAGAATGTCAATTAATAACTTTAATACTTTCTACTGCCTCCAGAAAAAGCCTAGATATTAGATATAGATAGAAACAGATAGAAGTAGATATGAAAAAAAGTTACCTATCTTCTATCCACCCCTTTATAAATTACTGTGAGAGGGAAATAAGACTCCAGATTATTAAAAGAAAACAAATCAAAATTTAAATAAATCTCTTTATTACTGTCCTTTTAATAAAAATGATATAGAAAGTAAATCTAATATTTTACATATAAATTAACAATCAAAAGAGACAAACACATTTAGTGCTATAAAGTTATATATATATATAAAGTTTATATATTTATATAAATATATAATATATATTATATAAAGTTATATATAAAGTATATATATAAAGTTATATATGTAAACTTACATATATAACTTTATATAAAATTATCAAGTGATGTATATTTTCATAATTCCACACATTAAAATCCTATGGTTACATAATATTCTTGTTATTAAATGCCAGATAGTCTTATTATTCAAAAACAGTGAAAATTATGCAAGTAGTTAATAATAGATGTAAATTTACTTCTTCAACTATTCCTACAGAAAAAAATGATCAAAACACATATATCATTTCAAATTTTAGAATCTTTTTGTAGACATTTCATGTATTTGGAGATTGCATTTTATGATGCAGCTAGTTTGAAATGGATAGCTACATTCCCAACAGCTGTACCAGTATGGAGAATAGCTGGTGATAAAAAGACTTCTTGGCAAACTACTTCTCCTATTAAATGGAGAATGCAATGTGCTTGGCATCTATACTTTAAGTAATTTGTAAGAAAACACATTACTTAGCCAGCTGTAGATTCTACAATTTCAAGACCAAGATTACAAGTCATTAATCAATTTATAGACATAAATACACTATTGTTAAAAACTAAATAACTATTTAAACACATTGGAATCAATAAATATAATTAAAACAATAGTTTACTACATTCATTTATTTGTCTTCCAGCTGTTTGGTAAAATTACTGAAGCATGGAGCCAAATAGCTAATACCATATTTGGTTTTGTTTATTGAAATAATGAAAGTGTGTTAATGACAAAATGCAAAAATACATAATGGAAATTAATGTACTGTGAAATAAAATTTTGTTTGAGAATCAAGAGTACAGTAAAAGCTTATCTTTAAATGAACATTGCATAATGTACATTTAACAATTATTAAATCATTTTTATTGAAGTGTATCTGAAAATTATATCCCATGAAAAATGACAGCAATATGCTCAAGACAGACAAAGTCTAGTGTATGGAACTAAATTAATTTTAAACAGTATTCAAAAGTTATTTCATATAATCATAGAAACAGGAATTTAAGAACATCTTTATATATTATATTCTTTTCAGTGTTTATATCCATGTATGATTAATCTCATTGTAGTATAGTTCCTTATGCAAAATAATTCCTTCATAAAAGTTTTTTTATTCAAATGAAAATAAATCCTGACTATCTCATATATAGTATATGCATCATAGACACATATAGTACATACACATATAGAGAAACTTGGGGGACACATAACATCATTAGATCTTATATATGGTATTATTTATAAATAATATCAGATATTACTAATTTTAAGATTTTAAAAATATTATCTAAGGTATAGAGATACCTGGGTGGCTCAGTGGCTGAGTGTCTGCCTTTGGCTCAGATCGTGATCCCAGGGTCCTAGGATCGAGTCCCACATCGGGCTCCCTGCAGAGAGCCTGCTTCTCCCTCTGCCTATGTCTCTGCCTCTCTCTCTCTGTATCTCTCATGAATAAATAAAATCTTTCAAAAAATATTATCTAAGTTATAAACAACTTTATAAATCTTCATACCACCAGAGAAATTTTAAATAAATAAGATAAACATTATCAGTATTGATTAAATAATATTAAGACAGACTTTCAAATGAAGTACCCTATACTTTTAAACATAAAAAGCATGCTTCTAATCTCATCATTTTTTTTTTCTAGTGATCTGAAGACTTAATAAATAACAACATTGTAAAGGGCCCATTGGTATCAAATTACAGAATATATCCATAGTCACTTTGCTTCTATTAAATGTTCAAATAGAACAAATAAAAAATAAGTATTCATTATCATAAAATTATAGAACCTTAAAAGAACCCAAATAACCAAGAAACCTTGAAAAAGAAAAGCAAAACTGGAGACATCACAATTCTGTACTTCAAAGCTATATTACAAAGCTGTAGTGATCAAAAGAGTATTGAATATCTTATATATACAAAAATATACAAAAATAGGCATACAAAAGTATAAAAAATAGTATACAAAAGTAGACACATACAAGTATACAAAAATAGACACAATGGGGATCCCTGGGTGGCTCAGTGGTTTATAGCCCCTGCCTTCCACCCAGGGTGTGGTCCTTGAATCCCGGATCGAGTCCCTCATCAGGCTCCCGGCATGGAGCCTGCTTCCCTCTCTGCCTGTGTTTCTGCCTCTCTCTCTCTCTGTGTCTTTCATGAATAAATAAATAAAATCTTTAAATGATCAATGCAACAAAATAGAAAACCTAGAAATGAACCCACAATTATATAGTCAATCTTGGACAAAGCAGAAAGATAAAATAGAATGGGAAAAAGATAGTCTCCTCAACAAATGAACTTGGGAAAACTGGACAACAAGATGCAAAAGAATGAAACTGGACCACTTTATTATATCATACACAAAAATAAACTCAAAATGGTTGAAAAGTCTAAATGTGAGACAGAAAGCCATCAATATCCTAGAGGAAAACATAACCAGTAATCTCTTTGACATCAGATGTAGCAACTTTTTTCTAGATATGTCTTCTTAGACAAGGGAAACAAAAACAAAAATAAACTATTGGGACTTCATAAACATTAAAAGCTTCTGCATAGTGAAGGAAACACTCAACAAAACTAAAAGCCAGCCTATGAAATGGAAGAAAATATTTGTAAATGACATATTTGTTAAAGGGTTAGTATCCAAAATCTATAAAGGACTTGACAAACTCAAAACAAACAAACAAACAAACAAAAAAAATCAAGACAATCCAATTAGAAAATGGGCAAAGACATGAATAGACATTTTTCCAAAGAAGACATATAGATGGTCAAGAGCCACATGAAAATACACTCACCATCACTCATCATCAAGAAATACAAATCAAAACTACAATGAAATGTAACCTCACACCCTTCAGAATGGCTAAAATCAACAACACAAATATCAACAGGTGTTGGTGACATTGTGGAAAAACAGGAACCCTTCTACATTCTTAGTGGGAATCCAAACTGCTGCAGCCACTCTGGAAAACAGAACAGAGGTTCCCAAAAAGTTTCAAATAGAACTACCCTATAATCCACCAATTGCACTCCGGGGTATTTATCCAAAGAATACAAAATACTAATTTGAAGGGAACCATGTACTCAAATGTTTATAGCAGCATTATCTACAATAACCAAACTGTGGAAATGGAAACAGCCCTAGTGTTCATCAAGTTTTGAATGGATAAAGAAAAGGTACACACACACACACACACACACACACACACACACACAGAGGAATATTATTCAGCCATAAAAAAGAAAGAATGAAATCTTGCCTTTTACAACATGGATAAAGCTAGAAAATATTATGCTGAGTGAAATAAATCAGTCAGAGAAAGACAAATACCATATAATTTCACTCATATTTGGAATTTAAGAAACGAAATAGGCCAAAGGGAAAAAAAAAAAAAGAGAGAGAGAGGCAAACCAATAAAGAGATTCTTAACAGTAGAGAACATATTGATGGTTTCCGGAAGGGAGGTCAATGGAGAATGGGTTAATAGGTGTTGAGGATTAAAGAATATACTTGCTGTGATGAGCAACACATGTTGTTTAGAAGTTTTGAATCACTATATTGTACACCTGAAACAAATGTTACACTGTATATTATCTAACTGGAATTTGAATTAAAAGTTTTTTATTATTTATTTATTCATTTATTTTATGTAAATTCAATTAATCAATTTATAGTACATCAATAATTTTAGATTGTAGTGTTCAATAATAAGCAACTGATAAAAACTTTTTTTTAAAAAAGCAAAAGCAAAAATAAACAAGTGGAACTACATCATATTAAAAAAGCTTCCGCACAACAAAGGAAATCATCAATGAAACAAAAAGACAAACTACTGAATGGGAAAAGATAGTTGCAAGTCATATATCTGATAAGGGAGTAATATCCAAAATATATAAAGAAATTATGTCACTGAACAGTAAAAACCAAATTATTGAACTTTTTTTTAAAGATTTTATTTTTATTTATTTATTCATGAGAGCCAGAGGGAGAGAGAGAGAGAGGCAGAGACACAGGCAGAGGAGAAGCAGGCTCCATGCAGGGAGCCCGACATGGGACTCGATCTTGGGTCTCCAGGATTGCTCCCTGGGCTGAAGGTGATGCTAAACCACTGAGCCATCTGGGCAGCCCCCAAGTTATTGAATTTAAAAAGGGATCCAAGTATGAACATATTTCCACAGAAAACATACAGATAGCCAGCACATACATGAAAAGACGCTTAATATCATTGATATTCAGGGAAAGGCTGATTAAAACCATAACCCTACACTCATTAGAATGACTTTCAAAAATATAGAAATAATGTGTGTTGGCAAGAATATTGTACACCATTGGTAGGAATATAAATTGGTGCAGCCACTATGGAAAACAGTATGGGTGTTCCTCAAAAAATTGAAATAGGGCAGCCCGGTGGCTCAGCGGTTTAGCGCCACTGCCTTCAGCCCAGGGCCTGGTCCTGGAGACCCGGGATCAAGTCCCGCCTTGGGCTTTCTGCATGAAGCCTGCTTCTCCCTCTGCATATGTCTCTGCCTCTCTCTCTCTCTCTCTCACTCTCTCTCTCTGTCTCTCATGAATAAATAAATAAAATCTTAAAAAAATAATTGAAAATAGATTACCATATAATCCAGCAATTCTAATTTTGGGCATTTATCTGAAGAAACTGAAAATGCTAATTTGAAAAAGTTCATTCACTGAACCTCCATGTTCAGTGTAGAATTATTTACAATAGTTAATATATAGAAAAAATTCCTAGATCCAGTAATGGATGAATGGATAAATAAATTCTGGTATATATGCATAATGGAATATTCAGCCATAGAAGAAATGGAATCTTGCTATTTATGACAATATGGATGGACTTAAATGGCATTATGCTAAGTAAAAGAAGAGAAAGATCATATTATCTCTCTTATAATGTGAAATCTAAACATACACACACACCGACTCACACATGCTTATAGATACAGAAAATAGACTTGTGGTTTCCAGAAGCACAGGATATAAGAGTAGGAGAAATGGAAGAAGGGGGTATGAAAAAAAAAAAAAGAAAACACAATACCATTTATACATATTACTCAAAAAATAGTGAGAGATCTTTGTAGTGATGGAAATATATCTCAACTTTAACAATGTGAATATCCTGGTTGTTTTATTGCACTAAATTTTGCAAGATTTTACCATTGGATAAACTGAGAAAGGTTTTAATAGTATCTCTCTGTATTATTTCTTACAATTGCATGTGATTCTACAATTACCAATATACTTTTTTTTTTTAAGATTTATTGATTTATTTTGGAAAGAGTTAGAGTGAAGTGGAGAGGGGCAAAGGGAGGACAAAGAAACTCAAGCAAGCTCTGCTCTGAGCACAGAACCCACCAGAGGACTCACAACTGTGAGGTTAAACCTGAACTGAAACCATGAGTTTGGATGCCCAACTGACTGCACTACTCAGGCTCTCCTATCTTGATAAAAGTTTTAAGTAAAAAAAAAATGACACTAATAAGAAAACACATAAGTGATCTATAGACTATGACAAACTATTTACAGAATATATATCTGGAAGAGGAGTCATAAAACAATAGCATAACATCAGAATTTTAACATCCAGTTTATACTTTTTAAAAATTACTATTATTTTTTTATACAGAAAGCACAACATGGGGTTGGGGGGCAGAAGGAGAAAGAAAATCTTAAGCATGCTCCATCTCTAACACAGGCTTGATCTCAGGACCCTAAGATCATGACCTGAATCAAAACCAAGAGTCAGAGGCTTAACTGGGCCACTCAGGTGCCCCCTGGTTCATACTTTAAATGGAAACTAATACATAATTTTCATCACCAACTTTAAAACAACTAATGAACTAACATTGTACAAAGAAAGACTGTAATAAAACCTTGAATCTTGAGTAAATATCACAGGCAATATTCTCTTTTGAAAAATATATTTTAAAATATTATCTTTAAAATAACAATTAGCTAACGTCTACTTTTCATAAGTCTATACTTGAACTTTCAACACATGTCCACATTAACCCAGTTGGATATATTTTCTGAGGCTGGAACATGTTAAGAGTTAACAGATTAACAGCTAATTTGAAAAAGGATATTTAAAAAATGACATTATTTTTATTTTTTAAGTGTTTGTAAAATATATGTTTTAAAGGACTCATGGAATAATATATAAAAATTATGATAATAAAAAATAGAAAAAAAACTGTTAATCACGGGAGAATTTAGAATGAACAGGAAATGTATTTTTCATTTTGTGAAATCCATCTACATTGACAAAATAACCTATGTTCCTTTAATATTATAACTCTTAGCTGTTATTTTAATTAATTGATTTCTAACATTTCAAATTTATTTTATTTTTGCAACGTATTTTGCAATATAATGCTATGAGAGTACTTTTTAATGTAATTGATAAAAATAAGTATTAAAATATTAATGCCACATAAACATTATGGGATATGAAGACAAATTAAAATTAGAGATGAAATATTTTATGTGCATTAGTCAATCATCTTTGTATCTCTCTTTATTATTGTTGCCATCATGTAAAAGCCCTATCTTAATTTTGCTTATAATATTCTAAAATAAATGATTGATCAGAGGTCATTCATTATATTGACACCTCTGGGAGTGAGTCTAGGAATCAGTTATGAGACATGACTAAAGCCATCATGTCCCCTAGTTGGATTTTTTTCCCTATTAGCAGGAATTTGTCTCTCCTCCTTCTCCCCAAAATAGGTTCAATTATATGAGATGACGGTGGGGGCAGAGGATTGTCCTGTAAAGATTCAAACTAGAGAATAAAATATACCATTACTTGATCTTTATAGCTGTAGAATAAAAAACAAAGATACAGATGGGACCCTTATTTTTTTTTTTTTTTAAGATTGTATTTATTTATTCGTGAGAGAGGCAGAGACGTAGGCAGAGAGAGAAACAGGCTCCATGCAGTGAGCCTTATTCAGCACTGGATCCCAGGTCTCCAGGATCATGACCTGAGCCAAAGGCAGACACTCAACCATTTCTCTCTTGACTTACTTTTAAGACCTTTCTCAGGGACATGGGGAATTTGGAAGCCTGAGAAAAACAAAGAAGAAAAGGAGCAAGAAGGTGCTCCTTCTTGCACATACTTGGTACCCCTTCGTTGGTAACTATTCCCAGATATTCTTTGCTCAACTTTCCAGTTTCCATACCCCTTCTAAGGTTAATTTGGATTTGTAATCTTCCCAGCAGCTTCTTAAATATGTTGACCCAAAGGTGTGGTAGCCCCAGCAAGTGCCCTTCTACAACTTGTTCATGGTCCTTTTATTAGACTTCCCATCCTGATTATAATTACTTGTTTATCCCCAGGTAGACTTTCCTTTAAAAAAATTAAATATTTTATTTATTTATTCATGAGAGACGCAGTGAGAGAGGGAAAGAGAGAGAGAGAGAGAGAGAGAGAGAGGCAGAGACCCAGGCAGAGGGAGAAGCAGGCTCCGTGCAGGGAGTCTGACGTGGGACTCGATCCTAGGTCTCCAGGATCAGGCCCTGGGCTGAAGGTGGTGCTAAACCACTGAGCCACCCAGGCTGCCCCCCAAGTAGACTTTCATTTAGATACATCTCATTTGAGTACTCAGGTACTAGAACAGGATGGAAATTACTGTAAAAACTCAGTAAGTATCTACTTGTTAAATTGATGAACCGATGAATTTCTTTTGACCAAGAAGAATAAATGGATGAAGGAGCTCATTGGTCTAAAGAAAAATATCAGACATAAAAATCTATTGAATTAAAGGTTTCATGCAGGCTAGAACCATTTAAAGTTTAAAACACTGTTGAAAATTAATTATTAATTACTTCTTAGTGTAGTATTTATCTAAAAGCCATACCACTGTGTTGGTATGTTTTCAACACCATCTCAAGCAGGTTAGTTTAATTAAATCATATGATTTTTCAACATTTCAAATTTGATCATGATAAAAACATCTGAAATAAGAGCCTTAGATCAATTGACTAAGACTTTATAGTCCGTCACCCCAGAGAAATAACACACAGTTTGTGGAAAGCTACTCTAATTTTTTAAAGGATATTCTTCCAAAATTAAGAAGTAGCCCTTATGATACATAATTTTCAATAAGGTTGACCATGCTAATGGAAATTTTATTTCTATGGTACTCATTTTCAGTAATGAAAATAACAGTAAGAAGCTAATGTATATTTATGCAGGTGGATGAGCTTGCTGCAAGTGTTGTGTGACAACTTCTGAGGACACAGAAAATCTTAGAATTCAAGATGAATATAACCTTGACTCAGCATTTAGTTACAGAAAGGAGAAGAGAAAGAGGAAAAGCAAAAGTCTTATTATGACAATAAGAAAAAAAAAAGATGTATCATTCATCAGTAAAATGAGAGCAATTAGTGGAGGCCAGTGACCTACATTCAGTTAGACTGAAAGAAACAAGACTTTTTTCACAATAGAATACATTAAATCCCGATAAAAATGAGGCTTTAAAAACCCAACTGACATTATTCCATACAAAAATTCATACTGAATATATATTTTTCTTATAAGGGCAAATGGAGCTTTAAATATGATTTAAAAGAAATAAAATTATATAATAAAACTACATAGATAAAATTTATATATTTGTTAAACATTTTGAACTTTACTTAAAGCTGTACACATGCTCATATATTATAGTTCATTTGTCTCATTTCTGAATTGTGTGTAATACAAATTTTGTAACTGCCTTTTGGCGTACATCAATCTGACAATATTTACTATAATTAGATGGGAGGTAAGATAGATAACCGCTACCTTGTGTTTGGAGATTAACCTACACTTTTATACAATATTGATATATATTGTGGACAGTCTTCATGTCCACATACTATAAATAAATCACATTTAATTTCATATATATATGAATAAACCAATATATGGTAAAGATGTGGTTGAAAAAATTGAAAATACCTAAAATTTGCAGTAACTTATTCTTGTTATTACTTTCAAGATATTATAATGCATTATTTTTTTTAAATTTTTTTTTAATTTTTATTTATTTATGATAGTCACAGAGAGAGAGAGAGGCGCAGAGACACAGGCAGAGGGAGAAGCAGGCTCCATGCATCGGGAGCCCGATGTGGGATTCGATCCCGGATCTCCAGGATCGCGCCCTGGGCCAAAGGCAGGCGCCAAACCGCTGCGCCACCCAGGGATCCCTTATAATGCATTAAACAGAGAATCTACCATTTTACTTTATTCATGTAAGTTATAGACTATAAACATAAGAACATCAGAGAATAGATATGGAAACAAATATCAAAAATGTTTTGTCTTTTTCTCTTTTATGACTTGAACCTATCATTTACTCTCCCCTTCACAGAATTTATATGTTTATTTCCCCTCAATTAAATAAGAAGAAATAGAAGCAGAAAATTCAACCTTCAACCCTATGTCCTCTCTATATATTCTCTGATCTTTCTCTTTCCCTTAAAGTCAAACTTACTGAAAAATATATTTACAATCAATTCAAATAAACACATTTTCACCTCTTACTTTGCTTTAATAACTGCCATAAAGACCTTGACCCTTGTCACTTAAAAAGGCAGACAAAAATATGTAGCTTCTATCTAGTAGGAAAATCAAAGATGGTAGATACAGTAAATAACTACATAATATATTTGATGGTGGCAACTGCAACATAAGATAAGGAGCTGGGTGCTTCTGAAGGCAGGTTGAAATCTGCAATAAGGAGTCACAATAGGCTTTGTAAAAATGTAATATGTGAATGCATATTTTAAGGGGATGGGAGATTTAGTTGTGTTGAATATTTGTGGGAAGAGCATTCTAGGCAGAGAGAAATCATTTGCACAAAGGTTGAAAGCCTTCTTTATATATGAGAACACTTGATAAGGCTTACTTATATTTTAATTGCTTATTTTTCTCTCTAAATTCTTGAAGGCTAGAACTTGTTTAGCATACTGACCATTATAACCCCATAAAAATATTACAGTAAATGTTAAATATTTATTAGATAAATAAATTTTGAGAATATTATCCTACTCAGTGAAATTTTGTACTTTTCAGAACAGGTATATCTATGTTTTTAATTATATAACTAACTCATCTGTGTATGAATCTTTTATTTTTCAAGAATAACTACCACAGGGACACCTGGGTGGCTCAGCGGTTGAGCATCTGCCTTCAACTCAGGGTGTGATCCTGGAGTTCTGCGATCAAGTCCCACATCAGGCTACTCGCAGGGACCCTGCATCTCCCTCTGCTTATGTCTCTGCCTCTCTCTCTGTGTCTCTCATGAATAAATAAAATCTTTTAAAACAACTATCATATTATAATGTGGTGACCCAATTAGCTTGCCTACTTGAGCCAGAGAATTCATTAATATATTGATAAGCATTCTGTCCTACTTTCTACTTTACATTTCCAGTTTTAAAATCTCCTGAACTGGATTTTTTTTAATTGAGTTTTATAAAAAAAGTCAGCTCATTGAATAATTTTCTTTATAATAATTAATAGCACCAGCAAAAATCTTAGTATTGTGTACCAAGAAACATTCTCATCACTTTAGGTTAATTAAATCACGTATTCCTCACATACCTTTATGAAACAGAAATTAAATTATTCCCATTTGACAGCTGAAAAAACTGAGGTGCAAGAGAGATAATATTGTGACTCACTGAGGTCACATAGCTAGTAGGTGCGAGGGTTGATGTTTGAATAGAAGCAGTCTGGTTCCACAGTTCATGGTCATAACCCACTGTAGGTTATCAAACCAGTGAGTAATAGAGAAAACTGAGATCAAAAGCAAAAGATCAGCTTTATAAAATGGGATCAGAATTACATTTTGGCCTGAGGCAAGAGAGGTGACCTATTACAGAATTGGGATGGACTCCACCTTTAAGACCCAGAGGAGCTGAGTGAAGTAAGCCAGTCGGAGAAGGACAAACATTATATGTTCTCATTCATTTGGGGAATATAAATAATAGTGAAAGGGAATATAAGGGAAGGGGGAAGAAATGTGTGGGAAATATCAGAAAGGGAGACAGAACGTAAAGACTGCTAACTCTGGGAAACGAACTAGGGGTGGTAGAAGGGGAGGAGGGCGGGGGGTGGGAGTGAATGGGTGACGGGCACTGGGGGTTATTCTGTATGTTAGTAAATTGAACACCAATAAAAAAAAAATAAACCATTAAAAAAAAAAAAAAGACCCAGAGGAACATCAGAATGATCTAATAGACCCCTGTAGGCTCTCTCTCTTTCCCACATTCTTTGTAAAAAAGTACAAACTACTCTAGTGGGCCAGAGGGAGAAAGCAAAGAATTATTAACTGCCTGAAGTTAAAGAAAAATATTCCAGTGATGATTTGTATTGTCCAAACGCCTGGACTAGATTGGCCAATGATTAAACCTAGTACAGCATTTCAAAACTCTAGGAAGTTAATTAACTCCACTTTGGCATAGCATTCTTGTCTCTTGTGAAAGTGACAAAGTTATGAACACTTTATTAAAAAGTTTTTATTTGGGATCCCTGGGTGGCGCAGCGGTTTGGTGCCTGCCTTTGGCCCATGGCGCGATCCTGGAGACCCGGGATCGAATCCCACGTCGGGCTCCCGGTGCATGGAGCCTGCTTCTCCCTCTGCCTGTGTCTCTGCCTCTCTCTCTCTCTCTCTCTCTCTCTCTCTCTCTCCTCTGTGACTATCATAAATAAATAACAAAAAATAAAAAAAATTAAAAAAAGTTTTCATTTAAATTCCAGTTAGGTAACCTATAAAGTAACATTAGTTTCAGGTGTAAAATTTAGTGGTTCATCACTTACATACGGTACCTAATGCTCATTACTAAAAAATGCCCTCCTTAACCCATGACACACTTAACCCTTCCCCCACCTACCTCCCTTCCAGCAACCCTGTTTGTTCCCTATAGTTAAGAATCTGTTTCCTGGCTTGCCTCTCCTTCCCACCCCCACCCCCATATGTTCATCTGTTCTGTTTCATATATATATATTTTTTTTATTTATTTGTTTCTTAAAGTATACATATGAATGAAATAATATGGTAGTTGTCTTGCTCTATTTCACTTACCATGATACTCTCTAGCTCCCTCCATGTCATTGCAAATTGAAAGATTTCATTCTTTCTTCTAGCTGAGTAATATTCCATTATATGTATACATCTTCTTTATCCATTCATCAGTCAATGGACATTTGAGATCTTTCCAAAATATTATTGCTGATAATGTTGCTATCAACATCAGGGTGCATGTATCCCTTCAAATTAGCATTTGGTATTCTTTGGGTAAATATCTAGCAGTGCAATTGCTGTATTGTGGGGTAGTTCTATTTTTAACTCTTGGAGGAAACTCCATGCTGTTTCCCAGAGTGGCTGCACCAGTTTGCATTCCTACCAACAGTGTAAGAGTGCTCGCCTTTTTCCTAATACTTACCAATACCTATTGCTTCCAGTATTGATTTTAACCATCCTGAAAGGTGTGAGGTGATAGCTCATTGTAGTTTTGACTTGTATTTTCCTGATGATGAGTGATGTTGAGCATCTTCTCATGTGTCTATTGATCATCAGGATGTCTTCCTTGGAAAAATGTCTATTCATGTGTTCTGCCCATTTTTAATCAAATTGTTTTTTGGGTGTTGAGTTTTTTAAGTTCTTTTTTTTTCTTTTTTTTTAATTTTTATTTATTATTTATGATAGTCACACACACAGAGAGAGAGAAAGAGAGAGAGAGAGAGAGAGAGAGAGAGGCAGAGACACAGGCTTCATGCACCGGGAGCCCGACATGGGATTCGATCCCGGGTCTCCAGTATTGCGCCCTGGGCCAAAGGCAGGCGCCAAACCGTTGTGCCACCCAGGGATCCCTTAAGTTATTTATATAATTGGGATACTAACCCTTTAGCAAGTATGTCATTTGTAAGTATCTTGTTCCATTCCACAGGCTGCCTTTTAGTTTTATCGATTGTTTCCTTCACCGTGCAGAAGCAGTTGATGAAGGCCCAATAGTTTATTTTTGCTTTTGCTTCCTTTGCCTTAGAAGACATGTTTAGTAAGAAGTCACTACAGCAATGCCAAAAGGTTACTGTCTGTGTTCTCCTAAAACATTTTTATGGTTTCAGGTCTCACATTTCTGTCTTCCATCCATTTTGAATTTATTTTTGGTATGGTGTAAGAAAGTGGTCCAATTTCATTCTTATGCATTTTGTCCAAAATTGTTGTCCAATTTTCCTAACACCATTTGTTGAAGAGACTTTTTCCCATTGGGTATTCTTTCCTGCTTTGTCAAAGACTAGTTGACCATATAGCTGTGGGCTCATTTCTGGGTTTTCTATCCGGTTCCATAGTAATGAACCCTTTATATTCCACTGAATTGCAAATGAGCATTGCTACTTCCTGCCAAGTTGCTGTTTGTGGAATGTTAATAACTACACACTAGTGCTTTTCTATCTAACTGTGTACTGAAATTATGATGAAGATTAAAAAAAAGATATGCAAATACACCTCCACAGGGCTCTTGGTTCAGAATCTCCAATTAGAATTCTGACTGCACCTGATCTCCAAGCATAACCAGAGTTGATAATGTCTGTCTTAAAGAGCTAAGACTGCTAGATGAACTGATAAATAATCTCAGAACGAAGATGATAACTGGTAAAGAGTTTCTTGTTATGAAGAGAAGTAACATTAAATAAAAGCAAAAATAAGATGTACAATCTACATGCCAGAAAACAGTTTTAATTAGTTGGGTATGACAAGGCTTGGTACCTGTGTGAAAAATGACCATGGCTAAACTAATGGTAGATTAAGAAAAAAGAATGAGTCAGAGAAGTTAGCATAATTATATGGTCCACCTAAATAGAAACAAATGATGTTTTGATTAAGTCAGACTCGAGAGGTTGGAAGTGCAAATTCAACAATAAGCTCTCATGCAAAACATAATTTTTTTTATGTATGCACTTGGATTCAAAATATGAAGGACAAGCATGTATTAAGTTGATCTATGCTCTTCTTTCTCCCCTGATGTCTTTTATCAGCTGTTGTGCCACCTCGCAATCCTGAATACGCTACCATAATAGTTTCCTTCTCAAATATAAAATGAAAATGAACTATAAATGTTATTTAAATATACAAATCTTGTTTTTCATATAATTTCCTTTAATACTCTAAGTTTATCTTTAAGTTACTCTTCTAGATTTTTTCAACCTCTTGGAGCAAAATCCCCTCGTTCAATTAAAAAGACATTCTCGCTCTCTCTCATGAATAAATAAAATATTTGAAAAAATAAATAAATAAAAAGACATTCTCACCATTATCTTCCTTTGTTTTACATTTCTTTGACCTGAAAGTTAATGCAATTTTGATGTTATATACTAAGTTTTCATGCCTAGTATCAAGACTTTTAAATCATATTCACATTATTTCTGATGGAAACTAGGGTTTTTATGTTTATTACCTTTATATGATTCTATTAATATTTCCCTTATCTTGTGTTTCTGTTAATATATGTACTTTGTGCTTCTGACGGAGCAAGTTGACTTATAATTACAAATATAATAAATCTACCATAATGAAATACAAATTTCAATTATGAAGGTATATACAGTGAGGATAATACAATACATTATTTACTCTTGTTTCATTAATGCTTGGCTTGGTTCATAGAAAAGTGTTCAGTGCTTCTCGTGTAGATATATAACATTTCATAAGAGAAGCAAGAACAAACATCATTACTAAAATAAATAAATAAATAAAAATAACCCCCCCACACAAACACAAACAAAACCTTTCTTTCTTTCCTTCCAGTTCAAAGGATCAGTGAGGTTCTGCTACTTTTTCACACCATGTAACCAGAGAAGAGTGGAGACAACTTCTGTTGTCTCGTGTCATGAAGTATGTTATTTGTAAATGGATGAGCTGAAGACATAGCCTTCCTTCATCAAAAGGATGAAGGATATTGAATATTGATTCAATATAATATATATATAATATATTCAATATGATAATTGATATTATTTTGAGGATATTGAAGAAGATAAAATATACAATATACCTTTCTTATTTTAAAATTGCTCTAAACATTTACATCAGTAATGAGTATTCCAAAAAATGAGAAGCATTGCTGTGTTAGTTGATCTTGTAAAAAAATCAGAGTAAGTCTGACCCCAATCTTCCATAGCATTTACCTGATAGAAAATTAAGCTGCTATTTGCCTACAGTACTGGTTAGTATAAAGGTCTTGGCAGAAAACAGAGAAAGCCCCTGTGGTCTTCCATTCATAATAGTTACAGCAGTTCCACTGCTTTTATGTTAAGAATAATCAGACTGACAGACATCTTTTTGAAGATGGTTGTTTTAATATAGAATCCAAACTCCCAAAGCGTACCACAAAATCATTTCTTACCTCTCCTGAATGATTCAGGGAGGCAAGCACAGGGTAAACACCCCACACCGAACCACCTCCTTCCTCACTTGCGGGAAATTTTTGCTTCTTTCTCTTCCTAACACATTTGTATTGAAAAGTCATCTTCCACATTCCTATCCCATGCCCCTAAACACCCCACTTTTCACAACTATTAGGACAATCTTTTAAGATATTTATGCTTTCTGAAACAAAAGACAAGAAGGTACGTGCTTATAATATTAAAAAAACCTTGATAAATGAAAGCTTTTTAAAATGGTTGTTACTGTTACTTCGTTGTTATAGCAAATCTCCAGTATGAGTTCTAGGATGTAAAATGTGTAGGAAAAGTAATTTTTTGTAGGTATTAATGTGGTGTCAGGTTCAGTTTTCATGTGACCTTACCTTTTCTGTAAAAGTAGTATCTTTTGATGTGTTTTTTTTTTTAACTCAAGATTATGACCAAACCACTTAACCAATTCCAAAGGGGTGAAAAGAATGCAAACAAAATTAACTTAGCTTAAGAAAGCGTAAGGAAAAAATATTTAGAATGTTGTCAGTAACATTAGCTCCCTTATCCTTGGTCTTAATTTCTATACTCTTAAATACCTGCTTACTTAATACAATCATTGTGAATAGTCACAGAAGAAAATAATTGTGTGCTCTCTACAAAATGTAAAAGATGATTTAGCATATATTTATAAATAGCTTTTGACTTAGAAAGCTGTTCAAGTTTATGCTCACCATACTGTATGACTGAACTTCTAGAATGATCGTATTTGTGTGATGAACCAAGTGAATGCTTGCAGACATATGAAGAGAAGATCAGGGTACTGGAACACTGTAATTCAAACCTAATGGCTCTGCTGATCTTGTTTTAAAAATATGTCTACTGTGAAAGAAAAACTAGAAGCTGTCTAGTTTGTGGTCTGAAAGCAATATTACACATTTTTTTCATTTTTGGATTGAATTGTTCATTATGGGAATTTATTAATATAATATATTCTAGTGTTTGTAATTCTTTATGTCTTTTCACCTATTGATGTGGGAAATAGCAGAAAACTAGTAATGACTAGGACAAGGTTAGACAAAGATAAGGATTAAAAATTAATAGATTTGGAGATCCCCCGGTGGCTCAGTCGTTTAGTGACTGCTTTCAGCCCAGGGTATGATCCTGGGGTTCAGGGATTGGGTCCCACATCAGGCTCCCTGCATGGAGCCTGCTTCTCCCTCTGCTTGTGTCTATGCCTCTCTCTCTGTGTCTCTCATGAATAAATAAATAAAATCTTTAAAACAATTAATAGGTTAAATACTTTTTAAAACTGCTTATAAATCTATAAGGACATGCCTCTATGCAGATGCATTCATGTACACACACACATACATACCCTCAAATAGGATACTGCATATATATATTTCATACATATGTGTATATATGTATATACATATTACATATTCATTGATGAGTATGTTTCAAAGGTATCCATTTTTGCCTTAATTTTAGCAATCCCATTTCATATAATCACATTATTGATCTTAATTTTTTTTCACAATTTTCACTTGATTATCACTTGGGAATTTTCAAACATAGTTAAAATATTTTATTAAACATACATTGAAGTATGTTTCAAACACTGATTTAATGTGTCACAGGGTGGAAATTTTAACAAAAAGATCCATTTTAAATTATCTTCTTCAGGCACCAAAAAACGGTGTTCAAATGTTTATAAGCATCCACAGAGCTCACCGCATGCACAGTGATGTGATCATTCAGAAGCTCAGTTCTGGAGTGAAAGCCAGAACAGCATGTTGAGTAGGTCCTATCTTAAGCGGAACTGGCACAGCCTGATGTCCATCAGCAAGCTCTGTATCTAACTCTCTGTTACAGCAGCCCTTCTGTTACTCTACATTTAAAGAGAATATCAAATAAAGTCAATTTGCATATTTAAATATTTAGGGTGCTATTTTGCTGATAAAATTCCCCTTATGATATTACAAATACTTAAGGTTTTATAAAAATCAAAATGGGATCTAAAAGCAAGTTACTGCTTTATCTTTGAAACCATAAAAAATTGTGAAACTTTTGATGTTGGATTACTGGGATAAAATATTATGGAGTACCTATGGCCAGTGTGGTTGATTTTAAGATGCCATCATATTTATACAGTTTCAACAAATAAACAATGTCATCTTTTACAAGACCTACATCACACTAAACAGTTTATATTTCCTATTCCGTGAAATATTCTAGCTAACAAAATGTAAATCACTTAGATTCCACAAAGTATTCCATTTGATTTCCTTTTCAACACCAGCAGCTAGTTGATGTTATGTGATGTGGAAACAAAGGCAGAAGAAAAATTATTACATTTCCTACTACTCAACAGTTCATTGACAAGTCCTTGAAACAGGGAAATGACATTCCTCCAGGGACTCAACTTCCTTGATGTTAATACTTTGCTAAGGGCAAAAGGCAATCTTTGCCAGACCCTTCAGGATCCTGTAATTCTGCTTTAACATATAAAAGTTCCTGTGTCTCTACCACCCCAAGATACATGTTGGTAATCATCCCCAAGCATAGAACCCACTGATATAAAGCTGAAGGGTCTCATGACTAAGGTTTTATTAGACAGCAGTACATGACTTTTTCCCAATAATAGCTAGCCCCTTTAAGGTCCTGGAAATCTTGCTTCCAAAATTGCTCAGAGACCTATACTATCCCTAACCCTCTCTCAACTTGAAAGTATATAATGGGCTACTCCTCGTGACCTCAGTGCAGCTTCTCTTGCCTATGGGTCCTGTCCCTGTGCTTTAATAAAATCACCTTTTTTGCACAAAAGATGTCTCAAGAATTCTTTCTTGGCTGTGGACTTCAAACCTTAACATCTTACTTACATCATTATGTATTTTAAAAATCCTTTATAACCTAGTTTTCTCAGTGTATGAATGTATTGATCAATAGGTTTAATAAGCTTTAAGAATAGAAGTTGTAAAGAAATTTGTTACCATGAATATTCAAACATATTCTGCTAAATTAGGGGCTCCCACTATAAGTAGGAATGCAAATGCTTCACATTTTTAGGGAAAATACACATAGTCTGTATGCAACAATTTTACTGCTGGAAACTAAGCCACCAACATATTTGAAAAAACACACCAATGTATATGTAAGAGGTTATTCATTGTATTATTTGTACTGGAGTGGAGGTGGGACTAAACCAACAAATGTTCATGAATAGAGAATTGGTTATCAAATTTTGTTACATTTATACAACAAATTACTCTGGAAATGTTAGAAATAATGAGGTGGAACAAATTTACAGTAGGCATGAAAACCATCATATGAACACAATATAAGTAGATCAAAAAATATTTTTGGAAAAATAGGCAAGAAAATGTTTTCAATAATATGGGGGAGAAGTACTGGTTTGGTTAAAAAGCTGTAGGGTCATTCATTTTCATGTCCTGCCATAGTGGATTGGTTGACTGCTCTCACTTCTCCATGCATTAAATCTAATGCTACTCATTTTTAACTTTCAGAGTGATTATCAAGGATAATGAGTCATTTCAAGATTCTCCTTCATATTATTATTTTTAAAATAAACATTACATTTAAAAATTAACAAATAAGATGCCAATCCTGAGCACAAACTTATTTTCTCTAAAAGAAAAAATCATTATAAAACTAGTTTTACTTCTTACAGAATTTTAATTCAGCTCTAGAAGTCTGAAAACTTGAATCTCCTATTTCTTCACTTATTAATATTCAAAAACTCTGCAGAATAGGAAAAAATTATTTGCTTAACATTTCAGTACTATTGTCTAGGGAAAATGATTATGGATATTGAAAAAGTCACTATCTTGTAGAACTACAATGATTTTACAGATTAGAACAATAAAAACAATTTTCACACAGTGTTGATTATCATTTCAGTTCATGAATTTAATCATTTGCATAAGCCTTACAGAATTCTGAATTCAGACTTTTGCTTTGCTAATTAAGTACTTTTTAACATTTAAGAAAGGTATTGATGCTATTTTTTTTCAATTGGTGACACATTAACATAATTATGTGAAACTGAACTTTTTTGTACAACCGTATTCTTATGACTTTCCGTAATTTCTAAAGGTATCTGTAACATCCTGTTATGTTAAAGTTATGCTGTTCTAATGTTGAATTGGTAACAACTAATATAAATTATATTTGTTTCAATAAATATATTTTAAATTAATAAATATTAATGAAATCACATATGTACTTGATTAAACAAAACTGAATTAGCTATGAACATTTATCCAAACTGCCAACATCTAGCTCTCAATTATTTTTACCAACAAATTTCCCTTACACAGAACACTGAAAGATCTAGAATTTTGCTATAATTATAAACTAAAAATCTAGTTGGTTAATTTTCAAGGATGCTGTCATAAGACATAACACATTTGAATCAGAGACAAGTAACTCCACCTTTCACAGCAAAACTTGTAGCAAGAGTTTTTTTCTTTGTGCTGTTTCTAATCCCCAACGGACGGGACAGGGAGGCTGAAATAAATGAGTGCACCCACAGAGGGTTACATTATAGGAAACAAACACTGTGAGCTGAAGTCACCTACTACTTTTTTTGTAAACCTGCTTTTTGTCTGGAGGGGAGGCATTACAGCAAGATTGCACACTGCAGGCACTTTTCCTGAGAAATGGCCCATACAAAGTGTGGCCAAAGCTCTGCATTTATTTTCTATTTTATGAATGCTTATAGCAACTTTATTCATAATAACAAAACCTGGACACAATCTAGTCATTCTTCAACATGTGAATAAACAACTCTGGTACATCTAAATCATGGAATATCATTCACCCATAAATACAAAAGTGCTTTTAAGAGACACAAAAATCTGTATGAATCTCTGGAGAGCTATGCTGAGCAAAGAATAAATCCTGGGGTGCCTGGGTGGCTCTGTCAGTTAAGCATTTGTCTTCCACTCAGGTCGTGATCTCAGTGTCCTGGTATCAAGGCCCACATCAGGGAACCTTCTTCTCCCTCTCTCTCTACCCCTACCCTCTCTGTGCTCTCTCTATCTTTCTCTCAAATAAATAAATAAAAACTTTAAGGAAAAAAAATCCTTAAATGTTACATACAGTATGAGTCCATTTAATAATATTCTTAAAATGACAAAGTTATAGAAGTGGATAATAAGTTAGTAGTGGCCAGAAGTTAAAGAAAAGGTGAGTGAGAAAAAAGAGGTATGACTATAAATGGGCAATATGAGGAATCAAGGTACTGACAGATATGTTCTTTATCTTGACTATATCAATGTCAATATCCTATTTGAGATACTGTCCTACTCTTTTGTAAATGTCACCTCAGGGGAAATTGAGAAAAGGGTACATGGGATTTTTCTGTATCATCTTTTATAATGCATGTGAATCTATAATTATCTTAAAATAAAGCATTTAATTTAAAAGGTCTTGTGTGCCTTCTTCTTCAGTTTTGGGTAATCCTTCAAAAATAGAGATTAATATTTTTATTCCCTTATGTATCTTTCACTAAAAAAAAATAGTAAAAGAGGAGAAAAGGAAGGGGCATCCAAGACTTTGCATTCTGTTTTCAGCATAATAGTAATAACTCATAGGATCTTTGGAAGATTGTCTCTCACTGAAATTCTTAACAATTTTTTATTTAAATTAAGAGTGTTCTATTATATGGCCCACATTATGTTTGCATTGTGTCTCTGTCATAAAACATTGACGTATGATGAATTTCAGTTTTTCGTAGGGTCTTCTGGAAGCTGTCTTCATGTATGATTATAAAACAATATAGAGAGTATAGAAATATGTCAGTGATATGGAACTCAATTCTTTTATAAATTCATTAGGAATCAGTTGAAAGAAAAAAGGCCACAAAAGAGAATCATAAACCGGTATGTATTGGAAGTAGCATGGATAACCTAGCAGAAAGCAACTAAAAGTAGCAGCATGCTTTTTAAAAACTAAAGACAACCGGGACCAAGGAAAGGAATGCTATGCCTAGCAATGTTAGAAGATTCACACATATCGATTACCCCTGGAAATTGGAATAAATATACAATTCTGAAATTAAAACTACAAGCCTCAAATAAAATCGCCCTAGGTTCAACCTGGGAAAATTAGTGACCCCCAAATCAGAAGATAATTATGTCTCTAAGAGTAGATCAGGTGGTTAGATGTCTGCATATGTGTTGAGGATGGAAAAAAAGGACAAAATGTAGAAAGAGATGAAAACAAAGGGGTGAAAAGATGTAAACAGAGGTTATTTGAGACAAATCTCAGTTAAGCACTCAGGGGTCTGTTGCCCCTAGCCAGGCACACGTGGGTTTTACTTCAGTACTTTAAGAGAAGGGAATATAAAAAAAAAAATGTATGTTTCATTCAAAATGTTACTTGCCTAGTAGCTGTCATTGCAACTCTCGATTTCTTATGAAAATGCTTACACAATATTAAAAGTATAAAGTTCAGAACACTGAAGAATAAGACTAACAGAAAACAACATGCCAAAATCTGTATGATAATATCATAGAGAAAAATGCAGAAGGACTTGATTAATATAAATTTACTGAGAGCTTACTTAGTGAAAAAAATACCAATAAAGGGTAGAAAGATCCTTTAAACTTTCTCCATGTTTGCTAAATGACACAGACACACAATGCTTAAACCCACCTTCAACTGTCCAATCACCCTTCTTTATTTTAAAGTGTAGTGTTCATGAGGCACTCTTCTGCTATTTCATTTCCATATTTCTATTTTTCATATAAAACCTCGGGCTTCAAGTACAGTTTAAGAAGATGCCCAAAACACAAATTTTGCTTAGGACAGGTGCCAGGTCTGGATTTAATGAAGTCAAAACCAACCAGACAAATAAATATGTAAAAATAGTTATTTGCCAAATAGAACACCCTGTATTGGGGTACAGGGAGCAATTTTCCATAGTGGTTTTACAGAGCTAATGGCATTTTTTATCCTAGATTATCATTTCAAGATATTTATATCACAGTCTTGGAAGAATGTCTCCTTTAGAAGAAGAAGCAGCTCTCTCTCCTGACCAGGATAATAATAGGTCTTTCTGAGGAAAATGCCAGGCATATTTGCTAGCAGCCTTCTATTTTCTTTCTTTTTGAAATATTTAATTTATTCATTTGACAGAGAGTGAGACCACACAAGCAGGGGGAGCAGCAGGCAGAGGGAGAGGGAGAAGCAGACTTCCCCCAAAGAGCAGGAGCCTGGGGGCAGGGCTCAATCCCAGGACCCTGGGATCCGGCCCTGAGCATGAGGCAGATGTTTAACTGACTGAGCCACCCCAAAAAGGGGCACTTTTTGGTGCCCCAAAAAGTGGGATTTTCTAGTCTTGGGGTTCCTTGGGTATAATACAAATACATTCACCTGTATTTATTTGCCTTGCATTGCCCTCATGCAGCATCATGGAAGCCTATATGGATGTCAAGCAAAGGCTGCCTTCAGTGCTATGAGAAATACATTATTTTGTCTTTGACCCAGAAGTTCCTGTATTTTGCAAGCCTTTATAAAACTGTTGTGAGCTAATTTGATAACTTGAAAGTAGATACATTTCAGGCCCTTTAGAGTTCTGAACACCCAGAAGTTCTCAATCTCTTCTCATTTCCCACCACTTTGTCCAATTTGCCAGGCTCCAAAGTCTGTTTAGGTGACTCAGTGAATGCTCAAAATGTACATAACAGGGAGGCATGTCATCTGTATCATGACACCTGTTACTCTACAAACAGGAGATTAAGAACATCTTGCTTTCTAATTTGACCCGTTCAGTGCAAAGGAAAGAAAATGCAACATACTCTGTGATGCCTACCCCATCTCCAATACTTGGGCCCATGTTTGGAAGCTGGGAGAGGGGAATAGAAATATTCCTGGTGATAGGAGGAATATGCATAGAGAGCAATCCTGGCTTTTTGCTGGATGCCAGCTCTGCTGCGTGGGTGAATGTTTACACCCTCCTACTGCTTCCATCCTACTCCCTAGTCAGGGGTCTGAGGTATTCCTGGACAGGGATAGCATTGGAATCCCTCTCTCAACTTGAACTCAATATCTTGGGTTTGGGAACTTAGGATAGGACAATACATGTCAGAAGAGGCACCGCCTTCCTTCAGGGATCTCCTTTTGGAATCTGAGGAGAGAAATAGTGCAATTGAGAGTGGAGCCTGACACTCCTACGACACTACAAAATTAGAGAAGAAATGTGTCAAATCTCCAAAAGTGGATCTTAGCCCCTGTGATTGGAACAGTGGGCAGGGAGTTGATTCCTCCCAAGGGTCCCCTGCACACCCCTGCACACAGGCTCTACCCTTCCTCCTTTGAATCTGTTTACCAGTGAGCTCAGAATGGACACTTCATATTGGACAAGAAATGAGGTATAGCCTAGATTTATTTATTTATTTATTTATTTATTTATTTATTTATTTATTTAATTATTTTTATTTATTTTTTATTTATTTTTCTATCCTAGCTTTAAAGTGAAGCTGGAAGTGGCTAGAGGAAAGTGGGTACACTGTTGCCACTTTCTCAGTTCCCTTGAAGCCCTCCTGAGTCCAGGAGAAACAGCTCTTTGGTCTCTAAACAGTTTTGGACAGAATAGACTGTATGGCTCACCTTTAATTGCCCAGGAGTTTCCTAGAAAATTTTTTCAATAATAGAAATAATCATTTTTTAAAATGTTAAATGATAAACACCTACTAGTGTTTAAGATACACAGGATGATTTGGTGATACACTTTTTAATTAATTAATTTGTTAATTAACTTATTTATTTTAGAGAGAATGCTCAAGTGGGAGGGGGTACAGAGGGAGAGGGAGAGTAAGAAGCAGATTCCTCACTGACTAGGGTGGTTGACTCGAGGCTCGACTCAGGACCCTGAGATCATAACCTGAGCAGAAATAGAGAGTTGGACACCCCACACACTGAGCCACCCAGGTACCCCAGTGATGCACTTTTAAGTAAAACTTCTCTGAACATGGGTGCCAGGGAGCCTCAGTTGGTTAAGCTCTGGCTTCTTCATTTTGGCTCAGGTCATGATCTCAGGGTCATGGGATCTAGCCTGGTGTTGGGCTCTGTGCCGGGCATGAAACCTGCTTAAGATTCTCTCCCTCTGCCTCTTCCTCTATTCCTCTGTTCATTCTCTCTTTCTCTGTCTTAAAATAAAAAAGGAAGGAAGAAGAAAGGAAGGAAGGAAGGAAGGAAGGAAGGAAGGAAGGAAGGAAGGAAGGAAGGAGAAAGAAAGAGAAAGAAAGAAAAAAGAAAAAAGAAAGAGAAAGAAAGAAAGAAAGAAAGAAAGAAAGAAAGAAAGAAAGAAAGAAAGAAAGAAAGAAAGGAAGAAAGGAAGAAGAAAGAAACTAACCTTTCCTGAACAGTCACATGGAAACTTCTCGATCTATGTTAAGAAAGGTAGCCTAACTCTATCAATTAAGCTTATCTATACAGCACATGTCAAATGAAAACTAAAGGATTATCTTATTCAAAAACATAAATGCAAAACTACCAATGGAAAACTTAAATACATAAAAGGGAAATGAAAACAAAAAGCTTATGATTAACTCAATAAATGAAGTGCTGGGAAAATCCACATCCCTTCCTTAGAAGTGTGAAATAAATACAAATAAATACAAATAAATAAATATCAGGAAAAATTCCTCTAGCCAAATTCTAACAACATTGGTCCTATTTTATTGGAAAAAAAAAAAGGTTATTGCCTTCAGCATACAAATATTCTGTAAAATATTTATATTCATTTTAAAATAGACAAAGACCATCCTCAATCCTATTTCCCTTGAAGACTGTAATTCACTCTTTCCTCTCCTTTATAGCTAAGATACTCCAAAATTTGTATTTCACTGCCTATTATCTTTTGACCTCTCTTTACTTAGTCTTTGGCACTATTCAGTCCATAGATACTGCCCTGTACAAAGTCACAAGTGACTAAATTCCATGGTCAATCTTCATTATTTTTCTTCTTTAGTTTCTGTAACATTTATTTATCTTTCTTATGACACTCATTCTACTTGACTTCAGTTACCATATTTCCCTATGCTTCTCTCAGTTCAATGACTACTGTTCTTTGGTCATTAATCCTTCTAGTTATGTCTCCTGAATCCTGGAGTGCTCTGGGATCTAGTTTTTTAATCTTCTTTCATGAATACTCAGGCTTTGATTGACATGATTTGGTTTTTAAGTATTTAACAACTATGTGCTAATAATACTCAGTTTTATATATACCCAGGCCCAGGCTCTCCTCCAGACTAATTTCATATATCCATCTGCCTACAACATATTTTCATTTAAGGCCTAATATATCATCTTAATGTCAATATGACCAAAATCATAGTCTTGGTTTCCCATCTTCAACCTTCACCATCTTTGATATTCTATTATCTCAGTCTGAGGCACTCAGTTGTTAAAGAAAAGTTTTTGCAGTTGATGGTGACTCTTTTCCCACACATCTTAAGTCAAATCTAGTATCAAATCCTGTTTTATTTACCTTCTAGATATATCTCTAATTGAAATTTTCTGACCACCGCAGACCGTATCTATCACCTTTTTTTTCTAAACCACTGTCATTGTACAACAATTTCTAAACCCCTATTGCCTTCCCACACTAAACTTTACACATTATGGCCAGAAAGATGCTCAAAAAATGATGGTCATAATATGTCATTCTTTGTTTAGAATTCTTCATTGGCTTTCCACTGCTCTTGGAAGAAAATCCAAATCTTGTACCATGGTGTAAGGAGGCCCTTTGTATCTGTCCTGGCTCTGTGTCCTAGCTCATCCCTACTCTCTCTGCCTTGCCATTTTTACCAACTACCATCTTTCTAGTCCTCAAATACACTAGGCACTTTGTATTGGCTGTGACTCTCAGTGTTTCCTCAACCTGTACTATTTCTTTCTAAATATACAACTTATCTCCAGATAGTTCCCCAATTTCTGTTACAGCTTTATGGTTGGCTCACCACGTGATCTTATAATACACATAATTTTACTTAGTAACTTGCTCACTCATTTATTTATTCATTCATTTTACATATACCCACACCACTGAAATGTAAACAGTGTGGGACAGGAAATTCAGACAGTGACCAGCATGATATTAATTGTTTCCAAAATGTCAAAAAATTAAGTACAGGGGATTTAGATAACAGTCACATCATATACAGCCCTGATATGGAGCCTGGATATGATTCTTGAATGTAATGAAAATTTTGAGAGGTTTCAGACATGGTTTGATTTATAATTTTTGAAGCTCATCTCACGTCATTTGAGAAATGACTATCTGGAAGAAAAACAGTGGAAATATCAAAGATTGGGAAAGTTAAAGAGTTTCACTAAATAGAATCATAAAAAATTTAAACTTTCTATATTATTAATATATCATAAGGTAAGATAAAAGGTAAGAAGCCATTATGTGTAAACTACTGGAATGTGTCTTAAATAAAAGAAGTTAATTTTATAAATATTTTAAAGTATCATTAATTATACTAATTACTTATATAACAATGGAAAATGATTGGGACAAACAATAAAGGCCATTCAAACATTTTTAATTTTTTAATGAATATGTACAAATAATGTTAACCTTACTACTAATTAAAATACATATTAAGGTAGAAAATTGCTGCTATTCTTAACTTAATCAATGTTAGTAAAACAAAAATTTAATCAAATTATATAATTTGTTGACAAAGGAAATGTAAAATTAAAAATTCCTTGTTTGCACTATGGATATGTTAGTGCAAACTTTTTGGAAAAATCATTAGTAATAAAGAAAGTAATAATCAAAATCAATTATAAATTTTTAAATTGCATAATTTTGAACTTCCAGATAATATGCTTTATCTACTCATAGGAAACCTTTCTAAGGAAAAATATCCAGAAGAATGAAAATTACATGTGCAAGAGGACATTTATCATAACATCTAGTGGGAAAAATGGAAAATTAATGTATGGTTATATTATATTAAAATTAAAATAGATATTTTATAAATATAGTATGGTAAATTATAGAAAGGGATTGCATTTATCATGGAAGGATAAACATTTATTTATTTTTAAAAAATATTTTATTTATTTATTCATGAGAGACACACACAGAGGCAGAGACACAGGCAGAGGGAGAAGCAGGCTCTCTGCGGGGAGCCTGATGTAAGACTCGATCCCAGGACTCCGGGATCACACCCTGAGTGAAAGGCAGATGCTCAACCACTGAGCCACCCAGGTGTCCCAGGATAAACATTTAAATAATGCTTTAAAGATGACTATATATGTATATGAGGATAATATTCTGCTCCAACCTTTATTCATTCACAAATAATATATTTTGGGTGTCTTTTTTTTTTTTTTTAAAGATTTTATTTATTTATTCATGATAGTCACAGAGAGAGAGAGAGAGAGAGAGAGAGGCAGAGACACAGGCAGAGGGAGAAGCAGGCTCCATGCACCGGGAGCCCGACGTGGGATTCGATCCCGGGTCTCCAGGATAGTGCCCTGGGCCAAAGGCAGGCGCCAAACTGCTGCGCCACCCAGGGATCCCTATTTTGGGTGTCTTAAAGAGACTAATTTATAAGTTTATATCTATACTTTCTTTTTTAATTCAAGTATGATTAACTTACAATGTTATCTTAGGTTTAGGTGTACAATTTACTATTTTTTGATACTTTGCTCTTCAGTTTATTCTACTCTTCTGTAGGTAAGAAGGTTCCTCTTTTTTAACAGACTTTATTTTTCAAACAGTTATTGTTTTGCAGTAAAATTGAGAGGAAGGTACAGAGATTTCCCATATGCCCGGTGCACCCACACGCACAGTCTTACCATTATTAATATTCCCCACCAGAGTGGGCTGTATTTCCCTGCACAGGTTTTTGTGTAAAATATATTTTCAAGTCTTTTGGGAAAGTACCAAGAAGCACAAGTGTAGTGGTATCTCATTATTGTTATAATTTGCTTTTCCCTAAAGACATATGCTGTGTAGTGTCTTTTCATATGCTTATTTGCCATCTGTATGTCTTCTTTGGTGAGATGTCTGTTAATGTCTTTGGCCCATTTTTAAATCAGGTTGTTTGACTTTTTATTGTTGAGTTTAAGGGTTCTTTTTATGTTTTGAATAGCAATCCTTTATCGGATATTTCTTCCACAAATTTTCTTGCAATCTGTGGCTATTTTTATTTAATGTATAAGCACTCACTGGTACATGTTGAAAATAAAGTGGAATATGTCGTGATTAGCACATTAAACACAGCAAACACAACATGATAGTTACAATATGCTCTAAGAGAAGTAAAAAAATATTTACCTTTAATTTTGAATAATGGGCTGAGCTTTGTTTTGATCCATGAAAGTTATTCTATAGGTGGTTGGGATTTGAGATAACGTAGAGATAAAAATTATGGGCTACAGGTTGCATATGTATATATATGTGTGTGTGTATACATATACCTGTATACATATATGTATGTATGTGTATATACACATTTTGTCTCTAAATAATTTTACTGCTAATAAAATGATATGACTATAACATTCTGATTTATATTCTAAATATAAGTTGATATAAAAAGATACAGTAGACAGAGACCTGTAAAGAAAGGTCAAATATTATGGGAAAATGTATTAAATTTTAAAAAATCCATTTGGTTTTATGTTTGCAACTTTGGTTAGCATAGTGAAGAAAACATCAGTATCAGTTATCTATCTTTTAAGTATCATGGTGGTTAAGAATTTTATTAACTTTCTTATTTAAGATAATTGTCTTAATGCTCTTGTGAAGAACAAGATGTCATTTCTAATGATATTTTTGTGACAGCAGTATTCTATAGGCAGAAACTAAAATTTTGATAAAAGCTGTTGAGGAGTTTCAGAACTATTGTTTTAATCTCTCTGATTTTAATAAGAATTCATTTGGACTCACAGCATGAAATGACAGAAAATGCATATTAATCTTTTTTTGGAAATAATATGGCAAATAGAACAAATGAATACTCCATTAAAGTAAATGTTATCTTCCCATCCAAATGTGACCTCATTCCCTTCCCACCTGATTCACTCTTCCTAATCACCCTGAACAGCTACTTAAGTAAAAGTTCTGTTTATTATATCTTCTCTGTATCTCATAAATCAATTTTTTTCTTTTGATATCATTGTGTTGCTAGCAATCCTCATCTTTCCTGAAAAAAAAAAAAAAGGGAGGAAGAAATAATAAAATAACTTACCCTAATCTAGCCTACTTCAGACACCCTATGAGGTGAATTTTCTTTTCTTAGGATAATACAACATAGACTTCCCACTGATGTAAAAATGCTTTAAAAAATGCTTTTAAGCAGACATTATCAGGAGTTTCCGAAAACAATTATTTACAATGATTTATGCGTTTCAAAAATGGTATCTGAAATTTAAATTTAACATGAAAACATGTTGTAATACTACTCTTGATAAATTTCCAAAAAAGTTACCCATGTTTCTACATAAGAGTGTTTTGGAGAATTGTTTAATATTAAGTATATCAGGTGATTTACTCAATTATTTTATAAATAAATTGCAAAGGATATTAAGAGGGTATTATCTCTAACAAATATCCATACCTGAGAGCTTTCCTTAAGGTTTACAAAATTTGTTTATGGGCAAACACATTACCAAATAAATTTATGCAATCATTTAAGTACACGAAACCCCTAAACATTCTCCCATGCATTCTGGATTTATAAAATAAAAATTCAGTTATTATATATAATGGAAATTTGATGGGGATAGGGAGCAATAATACTTGATAAATATTACTTCACGATCTGGTAAAATAAGGTTATTACTCAAATGGAGAAGCTGGTGAAATAATCCTAATCCTCTAAAAGTAACCAGATCTCTAGAAGACTGTCAAGCTGGGGAAGGACAAGTTGTGCTAATTTTTAACCAGTTTACAGTATTTAAAAATGTTGACATTATTTAAATTCACTCTACTTGATGTATGAAAAGCAAAAGACACACATGTTCATTTGTCTTAAGAATTTTCAATGTAGTAAATTAATTCAAAGCAGTTTTTTAATGATTATAGACTAGACATATGAGATTGAACTTTAATTTGTCTTTTACCTATCACGGTTTTATGTAAATTGGAAAAATGTATTTAAAATGTATACTGTTGTTTTTCCGGTTTTTCCTTTTATTTTTATACCAAGAATTGCATTGCAGCAATTTCCCCCATATAATGTTCCAAATCTCAGGTTGTGGAGTTCACTTTTCTCATTTAAAGGTGTGAATATTACTGCTATAAATGGCTTAGCCATCTGTAGATCATAACACAGCTGTCTGAGTTCTACCTATGGTGGTAAGTAGCTGTCTTTCTGAATCAGCTCTTATTACTAAGTGTGGTGACCTCAACTTTGTATTGATTTGGCCACCATTAAGTGAAGAAGACTTCCATTATCTGCTGTCTCGCCCATTACTATGAGTTTTCAAAATAGTTTCTACAATATCGTTAGCGAATAATCTCATTTCCTGAAGAATCATTTAACTTGACAGACAGAATTTCAGAACTCAATAGTTCAAGAGACGGATTCTTAGTTTGCAAATACATTTAAAGAAGTTGACGCATTTATCTAGGTTGACTGCCTCTTTTAGCAGAATAATTAGTGTATTAACTATATTAAGATGGGTTTTGTGAAAAATATTTAACAAATAACTATCACGATGTATTTTGCTTAATAAGAAAACAGTAACAAAAAGACTTGTTTTTAAGAAATTCTGTTTGAATAGGAATTAAAGGATTTAAAAGAGTCCCCACTGCTCCCAGACCATGAAAAAGAGCCTGCTAAAACCATGATAACCTGTTAAATATTGAGAATTGCAACACAGCGTTTTACATTGTCAGTCTGAGTGGCTTATTTTGGACTTTTATTATGCTCTCTAACATTTTGCCAATTTGTCATTTTGAAGAAGGACAGGTTCTAGTTCTAAGAACTAATATTTTTCTCCTCCGATTGCAATTGATTATATAGATGACTTTGGTCTCAGTTTGTTTTTCCAGAAAATAGGTGATTTAACTAAATCATTTCTGTAGCTCTTTAGTCTTCTAAGTGTGTATAAGTTTTGATGCTTTCTATTTACTTGGCAAATAAATTCCAATCAATGAATAAAATATTATGATCCTAAAATATAATAGAGTATTAGTTGAATGATACCTCATGCTTAACCATGAGGTATCATTATTGAAGAAAGTAAAATGATGGCTCTGGTGGAAAGAAAATAATCCTGGACATTAAATATGAAATTGAATTACTTGTTTGCTTCTTATTAGCCACAAGAGCTTAGATAAGTTTATTAAGACTTTGGAGATTCAGATTTTCTATATGTAAAATGTGGACAATGTGACATAAATTGTGTTGGCTACCACTATAAAAAAACAATATTAGTCTTCTTACATTATACTTGCCTGCTAATTAGTGTAATGTATTTTCCTGTGCAGGATAATAGATCCTACCAATGATTTTAATGTGACCTAAGTCCATGCCTTCCAGATATATTGCTACCAATGGTAGTTTCTAAGGGTGCTCAGTTTCTCTTAAGATTTATCTCTATGGTTCTTAGCCTCTTAGGACCCAAGTGATTTACTTTTGCCCTCATGGCCAGGAATACCTTGGAATTAGGCAAGGAATTGCCTTATTAGGAATAAGGCAGTCCTTTCTAGCTCTGTAGGTGCAGCCATGCACAGACCTTTTGCCAAATAGCTTCAAGTTCTCCAGATAAATATTCTAGAAGCATATCTTCGCTACACCCTATTTTGTCACATGTTGCTTCTTTTTTTAATATGTATTTATTTATTCATGAAACACACAGAGAAGGAGGCAGAGACACAGGCAGAGGGAGAAGCAGGCTCTCCACAGGTAGCCAGATGGGGGACTCAATCCCTGGACCCCGGGATCACACCCTGAGCTGAAGGCAGACGCCTAACTGCTGAGCCACTCAGGTGTCTCACACGTTTCTTTTCCAGAGTTTATTTCTGCTTACTCTGAGGCAAAACATAGTGCTGATACTCCCTGTGATCAGGTTTAAGCCTGAAACACTCAGATTTTTTCTTTCTTGTCTGTCATCTGCTATAAACTGTGTCCCCATAGGCAATTTCCCAACTCAGGTGTTCAGAGGATTTGAAAACATCTCCAGAAGTCTTTCCGTTTCCTAAACAAAACTCATATGTGATGGGAAAATCAGAGTCCAGCCAGATCAGATCTGGGCATCCCATAGGTCTTTCATGCAAATATTCAGACTAATCTCTAATAATTGCATGTATATTTAAGGTTATTGCACAGATTACATTTAATATACCTGTGCTCACCATCTGCTATGCCTCTTGGGGAATTGACACTAAACAGTTGGGAATTCTTTTTTATAAGCAATAATGTTTTACAGCTCATAAAGTATGAATGAAATAAACCCTTTTAATTTTAATTACGTATGAGAAATTTATATGATACTAGTTCTGAGAAAGTTATGTGTCCCTTGTTTAGGGGTGACAAATTATGTAGGTGAGGAATATACACGGATGTGCACACCGCAAATCTACCACCTTTCAGTAAATTATTTTATTGTTGCTGACTTCGGTAAGAACAAAAATTATTTAAAATATATGCAGCATCAATTCAGGCAGAAGAAAGACAAGAATTCCATCTTCCAAAGCAGATGTCAAAAACATTTAAACAGCTGTCAGACCAGTTCAAACTGTCATCAGAAGTGACCTTAAACCAAGTTTAGTTTTTAAATGTTATTTTTAAAAAAATGAAAAAACAACACAGTGCTGTTATGCAGCTGTCTGAAATATTAAATGAAAGAATGAACATCTGTTCATCTGCTCTTCAAACTTTAATGGTTTGGAGAGAGATTCTGTTGTCTCAGATCTTTAAGAACATCTGAGGCCCATACAGCTTCAACACCTGTGAAAGATCCTTTCTGAAATCATACATTCTTACTTCAAAGTCTTCAACTACTATTCTTTGCCAAACATATGCCAACAAACAACAGAACAAATTATTAATAATATTTATGATATTTAAGACCTTCTTGCAGCGTATATTTTAGTGTGAGAATAAAATCCTTTGGACTTTTATTCACAAAAAAATATACATTTTCTTTTTAATGTAGAATACTCCTTAAAAGAGCAATTTGGTAGCAAAAGATTAAGATATCAGTTTTAGTTTCTGAACACTAGATATTTAAAACTATGTGTTTTCAAAAAATAAAAATAACAAAAATTAAATACAAGTTGTTTTCAGAATTAGTTGTACATACGGTGCCATGGTTTTAAAATGCAATCGTCTTCAATATGATTATTTCATTCAGCATTTATAAGAATTTATAAGAATTCCTTTGGAATTGGAAAAAAATCCTTTACAAAGAAGTGTTAAGTTTATGTTGGACTATTATCTGATAAAAGTTACCTTGCTAATATAAATAAAATGCTTGTGGACCTATATTTGCCTAGAAATGTAAACATGTATTTCCTGTCAAACATGTATTTCCTGCCCTTTTCAAACATATGCATGTCTTTGGTCAGCATACATAGACATATATCTCTGTGTCTTTTTCTGTATCCTAGCTGGAGATACAATACTCCAAATTTAAAATCTAAAATCTACAATAACCTCTGATCAAAGAGATGCCATTAGACCTACTTGTTATTTTATGGAGATATTTCTATTTCCAGGTGCTTTTTCTAACCTAAAATTATCTTCAGTTTTCCCATTGATCTTTTGCATCTTTGATGAGAAATCATATAAGGGACTATTTAAAGTCAGAATTGCTTTAAGCTAAATTGGAATTTAGGCACTTGTACACCATTACACGTGACAGTTCTGAAAAGAAAATGTTAAGTATTTCTCTTGAAGCGTAAAAATAAGATTTTGAATGTCTACCAGTTGAAAAATACTAGGGAAAACATGGAAGACTTTATAGGGAAATAGTACCTTTACTCTAATGTCTGGATACATGAGGGATATCTCTTTACACTAATATGAGACTGTAAAATTAGATTTCTCCATGCTCTTGGAGATGCAATTCTATGGCTTTTAACTCTGGCTTTACATGAAAAATAGCAGGAAACATTTCTAAAATCCAAGTACCCAGGCTATGCTTCAGACCAATTAAATTAGAATCTCTAGTTAGACACATAGCTCCAGAGGTTCTTAAAGCTTCAGATATAGTTATGATATGCATCCAAATTTAGAAACATCTGTAAAAAATATTAATAATCATGTCTCAAGTATAACCAAATAATCATGTGTTTTGTATAAATATATGTCTATTATAGAACCTGCAAAAAAGTATGTTTTTAAATCATTAATATCTACTTAGTATTATTTTCTTGAGATGTAATTAATCTTGGCTGATAGGTTATTTTATAATTATACTTGTATAATATTTAATAAAGTTTAGAATCTAAACTGTAGTAAAGTTTCCTCATAAAAGTATTTTACACAGGGATGCCTGGATGGCTCAGCAGTTGAGTGTCTGCCTTTTGCCCAGGGCATGATCCTGGAGTCCTGAGATGGAGTCCCACATCAGGCTCCCTGCATGCACCCTGCTTCTCTCTCTATGTCTCTGCCTCTCTCTCTGTATCTCTCATGAATAAATAAATAAAATCCTAAAAAAAATTATTTATCACAAAACATCACTAGTGAGTTCTAAAATTAAATCTAAGAATTAGAGAACTGAAAAGCTGTGAAAACCAATGGAGTCACCCTTAATACCAAGAGCTTTTAAATTCACATTTGTATTAATTTCACATTTTATGGTATTGACACAGGTATGTTTTAATGGCAACAAGTAACTATTATTTTTTTATTATTATTTTTCTAGAGAAAGAGAGTGGGGAAGAAGAGGGGCAGAGAGAAGTCCCACTGGAGCTCTATCTCATGACCTTGAAATCATGAACTGAGGCGAAATCAAGAGTCCCTCACTTAACTGAGTGAGGTATCCAGGCACTCCAACAAGTAACTCTTTTAAATACATTATTATATTATATATTTGTGTTATATAATTTTTGAATGCTAGTTACTAAATAACTTATACATTAAAATTCATTTTAGTAAAAAATACATAGATTTAGATATGTATATGAGAAATACACAGAAATATTTTGAATATATAATTATATAAAATCTTAATAGTATGCATAGAGAGGTCAGAGAAAGTTTATTCTTTATTATATTCCTTACATTTTGTTACAAGGACACAGGTAGATTATCAAAGATGTTGAGAAATTTAAATTACTTAAAAGAATATAAATTTCTTTGAATAAAGTGCTGCAGTATTTTTTACATACTTTCTTTTGGGTTTTGGAAAAGATCATGGTTATACATCTCTGACTTGTCATTTGAGCCACTACATCTTATACTAAATTATTGTAATGTTCTGCTGTTTTTTTTTTTCATAGAAGATTATCTCTCTGAAATTCCTTGATATTTTCCTAGTCGTATTTTAAGCTATTTTAAAAAGCGAATATAAAAAACTTCATTTTATTCTTAGGTTAATAAGGAGAAAGTTATATTTTCTTAATGAACTTACAGATATTTAGAAGACTCTGGTAATACTAAAGTATACTTTAAATACTAAAGTATATAGTAATTTTCAATATATATATATATATATATATATATATATATATAGGCATTTAGTAACATAATCTTACCTTCTCAGAGACAACCAAACAAGAAATCAAGCAAAATTAAAACAAAACATATTCACCTAAAGGTGGTATATTTCTATTAAAAAAAATCTTGCTTGTTTTTTATTTATTTACCAAGGTAGAGTAGATATGGTCTCTTGAAATATATATTTGCAATTAAAATGTTTAACCATTCTAAAATAGAACAGATAAATATTTACGAATGCTAGGTAATATTTTCATAGATGATATCTACAAGTTTATTATGTTTACTATATGAGTAATGAGTCACAAATTATTGAATAATAATTATTGTCCTTCTTACACAGTTTTATTAGCCCTTACACATTTTTTAAAAATTTATTTATTTATTCATGAGAGACACAGAGAGAGGCAGAAACATAGGCAGAAGGAGAAGCAGGTAACCTGCAAGGTGCCTGATGTGAGACTTGATCCCAGGAACCCAGAATCATGACCCGAGCCAAAGGTAGACACAAATCACTGAGCCACCCAGGTGCCCCTAACCCTTAGAGATTAAACAAAATTTATAAATTGAAGAAGTCTATGACAGTTAAAAAAATATTTTAAAAGAGGTTTGCGTTTTTGTCTTTCATAATCAAAATTTTCATAGTTAAAAAATAAAGCAGAAACAAATTGTGTGATCCTTTATGAAGAGATACACAACTAGAAGTTCTACCAGAAAACACAGTGACCATTGTTCTGAATTTGAGCTCCTCCTAAATTCAAAGTATTTGGATTAATATTTTTACATGTTTCTCAGCAAAGGGAAACAATCCATCAACTAGTAGTCTGAAAAGCTGCTTAATTTTACATAGAACTTGAAAATACATTTTTATGATTCCTTAATTGTATTGCTTTACTTTTTAGTTGTAGTATTTAAATTCGCTGCCATACAAGGAGACAGAAAACAGAGAAAATGAATTTTGTATGCTTACAAACCATGATTCCAATTTTTAAAAGCCTCTTGAGTATTTGTTCCATAATTTAAAAAAAAAAATATTTTTCTTTTTTTTTACAACTCAATCCCTCTCAAATTTGGCTCAGTTAAAGTAAAGAGTAAAGATTAATATCATCAAAGATTAAGATGCTGCATCTTCCATCTCAATTATACTATTATTTAGTCTGTTTAATCGTAGCGTTATTAATAGAGAAGGGAAGATCAGTAAGATACTGGCTGAAATACCTAAGGCTTTCACAGTTAAAGTTTTTTGAATCTGGCAACTTAAAAGATACTACTATCCTGTGTTTGGAGTAACAGAGGTAACCTCTTCCTCTTTGTGCAATAAAATTTGAAATACCACATTGCCTTTTTGCTTTATTCTTTTAATGGAATATAGATTAGGGGTGTTTATATTTAACATTTGCCTATAAGGAAATTTCACAATATCCTAATAATAAGACAATATGTATACACACAGACTAACATGTATACATGTACATATGTAAATGTCTCTATTTACATATAAGTTTAGCCAAACATTATGAATAAATAAATACATAGATAAATAAATAAATATTATCTATCCCTCTTCACAATTATAAATTTATGTGTATGTATGTGTGCATATGCACACACACCCTCACATGCATAAGTATATGTACTTGATTTCATCTTTTTCTTTTTGTTCTGCACAATTTGTTGGCTTCCAGACTAACGTTTTTGAATAAGGCTATATGATTATAGTCATCTATTTAAAACCAAATACAGGGCAGCCTGGGTGGCTCAGTGGTTTAGTATACCATCAGCCCAGGACCTGATCCTGGGGACCCGGGATCAAGTCCCATGTTGGACTCCCAGCATGGAGCCTGCTTCTCCCTTTGCCTGTGTCTCTGCCTCTCTCTCTCTCTCTCTCTCTCTGTCTGTTATAAAAAAATAAAATCTTAAAAAAAAATAAAACCAAATACATTGAGAAAGTAAACTTTTTTTTCTTAGCTATAACAACACAAGCATATCATAAAGTGGTTTCTAATGTGAAAACTCTCCCTTAATTTCTATTATGACACATACATTTGACCTAAATCTTGGATTAAACTAGTTTTTCTTTCATATTTTTTTCTTGTTAAGTTAGTTTGCCAAAATATGTAGGTAAAAAATCCGACAGCTCATTAGCAGATGATCTAAAGTCTGTGCATAAAGCACAGTATGGATTCATTCTTGGCACCTGTGATTAAGTGCCATTTGGAACACATTTCCACAAGTAGACCTTGGAAGGAATTATTTCATGTAAATTGAATATATGGACTATTTAAAGAAAATTGTGGATTGGGATCATAGAATGGGGTATACAAATATTTGATAATTGCTCACTATATATTTGCAAATACCGTTTTATTGAAACCAATAGTATTTGGCTCTCTGCATTGTTGTCAGTTTATTCCTGGCACTTCATAGCTGTTGGCAGAGTTGGAGGTTTGAATGGAAAAACAATTTAGAAAAACTGTCACATCAAATTGGAGAGAATTATCTAAACATAATCTAGTTAGAGAAAAAAGTTGCAACAATTAAAAAAAGATATAGCAGCATAGCTCTCATGTAAGAGGAAAATGGGTTGCTTTCCATGGACTTTTATGATAGGGCAAGCTTTGCTTCAGTGACAATGGGGCTTATATATGGAAGTAGCATTTCATCCCAGTAATTAAAGAGAGTGAAAATGGAGAACTGGGAGACTAAGTTGCGCAGAAATAAAGATATACTAAACACATAAATATTAGGCACACTTTGAGATGTTAAATTGATGATAAATCATTAAAGGAAATATATCTAATCCAAGAAACTTGAAACTCTTAATCACCGTACTGTTTATTATAATATATTACTGTTTTCTCAAGATTTAGTCTTAAGATTTAACTTTATATAATATGAAAAAGTGGTTTAAAATGATGGCTATATCAAAAAAATACAATACCTGAATTTTTAATTTTTATTGAAAATACCAGAATCCCCTTCCGTTTAATTCCCATGAAATCTGACTATTTGAAAGCAGTTAAATGTGCGATTGAGAGCTGTTGTTGCTACTTAAAAACTGCACAATTATAGGATTTCCACAGGTGATTTCCAAATTATCCAATTATCTTCTGAACACTGACTGTTAGGCAATGTTCCAACGTGTACTGGAGGCAGCATGCTTTCATCACATTCAAGCCTCCTAAATGGTATTTTACATATATATATAGAATTAAACAGTCCATTAAACTAAGGAGGAAGAGCCAACATCTTTTTGCAGGACAAAAAAGAGAGAAATCTCATAAAACATTTTTCTAAGGCTCTACCAATAATACATATTTGTTTCAAGAATTAGATTTTTTTTTGCTCTGTTTACTTTTTCCTTCAGTATAAATAAGAATTGAGTGATTCCCTTTCCCTGCTTCTTCTGAGGATTGAACCATTGTTGTTTTTCTAATATAACCATCTTACTTGAGAGTACACACATAACTTGAGTCATATACAAGGGATTTAAGTGTATTTTGATGAAACAAAACTAGGAAGATATTTGGTATTTGGTTGAGAGAATGTAACTTCTACAAAGGAAATTTCACATTGCTTATTTAAAGTAAAAGTCATCACATATGTATTGGAAAGGGAAAACATGATTCAAGCTATTTTGTATGGAAATTCTTTTGCATCTGGGCGTTAGGTTCACAGAAAGTTTGAGAACTGTAAAAACAATGAAATGGCACAACAGTAGCTTGGCATTCATGTTATATTTTACTAGAAATTATAAGAATTAAGAAGAAGCAATAATGTTGAATAACACTGAGAAGGCAGATTGCAGAGAAGCAGGGGAATAAAAACCACTGAATTATTTAAAAAATTCCAATCTTGGGGCAGCCTCGGTGGCTCAGCGGTTTAGTGCCGCCCTCAGCCCAGGGCGGGATCCTGGGGACCCGGGTTCGAGTCCCATACCGGCTCCCTGCATGGAGCCTGCTTCTCCCTCTGCCTGTGTCACTGCCCCTCTCTCTGTGTCTCTCATGAATAAATAAATAGAATCTTTAAAAAGAATTCCAATCTTGGATAATTAGGACAATGTAAATGCCATTAAACAATAAACTTATGAGTAGAAAACGATTTCAGAAAAGAAAAGAGGAGTTCAATTTTGGATGTGAATTGGAGACCTTCAAGTGAAGACTTCCATCAGACTTCTGTAACATGATCACTTTGAGAATGAGTCATAGATGTAATTATAAACGCGGGATTCATGCACACATTGGTAGATTTAAGGCCCTGAGAGTGGGTAACGTAATCAAGGGGGGAAATACAAAGTATCAAAGACAATATTAGGAAAATAATGCCTTTAGGAAAATAAGCCAACTTTAAAATATAGGAAAAATATAGATAAAGGTGTTTTGAATTCATAAATCCATATATTTTCCTGAGAATTTTACAGATTCATGAAACTTCAAAACATATATATTTCATGTTTGTTTTTAATTGCAACTTTCCCAAGTTAATATATTTTGGTAAAGTCAGTTTACAAGAACAGTACCGTCTTTTTACTAGGTTTAATATTAAGGCAATTATAGAAAACTACTAAATAGGACTTAGCACAATTTTTCCCAAACAAGGAAATATTTTCATTACAAGTTCTTCTGCTATGGCATAAATGTTACAAGATATAGTGATGTGTTATTCAAAAATAATTAGTGTCTATGGAGTAATAATATATAACAAATGCTCCTATTTCTCAAATTAATTGACTTATAAGAAATAAAACCATGGTTAAGAATTTATTCAAAAGTTTAATTGATATTAAATGCAAAACAAGTAATCATAATTTTTACTCACTAGAATCATAATCGTATTATCATAAGATTGAATTTGCCTCTAAATATAATTTTTGTCAAGATTATTATTATATTACTATTTGCATATTAATACAATATATGCAATATTAATATAGCTATTAATATAAAATTCTCCTATTCGTTAGGGATTATAACTTTAAGAAATTATTGAATTTCTATTTTAGTAATAAAAAATCAGGAATAAGTTTAACCAAGAATTCAAAAGAATTGTCTTTGAAATTCCTAAGACATTGATAAAAAAAATTAAAGGTTATAGAAATAAATGGCACAATACGCCATGTTCATAGATTAGAAGAATTAATATTATTAAAATGTCCATAATACCCAATAAATCACAGATCGAATGCAGTCAAAATGCCAACAGGATTTTTATTGAACTAGAAAAATAATCCTAAAATTTGTATGAAATCACAAAAGACCTCAAGTAGCCAAACCAATCTTGAGAAAGAAAAGCAAGTTGGAGGTATCACTCTGCTTGACTTCAAAGTATCCTGCAAAGCTATATTAAACAAAGTGCCAGTTTGCTAGCACTATACTGACACAAACCTACAAATTAATAGAATAAAGTAGAGATTTCAGAGATAAATGCACACATACAGGGCGAATTCATGTATAACAAAGGAGGCAAGAATATACAATGTGGAAAAGAACGGTGTTAATAAGAACTGTTGACAGCAAAAAATATGAAACTGGACCACTATCTTACACCATATACAAAAATAAATTCGAAATAGGTTAAAGGCTTGAGTGTAAATCTTGCAACCAGAAAACCCCTAAAAGAAAGCATTGGCAGTATACTATGCTTACATCAATCAATCAATGTACTTGCATTACATCAAAAATTAGTAATATTTTTTTGGATCTGTCTCCTCAGGCAAGGGGAACAACAGTTAAAATAAATAAGATTACGTAAAAGTAAAGAGCTTTTATACATCCAAAAAACTAAAGGGCAACCTACTGAATGGAAGAAAACATTTGCAAATCATACATCTGATAGGGGGTTAATATCCAAAATATAGAAAGAATTTACACAACTTAAAACAAATATACAACCCAATTTTTAAAAATGGAGCAAAAACTTGAATAGACATTTTTCCAAAGAAGACATACAGATGGCCATATGGAAAAATGCTCAAAATCACTAATCATCAGGGAAACATAAATGAAAACCACAATGAAATATCACTTTACATCTGTCAGAATGTCTTTTATAAAAAAAATGCAAAAATAACAAGTGTTGGTGAGAATGAGGGAAAGTAACTTTTATAACACTGTTAGTGGAGGTGTAAGTAAGTGCAGCCACTATGAAAAATAGTATGGAGTTACCTCAAAAAACTTAAAATGGAACTACCATACATTCTAGCAATTCCACTACTGGGTATTTTTCCAAAGAAAATGAAAACACCAATTTGAAATGATATATTTATCCTTATGTTTATTGCAAGATTATTTACAATGGCCAAGGTATGGAAGCGACCCATCAATAGATGAATTATGCATTAATAGATGAATGGACAAAGAAAAAGACATATATACATACATACAATGGAATACTCTTCAGCGAATAAGAAAGGGTGAGATCTTGCCATTTATGACAACAGAGATGGACCTAGAGGGTATTATGTAAGTGAAATAAGTGAGAATGACAAATACCATATGAATTTACCTACATGTGTAATCTAAAATGCAAAACAAATTAATAAACAAAGAGAGACTCCTAGATATAGGAATCTGTTGGTTTTTAGGGAGGTAGAGTTTGGGGGAGGGGCAAAATAGGTGAAGGGGATTAAAAGGAACAAACTCTAGGTTATAAATAAATCATGGGGATGTAACATATAGTATGGGGAATATAGTCAATGATATTGTAATAAATTTGTGTGGTGATGGATGGGAACTAGAGTTACTCTGTGGATTATTTAATAATCTACACAAAATTTTTTTTACACAAATTTCAAGTCACTATGATGTGCTCCTATAATAGGATAATGTATGCCAATTATACTTCAATAAAAAATATTAGTCATCCTCAAGTATTTGGGGAAAAAACCCTGAAACTCATTGGTATCTGGTTTGCTTTTAAACTATAAGGCTTACAAAGCCTTTATTGAGCTCTGTGGCTGGAAATGCCATTTCACATTTAGTAGCCATGATGGAAGTCCTGTATGACATTTATTCCACCATGGACACCCTGGAGCCATATTTATTCTACTGTCAAAAAATATTTACTTTTATATGAGCTTGTCATTCTACTGTATTAAATGTATTAAAATGGCTTAGAAATTATCAATTCTTTAGTAAATATAATGGCCCTTGATAACTTGTAACTATTTTGTTAATAAAATGTTTTTAAGCCAAATATTGATTCTAAAATATTGTGAAACAAGAAAAGTGAAAGAAGGGAAGTCTAAATTTGAAGGTAGCAGATTTCTTGCTCATTGACAAGACAATTCATCCTGACACTAGTCAGGTTCACAACCTAGGTTACATAGTTGATGTGACTGTCTCTTTGACAGGGTTAGAATTAGCCCCATCACATAGAATATTTCTTTTATAATCTGTATGTTCAGGAAGAAAAACTCTTTGTCATGGAAATACTGACTTGAAAGAATGACCCTGAGAATATAGAAGGGGAACAGGCCTAGCAGTGTGCTCTTTACATAGGTGTAGTCTATTTTTCAGCAAAGAAGTAATTAGGGGAAAATATACAGCAATGAGAAAAGGGAGAGCAGCCTAACAAACCAGATGGGCCAAATGAGCCTGTTAATGAAAAAATTTGCCCAATATTGCCTTGTACTCCCTTTTATCCTGACTTGCCTCAGAACCACTCATATGCCTACCTGATGTTTTAAACTTTGCTATTTTTTTCCAGTTTTATTGAGAAATAATGGACATACATCACTGTATAAGCTTAAGGCAGGTAGCATGATAGTTTGATTTGCATATACTGTGAAGTAGGTTTAGCTAATGTCCATTACTTTATATAGATAAAATAGAAAGGCAGGAAAGAAGAAAAGAAAAAAGAAAAAAAATCAATGTGATGAGAACTCTTAGGATTTATTCTCCTTCTCACACGGCATGCAACAATGTTAACATTAGTCATCATGTAGTACATGACACCCCAGTATTAATTATTTTAGAATTGGAAATTTTTACCTTTTGGCCACATTCCTCCAGTTGCCGCTGTACCATCCTATGCTACCCTGTAATCAAATATCTGATCTCTTTCCTTAATTTTTCTTTTACTCTTTTTAAAAAAATTCTACATATGAGATCATATAATATATATCTTACTCTGACTTATTTTACTTATCTCTCAAAGTCCATCCATGTTGCCACAGATGGTAGAAATCCTTTTTATTAATATATATATATATATATATATATATATATATATATATATATATATATATATGGCTGGATAATAGTCCATTGTATATGTACAACACAACCACAATTGTGGTTTTAACTTGAATCTCTAATGACTCATGATGTCGAACATTTTTTCACGTACCTTTTGACCTTTCATATATCTCTTTTGGTGAAATTCTTATTCAGGCCTCTTCCATTTTGTAATTGGGTGTTTTATATGCTATTGAATTATGAGTTCTTTGTGTATTTTCTATGAATTCTTTATACATTTTGGATATTCATCCTTTATGAGATATATAGTTTGCAATTTTTTTCCCATTCCACTAGTTGTCTTTCCACTTTGCTTATGCTTTATATTGCTGTGCACTTTTTTCTTTTTTTAAACCTGATGAGGTCCTATGTGTTGTGTGTTGTTGTTGTTGTTTAATATTGTTGCTTGTGATTTAGGTATCATACCCAAAAAATCATTATCAAGGCCCTAGTCAAAGAGCCTTAGTCCTAAGATTTCTTCTAGGAGTTTCATAGTTTCAGGTCTTGCATTTATGTTTTTAATCAATTTTTAGTTAATTTTTATGAGTGGTATAAGATTGTAGTTTAGTTTCATTCTTGAAAATATCTAATTGCCCCAAGGTCATTTATTGAAGAGACTGTCTTTGCTCCATCAATTACTCTTGGCTCCCTTGTCAAATATTAGTTGACCATATATACTTGGGTTTATTACTGGGATCTCAATTCTGTCCCATTGGCTTATTTGTTTTTATGCCAGTACCATATTGGTTTGATTACAATAGCTTTATAGTATAGCTTGTGATAAGGAAGTGTGATTCCTACTGACTTGCTCTTCTTTCTCTTTTGGGGGGTTATTTTGGGTGTTTTGTAGTTACATATAAACTTTAGGATTTTTTATACATCAGTAAAAAAATGTCATTGGAATCTTGAGAGAGATTGCATTGAATATATACGTGGTTTTTATAGTATCCACATGTTAACTATATTTATTCTTTGAATCCATGAGTATGAGAAACCTTTCCATTTATTTGTCTTCCTCTGTTTCTTTCATCAATGTCTTCTAGTTTTCAGAGTAAAAGTCTTTCACTTCCTTGTTTAAACTTATTCCTAATTATTTTATTATTTTGATGCTAATGTAAAGAGGATTAAGTTTTTTCAAAAACATTGTTAATCTGTAGAAATGCTGCTGATTTTTGTATGCTAATTTTGTGTGCTGCACTTTACTTAATTCATTGATTAGATCTAAAAGTTGTTTGGTTACATCTTTAGGATTTTCTATATAAAAAGCCATATTGACAGCAAGTAGAAATAATTTTACTTCTTCCTTACTAATTCTTTTTTTTCTCCTTACTAATTCTGATGCCCTTCCTTCCTTCCTTCCTTCCTTCCTTCCTTCCTTCCTTCCTTCCTTCCTTCCTTCCTTCCTTCTTTCCTTCCCTCTTTCCTTCCTTCCTTCCTTCCTTCCTTCCTTCCTTCCTTCCTTCCTTCCTTCCTTTCTTCCTTCTTTCCTTCCCTCTTTCCTTCCTTCCTTCCTTCCTTCCTTCCTTCCTTCCTTCCTTCCTTCCTTCCCCTGATTGCTCTAGAGAGAATTTTCAGTACTATGTTAAATAGGAATATTGAAAGTGGACACACTTATCTTGTTGCTGATCTTAGTGGAAAAGCTTTAAGGCTTTTACCATGGAATGTTATGTTAGCTCTGGGCTTTTCACATATGGCTTTTATTATTTTGCTGTACATTTCCTCTATAACCACTTTATTGAAAGTTTTTATCATAACTGGATGTTAAATTTTATCAAATGCCTTTTCTGCATCTTTTGAGATGACTGTATAACCTAGTAATACTAGTACTGGAATTAGTAATAGATTACTGGAGTTAAAGTTACTTTGACTATGTTCATAATTTAAAGATTTATTTTTGAGAGAGAGTGTGAGAGAGCACCTGTGCATATGTGCATAGGGGGAGGGGAAGAGACAGAAAATCTCAAGAAGACTTCCTTTTAGTTTTTTTTAATTTTTATTTATTTATGATAGTCACAGAGAGAGAGAGAGAGAGAGAGAGGCAGAGACACAGGCAGAGGGAGAAGCAGGCTCCATGCACCGGGAGCCCGACGTGGGATTCGACCCCGGGTCTCCAGGATCACGCCCTGGGCCAAAGGCAGGCGCTAAACCGCTGCACCACCCAGGGATCCCTCAAGAAGACTTCCTGTCTTCCCCAACTCAGGGCTTCATCCCATGACCCATGAAATCATGACCTGAACCAAAACCAAGAGTTAGACATGCAAATGACTGAGCCAACAGGGCGACTTCCACGTTAATTTTTATAAGTATTTATTTATTTATTTATTTATTTATTTATTTATTTATTTAAATTTATTTATTTAAATTTATTTATTTAAGTTTACTTATTTATTTATGATAGTCACACAGAGAGAGAGAGAGAGGCAGAGACATAGGCAGAGGGAGAAGCAGGCTCCATGCAGGGAGCCCGACGTGGAATTCGATCCCGAGTCTCCAGGATCGCGCCCTGGGCCAAAGGCAGGCGCTAAACTGCTGCACCACCCAGGGATCCCTATTTATTTATTTTTTAAACGGTTTTATTTATTTATTCATGTGAGACACAGAGAGGCAGAAACACAGACAGAGGGAGAAGCAGGTTTCCCATGGGAGTCTGATGCAGGACTCGCTCTCAGGACCTTGGGACCACACCCTGAGCCAAAGGCAGATACTCAACCACTGAGTTACCCCCGCTGTCTCAAGTTTTATAAACTTTTAAATTAGAGTTAGAGTTAGAAGTGCACCACCAGTACCTAATTACAGAATCTATTTCACTATTTGCCTGCCATTACCAGTGAGTTTCATGCTACTTTTGTTGTTGTTGTTATTTGTCTGATATTAATTAGTGCTATTTTAATTCCTCAAAGAACTCCTTTAGCATTTCTTGTAAGGCAGATCTAGTGGTAATGAACTCCCTTAGCTTTTTTTTGTTCAGAAATGTCTTTATCCCTCCTTCATTACTGAAGAATAGGTTCATTAGGTATAGTATTCTTAGTTGACTATTTTTTTCCTTTCAATATTTTTAATCTATTGTCCCATTCTCTCCTAGCCTGAAATGCTTCTGTTGAGAAATCTGCCAATAATTTTATGGGAGTTCTTTGTATGTGACTTCTCCATTTTCTCTTGCTACTTTTAAAATTCTTTTTCTTTGACTTTTTGAGAATTTAATTAGGATGTTTCTTGGTGTTGCCCCATTCTGGTTCAAACTATTTAGAGTTCTTTGAGCCTCATGGATATGGATATCCATTTCTCTTTTCTGGTTCGGGAAGTTTGCAGCTGTTATTGCTTTGTGTATACTTTCTGTCCCTCTTTCTATTCTCACTCAGAGAGTCCCATAAATGTGAATCTTATTTCTTTTCATTGTGTTCCATAAATCCTGTAGGCATTCATTTTTTATACTTTTTTTTTTCTTGTTGCACCTCTGACTGAATAATTTCTACTATCTTATTCTCCAGGTTACTAATTCTTTTTATGGTTGAGTCTGCTTTAGAAACTCTCTACTGAATTCTTCAGTTGTTATATTTTTCACCATTAGGATTTCTGATTTTTTACTGGTTTCCATTGTTTTGTCAATTTTGTTGTTCTCTTAATGCCTTGTTTTCCTAATTTCTTTTTACATCTTTCTTTCTTTCTTTCTTTCTTTCTTTCTTTCTTTCTTTCTTTTCTTTCTTTCTTTCTTCTTTCTTTCTATTTTAGAAAGGGAGAGAGTGGGGGATGGGCAGAGGGAGAGAGCGAAATCTTAAGCTGATTCCTTACTGAACATGGAGTTTGACATGGGGCTTAATTTCATCCTCCTGAGATCATGACTTGAGCCCAAATCAAGAGTTGGATGCTTAACTGACTGGTCACCCAGGAGCCCCTGTTTTCCTAATTTTGTGTAGTTATCTGCATATATGTTCTTATAGTTTACTAAAATTCTGTAAGAGGATAATTCTAAATTCTTTGACAGTTCAGAGTTTCGGGGTTTTATCAGTTTCTTTTCGTGGTGTTATATTTATCTGATTTTTTTATGATCCTTGATTTCTTACATTGATATCTGCACATTTGAGTAATCAAGTTCTCTTCCTTACTTACAGGTTTGTTTGGGCAGAGATAAATATTCAGTAGACAGTTCAGCTTAGGTTTCTAAGTGTATCTGATGATAATACTTTTAAGCAGGTAGGGCCTGCTATTTTGGGGTGAAATAACTGTCTGAGTTTTCAGATTAGGGATGGGGTATACTGCTGGCTGAGAACTATTGGATAAGACTACAGGCTTTTCTCTACTCAAGTGAGAGTATAGGAAGGGCTCCACTGTTCCCTTGATTCTCTGGTTAGTCTTACTGGGTGGTTGAAACTAGATACTCTATTCAGTTGTCAATGGGCTATAAATTAACTTCCTTGCACTGGCAAGGCAGTGGAACAGAACCCAGGACCTGTACAACTTGTTTTAGGATTTGAATCAAGCAAGTGTATATACGTGATTCCCTGGTCAGAAGAGGCCACCACTTTTACTTTGCAAATGAGGAAAGTCACAAACTGTGCTTTATAAGTGCCATTCTATATAGCCCCACTGTTGAATGGGCTTGTCAACTTCTTTGTGCTCGGGCTATGTTTCCTAGTTGGACTGCTTAAAGGTTGTATTAAGTGATGAGTAAGGGTATGAATTAGAGTCCCTGCCCCGACATAGGTGAAGAAGCAACTCTGAAATTGATGAAACTCCTTGTTTGCTGTCTTAAGTCATATCCAAGTTCTGTGGCCTAAGAAGGCAGATTTCGTCACTAGTGTTGACCAGGAAATTCCAGACTAATTGGTTTAAATTATTTTCCTAGAGAGGCTGAAATTGCAATTTGGTTAGGTATTATATCTTAACATAAATCACTATTTTTTGGTTTTATAGAGTCTTTTTTTTTTTAAAATTTACTTATATATTTATGAGAGACACAGAAAAAGAGGCAAAGACACAGGCAGAGGGAGAAGCGGGCTCCCTGAGGGGAGCCTGATGCAGGACTTAATCCCAGGACCCCGGGATCACACCTGAGCCAAAGGCAGATGCTCAACCACTAAGCCACCCAGGTGCCCCTGTGGAATCTTTTCAATATGGCCAAATTTGGTTCTAAGGCCAACAAAACCCATTTAAAGTTCCAAATAAGGCTAATCTGCACTCTTCTAAGTTCTTTCATCAAAGTTTGCCCTCATCTTTGTTCTGCAGTTAAGGAAAACTGATGTTTGGGATTCCTACTTAGAACTACAGGTGTGAATCCAGTCTGTCAAGATTCACGGGCTAGTTGTTACAAGCTCTTCTCCCCTTCTCCATTATAGTTAGAGTCTCAGTGATTGAGCCCCACAGATTTCCCTGCAATCCTCATAGAATGAAATGAGAGTAGGGGCTCTTACAAAGTGATGACAACACTGGGGGTGGGTGTGGGTGGAGATTGCCCCTCTGGATTGTCTTTCTGTCCTGAAGAGTGAAAAGCTCAAAGGTCACATTTCCACATGGTGGTGCTATACTGTCCTGAGGGGAGAAACCATGCTGTCAATGTGTAGCTATTCTGGTTACCCTTCTAGAACAGTTTGCCTTGGTCTCTGTGGTGCAGGAGTGCTTCAGCCTCACACATACACTCTAGGATTCTTTCAGTGGTATCTTGTTCTTGAATAAATATTCATTTTCTTCTTGTGTGTAGAGGGGAAGTCAAGAAAGACCCATATTGCCATGTAGGTGATGTCACCTCCTGGGGCTAATTTCCTAAACTTTGGTGAATTTATATGGCATAAAATGCAGGTAAAACTTGAAGGTACAGATAGCCAATAGGGTATTTCTTAAAGAAGAGAAATTCTGGGGCACCTGAATGGTTCTAATGGTTGAGCATTGACTTTGGCTTAGCTTGTAATCCCAGGGTCCTGGGATGGAGTCCCACATCAGGCTCCTTGCAGGAGTCTCTGCCCATGTCTCTGCCTTTCTCTTTGTGTCTCTTATGAATAAATAAGTAAAATCTTAGGGAAAAAAAAGAGAGATTCCAATTTGAAGGCGTTCAATGTTATGGTTGCCAACACTTTTTAATTTAAATCTTAGGAAAAAAAAGAAGAGATATTCCAATTTGAAGACATTCAATGTTATGGTTGCCAACACTTTTTAATTTTATTTATTTATTTATTTATTTATTTATTTATTTATTTATTTATTTATTTTTGTGGACATTTTTAAAAATTCAAACTAGATAAATATAATATTAGAAACTTAGAACTAATGTAGTAAGTTTTGGGGGGGCGGGTTGTTTTGTATTGTTTGTTTTTTAATAGAGAGAGTACATGAGCAAGGAGGTGGGTGAGAGGCAGAGGGAGAGAATGAGAACCTTAAGCAGACTTCATGTCTGCAACCCTGAGGTCATGACCTGAACAAAAATCAGGAGTTGGATGCTTAACTAACTGCACCATCCCGGTACCTCAAGAAGACAAATGTAGTGAGTCTTTAAACTTATGCACAATATTGTCTAGTATATATGCACAAAGTTCTGAAAAAGATGAATTTATAACTATGGTGACATTCCAAATCTAAAGAACACTCCCATTCTACCTATGTAGGTCTTAAGAGATTTCCTTTAATCTTATTTTTATGTTTTCATGATGCACATTACTCCCTAGACACAGGTATTCTGGTGGCTTACAAATAATATAAATTTCTCCTTCCTTGACATTTTCACTGAGCTCTAGTCCTTTTATCCTAGTATATTCTTAACATGAAATCCTCAGCTTTCTTTAGTTTAGCATTCTCAAAACAAGTATTCATTGCCATGGCTCTTTGTCTTGATTAGGTGTGAGATCATTCATCCAGTCACATAAACATACTTCACACAGACTTTTCTTCTCCTGTCTCACACTCAATGTTTCAATAAATTTTATTGATTCAACCCCCAAAAGTTCTCTGTAATATACATCTTTCCTCTCCAAGGTAATTTTAATGTTTTAGATCAAGATGTCTTTGTTTCTCATTTTAAAAACTCACTGCAAAAATGTCAAAGCATGTGTGTAATTAAGAAAGTGATAAACATTTCAAAAAAGTGATAGAATACATTACAACATATTTGGACAAGAGTTCAATTTAACTGCACATAAAAACTATGCCAATAAAATACCTTTCAGTAGTTTCTTTGCATATGTTCATTTAGAAAATAATAAAATAAAAATATTAACTTCTTATACAGATATTGATACACTTAGACAACATTGGAACATCATATATTTTTTCAATTTATTTGAAATGTTTTCCAGTAACAAATTTGAGAACTATACAAATTTAGATATTTTAATCTAGTGAGATTTTCTCACTCTCATTAATATACCCCTAGGAAGTGTTCAAGATAGGGAAGAATATATATTCAAAGAGATGTTCACTCGTCTTTCTTTATAAATGTGAAACAATAAGAGATAAACTATAAATAAAACAAAAATTTCAAGAATAAGAGGTAGCATATTTTTTCTATCTGTGTTTACAAATGGGAGATATGAATGTTTACCTATGGATGAAGTATAGCAAAGAAAAAGAAGAAGAAATGAAGAAGAAGAAAAAGAAGAAGAAGAAGAAGAAGAAGAAGAAGAAGAAGAAGAAGAAGAAGAAGAAGAAGAAGAAGAAGAAGAGGAAGGAGGAGGAGGAGGAGGAAGAAGAGGAGGAGGAGGAGAAGGAGAAAAGAAAAGAGAAAAGAAAAGAAAGGAAAGGAGGAAGGAAGCAAAGAAGGAAGGAAGGAAAGAAAGAGAAAGAAGAAGAAAGAAAGAAAGAAAGAAAGAAAGAAAGAAAGAAAGAAAGAAAGAAAGAAAGAAAGAAAGAAAATAAAGAAATTGGCTCTTAGGAATGGCCAATTCAAGATGCTAAAGTCCCCAGTTAATTAGACTAATTAGATTTATTTTATTTTGTAAAACAGAATGTGTAAAATTATGTACTTTTTCTTTCTTTCTTTTTTTTTTTTTTACAAATTTTACTATTCTAAAAGCTGTGTACTTATATTTAAGAAATAATTACCATTTAAATGCTTTTACAATATGTGTAACTCTATCCTGTATCTTTTAATCATTCATCACTAAAAGAAATTTAACATTATTAAACTTACAGAATAAAAGTTCATATTGATAGTAAGTGAATATTCTTGATTATTTAAACTAATAACTCACTTAATAGGAAAAATAGTTTTCCCTGAGTTTTTTTCTAATTGCAAAATATTGGAAAGTGTATATTCCATAATAGAATATTGATAAAAATAGATACTAGTACACCTGTGTAATAAAATAACAAACATATTTATAATTCTGTAGTATAAGAACATCTAATGATGTTAAAATATGTCATTATATTTTAAGTTTAAATTAAGTGGTATATCACATTTGATTATGATCAAATTTGTGTTGACAAGAAATAGAAGAAAACATGGCTAATGTGGCTGCCCATTTTACTAAACAACATTGCTAACAATAGATAATCTCTTGGGATCCCTGGGTGGCGCAGTGGTTTGGCGCCTGCCTTTGGCCCAGGGCGCGATCCTGGAGACCCGGGATCGAATCCCATGTCGGGCTCCTGGTGCATGGAGCCTGCTTCTCCCTCTGCCTATGTCTCTGCCTCTCCCTCTCTCTCTGTGACTATCATAAATAAATAAAAATTAAAAAAAAAAAAAACAATAGATAATCTCTGACAAGTACTCTGAGTTGGAGGACTTTGCCAGCCACAGCACCAGCTACATAATTTGAAGTCTTAGAGCAAAATGAAACTGAAGACCTTTTTCAAAATGTATTAAGAATTTCAAGACAGCAGAGCATAAAAACAAGCATAGGTCACTCTGGCAAGGTCCTTATAACACAATATTAATATAAATATTACTTTGGATTTTTGAAACTTGAAAAACATGATAGCTCACACAAATTGAAGTAGAACTAGCAGAATTGCCATACCTAACCATGTGGTTATGGATCAAAAGTCTTAGAAAAGTGGGAATTTGAGAATGGGTATCTTATGTAAGATAAAAGCCCACCTGGTTACTATGTTCCATGGAGGATTCAGAGCTTGCTTCCTTTATTATAGTGATAAGGAATGTTCCATCAAGAAGAGTTATAGGCCAGGGATGATAAAATCAACTTGTTAAAGAATTGTGCTTCCTGTTACAAATGCAGATGATAAGATTTCGGAAAAATAGAGGCCAAGTATTGGCCCTTAACCATCAGGTAAAGATGGATAAATGTGTTTATTGTTTTAAAGATTTATTTATTTTAGTGAGAGAGGGAAGAGCAGAGGAAGAGGAAAAATCTCGAACTCCTTGCTCCACACGGGGGCTCAATCTCAGGATCCTGAGATCATGACCTGAGCCCAAATCAAGTCAGACCCTTAACAAACTGAGTCACCCAGGTGCCCATGGATAAATGTATTTTAATAAATAACAAGGTTGAATCAGTAGTTTGGTGCACTTGACCTTCAGAGAATAGTGCCCTTATGGACAAGAAAAATTGCTCAATCTGTTAAATCTGAGGAAATAGGGAAGTAGACACCTAATTTAATAAGAGGTCTCCATAATTTTTTAATTATTATTACTTTGTAAATTTAAATTCAATTTGCCAACATATAGTATAACACCCAGTGCTCATCCCATCAAGCGCCCTCCTCAGTGCCTGTCACCCAGTTACCCCACCCCCCACCCACCTCCCCTTCCCTGACCCTTTGTTTGCTTCCCAGAATTAGGAGTTTCTCTTGGAATGTCTCCCTCTCTAATTTTCCCTCACTCAGTTTCCCTCCTTTCCCATATAATCCCGTTCACTATTTCTTATATTCCATATGAGTGAAACCATATGATGATTGTCCTTCTCCGATTGACTTATTTCGCTCCATAAATTTATCATAGGAGACACATCATGGATGTACATTCTGCCTCCTTTGCATTTCTACTATGCTTATATTTAAGTTCTGGAATTGATTTTCAAGCCAGCTTTCCTTTTGCTACCAAAACTGAGGTGTTCTTAAAACGTTTCCTCAGAGGCCTTCTGGCTTTTATAGCATCTGTGTAGTTGATTAATAATAATAATAATAATAATAATAATGATAGAGGCTCAGATCATCCCATTTTCTTTTTATTCAAAAGCTTCTGAAGTTATCAACAAAATAGACTTAGTTACTAAGTCTAAAATTCTTAAATTACACTTAAGCTGTAATTTCAAGTTCTAGGGCTTTTGAAAAAATGCCATGTTTCACTTTCCACCCAGAATTAGTTGCCCATAGCTTAGAATTTTCTACTTTTGATGCCACAGCCCTCCAGTGGTTGTCATCACTGTAACTTACACCAGTAATGAAGTTTTGTTTTTTTTCCCCCCATCTGACTAGTGAGTGTTTTACTTCCTGAATCTTATTTTGGGAGCCTACTTTCTATATTTTTGTATATAAAGCATCAAAGAGTTTCTTCTTAAAGCAGGGATAAAAAAGGAATTGGCTTTTGTTAGCTAATTTGTCAGATGATCCCCAAAAGCAGGAATTTTGGGAAAGGAAAAGGCAAACTAAAGGTCCATTATCGAGGACATTGCTGTAGGTGATGTTAACCATCACCACTGTTGATTTGTTATTACCCCAAGATGTCTATCAAATGCAACAAGAATTGACCTAAAGCAGAAAACTATGAACATTTATGACATCCATCACATTGTTGAAAGTTTCTCTCCCTGCATTTTCTGTCTGCCCTTGGCCATGGATTAGACTTGGGCTGCTCTAGAGTTGGCTATGAATCAGAAAGCAGAAGTCATGGTGCAAACTTGAGATGAGAAGCTAATACCATAAAGTGAATCTGATCTCTCAAAAAACTGAAACACCACAGCTGAGACTGAAATTAGATTGGGCTGGAAGGCTGTAACATCCACTGTAACCAATGGCATCTGCTCCAACTCACTTTCAGTATTGTAAAGTTGTGTGTGTGTACGTGTGTGTGTGCATGTGTATGTGTTTGCTTTTTATACCTCACTTGTCTCACTTGTCACTTGTCTCTTATTAGCTCTTCTCCCATTCTTGGTCTTTCTGGATTAATGATATTTGATTCCCTTAATTTTGTATTACTTGGCATTTTGGAATGAAGTGAGGTAATTGCTTGTATAACCAGAGATAACAAGGAAGTATAAATTTCACTGTATTTTTGGAAAGATCCTGGGGCAAAACATTCAGATTTTTAACTGAATGCTAAAAAATCCGAATTTTAGCTCTCATTTCTGCACAGCTATAAAATATTATGTTCAAATGCAGTTAATTGTCAAATGCTAATATTTACAATCTAGATTCTGCTGTCTAAAAAAATAAAGTAATTCACTCAATTTGCTCACATATACAACTTGAACATACATTACTTCTCACAATAAAAATACACAGAAAATAATTTAGATCTTACACTGATAGATTTATCTACCTGAAAGCAAAGTGCCATTTAATAAAGATAAATGTAAATTCAAAATAAAACCCAACCAAATGTGTAAAAGTTTTTAAGTGATCATTCTAATTTTGTCTTATATAAAAGTATATTTTGTAACTCTTATGTAAATGCAAAATTATTCAAGATGAGAAATGTTATTTTTACTTAAAATCACTATTGCCTAGTTCATTGTACTGTTAAGAGGACTATTTTTGAGAAATATAAAATATATTTCTATGAGTTATAAAGTGAAATTTATGGAAACAATTTGTAATTTATTGAAACACATTTGGCATAGTACATTTGTTAAATATTCAGTGGAAATATTTTTCTTTACATTGTTTTAGAACAGAGAAAATGCCTCAGGGGAAATGCCAAGCTTTCTTTCTTCAACTGACAAATAATTTTATGGCAATAGTTATTAAATTTCTTAAAAACATCAATTTTTTATCAAGCCCTATCAAGTAGACAGTTTTAATAGAATGTTTACTGTTATTTTTGTTTTTAAAGGCCCTAAAACTCAAATAATATGAAGTAAAACAAAAGAATTGTATTGCTAACAAAACAATGAATAATTTCACTGAACTGTCTTGTTAAATATCTTAAGCTTGACACATTGTTGGTTATAATGACAGGTTACATGGAATTACAATACATGCTCACTTGGCTGATATTACATACGATCAGAATGTTTCAAGCAAAAGAATGTTAAAAATTCATGCTGAACTAAATGTTGTATGGAAATAGATATATTAAGAGCTGTGCTACCATTTTTGATATATGGAAATGCTGTTAAATATGGAAACACACACTGTATAATCTTACTTTGCTAAGGATTTCAAAATACTAAACAAGTACATCAGAAAATAAAAGTGTCTGTTTGAGGGGCACCTGGGTGGTGTAGTCAAGCCTCTGACTCTTGGGTATCTGCTCAGATCATGATCTCAGGGCATGGAATGAGCCCAGGTGGGCTCTATGTTAGCGCAGTCTGCTTGAGATTTGCTCTCACCTTTCCTCTACCTTTCCCACTTGTGCTCTGTCTCTCTCTCAAATCAATCAATCAATCAACCAATCAATATATATATATTTTAAAGTCTGTTTGAATTCATGACTTATCCTTACCTACTTTGGCAGGTTGGGTTATCCAGGTAGCAAACTCAGAGATGGAAAATAAGTGGAAGTTTATTCAGGAATACTCTTGAGGAAAAAAAAAAAAATTCCGGGAGGTGAAAAAAAGAAGTAGGATTGGGCAGTAGGGGAAGTTAGGTCATGACACAATCTCCACAAAAACCTCAGCCAGTTTCAGGGATATTTCTGAGACTGGGATGGCCCACTCAGAATAATTCTGAACTGGGATGAGAGTACTAGCCCTTTGTGTACTCATCTAAATTTGCCATGGGTTGCAGGCTGCCTCAGAAAGGCAACATAACCTTAAGCAAAGCTATGTTCCTTAAGTGAGACAAATAGAATGCTCCAAAGAACTTAACGGGGGGGGGGGGTCATTTTATTGCTTTATAGAGGAATCTGGTAGTGCATCACACAATTCACTACAGTTTACCCCCTTTGCTACCCTAGAGTAGAAAATATACAAATTCCTGAATGGTAGTGAGCTGTTTTCAGAAAACAATGAGGTTACTGGGCAAAATTGTGTCCCCTTCTACTGTAGTTGGGCTCTGGGCATAACAGGCATGCATCCTTTTCTACTATCCCCCTCCTTATCTATTCTAGGTTCCTGTCGAACTCAAGTAGCAATTTTACTATTGTCAATGGCTAACTGGTGTCGTGATCCAGAATCTCGTTCATTAGCAGAAGATTATAATATTTGTAGCATGTCCAGCTGGTCCTGGTCTTTTTGGATGGTGTTAAGACAGAAGGTGGAAGAATCAACATAGCTCCAGGCAAAATTATAAATGAATACTGAGGTCTGTTCCAAGTAAATACAAACTGTCTCCGATCCTCTTTTCTGATAGAAATGGAAAAGAACCAATTTGCCAGATCAATGGCTACATACCATATACCAGAGGCCATGTTAATTTTCTCTAGCAAATACATCACATCTGGCACAGCAGCTGCAATTGGGTTATTACCTGGTTGAGTTTGCAGTTATCCACTGTCATCTTCCATCTGCTTTTTGTTTGTTTTGTTTTGTTTTGTTGTTTGTTTTCTTTTGTTTGTGGAGCCAGATGGTAAATGAAATGGAGAAGCGATGAATTCTTGGATCCTTTAGGTCTTTAAGAGTTGTACTAATTTCTGCTATTTACCCTGGGATTCAATATTGATATTTATTTATTTTGTTGGTTGGGGGCTAGTATGTTTTTGATATCTGTATTTATCTATCTTATCCTGAAAACAAGCATGAGGTTTCTAAATTAAACACTAGACATTATTACAGCACTAACAGCACTCATTACCTGTGCCCCAGCTCCCCTAGGATAATTCAATGGGGGCAGATGTCGCCTGCACAGTTAGGGGAAAGGAGCCCAGAAATCATGCGTCTGAGGGCTTATACAAGAATTCCTTTATACTGCCCCCACCTCACTCCCCCGAAAACACACCCTTGAGAAAGAGAAACCCTCTTGTTAATGTAAACAAATAGTCTCTTGGAAAAGAAGAGGGAATCCTTAATTTTTACAACATTTTGAAATATAAACACATAGTTCAGAGTTTTAATACCTTTAAAATGTAATGACACACCTAGAAATATAACACTCTTAGAATGAGAAGAACAAATAGTTCTGGGGGAAATGGCACATTCTTTGTCTTAATAGCATTTCAATTGTCTTTCCTCAAAAAGTCCTGACGATGCAGAAACATGAAAATATCCTCCACGCAGGAATTGGCACTTTTAGGGTTGCACTTGGGCTTCACTATGAAATCTTTTACCCCACAAGCCAAGGAACAAATAGAAAATCCTTCCAATTACACAGTGTGTCTATTCCAATTACATATTTGGGGATTAGAGAGATAGCCATGTGATGGTCTTGCAGACGCAGTGGACTCACTGTTAGCCCGACCCACAATCACCATATGCCTCATACATCTCCACTTAACTGAGACTCATCATAAAACACTGGTGTGCTGCATATCATTGTTGACTTGAAATTTGAGCAAATAGTCGTAGGTCTTTTTGAGAAAGGAATGGTGGAATTATTACCAAGCACAAGAGTCATGGTGCAGTTTTTCCTCCCAAAGGCCTAGGCTTTTCCTCAATCATTGTGTTGTATATATGAATATTAGCTAAACTTGAAAATTAAGTGAGGAGTCATGGCCCTTTATTAATTCATTGCCCTCAGTCATCTGATTGCCTGTTTTTCTTTATATAAACTGGGCATTATCTCTGGTGACTGCCCATTTATTTTTTATAGATCAGTCTTCCACATTACTTCTATATTGTCACTTATTATGACAGTTTTGTTCACTTGACTTCTTTTTTAAATAAATTTGTTTTTTATTGGTGTTCAATTTGTCAACATACAGAATAACACCCAGTGCTCATCCTGTCAAGTGCCCCCCTCAGTGCCCGCCACCCAGTAACTCCCATCCCCCGCCCTCCTCCCCTTCCCCCACCCCTAGTTCATTTCCCAGAGTTAGGAGTCTTTCATGTTCTGTCTCCCTTTCTGATACTCGGCCTTTTGGCTAAGATCCAGTGTTGTTCACTTGACTTTTGAGGATTAAGCATCAACAGCAATTGGGAGGCACCGGCACTTAATAGGAAGTTTTGGGTCTATGTAAACTGAGAGAGTTTAGGAAACTCTGGAGATGCAAAATTTGGGAGCAAATCGATGCAAAGATTCCAACCCCATGTGGCAGGACCCCAGTCTTCCCTAGCTAGAGTCCTGATCTTGTCATAACGGATATACAGAATTGAGAAAAGGAAACCTCCATGGAGCTCTGCTACCTTATTAAATCCTCAGGTTTTTCTCCCTGCTGTCTACAGAAATTGAGGGTCATTTTATATACTAACATGGGGTCCTTCTGGCTTTCATGTTAAGGACTTAATTATTAATTACTTTATTTCTTTTCTTTTTTTTTTTTCAAAGAATCAATTGTGCTGAGCAATAGCTCAATTCTAAAGCCCTCATAGTTAATAATTCTTCTTTATTCTTCTTTAATATCTTTCCAAAGCTTCTCACTTTATATCTGACAGTAAATCCCCTAGCAAAATATCATTCCAGTTTACCACCCAAAAATTATTAAAAATTTACTATTACCTAATTTATAAAATTTACCTAATTTACCTAATTTATAAAATTTATATTACCTAAAATTTACCTAATACCAGGAGCTATCCTTTTTTTACTTTCCAATAGTGATGATGAATTCATTGCCAGCTAAACAGAGGATGATAAAAATCTTTTCTTAGTGTTTGTTTTCTCGAACCAGTACTGATACCAGATATCACATTGACTTCCACAGGAAGCGTGTTCTGTACATCTCTTTAAAGCAGAGTCCGAAATGGAGATTAACATGTAAAATGTTTATTACGGAGTGTTATTCATGTTCTCATTTACTGAAGGGGAAGTTATGATGCAATATTGGGCAGATAGAGAACTAGGACTGTGACACCATTTCAACGAAAATTTCAAGTGGTCTTAAGGGAAGTTCTGTAGATATAGGAATTATTCTGAGTTGTAGCAAAATGACTTGGCATCCATATCCCTGGTATCAGCTATTCACTATTTTGAGTTATTATTTCAGGAGGGCATGGTCTTGGTGATGCAATTCTTTTTAGCTGAAGCATTTCTGTGAGAAAGCTGAGAGCCAAGGGCTTTCTGCAGACAATACACCCAACGACTAGGGGAAGAAATCCTAAAGAATGATCTAGTTGATGCAGCCTAGCAGTTTTTATATCTGCTAAGATAGAACAGGTTTTTGCCTTTTTCAACTTTTTAAGAAAAGCATTTGATATTCAGTCCTTGGGTCAGCCATGGTCAGCATGGAGCTTGAAAAAGGTATGTTGAAATCCTAATCCTCAATACCTCAGATTCTGACCTTATTTAGAGATAAGGTTTTTATGGAAGCAATCAAATTAAGATGATGTCATTAGAGTGGGCTTTAATCCAATATGGCTTATGTCTTTATAAAGAGGAGAAATTTGAACATAGAGAAATGCACAAGCGAAGATGAAGTGAGGGAATACAGGGAGAAAGTTGTATGAGGAGAGTGGAATAGTGTGATGCATCTTCAATCCACGGAACCCCAAAGATTCCAGCAAAGCACCAGAAGCTAGGAAGAGGAAGGAAGGATTCTTCTACAGGTTCCAGAAAGATCATGGCCTTATCAATCCTATGATTTGGGGCTTATAGCCTCTGGAACTAGAAGACAATAATTTTTATTCTAAGTCACCTGGTTTATGCTATTTTTTTGTGATAATTTCATGGGAAACTAATACAGACTCCAAAATAAATAATACAATTCACAAAGACTGTGTCTTAGTTCAGTTAATTATATTCTCTGTTAAAAATTGTTCCTTTACATAGATGATATGTAATAAAGATATAATTGAAGAAAAATATAAAATATTTATAAGAGCAGTGATTTGTGATGCAATCCGTGATCAGTGGCTAATAACATTAGAACAATATTAAGGATTAATGACAAATCCAAAGAAAAGTGATCTTGTGTGTTTATCATCAAATATGGTAAGAACAGGTTGTGATATTAACTTAAATGCTCAGGGTAGTCCTCACTGAAAAGGCAGTGTTTGAGCAAAAAAGTGGCAGATGCCTTATGTTGGGAACAAGCCTGATGAGCTATCAGAAAATTAATGAGTCCAAAGTCACTAGAGTGGATGATACTATGGGGTTATAGCAAGAGAGGGATTCAGGAAGCCACATCACAAAGAAACGTAGAGGTCAGTGCAGAAAACATATGCTGAGCGAAATAGAATTCTGTTGTAGGGCTTTGGATAGAGGAGTGACATAATCTGATTATCATTTTGACAGCATCACCTAAGTTGCTTGTTAATAGACATTAAAAGGGTAAAGGATAGAAACAGGGCCAAAAGTTAGGTGACTGCAACCCTCCAGGTGAGAAATAATGATTTGGATCAGAGTGGTAGCACCCTGATAGATTCTGACAGATGTGACCTGACTTAATTGTAGAGTCGATTAAAATGTCTCTGGGTGACTGTTGTCTTAAATCTGATGGTGAGATTGAAGTTGCCATAGGTCAGCAGGGGCAGTAGTTGGGAAGAAAAGATGGGTGTGAACCAAGAGACAGTGGAGAACAAGCTGAAACTTCTGTGGACGAACTGGATCCCATGAAAACTATAGGAGACTCACAAAGACAAGTTAAGACCTGCATTTGTCTTTTATCAACTCCAGCTTCATTAATGCGTATTACCTCCAGATGAAACTGGCACTTTTCACCATGGAACCATATATTCAACTGACACCAGAACTTAAAGAAACTTCAGGAAGAAATCTCAGGAACCTGGAAGAGCTGTGAGCCTGACTGATAGCCTACACCAACAAGATTATGTCAGCATATCAGTGACCCATACGAGTTTCGGTGGCAAACCCTTACAGCATTTCTTTTCCTGGGTTCCATCTTTCAAAATGATGCTCATATACAGCGTGTGCCCATCCCTAATCTGTATCATGCAGAAAAGAAATTCTAAGAAGCTTTGTTTCATATTGCAAAGTTGACACAATACAAAAACAACCAACATTTACCCTTTTTCAACTTGGTATCCCTGTACAACTCTCTTAAGCATATTTAACTTTTAAAAATCAAAAGCAAAACCATATTTTCACTTAACGTGATGCAAGCAACTCATACAACTTAAAACTTACTAATTCTCTTCATATAATATATCTTATATATAGATATAGATATATAGGTATATCTATCTATCTATCATCTATCTATCTATCTATATCTATATCTATATCTATATCTATATCTATATCTCCCTCCCATAAATAAGGTTTTCCATCTTAGGGTGATGGTCATTATTCTTCTAGCGGAGTAATAACCACCTTTAGATATCCTGCAACTTAAATACTGAAGGATATGTTTAAGTACTTATGTTAAATGGGATGAGAATGATAGAGGGGAAAATAAACAAAAACGAATTGGCGTATGAACATATATATTCATATCAAAATAAGAAGGACATATTTTATCATGGTCTTTGTTTCTGCCACTAGTCACATGGTCATCGTTGCCATTAAAACATCTTCCATAACCCCCTTCTCTAAACTATCCCTTCCCCACTATATTAGAATAGCATTTCATTGAATTGTATAAAAAAATGGCCAAACTGAGAGGCTACCTAGGGGATTCCATGCATTTAACTTCCATTTTAATGAAATGTCTTTGGTCACAGATTGGGAACCTCTATTGATCTCTAGAACAATAGGGCCTAACTTTGGGCTGATTGGAAGTAAAAATTTTACTAAGAAATTATTAAGAGTAATAGTAATAGAAAAGATTTCCCCAATGTACCTATGGCCCCACACTTTGATTCCCAAACTCATCAATTCTAGATATGGAAGAAATATCACTGAATATTGGAACATACATATACCATGTATGATTTAGAACATATGTATACCGTGTTCTGGAGGGCACTATCTCAGCTCAAGTGGATGTTGCTAACTGATGTCTTAAATGACTCACTAAAAGACCTTTCTTTTCTTTCTTTCTTTCTTTCTTTCTTTCTTTCTTTCTTTCTTTCTTTCTTTCTTTCTTTCTCTTTCTTTCTTCTTTCTTTCTTTCTTTCTTTCTTTCTTTCTTTCTTTCTTTCTTTCTTCTCTCTCTCTCTCTCTTCCTTCCTTCCTTCCTTCCTTCCTTCCTTCCTTCCTTCCTTCCTTCCTTCTTTCTTCTTTCTTTCTTTCTTTCTTTCTTTCTTTCTTTCTTTCTTCTTTCTTTCTTTCTTTCTTTCTTTCTTTCTTTCTTTCTTTCTCTTTTCTTTCTTTCTTTCTTCTTTTCTTTTCTTTCCTTTCTTTCTTTCATCAGAGTAAGTACTTCAGTGTGAAGGGAATGCATTAAGACCAGAAAATTTCATAAGCATGAAGCCATTTCCACACTTTATTTGCTACAAAATGAATTATTATACCGGAAGCTATGGTATGTAAAATAGCATAATGGAGAATAAAACATTTTGTAAGTCCAAAGATAGTGGTTTTGTCAGAAGCTCTCTGAGTAGAAAAGGGATCCCATATCCAAAATAAGTGCTTATTCCTACAAGTAGAAGTGGTGCTCCTTTCTATAATGGAGATGATGCAACTAGTATCTGCCCATTCCATCTGGCAAACAATGTCAAATCTGGGACTCGGGTTTAATATCAGATGTTGAAAAAAATGGAACTATTCAGTAGTGCCTATAGCTAAGTATGTCCTGGTGAGGAGTCTGTGTATAATATATATGTGATGGGCAAGGGGCACTGCTATTATTACTATACTGTATCCCTAATACTAAAGATTGTAGCTTCCAAGGAACTTATAGACTTTAAAACTGCAAGGGTTTTTAGAGTTTACTAAGATTATTTTTTTAGTTCTTGATATTTTCATGTCCAATTTTCTCTTTATTAACAACTATAAAACTTTAATACTTAACCCTCTTACAAGTCTTGGCCCTGACCTCCTGCCTGTCACACATAGAGATACACTCACACACAAATGCGCACATAATTCACACATCTGTAGATCCACTCCTTCCACCCTTAGATTCAATCTAGTTATATATTCATTTTTATGACATCACTAATCACTGTTATCATAGTGTATAAGTAGCTAATATTATTTACAACTAATTCACTTAGTGTTCTATGCTTGTTCATAATCTTTCTTGTATTACTTTTATTTCCTCTTGAAATACTGATTTTTTAAAAAATATTTGCTAATTTAAAAATGTGTTTTACTTTTATATATTTTTAATTTTTTAAAAAGATTTTATTAATTCATGAGAGATACAGAGAAAGAGGCAGAGACATAGACAGAGGGAGAAGCAGGGTCCTCACAGGGAGTTTGATGCAGGACTCGATCCCCAGACCTGGGATCACGCCCTGAGCAGAAGGCAGATGTTCAACTGCTGAACCACCCAAGTGCCCCAGAAATGTGTTTTACTTTTAATGTAACATTTTGTTTTAGATATTTTATTAACATGAAACATAATAAGGAAAGGAGAAGCAGTTGTGAGAAATTAGTTCCTTCTTCTGCCTTTTTGTTCTCAGTGGATTAGAGAATGTCCACTAGCAATCTGCTTTATCTAGTCTACTAATTCAAATGTTAATCTCATCTTCAAAGACATACCTAAGGTAATATTTTACCAAATTTCAGGGTTTTGCATAGGCTAGCCAAGTTGAGATATCAGATTGTTCATCACAGTAGCCTTCTGCTAGAGTACATGCTATCTCCGCAATCCAAGGATGTGAACCATAACTTTTGCCTCATTCATAGTGATGGATGATACAACACTCACTAAGTTGGCCTTTATTTGTTTATTTATTTTATTTTTTGGCCTTTAATGGAATTTCTTGGCATGTCCCAAACCTCTGAAGTCTTAAAATTTCAATGTGAGAGAGCTGAATCTTTTTAGGACTTACCTTTCATTTCCTAACATCACTGTTTCTCAGAGCATCTAGAGTACTTGTTACTTCCTGCTTTTTTAGGTATAATCAGCAAGGTGTCATGCATCAGTATAGTGGACCAGTGTGAGTTATGTGAAATGCTAAGACGATCAAAACCTCTTTGAACTATCTTGTGACAGAGTAGGACAGTTAACACAACTCTGGTGCAAAACAGATCATGTGAAGTGCTGGCCTTATTTTTATCTTCTTTGTTAATAGGGATTGAAACTCTTGCATTATCCAGATCAATAACCTCATAAAAATTTCCAGAGGCTGTATTTTTCTTTCAGTGCAGATACCACAAAAACTGTGATGGAGACTACAGCTTGGTTGAGTGATATTTGGGGCTAATACTCGGTTTTCTGGCACCATTTACCACGTTGGATGGTCACGGAAATCTGAAATCAATGTGGACATAATGGGCATCACTACTCATATATCTTCAAGTTTTTGAAGGTGAAGAGGATGGGAGCAGATAGTTATAGAGGGTTCCAATCCCCTTCTTTTCAAATTATTCTTAAATGAAAGGTCAGTGGGCCAAAGTGAGAGTTCTGTCAATTACTCATATATGTTTCCTAATTAGCTACATGACAATCAAAGGATGAAAAAAGTTAGAGTTTGTGGGCATTTTATTTACAGAAATAGACAATAGGTAGACTAGGACTCCATTTATCTTCTAGTTTTCATATGCTTACTGTCTACAAAGAATTATTTATTCACAGATGCCAGTGTCATCTCCAAGCTTCTGCTCAACAACCTTCAAAATCTATTTTTCTTAAAGATTTTTTTTTTAATTTTTCATGAAAGACACACAGAAAGAGAGGCAGAGACATAGGCAGAGGGAGAAGCAGGCTCCATGTAGGAAGCCCGATGTGGGACTGGATCTCAGGATTCCAGGATCACGCCCTGGGCCAAAGGCAGACACTCAACCACTGAGCTACTCAGGTGCCCCTACAACCTTCAAAATCTAGAAGTTTCTTCTCCCACCTCACCATATAAATTACCCTGATTAAAAACCACAAATCCATTTGAAAGGATTTGAAAAATACTTATTGTCCTTCTTTTTAGCTGTTTTCCTGGTCATTCTCAAAGAAGTCGTGCCTCCATTCCAATCTACAACCTCTGAGCTCAAAAGCTGCTCATATCTGGTAATTGGATGAGGAATCATGATTCTTTATTTTGACATTTGTCATGAGTCTTCTAATCATCAAATTTTGATTCGATTTTCCTGTTCTAAAAGTCAGGCAACAATGATGTCACCTGCTAATTCTCTCAGTCCTAGAAGAACTGTAGCCATCACTATGGATCCCTATAGACATGGGGACTTTGGCTGTGACACTTAGTTTTTACTGTCCATTATATTAATTATTTGTGTCTTGCATTGCATGTTTAAATGTTACTTTCTGGTCTTCACTAATCAAGAACCGTCTCATTTCCATTAACAAAAATGGACAGTTACATGACTGTTAATACCAATTCTGGCCTTCTGAGGAAGTCAACCAGAAGATGGTACACCCTCATTATTACTTTCCTTTTGCAATAAAAAGGTGAATGTCTTCTTAGCCCTTCTGGGGAACACCACTTCTTGTATCCCCTGGTTATATGTAATACATTCATTTTAACCACATCATACCCCTGTACATTCTAATGTTTTTCTCATACTCTACAGGACAGTTTTGTCACCTCCACTTCATTACTTTAGGCCATTGACATGCAAACTTCAAAGAGTCATCCCACCAGAGTATTACAATATATAATGTATTCTTGCCAGGATTTAAATCCCGTGTCAAGCTGCCATTCTAATAATCTCTTCTCTATCCAGTCTTGTATTATACTCCCTGGTTCAATGGCCCCAAGAACCACTCCCATTGTGTTATAATTAAGCTCTAACTATTAATGCGTTGAGTATGCTCTCTTTCTCCCAGAGCAATGACTGTCTTGCCCAACTCAAACTATTCTGTGCCCTTGACCTTGTTATTGGTATAGAAGCAATTAGGGGAAGAAAGGGGAGATATTGAGGAGCATAATCATTCTCACATTATGAAGTAAGCACATATGATGAGTTTGTTGGTTTCTTTATTTTGTGTGATATTCAGACAAAAAAGAAAGACTTTTTTGTCCAATAGAGATGGGCTGCATATGCTGGCCTGAAGGCTGTAGTACAATCCATGGTTAAGGTTTCTCATATGCATCCATACAAATGCTTTTGTCATTGGTCTCAGAAAAGTATAGCCCCATTTCCAGTCATGAACTGACTTTGACATGGAATGTTCGATGTGTATCTGTTAACTCCATCTGGTCTAAACTGTTATTTAAGGCTAATGTTCTTTATTGGTTTCTGACTGGATGATCTACCTAATGATGTAAGTAGGGTATTAAAATCCTTTATTATTGTGTTGCTGTCTATTTCTCCCTTTAGTCTGTTAATTTTTGTTTTATACATTTAGGTGCTCCCATTTTAGGTGCATGAGTATTTACAAATGTTGTATCCTATTGTTGGATTGACCTCTTTATCATGATGTAACTATTTCTTTGTGTGTTTCTCCTCAATCTACCTCATTGCAACATGAATTTCTCAAGGACAGAATCTTTGTTTCTTCTGTTCACTGCTATATCATCAGGTCCTAGAAGAGAAGTGGAATATATTTAGCACTCAATACTGAGCCTAACCCTCACAACCTAGGTGAATCCTGTTTCAGAAAATAATGGAGAACTAAAGGAGTTGTAATTAAACAAAGCAGGATACAAAATATTGAAGTATCAATGATGAATGATATAGAACAGATATAAATTCATTTACACATAGACTTCCATGTGGAAAAATTTTCCATCAAATTTTTGCCAATACTTCTATTATAGTCATGTATTTAAGGAAACTTTTTCCACTTTGATTATATCAAAGTATATCTTATCTTTTCTACATTTGGAATATCCTATTAATTAAAAAGATGTATTTTTAAGTTAATCTGTAAATATGTTTTTTAATAATTAATTTGTTTTTTGTTTTTTGTTTTTTGTTTTTTTTTTTAGGAGGAGAGCACACTCCAAGTAACTGTTCTTTTTTTTTTTTTAATTTTTATTTATTTATGATAGTCACAGAGAGAGAGAGAGAGGCAGAGACACAGGCAGAGGGAGAAGCAGGCTCCATGCACCGGGAGCCCGACGTGGGATTCGATCCCGGGTCTCCAGGATCGCGCCCTGGGCCAAAGGCAGGCGCCAAACCGCTGCGCCACCCAGGGATCCCTTTAATAATTAATTTGAAAGATAATTTAGGTGTTAAGTTACATTTGACATATTGTTAAACAAGAGCAAAAGAACCTGGGTAGCTCAGCAATTGAGCATCTGCCTTTGGCTCGGGTCATGATCCTCAGGTCGTGGGACCCAGTCATGCATTGGGCTCCCCTCAGGGAGCCTGCTTCCTCCTCTGCCTATATCTCTGCAGCTCTCTCTGTGTCTCTCATGAATAAATAAATAAAATCTAAAAAAAATTAAAATAAACAAGAGCATAAATATGAAACTTAGACATTCTTATGTATGATTGATTATTCTGATGGCTATGAAAATATTTATAAAACAAATCACATTCAAATCCCACAAAATCAACTTATGTATTTAAGACAAAATGTAATGGAATATTAGTTAGAGTAATAATTTTTCCATGTTATTTTTGAGAAATGAGTATAATTCACTTATATAAATATTCTAGATTAAAGTTCTTTATAAAATGTTTATCTTGTAGGGTTAGATATTATACAGTAAGGAGGACAAAGGGGAAGTGAACATTTTATCCTCAGTTTTGAGTGATATTTTGATAATCATATCAAGTTTGTAATTATTTCATTACTATACATCTAAATCTTTTAATGAAAAGTGGCTTTTTTGTAAATATATATTACCTGTCTGAGTATAAACCATTCTTGATTTATTTATAGGCATTATTTATAGGCACACAACTTCCATACTTTAAATAAAAAATAAAATTATTATGAAAGGAGTGATTATTCATATCATGACCACAGATCACTCTATATTAATAATTTAAATGTTGATTTAGTTGTTTTATATCTTACTTTAATAAGATGAATGAAAAGAAACATCTCGTTCATATAATTTTCAATTTATGTAAAAATAGAGTATATTTAAGAATCTTTAAGTAGTGGCATGCAAAGATTATAACCTTTCCTTGTTATCTCCAGTGCCTGTTAAATTTTATTTGAAAAATTAAAATTAGGCATTTTGATTAATTCCTCCTTTTCTGGAAATATATATCATACTGCATTCAGGATTAAGTTGGACTTTTAGAATTTAATTAACTTATTTTAAATGCACGTAACCACTAGTAGCACATAATGGAATGTATATACATATAAAAGCAAGAGTAGATCCCTCTGGCCTTTGGAATTTTAATAATTCAGTTGAGTAAGCCCTACTTATTATTCCTGGTACAAATACCTATATCTCTTCTACTTGGAAAATCAAATATAATTGCCATGCTAAATATAATAAGGTACTATATCTATTAAATCAAACACTTTAGTATGGGTATCCAAAATGTTAGATTAATTATAAATGTTCATCTCTAAGTGATTTTTGAAATATTAATAATGCTAATTTAAATATGTCTGAAATGTTAGTGTTCTGGTGGGTGGCATGTTTCCACATTTAGTAGAATTATACGTGATTAGGAGTGATTTCATATACAAATATAGAACATATATTTTTAATTAATTCAGAGGAAGTAGAGAAATCTTAATATTTTGAATATGAGATAATTGACTCTATTTTTTGAAATTCTACTCTTTACAGGTGGAAAAATTATATAATCATCGGATATGAAAATTGAACTTGCTAAACCTATAACATTACATTATCTAAAAACAGTCTATATTGACTATATAGACTATTTATTTAGCAGGCACACAACTTCCTGTATCAATATAAGGCATCACCTTAAATGATGTATGCATACAATAATGTATGTATGTATGTATGTACATGAGGGAGCCCTAGAAGAGAAAATAAGGACAAAAACATCATTAAGAGGATTTCCAGGGACTTAAGGAATGAATGAGAAATATTAAAAGACATTTATTAATTCCAGAACTATTTATTTTAGGCCTATTCTGGATCAGGCAATGAAGACTCAACAGCAAAAAAATAACATAACATACCATAACATAACAATATAACATACCATAACATACCATAGTATAACACGACATAAATTTTAGTAAGATATTCATTTTTCATTCTTCGTTATGAGATCTGGTTTGAAAATCAAATGAGAAGAAAAATCAATACAATAATCAGTACAGTAATTTTGACTATGGTAATGCCTATAATTTTTAAGAACAAGGTGCTGTGGTTGTAATTTATGTTAAGAGAGGGAAGGAGAAGCCTTTGTTATCCAGAGTATTCAATTATTTAATAATTGAAAATACCAAAAGGTGTAGACAGGTAAAAAGGAAGGAAAGTTATTAGAATTAGAACTGTTAGTTCATTTAACATATATTTCAAATATTTTAACATTATATTCTCAACCTATTTCAATATCTTTATCTTATCCTCATTCATGAAATTTCAGTTATTTGAGGACAGGTTCTATATCTCTTTTTTAGTCATAAACTTGCATAGTAGCCACACTAAGAATGTATTAAAACCCTACTACCCAATATGGTGGTAATAGGAAGTAGGGCCTTTGGTAGATAATTAGGATTAATGAGGTTACAAAGATGGAGTCCTCAATGAATGAAATTAGTGCACTTAAAAGAGTCACAAAAGAGTCACAAGAGATCTTACTTCCCCTCTCTCTGCTCAATGTTTTGTGAGACTAGAACAAGACATGGTCATCTATGAATTAAGAAGATAGCTTTCATCAGATCCTGACCATGCTGGCACCCCGATCTCAGACTTTCAGCCTTCAGAGTTTGTAAGAAATAAGTTTCTGGTGTTTATGAGCCATCCCGTTTTTGGTACTTTGTCATAGCAACCTGTAGTGACCAAGATAGATGCATTATACAGAGAAATATTGGTCTTTTGATTCCCATGAATGGTCTCTGGATGAGAGACACTAACATGAAGTAAAATTCCATTTTCCCTATTGTGAAATCAGAACACTACTATAACTATGAATTTTATGACTCAAAGACAAAATTGCCCTCAGTAATTATAAATCCACTTTTATTCTTATTTGTGGCATTGTATTATCAGCTTGAATTATAAATGCTTTACTATTAAAATATACGTTTATATCCCTATAACACATCACTCTGATATCCATTTAACCCTATATCCTAAACTATTCTTGATATTATATGTTAATTAAGATTTCTTTTTTTTTTTTTTTTTTTTTTTTTAATATTTTTATTTATTTATTCATGATCGACAGAGAGGGAGGGAGAGAGAGAGAGAGGCAGAGACACAGGCAGAGGGAGAAGCAGGCTCCATGCACCGGGAGCCCGACGTGGGATTCGATCCCCGGTCTCCAGGATTTCGCCCTGGGCCAAAGGCAGGCGCTAAACCACTGCGCTACCCAGGGATCCCCGTTAATTAAGATTTCATACTAACTTTTTTACTTACTGTTGTCTTACTCAGTTTCAGTGTGAGTTTTCCCAGTCAAAACTTTTTGCAAGTCAAATTTGTATCATTTTTTAAAATTTGAAACCTGCACATACACATTTTAACTACATATTCTACATATTTCTGTTCACTTTCCCCCCCACACACATTTTCTCCCTTCTTAGCACTCTGGTATTCCCAATGTAATGAAGGAAAATGTTCCCAAGATAATAGTAAGAAATCATTAACATATTAGCATTCCAATGTAACGGAATATATTATCTATATTTAAAAATCCATAGGCTACTTATATTAGCGTGGAGACTTGTGGGATTTCTAGGTTTTTAGGACATTTACTGTTCTATCCTAGTCACTGATAAATGTTTCATGTTGCATGAAACCATACAAAGTATCCATTTATCCTAGTTGTTTTTCAGGTGACCTGAAAATACCCCAAATAAAGAGACATTTTTATTTAAAGAAATATACAGGACAATGTCTTAAATGCTTTGAGAATAGTTTCTACCAATGTGATTACCTAGAAAACCCCTCTACTCCTTCCCACATGCAGAGCTCTGTGCATCTCATTTTTTTTTTTTTTTTTTCACTCATGCTCCAACTGTCATCTGTGCTCCTTCCTTCTCCTTTCCCATCTTACACATTACCAAGTCTTTGGAAGAAGAAGAGTTTTTTTCTTTTCTTTTTTTTTCCTTTTTTTCCTTTTGCACTGAAGTGATTGTTTCCACATTGGTAAAGGATAGACAGAAATGAGATGGTTAAGGAAAAATGGAAATAAATGGATCATTGAGTGATTAATACATGGAGCACTATGACAGAGAAATACATAAGAATCCCTGGGGGCCATAGTATTTAACAATCCATTAAACTCATACTAAACTTTTGAATATATTCATTTCTTATTCTTGATGATTCCAATGTTGGGGCTTGTCTTCTTTTTTGTTCAAGCTGCACTGACTACTCTCTTCTCACTGTCCACTTCAGGGACCATTTTTCTTCATCTGACATACACATACAGCTTTCCCTTAAATTAATTTATAACTCACAAGCTCCCCAAAAAGCTTTTCCCATAGGAATCGCTGAGTTTCTATTTCCCCTGATCATACTGTTCAGCCCTTTTGTGGTCTTTGCTGATCCCACTTGCCTTGATACGTCTTTTTAATTTTTTTTTTCTTTTGACTTTTCAGGATTCCATAGGTTACAGAATAATTTCTACCTCCTACTATATTTTTAAATATTTTATTTCTATACTTTGGGAATTTTTCTATACTCCTCAGAAAATTATCTTTGGTCTCTTTGTTAAAATGTGGCATAAAGATGGCGATAATGCATGTATTTAATTAGATGGGCTTAACTGACATCAAATTAAGACGAAAAGAGATCTCAAAACTGCTCTTCCAATGTGCTTTTAATTGCTTTTACTCTCTTCCTCTTGGCGATTGTCTTTTTACTATAAAATAGTGCTCTCAAACATCCCACATGTCTTTGAGATTATCCTTCTTCCTGAAGTCCTATGTTCCCTAATGTTTTAGAATACTTTTTCTTACCTCTTATTTTTTTATAACTTGGATATAGTTAAATTGTTAGATTTGAAACTAAGTTTCTCTATACTTTCCCTGAAGGATTTATATAATCTTGATCTTTACCTTAAGGATGGGAAATGACATATATAATTCCCTCCCTATTTCAGATGTTATATATCTTATAAATTATCCCAAGCAAAAATCAAGAAAAAGATCAACTCTAATCTTCCAGAAACCTATGTGTTAGACGGATTTTTATTTTGAATTACCGTGGTAACCCTTAATATATTGGGATAAGTGTTTAGTTTTCTTATACTAGAAAATCGGTTTTCTGTGTTCTCAGTTTTCCATGGATCTTTCTCAAAGGTTACCAACATACCCTGAACACAAAAAGATTATTGATATTTCCAAGACATTTAGCACATAACTTGATGCCTCCCACACAATACATCAGCTTTCCTTTTTAAAAAGATACAACTGGGCAGCCCCAGTGGCTCAGAGGTTTACCACCACCTTCCGCCCAGGGTATGACCCTGGAGTCCCCGGATCCAGTCCCACTTGGGGCTCCTTGCATGGAGCTCTGCCTGTGTCTCTGCCTCTCTCTCTCTCTGTGTCTCATGAATAAATAAATGAAATCTTAAAAAAAAAGATACAACCGAGTCATAAATATTTGTATATCCACATATGTATGGCCACATAAATATGCTCTGTGAGATTGTCATCTTATACACAGATCATAATAAACTATAGCCATGGTTTGACATGGCTAATATGAAAATTTCTTATTTTATGTTTTTTAATTCCTAGGCCACAACTTTTTGACATTTCTTTTATATTTATTATTAAAAATGTAAAATTCGGGATGCCTGGATGGCTCAGCAGTTAAGCTCTGCTTTTGGCCCAGAGCTGATCCTGGAGTCCCAGGATCCAGTCCCATGTCCGGCTCCCTGCAAGGAGCCTGCTTCTCCCTCTGCCTATGTCTGTGCCTCTCTCTCTCTCTGTGTCTCTAATGAATAAATAAATGAAATCTTAAAAAAATGTAAACTTCAATATTTTGATCTCCATTGATCTCCCAAAGTCTTTCTCTCAGATAACTTAAAACTTAAAAATTATATAGTCATTACATGTAATAAGGGAAGGTGACTAAATTATTAAATCAATGTAAACTATTTTTATTATTATAATGTTAAAAATATTGGATTTTAGAGAGCTGGAGTTTTATTTATTTATTTTTGAGAGCTGGAGTTTTAAAAAATAATGCATTTATTGAGTATTCATTTCAATTTTCAAAATAAATGTATGGAAAATTACATACACATACATATATACATACATGTACACATTTACATAAATATGTATGACACATATTTTCATATAGATATAATAACATGGATATGTATATATGTATTATCCTACTCCAATATACCTGATGAATAATAACATGCACAATAAAAATGTAAGTCACTGTGTTCTATTTTCTTAAAAGTCACATGAAAATAGGTATTCTATTGCCTGTAAAGAACAAACAAAATAACAAAAGCATTTTAAAATCTCAAATTGTAATTAAACACAGAAAGGTTTTATTGAACCAGAAATTCCCATACAGCAGCATAATATTAAATCTGATGTGTGCATTTGTTATATAATATTGATATTTTATTTTTACATTTCTTTTCTTTAGGTTTTGAAATAGCATTGCATCAAAATATAGCCAACCTTACATATCCAGACTGATCACATACTAAAAACATAAATCATAGTTTATTTTTAAAGTTTCTGAGTGTTCACATGTAAGACATGTTGGATTGCTCAGAGATATTTTTATTAGCAACATGGATGAAATACTATACTTTGAAGAAAATAGTCAATAAAACTGTAGTTTTTCTCACTTGATAAAAATTTGAGTTCATATTCTGAATCCTGTCTCATTTTCCCTTCTCTGTTTTTTTTTTTTTTTAATTAAACAGATTTTTGCTGTTAACTGTGATCATAATGATTTTAACTAAGCTCTTCACTGTTTCAGGTTTTCACTATAGTCTCTTAAAAATAGCATTATAAAAATTCTGGAATATAAATTAATGTTTTACTTTTTTACGAAATATATATTGAGAATATTTATTTGCACAAATATATATACATAATATATCTGCCAATATGTTACATGTGTCATTCTATCTTGTATAGGAAGGAGTCATACAGTTCCTCTAACTTTCAATCCCCCCATACTCTTTTAGCATTGTAGATTTTTTTTAAGATTCACTATTTATTTGAGAGAGAGAGAGAAAGCAAGCACAAGTGGGGAAGGGACAGAGGGAGAAGGAGAGGGAGAGAATCCTCAAACAGACTCCTTGATGAGTGCAGAGCCTGATGCACAGCTAGATCTCAGGATCCGAGACCAAGACCTGAGCCAAAATGATGAGTTGGGCACTTAGCTGACTGAGACACCCAGGAGTCCCCATTGTAGAATATATCTTATTTTATCGAACTATAACCATTCAAGTATGTGCTAAATTATGAGGATTTAATTTAAAAATATATGCATATGTATGTCTATATATGTGTGTGTATGTATATGTAGTTAGTGCTTTCTCGGGGTCCATTCTTAATTATAGGTTCTCTGGTTTGTTTTTGTTTTTTTTTTTAATTTTTTTTTAATTTTTATTTATTTATGATAGTCACAGAGAGAGAGAGAGAGAGAGGCAGAGACACAGGCAGAGGGAGAAGCAGGCTCCATGCACCGGGAGCCTGATGTGGGATTCGATCCTGGGTCTCCAGGATCGCGCCCTGGGCCAAAGGCAGGCGCCAAACCGCAGCGCCACCCAGGGATCCCGGTTCTCTGGTTTGTAAATAGCCATAGCCTCATACAAAGCTGAATCACACTGGATTTTATCTCACCAGCAACTCAAATAATTGGATTTTGAACTCATTTAGGGCAAGACTTTTTCTTTCTTTTTGTTCTGACTGTGGTAGGCTGCAGTTTAACAGAACACGCACACTGCATTAGACATAATCATACACAATATATGGTGCATGCATGTAGCCAAGGATTTTCCCATTTCCTTGTCTTTTATTTATTTATTTATTTATTTTTTAATGATAGTCACAGAGAGAGAGAGAGAGGCAGAGTCATAGGCAGAGGGAGAAGCAGGCTCCATGCACCGGGAGCCCGACGTGGGATTCGATCCCGGGTCTCCAGGATCGCGCCCTGGGCCAAAGGCAGGCACCAAACCGCTGCGCCACCCATGGATCCCTCCTTGTCTTTTCAATGCTCCACATTCTCCTTAGCACATGAGTCATCGATTGCCATTCACTCTACAAGACAGTAGAAGCAGCTGTGATACACAAATGGGTGGCAGATTTGACCAAAGTTTGAGTCAGAATTATCCTCCAAAATTTTTAGCTAGGATCTCTATAGAGACCTTTCTCCAACATGCCAGTGACTCAGTGGAGTCAACTAACTCTTTTTTCAGGAAAATTAAAACCACTCTTTTTCTTATTTCAAATTTTAAAACTATACCTGCACCAAATATTACCAGTAACAGGAAAATTACAAAGAATAAAAGAAAAAAAAATGCATTTGATACAATTACTACAAAATATAACAAATTCAAAGCACAAACCGAAGGAGAGATGATTTTTTTTTAATATTTATTTATTTGTGATAGTCACCCAGAGAGAGAGAGGCAGAGACACAGGCAGAGGGAGAAGCAGGCTCCATGCACCGGGAGCCCGACGTGGGACTCGATCCCGGGTCTCCAGGATCGCGCCCTGGGCCAAAGGCAGGCGCCAAACCGCTGCGCCACCCAGGGACCCCAGGAGAGATAATTTTTAAGATGTTACTTTAAAAAAAGGAAAGCCTAGTGTAAATGCTATTTTCATTTGATGCAAATGCATACTTAATTCCATACTGAAACATTCATAAGGTGATTATAAAAAGGTATCAATCATAGTCTGAAAGGACAGTATGATAAAATAATAATTCTTGTGTAATATGCCATTTTTCTTAACTATAAAACAATTCCACCCAGCTATATCCACATATAGTACTTTTGTAGAAAAGATGCTTTAAAATTTCAATAAACTCAGATAATATTTGCTTTTCTATTACAGAAGTGGAATTCCATTTCTGTCATGTAGCAGTAAGCTATTACCTTAAAAACTATGCTGAGTTCCTTATGCATAATTAACTTCTGTTCTTGACATTCATACTAACTTCTGGTGTTTAGTCCAACTTAAGTATAGAAATTATACCTCAAAATCATAAAGAATTCAGGCTTTTTTGTTTCTACTGTCATATTAAACCCAATACTCCATTAATTTTCTGTACTGCCACTCATTCCATGTATGTATTAGCCTTGGCTAAAATTGATTGTTCTTTATTAGGGTTAAAATATAAATATCCTTTGAGTAAACTGAATGACTTTTTTAATGCATTTGCCATGATTTAGGGATTAAGATAATAGAAGCTATGTGACATTCTAGAGGGTGCTGTAATACTCTTAAGACTGAGGATTTCCAAAGATCAAGTGGGAAAAGAGAAAATGAACAACTGGAGATACTTCATTAAATCTGTAGTTATTCACAGGAAAACTGGTTTTGTATATAGATAAGTGTAGAATCAGCACTTTTTCCTTTCCTTTCCTTCTTTCCTTTCCTTACCTTTCCTTTCCCTTCCTTTCCTTTCCTTTCCTTTCCTTTCCTTTCCTTTCCTTTCCTTTCCTTTCCTTTCCTTTCCTTTCCTTTCCTTCTTTCCTTTCCTTTCCTTCTTTCCTCTCCTCTCCTCTCCTCTCCTCTCCTCTCCTCTCCTCTCCTCTCCTCTCCTCTCCTCTCCTTTCCTTTCCTTCTTTCCTTTCCTTTCTTTCCTTTTTTTCCCCTTCCTCTTTTATCCTTTCCTTTCTTTTTTTTTCCTTTTCTCTTTTCTCTTCTTTTTTCTCTTTTTTACCAGCACAAATTGGATTTATTCCAGAATAAAAGATTGAGTACCTGGGTGGCTCAGTCAAGTAAACATCCTCTTTTGGCTCAGGTCATGATCTCAGGGTCCTGTGATTTAGCCCCACAACATCCACCCTCTGCTCAGTGGGGAGTCTGCTTCTCCCTCTCACTCTGTTCTCTCTCTCTCTCTCTCTCATAAATAATTAAGTCTTAAAAAAAGGAATAATAAAAAAAATAAAAATAAATAAAACAAACAAACAAACAAACAAACAAAAGGAATAAAAGAGAATTACAATCTGGGACAAACAAGCTGTGGCAAAACCACACAAAGTCGGGGAAAAAAGAGGTATGTTTTTTTTTAGGGGAGAAAAAGAGCAAGTTGGGAAAGTTGTTATAAACTAAAAAAGTCCATTGGAGTAAACTGGGAGTTGGAAGTATAGTTTCTTTTCATTGACTGAGTCAGCAGATACTTTGAAAAATATAGTTCTAGAGTACATTATTACTCATTTCACAGTTTCTACAACTTTATCATTCCATAAAAAGTTACAGGTTGAATATATATCCTTTTAGGGGTCAAAATGATTCCATAGGAATCAGCTGTTTTAATCAACATTCTTTATATGCCCTCATACTTTAAAAAATTAATTCTTAAAAAATAATTCCAGTGTAGTTGACATACAATTATATTAGTTTCAAGTGTACAATATAGTGATTTAAAATTCATATATTACTCAGTGCTCATCAAGATAAGTGTACACTCAATCCCCTTCACCTGCTTTACCCATTTTCCCAACCTACTACCTCTCTGGTGACCATTAGTTTATTCTCTATAGTTAAAAGTCTATTTTTTGATTTGTCTCTTTTTGTTCTGTTTGTTCCCTTGCTTGTTTTGTTCCCTAAATTTCACATGAGTGAAATCATATGGTATTTGTCTTTCTTTGACTGGCTTATTTTGCTTAGCATTATACTCTGTAGATCCATCCATGTTGTTTCAATGGCAAAATTTCATTATTTTTAATGGATGAACAATATTCCATTATATGGATGAAAATATTCTGTTATATATATTACATATAATCAATATTATATATATAATGAATATAATATATACTGAATATTGACATATATCTACCTAAAATATAATGAAAATGTAGAATATTTAGATACATATATCTATATATATTTATATATTAATTATATATTCTAGATGTCTATATTTATATCTATATATCTATATCTCTCTATATATGTATGTATACACACACACACATATATATATGTTATATATGTATATATATATATTATATCTTCTTTATCCATTCCTCTGTTGATGACCATTTGGGCTCCTTCCATAATTTGGCTATTGTAAATAATGCTGCAATAAACGTAGTGGTGCATATATCTCTTTGAACAAATGTTTTCATATTCTTCAAGTAAATATCTAGTAGTGAGATTACTGAATCATATGGTAGTTCTATTTTTAAATTTCTGAGTAACCTCTACACTGTCTTTCATAGTGCCTACACCAGTTTACTTTCCCAGCTACAAGTGCCTGAGGGTTTTTCTAATTGCCAACACTTGTTGTTTCTTGTGTTTTTGATTTTAGCCATTCTAACAGGTATGAGGTAATATCTCATTGTGATTTTGGTTTGCATTTCTCTGGTGATAAGTGATTTTGAACATCTTATGTTTCTCTTGTGTAAGTCCTCAAACTTTCAACTATTTTTGCTATAGATTGTTTTATCCATCTCAAAAACTTATGTCAGATGCTTATTTGACTTTCTTTATGTCAACATAATCTATAATCAATTTTTAGAATTCTACAGAATACAAAAGAATAAAAGAATTTTTTACCAATGTATAAATTGTGTAAAAGGTTGTTAAATTGGAATTTTGTATCAATTTGTGCTCCAGTCTAAAAATGGGAGGTGTGGGATGCCTGGGTGGCTCAGTGGTTGAGCCTCTGCCTTTGGCCGAGGGTATGATCCCAGAGTTCCAGGATCGAGTCCCACATCGGGCCTCTTGCGAGGAGCCTACTTCTCCCTCTGCCTATGTCTCTGCCTTTTCTCTGTGTCTCTCATGAACAAATAAATAAAATATTAAAAAAAATAAAAAGATGAGAGGTATTAACCATTCTCATATTCTAAACTTAGGTTCTAAATCACTTCTTCAGGACTTACAATGGAGCTATCCAAAAGTCAAAGCAGAGACCATTAGATAACCAAAAATTTCTAGTCTATTAAAAAAGAGTTAGAATATCTGAGAGAGAAGCACAAGATTAAGAGGATTTTACTGAAAAAAACAAAAAGAGGATTTTACTAGTACTAGTTACTAGTATGGGTTGTGAATCCACCTGTACTGGCACATAGGAGCTTTGCATAAATTTGCATACATTTAGTATGAGTTTTTCACAGTTAGGAAACACAGTGGACTATTAGGTAAATAATGCTGAAGAGGTCTCAAACTCAAGACGTTGAGTGAAGTGACTTGTGAGTGTAGGCTAGAAATAACTGCAATAGGATAAAGTTCTGTAATATCATCACACCAGATGAGAAAATCTAATTGCCTTAGATTAGATTCTCTTAGATGACAGCTGCTGGAAGAGGTAAGGAAAATTCAGCAGAAATAGATTGGGCTTGGATACCTGGGTGGCTCAGCGATTAAGTGTCTGCCTTCATGCCCAGGGCGTGATCCTGGAGTCCCAGGAGGAAGTCCTACATCGGGATCCCTGCAGAGAGCCTGCTTCTCCCTCTGCCTGTGTCTGCCTCTCTCTCTCTCTCTCTCTCTCTCTCTCACATGAATAAATAAATAAAGTCTTAAAAATTAGAAAGAAATTGGGCTTATTCATTTATATCCCAAGAGAGGAAACAGTTATGCAAAGAGGTCAAACAAAGGAGATTCTGAATGGCCTCTAAAGGCATCCCAGAAGACAATCATTTTTCAATCTCTGACAACCTCAAACTAATCACAGGACCAATAAGGTAAGACATATCTTGATTCTCTAATCTTTCTTCCTTATCCTGCTTTGATGTAAGGGGTTATGATAGATGTTTAGCATAGGAAATGGACAGAGATACAAGACTAGAAAATGAAGAAGCCAATCATACTACTTATTTTCACTAAAAGCTCCTATAGTTAGTTATGAACTACAGAAAAAGACACACACACAAAAAAAAAAGAAAAAGAAAAAGACATACATCATTTTTAAATAAAGTGATGAAATTTGACTATTTAATGGGACTGCATGTTTAAAGACAATTATAGCTTCTTTGTTTTTTGTTTTTTTGACTTGAAGTGAATAGAGGGTTGTCATTATCTGAGTAAAGAAATAAGTCATAGAGTCTGCCTTGCATCTCATCCAAATACTAGGGAATTTGACATTTAGCCTCACAGAGCATGTTGAAACAAACAGGAAGGTGGGGGGAATGATTGTTCCTGTTATTTTCTGGATTCATTTATTCAATATAAAATTCCTCAAATCAAAGCTGTTGGGATGATTATTTAGGACTCAGTTGTTAGCTTAAATATTTGTTATTCCAGGTAATTTTATAATTAGAAATAAAGAGTTGATTAATGGTAATAATTCTACAACAAATAGTTTATCATAAATTTGATGATCTACTATTAACATTATAATTTGGAATTATGTGTCTTCTGAATTTTTATATCTTTTAAAATATTTTCTTAGATTCTAATATTCAAGCAATTGACTGTCCATTTTAATGTTTATATTTTGCTATTAGAAATTTCTCCAAAATTAATTTTATTAATGTTAACACATGTTATGATGTCTTTTATCCTTACAGTTATTTAATTTATTATACCTATTTTTATCCATATGTAGTTTTTCAACATGACACATTATATTTAATGAATTTATCTTGTCAGTAGATCATGAGGATTAATTATCTTCGATCTTTTAATTTGACTTATCTATCTCTGGCATTATTACAGGCAGAAAAAAACTATTGTGTACATTATGTTGTATGATTGGTAATCAAATTAGTATTTACAAAGCATACAATTGGGAATGCGAATACTGCTTAAATCATATAAAAAATACAGGTTTAATACAGGATTTTTTTGTTTGTTTTGGAGTTTTTCTTTCTTTTTTTTTTTAGAGAAAGAAAGAATAGAGGAGGAGGATAGAGGGAGTGTAAGAATCCCAAGTAGGCACTATGCTCAGCCTAACTGGAGGCCTGATATCACAACCCTTTGATCATGACCTGAGCCAAAATCAAGAGTCAGTTGCTTAGCTGGCTGAGCCACCCAGGCACCCCTACAAGGAATATTCTTATTTGAATAGAGCCTTATTGATTTTAATGCATTTTATTTCTGTTTTATTATTTTTATATAAGTTTTCTAAGTGTTTTTAATTAATACTTCTTTTATTAGTTTACTCTTTCATAATGAAGGGCAAATTATTGACATTTTGATGAAATTCTTTTAATTCTACTAGTTTGCATCCAACAAACTAATCAACAAACAAATATCACAGTTATTTAGGTATAAGAGTGAAGAATATATCTAGAGGAAAAAGAGGAATAAGACTGTAGATATAATTGTTTAGACTTCGAGAATCTGAAATGCATTTTAAAATAATTTTCTTGTGGCTTTGTAGAAGGCCAGCGATTTCTGCAAGAAAGAAATTGGCAGGGTCAATAGTCAGTTTTATTCTGATTAATCTATAGGCAGAGTACACACACACCCACACACACACATATACATATATATGCAGACTTATTTATATACTTTATGTATATTTAAGTAGAAATACTACATTATATATGTTTAAATGGAAATACTAGAATAAGAACACTTACAAGGCACTGGGTAGTATTGGGAGCTAATAAAATCCAGATTTAGGCTGATAGCTATTTAAATTTTTAAAAAGGGAAATTATTGTGAAGAAAGAATTAGAAAAACTAATTTTGGATTTTAAATGATTAATAAATACATTACATTTATTTTGCTGGAATAATAAATGCTAGATACAAATACGTTTATATGGTTATGCTACTAAAATAAATTATTATTATTATTTTTAAAGAAATTCATAGTAATAGGAGGTCATTCTAGAAACTAATCTAAGGATTTCCTACTCTGGTAGCATTCCTCATTCAATTGAATTAGGTCACTCTCTGAAGCACTTTTTGAAGGATTGGTCATTGTGTGCAATTGTGGGAAGATGCATTTTATAGTTTGCTTTTTATTCTCTTTGTGCCTAAACAACTATTCTGTCCTGTTGATATCTACCCCTGCCTTTGTCTCATTCCATACCATTAATTGCTGACCCTGCAACATAACCTTGTATTAAAAGAAATATTCAAAAACCATTTAAGGTTTATCTTTTTGTGTCTTTTGAGAGGTTAAAAAATTACAAAGCAATGGAAGCCTTATAAGTAACAGGAGAAGGAAAGAAGGAGAAGAAAGTGGAAAAGGAGAAGGGGTCCAGGAAAAGTAGTCCAGAGACTAAAACTTGAGAAATGCCACGTGTTATGAAAAAAAAAAGATGTCAAAAAACCAATACAAAACGATATGTTTGGTTATTGCAGGTACACTAAAAAACAGCACAACTGGCTTTATTCATTTATTTATATATTTATATTTTTCTCTTTCTCTGCAAAAGGCAGAGATTGGCCTCAGTTGCCTCATTGAAAAAAATATCTTGCATGCTTTCCTACCTCTTAAAGAAACCATAAACCCCACACAGAGTATAAGAGAATGTAACATCTAAGTTTAGCAGTATAATAGGGAGAATTGGCTTTTGGAAAACTTGATCTCAAGTTGAATGTGGCTTGAAAAAGTAGTGAAGTGTAAGACTTTCGTTACTCCCATAGCTGGGATTTATGCTTGGATAGACATCACTCTTTCATACTTGGTAAGAATGTGGCTGTTTATATCTTAAAAGAACCACGGGTCCAACAACAAAATTTAGCAATATTTCATTATGCATTCCTATTTTTATGATATGCAGGAATTTTAAATATATTGCCACAAAAATGAGAGAGAGAAAGAAAATCCCCTTAGTTATACTTCACTCACTCTTCAGCTGACACAGAATTGACATTTATGCTCTGGCCTACGATGCTATATATCATAATTTATAGTTCCCTATAATTACATTTAGCTACGAATAGCCTTTCATTTTCTTGACTTAGGAGATCAAATGTTGAACTATTCTATTCTTGAGTATTGAAATGAAATAACCAACTTTTCCTATTCAAATGTGAGCTTTACTCACATTTTATTTCTCTTAGAGTAAAATTATGAAATTGACTGATATGTATAAGAGCTGTATATTAAATAGAATACCTCATTTAAATATCATCTTTTCTTTGTAAATTTTTATTTGTTGTTGATTTTTTATTTCCAGTGATTTTGATTAATATCTGATTTTTTACATTATTTGCTCTTGTCAATTTTCTGAGGTTAATAAGTATTAACATTGACTCAACTTGTTCTATTTAACATCAGAACACATTAGCTCTTTTCTGTAGTTGTCTTCTCTACTGTTCCCGTGACACCACCACCAATTCTGGACTCCTGCAAATATATTTGAGATTGTATTTTGTCATGTTTTTGCTTGGCATCAAAGAACCTGCACAAGTCAGTTGTTCACATGTCAGCTCACCATTAGGAAGCTCAAACAAACCATTAAAATATTTTCAGCTTTATAGATTGAATTTTATTACAAGTTATTCAAACCTACTGTACATTTTATAGGTGAAAATATATAAACACACACAATTGAAGCCCTTTAGGAAACATATTACATTCTACATTTTGAACTTAATTTTTTAAAATTTATTTATTCATAAGAGACACAAAGAGAGAGAGAGACTGAGAGGTGGAGACTCAGGCAGACAGAGAAGCAGACTCCTTATAGGGAGCCCGATATGGAACTCGATCCGGGACCCCAGGGTCACGCCCTGGGCCGAAGGTGGTGCTAAACCGCTGAGCCACTCAGGCTGTCCACATTCTACATTTTGAAGTAGACTCTTATTTCCATTCATCATTTTGATGATGGACACGTATGAAGAATGAGAAAAGATATTTATTTTTATGTTAAAGACCATAATTTAATGCTATATATTTATCTCTGTTCAAGATAACAGGTATAACTTTTTAGATAACTATAAAATTTTGATTATATAATCAAAATATACATGTAATATATATCTTAAAATGAATAATTTAATATTGAATTATTAAATAATATAATGTTATATGTGCAATATATATCTTAAAATTAATAATTTTAATATTTAATTATTAAATAATATAGTGTTATGTGTAATATATATCTTAAAATTAATAATTTTAATATTTAATTATTAAATAAATCTATTACTTTAAAAAGAAAAACAACTTGACATAACTGAAAAGAAATCTAGGTTTGCCTTGCTATGTCTTATTTCTTGCTATTTTCCCAGAGGTAGGTATCTTATCTTACATTTATAGAATGTCTTTTACCCAAAGGGTGTCTGGTGTCATTATGCAATGGTATGTTTTTCTATATGTTTTATAATTATGAGTGAACATAAAAAATACAAAAAAAGAACATTATTTGTTAGCTGTTATTACATAACTATTAAATCTATTTAATCCATAGTGTGAAATAATTATTTTTGTTGCTTTTATTTTTATTTTATTTCAACAATGTGTACAGATATAAAAGCAAGTCCTGGGGCTTCTGTAAACTAGTATAGGACATTTAGTGATATTGCTGAATGATTAGAGCACAATGTGTATATATATATATATATATATATATATATATATATATATATACACACACATATATATGTATATATGTATATATGTATATATATGTAGTTGATACACATTCTTGGTCAATAATGAATATTGAACTACATTTAAATAATATAAAGTCCTAAACTGTTTGCCTGATGAGTACTGCTATTGATTAATATTATGTTTGTTTCACACAAGTTAAAATAGTTGAGCTATCTTGTGAAGAAAAACAAATATACTGTGTAACTTCCAAATTATTATTAAAAAAGATACAGGAAGATAATTCTTTATATGTATGGTGTTGAGATTACATGCCAGAAGCAAAAAATATCTTTGATGAGTATAAAGCACAAATAATATAATAGACCTAATCTAAACACACATAAATCACAATAAAGGTAAGTGAATTACAATGACAGCAAAAACAATCTAGATTTTGAAAAATCACACAAAACTCAATGCTTACAAAAGGCCCAGTGAAACATAATTACACAAGAAGAATAAAAGTAAAAGAATGGATAAAGACCTGCCAGACAACTATTCAAAGAGATCTGGTGTAGCTACACTAACTCCAGTTAAATAGAGTATAAGGGTAAAAAAAAAAATAGAGTATAAGGTTATTGGGGTAGTAGGGTTTTTTTCTCTCACATATATAAACGTAAGTGCCATCCATAGGTGTTGAGTCATGAGATCAGCTATTATGAAAGGAGGAATAGAAAGCTAACAAGCTCCTTCTTTAAGAACTCTTCCCAAGGTTGCACACAGTGCTCCCTTTTGTATCCCTTAACCAGATGTTAGTGATATGGTCCCACATACATGTGGGAGAGGTGGAGAAATTTACTCATATTCTGGAAAGCCAGTGCCCATGGATGTCATTAAAGGCTTCTCTCACTGTAAATGGAGTGTTATGTAAAGGTACTTTAAGGAAACAAGGAGATTATCACAGTCACAACAACAAATTAAAACAGAAAAAATAACATGTCAGAACAGTTAAATTGCCAGAAATCAAAGCCTTTGAAAACTCATTTCATCAGTGCTAGAATATATATTAAAGCATGCCTCTTGAATTAATTTGCCCTAATGAAAACTGCATTGTTTTCATAGTTTGGTAGATATATCTCTTTGGGGAGCCAAATACAGTATTTTTCGCCTAATATACTAATTTTTAATTTGTTGTTTTTCTGGTATATTAACAGTTAATAAAAGTATAAGACATATATACAAAAAGTTGACACACTTGCCAAGGCCAATATTAAAAACAGATTGATGTTTCTAGAAACATTATCTTAATATTTTGGACAAAGAGATTTTGCTTCCTGGTCCCCCTTTCCTCCTTACCCACCTTCAGAAAAGGGAAAGAAAAATGTTAATTGGTTTTCATTTCCCTTAAATATCTGTTTATTTTTAAATTAGAGCTTATAATATTTAGGATTACTTTCCACCTTTTTATGTGTAACTTCCTATTATAAGGAAACAAATATTGGAAAATATTAGTACTAATATGAATTACTACATAAAGAGAAGATAATAATAGACAGAAAAGTCCTAGCAAATATATAGGTATGCCCATATGTGAATGAATATATATGACTGTAAGTGAATCTTTGCTGTTATTGTCTGAAAAACATACACATCTTAATCATGGTTTCCAGAACAATGTGACCAGAATGCTGTTAATGTGCTCACAACTTCATTTGAAAATACAATATCTTTTGCAAATAATAAAGCCATTCAATTTAAAAATAGCATTTTTGTCATTTCAATAACTCCTAAAATACTTTTTCATTTTCTGTTTTAATAAAAGAGGTATCTCAAAATATTAAAAAATTTAGCTGGAGGGACTAAATGTACTGTGAATATATGTGACAAATTTTATTTTTCTGAGATATGTATTGGCTAGCTGCTGTCATTATTAGAATCTCCAAGTATAATATTTTCAGTTATTACTTTTACTGACACACATTATGGAAACTGAGTAGGCACACACTGCAGGACTTGGTAAAATGAGACATATTTCAAAGAAATCATAATATTGAACTTTAAAAAATAACATATGAGGTTAAAATATAAATGTGCTATTAACAAAGAGATATTACCTTACCATGTACTGCCTTCTCAAATTTAATTTATGGCTGGTTTGCTTTATGCCACTGAATGAATGAACTTACTTTGTTTATTTTCCATGGCTTCATTATTACCCAATTTAACTAATGTAGCAGCATTATCTATGCTAATGTTTTAGAGCATATAACTAAAATACAGCCCAAGTCTTTCTCATTAAGAATAAGCTCTTAACCTCATCTACATAAGCAACGTTGTGTAGTCTTTAATGTTCTTGTTTGTGGACTAGATTTTCTGGCTGTTCTCACTCTGTGAAATTAAAGTTATTGTAATGCTCTGAGCAAACATTTACTCATCTGTAAAATGGGGATAAGAGAGAAGTCTTTTCATAGGGATAAATGACAATCAAATGAGATTATACATTTAAATCTCCTATTCAGGGTATTATAAATAGAAGAGACTTAATAAATGCTAAACTAATATTAATATTCAAAACTATTAATGTAATTAAACAATCACTTTCTCATTTAGGATGTGTTTCCATCAATACTGAAATATATTTGGTTTTGGTATCGTATACTTTTTGTAGAAGAACTCAACCAAAAATAACGTTAGTGCTACTGAATGAGCTCTTTAATAAATAATAAGATGTCAACTACATAGTAGACATAATATTCAATATTGCAACTGTTGCATAATGGACGTTAAGATAGATAGAAATATAAAATATTGGAAAATTATTGTGGATTTTATACTAAAAGTATGCATAAATACTTAAAAGATGAAACAAAAATTAAAGGTAATAATTACGTTTGATGCAGATGGATGTTTGTGCTTTAAACATGAACTAGAAAATACAGAAAATCTGTATACAGATACATTAATTACAACTCAAGGAAGTTAAAATTTAAAAAAAGCACAAAATGAATTCAAATGCAACTTCAAATTATGAAGAATATTGCACTATAACCTATATAAACTTAACATCCCTAGTAAAGAAAAACTTCTTAATTAATATAGAAAATTGATAATTCAAAGAAAAAAGGCAGTATATGTTTAGAAAATTCACAAAAATTATCCAAAAAGTAAGCAAAAATAGGCAAAAATTTGTTTCATTCTACTGGTATTCATAGAAATGCAATATAAAGTAGTGTTAGAAAATAATGTTAAATATAAAGAATAATGTTAAAGTAACGTTGGAAGTTTCATTTTGTATATGATGAACCATATTAATAGTGACAAGGACCAGGTTCAATGCACTCTTCTTTAGAATTGGTGATAGTAACTGAAAAAAAAAAAAGAATTTGTGAAAGTAATCACATTTCAGAAGTGTAACTTTTCAATGCAGGACTATGCAGGACTAATTTTACAGAATGTCCATATTCTTTGATATAGTGTTCTGGTCAGCATGAAATATTGATACGTTGGTCTCATTTTATAAATAATTATACACACCCAGACATACTGCCTAGACAATACACATGTTCAGATATAAATTGTAAACAGGTGCACACCAATACAAAATATTAATTGCTTTATTTAGATGTTGGTGACTTTGATCTTTTTATGGATTTTTCAATGACAGCAAATTATTTTGCACAATAACCATTTATTCTTAACTTTTTAATTATAAATAAAATGGTAAATATATTTTAATTTGGATAAAAATAAAGTTAAGGAGTCATATAAAAGAAATATTTAAGTTTATTAAAATTTCCTGCTTCAGAAATTCAAGATTAATGATATATAAAAGTTTTGTGATTGTTGATAAGACTGAGAGAAATACATGTATATTTATCTTTTAATGGATTTTAAGTTAGATTTAATGACGTTTTAATGTTATTATACTTCATAATACACCAGTATTTCTTACATAGTAAGAAGGATCATAATTGGAATATATGGTTCAATTCACATTCAATTAGTGATATACTATTTCATACTAAAACTTGTGCTGTTGCTAAATCTTTTAATTTGTGGAGACTGTATTCTAATTAGATTTTATAATGATAATTCAAATAAATTATCCAGTAAAATATTTTAGTTGTTTTTATTTCCCTTTATACAAAGGTTATTAATTATTGAATCTATCAATTTCTAATCTGTACAAAAAGGCCAGTTACTTTGGTGACTTAATAATACAAAATGATTGGGATGCCTGGGTGGCTCAGTGGTTGAACGTCTGCCTTCAGCTCATTAAGTGATCCTGGAGTTCTGGGATTGAGTCCCGCATCAGGCTCCCTGCGTGGAGCCTGCTTCTCCCCACTCTGTCTATGGCTCTGCCTCTCTCAGTGTCTCTCAGAAATCAATAAATAAAAATAATAAGAAATTATCTAAAACTCTTACTATAATTTAAAACCTGAAACATATATTTGTTATATAAATATAATATGATCAACACTATTGTTGGAAAACTTTTTTTTTCAAACACCAGTTCTTTCTTAAAAGACATCAATAATATAGATAATTGCAAAAAGAGGAACAAAATTTTCAGATGCAAAGTGTCTACTAAATATGTGAATAGTAATAAAAGAAATTTTCAAATTTCAAATAGTGTCAACTTCTAAAATATCAATAAATTGATAACATAAAATGATAGCAAGGATGGTGGGAAAACAGGAAATTGTATTTCTTGTAAGAGTGTATATCAGAACAATATTCTAGAAGATCATTTTAGAATACATATGAGAAAGGCCAAGTTTTGTATTTTTACTTATAAAAATTTATTCCATAACATTATAGCTGATTATATGTCAATGTAACTTGTTTCCTATTTGTAATCACACTGGTTATTAAAATGAAAAAGTGGACATATCCCCAAATGAGAAGGCTAGTTTACAAAAAAATTGAGTTGGAGTATGGAGCCTGCTTAAGATTCTCTTTCTCTCTGTCTGTCCTTCTCTTCACCCCCCATTCATGTGAGTGCTCTCACTCTTGAAAAATAAAATATGCACCCAATGCAGCCCTATGTTCATTGCAGCATTATTTACAATAGCCAAGATATGGAAGCAACCTAAGTGTACATTGATAGACAAATGAATAAAGAAAATGTATATATATATACATATATATACACATAATTTTATTCCCTGGATCAAAATATATATTTATAAATATCTATTTATATTTGAATTAGCTTTGACAGGTTGTTCTTTCTATGGAAGATTTATTTATTTAGGGTGAACATTTGCTTATAATCCCAGAACAGCATTAAAAATAATAATTTGCTTTATTTAAATTCTTAAGAATTAGTAAATTAGTAAACAATAGGTTAAGCAAAATTAAATGTCACCTGCCATTAAATTCAGTTTTGGCGTGGTGGGGGTGGGCAGAGTTCCAATATTTCTAAATGTTACTACTAGACCAATCTACAGGCTAGAAGTATAGATACTTTTACCAGGATGGCTATGATAATAACACTTGTGGGTGGTGGATTAAAACTTTTTTCAAAGTTGAGAAACTGATATGGATTACATTTTCTCTTGGACAATATTTTTTTTCATAAACAGACTACTAGAAGTAGGAGGAAATCCAAGAAAATACAGCACAGAAATAGCAAACATAATGTTGTATGTCTTTTCTCCATCCTATTACTTATTTTTTCTTCATTTTTCATTTTCCATAGATATCACATGACTCTTGCACAAAGTAAAAGGTTGGTGTGTGTGTGTGTGTGTGTGTGTATTCATGATTGTAATTTAAGACTCTTTTGGGTAAAGAAATCACTGATCTGTAAAATATAAGTGACCCAGATTGCTGCAGGGAGTCTTGCCTGCTGCCATTAACCCTTACCTCCATAAAGCAAACCTATGAGTAAAGAAAGATTCTCTCAGCAGGCTGTGACCAACATCCGTGAGAGCAGAAAAGAAGTATAAATAGATACAGTAGATAAAATAAAGAGAAAAATCTGGATCGGGAAACCTGAAAACTAAATGTCAAATACTTCATTTTATTGAAATAATAACTGAAATCAAGTTTTAGTTTCACAGTTTATTTTTGTTTTATTTTTTAAAGATTTTATTTGTTTTTTCATGAGAGACACAGAGGGATAGAGGCAGAGGGAGAAGCAGGCTCCATGCAGGATATGGGACTTGATCCCAGGACTCCAGGATCACATCCTGGGCCAAAGGCAGAAGCTCAACCACTGAGCCACCCATGCATCCCTAGCTTCACTTTTTAAATTTAGTTGTTTCCTGAGTATGGAGAATAATCATCCATCTACACAGTAATAAGGTTTATACAAAAGCAATTTTAGATATTGTAAATATAAACTCATGGAAGTAAATATGAATGCTTAATATTAATAGTGGAATAGTATTAAGAAAATAACTTGAGCATGTTGTGTATGCATTTATGCTGTCCTATAAACCTCATCATTTCTTAACTAGTACAGGAAAGAAATCCTTCTATGACTATTACAGTCCAAAATTTCAAGGTAGATTTAATTCCTTGCTTACTCTCTGATATCATAAGTGCTGCTTTTACATTTTTGAGAATTAAGATAGATCTTTTTGACATATAGAATTTCCTCAGTGTTTAAAAAGATATTAGAGAATACATATTTCATTTGATTAATCTCGTAAAAAGAATAAAACTTACTGTCATAATTATAGAACTTTTTCTGAGTGTCTCAGACTCTGAAAAAGGAAGTCAACCTTTCTGCAAAGGCCAGTGAACCAATTTATAAGTGATCAGCCATCCAAGAAATCTGAAAGTTCTGGTTTTATTTATTCACTGAAAGGAGATAGAGCTTCCCATATTTATTTCATATTCTTAACACATGACAAGAAGTTCTTTATTCATCATGTGACTAAAACTGTTTACTTCCAACTTCATAGACTAATAATACTAGTTTTCCTTTATGTTACCTGTTCAAAGTTTCCATACTTTCACTCAGTCTAATAACGCACGAAACCAGTGGAATCAATGCAATCATAGAAGCGGTTTCTATAGTAACTGGTTGATCTTGATGATAGTTCACATTTTTAAAGACCTTTGTGCCAACTTGTTAAGATGAACAGAAAGATTGCATATAATCATAACTAGTTGGAATTGTGAATCTTCAAATGTCATCTTTTAGAATCTCCTCAAGTAACAGATGTGAAAAAATGAAGCTTCAGGTTGTTTAGTGACTTGAAGAAGATATTAGAATGACTGCCATGTTAAAGTCAGTGCCAATGGGATGCCTGGGTGGCTCAGCGGTTGAGCATCTGTCTTTGGCCGGGGGTGTGATCCTGGGGTCCCTGCATAGAGCCTGCTTCTCCCTCTGCCTGTGTCTCTGCCTCAATCTCTCTCTCTTTCTCTCTCTCTCTCTCTGTGCCTCCCATGAATAAATAAAATCTTAAAAAAAAAAAAGATTAGTGCCAAGGACTGACTTTCCATCATTCACTTTACATTACTATTCACTTCACGTTATTATTTCAGAATCTACCTTAAAAAAATAGAATTTTAGAATTGGTTATTACATTGATAATGCTGTGCAACTATCATTGCTATTTGTTTCCAAAAATGTTACTACACTAAACAGGAATTAAGGATCCATTAAGCAATAAATCACCATTCCCCTAGTCCCTGGAAAATCGTTATCTATACTATCTCTATGAGCTTATTTATTCTAGATATCTCATCTAAATGTAATCATACCATATTTGTCCTTTTTTTGTCTGGTTTATTTAACTTCACATAATGTTTTCAGGTCCATCCATATTATAGCATGCATTAGGAAAAAAAAACTTTGCTTCTTTTATGGCTGAATAATATTCCTCTGTGAGTGTGTGTGTGTGTGTTTTGTTTATTTATTCACCAATTGATGAAGACACATTTCTATCTTTTTTGCTAGTGTGAATAATTTAGCAATAAACCTTTTTATTTATTTATTTTTTATTGGTGTTCAATTTACTAACATACAGAATAACACCCAGTGCCCGTCACCCATTCACTCCCACCCCCCGCCCTCCTCCCCTTCTACCACCCCTAGTTCGTTTCCCAGAGTTAGCAGTCTTTACGTTCTGTCTCCCTCTCTGATATTTCCCACACATTTCTTCTCCCTTCCCTTATTTTCCCTTTCACTATTATTTATATTCCCCAAATGAATGAGAACATATAATGTTTGTCCTTCTCCGACTGACTTACTTCACTCAGCATAATACCCTCCAGTTCCATCCACGTTGAAGCAAATGGTGGGTATTTGTCATTTCTAATAGCTGAGTAATATTCCATTGTATACATAAACCACATCTTCTTGATCCATTCATCTTTCGTTGGACACCGAGGCTCCTTCCACAGTTTGGCTATCGTGGCCATTGCTGCTAGAAACATCGGGGTGCAGGTGTCCCGGCGTTTCATTGCATTTGTATCTTTGGGGTAAATCCCCAACAGTGCAATTGCTGGGTCATAGGGCAGGTCTATTTTTAACTGTTTGAGGAACCTCCACACAGTTTTCCAGAGTGGCTGCACCAGTTCACAGTCCCACCAACAGTGTAAGAGGGTTCCCTTTTCTCCGCATCCTCTCCAACATTTGTTGTTTCCTGCCTTGTTAATTTTCCCCATTCTCACTGGTGTGAGGTGGTATCTCATTGTAGTTTTGATTTGTATTTCCCTGATGGCAAGTGATGCAGAGCATTTTCTCATATGCATGTTGGCCATGTCTATGTCTTCCTCTGTGAGATTTCTCTTCATGTCTTTTGCCCATTTCATGATTGGATTGTTTGTTTCTTTGGTGTTGAGTTTAATAAGTTCTTTATAGATCTTGGAAACTAGCCCTTTATCTGATATGTCATTTGCAAATATCTTCTCCCATTCTGTAGGTTGTCTTTGAGTTTTGTTGACTGTATCCTTTGCTGTGCAAAAGCTTCTTATCTTGATGAAGTCCCAATAGTTCATTTTTGCTTTTGTTTCTTTTGCCTTCGTGGATGTATCTTGCAAGAAGTTACTATGGCCGAGTTCAAAAAGGGTGTTGCCTGTGTTCTTCTCTAGGATTTTGATGGAATCTTGTCTCACATTTAGATCTTTCATCCATTTTGAGTTTATCTTTGTGTATGGTGAAAGAGAGTGGTCTAGTTTCATTCTTCTGCATGTGGATGTCCAATTTTCCCAGCACCATTTGTTGAAGAGACTGTCTTTCTTCCAATGGATAGTCTTTCCTCCTTTATCGAATATTAGTTGCCCATAAAGTTCAGGGTCCACTTCTGGATTCTCTATTCTGTTCCACTGATCTATGTGTCTGTTTTTGTGCCAGTACCACGCTGTCTTGATGACCACAGCTTTGTAGTACAACCTGAAATCTGGCATTGTGATGCCCCCAGATATGGTTTTCTTTTTTAAAATTCCCCTGGCTATTCGGGGTCTTTTCTGATTCCACACAAATCTTAAAATAATTTGTTCTAACTCTCTGAAGAAAGTCCATGGTATTTTGATAGGGATTGCATTAAACGTGTATATTGCCCTGGGTAACATTGACATTTTCACAATATTAATTCTGCCAATCCATGAGCATGGAATATTTTTCCATCTCTTTGTGTCTTCCTCAATTTCTTTCAGAAGTGTTCTATAGTTTTGAGGGTATAGATCCTTTACATCTTTGGTGAGGTTTATTCCTAGGTATCTTATGCTTTTGGGTGCAATTGTAAATGGGATTGACTCCTTAATTTCTCTTTCTTCAGTCTCATTGTTAGTGTATAGAAATGCCACTGACTTCTGGGCATTGATTTTGTATCCTGCCACGCTACCGAATTGCTGTATGAGTTCTAGCAATCTTGGGGTGGAGACTTTTGGGTTTTCTATGTAGAGTATCATGTCATCGGCGAAGAGGGAGAGTTTGACTTCTTCTTTGCCAATTTGAATGCCTTTAATGTCTTTTTGTTGTCTGATTGCTGAGGCTAGGACTTCCAGTACTATGTTGAACAGCAGTGGTGAGAGTGGACATCCCTGTCTTGTTCCTGATCTTAGGGGAAAGGCTCCTAGTGCTTCCCCATTGAGAATGATATTTGCTGTGGGCTTTTCATAGATGGCTTTTAAGATGTCGAGGAATGTTCCCTCTATCCCTACACTCTGAAGAGTTTTGATCAGGAATGGATGCTGTATTTTGTCAAATGCTTTCTCTGCATCCAATGAGAGGATCATATGGTTCTTGGTTTTTCTCTTGCTGATATGATGAATCACATTGATTGTTTTACGGGTGTTGAACCAGCCTTGTGTCCCAGGGATAAATCCTACTTGGTCATGGTGAATAATTTTCTTAATGTACTGTTGGATCCTATTGGCCAGTATCTTGTTGAGAATTTTTGCATCCATGTTCATCAGGGATATTGGTCTGTAATTCTCCTTTTTGGCGGGGTCTTTGTCTGGCTTTGGAATTAAGGTGATGCTGGCTTCATAGAACGAATTTGGAAGTACTCCATCTCTTTCTATCTTTCCAAACAGCTTTAGGAGAATAGGTATGGTTTCTTCTTTAAACGTTTGATAAAATTCCCCTGGGAAGCCATCTGGCCCTGGACTCTTGTGTCTTGGGAGGTTTTTGATGACTGCTTCAATTTCCTCCCTGGTTATTGGTCTGTTCAGGTTTTCTATTTCTTCCTGTTCCAGTTTTGGTAGTTTGTGGCTTTCCAGGAATGCGTCCATTTCTTCCAGATTGCCTAATTTATTGGCGTATAGCTGTTCATAATATGTTTTTAAAATCGTTTGTATTTCCTTGGTGTTGGTAGTGATCTCTCCTTTCTCATTCATGATTTTATTAATTTGAGTCTTCTCTCTCTTCTTTTTAATAAGGCTGGCTAATGGTTTATCTATCTTGTTAATTCTTTCAAAGAACCAACTCCTGGTTTTGTTGATCTGTTCCACAGTTCTTCTGGTCTCGATTTCGTTGAGTTCTGCTCGAATCTTTATTAACTCCCTTCTTCTCTTGGGTGTAGGATCTATTTGCTGTTTTTTCTCTAGCTCCTTTATGTGTAAGGTGAGCTTTTGTATTTGAGTTCTTTCCAGTTTTTGAATGGATGCTTGTATTGCGATGTATTTCCCCCTTAGGACTGCTTTTGCTGCATCCCAAAGATTTTGAACGGTTGTATCTTCATTCTCATTAGTTTCCATGAATCTTTTTAATTCTTCCTTAATTTCCTGGTTGACCCTTTTATCTTTTAGCAGGATGGTCCTTAACCTCCACGTGTTTGAGGTCCTTCCAAACTTCTTGTTGTGATTTAGTTCTAATTTCAAGGCATTATGGTCTGAGAATATGCAGGGGACAATCCCAATCTTTTGGTATCGGTTCAGACCCGATTTGTGACCCAATATGTGGTCTATTCTGGAGAAAGTTCCATGTGCGCTTGAGAAGAATGTGTATTCAGTTGAGTTTGGATGTAAAGTTCTGTAGATATCTGTGAAATCCATCTGGTCCAGTGTATCATTTAAAGCTCTCGTTTCTTTGGAGATGTTTTGCTTAGAAGACCTATCGAGTATAGAAAGAGCTAGATTGAAGTCACCAAGTATAAGTGTATTATTATCTAAGTATTTCTTCACTTTGGTTAATAATTGATTTATATATTTGGCAGCTCCCACATTCGGAGCATATATATTGAGGATTGTTAAGTCCTCTTGTTGAATAGATCCTTTAAGTATGATATAGTGTCCCTCTTCATCTCTCACTACAGTCTTTGGGGTAAATTTTAGTTTATCTGATATAAGGATGGCTACCCCTGCTTTCTTTTGAGGACCATTCGAATGGTAAATGGTTCTCCAACCTTTTATTTTCAGGCTGTAGGTGTCCTTCTGTCTAAAATGAGTCTCTTGTAGACAGCAAATAGATGGGTCCTGCTTTTTTATCCAGTCTGAAACCCTGTGCCTTTTGATGGGGTCATTAAGCCCGTTCACATTCAGAGTTACTATTGAGAGATATGAGTTTAGTGTCATCATGATATCTATTCAGTCTTTGTTTTTGTGGACTATTCCACTGAACTTCTTCTTAAAGGGGAATTTTAAGAGTCCCCCTTAAAATTTCTTGCAGAGCTGGTTTGGAGGTCACATATTCTTTTAGTTGCTGCCTGTCTTGGAAGCTCTTTATCTCTCCTTCCATTTTGAATGAGAGCCTTGCTGGATAAAGTATTCTTGGTTGCATGTTCTTCTCCTTTAGGACCCTGAATATATCCTGCCAGCCCTTTCTGGCCTGCCAGGTCTCTGTGGAGAGGTCTGCTGTTACCCTAATACTCCTCCCCATAAAAGTCAGGGATTTCTTGTCTCTTGCTGCTTTAAGGATCTTCTCCTTATCTTTGGAATTTGCAAGCTTCACAATTAAATGTCGAGGTGTTGAACGGTTTTTATTGATTTTAGGGGGGGATCTCTCTATTTCCTGGATCTGAATGCCTGTTTCCCTTCCCAGATTAGGAAAGTTTTCAGCTAGAATTTGTTCAAATACATATTCTGGCCCTCTGTCCCTTTCGGCGCCCTCGGGAACCCCAATTAAACGTAGGTTTTTCTTCCTCAGGCTGTCGTTTATTTCCCTTAATCTATCTTCATGGTCTTTTAATTGTTTGTCTCTTTTTTCCTCAGTTTCCCTCTTTGCTATCAACTTGTCTTCTATGTCACTCACTCGTTCTTCCACCTCGTTAACCCTCGTCGTTAGGACTTCTAGTTTGGATTGCATCTCATTCAATTGATTTTTAATTTCTGCCTGATTAGCTCTAAATTCTGCAGTCATGAAGTCTCTTGAGTCCTTTATACTTTTTTCTAGAGCCACCAGTAGCTGAATAATAGTGCTTCTGAATTGGCTTTCTGACATTGAATTGTAATCCAGATTTTGTAACTCTGTGGGAGAGAGGACTGTTTCTGATTCTTTCTTTTGAGGTGAGGTTTTCCTTCTAGTCATTTTGCTCAGTGCAGAGTGGCCAAAAGCAAATTGTATTGGGAAAAAGAGAAAAAGAGAGGAGAGAAAGAAGGAAAGAAAGGAGAAAGAGAAGAAAAAAAAAAAAAAGGGAAGAAAAAGAGAAAAAAAAACGGAAAAAAAAAAGGAAGAAAAAGAGAAAGAAAAAGAAAGGAGAAAAAAGGGGGTGGGGGAAGGAAACAAATCAAAAAGCAAAACAAAACAAAAACAAAACAAAACAAAACAAAAAAAAAAAAAAAAAAAAAAAAAAAAGAACCACCGGGGAGTATCTTCTGATTCTGTGTTCTTTAAGACCCTTGGCTTCTCCTGGAAGTTGTCAGTCTAGCTGATCTTCTGGGGGAGGGGCCTGTTGTGCTGATTTTCAGGTGTTAGCAGTTGGGGGAGCTGCTGTGCCCCTGCCTGGTGCAGGGCTCGGTGGGGGTTGTTTACCCCGTGAGGCCGCAGGAGGAACAGCCCCAGTGGCGGGGCAGCTCTGGAAACCTGGATTCAGCTCCGGCAGGAACTCCGTCTGCAGGGCCTGGAGGCTCTGGGCGGGGCCGCTGATCTGCTCAGCTGGGGCAGGAGCGTCCTCGCTGTCCTGGGCCCTCCCGGCCTCTGCCTGTCCCGGGGGAGGCGGGATCCTGGGCTGTGTCCCGGCGCCCTGTGCTCCGGAGCCTGCGCTGGTGGATTCGCGCTCCCGGGCCGTGCAGCCCCCTCCGCGGAGCCGCCCCCGAGCCCCTCCGAGCTGCTCCTGGAACCGCGCAGGCCCCTCTGCACGGAGCCTCTTCCTCTGCCCGAGCCCCTCCGAGCTGCTCCCGGGGCCGCGCAGCCCCCTCCGCGGAGCCGCCGCCCGAGCCCCCCGAGCTGCTCCGGGTCCCCCGTGCGCTGCAGCCCTTAGGGAGCTCGGCGCACTCTCCTGGGCGCGCAGTTGCTGTTACTGTCCCCGGGAGCCCGAGGGCATCCCCGCCCTCCTGGGTCCTGCTCCACCTCCCCGCGAGCCCCTTTCCCCCGGGAAGGTCGGTGCAGCTCCTGCTCCTACGGGACGGGGCTCTCCTGTCCTGGGGACCCTCGCCCCGGCCTCAGCCCGGCTCCTCGCGGGCCCCTCCCCCTCGGAGGCCTTTGTTCCTTTATTTCTTTTTCCCCGTCTTCCTACCTTGATAGATGCGCGAACTCTTCTCACTGTTGCATTCCAGCTGGTCTCTCTTTAAATCTCAGGCCGAATTCATAGATTTTCAGGATAATTTGAAGGTTTTCTAGGTAGTTTGGTGGAGACAGGTGATTTGGGGACCCTGCTCTTCCGCCATCTTGCTCCTCCCCCTCAGCAATAAACCTTTTATAAGTATCTGTTTAATTCTCTATTTTCAAATTTTTGTGTATATACCTGAAAGTAAAATTGATGGATCATATGGTAATTTCATGCTTTACTTTTGAGGAACCATCTAATTGTTTTCCATAGCAGCTACATAACCTTACATTAGCACCAACAATGCACAAGGGTTCTAATTTATTCACTTCCTTGCCAATACTTGTTGTTTTCCGTCTCTCGTAGTCATCAATATTACAGACCATCCTAGGAGATATGAAGTGGTATCTAATTGATTTTAATTCCCATAATGACTAATTATGTTTAGCATCTTTTCATGTGCTTATTGGTCAGTTGTATATATTCTTTGGAGAAATATCTATTCAGGTCTTTTGCCCACTTTTTAAAATTGGTTTCTCTTTTCGACATTGAATTGCTCTTTATGTATTCTGGATATTAAATTTGTATCTGATACATATGATTTATATATTCTCTAATACTGTAAGTTGTGTGTTTTGATTACAGTTTTAACGTGTTTTTTTGTAAAGTAATTCATGTGGCATTTTTATTTTAAAATGACATATTGTAAAAAACTACCAAAGTAACAATAAAATTTATTAAATAAACAGATTAATATAATCTTTAGAATTACTAATGGGAGTACAAGTTATATTTGAAAATTCTTCCTGGATTTCCTTCAGTTAGAAAGGGACTCTTCTGATTTGCCTGAGCTATATTCATACTGTATCATTCCAATAAAGTTTATGAGTCATGTTAATGAACTGTTATTTATGGAAATTATGCTTAAGGAAAGAGATACTCAGTAAGTATATAAACTATGAAAACTTTTGGCTCATGTATTTAGCAAACTATAAATAAAATTATCTTCCTTAATATGATGACTAATATATTAGAAAATTATCACAAAAATATTATATTAAACCATCAACATTATGCTAAACTTTAGAAGTATTACTATTAAATAAAGAAGAAGTTATTGTGGCTGTTGATCCCTTGATGTTCAACATTTAGCAGAACATACTAAGCTAAACTCTAAGAATAAAACTACAAGAAAGTATATAATATAAACTACTAGGTAAATAATGTTATACGTAAGTACTCATAAATGAAAAGTTTGCATATAAAAGTATCTACCTTCATATATTCAGATAGTTCTTTCACCATTACAGCCATTTCTGTGACAAAGCAAAACAAAATAAAACAAAACATCATGACATATATGCTGACATTACCCAAGTCTGGGTTGGGTAGTTTTTCCTCGTTTAAGTGGTTAAAACAGAAGTTCTCAAGGTCAGAAAATATTCTTGTTTTAGTTTTAAAGGGTTCATGGATTTAATCTGTGCAAGAACAAAACATAATCAAATATTTGCATAATAAGGATAAGTGTTCTTTTCAGAGCATTCTGATGATTTAAATATTTTTGCATTGATCTAAATGCTCCTTTGTAATTACATAGAATAAATATATTCTATCCAAAGGCGAACCCTGTGCCATGAATATATTTGGTAATCTAGAAAAACAGAAAACATTTTCAGTAGAAATGACATTCTACATACATTAGGTTGGTTTCCTGGGAACTTTGGGAACAAAGAGAATTTTAAAACAATATTTGTAGAACTGACCCAACAGTACAATGAAGAAATTTCTATCATTTCTGTTGTTCAAGTGACTATGCTGTGATTTGGAGAGTGTAATTGGTTTAGAAATAAAGAAATGGTATACAATGAAAAAGAATTCAAATGAAAACACACCTAATTGTCCCCCCAGTCAGTGCTTTTATCAATTTCATTGTTTTATATCAGTTAAGGACATAAGACAGGATTTGAAAGATAATAAGAGCTCATTGAAGATTTTGAAGTGCCAGAAGAAAGACAGACAGAGATAGATATGATAGGTAGATGATAGATAGATAATTTGTATGTGTGCTTCAAGCCACAGTTAGTGAACTCATATCTTAAATAGAATATTATTAAATATTTTGGTATTTCTGAAAATAAAATTGAGTAAAATATTTAAGAAAGGATAAAAAATGATAGAAAACATATTATAAGCACATAAAGCTATTTACAATTGATATGCCTTTTCTATATCAGTGGTGAGTATTATTCATTAACTTCCTTCCACAATAATACGTATGTATTCTTGTGTCCAGGGATCCAGTCCCACATCAGGCTCCCTGCAAGGAGTCTACTTCTCCCTCTGTCTGTGTCTCTGCCTCTCTATGTCTCTCATGAATAAATAAATAAAATATTTTTAAAATTTTAAAAAAAGGATTGTATTTTTTCATTCACAAGTGACTGAAGCATATATGGGATGATTAAAAAGCTTTTATATAAATGATTGCCAAGTAGTTTGTTTCTAAAAATTTTTCCCTAGAAATATTTTTGAATATCAAATAGAATTTTGCAAAACCTGCCTTAAAGTATCTACATAAATTATATTTTAAACTTTTTAAAAATTATAAATTCTAATTATTTTATTTTTAAGAAGAGCTATAGTGAAGATTAAGGTAACTGGAAAATGCACATTCAGGGTAGAGAGATTCAAATAATGATATAATAGTATATTAATATTAGTGGTAGTAATAATAATAAAAAAGAAAAGATGCAAATTCGTTTTATTTGGGACCTCACTGTAGTGGCTCACTGTAGTGGCTACCATTTAACAAACTCATTTAGCTCTCAGGACTACTAGAAGGGTAACAAGGAAGAAACAATACTAACAATTTATAAAAGTCAGAAGATAGGAGCAGAGGGAACACTTCCCAATTCATTCTGTGATGCCAACATTACACTAACACTAAATCAGATAAAGACATTGCAAGGAAAACAAACAAAACAACTACAGACCAATATCTTTTATGAACATAGCTGCAAAGATTCTCAGTGAAGTAGTAAATAAAATCCAATAACATTTAATAATTATATACCACAACTATAAATTATGCACCACAATTAATAAACCTGGGTTTATTTCAAGTATGTAAAACTGGTTCTGTATTCAGAAATAATTAATATAATAAATCAGATCATCAGGCTAGAGAAAAATCATGTATTCATATGAATAGATTCAGAAAAAATATATTTGACAAAATCCAACACCCATTCATGACACAAAAGCAAAAGCAAAACACAATAAAACATAACCATGACCAAGTTCTCAGTAAACAACAGAGGGGACATTTCCTCAGCTGTGAGGAAATGTCATTCCAATTTATCAAGGTTTCCACGGTGTTCTCAAAACAGAACTTTCCTTTGTACTCATGAAAAAGAAATCTATAGAACCAGAGCGTGTCCTTGTGTGTCCCCTTCAGCCAGAGGAGCTCTTCTGAGATCTGGAAATTGATAAAGTGGCCAGTTTGTTTCAAGCAAAAGAGAGAGTCAGACAGTAGTGGGAAAGCTTTTCCAAGGGACTTCTTACCTTTTCCATACAGGATGGCTCCAAAGCAAAATGAACTATAAAGCATGTTCACATCCACATTCTTCTCAGGAAGGATAGAGATTTTCATGAAAGATGGCATCATGATGAGCTCCAGCACCATGATGGAGAGTAGGGAAGCCAGGCAACTTTGTGGGGACTAGAGGAGGAAATGATGGCAGAAGCTGAGGCTCTGTGATTTGCTTTCAGTGAGGCAGGTGGGAAAAATCCCAAGGTGGAAAGAAATGACCATCATTCTCTAAGGTTCTGCAACATTGGAAATGCTAAGCACATTTGCTATACCCTACATTCTGCAATCTTTTCTTATACTTGTGGAGAGCATGATGGTTATGTTTCAGTCAAGATGGCTGACAAGCTAACCTGAAAACAAAGGCATATGCAGCCCTTTTGCACTTTCTTGGTTACGCACTTCAAGTAAAACCTTTTCTTTTTTTAAAATTTTAAAAATATTTTATTTATTTATTCATGAGAGACATAGAGAGGCAGAGACACAGACAGAGGGAGAAGTAGACTCCTTGTGGGGAGCCTGATGTGGGACTGGATCCCTGGACCGGGATCATGCACTGAGCTGAAGGCAGGTGCTCAACCACTGAGCAACCCAGGGATTCCTGAAACCTCTTCAAAATTGTCCCTTGGCATGGATAGGAATAAAATGGTGGTTAAGATACATTTATTTAAAATATTTCATTAAAATTTTTGATAAATAACATCTATGTATAGTGAATACCATACTTAATGATGAAAAACTAAATGCCTTGCCCATATGATTGGGCAACAAATCAGGATTGTCTCTGTCATCACTTTTATTTAACATCACACTGGAAATACTAGCTGATGGAAAAAGTTAAGACAAGAAAAGATACAGATGCTAGGAAGGAAGAAATAAAGCTGTCCCTATTCATGGATGATACGGTGTCTATGTAGATATCTGCAAGAATCAACACAAAAACTCCTGGCACTATGGAGTATCTCAAGGTTGCAGCATACAAGGTTAACTTTGAAAAGCTTTCCTTTGTACTAGCCATAAAAATAATTGAATTTGAAATTCAAAACAGAACATTATTTACATTACCACAAAATATAAATTACATAAAAAATTCAAAAATATGTACAAGGTCTATATGAAGAAAACTATAAAATTCTGATGGCAGAAATCAGAGATCTCACTAAATAGAGAGGTACTGTGTGATCATGGATTTAAAAACTTCATATTGTTAAGATGTTATTTCTTTCCAACTTCATCCATAGATTCTACAAAATTCTATACAAGGATCCTAGCAAGTTATTTTGTAGATATCAACAAACTGATTCTAAGATTTATATGAAAAGACCCAACACAATATTTTTCAGTATTTAACACAGTTTCAATATTTAACACAATACTGAGACAGGAAAAAAAAAATCAGAGAATTGACATTACCAAGCTTCAAAGCTACCATAACCAGCACAATGTGGTTTTGAGAAAGAATAGACAAATAGATCAATGAAATAAAATAAAAAGCACAGAAATAGACACACACAAATACAGTCAACTGATCTTTGATATAAGAGCAAAGACAAATCAATGGAGAAGTCTTTTCAGCATATGGTGCTGGAGCAGCTGGATATCCACATGCAAAAAATAATAATAATCTATATACAGGCTTTACATATTTCATAAAAATTACCTTAAAATGAATTATAGACCTAAAATGTAAAAATCCAAAACTGTAAAACTTCTAGGAGATGATAAAAGAAGACCTAAGTGACTTTGGATGTAGTAATAACTTTTTACATACAACATTAAAAGCATTATCCATGAATGGGACAATTGGCAAGTTGGACTTCATTAAAACAAAAACTTCTGCTCTGCAAAAGACACTGCAAAGAGAATTAATTAGGAGAAAAAAAGAGTATAAGGAAAAACATTTGTAAAACACATACTTGATAAAATTTATCCAAAATATACAATGAACACTTAATACTCAACAATGAGGGAACAAAAAATCCAATTAAACTGGGCAAGAGATCCGAACAGAAACCTCAGCAAAGAAGATGGAGAGACAACAATAAGCATAGGAAAAGAAGCTGAGTATTATATATCATTAGAGAATTGCAAACCACAATGACTACACCACTATAATGGCTAAAATCCAAAAACAAACAACACAAAATGCTGACAAGAATGTGAAGCAGCAAGAGGTCTCATTCATCACTAGAGGAATGCAAAGAGTGCAGTGACTTTGGAACACTGTTTGGTAGTTTCTTAGAAAGCCAGTCTAATCAGATGACTTTATAATCATATACTAATTTAGCTGAAAATTCATAGCACATTACTAAGTGAAGGAAAACAGTCTGAAAAGGCTACATACTCTATGATGACAAGTATTCCATTCTGGAATAACAGGACTATAGGAATAAAAGATAAGTAGTTGCCAGCAATTCAGAGCTTAGGGAGAGGATGAATGATCTATATGGTAATGGGCTAGAGTTGGGACATTAGTAAGAACTCATTTTTAACTCAATGTAATTGTAGATTACATCCTAATACAACATAAAGAACTGTGTATAGATACGTATCTTAGTCGAGACACATTTTCTTTTGTTCTGTCAGCTGAGAGGTCCTGAAGGAAATGACACCCAGTAGCAATAACATGCCTATTGTCCAGATCTTGATTTTTAATATCATTAGTTTATAAAAAGAATGAAAGCACTGTGAAGAAAGACTGAATTTAAGACCAGGCTAGGAAATATACAAGATAAGCCTTGAGCATGTTGTAGTGCCAGAAAGTAAGAAAATGCTCCAAACACACACACACACACACACACCACACACACACACACACACACTCTAATGGGGTATGTCAAAGAGACACAAGATCCAACTGAAAGCACCTAAAGGCTAATGTGTGAATAATGTGTGCAAAAATAAACATAGCATTATTGGTTTTTAATCCAGAGTGTAAAATAAATATCCACATGCTCATACTTATATAAATAATGATTTATTAAGTTAGTTGCTAAGGGAAAAGAGAAAATATCCCATGCAGAATTCCAAAAATAATTATGTAGATGTTCATTTTAAATGAAAGCAAGCATATTCCTTACTCCTTAAATGAAGGCTCCACATAGACTTTCTTCCAAAGAGTATAGTGTAAAAGGGGTTGCAAAAGTTACTTTATAATGGAAAGATCTGGATAACATTACTTTGTCCAGATGATCAAGGAACAAGTGGATAATATGTGCACATGATTTGATGTGATGAAAATGGTACTTTATTTCTGTGTCCTCTCCAAAGCCAATAATCACAGTCTAATTATGAGGAAAAACACTAGAAATTCCAATGGAAAACCATCCTAGAATATGCTTACACTCTTCAAAACTAGTAAAGTCAATGAGTGCAATTCTGAGAAGCTTTCATAGCCAAGACAGGCTAAGGAGACATGAGAACTAATGATATGTGGCATCCTGGATGGAAAAATGGAAAGACAACAAAAACAGACATTGTTAAAATCTAAGGATATATGAATAAGCTATGAACTTTACTTAATAATAATGTTCAATATTTTGTTAATTATAGCAAATGTACCATACAAATATAAGATGTCAATAATAGGGGAAAATGTGTATGTATGTATGTATAGGTAGGCATATTGGGAACACTGTATTCTTAAATTTTCTGTAAATTGAGTACTGATTTAAAAAATAAATATAATAAGGATCCCTGGGTGGCCCAGCAGTTTGGCGCCTGCCTTTGGCGCAGGGCGCGAACCTGGAGACCGGGGATCGAATCCCACATCGGGCTCCCTGTGCATGGAGCCTGCTTCTCTCTCTGCCTCTCTCTCTCTCTCTCTCTCTGTGACTATCATAAATAAATAAATAAAAATAAAATAAATAAAAATAAATAAATATATTAATAAAAAACCTACCCTTATTTCACCACCTGCATGCAAGTATAACTTATTTTCTTTCCTTACAATAATTTACTTTATAGTTCATAAAGATACAATGGGAACAAAATTTTAAAAATACACATAACTTGATTTTTAATGAATCTCCAAGTACTGGCTCCATTACTAGGGGAGAAATCTGCATTGAAAAGATGAAATAGAAAGTTGACATTTAATGGATTAGCTGAAAAATGAACAGATCAACATGACAAAAGAGCATTGCATGTTTTTTTGTTTTGTTTTGTTTTGTTTTGTTTTGGTGGGGGCACACCATTATTTGAGGGCTTTAGGGAAATTTGGAAACAGATTCATACATTTATAAATCAAATAATACCTTATACTAATATATATTGCATAGATATTCAACATATATCTATAGTTGGTATATATTATAAATGAAATGCATGTTTTAATTTATTATTAATCTTCTCTAGAAAACAATTAAAATTGTCAAAGATTTAGTTTTATTTACTAAAGTATTTCATATTACCAAGATCAATTATCATTATTATCATTATAATAAACCTCAGCTTGTATACCTCTCTGCATTTAATGTATGAATTTTCTTGATCTTGTATGTAATTCAATAATATATTTTAAAGTCATGTGTTATAATTTGAATTTAATAGCAATAATAATTTAATTTTTACTTGCTTACAAATAACATATTATTCTTTCAAGAACATTTTTCTCAGTTATCAGTCTGTCAAAAACTCTATATATAACCACTTAAAATCATTTCATTAAAAAACTATTTCAAAAAAATCATTTCAAGATAACACTGTCAGTAATTTAACTCAATTGCATTATCCTAATTTTCTCTAATGAAAATAGTTTATTCCTTCTCTATTATCAGAGCACTGTGAGTTCATATATAGGAGGTAGGCTTAATAAATCCTCTCTCCTTAAAAACCCTTCTTGGACCAACCATTAAGAAATTGTGACTATTTTTCCATTAAGTACAACATTTTGTGTATATATTACTTTAGCATATATAATGATAAATTTCATTGGAGAATACTAGTCTGGGGGAAAAAGATGATAAATTTTGAATGGTGAGCTTTTAATATAAATTTGCAGTGGTTTATGCTGATAGTAAATGTTTCCATGTAGATAAATATATATAAATATATCTATAAATTAATCCATATATTTTAATATGTAGTTAAATATTTTAATGAAATTATGCTTAATGATTAGAGATCACATTTTCACACTTGAAATGGCATTTATTCTAAAAATATATGTTTTATTATTTATCAATCACAAGTGTGTTATGCAAAAAAGTAGTATTAATGTAAATATGTAATGTGTGGTGTAAATAGTATTATGGTTGGATACCTTTAAATTGCATGACTGAACTATTTTAAAGGCAAAACTTTGCTAGCTGCATTTTATATACCTTCGGATATTCAAGATGTATTATTTTAACAAATATTGATATTCATTTGGGATATTATCTGTTTTATATACTCCTTAGAAACTTGACCGAGTATCTATAAATGTACTTACACACTAATACATACATACACATATATATTTATTCAAATCAATCATTTAGTTGATTTATTTATGAAAATATGAACTTACTCATCCTGACAGAAATTGTGGCTGAACCATGTTGACCAAACGATTTGTGACTTTGAGTGCTCAGCAATGAACGAGAAGATGCCTTCACTTACCAAACACTTGTTGAGATTTGATCTCTGAGGACTGTGAAAGAAACATGGTGGAGATTCCATTCTGATGAGAATGGGGAGATTGGCAAAGAGACCATCAGTTTTCAGAGGCAGGAGAGGCAGGAGCCATAGTTCAGGAGATTCCTCCATGATTCAGTTACAAGTTTCAGTGTCTGTGCCCTCCAATAGCAGTGGTAGGAGCTCTGCTGAACAGTGTGACAATGTGTTATGAATTCTCTTTTTATGTAGGCTCTGGGCTGGATACTATAGATGAGCTAGAGGTTCTATGGACTATGTTATACCCTTTAATAAATTTATTTACTTCTTGGGGGGAAAAAAGAAATGAGAGAGAAAGAGAACTGGAGAAAATACTATATATTTGAAAATTATACAAATTTTCTTTTTAAATATATTTTTTTCCTAGTCCAATGCTTTACAATGAGGGAAGTAGGGCTCCTTCAGGGACTGTGTGACAACATCCACAGACATTTTTGGTTTTCCCAACTTGAAGGGTGTTATCACTGGCATCTAGAGGGTAAAGAGCAAGGGATGCTACTAAACACGTTGCAATGCGCAAATGAGACTCCTATAATAAGAAAATTATCGGGCCCAAATTTCAGTGAGACTATGTTGAGAAAGTCTGTTGTACAGAAAGAATAAAAAAAAGAGAGAGGATAAAAAATATAGCAGGCAGAGTGTGTCAAACAGCCCTTAAGCATTTTTGGAAACAATACATCCAAAATTCAAATTTAAGTTTCGTTTGACAAGCAGTCTTTTGGCTCCACAAAACTTAGGTAAAATCTGTTACAGATGTGATTAATAGATGACAGCTTATTTGACACGGAACCAAACATCAGAAGGACAATGGAGTCTTTAAACTCATAGGTAGATGTGCTCGTGAGACTGTAAAAACTCAGAAATGGCAAGACTAGAGACAGCATTAAGCTCTCTAATGTCTATGGAATTGGGCATTTAATTCATTTATAAATGTAAAGGTCAGTGTGATGTCTGCAGGCTTATACCGATATGCCTGAAAAATGGGAGGAATCAAAGCAATGAACCAGGAATCGTGAAGTAAGAGGATTTCCATTTCTTGCATTAAAATTTTCAATTGTCAGCCTTTAATTTTTCATATATGTAAATAATCAAAATATCAAAATGATAGTAATAAATTAAATGTTTGAATAAGTTTGGGCAATACAGAGATATTTATTTTTAAAATCGCCAAAATGCCAATTAAATTTGGAAAACTGGGCAGCTTGGGTGGCTCAGCAGTTTGGCACCGCCTTCAGCCCAGGGTGTGATCCTGGAGACCAGGGATCGAGTCCCACCTTGGGTTCCCTGCATGGAGCCTGCTTCTCCCTCTGCCTTTGTCTCTGCTCTCTCTCTCTCTCTCTCTCTCTCTCTCTCTGTGTCTCTCATGAATAAAAATAAAATCTAAAAAAAATAAATTTTAAAACTGTAACTAGCACCTATTGGTTAATAAGTGTATCAAAGAATAAATGTCAGTTGGTTACATGGTTTATATAACATTCAATGGTTCATAGTTATCAAACAAATGTAGACTTAGAAAAATTAACTTATTTTTTAATTAGTCATTTTTTACTAAGTCAACTATCACAGAGTTTTAAATCCTACAATCTTCTTATTCTTAAAACGTTCTATTCTTGCAGTGCCAAAAAAGAGTAATGAGATGGAAAAAGGATAGTACAGTATAATGGATATCCATCTTAGTATTGCAATGAACTCAGAAAGGTAGTAAAAAAAATCAATTAATTTTTATGGATGTTTTAAGATTCCAATCTTAAATGGTTATTTTCAGAGCTACGTGTAAATGTTAAGATAACACAATGTAAAAGAGCAGATGGTCTTTTTTAAAGCATATAATCTGCATATAGATTCAATAATATTTTGATAATATTCATATAACAAAACCCTTTGTAACTATTGAAAATCTAAATATAGTTTAAGTAGAGATGCACAAAACACCTATGCCTCAAACAATCAATTTCAAAATTACATTTCTTATCTATCTCTAATTGTTCCAGCCAACACACCACAAATACACAGTTGAATGATCACATCCAGATTTTAAATGGAATGTAGGTAAGATTATTTTCATTTTTTCTTTAAAAATAATAATTATTTGCAGGCATTTATTAGCGTAGGAGCTAGAAGTATAAAAAATCCAGTACATGTGGTATCCATCCAAATACTAAAGAAGGCATTTGATTTGTGTGAGCACAGGAACAGAATTTTTGCATTCCTTTAGTCAATACTAAAGAAAAAAAAATGAAAACTCATATACTGTGTCCACGTTGTACCATTTTGAACACATTGCTCATGTATCTAAGAGGGCTCTCAGAGATTACTTCAATCATTTTTAGTTATTTGAATTGATAATTTTAACTACCAGGAGACTGAGCAAGTCAAGTCATCAAGATCAGGTGAATTTTTTATTAATCTTTTGAGGCAATTTTCTCTTCAATCATAAGATTCCATCTATCTATGTGATCTTGGGTCTTTGAGATGTAAGCCAATCTTTTCAAACTTTAATATGCACACATATCACTTGAGGACTTAAGTGCAGATTCTGATTTAGTAGGTCGGGAGTCGTGACTGAAATTGTGTATTTCAACATACTCCTGATTGATGATGACTATGCTGATCCGTTATGCTGACATTGCATTTTTGTGAGGACAAATTGCAAAATGAAATGCATGTAAACTACTTAGCACTATGTCTGAGATACAGGAAAAATATGTGTAAGCTACTAGCTAGCTATCATGCTTTCAAAAGAATGTATAAATAGTGGCTGCTAGTTTACTCCTTATTAAAAAATAATTACTGATCCTGTTATCATTTTGCATATGTGTCTTCTCTTTTTCTCTGTTCCTGCTTGTTTTTCTCCATAGTTATTATTTTATGTCTTTACTGAACACTTTCTTCTTTCTCATGTGTATTACTTATTAGAAATTGATGTTAATGTGTGGGAGATTTGTTTTTTTCCTGTTCTTAGGACATGTATTATTCAAAGTGTCATAATTCTATTTCTGAAGCTATGATATGAAAATATGGATTGCTCCTTCAATACCATCTTTCATATCTCCTTCATTCCTAGAAATACTTCCTGGATTTTGTTTTGTTTTGTTTTGTTTTGTTTTGTTTTGGTTCCAGTGATTGTCATATTGTCACCATGAAAATTGAAAGGAGTGTGAGTTGGTTAATAGACTCAAAAGTTTTGTTATTATCTCCACCAATTTAGATGTTTGGGGTGATTTTTTAGTAAATAATTACCTTTATTTTTAGAGAAGTTCTAGGATCACAGGAAAATTGAGTGGAAAATACAGACAAATCACATATATCCTTCACCCCTCACACATGCATAACAACTTTCACTATCAGCATCCTTCACCAGAAAGGTGTATTTGCCACAATCCATTGACCTACATTGACACATCATTATCACCCAAAATTCATCATTTATGAATAGGAACACTGCTGCGATTGTACATTCTCTGGCTTTGAACAAATGTATAATGACTTATGTCAACCACTGTAGTATCATACAGAATAGTTTCTCTGCCTTAGAAATTCTCTGTGTTCTGATTTTTAATCCTTCCTTCCCTCTAGCCCCTGACAACCACTGATCTTTTACTGTCTCCATGATTTCTCCTTTTCCAGAATGTCACATAGTTGAAAGGCAATATTGCATAAAGCCTTTCAGAGTGGATTTTTGACTTAGTAATATAATTTATGTTTTCTCTGTGTCTTTCCATGGCTTGCTAGCTCATTCCCTTTTAGCACTGAGTAATATTCCAATGTCTAGGTGTACATTGTATTTTGATGTACACTGTACATTGATATACACGTATTTATTCATTCACCTTCTGAAAGATTTCTTGGTTGCTTTCAAGTTTGAGCAATTATGAATAAAGCTACAATGACCATCATATGCAGATTTTTGTAGAGACATAAGTTTTTAATAACTTTGGTTAAATAACAGGGAACGTGTTTGCTGGAGCATATGATATGAATATGTATAGTTCTGTAAGAAATCATCAGATTCTTGGTGCACTTGGTGAGTTAGTTAAGCATCAGAATGTTCTTTCAGCTCAGGTCATGATCTCAGGATTGTGAGATTGAGCTCTGTGTAGGGCTCTTATGTTCAGCATGGAGTCTACTCTGGACTCTATCCTATCCCCTTATGTTCTCTCTCTCTCTAAATTAAATCTTTAATAAAAAAAAATCACCAAATAATTTTCCAAACTGATTGTACTATATTTGCATTTCCACCAGCAATGAGTGAGAGTTTCTGTTGTTAAACATTCTCACAAGCATTTAGTGTTGTTGTTTTCTGGATTTGGGATCTATTTTTAATAGGTGTGTAGTGGCATCTCATTGTTGTTTTAATTTCCATTTCCCTAATGACATGTGATGTGAAGCATCTTTTCATATGCTAATTTGCTATCTGTATATCTTCTTTGATAAGTTATCTGTTGAAGTCTTTGCCCAATTTTTTTTTAATTGGGCTGTTTGTTTTATTAGTGAGTTTAGAATTATTTGTATATTTTGAATAACAGGTCTTTCATCAAATGTGTCTTGTGCAAATATTTTCTCCTGCTCTGTGGCTTGTCTTCTCATTTTCTTGATATTGTCTCTTGCAGAGCAGAAGTTTTCAATTTTAATGAAGTCTAGCTTATCAATTATTTCTTTCATATATTGGGCCTTTGGTGCTGCATCTAGAAAGTCTTCTCCATATCCAAGGTAATTTAGAGTTTCTTCTTATATTATCTTCCAAGAATTTTATACGTTCATGTTTTATTATTAGGTCTGTTATCTATTTTGAGCTAATTGTTTTAAAGGATGTGAGATCTTTGTCTAGATATATATACATATATTTTTTGCATGTGGATATCTAGTGTTTCACACACCATTTATTGAAGAGACTCTTTGTTCCATTGTATTGTATTGTGTTGTATTGCCTTTGCTCCTTTGTCAAAGTCCAGTTGATTTATTTATTTCTGGACTCTCTATTCATGTGAAACTGCTCTTATCCACAATTTTACCAATACCATACTGTCTTGATTATTGGAACTAGTTTTATTATATCTTATACTTGGGGAATCTATTTTTGTAGAACTAATTCCTTTACATTTTGTATGATTGTATATGTTTGTATTCATTTTCTATAGTAGAGTAACAAAAAAAGCATTTTAATATGCATTTATTTGGTTTCAATTTTGTAGGTCAGAATTATAGGCAGGTGCAGATAGATGAATCCTCCACTTAGGGTTACAAGCTGAAGACAAGGTATTGGTAGAGCTGAGTTCTTTTCTGGAAGCACCTGGAGAGAATCAGCTTCTTAGCTAATTCAAGTTGGCAGAACCTAGCTCCTTGTCCTATATCCCTGAGTCCTTCCTCACTGCCAGCTGGGGATTTGTCTTGGCTCCTAGAAGCTGCCCACATTTCCTCTTATGGGGCCCCTCCATTTCACAGCCACCAATGGAATCTCTCTCTCATTTCAAATCTTTTCCATGCCTTGAATCTGTGTGGCTTTCCTTCTGGAGGAAAGTTTCTGATTTTGAAATGCTCATTTGATTAGTTCAGACCCACAAAGATAATCTCCTACCTGATAGCTGACTTGCAGAAGTCCATCTTAGCAATAGCTTAAAACAAAGAGATAAAGAGATGGGATTCTGGGAAGGCTTTTTTTTTTTTTTTTTTTTTTTTAGAATTCTGCCTACAGTAAAATTTATCTAAAATTATAAGATACATCCATATCTATATTTTTGTCTTGCTTTTTTATCCCCTCCACACACACACCCAGGGCAATGGTGGAATTGTTTTGGTCCCTATAGTATTTTTTTCCCTATAGTATTTTTGTATATACTTTAAGCTCTATACTTCACTCTTAGAAAAAGAGCTAATTATAAAACATTGCGTTTTGTTTTGGAGAATATATATAATTCCCCCCCTTTGGCTATACCTTTACTCTTCATCTTTATAACACTTGTGATTTCCCTCACTTGTGATTTCTCATTACTGCTTTGAAGAATGCAGAAATCTTATTCTCATTTAGGAAATCAACCTTGATAGCAGGGAAAGGCTTATACCTTATTGAAAACCTTCGATGCACAATTTCTTCTCAATGTTATGTTACCATGTCACCTTTGCACCAGTAACCTCAGACTACCAAGCTTAATTTCCTTAACCCTACACAGAATTTGCAGCATGAAATATCATACATATATTTATTTTAAGAGTATTGATCAATTAAAACACTACTAACACTAGTGATTAAAACAAAGGCTCTCAAATTTTAATAATTTTCAGAAATTATTATTAGAATTAATATTATTATTAATAATGAATATTATTATTCATTAGAAATGTAGATTCTTTGGCTCCATTTTACAAAGATTTCCAACTTAATATGTCTAGAGTGAGGGCAATAAAACTGCATTGATGCTAATGCAAATGATAAACACACATTTAGAAACTATACCCTAGCCTCCATGTGTTCACACACACACACACACACACACACACACATACTCACACACACATTTATGCAACACTGGAAGACATATATGCAGTCATATCAAGTGACATCTTTATCTCAATTCTCAAGTGAAATTATAGTTAATTCACATATTTTATGTTGCAAATTTCCTCAGCCAGGTGCATGGTACTTTTGTTCTCATCCCTGAAAGCAGGAGTGTAGACCACACAATGATTATTAACTCCTATCCAGCCTCCAGTATTCCTCCATTACGCTAGGCACTGTCAGTGTTCAGGGGGTATGGTGTTCAAAAGATAGATGACACTGGGAATTGAAGATAAAGCTAAGCGTACACTCATGAAAGGCTTATGTATTTCACAAAGAAGTTTAGACTTCAATCCACAAAGAAAAAGAAGCTTCAGTTGGTTGAGCAAAAGCCACTCCCTATAGGCCTGATATGCAGGATTTAATATATAACGAATGGCTTGCATGTCTCTAGGAAAAGTTGGTGGGCCGGAGGTTAGGGAAGCTGCCAACAAAGGCCAGGCTAACAGTAAAAATCTTCCTCTGATGTGGTAGCGGGTGGCTTTCAGAACTTTCCACAACTCCTACAATTCTCATGCATAGCTATAAAGCTTCAACAACTTCCTCAGCTTCAGCTAAGCAAGTATTTTGTAAGAACCCACCCATAAAGCATACTGAAACTCATGTTTGGCCACATTTTTGATAATTGATGGGGCTTCTGTGAGCTCCTGGTCCTCCTTCTCACCTTTTCTCAGGGTTTCTGGACTATTTACACATTGTTGGTTTCCTTAAATCTTCCCCTCGCTATTTTAAATGGATTCTCTGTTACATTTTTTTCTTTAAATGCCCAATGTTAATGTTGTCTTCCCTTGCCACCCACTCCAGGGCCCTGGCTGATGGCCTTACCCTTTTATCTAATGCCTTGCATTATACTTGAACATCAAAAGTGATCTTATTAGTATTAATGGGATAATTAAATGTATCTCATTAATATATTAATTGATAATCATTTGAAAATTAACCCAGTAGGTGCCAAAAGTAAACTGTTTCACATAGTCTTTATATAACAGAAGCATAATTCTAAAAATTCAACAATGTTTTGTTTTTTTAATTTAAAAACCCTCAAGAATACCTTTTGTATGTTCCTGATAATGAAGATATTATGTAATCTAATTTTTAAAAACAATCATGAATAAAAATTATGAGATTACTAAATATCTTTCTCATTTTTCACTTATTTTGTAATACAATGCTTTTGATAAACTATAAAAATGTGTGAAAACAATTATAGAAAATGTATAAATTAGTGTATTCTTCATTTTTAATGTATGAAATGGCCTCTAACATTATAAGAATTTCTTCCCTTATTGTCTAAAAAATGTAATAGTGACAAGCTTTCCGTGGGAAGTTCCTGGGTTTATATTTTTATATTTGCTTTATTTATGTGGATATAAAGAATGAAAAACAAAGCATAGGGATGCCTGAGTGGCTCAGCGATTGAGTGTCTATCATTGGTTCAGGATGTGATCCCAGTTTGGGAATCGAATCCCACATTAGGCTCCCTGTGAGGAGCCTGCTTCTGCCTCTGTCTGTGTCTCTCATGAATAAATAAATAAAATCTTTTAAAAACATTAGAGAGAACATACTACTGAGGTCTAAAAAAATAACAAAAATTTATCTGCACTTAACTACATCATGACAGTCTTGAAAGACAGTCCAATATTATTAGTTTCCTATGGTTGCTGTAACAAATCATTACCGATTTGACAGCTAAAATGAAATAAATTTGTTTTATCACATTCTGGAGGGTAGAAGTTTGAAATTAATATCACTAGGCTGAAATCAAAGTGTTGACTAGGCCATACTCCCTCTCCTGCGGCCTTTGCAGACAATCTATCCTTTGACTCCCCAGGTTCTTTTGTCTGCCAACAGTCCTAAACCGAGCCACTTGAATCTTCCAAGGCAGCATCTTCAAATCTCTGTCTACTTCCACTTTACATAACTTTATCCTCAGTGTGTGAAATCTTCCTACAAAGACACATCTGATTACATTTAGGTCCACCCAAGTAATCCTAGATAATCTTCTTGTCTCAAGATCTTTAAAAATTGGGATCCCTGGGTGCTCAGTGGTTGAGCGGCTGCCTTTGACTCAGGGTGTGATCCCAGTTTGAGGATAGAAACCCACATCAGGCTCCTGGTGGGGAGCCTGCTTCTCGCTCTTCCTATGTCTCTGCCTCTCTCTCTGTGTCAAGAATAAATCAATCAAATCTTTAAAAAAATCGTTAACAATCAATCACAGCTGTAAAATTCTTTTATTTGTTTATGTGTTTGTTACCATGTATAGTAACTTTCACAAATTCCACGGATTAGGATGTGTGCATATTTTGGGTAGTCATTGTGTAGTTTACCATTGCATTCTTTTGTCTTTGAATTCCTAATTTCTGTCAGAGAACTAGAATAGTTAAACAGTAGTTGGAGTTTAACAAGTATTTTCACAGAAATGAATAAATGGATAAATTCAATAATTATTATTAATAATTTTGGGCATTTATATACAACACTTTGACATTTGCTTTATGAGCTTATATTTTTAGCATCTATATCTTACTTATGTATCTTATGTATTCTTTTTTTCTGGGAAGTCTACAGATCAAAAATTATTCATAGAATTCAATAAAGAAATTCACTCTTCTTAAATAGTTACAGCAGTGGTAATTTAAAACATGCTATCTTATTACAGATAAGTTATTGTACTAATTGTTTCCATGATACTTTATATTGGGTAAACATTTTGTTGGTTTCTATGTTTTCTTTAGTGTCAGAGTTTTTTTTTTTTTTTTAATTTATATGTGTGGAATTCAACAATCAAAGAGATCAATTTATGTGGATGTGCTACGCTTACCTACAGCATTCTCTGACTTATCTATATCATTTACGTTAAAATTTTCCTCCTATAAAAATATGTGAGGTCTCTTCTCTGCCACCTAGTTTCAAAACTTTGATAACAATTTTAATAATGTGACAAATTTGGAATAATTATCATCTTGTGCTACTCTCCAACTTTTAAAAATACTTATTATTTTGCCAAGCTATATTTTAAAGGTCAATTTTTTAAATTTATATGTTCCCTATGTAACTTTTACATTTTAAAACACAGATGGCAATATTTTTCTAAATGTCCACATAAATTCAAAATTATATGAAAAGTCTCTAATATTGTGCCAAGTCAAAGAATATTAGTTTTTTTTTCTGCTTCCCTTATTAGCCACTTACAGTACTTAAGGATGATGTTGCAAATTTGCTATTATTAATATATTAGTATAAAACATATCATTGGAAAGTTTAAATGTTACTGGAATATTTCAATATAATTCTACTTCTGAAGGATTTAACAATCAGAGAAATTTTAATCAAAACACTGCATTTTAGTGTATGAAATATTTTCATTTCATTGCAGAAGTAGGTGTATATATGTATAGGGAGGGTTACTGAAGAACCAAATTTGTCTCCCTACCCCCATCCCAATTCCTTGGACTGAGCTGAAGCCCCACGCTGTCCCTGAATTTCTGTGTCATCCACTATTAGCATTGAGAAAGACTCTTGACATTCATGATTATATTATTGTGGCATTCTCTCCATGTCCTAAGGCAGGCTCAGGAGACGCAAAAACCAGACTCACCTTGACCTATTTGTATTTTCTAAATTATCTACTTACTAATAAATATGGACAAATTTTAGAAAGTAAAAATAAACTTTAAAGTAATCTTTAAAAAGACATACATATCACTATTGTATAAAAGCGTTCATATAGTCAGGTCCTTCACAATATATCTAAGACATGATGTCTTGCAAATAAAATTTGAGAAGTTCTCTCATAGGGAAAATAATGGAAAATGCCACATAGCTCATTTATCATTCCTTCTTGAAAATCACTCATTGGGAAAAATGTAAAGGGACAGTTCTTCATTGTCCCATCATATGTATTGCAGAACCCGGAAAACTAGAAGACTGGGTGTCAGAATACAGGAGAGAGTTTTAGATAGCCTCTAGACTGTGGATTTCAAGTTTTCTGATTGAAGAAACATTGGCTTTTCATCTCTAATTAGAAACTTACATAAAATAGTAATAAAATATGTTGCACACTTGTTTTTGTCAGCTTATCGTTAAACAGACTGGAGGACAGGTTTTGAAATGACCAGTATTGTTTATCTTAAGCACTGAAACTTAGCTGGAGTCCATGGAACTAGGCAGATGACTAACTCTTTTTCTGAAAAACCGATGTACAGTACTGTCTTAAATGAAATAAACATTACCGCACATCCATATTCCAGAAACATGTAGAATAATAATAATACTGAAAAAGAGAATGAGAAACAAAAACTATCAGTGGGTCCAAACTTGGATTCTATATGAAAGGGACAATGGTTATAGATAGGGAAGTTGGTTCAAACAGGTAAATAAAAATAAAGATTTAATGGGTATTAAGAAGTCATATTGAGATAAACATGAGAAACATAACAAAAATAAATTGCTACAGAAAAAAATAATATATAACACATGAGTGTTTTATACTTACTGGTAATGATATATTGTCAAAGTCAGATTCTCTTTTTTTTTTAAGTCAAATTCTCTACCATTATAATGGTGGTGCATAATTCACTTACAACTCTAAAGTTAAAAAAATAATACATACAGAACAAAACTAATATGGGGCATCTGGGTGGCTCAGGGATGGAGTACATGCCTTTGGCTCCAGTCGTGATCCTGGGGTCCTGGGATAGAGTTCCACATCAGGCTACGAGCAGGGAGTCTGCTTCTTCCATTGCCTATATCTCTGCCTCTCTGCGTCTTTCATGAAGAAATAAATAAAATCTTTTTAAAAAATCTAATATATTAAAAATAACTATAACTAAAATATTGTTGCTAGATGCATAATATTAAAATACGGAAATTATAATGTTAATAGCCTAAAGTGTGAGGGAATGAGAAGTAAAGATATAAAGTCTGCATATTATCAAAGTTAAGTTGATATTAACTTATAATTTCAAGGATATAAGATATTTTATGTAAACCTCATGGTAACCACAAAAGACAAGCCTTTAGTTGATACATAAAAGGTGGTGAAAGAATCAAATTAGATCACAGACCCATGAATAAATCCAAATAAGATCAGCTAAGCAAAGCCTACATCAGTAGAACCCTTCATTGAGGCTGGGCCAAATTGCCAACCCATAGAACTGTGAATTAAAAATATATGTTTTGTGCTGTTAATTGAGGGTTTATAATATTCAACATCTAAATGATATACTACACAACCAATTATGGGCAAGATCTGTACAAAAAAAAGTATAAACCATTTTTGAGATGAACGATCCAAATAAATTGAGATATATATGCATAGATATTAAGGTCATACATAAGGGAGATGTAAAGATGTGAATGCTCCACAAATTGGCCTATAAATTCAATATATTCCCAAACACAAATCCACCAGGATATGAATAGAAAATGGAAAACTAATTCTATAATATCTATGGGAACAGACATGGATAGGAATCACCAAGAATTCTTGAACATAAACACCAGAATTTGAAGAATTTTCAAATCCAATCAGTTATCAACATTGATTATACAACAATTAGGACAAACACAGCAATCAGGACAGTGTTATATTATCATAAAGAAAGACAAATGAAGTAGTACAACAGAATAAATAGTCTAGAACTATACACACACATAGTTACACACTTGATTCGAGTAACATTTACATTTGGGAAGGATTTATTACAATAAATTGTGGTGTCAAGTGGATATTGACACGGAAGAGAATTATTCATGATCCCTACCAAACATTATGCATAAAATTAATATTGAACCTAATGTGAAAGTTCATCAATAAAAAGTATAGATTTAAATATGAAAAATAATTAGTATGACATTCTCTGTTCTTATAAGAACACCATTTTAGTGTAAAATCAAAGACTAGATAAATTATTTGAAATGCAACTTGCAAAGTTCTCATATACAAAATATACAAATATATCAGAAAATATACAAATTTGTAAGAGAATGGGAGATGAATTGAAACTAGAAGATAATTTCACAGATTTTAAATAGTCTGCATAACATACATAGCTCTAGTACCTTATTGTTCATTAAAAGCAATACAATTGGTAATTAGAGAAAGATTGTCAAGCAGTGCTGAAGACATTCTCAAGCAATGGGACTCTCACACATTGCTCATGGTAGTGTAAATTTGTATATCCACCTCGAAAAACTTGGAGGGTCTATCGAAGCTGAATACAATATTTCCAAATGACCCAGGAATTCCATTCAAGATCTATCCTATCCTTATATGAAATCATATTTTGTAAAAAATATGTATATAGGAATACTCATTGATGCTTCATTTGTAATAGCAAAACTTGGAAGCAAAATGAATTGTGGAATATTTATTCAATAAGATATTACATGATGATGAAAATAAATTTCTGTTACACAAAATAACAGGGATGAATATTCTGTATATAGTGCTTAGTAGAAGAAGCAAATACAAAAAAAAAAACATACGAACTTCAGGATTCATTTAATTAAAATTCATAAAAACCATGTAAGAGATTTAGGATTGTTTTCTTTCTTTTTTTTTTAAGATTTTATTTATTTATTCATGAGAGAGAGGCAGAGACATAGGCAGAGGGAGAAGCAGGTCCCACGTAGGGAGCCCTATGCAGAACTCGATCCTGGGTCCCCAGGATCACACCCCCGGCTGAAGGTGGCATTAAACCACTGAGCCTCCCAGGCTGCTCTAGGATTGTTTTCTTAAGATGTATTATAATTTATAGTAAAATTAATAGTTTTATTTTACCAGAGATAGTTTGTAATAGAGATGGTCTTTGATTGTTGTTTAAAGAGAATTGAGAAACATCTGAATTATGAGAAAGAAATTATAGTTGAAGCTTCATCTGATAGCTAGAGTTAATTTGTTTGAAGTAACTTTCAAATAATAATAGAAGAAACTTTTTTTTCCTTCCACTTGCTTAAGATTGTACAGTATAAATGTTATTCAAAATAAAATAAAATAAATAAGAAAAGAAAAGGCATGTTTGTCCAGTTACAATTTCTTATCTTGGTTTTAAAGCAGCAATATCAATGTATCAAGTGTAAAAAGAAAAAAAAAAGAGTATTTGTACCAGAATATTTTCAGTAATTTGATCGATAATATTTTTATGCTCTGAAATGTTGTTTGTTACCATTCATTGACAAGCATCCTCTTTGCTCTAACTTACCTTCGGTAGCTGCTAAAATAACTTACCTTCAGCAGCTGCTAAAATAATCCAAGTACATTCATCTTTTGAACATGATCAGCCTTATAGAGCTGGGTTACAACTAACATGACATCAATGCTGATATATTGACTGCATTTCACTACCTCACTGATGTTGATCATGTCTTGCCTTATGATGTAAAGTCTGGTTCATAGATTACTGATGAGACTATTCAGAAAACCGGATGGATGTCTGTGGCAAGTTCAACTATCAGAACCATAAAGAGGCGGGACAACACCATTACTCTGAAGATCTTTCATTGATGACACATCATTGAAAATTATTTGTTCATGTATTTTTATAAAGTAGACCTGTTTTATTTCAAAGGTGGTATTTACCAAATTGTCCTAATATAAGAATTGTACCTGTTCATTAGTACATATATCAGAGTCCCATGGTATATGGAGCGTATATTTGTTTTAGGTATGATATTACTATTTTGAAGATCAGTCCATTTATAAGAAAGTTTCTTTTAACTTGTACATTTACAAGACATAGCTGAGCTGAATTCTTTATCACTGTGCATTCTAATAGAATTCCACTATTGCCTATTTCCCACTGAGTTTGAAAAGAATAGTCTTTTGTTATGATAAAATGCTCTTGATTCTGTGTAGAAAAGGATGGTACAATTTTATGGCAATGCAATTTATGTTAACAACGTAGATGAGCCTGTAACTGCTCTCCCATTAACATCGTTGTTTTCTCTGTTCACCATTTTCTAAAAAGTCCACCTTTAAGGTTGGAATATTTCATACTTGTCTCCAAACAAAATGTGTCTTTTTCTTTCTTTCTTTCTTTCATTTTTTTTTTTTATAAAAATTCACTTATGTCAGTAGAGCTGTTATTCTGGGTAAGGAGATGGGGAGAAAAAAGTCACTTCTATTTTCCCCTAAAGGCATTTTATTCATGAGCAAAGTCTAAATGGCAAAATCTTATTTCTTCTACAAGTTTGTTCATGAGGATAAATGTTACTCCACTTATAAGAAATAGCATATGATAGTAAAAGTGCTGACTGATTTAGTCCAAAATAAAAAAATCCAATTGAAGTAAAGTAGGGTTTTCTGTTTTCCTAATGTAAATAATTCAGTCACTTATTTAAAACAAATTAACAATGAAACTATAAAATAATGTTTACTATGCCTATGATATTCATGTGGCATTGAAAACAAAATATATTTTAAAATATTTTAATAGATTTAGAATAAGATATATACTGTAAAGCCAATGTATGTCCAGTTCATATACTGTATATAGTCTATACACAGTGTGTATATGTGTGTGTGTGTGTATACACACATACAGTCAGTGAGATTAGAAAGAAGATGGCTTGAATAGTTTTTAAAGTGATGGAATCAACACATGATGTAATTAGAGGAGGTAATTGAGAAAGAAGTTGATCAGGTGAATGGGATATATTTAATGACCAAGACACCTTTAATATGCTCTCCAATTCAACTAAATATTAGACAAGTATCTTCCTGACTATAGGCTCCTGCCCTACCTTTTCTTGGAGCATTTACCTTTAATGCCTTGTCATTGCACATTTTTTTCTTACCCCCTTTGAAATGTATATACATCACTTTTCATTAGATTTGGGATCCAAGAAATATCTTTCTTAAGGACCTGAGGCCTTCCCTTTCAAATGTAATTATCAAGAGTAGAGCCCCATCTCCCAGCCTCTGTGGGAGGCACAAGCCTAAATTCCCTGGGTGCCAGGTAGCAAACAGAGATAGCATAATCATAGGCAAAAGCATTTGCAAACTCAGAAATAACTCAAGTGTTCAGTGCATTCCATTGATCCATCTCTACCTCCACAGTATGTCCCAGTACTTTTCTGCTAGCTTCTCCCCATACTTAAAACCCTCCTGACTTTGTGTCAGTGGAGTAGAATTAAATCTCTCTCCCTTGTTGTAACAGCCTTAAATAGTCTCCCTTGCTTATTTGATTTTGTCTGATAAAAAATTTCTTTGACATTAACTATACAGAAGATTTAGAGAGAAGCAGTATTTTTTTTCCCTTTCTTTGGTGGTGAGTGGATGGGAAGCTTATTTCCTATAACAAATGTAATCTATTTAGTTAGTGAGAGGGATTGTGGTAGATTAATTGCAAAACTTCCCACAGTTATTTATCCCTGTATCGATGTCCTACCAATGTGTATTTGCAGCTCCCTCTCTTAAACAGAAAAGTCAGATTCCATACTTTCTAAGTCTGAGCTTGCTTTGTGACTTGCTTTTGCCAATGCAATGTGAAGGAAGTGATCTTTCACAAGTTTTGAGACTAAGTTTCAAGAGACCTACATTGTTTTAAGGACAGTGACGGTGCCATAGAAACTAGCTTGAACTAACCTGTTGAAAGATAAGACACCGTTTGGAAGAAAGCTCATTTTACCCACTCTTGGCTTCCTGAACCATTAGAGCATCTATTTCCTAAATAAGTGAGAAAAAACACCAAGACAAACAGCAGCCTACATGACCCACAGCTAACCGTGGATGCCGAGTGAATCCAGATGAGATCAGATAGCTGTTTTAAAAATCAGCATTTAAATATGGTCTTTGACTTGATATACTTATCTTGAATTTAAAAAAAAAATAAGTATGAAATAAATGTGATCTGATATATGCATGATTTTATCTTTAGAAACTGGTTCAGGGATGCCTGAGTGGCTTAGCAGTTGAGTGTCTGCCTTTGATTCAGAGTGTGATCCCGGGGTCTGGGATCGAGTCCCACATCAAGCTTCTTGCAGGGAGCCTACTTCTCCCTCTGCCTATGTCTCTGCCTCTCTCTATATCTCTCATGAATAAATAGATAAAATCTTTAAAAAAGAAACTGATTCAATTATTATTTTCTATTTGAAGATGTTTGTGAGTTCAGATAGAGGTATGAAGATAACATTTGAGTCACATTTGTTAGATTATCACCTAAAGTTTTCATGTGTTCTCCTGGGTAGGCAATCTTTACATTTCTTAAATGAGAAATTAGAATTTTGTTTTTTTAATTAGGGAGAAAATCAAGTGGGTGCATGTGTGTATACAAATGCCCATGTGTTTGTAAAGTAAGCTTTTGGTCAACTGTGCCAAAGACTTGAAATTATGTTTGCATAATTGTATCTTTCTTACATGTACCCAACCTCCTTATTTTAGTATATATGGATACAATGTGCAAGGGAAAAAAAAAAAAGATACCTATTTCCTGTCCACTGATTCTACAGATGTTTATTTAGTGCCTAATATATGTCATGTGCCATGTTATTTCCTGAGGATACGTATGAGGGAGATATATATAGGCATTACTAGTTTTATGGATAAGATTCTCAATAAACAGATGAACATGCATGAGCACTTAATGGATTTAATTGTGATAAATATTATGTAAAGTACAACTTGTTGAATGATTACTTAACCTTGTAGGTGGAGTGGCGTAAGAAATGGCACAAGAGGAAGGATGTATTAGGAAAAGCTATATGATGTGATATGATATGATATTTCTGTCTATATAATATACACAAACATCTAAACAAACAAAGAATTATGATTATGAGGGTGCCAATGGAGTATTCTGGAAAAGACAATGGCATGCTTAAAAGTTCTGAGGGGAAAGGGACATTTAATGTGCTTAAATGAAGAATATAATGTGTCGAGAGAGGAGACAAATATCACTGATTTATGCTAGAGGGTGGGCAGGTAACTTATCATACTGGACTGTATATATGACTTAAAGGACCAACTACTTACACATGAGCCATCAGTTTTTCATTTTGGGGAAATTATATGAGTTTAAAATTTGCCAATCCTGTGATATAAAGATTTTAAAGCTTAACTCTTACCTTTAAAGAGCTAATAGTCTTCTTGACGAAATGTACATATTTCTATTTTATTTATCATCAGTGTTTAAAGATGAATATATTTAGGCACATACATATATACTTTGTCTAAAGGGAGATGGAAAATAACAAGTTCACTTTGAGAAAAAAAAAGCTCGCTTGAGAAAATGTACCTTTAATATACAGAAGATTAATAGTCTGAGTGTTTGTATGGATTTGGAGGCAGGAGCAGATTATTGCTTGCCTAAAAATAATGATAGGTTGGTTATCACTAGAAGAAATGCTGATGTAGTGCATGTTGGCATTTTACATAGAGATTGGTGATGAATCTGCAATTCCACCACACTACCAAATGTGTAACTACTCCATGAAATAATTCAGTAAACAACTTGGCAGAGTTAGGCAAGTCTATTTGTGAGCTTGCCAGTGAAACTGATACAATGCTATGAATTCACGAGACACATTATATTTTCTTTCACGAGCATGGAGATAAACTACATTTTTCAGTTTTACTAACACATAAAGTCATGAGACTGAATCTTGGCCAAGAGAACATGGGTACAATGATGGTTCCAGGCTACATGTCTAAGACCTGTTGTGAGGCCCTGTGTTCTTGGTTTTTTGTTAGCTGGATACACCATAACCAATGTAGAACCCTGAAATCCTACTGGATGGGAAACCCAACTAACATGCTTAGATTGTGACATAAGAGAGAAATGAACCATTTATTGTGGTATGGCCCTGCCATATTGGGGTTTATTTGCTACTACAGCATAACCTACCCTAACCTAACTTTTCTAAGTTAGATAAGTAGAACAATATGATTTTTAAAAAATGTTATTTTTTCACTTAAGGAACTGATATTTTATATATCTAATGGTCATCTGTATCTATATTCAATTTCTCAGAATTCTCATGAGAAATTTACATTCAGACACTCACAGATTCAAAATATGGTGAGTATTGGGAGGAATGGATAAATTAATGAGAATTTAGTGGACATACAAAACAATGAGTTCTTAAGTATGAATGACATATGGTTACATTTTAGTTTAAACTTCATTATTATTTTACACAACTAGAGTTAAACTTATGATGTATTGTATATCTTCTGCAAGAAGTATAAATATGTAATTTCAGATTTTGCCAAGTGTTTTACCAGCCTACAAAATTTTCTCTTGAAATCACTTTTCCTCAAGAGAATTGTGAGAGATTCATTAGTTAATTAGGCATTCTGGATGGCTAAGTAACATAATATTTCCATTGATTTTTCTGGTTTCATTAACTTCAAATTTAGAAAAAAATGTTTTTATTTAATATAAAATTCATAATCATTCTACCTATAAATTAATGTTGAAATAGAACAGTAAGCTGGTATTCATAGAACAAGTTAGCTCGTATTCAAATAGAATAAAAAGGATCGTAAAAATATAATTGAGTTGGAGATATTTTACATGTAATAAACAGTGTATTAAAAGAGGATTTACTGCAATTTTTAATTAAAATGAAAAAAGTGTACCATTTTTGCACCTGGCACATGGAGTGTATAACAAGTGTCCTTTAATGCCATTGTATTACAAATGGTGTCATCCTGACTGCTTTTAAATGTAAGGCATTTACTTTGAATTTAATTGTTATTTTAAATTTATCAACTAGGCTAAATTTCTATTTCACTTCTAAAGAAAACTGAAAACATCAACACTTATCTGAAGTTAGTTTTGACACCTATCTAAGACCAACCACTATAATTACTATCAAAGGTCCTGAGAGGATATATAGTGAAACATTATGTTACAGGTAATATTATATCCTCATCATAGCAGTAATAATTGTTATTTTATAGCTTTTTAAAATAATTTGCAGCATTGCTTTCCTATCACTTCACTATTGGTTCTAAAAACTAATCTAAACTGTAAAACAGAGAAACACAAACTGTATTGTTTTGTAAAAGTCCCCTCCCCATTATTTCAATTTAGGCAAATTTTAAAACAACATCACTCTTATAATCCAAGTAGCTGGTTTCTTTTCGATTTATGTTTCTAAAGTAAGGAAGGTAAGTAGAAAGGCACTCATGCTGTTCTTTCTTTTTTAATGAATCTGATTTTTTTTCTTTTTTTGAAGGAAGGTAGCAAAATCTCTGGAGTGCCAAATTCCATTTGACAGTGCTTTCTTTCATTTTGCTCCTCAATTGGAAAAACCACAATATACTATAGGTTGCAATTGTTTTTTCCTAAAAAACTGATGCAAATAGATACTGATTTAAATTTTAGATAGGTGGAACAGGCAGCTAAACCAAAAGTCTGGAAATTCTAAGCTCCTCATTTAGAATGTAACGCTCTGCCAAGTTGCCAAGCAATCAATACGCCAATTGCTGAGTGCAATAGAATGCAGTTTAAAGTAAAGATAAATAGCACTTTCTAATAATTTTTGTTTTCTAAGGATAATCCATAAGAAATCTTTTGAAACACTTCTGTTTCATAGCACATAGAAGAATTAACACTAAATTATGATTGAATGCAAATTACATTATTAGTAGCTGTAGATCTTTTAAATGATAGATGTCTTTAAGGTGTTTTGTTTTGTTTTGTTTTGTTTTGTTTTGTTTTGTTTTGTTTTGAGAGGGGGTGGAGGGAAGCACAAGCAGGAGGAGCAGCAGGAGAGGGAGAAACAGGCTCTCTGCTGATCAGAGAGCCTGATTTGGGGCTTGACCCAAGGACCCTGGTGTCATGAACTGAGCCAAAGGCAGACATTTAACCAGTTGAGCCACCCAGGCATCCTATAATAGATCTTTTAAATGACAGATCTTTTTTATAGTCCCACAGGTCTATGGAGCCTTGTATTTTTTTTTTCCTTTACCAGTTATTTTTATTCCTGTTTAGATCGGATAATTTCTTTTTTATATACTTCAGTTCACGGTTTGATATTCTGTGTCCCTCCATTCTGATATTGAGCCAATCCATTGATTTAGTTTAGTTTTTTTTTTTTTAATATTTTTATGATAGTCACACAGAGAGAGAGACAGAGAAAGGCAGAGACACAGGCAGAGGGAGAAGCAGGCTCTATGCCCCGGGAGCCCGACGTGGGATTCGATCCCGGGTCTCCAGGATCGCGCCCTGGGCCAAAGGCAGGCGCTAAACCGCTGCGCCACCCAGGGTTCCCTAGTTTTTGGTTTTATTTTGTTTTTGATTTGTTCTGTTTTTTGCCTATAGTATGTTTCATTTTTTAATTTTCCATTTGGAAAAAAATAAATTTTCCATTTATTTCTTCATTATTGTATCTTTTATTTTTCTACTGAGACTTTTGATTTATTTGACAAGATTGGTATTTTTTTATTTTTATTTTTTGAAAGATTTATTTATTCATGAGAGACACAGGGAGAGAGGCAGGGACATAGGCAAAAGGAGAAGCAGGCTCCCTGTAGGGAGCCTGATGTGGGACTCGATCCTGGGATCCCGGATCCCAGCATCATGACCTGAGCCAAAGGTAGACACCACAGAGGTGCCACTATTTGCCAAGATTTTTAAATTTATCTTATCTGTGTTTGAAATTGTGCATAAAACCATTTTTATGAAACCTGCCTTACAATTTTTGCTGGATAATTCATTTTAGTGTTTGCATCCACAGATTTTCTTTTCTTTCTTTCTTTTTTTTTTTTTTCATTCATTTTGAGGTCTTCATGGTTCTTGCTATAACAATTGATTAAAATTGCATGCTGGACACTTTGGCTATCATTTCATGAGTACCTGGATCTTATTTACTCCTTCTGTTTGAGCTGACTTCCTCTGACACCATGCAGGCAGAAGGAGTATTGCCATCTCATTTCTTTCAACTTGTTTCTGCCAGATGTCCATGTACCCCTTAGCCTACTTTTCCTATCTTTTGATCTTATAATTATTATTCATTTTTAAGATAAATGCAATCTCAAGGATGTTCAGTTGTACTTGATCAGAAGAACAGGGAAGAGGATGTCTACTGTATTTTACCAAAGTTGGAATTCCTCACTGTTGCTTTTTCACAACTGAGACAGCAGAACTTGCACAACCAGAGCTCAGACACCAAGACAAATATTCTGTCATTTGGGATAGAAAACAATATGGAAAAGCTATCATTTAAAAAAAAAGACACTAATCTAGAAGCATATTTTATTCTACAGAAATGAAATGAAATGAAAACCATCAAGAAGATATGAGACATGCTCCGTTATGTACCTATGGGCAGTTTCAAAACATAAAAAGGATGTACCTTTATAGAAGTTGTTATTTTAAAATTGAAAGTCGCAATAGGAGACATTTATTCATCTATTTAAATTATTTTTAAGTAGGGAGAATCTATCCAATTGTAGGACTTTAATAACAATGTTTAATTTTAAAACAAATACACAATGCTTTACATAGCAAAGAGTAAATATGTTATGTATATCTTTAGTTCTATTATATTTATGAAACAACATGCTTGAGGGCAGAAAGCACTAAATTATTATTAAATTTTTGTATTCCTAATGATTTTATTATTTATTTATTTATCAAAATGATTTTAAAGGAGATAGTCCCTTAGTTAAGCCTTGAGATGATTATAGCCCTGGCTGCCAGCTGAGCCTGAAACACTCAGTTAAACCATACGTTGCTTCCTGACCCACATAAATTGTGAGATGAAATGTTTATTGTTTCAGCTGTTGGATGTTAGAGTTATTGTTATCCCACACTAGCCAACTAACTCAAGTGCTTATATCCTAATTTTAAAAAGTGTTAAATATCAGTTGCAGGTAATAAAAATAGAGAATTTTTTCTTCCTAGTTCAAGTTTACAGATATCTGAGTAATATGTACACAAACCTTTGGATTCCCAATTAAGAATTCCTCTTTTAGGCCGACTCACTTAGAATGAAATAATCTCAGCCATTTAAACCCATTTAAACATGCCTAAAATAACTATCTTTAAATACTTTAGCTTCTGGAAAATAAATTAAGCAATTTACACAATGTCAGAAGTTAACTGAGATGAATCTGATGATGTTGCATCTTACTTTATCATTTTCTTTAAAAGGTGAACTGCTTTTTAACAGAACTTTTCTAAATGAGAACTATTTCCTCTTCATATAGTAAATGCCACTTAAATAGGTTACCAACAATGAGCAAAATTTTTGAAAAGATGCATATATAAGTTAAGGATATGATAATGACATAAGTTTCTTTGAAGTATCAGATGTGATTTGATTACAGAGACAACTAGTAGCTATCAGCTTAAAGATAAAACTCAGGCAAAGATGAATAACTTAGGAACCAGATATATTTCAAACAAAAATATGAGTTAGTAAACATCTGATCAGTTTAAAAAAATATTTTAGTTAAGCTCAAATATGGTAGCTTCCTATGCTGAAGCAAAATGAGAGGAGGTTATGATATTAATTTTTGTTCCTCTCATGATAATAATGAAAACAGAAATTTATCAAACAATGCTGCAAATATTGAAATCTATAGAGAAAATTTTAAATTATTTAGATTAACGGAGAACAAATCTTGAAGTCCTCTTTGTAGGAAGTTAAAAATAACTTGAACTAATTGAAAAGAAATCAAATAGTTTGGCAAGACGTAATCAAAATATCTTCTTTTTTTTAAGACTTTATATATTTATTCATGAGAGACACAGAAAGAGGCAAAGACACAGGCAGAGGGAGGAGCAGGCTCCATGCAGGGAGCCCGATGTGGGGCTCGATCCCAGGACTCCGGGATTATGCCCTGAGCCAAAGGCAGATGCTCAACTGCTGAGCCACCCAGACGTCCCAAAATTTCTTAATTTCTTAACATTTTCAAGGACTAGTTAACTTAATCTAAAAAAAAAAAACATATAAATTACATATAATTTACACAAAGACTAGTACCTAACTTTTATCTCCATTAATATCTGCCCTGTGGTATACCAGGAAAAGTATAAAGTTTAGTCAATTTATTCTTATAATATAGCCAAAACTTATCGTAGACACTGATAATTATGAGAGAGAAGATTGTCATTAAAAATAATGTCATAGGGGATCCCTGGGTGGCTCAGCGGTTTAGCGCCTGCCTTTGGCCCAGGGCGAGATCCTGGAGTCCTGGGATTGAGTCCCACATCAGACTCCATGCATGGAGCCTGCTTCTCCCTCTGCTTATGTCTCTGCCTCTCTCTCTCTCTCTGTGTGTCTATCATGAATAAATAAATAAAATCTTAAAAAAATGTCATATGCTTTTTTCAGTTCCCTTTAAGAAAATCCTGAGAATCTCAGCAAAAAATCCTATAACTATGGTAAAGATGATACACACCAAGATAGACAAATTCACTATTTGCTTTTGAATAATTACATGATCACAGAGGGGAAATTTTTGTTTTTATTATTTATTTATTTGTGTATTAATGTATTTATGTATTTATTTAAAAAACTATGCTCCATGCCCAGCATGGAGTCCAACTCAGGGCCCGAACCCACAACCCCAAGATCAAGACCTGGATGCTTAAGCAACTGAGCCACCCTAGGGACCCCCTCACTCTTCTTTTAGAACATATTGTGGAAAATCATCTTCACAAGAAATCCTATTTTTGTTTATGGCCTGTAGCATCTTTTCTGGAAATGACATTCCTTCTAAGATTCAGTAATATAATTTGTTAGGCACAAACGTAGAAAATCTGTTAGAGTCACTTCTTTGTCATTATCAAAGTAAATTCATGTGTCATACATAATGTAATAGGAAAAAATGAACCATTAAGAAATATCATATGATTTTTAGATTTGAGGACTTTTTTCCAAAATATTTCCATTTCAAATCTAAAATTTGATAATTTAAAATAATATTACTGAATGAATGGAACTATTCTAAAGAAAGATTGATTTGAAATAAACCTTATGGATGCTTTTAGGAAGCAAATAAGAAATATAACATTATCAGTTATAAAATTTTTATGTTTAGATGTTGCATCTGTTTTATATGGGCCGTTTTAGGGGATCCCTGGGTGGCTCATCGGTTTGGCACCCGCCCTCAGCCTAAGGTGTGATTCTGGAGTCCTCGGATCGAGTCCCACGTCAGGCTCCTGCATGGAGCCTGCTTCTCCCTCTGCCTGTGTCTCCGCCTCTCTGTCTCTGTCTCTCTCTCTTTGTGACTCTCATGAATAATTAAAAATCTTAAAAAAATAAAGAAAGAATTTCTTTGTTAATGATAAGAAAAACAAACAAACAAAGAACTTTGTGGGTCTGTTTATCCTTACCATTTTCTCGACATCATGCTAAATTTGAACTGCCATTATTTAATATATATATATATATATAATTTTCATTGTCTTTAAATTTTGTGAACTGATTAAAATATATGGACTATAGACTATATGTAGATGTATAGTGTTATACAATTGCTTAATTTCAGAATTGAAAGAGAGTTATGTTGCATGCACAGTGTGGTGTATGAAATGTCAACCTAGTAACAATTGTGATTTTGCTTGCTTTGACAACAGAAGCAATACTCAGTTACAATGGAAAAATAAATGCAGTAATCTTATAATTGAAGATATGTAACACATTTGATAATTTTAACTAATTTTAAAATAAAGACTACATTTACTCAGAAATATGCTTATACTCTCATCTATTTTTCATTTCAGAGCTATTTTTTTCTCATCAAGATCCAAAATCTGTACATTATATTTGCTTATTAGATTGCTTGTCTCTTTTTAACTAAGAGAGTCCTTCCTATTTTCTGCAATTGACACATGATTTGCTCCTTCAACATATATATATGTGTGTGTATATATATATATATACACACACATATATATTTATTTATTTAAGGTTTTTTAAATTAGTTGAGAGAGAGAGACAGAGCACAAGAGAGCACAAGCAGGAGGAGAGAGGCCTAGGGAGAGGGAGAGGGAGAAGCAGACTCTCTGATGAGCAGGGAACTAGATGTTCATGCTACGTTCAATCCCAGGATCTTGGGATCATGATCAGAGCAAAGACAGATGCTTAACTAACTTTACCCAGCCACCCTGTATATAAAATATTATCAAAGAAATATATTGTAAAGTATAATTTTAAATATTTTCTGTAATATAAATTTAGTTTTGCTTGACAGTTTCTTGTATTATATGGATCTCCTTTGCCTGACTCCTATATCACTTTCTCTTGAGTCCTTTTGTAATCTCTATGATTTTATTTTTTGTTTTACTATTTCATTTCACCTCACATATTTTTATTATTTTTTGAAGATTTCATTTATTTGTTCATGATAGACACAGAAGCCCAATGCAAGACTCAATCCCAGGACTCTGGGATCATACCTGAGCCATAGGCAGGTGCCCTCACTTCATATATTTTCTATCAGTTGTTTTCTGTGATTTCAGTTTGTTGTTGCATAGCTTCTAATTTAGTTTTTTTTATTATTATATTTCTTTCTATCTTCCTTTTTCTCCCCCAGATATCTGGTTCAGGGAAATTTTAATCAGTTTATGTCCTGAATGAAGGATAATATTTACACCTACTCAAATATATATTGAGATTTATATATTCTTCTATGTATGCCAGACAAAAACAAAACAGTATCTTCTTTTTCTGAAATTACATGGTATTTTTTTTTTCAACTTTCTGGCAGGCTACACTTATGACTCTTCTTATCATCTTTACTAAACTGGAAATACTACCAGGCAGGGGGCCATTTGCTGTATCTTTTCATACTGTTCTGCTCACAGAAGAATGTATAAGTTGTGTAATATTTGTTAAATAAAGATATAAAACATGGGAAAATATGTGAAGAGTGCTATTACTGCACGTGTGCCCTCAATATACTAAATAAATACGTTTATGCTACAATAGTTTTAGAAATTATATATGTGAAATTTAAAACTTTACTCTTGAATTACTGTTATACATGGTGATTACAGTCATAGGCTACCTTCCTTTCATGATTAAAATTCTTTAATCGCAGAGAATAAAATATAAATTCCTTAACCTAGTAGAAAAAGTCCTAAAAGATCTGCCCACACCCACGTCTGTGATTTCCTTATGCCTTTCTTGCACTTAGCTTTAACTCCAACCTCTCTGATTTCATATGTCAAATGTATTGTTCAAGTAGCCCAGTAGATGTTCGCTCTCTGGATTATTCTTTCTCTGTTGCTATATTCCTAGATCTCTTTTATTACTTACATTTCTGGTTCATGTAAGTCTCATACTCAGAGAGACCCACTGTAATTACTCAACAAAAACCAATCACCAAGTCACTATTTTAATTTTCTCTCTAGCATTGGTTATTTACTGCTACTTGTTGGTCCATCTGTTTGGTTATTTGTTCCTTTCACACATTCATTTTATTTATTTATTTATTTATTTATTTATTTATTTATTTATTGAGCACCAGCAAGTGGGAAGAGGCCAAGGAAGAGGGAGAGAAAAAAATCTTTTTTTTTTTTTTTTTTGAGAGAAAAAATCTTAAGCAGGCTATACATGCAGCGAGGAGCTCCATGCGGGCTTTGATTTTATGACCCTGAGATCATGACCTGAGTCAAAATTAAGAATTGGACATGTAACTGACTGAGCCTCCAGGTGCCCCCGTTCAAACTTTCATTTTAATATGAGCTTCCAGGAAGTAGGGACTTGTGTTTCATGTTCACTATCTACCCTGGAATAATTTCTAGGCACAGACAGGGTGTGTAACAGAAATTTCTTAATGACTGTTTTATAAAATTTCCAAAGGGAAAATATAGAAATATAATGGAAGAATATTTAATCCATTCATTGGTCTTATTATGCTTAATTTATCTATGAATTAAGCAAATTCATCAACAAACTCCATGGTCTGTATGTATAGATGTTATGTAGAATTGTTTGAACTGAACCATACTTTGGCACAATGCCATTGGTTCATATTATGAAAATATTTAAGAAATATCCCCTGAAGATCATTTACTGTTATAATGTTGTTGAACACATAAGTCACTACAATATACAATTTTTTCTTTTATAAGATTCACAGGAAAAATTTTCTTTCCTCTGGTTTACATATCAAAAATAATATGGGTTCAGTAGAAAAAAAAATAGTCATTCTTTAACACATAAGATTTTCCTCAGAAGGTGATATCTAAAATCATAGTTTTAGGGTGTGCCTGGTTGGCATAGTCAGTAGAGCATGTGAGTTGATCTCACCTTGGGGTCGTGAGTTCAAGCCCCAAGTTGGGTGTAGAGATTGCTTAAAAAATAGTTCTAAAATATCAAGTGTATATTGTGTAATAACATGAATTTTTGTGCAATTACCTAGTCACTTGCTAATTATTTTTATCTCTTATTCTGTTTGACTCATCTCAATTGAGAGTTTCATTGAAATTGTCCAGATATCCTTTTTCAAGATAGACTATGTGAATGTTTAGGACATAATTAATTTAAATATATGCTGGACACTGTCGATATGAATAATCCAGATAGCGAACATCTACTGGGCTACTTGAACAATACATTTGACATATGAAATCAGAGAGTTGGAGTTAAAGCTAAGTGCAAGAAAGGCATAAGGAAATCACAGACGTGGGTGTGGGCAGATCTTTTAGGACTTTTTCTACTAGGTTAAGGAATTTATATTTTATTCTCTGCGATTAAAGAATTTTAATCATGAAAGGAAGGTAGCCTATGACTGTAATCACCATGTATAACAGTAATTCAAGAGTAAAGTTTTAAATTTCACATATATAATTTCTAAAACTATTGTAGCATAAACGTATTTATTTAGTATATTGAGGGCACACGTGCAGTAATAGCACTCTTCACATATTTTCCCATGTTTTATATCTTTATTTAACAAATATTACACAACTTATACATTCTTCTGTGAGCAGAACAGTATGAAAAGATACAGCAAATGGCCCCCTGCCTGGTAGTATTTCCAGTTTAGTAAAGATGATAAGAAGAGTCATAAGTGTAGCCTGCCAGAAAGTTGAAAAAAAAAATACCATGTAATTTCAGAAAAAGAAGATACTGTTTTGTTTTTGTCTGGCATACATAGAAGAATATATAAATCTCAATATATATTTGAGTAGGTGTAAATATTATCCTTCATTCAGGACATAAACTGATTAAAATTTCCCTGAACCAGATATCTGGGGGAGAAAAAGGAAGATAGAAAGAAATATAATAATAAAAAAAACTAAATTAGAAGCTATGCAACAACAAACTGAAATCACAGAAAACAACTGATAGAAAATATATGAAGTGAGGGCACCTGCCTATGGCTCAGGTATGATCCCAGAGTCCTGGGATTGAGTCTTGCATTGGGCTTCTGTGTCTATCATGAACAAATAAATGAAATCTTCAAAAAATAATAAAAATATGTGAGGTGAAATGAAATAGTAAAACAAAAAATAAAATCATAGAGATTACAAAAGGACTCAAGAGAAAGTGATATAGGAGTCAGGCAAAGGAGATCCATATAATACAAGAAACTGTCAAGCAAAACTAAATTTATATTACAGAAAATATTTAAAATTATACTTTACAATATATTTCTTTGATAATATTTTATATACAGGGTGGCTGGGTAAAGTTAGTTAAGCATCTGTCTTTGCTCTGATCATGATCCCAAGATCCTGGGATTGAACGTAGCATGAACATCTAGTTCCCTGCTCATCAGAGAGTCTGCTTCTCCCTCTCCCTCTCCCTAGGCCTCTCTCCTCCTGCTTGTGCTCTCTTGTGCTCTGTCTCTCTCTCTCAACTAATTTAAAAAACCTTAAATAAATAAATATATATGTGTGTGTATATATATATATATACACACACATATATATATGTTGAAGGAGCAAATCATGTGTCAATTGCAGAAAATAGGAAGGACTCTCTTAGTTAAAAAGAGACAAGCAATCTAATAAGCAAATATAATGTACAGATTTTGGATCTTAATGATGAGAAAAAAAATATTAAAGCCTAAAATGTCATCTTTAATAGAGTGGAAGAAATTTGAATATAAACCTGCTATAAGAAAAAATGACATTTTTTAAATGACATTTTATTCCTAATTTTATTTTATTTTTTTAAGATTATTTATTTATTCACGATAGACATAGAGAGATTGACAAAGACACAGGCAGAGGGAGAAGCAAGCTCCCTGTGGGAGTCTGATGCAGAACTCGATCCAGAACCCCAGGATCATGACCTGAGTAGAAGGCAGATGCTCAACCACTGAGCCACCCAGGGGCCCCTATTTTTAGTTTTATTAAGTATGGTAGTATTACAGTAACTTTGTAGAAAATCCATGTCATCTTTTAGATATACACTAAATTGCATAGGTATTTAATGACATTATGTCTGAGAAAATATAAAAATTTAGCTAAAAAAATAAAAATGATAATAAATAACAAATATCTTGAAAATAATTAATACTGTTTCAGTGTATTAATCTGTCCAGTTGTTACAAGAGATGAGCAGATATTGATACATCATAATCACTCAAAGTCCATAGTTTACATCGCTGTTGTCATTTTATAGGTTTATTATAATTCAAATTATAATATGAATTCACTACTAGAGTATCATTCAGAATATTTTTACTGTCCTAAAAATCTTGTATTTTGCCTATTAATCCCTCCCTTCCCCAAATATATATATGTGTGTGTATAAAATATATATAAGTATATATTTTAAAATAACTATGCATGATTTCATGATTTTTATATATTTTAAAATATACATATTTCTTTTTTTTATTTTTAAGATTTTGTTTATTTATTCATGATAGACACAGAGAGGGAGAGAGAGAGAGAGAGAGAGGCAGACACAGGCAGAGGGAGAAGCAGGCTCCACGCGGGGAGCCCAATGCGGGACTCGAACCCAGGTCTCCAGGATCAGGCCCCGGGCCGAAGGCGGCGCCAAACCGCTGAGCCACCCGGGCTGCCCCATATTTCTTAAAATATATAGAAACTACATATAGTTATTTTTAATATATATATATATCTAGTATATATTTATATATATTTAGTATATATATTTTAATCATAATATATATTTACATATATATATATATGTTTTTTAAAAAAAACTAGAAACAATAGCCTTCATGAACATAAAGACAGAGTACCTTGACAAAATTTTAGCTAATTCATTCAAGATGGTGTAAAAATTATCTTAAATCCTTACCAAATGGATTTTTTGAAGCAATATGAGATTGTTTTCACATTTAAACAAATGAAACATATGATTCATTCACGTTGAGAGGAAAATTACCAAAAAACTCCTGATCATTTCACTCGATGAAGGAAATCACATAACATAATTAGTTAATACAAAAGGCCAACATACAAAAATATATAAGGGGTCAGAAAATAAAAATACATTTTTAAAAACTCCTCCATTTCTAATAGCATAAACAAAAAACCTTCAGAATAAATTTAGCAAAATTGTACAGTATCTGTCTACTGAAAATAAGAAACATTGGTGAGGAAAATTAAACCAGAATAACTGCAGCAATGTACCATGGATCAGAAGAAACTTAACTGTTAATCTAGGAGTTCTCCTCAAATTGATCCATAGTTTAAAAGTGAGCTAGCTCAAAATTCTATCATATGAGCTTTTACTTCCAGCCATAGTGGAAAAAACAGGGACCTGATTTGCCGTCATACTTGGAGAAAAAAAAAAAGAAAAATATGTGAAGCAATGTTTTTATAACACTGGACATAAGACAACAAAGGGCAGTGACCCTGATAGACAAGAAGTAAAGTACACGTGTCCTAGGATTGCTTCAGCTTACTTTCCCCTACCCTTGTGAAGGTTTCTCCATTGAGTCCTCAGCTTAGCTTCTACTCAGCGCATGCAGTGAGAACCTACTGGATGACAGGAAAAAAACTACCCAAAGGCCAGAGATATACATTCACACAAGGCTGGGAATAGTGCCTCTTCCCACTTGCCTGACTTGAAAGTCTCATGGTCCGTTGGCCATAGAGTAGAGTCTAAGAAGGAGCCTGCCTCAATAATGGGAAGTTATTAAGTCCTACAAAAGCTAAAGAAAATACTTTTGGCTGAAGGAACAGGGCATCAGATGGAAATCTGGATCCACACAAAGAGAGAGCTTTGCGAATAGTGACTACATGGATAAACATATACACTTTTAGGAATTTAAATCTCAAAAAAAAAATAAATCTCATGAAAGATAATTGAATATTTAAACAGAAATAGTCACAATCCAGTGAGCAATTTCATGGCATATTTCTTTTCTCTGAGCTAATTATGACCATTCCCATATGTACCATTTTCATTTTATGACAATTCATTGCCGGGACCACTCAACATTATGATTTAATAGATGTGACGATACTCGGCTCACTATAGGTTGCTCTGGCTGCAAGATCATGCCTTGAGCCAAGTACAGACGTTCAACCACTGAGCCACTCAGGCATCCCAATTCATGTGATTTCTGTTTTTTTTTTTGTTTTGTTTTGTTTTCAATCTAGGCATAGGAAAACTTTTCTACTCTAGATCCAAATCAGAGCTACCAGTTTGTTGTTGTTGTTGTTATTTAGTAAAAAGATTAAGTGTGGAATATACTGTCTTCAGACCTCAAAGAGGTATTTTGTTGTTGTTGTTACTAAGGATGGGAAGTGTGCAATAGCATAATTTGTACTTTGCAAGAACTGCCCCAGCATTCCCATATATAATAGACCATTGCCCTACAAAATATTCACTGATGTGGTACATCCATAAAACACTTTTGGTTTTCATCTCTCCTTTATGTAGCATGTGTCTTATCAAAGTTTTTAATTGTCTTGATGCCTTTTAAAATCTAGTACATTAACACGTTGGAGTCACCATAGAGGATTACATAATATATTATGATGTCTTGCTTAAAATACAAATGTTTTATGTCCTTTCAGAATACATTATGATATTGGATGAGGGGGTTAAATAAAAGCCCTAAGGAAAACTATAAATGTATATTGTTATCCGAATCATATGAATAAAAACTATTTCTGGTCTTCATTTTTGATGGACATAGAAAACAACACATTTGCCAGTTTAAAGGACACACAATATAACTGAGTAATAATCTAACAAAGATATCACAATATGGCAACTATTACAAATATGGCTACTACTTGATTGAGTTTCTAGTAGTCTACAGTCTTCTTTTAAAATCTTTCTTTTAAACAAACATCTTTATTCCTTTTTTTTTTTTTAAGGATCAGATTGATGAAATAAAGGGAATAGAAAAATAAAAAAATAAAATAAAAAATAAAAGAAATAGGATGAGGACTCTCTTTTGAATCTTTTAAGGTTTTAAGAATGATAGTGAACTCTAAACCACCCTTCCCAAAATATGGTATTTTATTTACAATCTTGGCCAGAGTAGGACAATTTCAGTGTCTTTTATTTGGCTTTCCATTATAGTAGTGTTTAATCCCACAATCTAAGGATAAATGTAGCTTTTCCCAACTACTAACTAAGTATGTTGTAAGCATTATATATCTTGGTAATGGTAATATTATTATTACCTGAGGTAGAAAAATCTGTGGGCCATATTTGAGTTAGTAATACATTTTTTTTTACATTGTCTGTATATACTCCTAAAAGCAATCATTAAGACCCTTTTGGCTTCAGGTATTAATGTGAACTCAGATTCTGTATCTAAAGGTCTTCAACATGTTGAGATAGTTTATTTTGTTATTTTAACTTAATAACAATGTTGATACCTAAAAGAAAGGAAGTGGTGGGTTGAAATTGCATATATTTACTTTAGAAGTCCAGCGTTTTTACTTATGGAGATCCTTCTTCTCCTTGATATGATGGAGTCCACATCTGAAAGCTGCCTCAAGGACAGTAGCAAACGAAGAATGCCTTTGATGGGCTTAGCAGTGGACTGGACACAGTTGAGGGAAGAATCTCTATGTTTGAGGATACCCTAATAGAAACTGGTAAAACGTAAATGTAATGAAAACAAAGAGAATAAAATATTTAAGGACTGAATGACAACTATAAGAGGTATAACATACACATGCAATATAATTTACATTAGTACTCTGAAAATGAAACGGAATAGCTATAACAAAGTATATATAAGATCTATAAGTAGGAAATTACAAAACCTCTGATGAGTGAAAATGGAAGAACTGAATAAATATGGAAATATTCCATGTTCACAGATAGAAAGTTTCAAAATTGTCAAGATGCCATTTCTTCCCAGTTTGATCTATAGATTCAATGTAATCTTAATCAAAACCCCAGCAAGTTTTGATGATATCAACAAACTGATCCTAAAGTATAAATAGAGAGGCAAGAAACCAAGAATAGCCGGTACAATATTGAAGGAGAAGAACAAAGTTGGAGGATTGACATACTCTAACTTTAAGAGCTACTATAAAGCTACAGTAATCAAGACAGTGCGGTATCCATGAAAGAATAGATATATAAATTAATACAACAGAATAGAAAACCTAGAAATAACCCCAAGCATATATGGACCATTTGTTAAAAACAAAAGCCAAGAATATACAATGGGGAAAGAAGAGTCTCTTCAATAAATGCTGTTGGGAAAACTGGGCTGCCATATGCAAAGGAATGACACTGTATCACTATCTTACATCATTTCCAAAGATCAACTCAAAATGGTTGTAGGACTTGAACATATGACATGAAATGGTAAATTCCTAGAAGAAAACATAAGGTGTAAGCTCATTGAGATTAGTCTTGGCAATGATTTTTTTCTTTAATTTGGCACCAAAAGCAAAAATAAACAAGTGGATTACATCAAGCAAAACAACCTTGGTTCAGCAAAGCAAACTATTAACAAAATGAAAAGGCCACCTATGAAATGGCAGAAAATATTTGCAGACTACATATATGATAAGTGCTTAATATCCCAAATACATAAGAAACTCATACTACTCAATAACAAAATAATAAATATACTAATTTAAAAATAGAGGATTTGAAAAGACATTTTTTCTAGAAAAGACATTAAAAAGCCAAAATGTATGTGAAATGGATTAACTTCTTATAAACTAAGAAGCACAAAGAAAAAAACACTTGGAAATTACTTACAATGGGAAAATTACAATCTATGAGCACTTTTTGATCATTTTCATTGTGTGTGACAGTACAATTCTGAAGAGTAGAAATGTAAGAAAACGTCAAGTAGGAAAGTCAATCATATATAAATTTAGTAATTGCAAAATTAATTGCTCATTCTCATTGTTGTGATTCATTCAAAGAGAATGTCAGACAGGATAAGTAAAGTTTCAGAGCTCTGAAATAGTAAGGATGGCACATAAGGTAATCTTATTGGGATTAGTCTTGAACCAGAAGACCATATTTCACATACAATAAGTAAAAAAAGAAAGAAGGGAGCAGGAGATAGAGAAGTTCCGTAGACTGGGAAATTTGAATGAGTTAAAAGAAAACAAAGAAGAACCTAGATATTAAGAATTCAGAATTTGTGGTTTGAAAGTGGCCTACTATTTTTACACCAACATTTTATAAACACTATATTTAATTGTCAGACATATATTTTATCATATTCTTTTTATAAATAAGAGTTGGTGCTTTTTGGTTCTTTGGCTGATTTGCCAGGTTAAGATGCTAAGAATTTGGTCTTTCTTTTTTTTTTTTTCCTTTTAAGATTTTGTATTTTATTTATTCATGAGAAACAGAGAGAGAGAGAGAGGCAGAGACATAGGCAGAGGGAGAAGCAGGCTCCATGCAGGGAGCCCCATGTAGGAGGACTCGATCCCATGACTCCAGGATCATGCCCTTAACCAAAGGCACACACTTAACTGCTGAGCAACCCAGCCGTCCCAAATCTGGTCTTTCTAATTTTTTTTTAAGATTTTATATATTCATTACATATATAGAGAGAAGAAATGGGGGAGAGGAGCAGAGAGAGGGACAAACAGACTTCCCACTGAGCAGGAAGCTCTATGCAAAGCCTGATTCCGGGACCCCGGGATCACAACCCCAGCAGAAGGCAGAGGCTCAACCACTGAGCCACCCAGGTGCCCTGGTCTTTCCAATTTTATCACATATGATTGCTACAGTTTGTTTACTTTGTTTCTCCGTATTCAGTATTTTAGGCTTGATTTGCCTTCTGAAGCATTTAAAATATTATGTTCTATTGAGTAGTTTTATTATAGAAATTAACATTTATCCATCTTCCCCACTTTTTTTCTGTTCTTATTAGTAGTTAACATATACATTCTTAATGTTAATGAATAGTATGTATATCCATATCTCTAAAGTTGCAAGATATACTTTCACGGAAGCCTTTTTATATTATCACATTTTTTCATTACTATTTTGGGTGCTATAAGAATGGTTTGTTGCAGTGCATTGTTTTAGTTCTCCATTATAATTATTTCCAGACTTCCACTGTAATTAATATTTCACTTATGGATATCTCAATTTATTCTGTTTTCTTTTGAATATTTGCAGTTTAAAAGATTTTCTTTGCAGACCTAGAAGGAATATAAATCACAAATACTTAAGGAAGGCTTCACTTCAAGAAAACATTACAAGAAAAATTGAGAAAACAAAGCATTTCCTGCTGAGAGATTTCAAGGAGTAATTGTGTATTGGAGAAGATGAAGATATTTGACAACTTAGCAACTTCTAATTATGTTCTTGTTCTTGTTGTTATATTGTGTTAAATGAGTTTCCAGATCTTCAACACTTACACATTCTAATATCAATTCAAACATTCTCTCTGGATGAATACAAATTGATTTGGGGTTATTCATATCTGCTTCCTGCATTAGTACAAATAACTGAGAACTGAATTTCTTATTATGGAATTAACATTGCAAGTCATATTTTATGACACTGTGGAGTTTTCAAAGGATATGATATGTTGACTCTGTCACTTTATCCTATAAATTGGGGAGATAGATGTAGATATATACAGGAATTCAAAAACAGAAATAATTTTTGTTACTTAATTTTAATAAGAATTAGAATCTGAGACAAAGCACACTCTAAGACATTTACATAGGAAGCCACAGAAATTTGCCAACAAGAAATTCATTTTGTAACTTTATTCTTTAATAGAAAGTCTGGCTCTTTGTGAATACCCTAATGAGATTTTATTTAAAATGAACCTAAAATAAACTTATATATTTTAACATATATATTTTAGTCATGGGAGTAATTGTGTCAGAATATATCAGTGTGTATATGTGTATGTACATGTACATATATTGAAGTATATAGATATAATTGTATGTGAATGTTTATATTTTACATGTATATATATTTAAATACATTTTATCTATGTGTATATATTTATAATCATTTATGATGTATCAATCTATATCTCTACATGTATACATACAGATAATACAAAAATATATGATTTTCTTATACAAGTCATAGTAAAATAGAATCTTATAATATGACATAATCTATAGTATTGCCTGGTATATATGTTTTAAATGACTTTTAATTGTACTTGAAAGATTCAAAGTATAGCAATTATAGTTTATCTTTTAGAAGTAAAAAGGAACACCAAGTTGAAAGATTCAGTCTATTCAGTTATTAAGGCTATCACGATGAAAAGAATTGAGGTCCTTAGATATTATAATTTTTTAAGGAAAATATCAAGGATTATGAAATATATTTCATAATAACCATTTAAAGAAAATATTACCTAGTTTTTTGTTTTCATTTTCAAATATTTTTTTGTTTCCTCACATGGCTTGCTTTTGAAAAATGAGCAACATATATCATTAACAAAGAAAGTAATGATGAAGTATTGTAGTCCCTATGCAGGAAAAACTCACTGTAGTCAATGGAGATTTTCCATTTAAAGATTATAGGATTGCGTTTAGAAACAGAACAATTTAGTGTAATATATTCCATGAATACGTAATTTTCACCAGGTCAGCCCCTTCTTTTTTTTTTATTCTCTCTACAATACCCAAATGAGCTCTTTGCTTTCTATTTTGCATCAAAGACAAATTACTTCCTTGCTGTACTCAGAAATAGAAGAATATAATGAAACTCAATGTCATTTAGCTAGGCATCAGATTACAAAAATGGGTCACTCCAACTAGCTTTAAAAAACTTTCTGAGCAGATAAAGAGCACCTGTTATGTTCCTTTCTTGACTGGACGTGATATGAGAGGTGATGAAATGACAAGAAAGTGCCAACCAGATAATTTTTGTAAACATGCAGGAAAGTAATCCTCATTTTCCGTATCACTGCCTATTTATACAGGACAACAATCTACTAATGTTTTTAAGTGATAGAAATATTTAATTTTCATACATTAGCATGCAAAAGTATACACTGGAAGTCACTGAGATTTGAAATTTAGGAGTTTGGCCAAGTTTCTCCCTATAATATAAAATTATAAGCCTCCCAAGTAGTGTATTTATTCTAAAAATGGGAGTCCCAAAGATTTTCTGAGAGAATGAAGCTATCCTTAAGCTTACCTTGTGCTCTCCAAGTTTTTCAGTTACTAATATTATTGCTTTTTTCTTAAATATGGACTTAGATTTATTATTATCTTTTTTTGCCAGATTTTCAGCAAGTCGATAAGGCAATTTTTAAAAATCATTTTGGCCTCTGGTTTCCTAGACATTTATATCATGAAAGTGTAGTCTTCTGACATATATTTGTGTTCAATAGTTATAGTACGTATCCCTGCTGAACTTTTTACCACGCCAACTTATTAGTTATCTGCTGCTTGTCATTTTGGGCCATGATTCTTCAAATACATTGCCTATTAATTAAAAGCTTTTCTTCTATTGGTCTCAGTGTAATTCCTGTTCCTTGTAAACACACCTATTACACTTAAGCTGATATTACCAGTTGGACCTTCCATGATTTTGTGCAACTTTCACTCTGATGGCTTTCTGACCTATGTTTTGATAAAGAGAGGTAGATATTCATTTTCTATTGGCCAAGCTATTCTTTCCTAAGTAACTTTGAGTTAAAAACAATTTCCATTGTTCAGAATACTTCATCTATTTTATTCACTTTCTCATATTCAAAATAATGATTTTGTATATGATTGTTAGTCATTTCACTTATTTGACATTTTTGTGCAGACCTTTGGGTAAGGATGAAATTAATAGTTTGTTCTTTTCATCGTTCTTATTGACCTTTTTTTTTTTTTTTGCACATCCTCTTCTTTCCTTCTGAAGCCTTATCTATATATTTTCTTTTTGGTGATATCATGATATATATGATTATTTATATATATATATGTACATGCCACATTTTATGACTTAAGGTTTATTGCAGTATATAGATTTATTTTCAGTAATTTTTTTCTTATAATAATACCCAGATTAATAATATATACAATATATTGAATGAGTCTATGAGTGATTCTTTTTCTGTGAATTGAGCACAGTGATATCTTTATTATATGTATCGACTAATTAAATCTTTATAATAGCAAAAGAAAATTCAATCATGTAAACTTTAAAACTGACAGCCTGGAGAGAAACATATTTATTGAAGCACATGGCCAAATTCAATTTACTTATTTAACATTTATATAGAAACTGTCATGCATCAGACGATATTTGCTTTACAAATATTAACTCATTTATTCCATCTGACAATTATAAGAGTTATGCCATTATTACTACTGTATATTTTCTACAGATAAGGAAAAGGAAGCACTGAGAAGCCAAATAAGTTGTCCAAGATCTTATAACTACTATGCAGTAAGCATGGATCCAAACCTGGACAAGCTTGCTACTGAGTACACATTCTCTCTCATAATGATATACAGCCTCCCTTACCTTAGTCCTGATAAAGCATATACTTACACAAATAGCACTGCCTGGTATGTTTCAAAGCAAATAATGGAGCCAAAAGAGACACTATAGTTATACAAAGATCTAAAAGACTAGGAGGTCAAAGGCATATTTACATTTCCTTTTACAAATAACTGTGACTTTCAAAAGAAAAGAGCCTGTGTTAGATGGTGCAAATAAAATTACTGTGCCATCAAGGGCACCAGGTGGCACAGTCGATTAAGCCCTGGACTCTTGATCCTCGGCCCAGGCTATGATCTCAGGGTCATAGGATGGAACCCCACATAAGGCTCTGTCCTTGGGTGGAGTCTGCTTCAGACCCTCTTGCCCTTTCTTTCTGCCCCTCCCTCTCATGCTCTCTCTCTCTCTAAAATACATAATAAAATAAAATAAAATAAAATATAAAATAAAATAAATAAAATAAAATAAAATATAAAATAAAATAAATAAAATAAAAAATAAAATAAAATAATAAAATAAAATAAATAAAATTACTGTGACATCACTTAAGAGATTGGAATGGTAAAGACTAAGCAAGATTTAAACACATGGTATGGGAAAATAAGAAAATGAATTTGCACTGTAATTAGCTGGACTTCTCATTTGCCTCTAAACTAGAGAGAACTTGATCCAATAAATCTATGGACTCAAAGTATTACATGAAAATAAAAGCAACAACAGAGGGAGAAAATGATAAAAGGCAAGTGGGTCAAATTGAAGTCCCACAGCTTGACTGAGAAGTGTCATTCACACGGAACTTTGTCCTCTTGGGAGGACAGGAAAAGAACCTCTGCCTACTGGAAAGTTTCTCTTATTAGATATTTATTTCTGCACTTATCTGGACTGCCTTACTCTTTATATACAGCTTTGTTAGATATCGCCTTATGATTTTCTGATTGTTTTTGTTTCATCCTAACCACTGCTTATACTTCAAGACTTAAGTATAAGCCCTCCTTAAGTCCCCCCTTATTATCACAACCTAATTTATATTTTTTCCTTTCTGAATTTTTAAGAGAAATAATACATTTATAATTAAACTGCATAAACAATGATATATTTTATATGATAAATTGTTTAGAATATCTGCTTAAATATTTTAATTTTAGCAGGTCCATTTTCTTAAGCTACCTGTATCCTTGGATAAATGCAAAGTGTGTTACCCACAATAGGTTTTCAAGAAAAAAAATATATTTATATATATAAATATATAAAAGGATTAAAGTAATATATACATAAGTAGTATATACATAAATATAATATATATTATACATATATAATATATATATAATATATATATATATAACTTTAATCCTTTCATGATACTCACCTAATGCAAAGTCTCACATAATTTTATCATCTCTACCTGGAGTAGAGTAGAGTAGAGTAAGGTGGGAGAGGGTGTGATATTTGTAAAACATTTCTTCGAGATTTTTCTGGGTTGGTATATTGCATGGCAAGTAATTCTATGAATTTTCTTTAGCATGTTCATGAATCGTATCTCTATCTCTGCCCATTATCTGTCTATCTATCTATCTATCTATCTATCTATCTATCTATCATCTATTTATCTATGTATCTATCATCTGTCTATCTATCATTTACCTATCTTTTTATCTATCATCTCTCTATAATGCACATTTCTATTGACAGGCCTGATCGATGATTTCTTGACACTTGTACAATTTTGAGGATTTGAATCTATTCATGCTTTAACTGAAACAGGTTTTGTCTAAACAGTGAAACCTTCTAATTTTGACACTCTTATTTGTTACCATTTATACATTTTCTGAATGTATAAATAACAAAATCTTTGTCTTTTTCATATACTTAATATCCTTTCTCTTCAGAGATGTCACTTTTCTGAAATAGGTCACCACAATGCAATTTTGTATATTCTCTGGCAGAATAGTCAGAGGTGACTAAATTCTAGAACATACAAAGCTGACTATGTGCTTGCTAATAATCATGTCATCCCATGTATCTGTTACAAATGCTGGCTCTCCCTGGAGCACTGTTGGGGATTTACCCCAAAGATACAAATGCAATGAAACGCCGGGACACCTGCACCCTGATGTTTCTAGCAGCAATGGCCACGATAGCCAAACTGTGGAAGGAGCCTCGGTGTCCAACGAAAGATGAATGGATAAAGAAGATGTGGTTTATGTATACAATGGAATATTACTCAGCCGTCAGAAACGACAAATACCCACCATTTGCTTCAACGTGGATGGAACTGGAGGGTATTATGCTGAGTGAAATGACTCAATCGGAGAAGGACAATCATTATATGTTCTCATTCATTTGGGGAATATAAATAATAGTGAAAGGGAATATAAGGGAAGGGAGAAGAAATGTGTGGGAAATATCAGAAAGGGAGACAGAACGTAAAGACTGCTAACTCTGGGAAACGAACTAGGGGTGGTAGAAGGGGAGGAGGGAGGGGGGTGGGAGTGAATGGGTGACGGGCACTGGGTGTTATTCTGTATGTTAGTAAATTGAACACCAATAATAAAAAAAAAAAAAAACAAATGCTGGCTCTGACCAAGCACAAATACTAGCTCTTTTTTTTATCCCTGTTGTTTCTAATTTTAATCTCTGTATGTCTCTCTTCTCTTTTGAAAGTCCTAAACTTCCCTAGCCCCTGTCCTATCATCTATCTAATTTGCATGACTTTATTTCTCATTTAAAATTATTTAAGAAAAAAAAAATAAAATAAAATTATTTAAGAATTAGTCTAGAGAGAAAATTATGGAAATAAAATAAATTAATTTTAAACTAAAAAATATTTGGAACTAATTTGACATTTCTATTCACTTCTACATATTCAAGCAAAAAAAGTAAATTTGACATTATTTCTTTGTACTATTTTATGTAATATACTACTATTTAAGTATATTCATAGTCACAAAAGAAAAAATAAATGCCAAAAATATACATAAATATTCAAGAATATTTAAAGTTTCTAAATAATGATATTTTATTCATTTATTTATTTATCTATTTATTTTTTTTCTTTTTTTTTAATTTTTATTTATTTATGATAGTCACAGAGAGAGAGAGAGGTAGAGACATAGGCAGAGGGAGAAGCAGGCTCCATGCACCGGGAGCCCGATGTGGGATTCGATCCTGGGTCTCCAGAATCGCGCCCTGGGCCAAAGGCAGGCGCCAAACCGCTGCGCCACCCAGGGATCCCTATCTATTTATTTTTAAAGATTTTATTTATTTATTCATGAGAGACAGAGAGAGAGAGGCAGAGACAGAAGCAGAGGGAGAAGCAGGCTCCATGCAGGCAGCCCGACGTGGGACTCAATCCAAGGTCTCCAGGATCAGGCCCTTGGCTGAAGGCAGCACTAAAACACTGAGCCCACTGGCCTGCCCTAAATAATGAGATTTTAATGTGTAGTTTCATTATATGTATAAAATGCAACATAAATGTTCATTCACTAAATTCACTCCTTAAAAAAATATGTTCATTTAGAGAGTGTCCATTAGTGATTAGAATAACAAACACTAGCGTCAGACTATTAGCTTAAAATCCTGATCTTGATTTGCTCTTTGGTCTGGTATAAGCTTCTATGCATTCTCTCCATAATTTAGTTCCTCTCTGAGTTGGTGGAAAGCTTAAGTGAGTTAATACATATTAAGTCTTTAGTATAAACACACAATAAATACAAACTATCATGAGCTATTTTGTAATAGAAGAATAAAATAATATGAAATAGCAGTTGAAATAGATATTAGATATGCATAGTAATACATTGATAAATGAATGGAGAAGAAGAATTTAAAAATCATGTTTTCTGCACTAGAGTGGCATGTGAAACAAATACAATGTGGCATAATACATTAATCTGCCTTAGTATCAAAATAAGTATTACTTTGTCATTTACTATCAATAAAGAACCACCACAAATTCCCTAGAAAGAGTGAAAATTCAAAACCTATCCAGATAAAAATTGCTTTTATATTGATGCTATCTCTGGGGATATGTTTGGAATTGAAATTCTTGTTTTTGATCACCCTGACATTATTGTTCAGTGGAATGAACATGAGAAATTGCTCATCAATGACATATAAAATTTTTTAAAAGATTAGAATTTAAAACCCATCCCTGGAGCTTGTCTTAATATTGAAGCAATTTCATAGCCAGGGTTTGAATTTAAGTCCTCATGGATTTTAAATGAGAATTGTTTTCACATTGCTTACACAATAAAATAGGACTAAATATATTTCTATAGAGACTGAGATATAGACACTCTATGAAATTCAGATTTTTCAAAGGAAATAAAAAGTAATATATTATGTATGTACTTTCATATTTTCCTGATAAACTTTATTTTAATGTCCAAGTTTATAATTAATGATAGAATTAAGTAAAAATAAGTATACATGTTTTATGAAATCTTAGATTTAAAAATGTTATATCTAGTTTCTCACGTATTCAATTTTCTAATCTTCTTTTTGCCTCATTTTGTTCAATTTTAAGAAGCTATATAAAATGTCTGAGGGAGATCTTAAATCTAATGTGACATTACACATTAGTATTGCACTATTTATAGATTATATTTAAAAATAAGCATAATAATATTGAAAAAAATGAAACTCCAATCTTTCTGCAGACATGAAAATGATGTTAGGCCAATACCTATGTGTCCCTTTAAAAAAAATTTAAGTACCCTATTTTATAATAGGTAGTAGCATAATATATTCAAATGCAATGTATAATAACATGATATATTAAATTGATATATTTTCTAAGATCACTGCCCTTAATACTAAATTAGCAAGACTGAATAAAAAAAAATCTCAAAAATACAGACTAGAAATATCTATGAATAAATTTAATTCTTTTATTTATATAGCTACAAGTTTTATAGTAGACAACATGTGTTCAATGTGTGTTTCTAAGAAAAGAGCTTGAGGCACTAAAGCCTCAGGCCATTGAAATGGACTCAAGGTTAATAACCATTAGCTCAATAAATATTTTTAAACATATGCCAGATACACTTGCTGTCACAGCTATTATAAATGAAACTAATGCTCAAATAGGTAACACAATGCCATTTCTCAACACATTTATAGTGAATATAAACAGAAGGGAAAGGAATATAAGCAGTACTTATAGAAGTACATTTCAGGAAGAGATAAGGGCCAGACACTGGCTAAATAGAAATATCAAAAAAAGTAAAACCAATGGAGTCTGTTTAGACTGAAACATAAGGGAAAAAAAAGAAACTTCAGAAAGGATAACGTGGACCAGTTGCCCTAACAAAGAAAGACATGTTACATGTCTTTGAGTGTTACATGTCTTTGAAGTTTGAGTGTAAACTCAAACTTCATGGTACAATTGGACTCAAGTTACATGAGGAAAACGTGAGGAAAAGGTTTGAAACAAGTACATTACTTGATTTAATTTACATTTTAGGAAAAGTTTTGTAATTAATTATTCTATTAGGAGTTTGTGGACTGAAGGAGGGCAGTTAAAAGGCTATTGAAGTATCCAGAGGAGAAACAAAGCAAAATTATGAAAAACAACAATTTTACTATTGAATTAGAACCCAACAAACACCCTTTTTGAGAAAATATAACCTTGGTAGGAGTAGAGCTAAGAATTGTGACACCGACCTCCAATATTCAACCAAAAAAGACAATTTTTTCCTACTATGCTGAAAAATACCTTTCTTTTGTTTTGTTTCTGATTCTTATTTCCTTGAATGAACATTAAAGTTGATTACAGGGACTTCTAAGAGAAACTGTTTCAAAATTCTAGAAGAGTTTTTATGAAGAACAGTAGATCAATAATGAATCGCAACTGTAATTTACCAGAATTCTCCCATGAAAGAGAAGTAAAAGGGTCAACATGTTAATGTCTGTGAAGTCAATTCATATTTGTAATTTATCCAATTCTGACTCTATAAAGTTATGATTTACTTATACTTCTAGCATAGACCAAATAATGTTCAGGGTAGTACAGCACACAATAAATAGAAAGGAATAATGTTTACATTCAAATATTGACCCTGCCATTGGGCAATTGTGTTATGGGCTATGTTCTTGCTTTAAAAAACTTAGAGTTTAACTTAAACCCAGATCTTTCTTATACATGTTCATAATGCTACAACTAATGTGATTAATTTATTTTTCTTATTTACTGTAAATATAAATTGTCTAATTATTTTTATTGGAAAATGCAATTGTATTTTGAGGAAAAATTACTAAAATAAATAGGAAGAAAGACAGGTTTATTTCCAGGGAACACATGAAAAATCTGCTTTTATCACAGTTCAAATCCCTATCTAAAATTTCCTACTCAGGATGTTCCTTAATTACTTTACTATCGTAGCACTTTTAAAACAGAAATGTATGCCCAATTTTTGATACATACTGAATTATATTCTTAACTCTTCACATTTTGGGCTTCTCAAACAGGTGAATACAGATCCCAGTTAGTAATCACTAGTTTGATGAGTCGGAAGTGAGCAGAAGAAGAAAAAGGCAAAATAAATTCATTTTCCTGCAATGTTAATTTTACACAAAATTTTGGCAGAATCTCCATTTTCTGTTAAAACTGAAGAAATATTCAATAAAATATGGTATAACATTTATATGTTTTCATGATAAAGGATGTTTTCATGATAAAGGATGTCCAACAAACACATGCTTGTAGTATAGCTAATTTATGTTGTAATTTTGAGAACTATCCTGGGCATGTGTTTATTCTTCTCTACTGATAGTGTATCTTTACAAGAAAACCTCAAATCTAAAACCAAATCCCAAATAAATTAGAAAAAAAGAAAATTCAAAATATCAAAATAAATTGTATACAGGTTTCAGAAATGGCTAAATCATAAAAGATGAAAAGGGCTAGGATTCTGGAGAAAGAATACTAGAATGGTGACCTAATTATCTGCAACTCACAGTTCCTGTTGGCTTTTTCAATTCTGTGTATTCATAAGTGGCTAAGATTTTAGGTTTTGAATCAGCAGAGACCTACTACTATAGGAAAGAAAAAAAGAGACATTTTTGAAGTTTTGAAGAGTGAAAATGTTTCCTTTTCACAACACTTTTTAATTCTGTACAGCATGGAGGTCTAAAAGCTAGGCTGAGTGGAATTTTGGCAGTCATGCAGCACTGCAGAGATAGAGATTAGAATTCAGATCTCCCCGAGGAAAGGCCCAAGTGAATATGCTGGGATCTCAGTGGGAAGACAGATCAACCCAAACTTCACTCACATTTGTCACTAATTAGCTAAAGGTAATGAGCTTTCAAGTCATTCTACTTAGTAAAGGAAATAAATAACCATCTCTGGAGAAAATCACTTCATTTAGGATCTATAAATTTACAAAAAGATACCGACTCAAAATGTTAAAAAAATTACTCAACATCCTAACAGATGGGGCATTTATGGCCAGAAGTTAAGAGGAGTAAAGACAAAACAAAACAAAAACAAACAAACAACAAAACAAAAACTGAAAAATAGACTCACACATGATCCATTGTGTAAGTTAGCACTAAGGATTTTAAAATATAGTTCATATGTTAAAGAAAGTACAGGAGGCCTCATTTTAAAAACTGGTTAAAAGTATAGAGAAAATCAAGCATAGAAAAGTATCAAATGAAAATTCTAGATTTGAAAAATATGTGTTTGGAAATCAAAATTCATAAAAGATGAGAAGATGAGAAGCAGAAGATGAGAAAATAAAAACAGGAGTTTTAGAACTGATAATAGGGAAATATAAAATATCTACATTGAAAGAGACGGAAAAATGCTAAGTTAATTAACAAACACAATACATAGGAAATAATAAAAGTTAAATGCAGAAGGAGTGTTCCTCTCAATGTATCAGGAGAAATAGTAATGCTTTGAGGGAAAGATACTGGAGATTATCCTCATTATTTGGAGATAGGCAAATACTTAACAGGACAAGGAAAAAAGTAATTTTAATAAATAATTTTATAACATTCTTAACATTCCTTTGGATAATACATAATTTTATAACATTCTTAACATTCCTTTGGATAAATTATATGAATTGATTATATGGATTATCATAAAATATAATTTCTTTTGATAAAATTCAAAGAGGTCCCTAAATTTCATGTGCCAAATATCATAATATCTATCTATCAAAAGGACCTACAAGATTTTGGGGACATATTTGTAAGTATTGTATACAAATGCAGACTGATACACCTTTATTGTATTTGATGGTATGATTTTTTTTCCAAAATAGTAAATTATTATTGGTAAATATTTTTTAAAAAACAATGTTTATTTTAGGTATAATTCTGAAAATATCAATGAATATTTAAATTATTCAAAATATGTTGTTTGGATCTGGGAACAAAGTTAAATTTTAGGCTCAGATACTTTGTTCAGGGCACAGGACAATTCATTATGTGGAATTGTCCCAAACCCAAGATATCTAGTATTTTAAGGATAAATAGTCTCCAGAATAAATATCACTTGGGCCCCTTCAATCACTAGGACAGCAAAATACCAAATCACAAATTTCCAACTGCTTCACAAGACATGGAAACTCCCTATCTCCCCACACACATACTGAGAATTTAAAATATAAAATAGAAAGAATATAATATATTCTTTATATAAAATAGAAAGAATAAAATATCTTTAGGGATATTTTAGGTCAATTTTCAAGAAGCAGAAGTACCTCAATTTCCCATTCATCATCTTTTTCATCTTCTTTCCAGCTCATATTCAGTTATTTAGAAAAAATTTAGATGTATATTGAAAATAAGACCTCATTCCAAATGATTATTAATCATCACCACCAAAGCTAAGATCTTTCCATTCAGGCTACCAACATAACTACTGATTCCTTGTTTCTGCTTTTGTCTAATTGCCCATTGGATCCCCAAATCAATTCTCCATAAAACAAGAGGAAACATATTTAAAAAAAATATCACTTCTCTGCTCTCCGTTTTTGAAAGTCTTCCCTTCTACTTAGGATAAAATTATAAATTCTTCATTTGGCCTGAAAGTGCCACAACTAGCCTCTGTCTATTTCTGTCATACCTTATATTCTACAATTCTTTCACTCATTACCCCTAAGCATGTTGCCCTTCATATTCTCCATGCAAACATGAGGCTCAGGAATCTTGGGATACTCTCCTCATTTTAATATTCCTGAAATGTGCCTCCTTAAGTTATGTACATGGGTAGATGCCTTGTTTGATTCAAATCAGGGCAGATAACATCTCTTCTGTCTAAACCAGCACTCAGTCCACTTAGCAAGCTTAATTTTCCATCATAGAACCTATTAATAACTGGCATTATATTATGTATTTATTTATTCATCTCTCATATTTTGTATTCTCCTCTAGATGCAATCTTCAAAAGGCAGAAAACTGGTCTGATTGTAATCTGCTATATCCCTGATACCTAAAATACTACCAAGAAATAATATGCATTTAATAGATGTAAAGTCCTGAAGTAAATAATCTACTAGTCTTCTTTCTCTAAACTTTAGGAAAAATAGTTTGATTCAATGAATATTAAACGTATAGGATATTTTCTTTGAAATGATTTCCAATCTTTCTATTAAGAGAAAAGTTCTTTTCTTTCTCTTTTCCCACTTGACTACACAATCTATCATTTTATGAGATCATAAAGTAATATATAGTTTTGGGCCCAAGAAGAATTTATCCACCCTGAAACCTTTAGTCCGATAGCTATTCTTTTAATATTTGCTAAAGCAAATCTTCTAAGCTCCTTCTATTGGAATGTTTTTTTTTTAATGCTTTATTTGTATTCTTCTTTAAATGAGCAAAGGGAATAATCTCTCCACAAAAGACTTACAGTAACTCTGATGCCAATGGGAAATTGGATATTTTTAATAAAATATTGAGGTATGTTATTTTACATTTTGTGTTCTGTGATCTGTAATATAAAAATGCCAGTCTGGGTATTAAGAAACAAGCACACCTTGAAAATATCCTTCGGGTCATATACAGGTAATGCAAAGTCAATAAAATTGCTTCACTAATAATTTTGAGACTTCCCAAAGGTTTTGGCACAGAGTTAGTTTTTTCATAAGATAAGGGAATGCGTCCAATGCAGAGAAATTGAATCTATGAAGCAGAAGCATGTGATCTCAGAAGCTTGTAGTATTCTAATCATGACTTCATCATTTCACTTAGTGGGCTTGTCACAGATCTATAATAATTTAATCTTCCAATCATTGAGCTATCTTACCTCTAACCAATACAATTCTGCTTTTCCACAGAGAAATAAAGAACAAGATCTTTTAAAACAGAGAAATAAAAAAAGAGAGAGACAGAGAGAGAAATAATACAGATGAGACAGTCTGTCAATTAGTAAACTTTGGGTAAAGAAGTCCATAATTCAATACTCATTCACCAAGGACAATATTTATTATTTAATAATAATAATAATAATAATAATAATTATTATTATTACTGAAGTCCTGAAAATATATGTTTGTATGTGTACTTATATTAAAATAACTGACTTAAGGGATGCCCAGGTAGCTCAGCTGCTGAGTGTCTTCCTTTGGCTCAGGTCATGATCCCAGGGTCTTGGGATCAAGTCGCGCATCAGGCTCCCTGGAATAAATCTGCTTTCTCCCTCTGCCTATACCCCTGCCTCTCTCTATGCAAGTCTCCTAAATAAATAATAAATAAATAAATAAATAAATAAATAAATAAATAAATAAAATCTTTAAAAAAATAAAATAGAATAACTGACTTGAAACAGAAATTCTCCTAAGCTGATTATGTATTGCAGTATAAGTTTTCTTTCCTTTTCTAATTTTTACATAGATTCCCTGAAGATAACAACATCCTTTATGGAAACTGAATAACTTCATTTACTTAAACTACCACAGGGAACAATAGGAGAATGGTAATTTCAGATTTCCATAGTTATTTTATTGTTGGTTTGCTGCTTACAATTAGCATGTCTGCGGTCTATGCCAAAAGTTGTTTGTTCATTTGTTTGTTTATATATTTGTCTGTGAGTAGCAGAAATTTCAGAAATACACACATAGCATTCATTGTAATTCTGTTAAAAGTATGAGTCCAGACCTTACAAATTAAACTATTATTTTCTTAAGAAATAAATATCTACAGTGTGTGTTTATATTTATTCATGATGTGTGTGTGCTTGCATCATTACTTATTTTGAGGCATTTCTTTTTGTATTATATGTCAAGTAAAGTTGAAATTATGTAGCAAGTCACATTTTAATGTGCAATTTTAATACACAGCAAAATAAATATTCTTTTGAAGATATACTCACAGGCTACAACTTAATGGTAAATGATGTATACTGTTGATGATTATGCTTGCATTATTTTTAATTAACATAAAATTGATATATCAATATAAATTATGTATTAATTTTTATATACAAATTATTTGTTAAAACTATGCTCAGAGACAGAGATTTAATATTATTAAATAATATAATTTAATAAACGTTCATGTTTCAGTAAATATTCCTCTAGTTTATAAATTAAATGCTTAATGTCTGTAAAATCTTAGAAAGTTTTCACTGGTAGAAAATCCATAATTTTTGTTTTGTTTCATATATATTAGATACATTAATTTTTGGCTTCCTAGAGATTGACTCAACATCACAAATCTAAAGGTCTAAGGTATAACTACAAATACACTAATGAGTTTTGGGAAAGTAACATTTAGTCAATTGTTCATACACCAAAAAATGTTTATATGAAGTTTATCTGATTTATTTTTATTTTAGCTCAGCTGCATTTGGAAACATTTACAATCTAAGTACTAAGTAATTGGTATGTATTTAAATTATTACAATGTGCAATCTGTCATGAAGAAAAATCATGAAGACTGGATACGGTCCTTCCTAAGATTACTATTTAGTTAGTAGACCAGACTACACACTTGAAAGAGTTAATACATTATAAGTTGTATGAAGAACACTTTAAATTAGAAAATATGCATTTAAAAATGTTATCTCAACTTGAAACTTTTAGGGACTTAAAAAAATTTCTTTGTCAGTATAAATTTCTGGATAGCAAGGGTATTTGATAGCTGGTTTAGAATGCTGTTTCTATAATAATGCTCTGCTTTACAAGCACTATGTCAGTTGAGAAGACTTTGGTCAGCATCCCTGCCTCCCACTACACATGTCTTACACAAAAAGAGAAACCTGCAAGTTTATATCTCAACATATCTCGAACCTGTTTCCACTGCTAAAATAATAAACCTTTATTTTTATTCCCCATTCAGGTTTAAAGCTTCATTTAGTTTCTAAGTAGCAAGAAGTCTATAGTTTATGGCCTGAAGTATGCAATCAACTTGTAAAATATCTGAACTTACACCTTAGATACAAGTGTAGGAAACAAAGAAATTGGGGTAAAGGATGGAAAAATCTTAGCCACAGGCAGGAATATAACACAAATGTGGATGAAGGACTCAGCCTGAGAAAGGTTCACATTCTATCATATATGACCCAGTCCTCTTGGTCACTGTTAATTTAGTATTGAACTTCTGTAATTCTCTTATAAGAAATTGCTCTCAAATACTATTTGAAGTCTTTATGGAATTCTAAAGTTTTCAGCATGTGAAAATATAAATATATCTGTGCATACATAATACATAATATATGTATGACTAACTCCAATAATAATATATTATTTTAAGAAGACTTTTTCTCAAATTATTAAATTCTTTTGTCTATGCATAAAGATGCTTTGCCTATATGGTCCACATATGTGTAGGGGATGTTCCCAAATTATTATTTAGTAGGTGTAATTTTTGTACAATGTTTTTGAACAGTTTATATCCTTGGACAGTCAAGGAAAATAATGTTAGGCAAGGTGACATTGTTGAGAAAGAAATATTTTTAGTATTTGAAGAAGAAATTATTTAATCCTTTGCAAAAATTGTGAATATTCTAGCTCAAAAATAAGCTTTAAATTTCCCCTCGATTTTGAAAAATTGAGAAGTGATTTTCTTCAAGTATAATTATAAATAACAAAATATATAAGCAGAGTATAATTGAAAAGCTTGAAGACCATTAATTATAGTGGTGCAAATGTGACATTATAAAACTTGAATTGCAGCCTAATTATTACTTCTTTATTTCATCTTAAGAAATTGCTGACAAATGGTTTATAGTTTTAACTTAAGAAGCTCGAAAAAAATTTAGAAGTAGAGATCTGTTGGCTAAAAAAAACATGTTGATATATACTATCTACTTGGCTCTCAAAGATATTATGAAATTAAAAAAAACATAAGTACAATGTAAATTTGTACTTGAAATGTGTATGTCGATCACAGTAAGGAAGAACACATGTTTATTCATTAAAAAGGACATTTGCACATTTTGATTTCTCTTTCTATTGGATCTCATTCTCATAAGTATTTGCATATTGATGTGTGTATAAAGATAAATTATATTTATGCAATGCCTAATAAATATGTAATACACCTCTATATATTATCTATATATTTATTAACTGTATATATTATGAATGGCAGTATATCAGATATACTTAGTTCCTTATATCAAAGAAGTTTATACAGATAGAAATTCTAACACAATGTAATTTTTCACATGCTATTTATTGACATATGTGTGCATGCACACACATACACATACAGCACAGATTTGATCCATTTTGTCAAATACTTAACCATTTTTTCAATCAAAATATGCAATCTTCTTATCACTCTGGAAAGTTATTTCAACAAAAACATTGCAGCCCTACGTTGCATGGTTTTAGATATTTGTCTTTGCGAGTCAGTGATATCAGTTTTTGGCATTGAAGTAGTAGACTCCTGCATTTGTATAGATCAACTGGTATTTTACTATATACTCACACTTGCGTTGTTCTTTAGTGTTAATTTTCAGTAAAAGACTGATCTAATATTTTCTGTAGAAGCTGAAAATTCTAGATGTCTACTTTCCCAGTCTGCCCTGTATTTAGCACATGTGGACTTGTGATCTAGGCCTAGATAATTGAAAGCTTCAGTGCCAGACTTTAAATTGAGAGTGACTGCGGCAAAAAAGAAAAGAAAAAAATATATATATACTATAAAATTATTAAAATATATATATATTTTGCCAAAGCATCTTTATGCATAGACAAAATAATTTAATATATATATATATTTTTTTTCGACAGTATATACAAGCCCATGCTGACAGCTGTAGTGAAAGCAACAGATCCATTTTCTAGAGATAGCAGTCTAGCTACCATGACTTAAGTGTTGGTAGTACTGGTGGGCAAACACAATAACTTTTACTCAGAATGTTTTTCTTTCCTATGATATTGCCTTAATTCTGGCCTTGTGGCATCCCTTTGTTTCTATTTCCCAATAGATTCCTCTATTCTTCTGGATAATTCTCTAAGCTTACCAAAGTCTATGAAACATATTTGACTCAAATCAGCCAAACATTTTTTTTTGTTGTTTGCTTCTCAGGACACTTAATAGTATAAATAAACATTTCTCTGTGGTAGGGGAAAAAGAAGTGAAGGGAGTCAACACATGTTTCAGGAAATAGGGAGAAAGTATCTGGTCTGTAAATGACAAACTACCCCAGAAGAAAGATTTATCTTTACATGCAAGTATTATGGAGATACAGGAAAAAGTGAAGGAGAGAAAGAAGGGAACAATAATTGATCATACAGTCCATGAAGAGACAAAATAGATTGATTTCCTTCAGGAGAAATAATGTTAAGTGCCAGCACATTAACTGTAAGACCAGTTGGAATCATGTGTACAAGAAAGAGCAAACTAAAAATAAAAAAAAAAATTAAAAATAAAAATAAAAAAAAGAAAGAGCCAACTAAATAGACACGATGCATTTCTTCAGTTTGACGTTGGGGGAAAAGTGCTCCTGGCTAGTCACATATTTTGGGCAGATGTGAGGCATCTGTTGCTTACACCTGAGAAAGCTAATTAGCTAATTAAATTCCTAGGAGGAGCAGGGAAACAAGCCTGAGGTACAAGATTCACCCCAGCTTAGTTGTATGCTGTACTACCAGAATGAATGCGAATTTTAAGCTCTCTGAGTAGGAGGAAGGGAAAACAACTGAAGATTTTATTTCAAGCCAGAAGAATTACAGAATTTAAGTAAATAAAAGAAAAAAGAATATTCTATTTGCAACAAGAGAAAGAATGCACAATTTCAAAGTTTTATATTAATTAGTTTTATTATTTCAAATAAACATATCTATTAGGCATGTTACTTTTTAATATTAGGCAAATTCTATTATATATTACATTTTATTTATTGTATATACATTACTATATATTGGACAAATTTATTATATTATATCTAAATTCATGCCCCTCAAGTATACCCCTACTAAAAAATAAAGTTGCCCTTTATTCCCTTACACTTATTAGTTCACAGGGTAAGCTGTTAATTCAGGCCACTGAGGTTAGAATCTCTATGTTGCTATGATTGAGTTTTGTCTGCTGGCTCTATAGAAGGCATATTGACATGAAACACAGTTTTTACTCATAATTCACATAATTAGGGTAACTCAGACTGCTAAAAATACCCAATTTACAAAGCCAAACTCTATTTTACACTAAAGTCCTTGACTAGATACCTTGTGATTTTCTCTTTGTACATTAACTATAAAAACATAGCTTTGTAAACACCATGGAGACAACACTTAGCACTAGGCAGAATGTGCTGATTGAAGATGATTGAACTGTAATTTGAAGTACCTATGTTTTGAAATCTAGAACATGGCAAGGTTAACTTTATGTGCCAACCTGAATGGGTCACAGGATAACCAGATATCTACTTAAAATTTGTTTCTGAATGTGTCTATGATGGGATTTCAGGAAGATATTAACATTTGAATCTGTATACTGAATAAAGGAGATGGCCCTCCTCAAGATGGGTGAGCATCATCCAATCCATTGAAGGTCTGAATAGAACAAAAAGGTGGACAAAGGGAGACTTCACCCTCTATGCCTCTCTTCTGAGTGGGTATATGGGTCTTTTCTCCTTGAACAGGACTTAGGACACCAGCTCTCAAACTTCTCAGGCTTTCAAACTCACACTGGAACTACACCACCTGCCTTCCTGTGTCTCTGGCTTGTAGATGGCAGATCATGGAATTTCTCAGCCTCCATAATTGCATGAGGCAATTCCTTAAAATCCCCTGATAAATATCCCCCCCACACACATACATACCCTATATATGTATATATGTATATATATATATATATATATGTATATAATTATATACATATAAGTATATAATATAATATATAGATATATGTGTATATACATATATGTATGTATCCATATGTATTTTATATGGATATACACACATACTCTCTCTATATGTATATATATATACATATACACATACATATATACACACACATAACCTCCCACATCTATAACATATATATATGTGTGTGTGTGTGTGTGTGTGTGTGTAATGCACGTATATATGTGTATTGATCTATCATCTATCTGCCTGTCCTCTATCTATATCTTTTTGATTCTGTTTTTCTGGAGAAACTTGAATAATACAGAACATATATAATTTTGTTTAAAAATATAATCTAACATTTAGCAGTGTGGTAAAGTATTAGCTCTCAACAAGTGAAACTTTAAAAAAGACAACATTCATACTTCTGTGTTTGGATCACCATATAATTGCTAGAACTGAAGTAAGCCGCCTGTATCCAGGATGAAATTAAGGAACCGTATTTTATATTAGGTCATATTGACTCACTACAATGTATGAGAGTGAGACAATTTTATTTGCAAATTAAAAAATGCATTAAAGACACACACCTTAGGGGAAAAGAAATATGTAATTACCTTATAAATAAAGCTTTGAAGATTTTGTTTCTTTTTGTTCATTACCATATTTTTAAATTTTTACTTAGTGTTTCTTAAAAGGGAAAATATCTATTCAACTTTTTGCTTATAATAAATTGCCCCTTCATTCTAATTCTGATCATAAAATTTCCAAGAATCTTCACATAATAAAGGGAAAAGAATACTACTAAGTGAGGATGACTGCTTTTGTCATCAAATAATATATTGTTGTAAAATGTATTGTGAAATGACCCACTTTGCCCTTTAAAATACTTAAGTCTAATGCAGTATATACAGCAGTACATTTCATTTTGCAAGGTTAAAAAAACTGGTATAGAAATATATTTTGGTTTTAGTAATCTCTTAAATATCACGTAAGCATTACTTTGAAACACGACATTGAATAGCTATAATTCTCTGCAATTTATAATTTTTCTTAAAATATACATAAAATGTAAATAGACATAACCTTTTAAAAATATTTTATTTATTTACTCATGAGAGACAGAGACAGAGGCAGACAGAGGCAGAGGGAGAAGCAGGCTTCCTGTGGGAGCCTGATACAGGACTCAATTCCAGGACCCTGGGATCATGACCTGAGACAAACACAGAGGCTCAACCACTGAGCCACCCCGGCATTCCAAAGATATATCTTTAAAAGTGGACTGGAATTATTGTTTCTGTGTCTCCTTAACAGGTTGCAACTAAACAATAATGTGAATATTCTTCAAACTTCAAATATAACATATTTGACAATATTGAATACTTGAGAAAAATTTAATGAAAAAGATAGTCTTGAAAATTCATGTTTAACAATGTGAAATCAGGAAAGAATATGAAAATAAAAAATGCTATATTTATTTGTGATTTTTAAGGTAATCTCAATATCTGGATAAAATGTAAGCTTTAAAATATAAATACTACAAATTGTGTTAACAGATAGGGCAACCAAAATTGCAATGTCATTTACAAGACAGTACAATTTGCATAGTTATTGAATTAATTTTATCCTGGCAAATGCCAAATACATTTTTCTTCTATGAAATTGGTAAACAAAAGCTTATTTGTCTCTAATATGGTTAATGGTTACCTTTTTTGTGTAAGCAATGAAGTAGATGTCATTAGAATAGGACTGAGAGTTGTAAGACGAGGTTTTCATTTTTTCCAATGAGTTCATGGTACAAATGGAAATGAGAAATTAGAGGATATTTTCTATGTATTCAAAACCTTGCCAAGCTGGCTTATTGTTGCACATAAATCTACATAATATTCATTATCATTGATTGCCTAGATGCCACAAAATAGCTTATCTTTCTGTTGATTTTCAAAAATTGCAACCATTTGCAAATATCCAAATATATGATTACATTGAATTATTTTTTAAAATCTTTATTTTACACGTGGAATATGGATTCAGCCGTGTTTTCAAGTTAAAATGACCTTGGTAAGCCATTAACTTTCCAGGGTTCAATTTTCCTATTTCCAAGATGTGATAACAATACCTGCCTCTATTTACTTTGAAGAGAGTGAAAATAACAGAGATAAGGTAAATTCTCCCAGGGCCTAAAATAGCTGCTGATAGTAAATGAAATACTTTATAGAAATGGAATTAACTTTTCCCAGCCACTAAGTAAACTTTGACTAAGTTACTGTTTCAAAATTATTATAGAAACTCAAAGAGCAGAAATACAAATACGAGCACAACATAAAAATTAAATTAAGCGTTAAATTGTTTTGAATGTACTGAAGACCAAATTCTGTGCTATAAACACAAACCCAAGAAGAAAAAGGCAAAAAGGCAGGAATTGGTGCTAGTGAAAATTTAGTATTAAGTAATATTGCTTATAGAATGGTTTATAGTGTATACTGTCACATATTTTATTTAACTTGATTCTCCTAATAATCACCTGAAGTGTCCTATAACATGGTTGTGGTAGATATGTCATGCGCCACCAAATGCTCCTTCAAGGAATCCTCATTTTCCCATTACCTACAGTGAAGCTACCTGGCAACCCCCAGCTCTTTGTCAGATTTGCTTCAACTTTTTTTTCCAGCACTGTCATTTATATTCCTGTTTATTTTGAAATAATTTCAAATCCACATAAAAGTTGCAATAGTACAAAAATCTCCCATATAAACTTAAGCTTCTGCCTCATTAAAATTTTACCACATTTGCCCTAGCATTTCTCTCATTTTTATTTCCTTTTGCTGTAGCATTTGAAAGTAAGCTACAGACATGATGTCCTATTTACCTTTAATACTTTGTTTTTGCAAAAACAATTCTCCTTCTAATGATTAGACAACTATCAAAATTAGAAAATTAATATTGACCTGATATTACCATCTTGTCAATCAACTACATTCAAATTTCATCCTATTGTCTCAGTAGTATTTATATTAAGAAATATGTTGCATTTACTATGTCCCATTAATTCCTCAGTCTGAAATAGTGTTTCAGTCTTTCCTTGTCTTTCATGACTTTGATATTTTGTTATATATGTGATATTTTTATATATTTGATATTTTGAAGACTATAAGGATATATAGATACATAGATATATAGATATATAGACATAGATCCCCATTTTGATCTGTAAAAATCTTTTCAAGCTCTTTGGCATACTCCCATCATTCTCTAAAAATTTTTCTTACTTTCTGGTAAAAGATCTTTTGAGCTTGTATGTTATGTTTTATGATTCAGATTTGGAGTCAACCATTTCTCCAAAAACCTTTAGAATTTTGGTTTTGTTTTCAAGGAGAGAATACTGTTAGAAGTCAAATGCACACATGAGTATATTTCTATATTTGAGACTATCTATTTGTCTATCATCTATCTTCAAAACCATAAATTCACCCCACTTCCTCTAACTTCAATCCAATATCACAGTATTTATCCTGTGTTGCTATAGTAAGAAGCCTGGCCCTAATCATCAACAAAATATTATTTGCTCAGTCACCCCTCTACTTGATCAATCTTTTGCCACATCAGCAGAAAGTTCAGCCCTGAGAATGTTTCATTAACTCCACTCTGGCACATCTTCCAAAACCATGACCCAGACAAGCCAAGGACAAACTATTCTCCAGGTAACCCTCAACCAATGCATAACATGATGTTAATTACTGAGAATACTCTCTTCAGGATGGCTTCCAGCCAATGACTAAGCAGAAAAATGGTATAAGTGCCTACTCATTTCCATCCGACATGGCATAATTTGAATGGGCAGTTTTTGCTTCAGGTCTCCCATTGGGCTTACAGTCATTATCTGTATCACAGTCATATGGCTAACCCTGGCTAGTCCTCCTCCCTCCCTTTTCTTTTCACAGGTTTTACTCCCAATACTATTTCTATGGCTAAATCTATGTCCTTCTCTCCTTTCCAGAGAACTAAATTATGACAAGGGAGTGGACAAATCTACCATGACTTCCATGGAATGTAAATGAATTAAAGAATAGTGTGGAAAATTTTACAAGCCAAGAATTTCCAGAAAGAGAATGCTTCCCCAATTTCTAATTATTCCATAGAAAAGTTTGTATGTAGGCAAGGTTGAGCCAGAATTGACATACTATGGAAAGAGTTTCATATAGATATTCCCTTGGAGCACTATAAACCCTAGAGAGAGAGAGCAAATAGGGAACAAACACTAAGAAGTGAGATGTGATTAGCCATAGAAAGAGGAAGAAATAAGTGTACAACTCCATCAGAGTCTCCCCTCCCTACCACGCAGGTGCAAAACCTAGATCAACTTCCATCAAAAATGGAGTAACTAGTAACATTAGCTTTACCCTCAATAAACTATAAACCCAGGTAAAATATATGAGGTAGCTGCTTTTAGGAAGTAACAGAAGACAACACAACACTGCCATCTCTGAGAGGAGAGAAATAGACAAATCAAGTCCCATGATAATGTCAAATCTATGTCTGCAAAAAATTTCCCACCATCAACTCAGAGAACTAGATTCCAAACACAGCATAGTGGTCCTACTAAACTAAGAAGGCACAGATCAGAACTTGGGGAAGTAGATTGGTTGTCATCTGCAGGAGCAAACCAAGGTAGAGAGCTGCTTAGAAAGGTTGCCCAAGGTGTTCATGTGGGAACCTCCATTAGTTGGTGGCGGAGAGCTAGCATTAGTGTGCATGGAGTGGGACTACCAAATGCTTCCCTGGCAGTAGCTGCTGTGGAGCTGAGAGTGGAACACAGGTGTATAAATTTATCACAAGTTTATATCTGTTACAAGTTAAGGATGTATATGTTTAAGGTATGAATTTTAATGTATGAATTATTCCTCAAAAATATTAAGTAAAATTAACTTTCTAGTTACTGATTTAAAAATAAAATTAACTTATAATAGTAGATTAAATAAATTATGTTACTTTTTTGAAATCATAAGACCTGTAAGCAAAATGACCAATTGAAAGTTAAATTTATTAATCCTAATTCAAAGCTAAATGACTCTCTCTCCAACCTCTTGCCCTATCGATTTGTCAATATATATATCATTATCTTATTATTAACCATATTGTCATATATCAAATATAATAGTGTGTTCATTTCTATGCAATAGCTATATCAATAGATTCTCTCTCTCTCTCTCTCTCTCTGTCACACACACACACACACACACACACAGTTGATTCTTTTTCTGTGATAATCATGTTCTCTGAAGCCATTAGGAATACTGAATAAGAGTATACTGAAATGTTGCTCATAAGATAAATATGCAGTTAGGCCCTTGTGAGCATCTAGTCTTCACATTTTCATCAACTGATCAATATATAATATTGTTTTATGTGCATTTCTCTTTAAAGACACTTTATTTAGTAATTATTGCTGATTCATTAATATTGAATAGATGTCAAACAGTACTATAACTCATGCTTGAATAAAGTCAATGTAACATATGTATTTCTTTGCAAGGCACATCACAGCTTTGTGCTCAGGAAAACTGGATAGCACTTTAGCACTACACTTGGGGGACATTTTAAAAAAATCCCCAACAAAAGGTACAAGAATCCAAATAAATATGACATTAAATAGACCATAGAAAGAACACACTTATAGTCTGAGAGCTGAAACAGAACATACAGCCACTTTGTTTAAACTCAGATGGAAAAAAAAAAACTTAGATGGAAATATGCATGTGGTTCAATTTTTTCATCTCTGCATATGTCTGCAAATGACCACAAAATGTCATGAAATATCAATTTGGGGGCTATAAATAAATTTTAGTGAGAAAATTTACAAATATGGAATCCATGAATGATGATTGACTGTATAATATTTATATGTGTCAATGTGTCCTTTTTCTTTAATTTGATATCAAAGTTTATTTGAAATATGAATATGAATTTATTTGACAAAGATGCTTTTTTAAAAATATGTTATTTATTTATTTGAGAGAGAGAGAGAGAGTGAAGGAGCAGAAGAAGAGGGATAAACAGACTCCGTGCAGAGCACAGGTCCCAATGTGGAGCTCAATTACAGGACCTTGAGATCATAACCTGAGCTGAAATCGAGTCAGCTGCTTAACTGACTGAGCCACCCAGGTGCCTCTGTTTTGCTCTAATTTAAACAATTTTGGATCATGTGAATGTAAAGATTAGTAATATTGAACACTGTTCCGCTTATAGGGCTTTTGTGAACATTATATGAGACACATAAGATGTCTATCTCACTCTCTTATAGATAATAAATATTTTAATGGTTCAGTTCCATGTCTGGCATAGGTTGTTTTGAACTGAGATTACTAATAGAAAAAAAAAATATCAACTCTGAAATCTCAAAAGAGTGTTAAACAGTATCTGTTTGATGGCATTAGAAAACTATCAAGCAATGAAGACTTTCAGGTCTAAAATGAAAGGAATAGAAGAAGGTAAGAAATGTCAGCCTGATATTTGGCACTGCCAGCTCCTTGAGGCATTATTTGATTCAAAAACTGTAGCTAAAAGCCTGATAAACTGCTCAAATATCTGTTAATAAGAGGCTTCAAAGCTATATGGAACTTTCACTAAGCAGAGAACAAAAATCAAACTTTAATGCCTTCCAAAGAGAAAAGACTATAAAAAAAAGATAGAATGGGAAATAGGGAGAAAATCACCTTAGGATAGAAGTGTACTAAACTGATAACAATACTTTACAAAGACTTAATCCAAGATTCAAAACTAGTTCAATGCCTGAATATATCAAACTAATATATTCCTATCATACAAATCTAACACTCACTAACCTTGTATATATTCTATATAAAGTTATCCCAAACCTCAAATATCTCTACGTTTTATTGCAAAATATTTGATAATCAAAAAAAAAAGTTTTGTAAAAATATGTGAATTGTAATTAAACCAAGTGGAAAAATCAAATCAGCCTAAAGTAGATCCAGATATATATTTATCAGATATAGGATTTAAAATAATTTTATTAATATGTTTCAGATAATAAATGACAAAGGAAAATTTTCAGCAGAGAAAGAGAAATTGTAAATCTATAGGTAAACAGATGGCTCAGTTATTTAAGGGTCCGCCTTTGGCTCAGAACATGATCCCAGGGTCCTGGGATTGAGGCTGCTTCTCCCTCTCCCCCTGCTTCTCCCAGCATTTGTGCATTCTCTCTCTGTCAAATAAATAAATAAATAAATAAATAAATAAATAAATAAATAAATAAATAAATCCAAAACAAAAACAAAAACAAAATAAAACAAACAAAACAAAACAAAACAAAAAACCCACCAGCAATTCAAAAATAAAATGACTGAAATTCAAAATGCATGCGTAGGTTTTACCACAGATTTTTGAAAGCCCAAAAATTAGTTGACTAGAAGATACATGAGAAGAAATTCACAATCTGAACCTCAGAGAGACAATTTTAAGGTTAACTTATTTATTATTTTATTTTATATTATCTATTTCAGAGAGAGAGAGAGGGAGAGCATGAGCAGAGGGAGGAGCAGAGAGAAAGAGACAAGCCGACTCCACATGGAGGGCACTGAAGCCCTGAAGTCATGACTTGAGCCCCAATTAAGAGTCAGGTGCTTAACCGACTGAGCCACACAGGCACCCCTATAAGATTAATTTAAAAACCATCATACACAATATATAGAAAATAGTGAATTCAGCATACATGACATTGGAGTCCTAGAGGAAATGAAAGAAGGATGAGAGACTATTAGTTGAAGAAATGATGATGGATAAGATCCAGTATGCATGACAAGTTGTATAGAGGATATTAATCCAGTCACAAAAGAATGTATTTGCATGGTTCCATTACAGGAATTTCCAAAGTGAACAAAACTAATCTATGATTCTATAGGTCAGAATTGAGTTTACTTCTCAAGAGGAGAACTGAGGTAATAAACTGTAAGGAGTAAAAAAAAAAAAAAAACAAATCATGTTTGATCACAATATCTTATTTGATGAGTCTGTTAACTTCATTATAATTCATTTAGTTGTAGTTTTATATGCTTCATTATGTGTATGTTGTAACTATGTTCAATTGTGATTGGAATCATTAGTATCTTCTCAAAATCTTATTGCCAGAGAACCCCAGTTAAGGAAATATAAGTGGTGAAAAACTATTTCCCAGTTATTTATTGTCCATAAGTTGTTAGGCATCTTTCTAGGTAATAGTTTAGTATTATTTGAGCAGAAAGTATTTTTATATTATTTTTACTGAGTGCCCTTATGCTTGAGAGTCCATAAGGAGAAAGCATCTAAGACCTAATGAAATTTCAGAGAATCTCATATGGGTCGAGAATTAATGTTCCTCCAAATTCCTTACCTTCCATTTCCACTACCCCCTAATTTTCCCCTCATCTTTATCCATTTCACTCTCAAGTGGCAAAAAATTCACATGAATAATCTTCCTTCTCTTTGAAATACAAAAATGCATGCTGAAAAATACATATACTGGTAACAAGAAGTTAAATTTTAGGGAACATAATAGAAGTTCCTAAGACTTCATGTAAAAATCAAGTTTATAAAATCCACGAGTTTACTGGATAATCTCAACCATAAATACAGCAACCTAATCTTCATAAAGGCTTTGAAATCAAATCTTGACCCTGGGTATTCAAAAGAAAATCAGAGGTTGAGCCAATTAAAATTTATCAGTTGTATGTTATAGAACAAATCGGAATAACATGAACAAATTCATGATAGCTTCGTATCTTATCTTGTTTTGTATCATTTTTAAAATGTAATCTCCCATGCATTTTTACAAATGAATGTGAGATATATAGACTACATGTAGAAGGGATAGAAGGTGTTTTGTTGTTATTCTTCGGACTCAGGAAGATGGGATGTTTAAATGACAAATCAGTTTTCTAGGTGAGGTCAGCTTGGAAATCCGAAGAATCTTTTTTGATTCATGCAGAGTCATGTATTAACCACTTGAGATTTGGATAAAAACGGATTTAAGATTCCTCATTTCTCATTTAGAGATAATTGCTTTAATAACTTACTCTCCAGTTTCTCTTCAGAAAATCATCTTTCTAAATTAGTTGGCTATTGAAGGTCCTCAGGTGCACACATGTCAAATTTAGTATTAACTGAAGTGTATTCTCTATTAGAAGAAGAAATTCCATCTGTGCTTATATTCAATGTCTGGCTACTGAAATATATTTAATCTCAATATCTGAACTACACAGTGAACAAAAGTTATAGGAATACAATTTGAAGATTTCTTCCTTTCTACTCTCCAAAGGAGGTATAAACCTCCAGTATATAATTGGCTAACATTGAGAGCATTCAAAATTATGCCTTACTAATTAAATATGTATATAACAGGTGTATTAACATATTAAGGTAACAGGATATTGTACTACCATTGCCATCTAAATGATATTATGCCTTCACTTAGTTATTTTCCAAGGAATATGATCTAGGCTAGTATGAAATTCACTTCATAAACGACTCGATTTTATTTGAAATATGCTGCAACATGAAACCTGTAATTGTTGTAGTGGTGATTCCTCCTCAAGACTCCAACTCATGACTGCTACTCCAATATAGTTAGAATTTAATATTCGAATAAAATTGGGTGTGTAGGGTTGAAAGCTCCTGAATACTTTTACAGAAGCTTACTCTCTTACCTGCATTGAATGTGGATGCCTTAGGTCTCAAAGCTATATATCCAGAAAAGACAGGCTGACCCTGCACCAGTCCAGTCATTGTGTTCTTGGGGTTTTTGCCTTTCATCTGTTTATCAAAGCCTCTCTTCTTTCTAATTTTTATTTTAATTATGGATAGTAATTTATTCTGCTTTCACAATGTTTGACACTTTAATGCTTGATAATTTAAAGTTGAGAATATTTTAATAAAAATATGTATTATTCTTCAAATAAATGGAAAGTAGCTCTTTAGATTGTAGTGCATAATCTTAATTTACTGCCATAACTTTTATACTCCCTTCCACTGAAAGTGCATAAAAACACCTGTTGTAATTGGCAAACATTGATTTTTCTAAGCATATGATGTATGGAAATGGACTATTCATGCAATCTTATGCACAATTTGACTACCAAAGCACATTAGGCATCTAATAAGGTGGTTATATTTATACATGTGAGATTTTTTCCTGTAAAATAGCCAAGATATTAATCCAGGAAAAGTGGCACTGATTATTGTTTCAATTATCCAAAAATGGTTTTAAATATAAAATAAACTATTATTTTAAATACATAAAATAAATATAAAATAAATAAATAATGGTTTTTAATATAAAATATAAAATAAACTATATTTTAAATAAAAAATAATATAAAATAAATAATAATTCAAAATAAAGTATAAAATCACACTTATAGAAACCCAGATGATACAGTTTCTTTCATTTATGGATATATCACTAAAGAAAAGAAAAAGTTTTGTTTTTACTGCTCTTATGATTATGATGTTATCTGTCTTGCATATGACATTTTCCCTTAATTTATTCTGATTTCAGCATTATGATTAAATAATGTTTAGCTAAATAAAAATAAGAGTCATTGAATTCTAAAACTTTTGTATACTTAAAAGGAATATTAAAATACTTTTTATGTTTTGTTTTTATTTAAATTTTAGTTAGTCCACATATAGTGTAATATTAGTTTCAAGATTAGAATTTAGTGGTTCATCACTTACATATAACACCCAGTGCTCATCACAAATGCCCTCCTTAATCTGCATCACCCACTTAGCCCATCCTCCCCCCATCTCAATTTGTTCTCTTTAGTTAAGAGTCTCTTTTATGGTTTGCCTCCTTCTCTTTTTTTGGCATTGTCTTTCTCTGATTTATTTTGCTTAGTACAACACACTAGCTCCATCCATGTCATTGCATATGGCGAGATTTCATTCTTTCTTAAGGCTGAGAATTATTGCATCTCTTTATCCATTCATCAGTCAATGGACATTTTGGGCTCTTTCCATAAATTGGCTATTGTTGATATTCTGCTATACACAGTGGAGTGCATGTGCCCATTCAAATCACCATTTTTGTATCCTTTGGATAAATAGCTAACAGTGCAATTATTAGGTCATAATATAGCTCTATTTTTAACTTTTTGAGTAACATATATACTGTTTTCCACAGTGGCAGCACCAGTTTGAATTCCTACCAACAGTGTAAGAGGTTTCCTCTTTCTCTACATTGTCCATAACATATGCTGTTTCCCGTGTTGTTAATTTCAGCCATTCTAACTGGTGTGAGGTGGTATCCACTGTGGTTTTGATTTGTAATTCCCTGATGATGAGTGATGCTGAGAAGCTTTTCTAGTGTCTGTTAACCATCTGTGTATCTTCTTTGGTAAAAATTTCTGAGTCTTTGCCCACTTTTTAACCAGATTATTTGTTTTTGGGATGTTGAGTTGATAAGATTTTTATAGATTTGAATACTAACCCTTTATCAGATATCCCATTTGCATATCTTCTCCCATCCTGAAGGTTGCCTTTTAATTTTGTTGGTTGTTTCTTTCACTTTGTAGAAGCTTTTTATCTTGATGAAATCCCAATAATTCATTTTTACTTTTGTTTCCCTTGTCTCTGGAGGCATGTCTAGTAAGAACTTGCTACAGCCCAATCAAAGAGGTTGTTGCCTGAGTTCCCTTCTAGGACTTTTATGATTTCCTTCTCACATTTAGGTCTTTCATCCATTTTGAATTTATTTTGGTATATAGTGTAAGATAGTGACCCAGTGTCATTCTTTTTTTTTTTTTTTCAGTGTCATTCTTTTGAATGTAGCTGTCCAGTTTTCCCAACACCACTTGTTGAAGGGATTGTCTTTTTTTCTATTGGATATTTTTTCCTGCTTTGTCAAAATTAGTTGACCATACAGTTGTGAGTCTATTTCTGGTTTTTTATTCTGTTCCTTTGACTGATGTGTCTGTTTTTGTGCCAGTACCATACTGTCTTGATATATTACAGATTTGTAATATAGCTTAAAGTCCAGAATTGTGATGCATCCAGCTTTTCTTTTCTTTTTCAGTATTGGTTTGGCTAGTCAGGGTCTTTCATGGTTCCATATAAAGTTTAAGATTGTTTGTTTTAGCTCTGTGAAAAATGCTGGTAATATTTTGATAGAAATTAAATGTGCTTTGGGTAGTACAGACATTTGAACAATATTTGTTCTTCCAATCATGAGCATGGGATGCTTTTCCCACTTGTGTCTTCTTCAATTTCTTTAATAAGTCTTCTATAGTTTTCAGAGTAAAGACTGTTTGCCTCTTTGGTTAGGTTTATCCCTAAGTTTCTTATGGTGGTTGGTGCGATTGTAAATAGGATTGATTCCTTGATTTATCTTTCAGATGTTTCATTACTAATATATAAAAGTACAACAGATTTCTGTATATTGATTTTATACCCTGGGACTTTATTGAATTTGTGTATCAATTCTAGAATTTTTTTTGGTGGAGTCTTTCGGGTTTTCTACAGAGTATCATGTTGTCTGCAAATTGTGCAAATTTGACTTCTTTCTTGCCCATTTGGATGCTTATTTATTTTTGTTGTGTAATTATTGGGCCTAGGATCTCCACTACTATATTAAATATAATGGTGATAGTGGACATCCTTGTCTTGTTCCTAATTATAGAGGAAAAGTTCTCAATTCCTCCCCATTTAGGATGATATTAGCTGTGGGTCTTTCACATATGTCCTTTATGATGTTGAAGTATGTTTCCTCTATCCCTACTTTGTTAAGGGCAATTTTATCATGAATGGATGTTGTATTTTGTCAAATGCTTTTTTCTGCATCATTTGAGAGAATCATATGGTCCTTATCCTTTCTTTTACTAATGTGGTGTATTACATTGATTAATTGTGAATATGGAATCATCCTTGCAGCCTAGGAATAAATCTCACTTGATTCTGATGAGTCTTTTAATGCACTATTGGATTCAAGTTACTGGTATTTTGTTGAGAGTTTTTGCATCCATGTTCATCAGGGATATTGGTCTGTAATTCTCTTTTTAGTGGGATCTTTGTCTGGTTTTGGAATCAAGGTAATACTGGCTTTATAGAATGAGTTTGGAAATTTTTCTTGAATTTCTTTCATTTATAGTTTCTTTTCTCTTTCTTTCTTTCTTTCTTTCTTTCTTTCTTTCTTCTTTCTTTCTTTCTTTCTTTTCTTTCTTTCTTTCTTTCTTTCTTTCTTTCTTTCTTTCTTTCTTTCTTTCTTTCTTTCTTTCTTTCTTTCTTTTCTTTCTTTCTTTCTTTCTTTCTTTCTTTCTTTCTTTCTTTCTGTCTTTCTTTCTTTCTTCTTTCTTTCTTCTTCCTTTCTTTCTTCTTTCTTTCTTAACAGTTTGATAATGTATATTAACTCTTCTTTAAGTGTTTGGTAAAATTCCCCTGGGAAGCCATCTGGCCCTGGACTTTTGTTCGTTGGGAGATTTTATTTATTACTAATTAAATTTCTTTGCTGATTCTGAGTCTATTCAGGTTTTCTGTTTCTTCCCATTTCAGTTTTGGTAGTTTGTATATTTCTAGGATTTGTTCATTTTTTTTCCATATTGGCCAGTTTGTTGGCATATCATTTCTCATAACATTTTCTAATAATTCTATTTTTGTGGTATTGGTTGTTATTTCTCTTCTTTTGTTAGTGATTTTGTTTGTGTCCTTTCTCTTTTCTTTTGATAAGTCTTGCTAGAGGTTTATCAGTTTTATTAATTTTTTCAAAGAACAAGCTCCCAGTTGCATTGATCTCTTCTACTATTTTTTTTGTTTCTGTATTATTTATTTCTGCTCTAATCTTTAATATTTCTCTTCTTTAGCTGGCTTTTGGCTATATTTGCTGTGTTTCCTCCCCCTCCCAGCTCCTTTAAGTGTGAGGTCAGGTTGTGTATTTGAGACTTTTCTTGCTTCTTGATGGAGGTCTGTACTGCTATATATTTCTTTCTTATGACCTCCTTTGCTACATCCCAAGGGATCTGGACCATCATGTTTTCATTTTAATTTGTTTCCATGTATTTTTTAAAAATCTTCTTTAATTTCCTGGTTAACTCATTCATTCTTTAGTAGAATTTTGTTTAACCTCCATGTATTTTTTGCAAATTTTTGCAAATTTTTTCGTGTGCTTGACTTCAAGTTGACTTCAAGAAAATGTGCATGGTATGATCTCAATCTTTTTACATTTGTTGAGGGCAGATTTGTGACCCAGTATGTGATTTTTTCTGAAGAATATCCCAAGTGCCTTGAAAAGAATATGTATGCTGCTGCTTTAAGTTGAAATGTTCTGAGTATATCTGTTAAGTAAATCTGGTTCAGCATGTCAAAGCCAACATTTTCTTAATTCTACAATTCTATTTGGGAAAAAAAAAAGTATGCAAAAGAATTTCATATTTTCTGCTGAGACTACATATTGATTGTACATTTATATAAAAGAGTAACAAAATTAATACTCAGATTTTTTCTTTTATGCAGAAGAAGTGTAATGACATTTGGAAAAATGTCAATCATAAAGTGATTTATCTTCTAAGTCATTGTAATCCTAGGATGAGTAGAAGAGACATAAAAAAGGATAGCCTATATACCCTATTCAGGCTTCTTACAAGACATTTTACAAGAAAGCATGAGTATGCACAAAATGATGAGTTCACATGACAGAGTACCATATAATTGATGGCAAAAATAGATGGCTTAGGTGATAAATACTGGAAAGGATATTCTTTGTAGGTGGAAATCATTAAAGGAAAGAACAGATGATAGTGTAAGAAGATTGACAATAGAATTAGCAAATATTGTAAAATATAAGTGAATAAATATGCTATGATTTAGATTATAAGATGGCTTGATAAAAACCAGTGAGAGCAATGTAGGTCTGATAACATACGTAGAGTGATACTAAGTTAAAAATCCATTGTGAAGTAGAAGGACTTAAGATGGTACATGCCTTCTTTTATTCCTATCTCTAGTGTTTAAAATGCATGCAACTTCCACACACTACTTTTTATTTCTACTAGAACCATAGAAAGCAGCTAGATATCAGTATAACAGTAATACCGAAAAGAAAATTATTAGTAACATATTGCATCACTGATCATTCTTCCCATATTTGGTAGATATTTGGTGTTTCTGTGTCCTCCTCAAGACCTTTATTTATTTATTTTTTAAAAAAATTTTGTGTATTTATTCATGAGAGACACGGGGGGAGGGGCAGTAACACAAGCAAAAGGAGAAGCAGGTTCTATGCAGTGAGCCCGATGTGGGACTCAATCCTGGGACTCCAGGATCATGCCCTGAGCTGAAGGCAGGTGATTAACTGCTGAGTTACCCAGGCATCCCTCCTCAAGGCCTTTAAACAATATATAAATATATGTTCATTGATAGATGAATGAAGATATTATATGTATATATAATTTATTTTAGAGTGACAGAGAGTGGGGGGCACAGGGGCAGAGGAAGAAGGAGAGTCTGATGCAGACTTCACACTGAACATGGAGCCTCATGTGAGGCTCAGTCTCATGACTCTAAGATCATAGCTTGAGCTGAAACCAAGAGTGGGATACTTAAACAACTGTGCCACCTAGGCATCCTTTCCAAGGCCTTTGAAGCTCAAGGGCAAGACAACCACCAATCGTAATAAGCATTAGTTAAATTAAATTACTTTCCCTCTATCTTCTTTTGAATGATTTAAATCTTCTATTTCCATCAATCTAATTTGCATTTATTAAGTTGCACTTTTTTAAATATTGTTTTTAATTATAATTCCAATATGGCTAATACAGTGTTGTATTAGTTTCAGGTGTGCACTATAGTGATTCCACAATTCTATACATTTTGTAGTGCTTGTGATGATAAGTGTAATCTTTAATCTCCATCATTTATTTTGCTGATCCCCCCCACCTACCCACTTCCCCTCTGGTAACCATCACATTGGTCTGTTTCTTGATTTGGCTCTCTCTCTTTTATTTTTGCTTGTTTGTCTTGTTTCTTAAATTGTATATATACGTGAAATAATATGATATTTGTATTTTCCTGATTGAGTTAATTGGCTTAGCACTGCACTCTTTAGCTCCAAAGTCTTCACAAATGGCAAGATTTCTATCTTGCCATATATATATATATATATATATATATATATATATATATATATCCATTCATCAATGAACACTTGCATTGCTTTCATAATTTAGCTATTTATAAATAATCCTGCAATAAATGTAGGGGTACATGTGTCTCTACCAACAGTGCACAGTGGTTCCTTTTTCTCCACATCCTCAACAACATACGTTGTTTCCTATGTTGTTCATTTTAGGCATTCTGACAGGTGTGAGGTGATAGCTAATTGTAGTTTTCATTTCCATTCCCCTGATGATGAATGATATTGAGCATACTTCATGTGCCTGTTGGCCATCTGGATGTCGTTGGAGAAATGTCTTTTCATGATTTATGCTCACTTTATAACTGAATTATTTGTTTTTCGGAAGGTGGGGTTGTTGGGTTGTATCAGTTGTTTGTGTATTTTGGATACTAAGTTTTTATAGGCTACAAGATTTGCAAATATATTTTCCCATTTTGTAGGTTGCTCTTTGGTTTTATTAATTGTTTCCCTTGTTGTGCAGAGCTTTTTATTTTGATATAGTCCTAATAGTTTGCTTTTGCTTATGTTTCCCTTGCTCAGGGGATCTATCTAGAAAAACATTGCTGTGGCAGATGTCAGAGAAATTTCTTCTTGTACTCTCTTCTAGGAATTTTTTGGTGTCAATTATCATATTTAGGTCTTTAATCCAATTTTAGTTTTTTTTTTCTTGTATGATGTAAGAAAGTGATCCAGTTTTATTCTTTTGAATGTGGCTGCCCAGTTTTCCCAATACCATTTGTTGAGGAGACTGTCTTTTTTGCCATTACCTGTTTTTCCTTCCTTTGTCAAAGATTAATTGACTGTGTAACTGTGGATTTATTTCTGGGTTTTTCTATTCTGTTCCATTCTATGTGTCTATTTTTGTGTCAGTTGCTATACTGTTTTGATTACTACAGCTTTGATTACTATAACTTGAAGTCTGGTATTTTGATACTTCCATTTCAATTTTCTTTTTCACGTTGTTTTGGCTATTTGGGGTCTTTTATTATTCCATACAAATTTTAGAATTATTTGCTGTAGTTTTGTGAAAAATGCCATTGGTGTTTTGATGCATATTGCATAAATGAGTAGACTGCTTTGGGTAATAAGGCATTTTAACAATATATGTTCTTCCAATCCATGAACATGGAATGTTTTTCCATTTCTCTGTCTCCTCTTCAATTTCTTTCACATGTGTTCTCTAGTTTCAGAGTACATATCTTTCATCTCTTTCCTTATGTTTATTCCTAGGTATTTTATTATTTTTGATGCAACTTTAAATGGGATTGTTTTCTTAATTTATCTTTCTGCTCTTTCACTCTTAATGCATCAAATTGAAATAGATTTTAGCTCACTGACTTGTACCCTATGCGTCAGGTGAATTCATTTCAGTTCTGGTAGTTCTTTTTTGTGGCGTTTTTAGGGTTTTCTATATCATTACAAATGTCATGTCATTTGTAAATAGTGAAAGTTTTACCTCTTCCTTACAGATTTCATTGTTATTTATTTATTTATTTAGTCTAATAGCTGTAGCTAAGATTTCCAGTACTATATTGGATAAAAGTGGTGAGATTGGACATTCTTGTCTTATTCTTGACATTAGAGGGAAAACTCTGTTTTTCTTCAATAAGTATGATGGTTCCTGTGGGTTTTTCATAGAAAGCCTTTATTATGTTGATGGGGTATGTTATGATAAATTATATTTTATCAAATTAGACAATCTGGAGAAAATGGATAAATTCCTAGAAATATATAACCTACAAAACTGAAGCAGGAAGAAATAGATAATTTGAACAGATTATCAGCAATGAAATTGAATAGGAAGGAAAACTTCCAAATTCATCCTTTAAGGCTGGCATTAGCCAACACAAAAAGCAGATAAAGACACCACACACACACACACACACACACACACACACACAGAAATAACTATGCCTATGTTTTTGATGAAAATAGATGTAAAAATCCTCAACAAAATTCTATCAAAGTGCTGTAGCTGTTGGATGTGCCTCTTTTGATAACTTAGATTGCTGTTGCTGTTATTGTTATTACTGTTTTAAGATCTACCTATTTGCTAACTGCTAATTAACTAACTGCTAAATTTAGCCAGCTAATCCCCTAGTAGTGTCAGCTGAGTTCTTTTGCTATTGTGGTTACAGTTTTAAATAAATAGAGAAGTCTGCATTTAAACAAAGGCCTGATGTAGCCATCTTCCTTTGTAGGAGAAATCATTCCAGGCGGATTGAATAGCAAATACAAAAGTTCTAACTCAGAATTAAAACTGTAGTTTCTCTTTCCTCATAAGGATATGAGAAGTTATTGGGGGATATTAAAAAGACTGAGATAATATCTTTAGCTATTTTGTGAGAAATAGCTATAAGAGCACAACAGTGAGGACAGAGAAACCAGTTAGTCTAAACCTAGGTGAAAGAAAATATAAGTTCCTTGGAACATGGTGGTGGCAATGGGTAAGAGTAGTCATATTTTAAAATATACTTTGAGATAAAACTGGCAGGCTTTGCTGGTGGATTGAAGGCTGAAATACTAAGTTCATGAAGCCTGACATTCTCACAAAAGTCACTAGTAGAGGGGAAAACTCCTTGTTCTCCAGGCTCTGAGTCCTAATACAAGCCTGAGAATGCCTTGAGAAAGGGGAACTTTTCCTGTCCCTCAGAAATCTCATTACCTGCTAAACCCTCAGACATCTAGGCCACTTCAGCATTGAATTTTTTTTCCCCCATAAACCCAATGCTCTCATGTGAACTGAGTACAGGAATGTGATAAAAAAGCATAACCCATTCTCCAAGGTTTTTTAGTTCTTACATATAGGAGAATTATGGAGGCACATGGCTGCAAACTGTGAAACATTTAAGTAGAAGATAATTAAATTCTTTTTGAAAACAATGAGGATGTTAGTTACTACCTATGTGAACTGTTGATAATACATACCCTTATTTACCAGTTTTTCTTATTTAGCCTCTAAAATTCAAAATATCTGTAGACTCTTAGAACTGTAGCAACAGGTTGTTTCCTTATCTCTACTGCCTAAAAAACTGATTTTCTCATATAGATTAGCAAAAAGATTTGTCCCCACTTCTATGATTAATTTAGAAGGAAAAGATCTTCAGTAAGTATAAATAGTGATGAAGAACATTAAGTTGTTCAACTTGCTTGTCTTAGAAATAATAAAACTTGTTTTAAAAATATCTCTCTCTCTCTTCTTAACCAACGAAACCCTATGGAAAGCTCCCAGAAAAAAGTCTTATATTTAATTGCTCTTCAGTCACTTCACTTGGACTCTATGTTCTTCTACTTGTGGTAATTTGTCTTTTGTTAAACTAGCTGGCCCAAAAATAATAATTTCTAAATGTTTGAACTGAAGCACTATTTAGAAAAAATGTTTGAAATGAGAATGCTTTCTGTGTTTTTATTTCTGTCCATATTTTCTATAAATTTTCTATATATTTTCCTCACAAATATATGGGTGTGTTGGCATTAAAGTGCATTGAAGCATTTGATTTAATAATAATTTTTAATCAAAATTGAATTGCTATAGTGGCAGAAAATACCTGAGTACTCAGAGCCTGCTGGGTTTTGCTTCAATTTTCTTCTTGAAGTCTAAGAATTAGTAGAGTAAAAAGTGAATCTACTAGCAGATAGGCTGTGGAAGAAGAACTAAAAATTGAAGCAGAAATCATAGATTTCTAAATGCTACAACTACTTGCAAAAACAACAATCTATAATATAACATAAAAGATTACCTAAGCTCACATTAGTACCTTTATATCTATCTATCATTATCCATCATCTATTTATCTATCTATCCATCCATCATCTAACTATCCCACTGATATACCTAACAGTAACTGCACAGAATGATGTTACTGAAAATAAAGGAACTGACTCTTCCAGTAATTTGCCTGGTTAACAAATTCCAATAAATCATATAAGCAAAACCCAGCCTTCTGTATAAGTACCCTTCATTGACTCCCCATGGGATATCCCATGGGTCTCTTTGTCTCCTTTCTCTATTGCTACTACAAACCAAATATTCAGCTTTGGTTAACTGCAAGTATTACTGGTGGTTTGTGGTCAGTGTGCTTTAACAAGCAGAGATCTTATAGAATTATGTCTCAGATTCTCACAGCATAGCCTAGGGCACTTGACTTAATAACACTGTGAAAATGCAAGACTCTTAGTCTTCATCTGCTTGAGGCACCAAACTAAAATTTACCCAAATGTCCATCAAGAGTAGAATAAATAAAAATATAATATATTCACAAAGTGGTATATTAAGCAATAATGACAATAGAAAACTACAACAGTATACAACAACAAATGAGTCTCGCAAACAAAATACAGAAAGAACTCAGACACAAAAAAATATACTATTTATTTATACATTTTATGTATTTATTTATTTATTTATTTATTTATTTATTTATTTATAAAGATTTTATTTATTTATTCATGAGAGACACAGAAAGAGAGAGAGAGAGAGAGGCAGAGACACAGGCAGAGGGAGAAGCAGGCTCCATGCAGGGAGCCCGATGTGGGACTCGATCCTAGGTTTCCAGGATTAGGCCCTGGGCTGAAGGCAAGTGCTAATCAGCTGAGCCACCCATGTTGCCCTTATTTATTTATTCATGAGAGACACAGAAAGAGAGAGAGGCAGAGACATAGGCAGAGGAAGAAGCAGACTCCCTGTGGGGAGCCCTGTGCGGACTCAATCCCAAGATTCTGGGATCATGACCTGAGCCAAAGCCAGATGCCCAACCACTGAGCCACCCAGGTGTCCCTGTATTATTATATTTATATAAAGTTTTCCAACAAGCAAACATATTCAATACTATTAAAATTAAAATGGTGATTATCATTGGCTAGAAGAGTAACTTTTTGGCAGACTTCTGAATTCTTATCAAATTCTATTTATGGATCTGGGGTTTGGTTACACCGTTGTGTAAATTATCTTAAAAAGCATATTTAATGAATTGTATACTTTTATGAATTTGTGTTATATACCTCAAGAAATGTTTAGTGAAATAAAAAGAATGAAAAAACAAAACCCAAAATATTAATATATTCTCCCATCAAGATCTGATCTACAAAAAAAGGTTTTATTCTCTTAAAAAGGTAGACAGATCAAATTCTTATTTGATTGGTGTAAAACACTACTGAAATTTAAAGAGCCAGGCATACCACTGTAATAAAATGTTAGTTCACCAAATTACACACACAAAAAAACATTAGATTCAACGAATAAGTGTCAGTTGTCTCAAAGCACCACACAGTCATAAACTTTATTTCAGAAATTTTAAAATTAAGTATAACACATTTCTATACAAACATCAACCTATTATCTTGACTTTTGTTATTTTCTGGTGACATGTGCATGTTTTGACTGATTTCTAAAAAATCATTTAGCTTACCTGAAGACACGTTTCTCTTACTTCTTAAGCCATTTTTTATCATTAAAAGCTCAAATAGGAATGAATATCTTCTGGAGGGTATTATGCTGAGTGAAGTAAGCCAGTCGGAGAAGGACAAACATTGTATGTTCTCATTCATTTGGGGAATATAAATAATAGTGAAAGGGAATATAAGGGAAGGGGGAAGAAATGTGTGGGAAATATCAGAAAGGGAGACAGAACGTAAAGACTGCTAACTCTGGGAAACGAACTAGGGGTGGTAGAAGGGGAGGAGGGCGGGGGGTGGGGGTGAATGGGTGACGGGCACTGGGGGTTATTCTGTATGTTAGTAAATTGAACACCAATAAAAAATAAATTAAAAAAAAAACAGAGAAAAAAAAAAGGAATGAATATCTTGTCAAAGTCCTTCTATATACCCATATATCAATTACATGATTATCATTTATGTGGAATTCAGATTCTGAAAAATATATTTTCCATCAATAAAAAAACAGGCATAACCTATGTCATTTTAAGACCTTGTAAACTTCAAAACCTTCTCAGATTAGGAGTACAACAAGCATTTATTATTATAACTAAATATATTTATTCTACCAAATATTTATTTAAAATATCTTTTTTTTTGTTTAAAAATATCTTAATTATTTTGAATGTAAGACATTTTAAATCATCAATGCAGTCAGGAGAACATGTCCCCAAAATAAGAGGTCTGCTCCATAAAGCATAATCAAATTTGCACTTGATTGAATCTAGTTCTGACATATTACCAAGAGATAAAAAACAGTTACTTTCTGGTCATTAAAATGAGCATGAACTTTTTTTTTTTTTTTTTTTTACTTTTGTGGTAATTGGCCATATTTATGACAACTTGCAACAGGATTGATCAGTTAACTAAACAAAATGAAATGATAATTGATAGTTAAAGAACTTAGAATAATTGGCAAATATGACATTGAAACTACAGAGAGGGAAACCTGGGTGGTTCAGTGGTTGAGCATCTGCCTTTGGCTCAGGTTGTGATCTCGGGGTCCTGGGATCAATTCCAGCATCTGGCTCCCCATGAGGAGCCTGCTTCTCCTTCTTCCTGTGTCTCTGCCTCTTTCTGGGTCTTTCATTAATAAATAAATAAAATCTTAAAAATATGAAACTACTCAGAGAAACACAACAAAATAAACTCTTTAAAGGAAATGATAATAAATCAATCTAATTAAATGAGATAGTATTAGCAAATATGACAATAAAACTTTTCTTATTCATTTACCAACAGGAACAGGTTTAAAATTGCAGTTCTTTTACATTCCGACTTTATACATATTATAAAAGGACATGTAATCTTATTTTTTTTAATTTTTTATTTATTTATGACAGTCACACAGAGAGAGAGAGAGAGAGGCAGAGACACAGGCAGAGGGAGAAGCAGGCTCCATGCACCGGGAGCCCGATGTGGGGTTTGATCCCGGGTCTCCAGGATCTCGCCCTGGGCCAAAGGCAGGCGCCAAACTGCTGCGCCACCCAGGGATCCCTTGTAATCTTATTTTTTTGTAATCATTTAGAAAATGATTTCTGTTAATTATCACTGTGTTTATTTAATTTAAAATTATTTTTCTTTTAGTGAGGTAAAATTGGTATATCACATTATATTACTTTCAGATGTACAATATAATAATTCGATATATGTATACTCTACAAAGTAATTTCCACAAAGTCTAATTACCATCATCACCATTACAACTGGCAGCTTGGTCTTCAGGGAGAAGCTCTGGGCTCATGTGATCACTCCCTATTGTCTGTTGCTGTGCCAGGATGGGGTTGGTGAAACCTTGTCTCTACCTCTCCTACCCACTTCAATGTTGGCTTTTAATCCTTTATTGTGGAGGATACTGTTCAGTCAATTTTCAAGTCTTTTTCAGTGGGAATTATTTCATAGATAGTTGTAGATTTGGTGAGTCCAGGAAAGCAGGGAAGGTCAGCGTCGTCCTACACATCCATCTTGGATGGTCCTGAAAAATCGCTAATTCTACTCTTCAAAATTAATGAAGTAGTCAATCAATTCGGAATTAATTTTTGCATATCCGGTGAGAAAGATTTAAAAATTTTTATTGTTTAAATGGTTAGTAAGTTGTCACAACATAATTTTCTTCTTATAATGCCACCTCAACTATGTACTGGATTTTCATAGATGTTTGATTTTCTCTATGCATAATTCCATCTCCTTAAATGATTTGCTTATTTCTGTGCCAGTAACCAGATTTATTAGCTTAGTCTTTCAACTTTCAATTGTGTAATGTTTCTCTCTCTTTTTCTCTATTTGTATTTTTTAATTTGAGTTTCATAATATGCTTTTCCAGGTCCAAAAGGAAAAAAATATGTTCATAAGAAAACACTAAATTGAAAAAAAAAAACATTAAATTGTTTACAGTTACATTAAATTGGTAATATGAGAACTGATATAGTTAAAGTGTTGACTTTTTCTTTCTGAAAACACTTTACATGATGCCATTTATTATATATTTTTATTTGGTTAAATCATTGGAATTTTAAAGATTTTCTGTTAAGATTCTTGTTGGTACTTAATGATTATTTTAAAAAGATTTTATTTATTTATTCATGAGAGACAGACAGAGGGGAAGAGGCAGAGACATAGGCAGAGGGAGAAGCAGGCTCCACTCAAGGAGCCCCATGTGGAACTTGGTCCCAGGTCTGCAGGATCAGGCCCTGGGCTGTAGGCAAACATTCAACCACTGAGCCACTGAGGTATCCCTCCTTAATGCTTTTTTTATAATTAATTTAATACTTTGGATTGTTATTGTAATTAGGATTGTTTCCTTTTGTTAAAAATTTGGACTCATTATTGTTGATGCAGATACATGCTTTTGCTATTTGTATGTCTTTTAGCAATCCTATTCATACTTACTGAATCAATTATTTTTCATTTGTTTATAATATTGATTTTCTAAACATTAAATCAAATTATAGAAAATAATGATGTTTGTGTCATTTATATTATTTTAATTAATTTCTTTTTTTCTTGACAGCTTGAATTTGCTGGCAATTCAAAAAATATATATGGTAATTAAAAGTTAAAACTTTGAGCCTACTTGTTTTCATTTGATTTGATACTGATTTATGCTTCCAGTATTTTAACATTTAGACTTCAGCTTTAAGTTCATCCATAGACGAGTGAAGAGATGGAAGCTAGAGAACAAGAGTAAGTGATTTGGCAACAGGAGAAAAGGAAAACAAGAAAACTTGAGAGTTCCTTATTTTTTTTAATCAGTAATTGTATTGAATTTCTCAAATAACCCTTCTGTCCTTTGTTTTTAGCGTTTACTTATTCATGAGAGACAGTGAGAGAGAGGGAGAAAGAAAGAGGCAGAAGGAGAAGCAGGGTCCCCAGGGAGGCTGACATGGGACTAAATCCCCAAACCCTGAAATTATGACCTGAGCTAAAGGAAGATGCTTGACTGACTGAGCCACCCAGATACTCAACCCTTACGTTTTTAATGAGCACACCATACAGAAAATTTTAGCCTGTTACTATGATATTAATATACTTTATAATAATTACCCACTTTATTTTTATATATTCTGTGATTATTTATCTGTAATATTCCATGACACCTGCCTCAGGTAGAACAAAGTAGAAATACTATTGATGTTGTGTTATTAACAGCTCTGTTGATGATACTATCTTTGCTGAGATAAATAAATATATATATATATATATATATATATATATATATAGCCATGTTGGAGCAGAGAGGAAGATGGTATGATTTATATAGGTAAGTGATGCAAGTAGAGATAAATCATAGTGGATAAAGTGATCACAAACTATGTCGATTACAGAGTGGATGTAATCATGCTATTTTCATGCCATCATCTCTGTATAACGGATAAAACTTAATCTTGCCTCTGAGACAAGGTGTATACCTATGACTGGTATTTTGGGAAATCTCCAAACAGATGTTCTCTTAAGAAAGAAATTTGGATTTCTGCTAATCTTGAAGTTCTATCTAAGGACTCTTCCTTTAAAAAGAAGGGACAGACTATCTGATGACTCAGTTTATGGGCACTTGACTGCAATGATGACTCAGTCGTGGTTTATAAGTTTGCTTACCATTCTGGTTAATTTTAAGATGTTCTAAATTAAATACTAGAAATCATACCAATAGGGCAAAAGAAGCTGAAAAGTTGATCTTGTGCAATTTATGCGGCCATAAATCAAAATGATGTGTTGCTAAAATAACTGCCCGGGTGAGGTAAGAAGCCAATGGCTACTGCCTACCTGGTATATCGCAGCTTAACATGCTTCTTTGAGTATGTCAAATATATATGGAGATGAAGTCATTTAAGGACAATGGTGATGGAACCTTAAAAAATGTAGATTTTGATGAACTTGGCAATGGGACATGACAGATTATTTTGACAAGATACATTAATGGGAATCTTTATGTCATATCCCAATAGAACTTTATTGGGCTTTGAATACACTCAATTGCAGCTGCATAACACATGGTATTTTTGGTACAGATATTTTTCCTAAGGGAAACATTTCATCATTCTGCAAAGGCAACAACATATATGGTGGTTTGATAAGCTCTGGCATAGTCATTGCTAACATCCTGCAGCTATCTTCAGGAATGAGTCAGGCAGATAAAAAATAGTTCTCTAAACAAATCATTTTGATTAAAAAAATAAAAAAGAATACTTGTTAACCAAAATAAGATCACTAATAGAAACTATCTTCCAGGGGAGTGGTTGTTGATACCAGAAAGCTGTAAGTAAATGGAATAACCAAACATTCACAAAAACTTTATACCAAGTCAATTACCATGGAATCAAGTCAATGACTTAAACATCATGGATAAAATATAATTTATCTTCTCTGAGGTTCAATTGCTGAAATTGAGCAGATAAAGATCTAACACCGTATCATCTTTATGGGATGATATATAGGTAGTATCTGTAAGAGTTTATACATGAGATCTGTCATATGGCTATATGAACACACCATATAGAGTCCAGAATTTACTAAACAGAGGTTTCTAGTAACCGCCACAGTCATTGCAACTATGAGGTACATAAAAGGAGGTTTTTAGGGAAGTGGGGATGGGAAGGGGAATGGAGAGTAATGTGATAATTTTAAGTGAAGTATTGTGCCAAACATTACTTTTATCTCTATACTATAGGAATGCAGTGTAACAAAGAGTTTGAAAGTTCACTGATAAAATAAGTAAAACTCTGAGGTATGAAAACAATGATTCTCAGTATCAAGAAAATATTTTGGTAACCTGAGTTTAAGCCTCCAATTAATGTAATATTGTAGAAACCGAATGGCTGGAAAATAAATGAATTTGACTTAGAGAAATGACACACATACTAAACACCTTATTTAATCTATATCTTATTTTTTTAACTGTGGGTAATGGATATAAAAGACTACATAAACTAGGAGAAGAAAAAATAGAGCTGTGAAAAAAATATGCTTATAATTAACATGCATTATAGAATGGATTCCTACTCTCCACTGGTGGTTCAAATCCTGTTTTTTTATGCTAATAGGCTACTTTGTATAGAAAATATTGCAGTAAGACACATAATAAGAAGATATCCAAGGAAAATATGTGTCAATGAGATCCTAACAAAGGTATGAAGGTACACTTGGAAGATAGAGGAAGTAAGGATTAAAATAGCTGGCTTGACAAGGGAAATGAAAGCAAAAATGAACTATTGGGATTTCATCAAGATGAAAAGCTTTTGCACAGCGAAGGAAACAGTTCACAAAACCAGAAGACAATTACAGAATAGGAGAAAAATTTGCAAATGTCTTACCAGATAAAAGGCTAGTATCCATGATTTGTAAAGAACTTATTAAACTCAACACCGCCAAAACAAATATCCAGTCAAGAAAAGGGCAGATGACACCAACAGGTATTTCTCCAAAGAAGACATACAAATGGCCAACAGACACATCGCTAGACTTTAGGAAAATACAGATCCAAACCACAATGAGATAGCACCTCACATCAGTCAGAATGGCTAAAATTAACAAGTCAGGAAATGACAGATATCGGCAAGAATCCAGATAAATGGGAACCCTCTTACATTGCTGGTGGGAATGCAAGCTGGTGCAACTACTCTGGAAAACAGTATGGAGGTGCCTCAAAAAGTTAAAAATAGAGCTACATTATGACTGAGCAATTGCACTACTAGCTCTTTACCCAAAGGATACAAACATAATGATCCAAAGGGACCCCTGCACTCCAATGTTTATAGCAGCAATGTCCACAATAGCTAAACTATGGAAAGATCGACAGATGAATGGATAAAGAAGATGTGCTGTGTATATATAATGGAATATCACTCAGCCATCAAAAAATGAAATCTTATCATTTGCAGTGGCATGGATGGAACCAGATGGTGTTACGCTAAGCAAAATAAGTCAATCAGAGAAAGAGAATTTTCATATGATTTCACTCATATATGGAATTTAAGTAACAAAACAGAGGAGCATAGGGGAAAGGAGAATAAAACAAGAAAAAATCAGAGAGGGAGACAAGCCATAAGATACTCTTAATTATAGGAAACAAACTGAGGGTTGCTGGAGGGGAGGAGTGTTGGGGGATGGGGAAACTGGATGATGGGCATAAGTAGGGCAATCAATGTAATGAGCCCTGGGTGTTTAAGGCAACTGATGAATCACTGACCTCTACCTCTGAAGCTGATAATACACTATATGTTAATTAACTGCATTTAAGTAAAATAAAATTTTAAATAAATACATAAATTAAAAAGATAGCTACTTGAGATCCATTTCTGTCCTGACTACCAAGAAGTGAGAACACAGGTGACCAATTTAATCTCCTAATAGCGTGCTGTAAATATAGTAAAAACATTAGGATTGCCTTTATAAATACACCTTGATATTATGGCTTTACGAATGTGGGCTCCCCAGAGAATGTTGCATAAGAAATACAGGCATTAAGGATAAGCAATGAAAATGTTTAATAATTTAACAGCCTCCTGATAAATGAAGTGATAACCTCTGTATCACATCAGAGAATATATCTACTTGGCTAGAAAGTTCATATTCATTGTAAAGTGGGTCTTGGGAGTCCCTGAATATGTCCTAGTCTATTCCTTCTTCTCTTAGGCTTACAGATTGCTTATATTCTTGAAATATTAGTGAATTTCTATCCAAGGTAATGTCTCCAATTCATGTAAACTTACTTTTACCATATTAACTCAGAACTCAAAGATGAATGGAGAATTTGGAGAACATATTTGTTAGTAATGGCTCAGAAAAAGAGCTAAAATCTAGATGTACAGAGTTTTTAAAAGTGAAGAACAAGGGAATCTACTTGGCTCAGTTGGTAGAGGCTGTGACTCTGGATCTCAGGATTGTTAGAACCCCTAGTTGAATATAGAGATTATTTAAAAACAATATCTTAAAATAAAATAAAAAGTAAAGAAGTTTGAAGAACAAAAAGACCAGAAACAAGAGAGAAAAAAGGACAAGGTATATGAATAGTCTGTACATCTATAAATGCATGTTAAAGGACATTGAAACATAAGAAATTTAAATGAAAAAAATGCTATTTTTGACATAAAATGGTAAAAAATTGAATAGCTTGAAAAACACTCTATTTGTGAAGCTATGGAGAAATAACTACCCTAATACAATGCCAGAGAGATGAAAAATGCTGTAATCACTCTAAAGAGGATCGGATAACATTCCAAATCACATTTACAAATGTGTTAATCATTTCATCGAGCAATTCACTTCTAAGAGTTTATTATGAATATATGCGCTTACCAATAGCAAACATTATATTAAATATTTCTATACTTCACTGGATACACATTTCTAGATAGTGCTGAATTTTGCACTAAGTAAATACTTGCATAATAAAAATAATTATAAAACATAAAATAAATATATGATAAGATTAAAAACAGAAAATAAAACCCAGAATAGTATCAAGTTGGTGACTTTTTCCCCTCAAGGAAATAATGTCACAAACTTCTGAACACAGTACACTGACAGGGACTATATACCTTAGTTGGATGTATTCTCAGGCTAGGAAAGGACAAGAGAATATTGAAATTTGCCTAATATAATTTTTTCTATCCATGCTCAAAACCACCTTCCAGAATATCCTTTTCAAAGAAGGTCCTTTTTACCTGACTTGGGTCCAAGTACTCTGCTGTGGAACTCATTCTTGGCATATTTATTCCTCATCCTGTCTGTGTGCTGGCATCTCAGGTCAGATCTCTTCTGCAAGAGATCACCGTCTTAACCACATGTCTTATGCATGTGGCCATATTTCTTCTGTGGTACAATGAGAGGTTTTTTTTTTTTTTTTACATTTTCTCCTTAAATTCACCTGGATTAGTGGTGATGAGAACCATTCCTAGATAACAAATAAACAAATAATCAGAATTGTAGATACCCTAGGCCAAAATAACTAGATAACTAAGTACAATAGGTATTTTTAAATGGTCAACAAGCCTAAATATTATAGTATAATAATTATATGATTTTCATGCATATGAAAGAACAATAAAGAAACATTCCTGTGTAATCTCTCATGTTTATATGTAACATTCCCCTAAGATTATCCATTTTTATACAATCACCATAGCTGGTAAATTATTGAGATCTGTATGTCAGGAATTGACACAGAGTTACCACTGGATTGTTTAATTTGATCCTCACTACCATTGCAGTGAATGATTACTTTTTCATGTTTATGTATAAGAAAACTTGGAAAATTACTTTCACAAGGTCTCATAGCTAGAAAAACACATGTCAAGAGGAGACAGTCATATGAGCTCATAAATGTTTACCTACCACATTATGCTACCTTCCCCTTAACATCATCTCCTAAGTCCCATATGTGTTTGTAAATTATTTCAAAATCAATCTAATGTTTATTTGTATTTATTCAAATTATTTACACCAAATTATAATAAAATACTTATTTCTACTTTTTGCCAAAATATATAATTATTTAAACTCTTAAACCATTACTTTTACACATTATTTTTACACATTAGTGTCCCATATAAGGAAATAAAAGTATCTCTCACACACTATGTATAATTTTAGAGGTTTCAATAGACTCCAACTTTCTTTTCTACAAAATAAGTTACGTTAAATTGAGTCTGTAAATATTTGTCATCATGATTTGCTTTACAAAAGTTATTGCAATAACTTAGTTATGTAACTTACAAAATGAGTATTTACAAAAAGGAACTATAAAGACAACCAGAGACATTAATGCCCTGGTTTATTGAGAAATAGGTGATTATACTGTGTCTTAGTTGATGGCAATGGGAGATAGATGATAGGTAGAATATAGATATATATGAAAACATCTGATAGAAATGGATTTCTTAAATGATAGACCAGCCATTCTGTTTGATGTTGCCTAGAAATTTGAACAGTGAAGCTTACCATGCTGTTAATGAATTGCCATAATAAACAATGCAAATCAAAAAAAGCTTTTCACCTACAAAAAATAACTTACAAAAAATAACCGATAATTATGAATAAGATACTGTAAGCAGAATGAAGACATGCAAAAATAATTTTTAGGATGGAGACATCAGGTTACAAAGGTCACAAGTCAATTCCCTTCACACAGCGTGAAAGTGCAAAAAGAACACTGAACTCTGCCCTTCTATTTCAGGCTTTTTTTTTTTTTTTTCTTTCCAAAGTCTGAAACTTAAGAATTGGAGGAAAAAAAAGAAGAAGAAAAACATCCTAGGAGTGCATATTTTGGTGAACAAATATTGATCGACCAAACAGAAAAATTCTGAATTATTTTCCCCGCTACAGCAGTTTCTCTAGTTGAAGTGCCACCTTTCATAAGTTACTAGATAATGAGCTTTGATATCCTCATTTTAAATTTGTCAGTTGGGAATTAATTGCACATAAGATTTTAGGTAACATTAAATGTAAATGATCCTATATTTCCAATTATCCCACCAAGTCGATGTAAATTAGAAAAAGCTCTTCTAACTTAAGGAAAATTTTGCATTAAAAAAAGTTACATTGTTTGGTATTTTGCACATAATACTCTAATATAAAAATAGCTCAAATAATATAAATCAGGATGAGATAGTTCTATAAAGTATAATTCTGCAATGTAGAATTTCTAGATGCATATTATCCTCCAAACATATTTTCTTGCAAATAAATCCAGTATTATTTTAACAAAAATAACTCTAGTGAGAGGCTACATGAATTAAAGTTATGAAAAAAATCAATAACCAACTCAGCTATAGTCCTATGGAATGAATATATATATGTATATATATTTCATATATATATATATATGAAACATAAGACTTTAAGAGTATTTTTTAATACTACCATTATGGGTAATTTCTGCATTTTTAAAGTATTTCTACATTTTTAAAACTTCTCAACTCAGACAAGTAATCAAACATGGGACTTGCGCACACCAAATTTTCTGCATTTCTAATTTAAAAAGTACTGTTAACCTTATTTTTCAAAAAACATTTACTTTATACTATTGTCAGAAGTCACCATAAAACCTTAGTTTAACACATTTTATAAAACAAACACAAGAATAAAAGCTTTTCAGGTGGATTTGTGGAACACATTTTAAAATACTATTACAACTTTACATAATGCATTGACTTGAATTCACAATTACACATTCAGATAATATTTGTGACAATTTTGTTAGAGATCACTTGATTTGTATTACTGTAGAATAACACAATTTTGCCTGCTTTATTTCAACAATGATCCTTCAAACTTCACAAAGAAATACAAAGAGTGTACTTGAGAATGAAGTAGCAGAATATTCTTTTTTTGTGTCAATGTCAGGTTTTGTAAGGGGCAAAAATCTGTATATTCATGCATGCATAAATCATCCATCAGAAATTAGTTTTGTGACTATTTCTATATGTAAATACTTTTTGGCAAGGTTCTTTACCAATATATAAATTTTGTGACTATTGACCATCTAAGATGCTTTAAGAATTGATAATCATTATGCCTTCATGTGTTTGCTTTATTTTGTTCTTACACATAGAAAGGATAAGAAAATAGATTTAAGAAATTCAGATTTTTATTTTGTTTTGTTTTGATCAATGTCCAGCAATAAGAGTTAATATAATGTTGACTGAAAGGCTTAAACATCACTTACTCTAAAGAAACGTATAATGCTTTTTATTTCATTACAACAAGCCTGATTTTAGTTTTATATGTACTCACAGAAAATGCATTAAATACCACTTGTAAACATTTTCTTCAGGTATTTACATCTAAATCTTAAATTCCCGCTTGTCTACACCTACTAAGGTTACACTGATAAAAATTACAGTAAGGAAACCCATTCAGAACACAAATGTCTAGCGTTAAAGTATATGAACTTCCATTCCTATGTATTGCAGATTGTTCTCAAAAGAGGTTGGGTTAAATTATACTCCCATCATTTTTTGTACTTCTTATTTCTGTTTGCTATGATATTTTTAAAAAGAGGATGGAAGTTTTTGCTTGAAGTATCAGATTTTACAAGATATGTTGAATTTTCTCTTGCTTCTTTCATTTTGTCAGGTTTTGTCCAACAGAATCACTTTTGTTTTTACACTCTGTTATATATTCTTGTTTGTTTTCAAATGTCCCTATCAGTAGCTTTGATGCTTTTCAGCTGAATTTTTTTTTGAAACCTGAAATTTTCATTACTATATTTCTTTTTTTATTTTAATTATTTCCTTTTTTTCATTGCTATATTTCATAACTCTAATTTAGCCTGATGTCTTTCAGATTCTTTTAAAAAATATTGTATTTATTTATTCTTGAGAGACACAGAAAGGGAGGCAGGGACACAGGCAGAGGGAGGAGAAACAGGCTCCATTTAGGAAGCCCGATGTGGGACTTGATCCTGGGAATCTGGATCCAAAGGCAGACGCTCAACCACTGAGCCACCCAGGCATCCCAATACCTTTTAGATTTTTTGAGTATTTTCTTTCCTTTCTTAAAATTTTTTTATTTGATTTTAAGTGATTTAAAGATTAAAAATATACATATACACATATTTAATTTTAGATGTCAAATATTGGTTTGCAACTCTTTAAAGTGGGTGTCTAAATTTAATTTTTATAGCAGAGGCCTTTTTAGAATACATTGAAATCTATGGGTTCATTTCTAGAAAGGAATTTCATAAGCTTTCAGACTCATATAATTTACAATAATTGTCCGATATGCTTACATACCTTTGAACCTCTGGTTTAAAATTAAATTCTAAAAGAAAGTATATCTAATAATCTGCATGTAGACAATACAATTCAACAACATCACATTTAGTAAAAAAGAAAACAAAACATAATTCATAAAAAAACTGCTCACAGAAGTGAAAATTACGATGAAGTTTTTCATAAATTTAAATTCAATGAGATCACTAACACAAAATTAGATATGTATTACAACAAAAATGTTTAAATTTGTGACTATAGCTTATGTCACAAATTTTATCTATATATAGAAGTAATTTTGCCTATATTAGTAGTCATTTAGGTGAGTCAAAAGTTATACATGTATATATATATAAATAAATAAATATATATATATGAATTTTCAACTAAGTGAGGTGTCAGCACCCCTAACCCCCACACTGTTCAAGGGTCAACTATAATGTTCTATATCAATTACACCATATATATATATATATATATATACTGTAATATATAGAGTATAATTATATACTTATTATATATACAACATATAAATATTTATAATTTATATGTTATAAATATATAAATATTTATAATTTAATTTAATAATTTATAGAATATAAATTACATTTATTTGATTATAAATTATATATATTATATATCATGTATATCATATATATGATATATATATATATATATATATATATATATATATATATATATTACCTGCTGTCCACTCACTGGTTTTCTGTACAATCAATGTCATTGGTTTACTAGCGTTCAGATTTAATAAACCACATTGGAGACACTTAAAAAGCACATGATAACCCATTGCTCCTTTTAGTTCTTCATTCTCTAGTTATGATAGACTCTTGAGCAAGTAACTTGATTTCTGAGGGCCTCAATTTCCTAAAATGTATAATAAAGGGCCTTGACAAACTTTAAAAAAATAATGTTGTCTAGAAACTTCTTCATTTAACACTCATTTATCTCTAATTCTCTTCCAATGACTTTTTCAAAATAATTCTCCCTAAATTTTAGTGTATTACTTTATTATTTCTCTACATAGAATCTTAATAGTATTTAAGAAATGGACAAACATTCCATTCTCATGGACTGCAAGAACAAATATTGTTAAAATGTCTATGTTACCCAGAGCAATCTACACATTTAATGCAATCCTTAACGAAATACCATCAACATTTTTCACAGAACAAGAACAAATAATCCTGAGATTTCTATGGAAACAGAAAAAGACTCTGAATAGGCAAAGGGATGCTGAAAAAGAAAACCAAAGCTTATGGCATTACAATTCCAGACTTCAAACTATATTACAAAGCTGTAATCATCAAGACAGTATGATATTGGCATAAAATCATCAAGACAGTATGATATTGGCATAAAAAACAGACACAGATTAATGGCACAGAATACCGAATGCAGAAATGGACCTCAACCTATGGTCCTCAAATTTTCAACAAAGCAGGAAAAAATATCCAATGGAAAAAAGACAGTCTCTTCAACAAATGAAGTTGGGAAAACTGAATAGACACATGTGGAAACTTGAGCATTTTCTTGCATCATCATACACAAAGGTAAATTCAAAATGAATGGAAGACCTAAATGTGAGACAAGAATCCATCAAAATCCTATGGGAGAACACAGCCAGCAACACTTTGGCCTCAGCTGCAGCCAATTCTTGCTAGACACATCTTCAGAGGTAAGGGAAACAAAAGCAAAAATGAACTATTGGGATTTCATCAAGATAAAAAGCTTCTGCACAACAAAGGAAACAGTTGACAAAATCAAAAAACAACCTGTACAATGGGAGAAGATATTTACAAATATCTTAACAGATAAAGGGCTAGGATCCAAAATCTATAAAGAACTTCTCAAATTCAACACTCAAAAAACAAATAATCCAGTCAAGAAATGGGCAGAAGACATGAACAGACATTTCTTCAAAGAAGACCTACACATGGCCAACAGACACATGAAAAAATGTTCAACATCACTGGGCATCAGGGAAATACAGATCAAAACCACAATAAGATAACACATTACATTAGTGAGAATGGATAAAATTAACAAGTTAGGAAACAACAAATGTTGATGAAGATGTGGAGAAAGGATAATCCTCTTATGCTATTGGTGGGAATACAAACTGGTATAGCCACTTTGGAAAACAGTATGGAGGTTCCTCAAAAAGCTAAAAATAGAGCTACCTTATGCACTACTAGCTATTTACCCAAAGGATAATGATCCAAAGGGGCACCTGCACCCCAATGTTTACAGCAGCAATGTCTACAACAGCCAAATACGTAAAGAGTCCAGATGCCCATCAACAGATGAATGGATAAAACAGTTGTGGTATATGTATGCAATGGAATACTACTCAGCCATCAAAAATGAAATCTTATCATTTGCAACAATGTGGATAGAACTAAAGGGTATTATGCTAAATATAATAAGTCAATCGCAGAAACAACTATCATATGATTTCACTCATGTGAAATTTAATAAATAAAACAGAGGAGATTAAGAATAAGGAGGGAAAAATAAAATAGGATAAAATAAGAGAGGGAAACAAACCATAAGAGTCTCTTAATTAGGGGTGGGAGTAAAAAAAAAAAGAAAAAGAAAAAAAAAGAAAAAGAAGAGTCTCTTAATTATATGAAACAAACTGAGGGTTGCTGGTGGGGAGGTTGGGGGAGATAGGGTAAATGGGTGATGGGCATTAAAGAGGGCACTGGATGTTCTAGGCAACTTATGAATCACTGAACTCTACCTTTGAATCTAATAACACACTATATGTTATTTAATTGTATTTTTAAAAAACTATCATCTTTATCCTTTTATCTCAAGGACATTTGTTAAAATACAAAAATTTACAATGACTCATCAGAAGTCATTACAATTACAATATCAGAATAACCTATCTGATAATCTAATTTCTCCATTCTAAAATAGGAAAAATATGGAATATTTGCATAACCTGATTATTTCACATTAGCATTCTCCCAAGGGAGTGGAGCATTCATGTTTTTCGACTTACCATTCTTTTTATGTCATATTTTTTCAGTTATAAACCTTTGAATCCTGTACATAAAAATTATGTACTTCTGACCTATATTTTTGGAACCCAAGAACTCCATAAACCATTCGGAGGTCCATAAACCGTAATGTTTATGTCCCAGAAGAGTTTTAACATGAAAGAAGTAAGCAACAGCAACAGAGATTATGAATCAGAAGACATGAGTATGATTTGTATCAAAGGTGAAGGAGTATTATCACAGTATCGGCAGAGATAATGATGACTTAGAGGAGTAATCAGCCAAGACACATTAATTTTAAAAAAATAAAGAACAAAAGTTTGTCTCAGTCTGATGAATAGTAGAGACCAGATCATTGCAACAATATAGTATTTACGTTATTGACCTGATAAAGTGGATTCATCTTTCCTTATAAATGCTGTTCAAATAATAGCCAATGACTAAGAGCAAAGTTGAGAACAGGAATCATGAATATTTAATTTCCTTTCTTCAGCCTCGTTGAGAGTGCTATAAGGAGATAAGCACTTATTAAATGCTGTTGTTATTTTGCTTAATAATGATGATGAAAAGGAAACATAAACCCCAGATACTTGGTAGAGGAAAACATGCTTCCTGTACATTGAAATATTCTGCTTAGATTCAGTATTCTTCTGCTAATTAAAATAAGAAACATTTTCTTTGATAGTAATCTTTTATGAAAGCTTTTATGAAAATGTATTTTGAAACTTAAATTATTGAACATGACTAAAACTCACTCTAGTAAAAATCAAAACACAGAATACTTCACTTAACAATGGTGATATGTTTTTACAATTTTGAAAGATATTACATTTTACATGTTTAATGAAAAAATTAAGAATAAAATTTGACATGATAAATTGAAATGATTAGTAGAAATTTATTCTATTACAGAAGAGAAAGGGAGATTGAAATCTTGAACAAGAGTAATCCATCTTTGAGATTCCTTTGACAAATAATTTTATCTCTACCTTAATCATCTTTTTTTGCAATTTTGGAGAACTCTTCCTATTTGAATTATTGCTTGTCCTACAGTCTTTTTATCCTATTCTTATTATATTATTAAATGTAAATATATAAGAAAAGGCTAAACTGAAGAGCTATAAATCCGTTTAATATAGAGAACAAATAAATTTGTTTAAACTTAAATACTTAGAATGTGCTTAATCATAGGCATATGATGCAATTCATACTTTCATAAAATCTACAATATTAAACATATTTCAGAAATTATCTTCACTACTTTTCACATTTTATAAAATTTTTGGAAGCACACTAAGTTTTTTTTTTTTTTAATCCGATAAATGAAAACACTCTAAGCATATTGACTTTAACTTTGTAAAGTCTTTTGGAAGTTTCAAGTGTTTTTATAAAAAGAAAGACTCTTGTCAATCACATAAATGTTCTTTCTGGCTTTTAAGCATTTACTATAAACAATGCTACTCCTTCTATTTTACAATCTATTAGCATGAGAAAATCATGCAAATGTCCTTGTGACTAAAATGTAAAGCTCAGCGTACAGAGAAAGGAAAATTTATCCTATTTATGAAAAAGCTTTTTTCCCTCCAATAGTCACATAATATATTTTCAAGATAAATATGCTTAATCTTGTTTTTCTGTCATTCCGAAAAGTAGTGTACATAGTTCTTAAAAATAAAGTCTTAACACTGACGTTATGGAAAACAAACACATTTCATTCATGCATTTAAGAATTCTTTACAGAAATTCAAACTCTTCAGAGACCTTTAGTTGTGTCTTATTTCAATGGTTTATTGTATATTATTGAATGCAATAGAACTTAATACTAGAAAATAATTAATACAAAGAAATCACTCTCATCTTTCTATACTGTGGAAACAGAGTCTTAAAATGTATATTATCTATATATAATTCACATTTACTCGTCTATGATTAATATCCATCTTAATGTTTCTGTGAAAGGCAAAATATTCTTTCATAATAATATTGTTGCCAGTTATTGACTCAGTTTCAATACAGTGTAAATGGACATAAACAATATTTAATCAATACTATGTATCTCTTTTGTGGTTGGGATGGCAGAGGAATATATGTAAAGAAATAAATAAAACCACATAGATTTTATTGCTCACCTATTTTGTGCTGGGTACCTTGCTAACACTTATAGACATTGTTCTAAATACATCTCCTCACCAGTTCTTTAGAATTTTTCCCCAAAAATGTAATGAGTTATAATATTACTTTTTAATTCCAAATGAGAATACTGGTGGTGCCCTTCAAAAGAAAAAAAAATTAATAATAATCAGCACAAGGAAAGAGAAAATCGACTAAATCATCCTATATCTATTGTTCAAATGTGTATGATTAAAATAATGTAAATAACTTCAATTTTATTTCAGTTTAATTGAAAATTATAAAAAGAATCATCAGAATATTTAAAATTAATGATAATAAAAGTAACTTAGTTTGGGAGGGGAACATGAATAATAACTACTGAAAAATGTGTGTTCATGTTCTCATTTTTAACTTTTCCAAAGTAAGGTTTTTATTAGTACTGTCTTTTAAACTTCAATCAAGAAATTGAGGTTTAAAAGTATTACAAAAATATATGAAGTGAGCCTACAGAAAAATTAAGAGTAGAAATATCACAATAGAGATACATACATGCACACAAAAAGTAATAAACAATTACCAAATAAGCAAAAATCTCATAATCAAAATGATATGTTGAAAATGTAAACATGCAGGGATCCCTGAGTGGCGCAGCAGTTTGGCGCCTGCCTTTGGCCCAGGGCGCGATCCTGGAGACCCGGGATTGAATCCCACGTCGGGCTCCCGGTGCATGGAGCCTGCTTCTCCCTCTGCCTGTGTCTCTGCCTCTCTCTCTCTCTCTCTCTCTCTGATAAAAAAAAAAAATGTAAACATGGAGATAGAATTTTTAAAACAATAATTTAAAAAACTATTTCAGTTACTAATGCATAACAAATTACTGCAAATGTCAACATCAAAATATTTACTCTTAAGGATTCTGAAATTCATAAATTCAGACAAGGCATTATAGGGTTGTTTTTCTCTGCTGCACTATTTTCCCATTTGTACTAATCAAGGGTGAAAACTGGAATTGATACAGGAGAGCTTGGTTTTTACCTTATGGAGTTGAATAATGAATCTCGTGGGCAAAGGAGAGTGAATAAAGGAATAGAAGTTTATTAGGTGAAGATCCAGAGAAAGCTCTCAGAAGTGAGAGGGATCCTGACAGGTTGCCACTGAGGGCTTATAGTGACAGTCTTTTACTAAGAACTGACTGGGAAGCTTGTGGACTTGAGATTCTTGTGTGGTCTTGGTTTGAGTTAGGACTGGTGATAACATCTTTAGTGGCTTACTTCTTCGTTGGGGTCTGGTTATTCTTTATTAATCACAGACGACTGTCATAAAAAGACACCTTTCCTGCTCACACCTAAAGCAAGGTAGTCTGGTTTGCTCCCTTATCTCTGGTTTCCTTACACCTCAGCATTTTTGGGGTTTCTGTGAGCCTGATTCTGTTGCCCCCAAACTAGCCCTGCCTACCCCTGTTTGTCCCTAACTCAGAAAAAAATCATGTAAAGTCTAGTTTACTCATGTGTCAAGAAGTTGACCCTGAACATAGGTGGGTGTTTGAGCAGAACACCTACTCATGGCCTCTCCTTGTTGCTAACGTTTATGCACAACATAGAGAACATTCCTTGAAAGAGTCAGCCGGTAAATGACTTTTCCTTTTATGATCTAGCCTTCCTTCACATTCTTTTCAATGGAAACAAATTACTAAGCCCAGCGCACACTCAGGAGATGACTCTAGATTTCACCTTTGAATGAAATAGTGTCACTGCCACATTGTAAGAAGGAATAGACAAAAAATAAAAAAATAATAAAAATAAACAGTATCTTAAATATAGAGAATAAATTGGTGGTTACCAGAGGGAGATGAGTGGGTGGTGGGGAAATAAGTGATGGGAATTAAGATACACTTTTCATGATGATCATTAAGTAATGTTTAGACTTGTTGAATCACTATATTGTACAACTGAAATTGATATAACACTGCACGTTAATTATATGGGGGTTTTATTTTATTTATTTTTTAAAGACTTATTTACTTATTTTAGAGAGAAAGCATGAGCAGGAGGAGGGACAGAGGAGTAGGAAGAAGGAGGAGAGAATCCTCAAGCAGACTCCAACTGAGGTTATCCAAGGACCCTGAGATCATGACCTGAGACAAAATCAAATTCAGAAGGTTATATGACTGGGCCAGGCATCCTCATACTGGGGTTTTAAAGAAAGAAAGAATAGAATATGTCGGGTCACTTATATTTGAAAAATAAAATTTGCCACAATTTAGATAAGGAGATAAAAAATATGAGTAAGCCAAAATCGATAATTAAAAGCAATGAGTTAGAAATGGATATATTTGTGAGATTAACCAAAATAAATTAAATCAATCTATTTAAAATTTTTGTACATTGCTAAAGCAACAAAAACTCTTTTGTACATAAAAGTAACATCTGAATCAAAGTAACTTAGCTCAAAGCCAAAACCAACCAAACAACAACAAAATAAACCTGCAATTGCTCTCTACTCATTTAAAATGATTAGTGTAAAAGTGAGTATATGATTTCTGATTAAGTTCAGTTTTAACAGGTATTGGATAATTATAACAATGTTTATGTACACTCAGTTCCAAACACAAATGGCTAAACACCATTTTATACATAATTAAAACTTCTCAGCATCCATATAAAAAGGAATTATTAGGAATATCATTTTACAGATGTGTAAAATGAAGATGAGATACATTAAATAATTGGAAAAGCAGAACTTAAATCTTAATCTGTCTCACAGGTTTATAGCTATTACTTTCTATGTTTAACAGTTATTATAGATAATTTTCAGCTTAATTTTTAAAAAGTTTGATACAGTAAATCTGAATTAAAATTTAGAGCTAATGTTTTATCTGGTTCAAATATCTATGTTTTGATGATACACATTCTTAATAGACTTAACCAATGATAAATTTTGACACAAAGATTTGTTTGAACTTTAAAAAATTGTCATTTGAAAAATACTTGCAATTTTCAAAATCTCTCTTTTTCTCTCAATTCTAGACTTAAATTGAGCAGGATACTTTCTTTTCCTGATACTATATAACATTTTAGAGTGTTTAGTTGTATGAACTAAATTTTAAGTTATTCAAGGACTTTTCACTACAAACTTTCTCTTCTGCATTCTGTACAGTGCCAGGAACTCTGTGGGTGTTTAATAAGGATTAATTGGTGTCAATGGCAATAATGACTTCTATTATCTCCTTGAATATTGATACCATTAAGAGTGTGATGCTTAAATGAGTCTAACTTTATTTATAATTTTTAACAATGACTAGGTGATTTAATATGAAACAGCCTTTTCAAGTGAATAAAAGTAGAAAATTAGCATATAATAAAGTAATTACTATACTGTATCACAATCTTAATAAATTGAAGTTACAATTATCCAGACCAATGCTTGGTGAAGGATATTTGGTAGGCATTGACAGATACCCATTAGACAAATCTATTTATACAAGGTGTAATCACATGTAAGAAAGTCAACATGGTAAAAAAGAACACTGGACTTGGAACCAAACTGACTGTGAGTCAGCTCCATTACTTGTATTTGGGGCATCTTGATCATATTATTTAGGCTGTAGACATATTTATTTACTCATCAATAATGGAAATAATCACACCAAACTTCACAAGCTTATCTTTATATCTAAATAAATTAAACAATAAATTACCAAATGAATAAAAATATACACCCGCATTAAAATATAACTAGAGGTCTTAGGATTCTAAAGAAAAGCAACAAAGCGTGTGATGATGAACAGAGTAGAGGCTTTTCATTGGCAGGTAAGGTGAAGAATCTTTGAGAAATAACTAACAAATACTCTAAAAATTGAAGGGTAAATAAAATGACCCAGTTGTATAAAAAACAAACCAAAACAACAACAACAACAAAAAACCCTGCAACTTTCCAAGCAATGTAAACAGCACAATGGACAAAGGGAGGCAGGGCTTTGCTTAATTCAGGAACAGAGTATGAAGGGTATTAGGAGGAGAGCTTAAAGAGAGACGATGGGAAGTCCAAGAAGGATTTTTCAGAGAAGATAGGTCAAACAAGATTGAGATGGTGTGAATGATAATCTAGGAAGAAAACTTAGAAATTGGGCCACAAGATTAAATAAGACAAGACAGAGACATTTCTTCGAAGATGTTATGAAGATCAATAGTGACGTTAAAAACAGACGAGTACTCAGATAGATGGCAGTTTCAGTGAATTAAATAGTGAATGTGGTATATTTTCTCTGAAATTATGAAGATAACACGAAAACCTCCCCAATATACAATAAGTAGAGGTTTCGATTAAAATACAACAAAATTCGGGATCCCCTGGGTGGCGCAGAGGCTTAGCGCCTGCCTTTGGCCCAGGGCGCGATCCTGGAGACCTGGGATCGAATCCCACGTCGGGCTCCCTGCATGGAGACTGCTTCTGTCTCTGCCTCTCTCTCTCTCTCTCTGTGACTATCGTAAATAAATAAATAAAAGCTTTAAAAAAATACAACAAAATTCTCTAAAATGCATAGCTGATGGGAAATGCATCATTGCAGGAAAGTAAAGAACATCCCAGAACTACAAATGAAATTGATGTTTTACCTGTTCAGGGATAGGTTGAGGGTAGAATTTAGCTTTTTTGGTAGCCAAGAAACCTGGAAGTTTGCAGGAATTTGGTCAAACAGATTGTTTATCGAGGCAGGAGGTGGGAACTAAGATCACAAAATAAAAAGCCTCAATTTTCCAAGGCCCCAGTGATTACTGGAAGGAGAGCCTGACCCAAGGAGACAGGGAAAAGCCAAGATTTTGTATTTATCTCTGAGGCCTTCAGAATATATGAACATTTTTAAAATCTCTATGTGAGCAGTATTTTAATATCTTGGGTGGGATGGAAAGAGGTCAGATGTAGATCAAGAGAGAGAAACCAGAACAAATTGTATAGTTTTATTACTCACAATGTCACAGAGAGAACACAGAACACTACAGAGGACCAGTTGGGGGGAAGCCCTAGAATTGATCACAAGGCAGAGGGACAGAGAACTGTGAACATGTTTTTATTGTGGTTTCTGTAAGAAGGAAGGGTGGGGCAGGGTAAGCACATACTTAGGACTGGCCTGTTTGAATTATTTTGGGACACACTGGATGGCATAGATGCTGTCCCTTATTGTCCATTACTTGGCCCTAGGGCAATAGGGGAGGAGCTTAGTGGCCAGAGGGTGAGAATCCAATAAGGGAGGTGGTTAGGAGTGTGGACTTCATTAGTTTAGACATTAGATTAGCTTAGAGATCAATTTAGAGATTGGACTGGCCTCCAGGCAAGATCTCAAAACTGAGTCAAAGCATCAAAAACAAAAACAAAGAAACTATGTTATAAACACATAGTATAAATAAGAATAAAACTTCACCATGACATTATGAAATTGCAGGACATCAAGGACAAAAAGAAAATCTCGGGGATCCCTGGGTGGCGCAGTGGTTTCGCGCCTGCCTTTGGCCCAGGGCACGATCCTGGAGACCCGGGATCGAATCCCACGTCGGGCTCCCGGTGCATGGAGCCTGCTTCTCCCTCTGCCTGTGTCTCTGCCTCTCTCTCTCTGTGTGACTATCATAAATAAAAATTAAAAAAAAAAAAAAAGAAAATCTCATATGCCCCCAGAAAGAAAAGAAGAAATGACATGAATATTTATATTACTTGATACTTTACAATAGCAATATTATTAGCTGGAAGAAAATGAAACCATATTTCTAGTGTACTAAGAAAAAATAATTCTGAAATTCAGTGCGAAACTAAACTATATTGCAAAGCAAATATATATAAGAGCTTATGAAAACTGGTACTTATAATTCAACATTTTGTTTTAAAATATTACTTACAAAAACCAAACTAAACACAAAACACAAAAACATTACATATATTAACTCATTTGGTCTCTACGGTAGTCCTATGAAATAGATTATGTCAAGTATCTGACTTTCCAGATAAAAACTAAAGCATGGAGAGACCACATAATTTTCAAAACAAAGCAAAGCTAGTAAACCAATTTCTAGATCATATGTTTCTAATATCTAATATTTAAAAACCACCACCTGGTTGGTTCACTCAGTTAAGCGTCTGCCTTTGGCTCAGGTCTGATCCCTAGGTCCTGGGATTGAGCCCCACATTGGGCTTCCTGTTCAGTAGAGAGTCTGCTCCTCTGTCTGCCCTTCTCTCCCCCCGCCCCATGTTCTTTCTTTCTCTCACTCTCACTCTCTCTGTCTGAAACAAATAACTATTTTTTTAAATGCAATTCAAAAAAAGAGAAAGTTATTCCAGAAAGAAAGGAAAGAAGGGGAAATGGATGGAAAGAGAGAAGAGGGAGAGGAAAGAAAGAAAGAAAGAAAAGAAAGAAAGAAAGAAAGAAAGAAAGAAAGAAAGAAAGAAAGAAAGAAAGAAAGAAAGAAAGAAGAAAGAAAGAAAAGAAAGAGAAAGAAAGAAAGAAAGAAAGAGAAAGAAAGAAAGAAAGAAAGAAAGAAAGAAAGAAAGAAAAGAAAAGTAAAAAGAAAAGCAAAAATAGTGTGCTGAAATTTGCTCAAATAAAATTTGCAAAAGCATATTATTATTTTCATTATGTATACAAGGCAGTTTTTAAAGCATTAGTAGGTTGGTATTGGCCAAAATTGGAGTATTTATACCAAAGATATCAGCAAATCTTACAAATCAGAGTGTTCTTCTCCATTCATACTCCAAGATACAAATGTCACATTGGGTGAAGAAAGTGATTAATTAATATAAATGACTCTGCATTGTTGAAAATCATACCGAAAATAATGGCTACTTCAGAGGAAATAAAATAAAATTCAAAGGAAGGCAAATATTTTCTTGAAATATTGTCAGTTATAGCCTTATAATTTCCTTGAATTAGTTGGGAGGATGGAGGGATAATGATGAATGAAAAATAATTTAATGGGACACCTTGGTGGCTCAGTGGTTGAGGGTCTGCTTTTGGATCAGGGCATGATCCTGGGGTCCTTGGATCAAGTACTGCATCAGCCTCCCTGTAGGGAGCCTGTTTCTGCCTCTCTCTGTGTCTCTCATTAATAAATAAAGAAAATCTTTAAAAATATAATAATTAAAAAGAAAATAATACAAATAATAATAATCATAATATGATTGAGAAAAATAACAAAATGATAGCTTCTCTAAAGACAAATAAGAGACAACTCTCTGGCAAGAGAAGAGAAGAAAAAAGGAAAATGTACAAATAAACAATATCAGGAATAAAAGTCAGTATAAAAGCATAGAATGCTTTAAAATAAGTGTAAAACTATATGCACTATTTGGAAATACATAGAAAACAATTGAAATTCATGATTTTGAAGAAAAATAGTTTATTAAAGTTGAAAGAATAAGTAGAAAACTACAATAGAATTATAACTATTAATCTAACCAAATGAATTTTTTAAAATCAGCAAAACAAACAAATGAACAAAACAATTGGCAAAAATATTTTATAGGGAAAATTTCCTAATTTTCACAAAATTATTTAAACATGAACTGTGGGAAATAAAAAGGATGAAATTATCCCCTATGTTTTTGATTTATTTCTTTCCTTTTCTTTTTTCTTTTCTTTTCTTTTCTTTCCTTTTCTTTCTTTTCTTTTCTTCTTTTCTTTCTTTTCTTCTTTTTTCTTTCTTCTTTTCTTTTCTTTTCTTTTCTTTTCTTTTCTTTTCTTTTCTTTTCTTTTCTTTTCTTTTCTTTCTTTTCTTCTTTTTTCTTTTCTTTTCTGATGCTATAAAACTTAGAGAACAAAACCAGATAAGAAAAGTGTAAAATAGAAAAACTAATCTCACGGATGATCATCTATTTCTACGTTTTATATACATTGCAAAACAATTCCAGAAAAGATATCCCATCTATATATGAAAGACATTTAGTAAACTAGAGGAAAACTCCTTAATCTGATGAATCTGGGCAGCTAGGGTGGCTCAGCGGTTTAAGCGCCGCCTTCAGCCCAGGGTGAGATGCAGGAGATGAGAAGATTTCTGTGCCCTTCTTTAAAGTATCTGACTTTGAAGAGCACCAGTGGATACACACTGAGAATTAAGTACTCAAGAATAATTTAACTTCCAGGCAAGTGATTTAGTCTTCATTACATAATGTGAACTGATAATGAGATTGGAACTCATATTTTGGGGGCACCTGCAAAGTTCTAAAGACTGTAGGCTTATCTAATTTAATCTTCATAAGCAATACATGAATTACATGTCATGAGCTCTTAATTACCAGAAGAAAATGGATCTTATGGTGAAAAAGCCAGATCAGAGCTTCGCTGCCTTGATTTTCAATACCATTTGCTGTTGGTAACACTATTGTAAAAATAGTCACACAAACCCTAAAATGCCAAACCTCTACAATACAGTCTCCTGGAAAGAACCACTTACCCTATTTTACTTAACTTTATAAAATTTTTATATATCATTGACCATAACCATTAAAAGTTTCATCTTGAGTGTTCACTTAAAAACAAAGTAATAACCTCTCCACTCCTGGTCTAATTTACAAGTGCATCACCAACCTCTACTGAACAACAGGTTAATGATTATTTACAAGGCCAGCATTTCTGGGTACTCTGTTCTGTAATAGACCTATCTGAATGATGTGTATAATGGTGTTTTCAAAAATGTATTATCTGGGGGCAGCCCTGGTGGCACAGCGGTTTAGTGCTGCCTGCAGCCAGGGCATGATCCTGGAGACCCTGGATCGAGTCCCACATCAGGCTTTCTGTGTGGAGCCTGCTTCTCCCTCTGCCTGTGTCTCTGCCTCTCTCTGTGTGTGTCTCTCTCATGAATAAATAAATAAAATCTTTTAAAAATGTATTATCTGTGTTATAATATTTTTATATTATTATATTAAATTATATTCATAATATTGATCCATATTAATAATTTACGTTTTAGAGTCAATTGTTGCTGCCACAATTTTGCAGTTCCACAACCTCTCATTTCTACTGTCATTTCTGCCTCTTTAATGACAACACTATTATTAGACTAGTCTAGTAAGAACATTTTGAATTATTTTCTACTTCTCATATTTCCCACAAATTAACCACACAACTGTCTAAGGTGCCTATGACATCCCTTTGTTTGTCATTTTCACTGCCTTGTATCTCTGATACGAGCTCCCCACATTTATATTCTTCCAGTAGGACTTTTCAATCTCCTTCTACTTGTTCTCACTTCCTTCTTCCTTGTCACCAACATATTTTAGCATGCCACTGTGGAAACACATTGATGGCTGATGTGCCAAAAAAATTGTTTCAAAGGTTTAGAAAAACCCCTCATCTTTCTAACATTTCACCCAACCTAACTTTATGTCCTTTTGTTCTATCACTTTTCAACATTTTTGCTGGCATTACTAAACTAATATGGTCTCCATATAGTGCTATTAGCCAAAGTTAATTTTATGGCCAATCCTGAAGTCAATAGGTAGTGATAAATATCCCATCCATTCTAATGTATCCCTCTTTCTCTCTCTCTCTCTCTCTCTCTCTCTCTCTCTATATATATATATATATATATATATATATATATATATGTGTGTGTGTGTGTGTCAGCCTGTGTCTCTGCCTCTCTTTCTCTCTGTGTCTCTTATGAATAAATAAATAAAATTAAAAAAGGAAGTTGAACACCATTAAAGGACAGGATCAGCCTGAGAAATTATGTGTATATTTTAAAGATTTTATTTATTTATTCATAAGAGACACAGAGAGAGAGGCAGAGACATAGGCAGAGGGAGAAGCAGGCTCCCCACAGGAACTCAACTATTGACCACTCAGGTATCCCTATTTTTTTTCTATAAAATGAGAAAATAAAGAAAATAAAAATCTTAATGCGTTTCTACCATTTTCATAGTTCTAGTGATAACCTAACACTAGAAATAAAAATCTTTACTCCATGCCAGATCATGCACTAATCAAGTATATGTATTAATTTTCTTATTCTTCACAACCTTTTGAGATATAGCCCTCTTTTAAACTCCACTTTACAGATGAGAGAAGACACAGAGGGTAAAATAACTTGCCTAAGGAGGTCAAACAACTAGTAAATAGCAGAGTCAAACCCAGGTATTGCATTTCAAACAGCTGCTCATAGCAATTCTGTACATCTTATTTCATTTTAGTTAAAGCCTCAAATCCATCCTGTTGCACAGAATTCTGATGTCCACATAATATTTCGAAGATCTGGTTAAAACATAGACTACATCACTTCCTGCTACTTTCAATCATCGCAGTCTCATGATTTTCCCAAGCCTTACTTCACCCTCTTCACTCTTTACTGTTATCCTTACTGTTGCACAAACACAGTAAGATTGTTCTCACCTCAGTAATCTGGAATTTGCTGTGTTTGTTTGTTGGTTTGTGTTTTACATTTTCTGTTTTGAATATTTTCTCCAAACAACTATATACCAATCATTTCCCTTAATTGATACAATATATATTTAAAGGCTTAGTTTTTTGAAATTGATATTTCTTAATATCCTATAACGTTATGGCCTTGATTTTTGACCTAGAAACTGTATCATTATTTATCCTATTCATCAAAATTTATGGTACTTCACAACATTTATTACTATCTGCAATATTGGTTGTTTATTTTGTATATCTCCCTCACTACACTAAGGAGCAGGAATTATATCTATATGATCTTGTTTATTGCTAGCAGCAACTGGCAAAGAATATGTCTTTATTAATCTTTCTTTCATAAATGGATATAGGACAAAATGCAATTTATTACATTTCTCCAATTTACTCTTTTTAAAATCTTCTCCTATTAAAATTTAAGCACCATAGTGAAGGAACTTGTTTCTTTCTTCAATACCAGAGACCTATTTCCTAAAAATGTGCCTGTGCACACAGAAGTTGAATCAATATTTAGTGAATAATGGATATATACATATTATTTCTTCATTTTTTTGAGACAAGGAAATTGAGAAAAGCATTTACTAATATAAAGCAGAATCAAGACAATCTCAGATATGATCCATATTGTTCTCATTGGATGGTTCTAGGTAAGAAAAAGTTTACCTTCTTGGAAACACAGAGCTTGCTTTCTTTCTCTCAAGGAAGAAATAATGACATGTCTCAGAGACTATCCTAGAACACAAGATTTTTAAAGGTTAGATTCCTTATGAGGATGACTTTGGAACAGAGCATGACCAGTAGTAGTCATGGGAGGCTGCTCTATAAATCTTTAGTAGAGCCTAAGAAAGTAATTTGGGTAAAGAATTGAAATGATATTATTTTAGAAATTTGATTGTTCTGGTGGAATTTCCATACCAATTCAGACACTTGGCTTAACAATTCTTGTTTATAAATTCAGAATTTTTGTTTTTACTATTCCATTTACCATATATTTCATATATTTTCTTAATAAAATAATACGCTAAATATGAAATGCACCTTTGAATTTGTCAAAAAGAAAAATATTTTTTCACAAATTTATGTTAGTATAGAGGAGAGCAGTGGTTCCTCTCTTGTGTTTTAACATCCACAAATGGTAGCACCTGAAGAGTCCTGATAGAAAAAATTCTTCACGCCATAAAGTGTCTGAGCTCTTCTACATAAAACTTTTACTCTAAATTATAAATAAGGCTACTGTTCTAGATGATCTCACATTTTAGGACAGTCCTTATGCTATTTTATTCTCTCTGATTTTCTCAAAACACACAGAGCTTTTCTGCATTTCTTAGGAGCACCATGTCAAGGTTCTAATGGATGTGAGACACAGTAAAACATAATCTTGAATGGAACCAAAAACAGAGGGTTATTTTTTGTATACCTATCTTCTGCTAGGCCAAATATGAGATATGGTATTAAGCTAGTAAGAAAGATAACTAGGGGGTGCTTGGGTGGCTCTGTAGGTTAAGCGCCTGACTCTAGATATCAGATCAGGTCATGATCTCAGGATCATGAGATTGAGCCCCACATTGGGCCATGTACTCTGTGAGGAGTCTGCTTGAGATTTCTCTCTTTCTCCCTCTCCCTCGGCTCTTTCCCCTATGTGAGCTCTCTCTCACTCAAATAAATAAAATAAATCTTAAAAAAAATAAAAAAAAACTACAAATCATAATTATGATAACTACACAGTTTACAAATTGTACATAGATGAATCATATCCTTATGTTGCAGATAGTATGTTCCAAAGTAAGTCCAAGAATAAGTGCTAAAGAGTAATAGGAAAGGGAAAGATTATTTCAGGAAGGTTGGTCAAAAAAGCTTAATGAACGATCACATCTCAGCTGTGATTTAAAGGATTTCAGAATTGAAACAGAAGGGCAAAGTATAATCTACTAAATTTAAAAAGTTCCACAGTATTCACCAAAGTATACTAAGATGATCCCAAAACATCAATGCAATTTGATTCTCTATTATCCAGATTTGAAACAAGAGTAACTGAAATTCAAGAATTGGTTCTGGAAACACTAATGAAAACCAAAAGCAGTACACTGTCCCATGGAATAAGAATAAGAAATCTTTCATACTCATTATTTTATTACTGCCTATGTCCTATATAGAGAAGATGATATGTAGAGTGTAGCATGTCTTTAACATGGATATGTTAAAGTCTATCAACCAAGTACAGTTTGGGGTTTAACTACATAGTATTGCTGTCACTTGTGAAAACAAGGTAGATAAATTAAGCTAGAATGTTTGGTTGTACTCTGCCACAAACTTAAGACTAAGAGGAAAATATTAAATCTATTTTTATGTAGACATAGACTACATAATACTCATAGATACATACTCACACTGTTTATCTGTTGGACCTTTGGAAAAATAATGGACTACTGTGCAATATTTTGAACCATGCCCAGGAAAAGTGTTTTCTCATAATATTAAAAAGTAATTCAGAGGTAGGGATGCAAATGATTATAATGAGTTTCTATGTACTTTCATGAACACAAGTAATGGCCACAGTCAAGAAATATTTGCTCAGAAATAATTTCTTGCAAACAGTAGTCATTTGAATTTAGCAAAAGATCAATATGTAGAAATTAACATAAGTAGCCTATTTTGAAATTCCAATTAAAAACCAACTTTACATATGCTTATAATTTATGTATCTTATACTGTTTCAAATGAGAAAAGAAATATTTTGTTATAAAAATAGTTTACATTTCTTATAAAGAATGGTAAATTATTTGAATGTAACTTCAGTGGAACCGTATAAATATTTGTGACACAGCAATAAATTACATGCTGTTAAATATATTCAAACTGACCTCCATTGCTTATAATTAACTGCAGACAATGTTGAGAGCTTAGCTTACCAATTACTTGACAGAAGGAAAACTGGAGGCTTGCAGTGAGCATATACTGGCATCCAACTTTCTGGGACTCCCTTCTTCAGAATGCACTAAATGTTATGACCAGATTGTATTTACTAACAAGATTTGAGACTTTATCACACATAAGCTCTACATTTGTTATCTGTGTCATTTTTCTAATGTTTTAAGTCATACATATTTCAATATCATCCTATGGCCCCACAGAAGGGGACAGTTTAGTTGCTAATAAGACAAAATATCATCACATAAGTGTCATATTCATGTAAAATACTTTAAAAATTCATCTGAAAATATCGATCTGCCATTTAAAAAATTATTTTTCTTTTATTTTCACTAAATGCCTTTGCATTTCATGTTATATCCAGTTAATTTATAACAAGAACTACATTTCAAAATTAATTTGGAAATATGGTTTTGGAATGTCCATGAGATTGTTTTACTGTAATTCATCTTACTTCCTTGAGTAAAAGGAATTAAGTAGAATTACTATTTTAACTTGATATTTGATAGATTATTTATTTCTCAAAATGAAAATTTTGAACAGAATGTGAAACAGCTAATTGATAGAAACAGTATTAAAAAGAAACAAGGAAAAATGTGCTTTATGTGAGGAAATAATTCGTGATACTAGTACAGATCCTTTTAAATTCTTTTTCTATTTAATAAATGTGTTAAAAAATAAACATCCTTTAATTTTATAACATAGGTTTTATAAGCTTATATAACCTTATATATAACTTAACTATCACCTTATAAAGCATAGAGTCTGTAAATGTTCTCGAGTATGTACATCTAACAGGGGTGCTAAGAATTAACATATCTGGTTATTTTCCTTCTATTGTGATTTCACTTGCAGCAGATTTAGTCTCCAGTTGCATGAGTTATGTTGCTGTGTAAAATTGATTCCATCATTTAATAAATTCATCCTTAATGCTACTCATCTTGGGAAACAATACACAAAGTTGCCCATCAATAGTTATATTGGAAACCACCATTTGTTTTCTCTGCCAATGGGTCCTAGAGTGGCTGATAATGTGATTATAGGTCTTTTTACTTTTCACAGTGTTGTCGTCTGTGGAGAAGTTGACATTCATATCCATCAACTCTGTAATTCATTTAGCATTAAGATTATGCTGTTCACAAACAGTCTTCCTTCATTTTTCTTCATGGAATGACTGAACATGAATTGAATATTTTAGTTTGACAAAGTTGATTGACAGGGCTACATAAATACTAAACTACATTTATGTGAATTAGGAAAAAAAGTAACCCTCCTTAAAAAGAAAACGATAAGTTGATATAGTGTTTACTTCTCAATGAAAATAACTAGAACCACACAGTCATTGTAAATTATACGGATCTAATTGTGTGCCATTGAATATACCATAATTAAAAATTATACTTTTAATTCAATTAATCAGATACTTAAATTCACTAGGAAATGACTGATATGAATCCATCCCATATCATACATTCATGAAAATTATCTTTTTGGCTACTTGTTTCACTTCTCATTTTTCATCAAAATGATTGCTATTTATTATTCTAAATGAGACTATAGATATTATAGAGATTAAGCAATGTTAATTTGAAAATAAACTCAGGGGCATCCCTGGGTGGCTCAGGGGTTTAGTGCCTGCCTTTGGCCCAGGGCGTGGTCTCGGAGTCCCAGGATTGAGTCCCATGTCTGGCTCCATGCATGGAGCCTGCTTCTCCCTCTGCCTCTTTCTCTGTGTCTCTCATGAATAAATAAATAAAATCTTAAAAAAAAAAAGAAACTCAGTTTTTAATCTTATTACACATTTACATTGATGTTCTATCAATACCATATCACTATGTTCACCAATATCAACTTTAAAAATGTTATGTAGTTACTAAAGTTAACATATATTATAAATTTTAAAATTGCAAGTCATTGAGTAACAAAGTCATTTTATTTTATTATTTTATTTTATTATTTTATTTTATTTTATTTATTTTATTTTATATTTTTATTTTTGTGTGTGAACCAGCACAGTGGATGGCTTAGTGATTGAGAGTCTGCCTTTGGTTCAGGTCATGATCATGGGATCCTGGGATAGAGTCCTGCATGGGGCTTACCTCAGGAAGACTATTTCTCCCTCTACCTATGTCTCTGCCTCTCTCTCTGTGTTGCTCATGAATAAATAAATAAAATCTAAATAAATAAATAAATAAACAAATAAATAAATAAATAAATAATTTTTGTGAGGCTTTCTTTAAATATGATTTTGAATCATGCAATAATAAAAAAATAATGCTGAAATACAATTTTATATTATAGATGTACTTTAGTAGGTGAAAATGAATAAAGGTGACCACACATTCTTTGTTACTATCCTCAAGGACTAGAATTTATATCCTTTCTACATGTAATAGTTCATATTTTGTCCTATTTTGATGGTGGGTGGGTTTTTGACATTTTAACTAACAGAGTACAGGAGAGCAGCACTTCCCTTGACTATCAGGTGGCCTCTTTCACAATCATGTTGCCAAGCTGTGAGAAGCACAAAACACCTGTGTGAGTCAGTTGACAGCCCTAGGTAGGCCCAGTCCCAAGCATCAACCATCAGCCCTGTGAGTAAGTCCGCTTGGAAGTAAAATCTCAAGTTCCAACAGACTTCTAACTGGCAGCATGTCTGCTCAAGTCCTGCCCAAGTGTTAAACTGTAAATATATAAAAAAAAAGTTTTTGTTTTAAACCACAAGTTTCATTTTTGTTATAATGGATTCTTGAGTACTTTAAACAATTTTTTTTTGTATTTCATTAACTATAGTTGAAATAAAACTAAAAATTATCTGTAAAACACTGGTGTAAATCTCGATAATAGGATCTCTTTTCCACTCCATCCAGCAATCTTTTTTTGTAACCAAAATATGTTATCAATGATACAAATACTATCCTTTTATTTTTGTAATGTCTGTTTGCTTCCTTTTTTATTATTCTGATAATTTTAATTTAATTTTTTCTAACTGATGGAAAGAAATAATAAATCACTTTAATATTCAGTTTTTAGATTTTATAACATATAAACAGTATTTTGAAACCATGTACTAAATTTTAATAGCAGTTAAGTGCAGTACTGTCAAAATCTTCATACCAACAAATAAGTAGTTGTTTTGATTAGTAGCTCATTACATAATAATCTCTAATTAGGTTTTTATAATACTTACTTTTGCCTTTTAATGGAGAAGGAATATTATTACTTTGTAATTTATATCATCGTAAAAGTAGTAGTACATTTAAACTAAAAATTCAGCCATATTCTGCTGAGAATTTAAACACAATAGATGACAAGAAATGCCTTATAAATATCTAATTTAAATGGGAAACTAATAGAAAGGATTTTAAGATATTTTCAAATATTTTCTTGTCGATGTATTAGTTGAGAAAGCAGGTTTTTATTTGGCATGTTTTTAGATCAGTTAATGTTTTGATTTTTATAGTGGTTCCTCTTTTGTAGATCAGAGTAGTAGAATAATATATTGGCCAAGTTAGTACTATATGCTGACTTTCATCTGAGAGAAAATTATTGTAAAATATTTATTTTGGTTAGAATGGCATTATACTAACATCTGCTGGAAATGTATTATAATGACTATGTAAACCAACCATATTTAAAGTTACTTAAAATATATAAGAAAAACAATTTCAAAATAATTAAGATATTTATTATTTTTAATATATAAAAACCTTTGTATAGTTTGCTACTTACATAACAATCTAAAGTAGGTCTGGGGAGAGGTATGGGATAAAAAATAAGATTTTCAGAGTTAAGTTAACACATAGAATATGCTTTATTGTAAGCATTGGCTAATAAGCAGCAAGAGGAGAAGGTATTTGAGTTTAACTGATGCAAACTTTACTTCATAAAAGAATCATAGTTATAGGATTTCACAGATGGGAAAAAATGGGGCAAGGCTTTGATTTCAAAAAGAGGATTCTGTTTGTCTAATGATTAATGTAGAAAAAAATAAAATGTAGAGACTCTGACTCATGAGGTGATGATTCTTAGTTATCAATTAAAATAAGTGACCAATTAATAAGTATTTGGCAACATTTATTTTAAAACTACACTTAACCTCAAAGTGGATCCTGAAGCTAACATAAAGGCTGCACTTTCAAGTAGTAATCATGTTATTTCAACTTTAGGGAAAAATGTATAGAATCAGAAATTTAAGTAATAATAATCAAATGGATATATAAAATCCAGTATGCGAGACATATATTTTTGTTTAATATAAAGCACATAAAAATCAGTTTATTAAACAGTCAGATGTTGGGTGTCACACACATGATTCAAGTAAGTCATTTCTCAATCACTAGTTTAAAACTTTTTTTAGTCAGATATCCTTTCTGTGCCTTTCACTCATCTTGTACAGCAGAATACATGATTATCAAGCCACTGTCAAGCATTAAAAATAATATCTCATTTTTGATTAAAAGTTCTCCCTCCTTTAATCATTATCAGTGCTGTTGCTCTAAAGACGTTATGAGGGAAGATGGAATGTAATTGTCTCTCTTTCCTCCAGTAGGCTTTCTTCTCTAGCATGTTAGAAGCCAAAGGTGAGAAGACAAGCATCCCTTGGTAAACAGATATGCTCCTATGGTGGTATCTGGTTATCAAGGTAAGGTTGACCGCTCTTTGTTAGGTGTTTAATATATAGGTGATGCCCAACAACCAAATGACTTAAAATACCACAAGTGTAAAATTTCCAGAGAACTGAGGAGAGAACTTTCCTGATGCAAGTTTTAAAGAAGGGTATCTGCTTGGATCCAATGTCTTTTTTCCTTTCCTCTCCTCTCTTAGCTACACTTGCAGAAGCACACTTCACAGTTTTCCTTGTGTAGGTGTGTGTGTGTGTGTGTGTAGTGTGTCAAGGGAGATGGGGAACATCTCAGACAGGCCAACACCATTGAATTCCATGGCATTCCTAGGAAATTTGCTCATCCTTGCCAAACCAAAAAGTAAGAACACATTATTCCCCACTCTGAAATGTTCACCTTTTCTAACCTTCCTCCTCAGCTCTCTTACTCTTTGCTCAACTAAGCATTAGCATCAATTTAGCTTATCCTTTACATAAGCAGTCTTCAAACCCGAGGATTCGATATCAAGTTCTCTTTTGTTCAGGCACCCCAGTATCTAATGAATAATTTTCCTTGAGCCTCTTCACTGTATATTTTCTTCAAATTCTTCTCTACCCGCCCCCCTTTTCTGCTTTTTAGTTGGGTCTGATTACATAAGGAGTTGAATTGATGGTTGGAGGATCTACTTACCAATTATTTTCAAGTTCCTTTAGAAAATGTGGCCCATGGTGGCAGGTCATGTTTAGTTTAGAGTCCTAGTAGCCAATATTGGAGCATCTAGAAGAGTGTCAAAATCTATCTCATTTTATGCTCTTTTCTTTGAAAGATTTTATTTATTAATTATTTTTTTTGAGAGAGAGAGCACTGCATGCATAAGTGGGGGAGGGCAGAATGGAGGGCGAGGAAGACTCTGCACTGAGTGAGGAGCCCAATGTGGGGCTTGTTCTCACACCCTGAAATCATGACCTGAGCTGAAACCAAGAGTCTAACGATTAATCAACTGAGCCATCTGGGTGCCCTTCATTTATATTCTAATTATATACTCAAGAATACCTAATATTCAGAATATTGAATTCCGTGCTTTAAGTCCACATTTATTGATTGGCTTACATAGTTCCAAAGCAAAAAAGTAAATCCTTGCTTCATGAAGCTTAGGTTTCAGAGATAGAAATATAACCATTACCACCATAACAAAAAATGATTTTTAATTTGATTACATGTTTTAGAGATAATGAAAGTGATGTGATAGAGAACAGGGGAAGGTGATAGAATGGAATACTAGGTGGAGATATCTGGAAAGGTCTTTTGAAATAAATGTCTGAGTTGAGATCCAAGATACAGGGAAACTGGTTAAAAATATAAGAAGATAAAACCTAAGTGCAAATGTTTATAAAAGACATAATGTTGATATGTTTCAGGAAAGAAAAGAAGAACCAGAAGGATCAATGAGGTTAGACTTTATGACTTAAGGTAGAGGAGAGAATGGATTGGAAAAGTATCAAATAAGGGTCTGATTTAGAACCTAGTTGACTCTGATAAGGTGTTTAGATTTTACTCTAAGTGCAAGGAAAAGTTACTAAAATATTTTAGGGAGAGATTTTGATTTATGTTTTGGATAACAGAATGGATTTTAACAAATTAAGATCAGGTTAAGAAATATTTTAGAAGAGAGAGATGATGACAATGAGAACTAACGGAGTACGATAGAGGAGGAAAGGAAGTGGACTAGAAGTACACTTGCTAAGGGTGCCTGGGTGGCTCAGTGCAGTTAGGTGTCCAACTATTGATTTTGGTTCAGTTCCTACATGATCTCAGGGTCTTGAGATCGAACCTCAGTTCTGGCTCCATGCTCAGCACAGAGTCTGCCTAAAACTGTCTCTCCCTCTCCCTCTGCCTTTCCTGCCTTCTCTCTCTCTCTCTCTCTCTTAAAAATAAATAACTACATAAATCTTAAAAAAGCAGAAATACACTTGCTAGTGTATTAGAACCCAAGAAGAATACACACGTCTTTCTATGAGTTTGAGTATATGATTAAGGGCAAGAAAAGAATCAAATATGAGTAAAATATTTGAACCTCTGTGTTTAGGGGGGTGCCATTTATAGAGAGTGATGAGCACTCAAAGAAAAGATTTGTGCAGATATGAAGGGGTAAGACAATAGTTTCATTGTGGATATATTACATTTGAAATACTATGAAATGTTCAAATAAAGAAACAGGACATGAACAACTGCTTAGCTGAAAAGATACTGTGAAAGAAACAGCATAAATGACAGTAAAAAGATGAAGCTAGAATTTTAAATGAATTACTAATGGTTGATAGTAGGCTGGCATGGGAGTGTGATGTCACTAGAGACTTCAGACAGCGAGTACTTACACATTCTTCCTCCAAGAGCCTCACTAGGCACTTATGGGATGATTAGGAGAACAGGAGGAGAAGCCACCTCCCTGCGATGGCTGAGAAAAAAGAGCAGCCAACACAGGAACTCCACTCCAAACATATATAAATGTATATATAAATTTATTATAAGAAATTGGCTTGTGCAATTATAGAGGCCAAGATCCTAAGGTTTGCAGCTGTCAAGCTAGAAATCTAATCTTCCAGACTAAGTCAAATGTCTGAGAACAAGGAGATCTGAGCTGTCAGGCTCAAGCCCAAGAAGATCCAGTATTCTAGCTCAAGTTCAAAGGCAGAAAAAAGACTCATGTTCCAGGACAAACTATCAGGAATGAGGAGTTTCCACTTACTTGTTGAAAGTCAGGCTCTTCATTCCATTCTGGCATTTAACTGGTTGGGTAAGTGTCACCCCATTAAGGAGAGAAATCTACTTAACTGTTGGAACAATTCAAAAGGTTTCTTATTGAAAAACAACCTCATAGCTATATCGAGAATACAGTTGAACTGAAGATCTATCTGGGCACTCTATGACCCAGTTAAATTGACACACAAAATTGACCATCACAGTAAGAACAATAATAGTCTTACCTTACAAGGCTAAGAATTAGAGGGCTAGAATGCTTGAGAACATCATATAAAAACTGCAGTTGGGAAAAGGAAACAAGGGAGGACAATGGGAAAATAGCTATCCCTGATGGTGGAGTGGAGATACATGCTAAGACGATGACTTTATCTGAAGGAATAGAGAAACACCTGCGAAGGACACATCTCCCAGTTACAATTCACAGTCCCTGCCTAAGACAGAGACGTAATCATAAACTCAGAAAACACACACACACACACACACACACACACAAACATGCATACCACCATCAGCACTGTAACCCTCATAATAATTGGGTCAAAGCAGGAATGCAGCTGTGATAGCTACAGGCTCTCTTTGGGGAAGCTGTGAAAAACAAAATCAAAAAAAGAAGATCCAAGCTGAGAGAGGAGACAAAAATAAAATACTAGTATGTCTTCTTCTCCCCTCTCCTGGGTCATCCAGCATTTTATATGGCAATACTTTAGCCATATAGCAACTTCAGCACTTTCCGCCAAGCTAACATCTTTCTTTCACTCATTATCTTTGTATATGTAATATTAAATATATTTGTAAAATAAATCACATTGGAGCAAATATAAAATACAAAAATCTGTTCATCAGTATATTCAATAGAGGATTTTCATCTCACTATGCTTTCTAGAACACTGAACGTATATACATCTGCTAGATACCATATAATTTAAGTTTATGTTTTGGATGCTACTTGTGCATTTCTTCATGCTTATTTCTAAATTTTATTCTGACATTGTGAAATTCTGCCCTTTGGAAAAACCTGAAAACAAATGGAATAAAAGTCAGTGCAATAACAGGAAAAAAAATTCTATCCCCCTCCCAATTAATTTAAGATTATATAAGATTTAATAGGATTTAGATCTAGCTACATCTAACTACTAGTCTTCAGAATAGCCCACCTTCAAAATTACAACTAGTGACAGGTATATTTAAAATAGTCAAGAAATAGGCTTTTTTTTTAAGATTGTATTTATTTATTCATGAGAGGCGCAGAGAGAGAGAAAGAGAAGCAGTGACACAGGCAGAGGGAGAAGCAGGCTCCACACAGGGAGCCTGATGTGGGACTAGATCCTGGGACTCCAGGATCACCGCCTGGGCAAAAGGCAGGTGCTAAACCGCTGAGCCATCCAGGGATCCCCCAAGAAATGGACTTCTTTACTTAATTCTGTAATTACATATATGTATAGTACTTCTTTAAAATATGGCCCAATATGGCACATTTATCAGTTAACATATAGGCAATTGTCAGTATAACAGTATAAGTTAAAGTCATTTTACACAATATATTAATAGGTAAAATGAATTGGTTGCAGTTATTTGACCAATTTTTAAGAACATATTTGGTTAAAATTTATGAAAGGCAAATAATTTTACTCTACAATATTTTCCATGGTTATTTAACATATGATTTATTATATTTTTCACCACATATGCATTTCCCTTGATTTTGCATATTCTGAATTGATGAAAGTCATATTTAGTTTGATGCTATGGCAGAGATGTGACCCATATACAGGAAATCTATGGAGAAATATAAATCTCTGGTGGTTATTTTTCCAAATTTGATTAATTATAGACCTACTTGAGGCACAAAGAAGGAATGAAGCAAATGCAATATAGTTTGCTTTCCACCTTTGACATTATAAGTTTATCATTAGGGCAAAAGACGCTGACTATTTTATAGTTGACAAATATAACTGTCTAGTCCTAGCAGAGGTAACTGTGAATCACATATTACTGTGCAAGTACTGGTTTTCTTCTGTAATTCAGAGTTAGTTTCCAATTTAAAACTCTCAGGCACATGGCTTTTTTAATATAATATGCATTTTTATAAATCACGTAATAAACTTTTCTCAGTTAATGTCAGTTTTTAAAATGAAAGTTAAAAAATCAATTGGTAGAAAAGCTTTATTAATACAAAGTCTTTGGAACTTGATTAGATTTAGTTTAGCTTAGATATTAAAACATGTTTTTGCTGTCTTTTTAATGGCATAATATTTTGGTTTTGGTAAAGGTCCAGACCAGCACTGTCTAGTAGAAGTTTCTGCCATTATAGTGGATCCTGAACACTTGAACATGGCTACAACTATTAAAATACCAAACTTTATTTTTAATTAATTTATATTTAAATATAAATAGCTGCATTTGGCTGGCAAATACTATATTTGACAGCACCAATTCATTAATATGATTTGCATAGCTGGAGTGTTATTGAGTCTGACAGAGGGTATACAACATTTTGTTTCCATTATATATCTTAGTTCTGTTAATCTTGGTCAATCCCTTAGATAATTTAATGCAGCATCTATTGAAGGCTGATTAACAGAATATAAATTGAAAATAGATATTCCATCTAATTATGGGAAGGCAAAGTATTCTATTCCTCTATTTGTCTTCAGTCTACCTCTACATAAAGACGTAGAAAAGGGAAAATCATGGGAAGCCTGGGTGGCTCAGTTAGTTAAGCATCTGCCTTGGGCTCAGGTCATGATCTTAGAATACTGGGATGGAACCCCGCACCAGCTCCCTGCTCAGCGGGGAGTCTGCTTCTCCCTCTCCCTCTACCCCTGCTCATGTGCTCTCTCTCTCTCTCTCTCTCTTACAAATAAATACAGTTTTTTAAAAAAGAAAATCACCGTTGTACTTATAATCCTTCAGAAATACAAGATATGCTTAGACATGTAAATAAGTTAATAATATTATGTATTTTTTCTCTGTAAGCTATCCTATATTGCCCTCAAGTGTTTAGTCTATTAAAATGTGTATCCTAATTTTGGAACTTCCTAACTTGGTAACAAAATGTTAGTTTTGAGTATTTTTTGTTTATTTTTTGTTTTAGTGTTTGTAAAGACACGTATAACATTTTTTGAGGCCATATATTTTAAAATAAAATATATTAAATAAAAATTGAACAATTAATTCAGCTACATAAAACACAATGATGTTTCAAACCATTTCCATTTTGCTAACCATATGACAAAGATGAAGAGCTATAAGACTGGCTGTAAGTGGTGAGCTGAATTACTGAGAACTGTAAGAGTGTTTGCTATAAAAATATGCCACTGACTCTCTAAAAATAATTTTTATAAACAATGCTATAAGATGTTCTTTTTAAAGCCTTCCATAAATAGGTCTTAAATAGATTAAGTTGACAACCAAAAACAGAGAACAACTACCAATTAGACAGAAAAAAAAAATTAATGAAATGCCATTCAGACAAATATCCATTGCAATGAACATTACTTATTTTTTTTCCTTGTTACTATCTTAACTGGACTATTCATGAAATAAAATTTTAAAATTCTCTTAATTTTTTGTTATTCTATAAATACTTAATTTCTTAATGTTCTAGTCAAATTCACTTTCAGTATAATACCATTGGCATAATATATGTGAATAATATGAACTCTGAAACTAATGTTTTTTCTCTTTAAATTTTCTTATATTATGAAAAAGTATAAATAGTGTCTTTCTTTAGATCTAATTAGGAAATTTGGAGATAATTCTCTTCATATGCAATAGAGACAGAACAGCTCTCTGAACACTTCACCCAAATGCTATGTATCACCAGAGTTCATGTAAAAAAGGATCAATAGAACTTCAGGGTACTAGTTTACTGTCTTCTCTGCCTTACAGCAGAGAAAAGTACTAGAGAAATACTACAAAACAATGATTATGTCTCAGGCCTGTCTCAGTAAGAAACAGAAGAGGCAATTTTATTTTTTATCCTTGCTCTGTACAGAGTACATAAACACAACATGGATATAAAAAGTATATTAACTCCTATTTATACAAATAAGTGTTCAAACAAGAAGAAAATGAATCATGACTGTTTAGCACTTAGCATTCCAAATCCACTTAAGGAAAATATAAATCTATTAAAATAACCAATAAGACCAAATTTTCTTTTTCAATTTAGCTATGCAGTGCTAGAGAGCTCCTTACAAACTTTTATCTCAAATCGCTATTTTTATTTTTGGCAAGTCAGTCGGTACTAAGCTTTTATCCATGTGCTCGTATAATTCTCTTCAGATTAAAAATAAATAAAAGATGAGAATCCAGCTTTAAGGATGTGGCTAAAAATATAACTGCAATAATAAGAAGCAGATAGTATATTTTACGCAACACATAGTAGGATTCACTAGTAAGCAATTGGTTGTAAAAGCTGATGCAGGTTTGAAGCTGAGTGATTTTACTAAGGCATGATTTCTACTTTTAAGGAGCAAAGGAAAAAAAAGTAAATTAGATATGGAAGAAAAGTTTCTAAGTTCTAATTATTTTGAAGTTTAATTACTTTTAAAATTATAAATTAATACAAATATATATGTATATTATACACCTTTATAAATAAAATGAAAACTAATTAAAATTAACTTATAAAAATTATGTAGTCAGTAATAAGACAGAAATAGCAAACATTTTTTGAGTGCTTACTATGTGGTAGATAAGACTTAGCACTTCAAATGAATTAATTCATCCAATCCTAATGATACATCAATGTATTGGTTACTATTACTATCCTCACTGTACTGATTAGAAAACTGAAACTAAGTGGTTAGCAAATTTGCCAAAGATACCAGCCTGGAAGTGCAAATGCCTGGATTCAAATATAATCACTGAGACTATAGGCTCTCATCTTTAACCCCTGCATTACACATCGTCAAGATCCCCTGCAAATTCCTATTAAGTCTACTAATTTCAATCTTTTTTTCCCTCCTGGAATAAATAGTTTGCTAATTGAATTCTATTTGGGCCATATACTCAGTTACTAATTTTTTTGTTCAAAGAACACTTTTTGAATTAATTATATGAGAGACCTTGTACTAATCACTGAACTTATCACACTGCATTATAATGTCATTGTACATACTCTCACAAATCTTATAGTTTACCTATGCAATAGATTAGTAAATAGTCATGTAAATACAATAACTAAAAGAGAAAAGAGTTAATGTTTCTATGATAAAAGTAAATTGAAAATTTTGGAAACATTCAATAAAGGTAACTAGATAAACAAAGAAGTACATTAGAAGATGTAAAAAATGAAAAAGAATAAAAATCTATTAGAATTTTTGCCTTTAGATTGTTTTGCAAGTTCCTTCAGTATCTAGTTCACTCTGAGAAAGTCGAAATTGAAGTCAATGATGAAACATCTTGGTTTTAGTGATAGAAAAAAGATGACATGAGATTCTGTTCAGTATACCTATATTGAAAGAAATGCCTTGGCCATTTATCAACAGAGTGCAAATAAATATGGATTTATATGGCTTAAATAAAATTAAAATATTTGATTATGGAATTTTTTTTCCCGAAGACCCCAAATACTAATTATATGAGACAAAGACAGTGTATCTACTTTTATTCATTAGTTATTTGTGAGGTAGAAATGATGGTTAGCATTCATACCAGGTATATATTTTTAAATAAAATTAAAATTTTTAAATAAAATCTGATATTTCTACTTTATTAAATTTATTAGAATTTTTGTAGCTTGTTATGTGATAAGTTTTCACAAATACTTTATAGACTTTTAGATGGAAATTGTATTCATTCAAAGATTATGAGCCTAATGTATTTTTCATTATTCTGTAGTAGTCTTTAATTTTCTTTGAAAGTTTTCAAGATATATTCTTTTTTCTTGAACATTATGAAATTTAATTAGAATATGTCCAGTGCTGGGCATTAAAAAAATAATAATTGTTTGTTGTTTTTCTTGGTCCCATTAAACTTTACATTTTTTAGTCTTGTATTTTAATTATATTCTGTGAAAATACTTTTAAAATTAACTCTCTAAAAAAAATACATGTATGATGGAATATTACTCAGCCATGAAAAAGAATGAAATTTTGCCATTTACGAAAACATGAATAAAGCTAGAATATTATGCCAAGTGAAATCAGTCAAAGAAAGACAGATACCATATGATTTCACTCATATGTGGAATTTAAGAAACAAAATAAACAAGTAACAGGCAAAAAGAAACAGAGAGGCAAACCAAGAAACAGACTTTTAACTATAAAGCACTAACTGGTGGTTACCAGAAAGGAGGTGAGAGGGGATGGAGGAAATAGGGGATTATGAGTTAATGAATACCCTTTTCATTATGAAAAAAAATGATAAAAAGAAAAAAATATACATGTATTTACCTACAATGCTCTAGATACTGTTACAGCATTTAGGATATTTCATTGAAAACGGGGAAATAAACCACTATTTTTAAGGAAGGCCCATTTTAGTAATTTGATTATTTTATTCTTCCTGTTTTTCCCTTCTGGTGAAAATGAGTAATAAATAATAAATAATCTCAAAGAACTGCTAGAAGATAGTGGTTACAAGCTTAATAATGAGAAATGAGAAATGCATTTGTAGATAATAGTCTCTAAATACTTAAATATATGTATATTTTCTAACCTCATCTGTGTGAACAAGTCTCAGCATAGTTATTGACAAAGCAAACAAATCTGTCTTAGTATCTAATATGCAGCATGCAGTAAATTTACTATACTATGTTTTTGTCCAAATATAACTCAACCACAATTTATATACATGCCAATCTAAGTCATTGGTTCAGGGCTAGTTAATTTGACACTGGAACACTCATTTAAAAGAGATTGTTTCTCCAGCCTAAGCAATCAGATCAAGCGTAGACATGTGAAAATTGGTTCTGTAAAATAGAAAAAAGCAAAAATAAAACAGAGATGATTGTGATAGTCTTTGATGACTGGTTCAAATGTCTCCAAATGCCTGTAAGCTAACTAGTACTTAATTTCATTTAAAGATTAAATTATGTAACCTAAAATAGACTTTATTATGGTCAAAAAGTTTGAAACAAATTGCCATTTCATCATGATATAATTAACATAAATATTAGCATATAGCAAGTAAAAAGGTAATATCAGATTAACAGAACTCCATCAGATGAATATCAGATAATTTTTTAGAAATTATAAATTAGAACAGACTTTCTTTTTTAAGATTTTATTTATTTATTTATTCATAAAGACACAGAGAGAGAGAAAGGCACAGACATAGGCAGAGGGAGAAACAGGTTCCATGCAGGGAGTCCAATGTGGGACTTGATCCCAGGACTCCAGGATCATGCCCTGAGCCAAAGGCCGACACTCAACCACTGAGCCACCCAGGCGTCCCTAAAACAGACTTTCCTGTAACAAATAGATTTCAAGCATTAATTCACTAACACTGAAGGATTTCTGAACAATATTTATGTCTGTATCACTCGAGATTAAGAAGCAAAACATAGCTAATGCTCAATAAATAGTTATAAGCTGACCAAATGACTAATTAGACTTCCAATTTTTTAATAAATTGTTCTTTTAAGAAGTGCCTTAGGGAATGTAAAAATTTCTAATTATCCTGGGCTGATGTGCCACCCATAGTAAATATATGCTTTTTGATTTATATTTCATGAGAGTGAGATAGTAGTAATAATTATTACTTTCATAATAAAAGTTAACCCCTCATTTTGATTAAACTTTCATTATCTTTTTCTGTAGGAAGATGTACTAAACTTTTATTAGAGTTTATCTCTATCCTCTATGTTTTTATTTTTATCTTATATGTCTTTACAATAAAATTAAATAATGAATAACAATAACTTCAACATTGGCATATTTATTTTTAACTTACTTATTTTCTTTTAGTGAAATGCATGTTGTAAGGAGAGTGCTTTGCACCTTGTATGTGTGTGTGTGTGTGTGTTTATTTAAAAAAATCTATGATCATAATGTGGAGGAACAGGAACTTTTATACATCATCTGTGGGAATAGAAAATTTCACAGTCACTTCAGAACACAGTTTGACAGTTTCCTACAAAGCTAAAAATATTCTTACCCTATGGTCCAGCAATTGCACTCCTTGATATTTACACAGATGAGCTAAAAATTTACTTTCACAAAATAATATACACATGGATATTTACAGCAGCTTTATTCACAACTGTGAAAACTTGGAATCAATCAAGATGTCTTTAAACAGGTGAATGCATAAATAAAATATATACATATAATGAAATGTCATTCACTTCTAAAAAGCATGAGCTATCAAGGCATGTTAATATATAGAAAACCTTTAAGTGCATATTGCCAAGTGAAAGAAGCCGATCTGACAAGATTCCAACTATATTATTACAATGCTATAACAATCTGGAGAAGAAACTATAGATACAGTAAAAAGATCAGTGGTTGGCGTTGAAACAATTCTATATATTCCCATAATGGTGGGCACATGTCATATTTTGTCAAAATCCACAGAATATATAGCACAAAATGTGAACCCTATTGTAAACTATGGACTTTGGGTGATCATGGTATATTAATGTTGGTTCATCAATTATAACAAATGTATCACTCTGGTGGGGGATGTTGATAATGAGGGAAGCTCATGTGTGGAAACAAGGAGTATATGGGAAATGTCTACCTTCTCCTCAATTTTGCTGTGAACCTAAAACTGTTTGAATATGAAGTTTATTAATTTTAAAAAGTCTGTGATCAGAATTCTTTTTTAGATTTATTTATTTATTCATGAGAGACACACAGACAGAGGCAGAAACATAGGCAGAAGGAGAAGCAGGCCCCTCGCAGCAGCTTTGTCAGTTAAGAGTCTGCCTTCAGTTCAGGTCATGATCTCAGGGTCCTGGGATCCAGCTGCATTGTTAGGCCCCTTGCTCAGCAAGGAGTCTGCTGCTCCCTCTCCCTTTGCCCTCCACCTCTGCTCATGAACTTTCTCCCTCTCTCAAAATAATAAATAAAATCTTTGAAAATAAATAAATAAATTGCTAGAAGTTCATTATTATTTTATTTTTAAGCTTTTAAATTTTACTCATTTCCCTCAAAATTATGAAATTTGTTATGTATTTTATTTTTAAAAAATTCATCCTTTATGTGTTTTCTTGGTGATGTATATTAAGGTCATGATATTTACATCATAGAAGCTGATACATTATAAAAAAGAATACCAATTTTATAATTCAACAAACTTTGATTTGAATACAAGCATTACTGTTTAGTAGACATATTCTTGGTCATAAGCATAATCTTTCCAACAATAATTAATTAAAGCAAATAATAAAAAACCTGTGGTTGTTTTGTTGTTTTTATATATATAAATACATATAATATAATAGTATATATACTATACTATTATATTATATAGTATATATACTATATAATATATAGCACGCACCTTTCTTTTTAGGGAATGTTTTAGTATGTAAAAAATATAAGCCTTTTTTTTTGAAAAATAAAACAAAATAAAAGCAAATTAATTTTGTTATGGATTTTAACTTAAAAATTACTCTTGGAGGGGTGCGTGTGTGGCTCAGTCATGGGTCTGCTTTGGCCCAGGTCATGATCTTGGGATCCTGGGATTGAGCCCTAATTCAGGCTCTGTGCTTGGTATGGAGTCTGTTTGAGTTTCTCTCCCTCTCCTTCCACCTCTCCCCAAATAAATAAATATTTTTAAGAAATTACTCTTGGAAAAATTTACATATCCTTTTGGTATATTGATGAATAGCTTACTCTTGGGAGATAATTCCTATGGATCTTTTGCATTTCTCCTTGACTTCAGACTAAGAGACATTGACCACTTAAATCTAGACAACCTTTCCAAGAATATAGATATTTTTTAGCATTTGATTTCTTTTTCCAAGATTCAAAAGAAATTCCCTTGCATTTTGGACATTGAATTATTTAATATCCCTCTAAATAATACCCTTGTTTTATCATCTTAATACAACTATAATATGTGAAACTGTTATGCATTTCCACAGAAAGTGCATAAATTATCATAACAGTTTTATTTTTAAATATTTTATGTATTTATTTTGATTTTATTTATTTATTCATGAGAGATGCACAGAGAGAGGTAGAGACACAGGTAGAGGGAGAAGCAGGTTCCATGCAGGAAGCCCGATGTGGGACTTGATCCTGAGACTCCAGGTTCATGCTCTGAGCCAATGGCAGATGCTCAACCCCTGAGCCACCCAGGCATCCCTCATTACAGTGATTTGAAAAATGCAGTTGTTCAAATGATTTTTCCATACACAAAATCATTTTTAAAGTTTGTATAATTTTAAAAATTTGTTTTTGTTTTATAACTGAAGTAATATTGTAGACTTGAGTGAAAGAAGAGTTAATAGTATAATTTGAAACTTCCATGAAAATAACCAATAAAACCTAATTGCAATCTTCTGCATGATTAATAGGCTAGAATTTCATTTTTAATTTCATCATACAGCATGTTAACTATGGTCTTTTAGTTAAATAAATTTAATTTCCTAGGAGATCAAGCTACATGTATGCAGTATCTGAATACTTCATATTATTATTTTTAATTTCATATCTACTGAATTTGATTAATGATTTACTTTAATTTTAAAAAGCTGAAAACTTTATTTTATTAAATATCACTGCTTGAAGGGAATAAAATAGTGATGAGCTTCTATGTTAATGGTGTTTTGATGCATATACTACAAAAGTGAAAATACAACTTCTTGGCTTTCCTATTATTTCCCATAGTCTTAGGAATATTTTTAAAATTATGATATGGAATAGATTCTAAATAAAAAGAAAAAAATCTGAAAATAAAGTTTACATAAACATTTCAACCAAGTACATAAAGTGGAATTTTGAGGAAAATTTTGACACAAGCTATAATACTCAAAATGTTAAGGCTAATTCAATCTATTTCAATCCACCTTTAGTAAAATCCAGACAGACTTGTAAAATCCATACTTACTTGTATGCATTATGCCACTTCTGGGAAAGCTACTATCTTACTAGTTGAATTTCTGAGTGAGTCAATTTATTCACAAATCTTTATGTATTTCAACACATTTTGGAATAGAGTGGAAACTATTAAAACATTAATATAGGGTAGCCTGGGTGGCTCAATGGTTTAGTGCCTGCCTTCAGCCCAGTGTGTGATCCTAGAGACCTGGGATCGAGTCCCACGTCCCAGGTCCCAATCCCCCTTGATTATGGCAATTATTTCACAATGAATATGTATATCAAAGCATCACGTTGCTTCTCCCTCTGCCTGTATCTTTGCCTCTCTCTGTGTCTCTCATGAATAAATAAATAAAATATTTTTAAAAATTAATATAAATAATGCTGAAGTTAGAACAAATCACATATCTACTATATGTGTGTAAATATACATAAAGCTATAGTAGACATAGCATATCACATTTATATATATAATACATATATTATATACATTCATATGCTTGCTGAATAAAGTTATTAGTTCATTTTCATTGCTACAGCAGCAAAGCTATAACGTTTTTAACTTTAAAAATCATTTTTAATAATTAGGGACCCTGGGTGGCTTAGTGATTGAGCATCTGTCTTTGGCCCAGGGTGTAATCCCAGGGTCCCTGGATGGAGTCTTGCATCAGGCTCCCTCAGCGAGCCTGCTTCTCCCTCTGCCTATGTCTCTGTTTCTCTCTGTGTGTCTCATGAATAAATAAATAAAATCTTAAAAATAAATAAAAAATATTTTTTAAAAAAATAATTATCCTTTCTTTTGATGCCTTTTAAATTTCTAGGGTCCTGAGGTCTCCCTGCCCCCAGTGGAGGCTATGGGTTAGGGTAGGGGTGTCACAGTCTGAAGTGCCTCTGTTTCCACACGGTGGGGCCAGATGCTTAGGCACTGAAGGGCCATGTGCACACAGTGTTCACCACATGGTCTCAGGCATGAGAACCAGCAGAAGACAGCCAGCCCAAAGACCCCAGGTACCAGGAGCTGTTGATCTCCTAGAATTCTGTTTGTTCTTCTCTGACATGGAAATAATGACCCCAAAGCAGGTGGCGTGGGAAGGGGGAAGGACAGCGGCAGGGGTGCAAGAATTAAGCTTATATTTAATTATATAGATAAGCAAGTAAGTATTCCCAGAACCAGAGGAATGATCATAAATGTAATTATGATTGGCTCTAATTAACAACTATAAATCACAGAATTAAAATCCCTTTTATTCTTGCTTTGGCAGCACATATACCAAATTTGAAATGATACAGAGAAAATAAGCATGGCCCAGTGCAAGTCTGACAAGCAAATTCATGTTTTTCTAAAATAAGAAAAAAAGAAAATGTTAACCATGTGAGGTGATGGATATTTTCATTATCTTGATTATGGCAATTATTTCACAATGAATATGTATATCAAAGCATCACATTGCACACCTTAAACATATAACAATTTTTATTTGTCAATTATACCTCAATAGAGGTGAGAAAAAAAATTGTTTTACTTTTGCTGCTACCACTACTCACTCTGCTATAACAAAGATGACACATCAAAGTTTATATTGTTCTGTTTACCTTGCTCTTTTACATATGTTATCATTCTTCATATTTACAATAACCTGACTAGGTGTGTATTGTTATTGTCATTTTATTGATAAGAAAATCAAGGATCAGAGCTCAGTAACTAGATCAGTGTCTGTTATCTAGAAGAAGGTAACAAGAATACTAATAAATATAAAAAAAGAGCAATGTTTGTATATAAGACAATTAGTTCAAAAGACGGGTTGCCTTAGGATATGTCAGATGAGGGATCCCTGGGTGGCGCAGCAGTTTGGCGCCTGCCTTTGGCCCAGGGCGCGATCCTGGAGACCCGGGATCGAATCCCACGTCGGGCTCCCGGTGCATGGAGCCTGCTTCTTGCTCTGCTTCTCTCTCTCTCTCTCTCTCTCTCTCTGTGACTATCATGAATAAACAAATAAAATCTTTAAAAAAAAAAAAAAAAAGGATATGTCAGATGATGAAAATATAAATATAGATATGAATTTAATATCTATCTTCTAGATATTTATGAAAACAATAATTATGATGTAACATAATAAATGATAAATTATACATATTTGCAAGGTAAATGGAAATGAATCTTATTGCCGAATCCGAAAATATACTTTAAAAAATAATTATGACAGTTATTTCAACATTGGTACTGAACATATTTATATATAAGTTAAATGATAGATAGATATAGACCAACTGTCAGAGGAATCGAGAGAAAGAAAATAGATTACTGATTCTGAATTTGTTATTACAAATGATTACATTTATAAAGACTAAGACTTTGCACAAAATAATGAAATAAAAATAATTCAGGAGCATCTGTGTGGCTCAGTCCACTAAGTGGCTGCCTTCTGGTCAGGTCATGATCCTGGAGTCCTGGGATTGAGCCCCACATAGGGTCCCTGCTCATTAGGGAGTCTGCTTCTCCTTCTGACTGTCACTCTAGTTGTGTTCTCTCTCTCACTGTCTCTTTCACTCTTTCTCTCAAGTAGATAAAATCTTTAAAAAATAATGCAGCTTATTTTTTTCTGATATGGCAGGGAGGACTTTAATTTTATGTAGAAGTTTACAAATTTATGAAGAGGCATAATTCCTACCAAAACTTGATGGATAGCTGCCAATTACATTTGGGTTAAATTATTTTCCTTTTCGGGTTAAATTGTTTTTTTTTTCTGTTTTTGTTTTTACAATATTTTAATTTCTTCAAAATGAAGGCTTTTTCAAAGATCAATAATTAGAATAACAGGATTAAATAGCCAAACCCTTGGGTAACAAAAACATGAAATAGAATTGCCCACTACAATGAAATAACTAGTAGTGGAGAAAATAAAATTGTGAAAATACAAAAATGATAAATTCTAGAAATATATAAATAATATCAGGAGAGAGATATGATTAAACATTTTAACTACTTAAATTAACAAGAAAATAAAAAAATGCTTTTGAGAAAATACAATTGGTTATAATGACTTCCGGGTTGAAAAAAAAAATTGTGTATTGGTAAACTGGACAAAGTGAGAATGTCTAGATGCAAACACAAAAATATAGATAGATATAGATAAATAGATGTCGGATGGATGGATAGATAGAAAGATAGATAGATGATGATAGATAGATAGATAGATAGATAGATAGATAGATAGATGCCAGATAATTAGATGACAAAGAGATGGATGGCAGATGGCAATTTGGAGGCATTTGGCTTTTCGATTGTGTAAAATAGACATAGAAATTTAAACACTCACATACTTGGAGTTGTAAGTTAGAAGTTCTAGATTTATTTTAAGGTCTGAAGAAGAAAAAAATGGAATAAAATAATAAATATATGCATATTGGATTGAGTATATTAAAAAAAGTCAAGAAATAAAGCTATGAGTTGTTCATTGAAAGGATCAATAAAATTGACAAAACTTTGTGATGCGTGTCAACTAAAGTTATGTAATTATTTCCAAACTATACATCTATCAAATCATTATGTTATCTATCGTAAACAAATACAATGTTATATAGCAATTAAATCTTAATTAAACTGAAAAAATAAAATTGACAAAACACTGGAGAAATTGTTTTTAAAAATGAGAGATGGAATACCAAATATCAGGAATAACAAAATGAGAGGTAATTACACCAGGTGCCAACCTTTTACTTAAAGGATCAGATGGGGGCAGCCCAGGTGGCTCCGTGGTTTGGCACCGTCTTCAGTCCAGGGCCTGGTCCTGGAGACCTGGAATCGAGTCCCACGTTGGGCTCCCTGCGTGCTTCTCCCTCTGTCTGTGTCTCTCATGAATAAATAAATATATATATTAAAAAAAACTTCCAAAAAAAGGATCAGATGGTAAATATTTTAGGCTTCTTGTAACTACTCAACTGCTTGTTGTAACTACTCAAACTTTTTCTGCTGTCGTGGTATAAAAATCGTTATAGACCATATGTAAATGAATGCACATGACTGTGTTCCCTAATACTTTATAAAAACTGACAGGCCAAATTTGCTGACCACAGTTTTTTTTTAATTATTCTTATTTTTTTCTTAAAGATTTTATTTATTTGACAGAGAGCTAGAGACAGCACAAACAGGTGGAGCTGCAGGCGAGAAACAGGCTTCCCACCCAGCAGGGAGCCTGATGTGGTGCTCAATTCCAGGACCTCAGGATCATGACCTGAGCCACACAGGTGCCCCCACAGTTTGTTTTTTTTTTTTTTTTTAAGAGAATTCAAGACTAATTTAGACTATGTAATATTGCAGGTCAACTATACTCGAATAACAAACTTTTTAAAAATTAAAAAAAATGTAAATAAAATAATTTAATATTTATTTTTAGGAAATATGCAATGCAAGAAACATATAGACAAGTTACTTTTGTAGATAAAATACACATTTAAATGATAAAGCAGGATATATTAATACTTTTAGGTCAATAAATTTGAAGTGCATGTAAAATACAAATTGTCTAGAACATGTATTTTTCCAAAAGTAATCTAAAGTAAAATACATTTACTCAGTAGTCAAAGATTAACTCATAAAGACCATTTACAACCTTTTCACTTTATCAGCAGATTTTTCCAAACATGCGACAAAACAATAATTCCAATATTACATGTAATTGTTTTGAGCAGAAAGCATGAACTTCATTTTATGAAGCCCTGATAACCTTGATTTCAAAAATAAAATAATATGAAATCAGAAGAAGATAAATCATAAGAGACTCTTAACTCTAGGAAACAAAGGATTGTTGGAGGGGAGAGGAGTGGGGTGATGGAGGAACTGGGTGATGGATATTAAGAAGGGCATAAGATGTGATGAGTACTGGCTGTTATATGCAACTGATGAATTTCTTAACTCTAGATCTGAAACTAATGATATACTATAGGTCGGCTAATTGAATTTAAATAAAATAAGTTTAAAAACAAAACCTTACCAGGATAGGAAGGAAAAAGGAGGGGCACCTGGGCGGCTCATTGGTTGAGCATCTGCCTTTGGCTCAGGTTGTGATCGCGGGGTTCTGGGATCGAGTCCCACATCAGGTTCCCCACAGGGAGCCTGCTTTTCCCTTTGCCTATGTCTCTACCTCTTGCTCTATGAATAAATAAATAATATCTTTTAAAAAAGTAAAGGAAAAGATAAGTAAAGTCAGTCTAATTTATCAAAAATAAGGAAGAAAAACTTGAAGATTATCAAGCAGATATCAACAATGCATGACATCATAGACAAAAAGGTTTATTCCAAGAAACTCTGGAAAGCAGTGATGGCTTCATATGAAAATAGTAATTAATGTGATACACTGAAACAAAAGACTTAACAAAACCATAAGCTTATTTAATGTCAGGGTCTTAAAAAAATAAATCTTACATTTTAACAACCTAGAAATAGAATGGACTTAACTTGATGAAGTTTGTTTTCAAAAGTCCTTTGGAAAGATCATATTTAACAATGAAATGCTAACATATTTCGTTTTTTTTTTTTAATTTATTTATGATAGTCACAGAGAGAGAGAGAGAGGCAGAGACACAGGCAGAGGGAGAAGCAGGCTCCATGCACCGGGAGCCCGACGTGGGATTCGATCCCGGGTCTCCAGGATCGCGCCCTGGGCCAAAGGCAGGCGCCAAACCGCTGCGCCACCCAGGGATCCCCTAACATATTTCCTTTGATTAGGAACAAGAGAAACATCAATGTTATAAGTAATTCATATTGGAGATCTTAGACATGGTGGTAAGATTTTTTTAAATTATAAAATTGATCAGAAAAGGGAAAACAGGGATCCCTGGGTGGCTCAGGGATGTTGGGCACATGATACTTGAGAAAGCTGACATTATAGATCAATGATGAAAGATGAATTTATCAGTAAGTGGTACCAGTAAAACTGATTATGCAAATGGGAAACAATTCAAATGGCCTTTAATTCACACCATATATAACAAGTTCTTCCTCAGGGAACAATATTTAAATGTAAAAGCTAGGCAAAAATTGCATAAAAATAAAAATGGCTTGTACACGTGCTTTATGAAATATAAATCTAACTGTTCATAATACATATTTAGAAGTGCTCTACTTGTAAGTAATCAGAAAAATGTACTCAAAAGTGTCATTGATATTACATACACAATAGCTTGACAAAAATAAAAGTCTCACAATAGCAACTTTTGGTAAAGATATAGAATAATGAGAATGTTGTATGCATCCCTGAGAATGAAAATTGTTATTTCCATTTTTTAAAAAGGGTTTTACATTATCTAGTAATACTGAAGATAACTATGATCTTGATCAGAGGGGAATTCTAATCCTAGGTTTGCATGTACATACATGGTCATTAAAAAACATGAAGCAGAACACTTATAAAGTCAGTCATATACTGGAAACAGGGCAAATGTTCATCATCAGTGTAATATAATATATACAGTGGAATACTACATTGCAGAAAAATTTAAAGTATTTTATTTAGGTACATCAATATGGTTTCCTTCTATAATATTGAGTGATATAGTGCCACAAAAAATTCAATATAGAATTACTAAGTTTATGTAAAGTTTTAAAACCTCAAAAAAGTGTTTTAAATTAAAAAAATTAATAGATACTAAATCTATAAAGATAATCATGGAAAGAAAGTATTTTTAAACTAAATCTATAATCATGGAAAGAAAGTATTTTTAAAAACTTCAAGATATTGATTGCCTTTAAAAAGTAGGAAAAGGGTTGTTTTCAAGAAGGGACTTCTAAGCACTGGCCACATTCAAAATTTTATTTATTTAATTTAATTTTCATTTTATTATTTTAAAGATTTTATTTATTTATTCATGAGTGACATACAGAGAGAGAGACTGAGAAAGGCAGAGACACAGACAGAGGGAGAAGCAGGCTCCATCTCCATGCCGGGAGCCTCAGGCGGGACTTGATCCCAGGACTCCAGGACTGCACCCTGGGCCAAAGGCAGGTGCCAAACCGCTGAGCCACCCAGGGATCCCCCATATTCAATATTTTAAACCCATCCTGGTTACCCGGACATTTGCTTTAATGCTGTTATATTCATAGCATATTAGAGGTGTTATATGTTATATTATTTCACGAATATATGTTTATGTAAATGAAGGTAGTATACACTAAGCAAATTGTATCTAAAGGAAAGTATACAGAGGAAGACAGACATGGCCAACACGCACATGAGAAAATGCTCTGCATCACTTGCCATCAGGGAAATACAAATCAAAACCACAAGGAGATCCCACCTCACACCAGTGAGAATGAGGCAAATTAACAAGGCAGGAAACCACAAATGTTGGAGAGGATGCGGAGAAAAGGGAACCCTCTTACACTGTTGGTGGGAATGTGAACTGGTGCAGCCACTCTGGAAAACTGTGTGGAGGTTCCTCAAAGAGTTAAAAATAGACCTGCCCTAAGACCCAGCAATTGCACTGTTGGGGATTTACCCCAAAGATACAAATGCAATGAAACGCCGGGACACCTGCACCCCGATGTTTCTAGCAGCAATGGCCACGATAGCCAAACTGTGGAAGGAGCCTCGGTGTCCAACGAAAGATGAATGGATAAAGAAGATGTGGTTTATGTATACAATGGAATATTCCTCAGCCATTAGAAACGACAAATACCCACCATTTGCTTCAACGTGGATGGAACTGGAGGGTATTATGCTGAGTGAAGTAAGTCAGTCTCAGAAGGACAAACAGTGTATGTTCTCATTCATTTGGGGAATATAAATAATAGTGAAAGGGAATATAAGGGAAGGGGGAAGAAATGTGTGGGAAATATCAGAAAGGGAGACAGAACGTAAAGACTGCTAACTCTGGGAAACGAACTAGGGGTGGTGGAAGGGGAGGAGGGTGGGGGGTGGGGGGGAATGGGTGATGAGCAGTTTTTTTGCTTTTTGTTTTGTTTTGTTTTGTTTTTTATAAAGGCAGTAAAATTCTGAAAGGCAGTGACACGAGGATCTCTAGTTAGGATCTTTCCAAGGAGTCCAACTGCGGCGGCAGCAGCAGCAATTATAATGAGAAAGCAAAGTACAAGCATCTTCAACAGGCCCTGGCCAGGAGCGGGGCTGGCTGCAGGGTTTTAAACACGGCTCTCTTCCGTGTTCACTTACACTTCAGACTGGTGTAAGGGGCACTTGATGGGATGAGCACTGGGTGTTATTCTATATGTTGGCAAATTGAACACCAAAAAAAAAAAAAAAAATTATAAAAAAAATAAAATAAAGGAAAGTATGCATCAACAGGCATATCAGGAAAAAGGAATTTGTGGCAAAAGAAGAAATAATTACTAAAATAAGTTTTTCATTTTTATAAAAGTACATGAATTAAATAATACAGATAAGGGTGGCTCAGTAAGTTAAGCAGCTGACTCTTAATGTCACCTCAGGTCATGATCTCAAGGTTGTGGAATTAAGCCCAGTGTCGAGCTCCACACTGAGCATGGAGCTGCTTAAGATTCTCTCCCTCTTCCTCTGTCTCTCTCATACTCTCTCCCAAAGTAAACAAACAAACAAACAAACAATGCAGATAACCAAAACATATCTAAAATGGATATAATTAAACAGAGTACATAGGAAAAAAGGGTCCTAAATTTCAATTTCCCTAAGCAGAAATGAATTCTATGGATGCTTTCAACATAGACAAACACACACACATACTTTGCCATGCTTTTTTTAAGGATCATATTTATTTATTCATGAGAGACAGAGAGAGAGAGGCAGAGACACAGGCAGAGGGAGAAGCAGGCTCCATGCAGGGACCCCAATTCAGGACTCCATCCCAGGACCCCACGATCACACTTTGAGCCAAAGGCAGAGGCTCAACCTCTGAGCCACGTAGGTGCCCACTATTCTTTTTGTTCTCTCCCTCCCCCCCCCCATCAGGAGATGGTATTTACCACCTTTCTGTTATTCATATCAAGAATTGTACAATTTCAGTTCAGGAGATCATATCCGAGGCCATTTTACCTGATACTCAGCTGTCTCAGTACACCAGGGCTTTGCCCAGATATTTCCCAAGAATTTTATTCTATTTCTCCTGAGTTGTAGCCAGTGTTTTCTAAATTTTGTATCTTCTTAATATATATTATTCTTATGTTGATGGAATACAGTGCCAAGAAAGTACCTTCAAAAAAGCTGTATGGTGCACAGAGGGAAAATAGTTTGGTTATCTAAAAAAGTTTTGTTTTCTTAAACTCCTGAAAAATATCAGCTGAGACGATATTGACAGTCTTAAAATAATTTTCCCCTCAACCTTGAAGATAGTGACAATAAATAAATAATAATAAATTAATAAATATATAAATAAGGATAATAAATACAAATTGTTGATGATAAAACTTGTTCCCTAAACTATTCGCATTGCTCTTAAGATGCCAATTTTTGTTTTTTAAATTATCTCAGACATAATGTTACAATAATCAATATATATCAAGTGGTGACTTTGTGGAAGCCTTTATTTGCTGATGACCAAATCTATAAGAGAATGATCAGGCCATTCCAGGTACTGTCCAAAAATATTAAGCAAATTTTCTCTGGGACTTTTGTTGTTACTACTGTTGTTCACTATCTGCTTGTTCTTTATGATTTGTGGGATTTTGTTTTAATTGTTTCTTGTCAAGGATGTTGGGTTATTGGCTTCTTTGCATAAAACATGACATTGGGTCTAGATGTCCAGGTTAAGCAACAGTTTTCTAGGTAGAAATTTAATTAAGATTTGTGTTTCTAGCCTCACTTTTCACTGTCCACTCTTTTGTTGTTTTTGTTTTGTATGGTTTAACCTCTTAAATCCAGTCTCACAGTATCTCAGACAGTCTGATTTCCCCCACCCCTGTATACCCATGTTTATGCTCTTTGTGTCTACTTTCTAGACTCCCTTAGGATTCCTGATAATCTTTATTCTCTTTTCCTCTTTCCAGAAACTTGCTGAAACCTCATGAGTGCTTAAGTCCTCTTTCATTTCCTATGTTTTTTTTTTTAAGAGTTTATTTATTTATTCATGAGAGACACACAGAGAGAGAGGCAGAGACACAGGCAGAGGGAGAAGCAGGCTCCATGCAGGGAGCCCGATGTAGGATTCGATCCTGGGAATCCAGGATCACGCCCTGGGCCAAAGGCAGATGCTCAACCACTGAGCCACCCAGGGATCCCTATGTTGTTATATATAATTTCCTTTTGTACTTCATGTATAGCTTTACATAGCTGTATAGGTTTCATATTTTTAAACTAAATGTAAACATATGTTGTTTTAAAATGTAAGTAGTGATCTAACTTCTAATACCTGAGCAATAGTTGAATGTTATGAATTTAGTTTTCATTGACATTTCTCTCTCAGCAAGAAAAACTGGTGCTCTCTTTCCCTAATACAATACTAAGAGATAATACATTGGTGTTATCACCGTAAAATTGTTCAAATTTAGAAATATACTTTGCCAGGAAATTAGAGATCATCTTATTCTCAGGATCCTTCTTTTTTTTTATTTTTTATTTTTTTATTTTTTTTATTTTTATTTTTTTTAGGATCCTTCTATAAAACCTCTCACACACACGAACACACACACACACAAACACAGCTGTATCAATAGGAGCTATCAATTTTATTTTGAAGCCTGAAAAATATATTTCAAATAACTATCCTAATCAGATGTATTATTGATGAAACACTCTTTCTTTGATCAAAATTTTTAGAAAGTAGATTATATTGAATTATCAAAGGTTGCTTACAAAACATGAATTCCACTAAAGAAGAAAGGCTGAGAGTCTTCAATGATTATTCATTCTGATAAAGTTGTGATCAGAGATCTCTACAGATGTCTCATTTATTTATTTTTTAAAAGATGTTATTTATTTATTCATGAGAGACACAGAGAGACAGAGGCAGAGACACAGGCAGAAGGAAAAGCAGGCTCCCTGTGGGAATCCTGATGTGGGACTCGATTCCTGGACCCTGGGATCACGATAAGCCAAAGGCAGACACTCAACCACTGAGCCACCCAGGAACCGCCAGCTGTCATTTTTTAGTGGAAAAAAAAAAAGTAAAATTATTTGGTCACTTTATTTAGTTTTGGTAGAGAAGTTTAGATAAGACATAAGACTTTGGACAAGTGATACTTCTGTGCAGATGGAATTCATGTGTTTTCCAATCCCTTCTTACTGAAATTCATTCCTAGTTTCTTGACTGAGTTTTCAACAATTATTTCCCTTCATTTTTGCAGGAAATAGTTTTGGATTCACTAAAATCTCAGCCACCACAAAGATGCATGGGTTTCACCTTTTATTTTTTAGAGGCTAACTATACAGTGGACTCTTGGACAACACAGTTTGAACTACTCGGTCAACTTACATAGAGTTTTGTTGTTGTTAAATACATAACTATTTTCCTTATGATTTTCTGAATAATATTATCTTTTCTCCAGCTTACTTTATTGTAAGACTACAGTAATAATACATATAATATACAAAATATTTGTTAATCTACTCTATATATTATTGGTAAGGTTTCCGGTCAACGTTAGTAGTTAATTTAGGGGGAATTAAAAGTTATACTAGAATTTTGACTGTTTGGGCATCATTACCCCTCATCCCCACATTGTTCCAAGGTCACCTGTATTTTCATATTTGGTGATCTTAGTTTTGCATTCAATTTTCTAAGTAGTACCCATCTAGTCACTAAGTTACTTTGTATTTTTTTTAGAGATGAAAGAACAAAATTTGTGGCTTTTCTAATCCTTAGTATGTTGCCTAATAAAAATGAATGTCAATTTTTAATCTATTTTTTTCTGTGTAGAGTCCCTTTTCTAGTTTCTTATATAATCTATTCCTACTTCAAAACCTATTTAATGATAACAATAGTATTCTTAGCTACGTCTATATTTTTCACAATAAATGTAGCATCTGAGTCCCACCTCTGGAAAATTCATCACTCTTTAAAATAGCATTTTTTCATCTCTATAACACACCAAAACATTTTGCATACTAAAATAACAAAACATTCTTAGTAGCTTTGGATAGTCATGTAATCAGAAACAAGAGGGATCCCTGGGTGGCGCAGTGGTTTGGCGCCTGCCTTTGGCCCAGGGCGCGATCCTGGAGACCTGGGATCGAATCCCACATCGGGCTCCCTGCATGGAGCCTGCTTCTCCCTCTGCCTGTGTCTCTGCCTCTCTCTCTCTCTCTGTGACTATCATAAATAAATAAAAATTTAAAAAAAAAAGAAGAGACACAGGCTGAATTTCTACATGAGCAGTAGAGCTACAAATACTAGTAAAAACAATTCTCCTTAATCAGACCCAAACAATTGTGGCATAAGGTCATTCTACCAATGAAGGAAGATTGATCCCAAGATGAGATGAACATGTATTTCCACTCCAAGAGCTTTTAAAAAAATTATATTAGAAAAAAAATTATATTAGAAAATGCTAATTTTGGGAGTTAGACTAGTCTTGCTACATAAATATTACAGATTGGATGTTTGTATCTCCCTGAATTCATCCTTAGAAGTCCCAATCCCCAATGTGGTGATATTTGGAGCTGCAGCATTTGAAAGGCAATTATGTCATTTATGATGAAACCCCCATGAATAGAATTGGTGCCCTTATGAGAGAAAACAAAAGATGATTACTCTCCACTGTATAGATACATAGCTATCTGCAACCTGGGAAGTCAGTTTTTTTTTTTTTTTTTTAAGATTTTTATTTATTCATCCATGAGACACACACACACACACACACACACACACACAAAGGCAGAGACACAGGCAGAGGGGGAAGCAGGCTCCCTGCAGGGACCCTTAAGTGGGACTCAATCCCAGGACCCCAGGATCACACCTGAACCAAAGGCAGATGCTCAACCACTGAGCCACTGCCCAGGCGACCCAAGGAAGTCAGGTCTTATCAGTAATTGAATCTACTGGTTCCCTTAGTCTTGAACTTTCCAGTCTCTAGAACTGTGAGGGATAAATTTCTATTGTTTAAACTTCCTACTCTATATTTTTATAGCAGCCTGAGTTAAGACAAGTTATCAGAAATTTTGTTCATTTTTTAATTAAAAAAATAATGTATGAGGAGAATACTTGACTGCAAGGAAGTGGCTGTCCATTTCCTGAATTGATCAAATAATAGATATTTTACATTTAAAAGTCATGTACATCTTAAGCCCAAAGTTTATGTTATTGCTTTTATAAATATTTAATCTATGTTTGGGTATAAATAAAATGTATAATATAAAAGTAAGGGGCTATGGTTTAACATTTCAAAAATGTCTGAAAAAAGGAAAATTCCTAGTTTTTTTTTTTTTCTGTTTTATCTTTTTTTGGTCTTTCTTTACTAGTCCTCCAAATTTGATAGCTTTTTTTTTTTAATTTGTTACACTATTTTATTTAAAGGACAAAGTATAAATCAGGCAAATATTATACACAGGTTTACTCCCTACCTTGATTACATTCCTGTTTTATTCCAGTTTCCATAAAATGTATTATGTAAAATAGATTTGAAAATATATATTTTACAGTCAACATTTATTTGATTGTAAAAATAGAAACATCCGTATAAAATATAAATAGATAATAAGCTTTATTCGTGAGCTTCTCCATCTTTTCAAGTGGATCAGTTAGAAGGATGGCACTTTAAATAATGTGTTAAATTTAGAGAGAGAATACATTAAATAGGAAGGAAAGTCGTGGAAAATAGGAAAGCCTTTCCATTAAGAGTTTCAGATATGAAATGTTCTATTCAGACACAAACTAAGCCTAAAATGAGAGATTTTTTTTAAAACTGAAAGAGCTAGAGAGTAATTAAAGGTAATTGGCATGTTATTATTCTTAAAAGGTTCCCTTTTCTGTTCTAAGAATACCAAGGAACAATTGAATAGATAAAAAGCGAACTATAAATTGCCAAATAGATCTTTTGTATAATAATACATCTCTCTAGACAAAAGATACTTCAAAGCCATAAAAAAAAAAGGGGAGGTGTATTTGCCTGACTGGCCCCTTATCCTCCCTGACCACAGTGAAGTTGCCTCAGATTTTTAAACTCACGGCATTAGAAGCTATCCTGAGAGGTTAAGGGGGACTCAAAAGTGATGAACTTGAAGGAGACCAGTTGGTCGCCAGAATTTAAAGTTAGGTGAGTGGAAAATCACTTGATAAATGAAATTGAAAGCTGAATAAATACTTTTACTTAAGAATACCTGTGGCAGATTGAGGCTGTTAACATTATTGATCCAATCTGGGAAGCCCTCCCTCTTGCCCTTTCTCTATCCAAATCCTGCATTTTTTTTTCCAGAACTGGATCAATACAAATTCTCATTATGAAGCCATTTATTTACTACTCTATCCTTCAATGAACTCTTTTGCAAAGACCTCTGTCCCACCCACAGTCAATACAGTGGCACAGTATTCTTCTATCTTTAGTTTCTCGACCAAGTAAGATTTCCTTAGATGCTTGCTCTAATTAATATAATCTTAATCCAATAAAAATATAAAACCCCTTACTCATGTATTCTTTCTAAGAAGACATGTTTTTTCTGATTCATAAATTTACCATATTCATTTAAAGATAGTTTTTATGCACCTTCAATATTTCTTCTATTGTGAATGCAAAAATTGTATTTTTCTGTATTTTGTTTACTTGTATCCTCTTTTCTTTAGGATTTATTTCATGGAGACTTCCAATACATTTCACTTGGAGCCATCACAACTTGTTAAAGGAATATATTGAAGAACTTCAGTAAAAAGTTTTTCTTCATGCTGGACATAGTAGGAACATTTATTACAATTAAAGAGTTCTTCATAACAACTGCCCAACTCATACCATTTTTGTACGACTTAGTTGTGACACTTTCTTTACTGTTTTATTACATGTATTTTCAAATAATTTTTACAAGTTTATTGAGGTATTATATATTTACAAAAAATGGCACATACTTAATGTATACAACTTGATGAGTTTGGGCGTATGCAGACACTTGTGATACTATCGCCTCAGTGAGAGTAATAAACATATGCATAACTTCCAAAAATTTCCTTGTGTCCTTTTGACTTTTTTTGTTGTAAGAACACTTGAAATCTACCTTCTTAATACACTTTTTAGTGCACAACATCATACTGTTAACTATAGGTTCTACAATGTTCAGCAGATATCTAGAATTCTTTCATCTTGTATAACTACAATTTGATACTTACTGAACAACATAAACCCAAAACAGTTCTTTAAACAACGAACATAGAGGATCCAAAGTTAAATTCATACACTTTTGAAAAACTGATTTATATGAGGATATTCTACATTAAACTTAAACTTGATGAGAATAAAGTTAATATATTTATTATCAACCACATTACAAGACATAGTTATAACATACATTTCTTTCTATGTTCTTGGATTATATTGGTACTTAATGTAGGAAAATAAAGACAACTGTAATCTAGTAAGCTATAAATAATTGAGCCCATAGACTGTATCTGAATTTCAGATGTAAGGGTTCAGAATATGTCACCGGAAAAAAAAAAAAAAAGTGCCACTTTGGTGTATTGATTATTTTAAATTAAAAGTACTTGAGAAACAGCTGGTACAGGAAGGTTCTGACCTTTCATTGACCCTCTGAAAGTAGGGGCTGTATCTTCAATGTAGAATTAACCCTCCTTGTACCAGGAAGGTAGCAGGCACTCTTATCAGCAGAGACAGAGAATTTAGGGCCAAGAGGGCTACATAAATAAACTTGTTCCTTCTTCAAAATTTTACCACTCTAAGCCCAAATAACTGGTTAATTCTTTACAAATTTATTGTTCCTTTGTTTAAAAAGTATAAAAGCTTCCTAATTTGATCACTTTTAAAAGTCTTCTATTTTTAGGGGTTTCCATATTTCTCATGTATGAAATTAATTTTATTTTTCTCTTAATATATTTAGGTCAATTTAATCATTAGATCACTCAAAAAACCTAGAAGGGAGGAAAAGAAAAATCTTCTGCACCTATATTTTCATGCTCAATGTGAGGCTCTGCACCAGCTAGCCATCGTCTGCTCTGGGATGGATGTGGTTCTGAGATATGGGGGCCTCTGGCGAGAGCTTGCAGAAGGTAAATGTTCTTACTACATTAGTTTTCCAGGTCTGGACTTGCATAATCCACTGGGAGTGGAAGTGGTAAGAGTCTTTTTCCTTTTCTAAATGTAGATTAACAGGAGGAAATATTTGTGTGAACTGGCTTCCTGGGTATGGTGACCCCTATAAAGATTTTGTTATGAGTATTTTCGTTTTCTATTGATCTCTTTCCTCCCAGATGTGGTCATTGTTTTCTTTTGTCTCTGTCTTTTGTATCTCTTTTCACAAGAAGGGAAATCATAGGGTAGAATGCAGGAATAGGTACTATAAGCCTGCAAGTTAGCCTTGCAGACTGGTGAGTTCATGGTTCGCATCAGACAAGTATCTGTTTAGATATACTCACTATATAAAAATAATATAAGGTTTTCTTTTTGTCTGATTCTATGTCTGAGAGCTTGGCTTTTTGATCACTAAGAATACCCTTTTTGCCCTCCACCAGCCAGAAAGTGCAAGTGTCACTTTGCATCTAGTGGCAGCCAAGTAGGCTGGGATCCAAGACACCAAGTGACAAATAGTATTCTGTTTGACCATGCCAAATGTCAGGAGAGTTATCTTAAGGGGTCCTCCTTTATAAGGAGTCTTTATCATCTTAACCTTCATATCTCATTAGTACTGGAAAAGTCCTATTCCAGGAAAGACTGCTCAGTGTCCGATAAACAGGTCTGTGGCTGGAGGTATCTCACATTCTCATGGGAAATCAGAGACACCATTTCCCTAACACCATTCTAACTGCTAGTGATAAGGAAGGTCTTTGGTTTCGTAGGCTAACTCTGGGAGTGAACTTTCTGGATTTTGGGAGGATTGCATGTTTTGTACTGTATTTGAGGATGTCACTTGTGTCCATGGTTAAGACATAAAAAGCCTTATTGGTTTGAGTCATTATTATGATTAATGTACCTTTGAGGTACACCTGGATGGCTTAGTCTATTAGGCGTCCAACCCTTTGTTTCAACTCAGGTCATGATCCCATGAGTCGTGAGACTGAGCCCTACGTGGGGCTCTGCACTCAGTGGGGAGTCTGCTTGGGGATTTTTCTTCCTCTTCTCCTCCCCCTACTCTCTCTCTCTCTCTCCCTCTCTCTCAAATAAATAAAATAAATAAATAAATAATAAATCTTGAAAAAAAATTAGTGTACCTTTGACGATCTTATTCATGAATAGCCCAACAACGGGCACTTTGAGTTGGAAAAACTCTTAATACTGAAAAAATATTGTAAAGAGCTATTATCCTTAACAATTATCTTAATAGTATCTATGGAAAGATCAAATTAAAAATAGGACAGAAAGGAGTATATAAGGTCTAAACTTACAGATTTTCCTAACAAATTTCAAAAAAACAAAAGTTAGAAAAAAATTAAACTTTATATCCAATTTAAGTTCCCCTTCTCAAAATCCAACTCCATCTCCTCAACAAATCCCCTTAGATCCCCAAACTCCTCCAATTTCCCCAGAGATTCCTTTAAATACCCAGCTGGCTTTTTAAAATTTCCTTTCCCTGGAAGATTTACAGAGAACATTCAAGCCTGATCTCCAGGTCCACTAATAAACAGGTTATTCATGTAAATGTTGAGAGGCACAGAGTGAATCTAGCAGAAGAACCCAGGATAGACTGTAGGTCTCACTCTGCTAACCCATACAGCAACTTCTACTTTCCAGGGCTTAGTAATCAAGATCTTCCAGCCTCAGGCCTTCTTATCCAATAATATTTGTGGATGTATCTTGGATGCCTCATTGTAAAAAATTCAAGTACCCTAGACAGCAGCAGATATATTAAATTATAAAGCCATTTTACCTCTGCTTTTAGAAGATACTGCCAAATTTAGAGAAGACTCAGAAAAATTGGTGACTTTTTTTCTGCTGAGGGATGATCTTCTCACCTATGATACACCATAGTTAACAGAGCAAGCCAGCTAGCTCTTGGGAAAACTTACTTCACAGAGAGAATAGATGACTGGAATTTCTCCCTGGCCTTCCTACAAATGATTAGGAAATGGATCACTTGAAGGCTTATGTTAAGAGAGTGAAGGACATAATGGTAAAGTCTTTTCTCCTGAATGAATTGTTTCAATGTCGAATTGTAAATTCAGGGGGAAAAAAAAAAAGAAAAAAACATTCAAAGTTTTTTTTTTTTTTTTTTTGAAGGCCTCATGCAGAATTTTTAAAGGCATTCTGCATTAAGCCCTAAAGCTCCAGAACACAGAAATCTTTTGATTCCCACCTTAACAGGAAATATTCTCCCTGAAAAAAAAAGACATAAATTAAAATTAATGTAATTGGATGGGTGGGTCAGCTCCTTGATATTATTTTAGGCTGCAAACCAATTCTTTGATGAATTAAAAACAACTGGCCTTGTCTTAGAAATCAGTCTTCATAAAACCAGAAATGTAGTTCTGGAAGCAATTCAAAGTTCACCTATCTTTACCAACCCCCAAACTTGTCCTATTATCTCAAAACGCTTGCAGGTATTATTAAAGATGAGGACATTGAATCAGAATTGATCTAAAAAAGGGAGGAAAAAGTAATTATCCTCGACTTCTGAAAATAGACAAAAATGCCTTAATACTCTGAGGAGAAAAGAGTATCCTTAATACTCTGAGGAGAAAAGAGTATTACATACTTTCTCTGTCTCTTGGAGACATAAATTTTACCATATTTTTCAGTTATAAACATTCAGGAGATGATTAAAATACTTCCCACACATAATCCCCTAAGACTGAAGAGAGAGAGAGAGAGAGAAAGAGAGACAGGGAGAGAAAAAGAGAGGAAGAGAGAAGAAAGAAAGAGAAAGAAAGAAAAGAAAGAAAGAAAGAAAGAAAGAAAGAAAGAAAGAAAGAAAGAAAGAAAGAAGAAAGAAAGAAAGAAGAAAGATAGAAAGAAAGAAAGAAAAAGAAGAAAGAAAGAAAGAAAGAAAGAAAGAAAGAAAGAAAGAAAGAAGAAAGAAAGAAAGAAAGAAAGAGAAAGAAAGAAAGAAGAAAGAAAGAAAGAAAGAAAGAAAGAAAGAAAGAAAAGAAAGAAGAAAGAAAGAAGAAAGAAAGAAAGAAAGAAAGAAAGAAAGAAAGAAAGAAAGAAAGAAAGAAAGAAAGAAAGAAAGAAAGAAGAGGAAGGAAGGAAGGAAGGAAGGAAGGAAGGAAGGAAGGAAGGAAGGAAGGAAGGAAGGAAGGGAGGGAGGGAGGGAGAGAAGGAGGGAGGGGGGAAGGAAGGAGTCTTTAAAATACAAACTTATAAAAGCTTCTGTCCAAAATCTATCCCATAGCCTCCATAATATTACTTGTCAAGGGCATATAGAAATCTTAAAAGTCTTCTCCACAATTTTAATGAAAATCTTTGTCATCTGATCAAATGAACCCAACTTATTCCAATTGACAGAAACACAACTTAGATTCAACTGTTATTTATGAGCTAGTAAGTTTTATATTCTTGTACCTGATTTCATGGCTAAAATTTTACAACAAAGGCCATAGGTCTGTTTTCATCTGTTTGAATATTTATGTATGTCCACAAATGTATGTTAGAAATATGTAATATTTTTCTACCTCCAGACGGGATTGACAAATTAATTTGTTAAAAAACTAACTGAAAAAAAAAAAAAAACTAACTGTAGTTAGTCTAAAGAAAATAAATCATTAGCAAATTAAATGTTTCTAAATTTTCAGAACTCTAATAGAAACTAACCCAAATGCTTTTTGAGTTCTCATGATCTGGGGTAGTCTTTGGTAAATAACAGCTAGTTTAAGTTTGTTGGTTTTTTTAAAGTAGGTATGTCTTCAGAGTTATCAGCATTAAATATAGTACAGACATACAACTTTTATTCTAACTGGATTAATTAGTCAAATAAGTTCATGTTATCTCTGTTAGAAATTCTAATATAGTCAATCTTGCATTTCTCTGAAGATATACCTCTTTTAAAAAGTTGTTATTTTCTGTATTAACTCTGATTCTTTGGATAGTATTCTGCTAAGTTTTGTTTCACTCTTGCCTTTCTTAAAAGTGTGATGACTTTTAACTTTTTACATGAATGTCTATCTGTTAACAAGAGGTTGAGGAGTTGTGAACCATCTATGAAGTTGGAGGGAATAATCATCCTTGTTTATCAGTGTTCCTGCTTCCTGTTCTTCCTGGCTTTGCCAATTACTGGGGCTCTGCCCTATTGATATTACTGATATGCCAAGATTCATCTAGCCAACTGAGCACAATATTATTATGCCCAAATGCTGTCTCTTCATTTTATTTTTTATTTTATTTTATTTAAAATTTTATTTATTTATTCATGAGAGACACAGAGAGAGAGAGAGAGCCAGAGATGTAGGCAGAGGGAGAAGCAGGCTTCTCTCAGGGAACCCAATGTGGGACTCGATTCCGGACTCAGGGATCACACCCTGAGCCAAAGGCAGATGCTCAAGCACTGAGGCACCAGGCATCCCTCTTCATTTTATTTTTTTTAAAGATTTTATTTATTTACTTATTTATTTTAGAGAGAATGGGGAGAGGGGGGAGAAGAGGAGGGAGAGGGAAAATCTCAAGCAGCCTCACTCTGAGTCCTTAACCTGGTAAGGGGCTCAAACTCACAGCCCTGAGATCACGACCTGAGCTGAAACCAAGAGTTGGTTGCTTAATTGACTGAGCCACCCAGGTGTCCCTCTTCATTGTTTTGCTCAATGATATCTCCTTGCTTTCATATTTAGGCTTCTTCCTTCATCAACTTGTTTTTTGTTTCTAAGATTTCTCCTTTCTCAAAAACAAAGTAAACATGACCAACAACAACAAATACAGCAATCAAAGAGCTTCACTGATCAATTCTGTCAACTATTTAACAAGAAATAATATGAATTTCAAGCAAAGTCAAACAAAATAGATGAGGAAAAACTTCCTAATACATTTTGAACTCAGAATAACCATGAAGACTATGAGTCCAGAAATGGACAAAGAAGAAAAATTACAAAAAAATTCATTTATGAACATAAGCTTTGAACACTGAATAAAAGTATTAGAAAATGGAAATGAGCAACATATAAAACTGGTTAATATACAATCACCCATTGTTGGGGTTTTGATACTAATTTTTACTAATTATTCTCACTGAGCCTGCAAGATGTTCTGAATCAGGGTGAGATTTCTTAATAAGTATATAGATCTACCCCTCTTTAGTCCTTACCCCTGGGGAAATATCACAAGATCCAGATCAATTGAGCTAAGTGGCTAATGAGGCGCCCATACATGAGAGATAAGGAAAATGGATTTTTCTCTGTTACTGAGAGAGAGGGAGAGAGTTGTCCCTTTTCCCTTTTGAAAGGGTCTCTTACTCCAATCTTGAAATATGTCAATAAAAGCTCTCTAAGAGCCAAGTGACAGAGATTTCTAGGTACCATGCATCACATCTTCTTGAAATTCAATTTTTTAGAAGAATTTTGAAATTTATTTGAGAATGAGAGACTGCATGAGTTGAGGGGGAAAGAGTCAGAGGGAGCGGGATAAGCAGATTCCCAGTGGGACAGGGAGCCTGATGCAGTGCTCAATCTCAGGACCCTGAGATCATGAGCTGAGCCAGAGTCAGACACTCAACTGACTGAGCGATCCAGGTGCCCTCAATATAAATACCTATAACAATAAGAAGCAATATAAATCTGTTTGAATTAAAAAAATGGATACAAATATTTTTAAACCAGTCCTATTTCCCTAAATATTCCCAGAACAGTGATATTTCACTTTTTCCTATATAATAAATAGGAAAATATCCAAATTCAAGAAAATATTTTAAAGGATATATATTACTAATGTTTACATAACTTGAATTATTCTAGTTTCTGTATTTTATATTCTAGAAAAAAATCTGAGCAATTTTGTTTTTCTAGCACCAGTCACTTCCTTTTTTATTAATTAGATTTGTTGGCTACTAGGTATATCACTTTTATTAATTTAGCTTTGAGCAGAATGATTCTATTTTACTTAATTTTCAGAAAAGGTTTCCAAACGCAAACTTGTGATTTCCATTGGTATATGTCACCTTGTTAAATCTAGCTTTTTTTTCCCCTCTAATGCAGCTACCAAAATAATGTTTAACAACAAATGATTTGTGAAGTCAATTGAAAAATGTTTATGCTATATTAGACAACTTGATGAAAATGCATTAAGCTCATGAGTGTCTAAAGATATGTTAGTGCCTGGAATCTATGTATGGAGATATCCAGGAAAAAATCTTATAGTATAAACTATGCAACGGTGAAAAATCAATACAGCATACCAATATTTTCATAGGATGACACAACCTGGCCATATTAATTTTTACGAAGCAAATATTCTCAAATGAAACAGCATTTCCCCAAACCAATATTTGTTTTTATATAAAATTCAGTTAAATTCAATGAACATTTATTGAATTCTGTAGGTTCAAAATATTGTGATTCATCCTGGTAATGCTAAGAATTTCTCCCTTCTTTACCTTGAACTCAGTGTAATGGAGGACAGAGAAGCTTAGACATGTACTTTCAATGAAATATGATAAATAACACAATAATAGTACTTTTTCTTAATTTTCAGATACCAATTTTTTACTTATAAACAGTTCCTTAAAGAGTGATCAGTTTTCTCCATAGACATCAACAAGAATCTATTTGCCCTGTTTGGTAAAAATAAATTAATTATAGCTTTGTGCAGACATATCCTGCTTAATTACAAGGTTATGTTAGCCAAAACCATTATGATAAGACATTCAGAATTGAGACTTTGTCTCTCTTCATACAAATGTACATATATTATACATACATATCAGGCATATATTATATAATATATATATGCATTACTTGATTTGAAGAGCATAATATAATTTTTAAGATTTTATTTATCTATTCGAGAGAGAGCATGAATGAGAGAGAGCATGAACAGCGGGGAGAGGGGAGAGGGAAAAGCAGACTCTGGGCTGAACAGGGAGACCTACGCAGGGCCCAAGATCCCAGGGCTCCGCATGACTTGAGCCAAAGGCAGACACTTAGGTAACTAAGCCCCCCAGGTGCCCTGAGCACAATATATTTTTTAAATAGTGTGTCTTGATTAGCCATTAAATGCCAACACGTGCTAACTCAAAGTCAACCACAGTTGCACACACCGGTATAAGAAGCTTGTGACATGACTACTAAGAGGTTAGGCTACCTCCTCAAATCAAAACTACTACTAATATTGAGTTAAACATGATAAGGCTACTTCCCTATTTAGAAGATGCGAGGCAAAAATCAATACTTTGCGTACACTATTGTTGAACCATATATTTTGTTGTAAAACATGATATGCTTTAATTTCAAAATATTGCCGATTTCTGAAGTAATTGCACAAGTGTCAGCAATATTTTCAGCTCTGGTGGCCATTCCTTACTTATAGTTATAGAGACCTTCTTGCTGACACTGGGGTCTGGTAGATGGCTCCATATGATTAATTACAGGTAATGCATGAATGATTTAAAATGATACTGAATTAATTGGATAGTATATGTGACTTTTCCGATTCTCTCAGAATTTTAGCCAGGGCCCTAAAAGTTCAAAATAATAAATCCCATATTACCAAAGAATATACCAGGAGATTGTGATAATACTATTGTGACCCCTCTGCTTGTCACTTATTTCCAGAAGTTATGTTTTCAAAGACATTCTTCTGAAAAGGATTCCTTTGGACAGGTAATGCAGGTGCTCTTGGCTCACTTGAGTGCCAAGCGAAAAAGCTGTGAGGAAGCACCCAACAAATGTGATATGTCTATGAGACATATTTGATCTCTCTCTCATATGAAATCTTAAAAGTAAGTTTCTCTGGAATAACCCAGGTAAGCAGACTGGGTCAAACTGAAAATTGTGTGTATATCCAAGATTTGGCTGGTTCACAGATGAGGACATTTGAGGTGGTAGCTGGAATTGATTTGCCTTGAAATAAATCTAAAAGAAGTGTTTGGGAAAACCAGGTAATCCCAACAGAGGAATATTAGAAGTCTCGACTGCCTAAACATCAGGATATTGATAAACCATAAGGGACCAATACAAAGAGGCATTTTTTTTAAACAAGGAACCACAGTTGAGGTTTCTTGATGCTGTAGTTTCTTAACATTTGACACATATTCACAGTCCACTTAAGAGCTAAAAGTAGACATTGCGCCTGAGAGGACATTCTTGCCCATTGAAAACTACATGAGTTAAACAAGACTTTTTGTGCAACTTTCTCCCGGTTCCTTCCCTGTACGAGCCAGAAAGAGCACAGAAATCGGGGAAGATTTAAGAACAAACTGAAAAATAGTAAAAATTCCTTTGCTATTTGCCTAGGCTGAGGCAGCACTGAATTTGGAACCCAGTATAGCTTTGGATTGGATAAAATATAATGTTGCTGATATTCAAATGGATCATAAACTACAACTTGGAACTGATACTATGTCTTAAAACCTGAAAATGACTAAAAACATATTTTCAAGATAACAGTGTGTGAGGGTAAGAAGAGAGTTTGTTTCAGCATGAAAGGAGAGTCACATGAAAAAAGAGACTTCTTCAAAAATTCAAACCAGGAATAGCTCTTTTGAAAACAAATTACATACTCAAATTCAAAAAAAAAACTTATAATATAAATACATAATTTCATTTAATATAAGTTTCTTTTAATATAAATGAATATGTCCTGGATGATTATTTGATAGGAAGCCTTTGGTCTTAATTTTATGTATGGATCTATTGAGCTTCATTTCTTTTCTGGCAATAATATTTTGAAGTTCTCCTTTGGAAAATTTCAATAATATATGTTTTATATATATTGTATATTATGTATTGGCATCTTTATCAGTCTTCCATGATGGGTACTTAAGTTGTTTCCATATCTTGGCTACTATAAATAATGCTTCAGTTTACATGGGAGTGCAGATATGTTTTCAATGTCCTGTTTTCATTTTCTTTGGATATATATCAAAGTGAAATTGCTAGATCAAATGGTAAGGAGTTCAATTTTTATTTTTTTAGAGATACATTTATACTAATTCCCATGGTAGCTGCACCAGTGGCTCTAGCAGTATATGTTTCCCTTTTTTCCATATCTTTGCCAACACTTTTTTAACTCTTGTATTTTTGATGATAGCCATTCTAACATGTGTAAAGTGGTAAATAATTGTGGTTTTGAGTTTCATTTCCCTGATGATCAGTGATGTTGAGCACCTCTTCATGTGTCTGTTGGCCATTTATATGTCATGTTTGGAAAAATGTAGATTCAATTATATTGTCACTTTTTAAACCAGATTTTGTTGTTGTCATTGAGTAGTAAGCATTTTTTAATAAGTTTTGAATGTTAACCCCTTATTAGACAATGATTTTGCAAATATTCCCTCTCATCCCATAGGTTGCCTTTCTATTTTGCTGACTGTTTTATTTACTGTGCAAACTGCAATTTGAAAAATTTTATTATGGGCAAAGATGTTGACTATTGTCAAATGCTTTTTCTACACCTACTGGGATGATTATGTGATTTTTATCTGTCATTTTGTTAATGTGGTATATTATACGGTGATTTGTGGATGTTGGACAATTCTTGCATCCCTGGACTGAATCCCACTAGGTCACATTGTATGATCCTCTCAATGTACCGATGAATTCAGTTTGTTAACCTTGTTTCTTTTTGCAATAGGTATGGTCTATTGTTTTCAGTGCTGATTCTTAAAATGGATGAATAAGTTGAAAATACATGAAAAATGATGTGTATGCAGACATCACCCCCCAATAAAAAAAGGGTAAGCATACAGATGTCTGACATATATACATGCATATATATACATATATATATATATACACACACATACACTCACATTTTCATACTAATTTATCTCTATTTTACATAATAGTATGTGTTATCTGGCTACATTAATAATTATATCTGGTATAAATGTATTTGGGAGCAAACAACTTTCTTTTGGCATACAAATGAGCAGTGAAAGAAGAAAATGTGTTAGTATATAGAATAGGGCTAGCCCAAAACATGTGCTCTGCCAGGGATCAGGTAATATAGTACAGTTGTTGAACAGGGATTGGGAAGCTATTTCAAAAGTTCTTCCTGTTTTGAATGCAAATGTGAAGGAAATAAATAGCAATATTATAAATAAGACTGAATATTTTACCAGAAGTCAAGGAAAAAGCAGAGAAGTAAAGTGGGAAAATGAGAGACCAATGGGATGGGGTCCTGCCTTCTTTATCACTTAATTGCATTAAGTACCCAAATGTGGAAATTATACCAAGAGTTTGCTCATTTACCATTGTTTTATTTGACTAATGTACTCTTTCAAGATGTGGAAAAGTCTGACTTTGTTTAGAAAATTCTCTCTTTAAAAAAAAAATTATTAATTTTAGAGAAGGAGAGAGAGGTGGGAGGGGTGGAGGGAGAGAGAATCCTAAAACAGATTCCTGGCCACGAGCTCATCCCTATGCAGGGTTTGATTCCAGGACCCTGAGATCATGACATGGACCGAAATCAAGAATTGGATACTTTAACCAACTGAGCTACTTAGGTGCCGCAGAAATGTAATTATTTCTCTGAAAAACTTCATCAGTAGAGATTATATATAAATAAAAATAAGCAACTGATGAAATGGTCTTTCTTTTTTAAAAGCCCATATATTCACTGAGTCAAGTATTAGAAGTGAGCATTCACTTGTTAAATTACCTAATAGGGATGATCCTTTATTTTCCAATTCTTCAGTAACCAATGATCTTTACTTAATACAGCAAGTGAACTGACAGAAAAATAACACTGAGATATCAATAACAACAGAACTTTTTTGTATGCAGCTTTGAAAAAAAGAAGTAAAAGAAAAAAATAAAAAACGTTTCTCATTTTTAGACACTATTTTCAATTACATATTTCTTCAGGCCTAATAAGAATCCTAACAATTAAAACAAGTGCTATTTTGTTTTCATTAACTTGAAATTGATATTTACCATTATTTCAAATCATGTTTAATTTGCTTTTTCAAAAAAAAAATTTGCTTTTTCAAGATCTAAAACATTAAATGAATATGTGAAAAAGAAAAATTAAGTAGAAAACAAAATGGTCATTGAAGTAATTGGCATAAATTTGTTGAATAATGTCTTATATTTGGTCATTATTTTCTGGTTCTACACACTTTGCTCTCCTAAACTCCATTTGCAATGAACTCAGCTATAAAATTGGTCAGATTGTCAGTGGTAATATTAGATATGTATAGCAGTGTCTGTTGCTTTTTGGGAGTTATAGCTGGGCTTGTCTTCATAGGTGCATGTGTATATCTGTCATTTATTGAACAACTCTACCATACATACCACACATACACTTGTTATTTTTCTACATTGTTACATATTATACTATAGTATAGAAACTATTTTTAAAAGAATTAGTAAGTATAAAATCTATGTAGCAGAAGAATTAAGTATCTCATAAGGGGATCATGTCACATGACATTATTCCACAGAGATGAGTGATTTATATAAATTTAAGACAAGACAAAAAATAGTTTTGGGAGTGTAAATGGTCACATAACTTTGAAACATTTCAGGTAAATTGCCACTCAGTAAAACATTAATCACATATAACAAATGAAAACCTCAGGGGGAAATGTTTTGATTGACAAAGAACTGTAGTTTGCCTTAGAGACTATGTTTGTCTTTTAGTATTTCACACAAGAACCTATTCTTAAACCAGGGAGCAAAAAAACAAAACAAAACAAAAACAAAATTTTTAAAAAAGGCAAAAAGAGCTACTTCTAAAAGTAAAATTTAAAACTATTTATATATAATCATAGTTGGAAAAATAAGTGGAAATCAGTATGTGATTTCAGATGATTGAACATCTATAACAAAGAATTATTGCCATTTTTCTGGTAAATTCATTTTACAACTGAACTAGAAAGCAAGCAGATATACATTTTTTAAAATATGACTTTAAAAAGGTCTATGTTTGTGATGCCTGGGTGGCTCAGTGGTTGAGCATCTGCCTTTGGCTCAGGGTGTGATCCCAGGGTCCGGAATCCAGTCCTACATTGGGCTCCCTGCAGAGAGCCTGCTTCTCCCTCTGCCTGTTTCTCTCTCTCTCTCTCTCTCTCTCTCATGAATAAATAAATTATTTAAAAATAATAAAAAATAAAAAATATCTATGTTTGAGTAACTATAAAAAAACCTGAATTACCTATAAAAGGAATCTAAAAAATTTTACTTTTAAAAATTGCAGAACTAGGGGATCCCTGGGTAGCGCAGCGGTTTGGCGCCTGCCTTTGGCCCAGGGCGCGATCCTGGAGACCCGGGATCAAATCCCACATCGGGCTCCCGGTGCATGGAGCCTGCTTCTCCCTCTGTCTGTGTCTCTGCGCCCCTCTCTCTCTCTCTGTGACTATCATAAATAAATAAATAAAAAATTAAAAAAAAATTAAAATTGCAGAACTAGACAAAGACGGAGCAGAAGCCGGGCACAGGCAGTGGACATGGTCCCGCCAAGAGCCGAGGATGGCAGTGAACTTATACTCAACGTCTGTCACCAGTGTTAACCTAAGTCAACATGATATGCTGGCCTGGATCAATGAGTCTCTGCAGCTGAATCTGACAAAGATTGAACAGTTGTGCTCAGGAGCTGCCTATTGTCAGTTCATGGACATGCTATTCCCTGGCTCCACTGCCTTGAAGAAAGTGAAATTCCAGGCTAAACTAGAGCATGAATACATCCAGAACCTCAAAATACTACAAGCAGGTTTTAAGAGAATGGGTGTTGACAAAATAAGTCCTGTGGACAAATTAGTAAAAGGAAAGTTTCAGGACAATTTTGAATTTGTTCAGTGGTTCAAGAAGTTTTTTGATGCAAACTATGATGGAAAAGACTGTGACCCTGTAGCTGCCAGACAAGGTCAAGACACTGCAGTGGCTCCCTCCCTTGTTGCTCCAGCTCTGAACAACCCGAAGAAACCTCTCAGCTCTAGCAGTGCAGCTCCCCAGAGGCCCATTGCAACACACAGAACTACTGCAACCCTAAAGGCTGGCCCGGGTGTGGTGCGAAAGAATCCTAGTGTGGGCAACGGGATGATGAAGCAGCTGAATTGATGCAGCAGGTGAATGTATGGAAACTTACCGTCCAAGACTTGGAGAAAGAGAGAGATTTCTACTTTAGAAAGCTAAAAAACATTGAATTGATTTGCCAGGAGAACGAAGGGGAAAACAACCCTGTATTTTTATTTTTTATTTATTTTTTTATTTTTTTATTGGAGTTCAATTTGCCAACATATAGCATAACATCCAGCGCTCATCCCATCAAGTGCCCCCCTCAGTACCCGTCCTGTATTGCAGATGATCCTGGACATTCTCTATGCCACAGATGAAGGCTTTGTGATACCTGATGAAAGGGGGGCCCACAGGAGGAACAAGAAGTGTATTAGCAGACTGGACCAGCAGAGCAACATCTGAATTCTTCATTCCAAATCATGTGCTTGACTGTAAAATACCCCCTTTTATTATTCTTAGAGGACTCACTGGTTTCTTTTCATGAGCAAACAGTACCTCTTCTTAAAGTGCACTTTGCAGAAGTTTCACCCCTTTTCCAATGAGTTTGATTAGGAGCTTTAACCCTGTAGCAGAGCAGTATTAACTTCTAGTTGGGTCACCTGGGGAACAGAGAAGCTGACCAGGGGGCTCACTGTGTGGATGCTCGTAACACTCGCTGCTAGAGAAGGTGCTTCTAGGTATATACTGAGGTGCAGTCCTCAGTAGAGAAATGTAAAGACTGATTTGAATTTTAAGCTAATGTGAAATCTTGGCAGAGAACTTTTTAATAAATAAATGCCTTAAGAGTTTTTAAAAAAATAAAAATAAAAATTGCAAAAATTAACTCTGTAATATTAAGTCCCTTATAACAAAAACAGGCAATTTGAGACACAGTATACTTTAAGAAACATCTTTGTAGGTCATGTTTACTGAATATAAAGTATTGAACACACCATGTCAATCATATGTTTTTGAAATTATTCTGTCATAGAGCAGTCTATAGAACTAAATATTTTAACAAGGGCAAATTGGAGTCTTCAAATGTTTCTTTGAGAAGGTTAACAGCCAGTTGATAGGTGATTCAATACAACGCTGATGAGTAAAAAGTCTATTTACAACTACTATTTGATGTGATTAATGTATCCCATACTTACATAAAAATCTGCTGTATTTCTGAAAAGAACATGTGAGATTTTTACCTTTTTTTTTCTATTTTCCATTTATTCTTCTATTTATATTGGTATATCTATGTGAAAGTTTCTCAGTTCCATTTTTAATCTTCTTAAATGGTATGCAGACCTTAAATGTGTAAAAAGTTCCCATTGGCCTTGGAGAGTGGAATTATGATAGAAAGCGCGCTTGTCCACCCACTACTAGAGGCAGAGCAAAGAGATCCAAGCTACTGACTAATTTTACATTGTACTCACTTGAGAGTCAGAGAAAATGAATGAAAAGTGGCTTTTGTGTTTGGCCAATTTTGGATTAAATCTATAATGGCTATTAATAGATGTGCTTCATTAGACATGTTATATAGCCTATCGTAGTTTTGGATAATCTTCCTTCATTTAACCCTTCATTCAATTTAATATAATTCTTCTTTCCTTCCTGGCTATCTAACTTTCTGCTCCCATTAATGAGTAGCTACTCTATTTGGGTATTTCTGTCAGTTGTGAGGGATAATGTAATACACAACTTTGACAAAATTCTTACCCTCATGGAATGACATTTACTCAGCAACTAATTAAATGTTAGTAGCATTTTATGAAGAATGGGAAGGAATGGATTAAGGGGTCAAAAATTATAATGAGATGTATATTAGACATTTAATTTCTAATGTTCAAAAGACTTTTTTAATGAGAATGTGGACATCACAGGAGAGGGCATACATTTGAGAGTCATTGGTTAATCTAGAATATTAAAGATTAATGACTCTCAAGTCCACCTAAATTGAATACACGAAGGGAAGAGAAGATAACTTAAGAATCTGTTTCTTGGATACTTCAGTGTATGTATTTCATATAGGATAAAGGATAAAGATGGATAAATATGAGACTCAAAAGGAATAGACATTGATATTGAGAGAGAGAGAGAGAGAGAGACAGAGAACAGTGTAGAGTCTGGGAAGTCCAGTAAAGCAATAATTGCAAAGAGGGAGTGGTATATTCTGCTATTTTTTTTTTCTGTAGAAAGATTGAAAACAATAAAAAGTAAAAATTGACTAGTAAGTTTGGTAAAATGGGCAGTGTTGGTAATCTTACCAATGTTAGTTTTACTGAAGTAGTAGAATTTAAAAAGTGACTAGAATGTTAGGAGAAATTAAAAGAGAAGTAGAATCAGCAATAATAGAAAACCCTGTAGAAAAAAGACTAGAGCAAAGAATGGGGTTAATGCTGGAAGGTTCCATGTCAACATGGGGTGAAGGAAGTATAAAACTTGTAATCAGAATAAAGAATAGGGATCCCTGGGTGGCGCAGCGGTTTGGCGCCTGCCTTTGGCCCAGGGCGCGATCCTGGAGACCCGGGATCGAATCCCACATCGGGCTCCCCGTGCATGGAGCCTGCTTCTTCCTCTGCCTGTGTCTCTGCCTCTCTCTCTCTCTGTGACTATCATAAATAAATAAAAATTAAAAAAAAAAAGAATAAAGAATGATTTATGGATGGAATACTTCAATAAAGCAAGAGAAAACATTGTCCAATGTACAAGTAGGAGAGAAAGCCTTGGAATAAAGCAAGGAGAGCTAACTTATCATAACAAGAATGACAATGTTAGTGGGTGGGTGGGGAGTACAGATTTAAAGAAGGTGATAGATGTGTGAATAGGAATATTAGAGAGTTCTCTTCTAAATGCTTTCATTTTGTCAGTAAATCATAGGAAATGTCTATAAGCAGAGTTTTGAGCTAAAAGTAGATGTTAGTGATGGTTTTAATTTCCTCAGTCTATGGGGGAGGGAATTCTAAAAGAAATTATCAGAGAAATAGATGTGGATAATCAGACAGCTCTTAGCATTCACTCAGTATTATTTGATGAGCAAAAATATCTTTCAGGGAATGAAATAAGATTTCCCAGCCATTTGACATACATGGTATCCTCTCCCCTGAGACAGTCTCTGTCATGATCACAATTAACTCATAGTCTAGTCTTTGCTGGTTAAAAGTGAATTCTTCTGACATAGAATTTTGGTTTAATTTTGCCCAATTTGAAGTGATCAGAAAGATTGATTTATAATATAAATGTGCATAATTATTTTATTATCTAAATGTGCTGTATAAACCAGTAACCCTTAGCTAATTCAGGCTAATTGACAAAGAAACCAATCAGTATAAGTGAAAAAAAGCATACTGTTAATTTTATTTAAACAGATCCTGTTTTTTTTTTTTTTTTTCTTAAGTGTCTTTGAAACTAGAACCAGTCTAGGAATGATGTTTAATAGCAGTCATTTGTTTACAGATGAATATTGCCAAAGACTTCAAACACATTGTTTATAATCTACTCATAGATTTTAAAAGGAAGTCAATATTATTATTACTTCATAAGAATGGAATCTGAAATTCAAATTAAGTAATTTAATCAAGTTTATATAGCTGTCAAGTTACAAAGCCAGAATTGGAAATAATTTTGTCTGAAACTAATAACTATGTCCTTTTAACTACATGCATTAAGCTACCAAGCACATGAATTACCTATGAAGACAATAATAAATGTTTGTGGATATGTATTAATATATTAAAATATGACACAAATGTGTGTTTTTATTTATAATGATCACACAAACAAGTGATGTGGCATCTAATACTTGGATCCTTGAAAACAGTTTATTCTCTAAAGATATTTTTATTATTTCTCCTCCAGCATGTCTATGCTTTAAATTTAATGCTAATATGAAATTTTTTAACCTGAACAACTTAAATAGCTTATGAGTGGAATCTCAATTGATAAAATTTTGTTATTCAATTCATATTATATTGAGATCCCGGTTTTGCCCTACAAACAAAACTCTAATAGGTTATTACAGAAAATTGTCATTCTGCATGAAATATTTTTCAAGTTTCCTCAGTGAAGTAGCCATTACAAAAGTTATATTTAAACCTAACACTGTGAACTTAAGTGTCAGAGGCAAAGAGAAACTATTGTATTTGCTTTGAGCATTTCCACATCGTAATAAAGGATATTGGATGCAATTCAAATGTAACTTCATTTGAGGATAACCCCAGGCATTTTGTGTCTGTATTTCTTGTAATTTGGACTGGCTATTGGAAATTCATTCAGTTTTGCCTCAAAGCACCCACTAACATCAGACCAAAAAGTGCAAAAACTATTGTGTGATTATTAGTCTCTTTAGGCCAGACACAACAGGTATGGACAATTGCATAGTGTTCATGACTCACAAAAGAAAAAAAAAATAAAACAAATATCTCTTTCAGAAGGACTGACATATGAAAATAATTACTCAAACTAAAAAGATACTTTCATAGTTTAGCGAATTGAGTTGAAGGCATTCAAAATGGATTATGCCTTATATAGTCTTTAAATATATTTTTCTTTATAACAGGACTTCTTTTCCTCCTTTTACTGCAAATATTTTGATCAGTTGTTCAGTGACACTTGTTCACAGAACCTGCCCTACTGCTTTGTACGTTAATAATTACTGTTAAATATTGTTGAGTTAAAATACACTTAGCAGCAATTCAAAGGGTGTCTTTGGATGGATAAGTGAAAATAGTACAACTAGATAAATTACTACTGAATCATTTCTTGATAATAATATCATGAAGCATCTTAAGCCAGGATAAGAAATAAAGTGTAGGAGTAAACAATAAAGAGGAAAGTTCAAATCTGGAAATTGATAGACATTGGAGATTACTTTTTAGGTCTAAATATTGAAGGATTGATCTTTATGAAATTTTGAGGTCTGAAATTATTTGTAGAAATGTTTATTAAATATTCTAATCAAGAGATTAAAATGTTTGACAGTTAGAAAATGTACAAGTGAGGGATTTGTTGAACATGTCCTGAAAACATAGAAATAACTGTATGTTTTAGCCTAATGCATTAAATCATATAGTAAATAAAAAAAATTAAAAAAAATAAATCATATAGTAAATATAAGCAGGGAATTGGTATTTTTATTAAGAAACTTAGATTGTCACTGAAAAGGCATAGTCAATTTCTGCTACTAATTTATTACCGCTCAGCATATAACTTAATGAACTAAGCATATTTATTTTTGCAATTGATGGAAATATGTCTTGTCCTGGAAAAAAAAATGTCATGTGAGTAAATTTTATCTTGGAGCATGTGGGTGGCTCAGTTGGCTGTCTGCCTTTAGCTCAGGTCATGATCTCATGGTCCTGCGTCTGGGCTCCCTGCTCAGGGGAGAGTCTGCTTCCCCCTCTCCCTCTCCCGCTGCTCCTCCCCCACCCCCAGTTGTCCTATCTCTCTCTCTTAAATAAATAAATAAAATCTTAAATTTTTTTTCTTGATTGTATATTTACTTGTTAACATTTTTTTTATGTTGCCCAAATCAAGTCTTATTCCCACAAATCACTGCTTTATGTAAGGATCTTTTGGTGAGGCCAAAATTTCAGTGATTTGATACGTTTATAAAACTTCTATTCTCCCATTAAGGAAAATGTTTAGAAATATCCCTCAGATTGAAAGTTTCCTTTTAAGGCTTCTATGTTAATGGTATCTTTTTCAGATTTCTCTGGCATGATATAATGTTTGTGATTGCTAAGCATTATTAATAAAATCAGTGCACAAATCTTCTAATAACTGAATAAAATTGTTCTCTGAACAATTTCCCATGTGTTACTGCTGTACTTTTTTATTAAGTATTTAATGCCACCTAATAAATCCTATACAAAGTCAAACAATAAGCTTACATAAACTAATATTTAATAAAATATTAATAAATTTAAGAATGTATAAAGCAAATTTAAAAAAGAACATTTCAGAATAAAAAGACTCTGAAGTTTCCCTGTATTACTTGATAAAATTTAGGATACAGTCTCAAGAAAACATTTTTTTTTCTTCTTCTGCATCAGCTCATCTACGAACCAATTTATTTCTGAAATAGGCCCCTGGGGCAGACTGGTTGGTGACCGTAATGGGGATATCTGACTGGCCACTCAAGGAAATTGCTATGGACTTTTAATCTTATTTTGATTAAGTTCCGTGTAAATTGTGTCTGCCAGGCTAGCACTAACATTACTGTTTCTGAGCTCCTTTGGCTGCTGCTGGACTCAGACCGAATTTTTTTTCCCTACTTTTTCAAGGTTATGTTGGAACAATATCACCCATTGCTTATAAATAATATACATGTATATTTTAAATTGTGCTAGAATCTAGTGTTAATAAAGACATCATACTTAACAAGTTACAAGTTTATAAAAGTCACTATTTTGAGGAAAAGCAGTTTTGGGTTAAGAAAAAAAAGAGAGAGAAGAAAGGAAAATACCTTTAGGAGAAAACCATAATAGCTTCATGTGTTTGAAGTTACAAAATGATTAATTTTCTAAGGAAACTATAGACATTTGAAAAGTAACTAATCAAAGAGATTAAGTGAACAGAATCATGGAATGGCCAAACTGTAGGATATTTAATTTTTTATCTGTTTTCAGCATATATAGAATCAAAATAAAGAAAACCTAATGTGTTCTATTTCAGAGCCATCACAGTAGAAACAATGAATTGTTATCTTCATTTAATAGCAGATAAACACTAGTTAGTTACTCATCCATCCATTCCTCTTACTATTTCTATATAGAATCCTGGTATTATCCCCTCTTTATGCAGCATCAATGAATCAGGGGAATTTCATCCCATCCAAAGGGCAGAGATGGATAAGCCCTTTCCCATTGTTAGCTCAAAGATACCATAGGAAGCCAGATTTGCGGCATTGCTCCCAGATTAATAATGATTCATGGGTGAGCAGGTGACCTAATCTGGCCTAATCAGATCAAGAAATGGACCTGTGTTCCATTATTGGAACACAATTTCCTGTCTCCTTTCCACATATGAATAACAAAACATGCTGCACCAGTTTTTCTTATCAGGAAAAAAAAAGACAATATGAAATACTTCATTCTTTAGTACATGATATCAGAATTTATTTATTGTTAAAACAAAATAAGAGTCAGGATTTCTGTTACCTGTTTGAAAGCACTTTGACATTTCTGGTCTTACATAGTACTTGTCAGATTTCTCTGTGATTTAGAGCAAAACTTCTCAGTTCTTGCAGTAGCACACTGGTGTGAACGCTGCGTTCAGGACAGGCGACATCTGATCCCAGTAGCTGTTAGGCAATCAGGTGGACCCCTGACAGCCACAGTCCTCAGGTCACTTGTTTCTGGCCCTGACCAGTATATTCTACAACTCTTATTAACTTATTTGAAAGAAGCACATTTGAAATGATAATGAAGTGTGGGTTTAAAGCATCTGATTTATCATTCAGAGCAATTTATGGGTCATAGTTGAGTGGGTAGGGAGTATTCTAGTCATCTCTTCAAATATAGTAATTTCATCTATTGTCCACACTAGAAAAACCTAATATTTTTCTAGTATATACTTATTCATAATTTGGAGAAGTCCAAAAATAGTTTAGAGCTCTACAATAAGAGGTAGTATATGATGTGAATTTTTTTTTTTTTTTTATGATAGTCACACAAAGAGAGAGAGGCAGAGACATAGGCAGAGGGAGAAGCAGGCTCCATGCACCGGGAGCCCGATGTGGGGATTCGATCCCGGGTCTCCAGGATCGCACCCTGGGCCAAAGGCAGGCGCCAAACCGCTGCGCCACCCAGGGATCCCTGTGAATTCTTTTATAAACATTTAATAGTCAATATTTTGCTTGAATTTTCATATATCCACTGGCTTTATAGAGAATTAATAAAATTTTATAGTATATTTAAAAGTTAACGATATATTAAAACAGTTGTCCCACAAATTAAAATAACATCAATTATAAGTTTTTTTCTGGTTATTTCTCCAATGATTAGTTTAAATCATTGCTGAACTACGTATTTGCTTCTTAAAAAACCCTTTTCAAGTTAGTTTTAAGGTCAATTATTCCTAAGGAGATATATTCATTAGTATGAGATTAGCTGGTTATTAGTTACTGACATTTTCATCAAAACTGTATGCAAAGCCATCTGAGGGTATACAGGAAACTTCTATTTTCTAATCAGTGGGTAGTTGTGGAACTCAGTTATCTTTTGTTCCTGCGGAGCTATTTTTAAATTTCTTTTAAAACATTTCCCAAACCTGTTTGCATGTAATTTTTTAATAGATTGGATGATGTAATATATATCAGCATAAGCATACTGCTAATTTAAATGCATTAAGCATGGTTAAATCTCAAAAAACAGGATGAGCTCCAAAGCCTCCATTGCTGGGTTTAGAAAGACAATTTCTACATTAGGAAGTAGGAGAAGTAGTCATTCATATTACTTTTAATCTGCTCCACTAACTTTATTCCTAATTTTGAGGTTGTCTAAAGTGTAATTTATGTTTTTAATTTATTTTAAAATTTCAATTTAATTAAATATATCAGAAGTGATGTTCTTTCTACACACACATATATATTATCTTTCTATACACCTTTAGAACTCCATCTCTTTATACAGAATTGATTACTTGAGAAATCTCAGATTCATGAGGATGCTCCTGACTGTGAAGACACTGGTGTCCAGATTCATACTTGCAAGTCAGCAAGTCATGTGTTATTCCTTCTGTAAATGCTTTGATGGAAACATGAGTAAAGACTTTCCTTTAGCTTCCATCAACTTAGCTGGGATAGGCTGCAACTTAAGGAGTTTACCAGGCACCTAGATACCAAGGGAAAACAAAAAGAGAAATAAACTTAGGAAGTATTGTATCAATAAGTGTGTGCATGGGATGCGTGGGTGGCTCAGTGGTTGAGCATCTAGGTATTATCCTGGAGTGATGGGGTGGAGACCTACATCCGGCTCCCCGCAAGGAGTCGGCTTCTCCCTCTGCCTATGTCTCTGCCTCTTTCCGTGTGTCTCTCATGAATAAATAAATAAATAAAAGCTTTAAAAACTTGTGTATATGAACAGGTGTGTATTGGTGTACACTCTTTTGTGCTCTGTCCATAGGATTTTAGAGATTCATGCAACTTTAGAGTTGTATTATCTGTGCTCCTATTCTATGCCTTCTGATATTTATATTATGGGAACCACCAACTTAACACTTTGGGCCAGTTTGTCCTTGCTTATTCTCTTATACCCAGTGAATGGTGTCTTGACGAATATCAAGATAGAAATTCTTTCCCTACTTCCCACATATAGTTTCTCTAAGTGGAGTGGAAGGGGACTGGATTACAATTTCTATGAATTTTAGTAGGTTTTATTCAAATATTAAAAGCTAATGGAAAACAGGGATCTCTACAAAAATTCTGATATTTCATCACCAAAATGATAAAAAAAAGAGTTGTCAATCAGAGCAAACATGAAATGGTTAGTGGATGTAAGGAGTTTTAACAGCTATTATTACCTGTTGTAGTAGAGGAAACAAGGAATAATGCAATTACTTATATCTCTTCCTTGGTAGAGATATTTTTATTTTTTTTAATTTTCTTTCTTTCACTGATATCTACAGAGTATAGAGTTTATTTGAGGTATTTACAATTTAAGCCAGAGTTTATAGAATAAGGAAAGACAAATATGAAATAAGTGCAAAAATAATCTATATTATCTAGTGGTTCTGGACTTGAAGCTAAATATAGAAATGATGTGATTTGAATTTGGCATTTTCTCCTTCAGGAAATGGTTGAGTGTGATTTTGATTTTATAGGGAATAGTCTGTGTTAGTAACTGCAATTGTGTGTGTATGTGTGAAAGAGAGAGAGAGAGAGAGGGAGAGAGAGAGAGAAAGAGTAGAGTATGTTTTCTTCTGGACATGTGGGCATTTGTCAAGCTTTCAACACTTTTTCTTTACTTTTTTTCAAGTTTATTGAGCTGAAACTGACATATAACCAGCCTGAAAAAGAAGTAAATCGTGCCATTTGTCACAACAGGGATGGACCTTCAGTTCATTATGGCAAGCCTTCCTTTTATTTAGGAATCCCCCTATAGAGCCTTCCAATTTCAAAGATCTTTGTGAATAGATTTCCCTCTCTATCACCTGGAGGTTAAATTGTGAAACAGACTTAAATATGATGGGTTAGTGCCTCATTTCTGGGATTTTTTTCCCATAGGTGAAAAATAAGTGCAGAGTCTGAAATTATTCATGGTGACCAGACAGATATTTAAAATCCAAAATTAAAACAGTAAGTGACCAGGGAAGGAAGAGCCCAGGAGCCTTAGTGGCAATGCATGCCCATGCTACACTGGTGATGGCCAGTGGCAAGGGGCGGTGGCTGAAGGGCCAAAGGCCACATCAAAACAGATCTCCTTCCTTTTCCCGAGGTCTGATTTGAGTTGCCCTCTGCCTCCTGTCTGACCCTAATTCTCCTCCTTTTTTTGGTCAACTCTAAGAGCCATTTTTTTTTGCCTTTCCAGTAGATCTATTTTTGCTTGCTTATACTATAAATATTTCTATTGTTTTCAACCAATAACACCAATTAAGTCAAAGACATTGCTAACACACTAGATTAAAACATTTAAATTGTTTTCTTTATTTAAAAAAATATATTCATGAGAGACACAGAGAAAGAGGAAGAGACATAGGCAGAGGGAGAAGCAGGCTCCATGCAGGGAGCCTAATGTGGGACTCGATCCCAGGACCCCGGGATCATGGTCTGAGCTGAAGGCAGATGCTCAACCACTGAGCCACCCAGGCGTCCCTACATTGTTTTCTTTGTTGTAAGAATTATTCTAGCTTTTTGTGTATCAGTGCTCATTGTTGACTCCCTAGTTGAGACAGTATTCAATAATACACTGTAAGAAATACCATTTACCAGGATGCCTGGGTGGCTTAGTTGGTTAAGCATCTGACTCCTGGTTTGGCTCAGCTCATGATCTCAATGGGCCATAGGATCATCAGGCTCCTGCTCAGCAGAGTGTCTGCTTAAGACTCTCTCCTTCCTTCCCCTTCTGCCCTTCCCCCAGCTTGTGCTCACTCATACACTCTCTGGAATAAATAAATGAATATATATATTTTAAAAGAAATATAATTTATCTGTTGGACTCCTCAAATTTAAGAAAATATGTATTACTCAGTATATAACTTAAGATGATCAAAGCCAAGAACAAAATTAAGCTCTTTAAAAAATAAGGGCATTTGAACGTTTTTATTATCCAATTTCCCTATCTCACATGTTTCCACTTTCCATGGATGTCTTCATTTTCAATTTACCATTTAATAGTTTAAAATTTCCCTGATAGGAAATTTTCATGCTGAGAGCAGTTTGCAACCTTACTTATATCTATTATTTTGCATTTGCATTACTTTTGGAAATAAAAACGTGCTGTCACTTTTTTAAAAATGGCACTTCGTAAGTTTTTTTATTTTTTCCCCCCTTAGGTTATCTGAGGGATCTCTATGCTGCTTTTCAGCTCATGTTCAAGAAAGGCTTTATGGGTAAATATTCTAAACTTTCAATTATCTGAGAATAAATTCATGTTTCCACATGAATCTTAGTGGTGTGGTTAAGAATAAAATTCTAAGTATTTCCATAAAGTGACAAATTTCTTCTCAAATATCTCTAAATAGCTTCTACAATGTCTTTTGACATTTGGTGTTCTACAAGTGAGTCTGGGATCAATCTTGTTTTTCGTATTAGAACTGCCATTTTTTGTATTTTATTTGTCAGAGTTTTTGTATAGAAATTTAGATTTTGTAAAATATATATAAGTATAGTAATTAAAGATAAAAACTTTGCGAGAAGCAATTTGTGAACTTTAATTGATACATTTGCTTATTTTTAAAATTTCCAGGGGTGCCTGGGTGCCTCAGGTTAAGCATTTGACTATTGGTTTCAGGTCAGGTCAGGATCCAAGCATCCTAGGATTGAGCCCCATGTGGGGACCCATGCTCAGGAGAAGTCTGCTTGAAACAGACTCTTCCTCTTCCTCTGCCCCTAACACCCCCCTCGCAGCTCACACACACTCTCTCTCTCAAATAAATAAATCATTAAAAAGAATTAAAATTAATAAATAAAAATCCTGTATTTTTTTCAAATGTTTTATAAGTTTACCTGTTCCAATGTCTTCACTGCGGTCTCAAGAGTGCCACTTAGACTATATTCAGGTTTTATCAACTTATTTTTTAGTCTTTTAATTGCTGTCATTTTTCATACACAGTGTTAGAGGGTTTCATACATTTGTAATACTATGTTATTATTTGTGTTATTATTTTAACATTCTGTAATAGAAATTCTGACACTCAACACCCCAAGTGAATGCAAGCTTAGTATGTTTAGACTGTTTACAATTCTGTATTATCTCATCCATGTGTAGTTCTGTCAACTTTGTAATTATTCCATCAGGCAAACATTTTGTTTATCTTTACTGATTAAATGATCTATTATTGGGGTTTCCCATTAGGAACAATATATGTAACCTATTTTATGTTCTTCATCTTCCTGTTATTAAAGTTCTTCATTTGCAACTAATAGAAACCAACTCTAACTTCATCAAAAAGGAACTAATTGGAAACATGCTCGTAGATTTACAAAATCGAGTAACCAGATGAAAAACCAAGTCATGAGGATAAGGGCAGGGAAGAATTAGACCTTTGGCAGTGAAACTAGTCCATTTCTTTCAGAGGCACTGGAATCATGTAATGGAGCTCTCATTCCCTTCCAGCCTGTGAACATCTGCTAATGATGCAAATTTCTGGGAAATATTCAATTGGCCGTAGGTAATAACCTAAGATCATAATGATAGATCTTTATGACTCTGAAGTGTTGTTTATTATATTTTGTTTAAAGTCCTTGATGGTTATCTACAGGAGGATATAATCCTTATACTCTATATCACCATTATTAGAAGCAGAATGTCTATGTAAATTTTATTTCATTTTATTTTTAAGATGAATTGTGAAATATTTATGTGCAGGATTTTATATGTGTCCATTAGATCAATTTTCTTTATTAGGAAGTTAAAACCTTCTATATTCCTCCTAATATTTTTTTCTTCTGGTTATATAAATTACTGAAAAATTGAGTTAAAAATTCTACTGTGATATTATTTCATTGTAATAATAACTTTTATAATATATATTTTGAGATGATATTGTTTTATTCTTTACAAAATGTCCTTATTATATCTATTAATTATTTTACCTCAAAGATTTTTATTTTCTCAAATGAATTGGTCACATTATCTTTCCTTTGGGTAGTATCCCTATGTTACACCTTCTCTTTCCAGTGTTTTAATTTCAAACCTCTGGTTTCCTGTACTTCAAATCTAATACTTATGGAAAGAATACAGTGAGGTTTTATTCTTCTAGTTTCTAGTCTGTTGTTACATGACTCAAGGAAGTCTTTTTCTTTTCTTTTCTTTTCTTTTCTTTTCTTTTCTTTTCTTTTCTTTTCTTTTCTTTTCTTGTTTTTAAGATTTTATTTATTTATTTCAGACAGAGAGAGAGAATGAGCACCAGTAGGGAGGAGGAGTAGAGGTAGAATCAGACTCCCCACTGAGCAGGGGGCCTGACACAGAACTTGATTTAAGGACACCAGGATCATGACCTAAGCCAAAGGCAGACGCCTAACTGACTGAGCCACCAGATGTCCCTGGAACCTTTTAATCTATTTGTATAAATTAAATTACATGTGTGTGTTAAAACTCCAATCTTAAATTATGAAAATTATTTATCCAGCTTGATGAAATTAGTTCTCTATATTCTTTTTTATTTCTATCATTCATTTTTCTAGTTTAGATATTAAAATTCTATTTCTGCTTGTATTGGATGCTCTAGAAATTAAATGCATTTTAATTTTTAATTCTAATGTTAGTTCCTACGTCTTCCTCTAGAATTATATGAGAACTTCATAACTTTTACAACTGAGCCAACTTTTATAAAATTGTGCACCTCAAATTTTTAAATTTTGTTTTACTGTTTAAAGAACTCAGAGATAATTTTTTTGGCCTAAAATATGAAAGGTTATTTTCTTTCAATTTGAATTATATCCTTTAGATTTCATTTAGTGAAGTTTTACTGATGCTAAATTACGAGTTTTGTTTGTTTACTTAAGTGGCTATTTCACTTTTATCATTGAAATATATTTTGATGAATATAAAATTCTGCATTTTTAGAAGATATTACGATTACCATTCCACCTTATTGGAATTTCATTTTTTTCTGTTGAGAAATTATTTTTTGTCTAATTGTTGCTTCTTTAGAGTTAACTTGTTTTTTGTTTTTTTTTTTAATTTTCAGGCTGATTTTAATTTTAGGATTTTTCTCTTGTCTGTTTTCTGCTGTTCACTTTACTTGAGAACTTTTCCAACAGTTATCACCTTGTTGGGAATCTCTTGACTTGCTTCAGTCTGTTTATTTTGTCTTTCATCAGTAGTTAAAGACTATTAATTATGATCTTTTAGTTATTGCCATTATCCTTTTAATTTTTTTCTTTTTCTGAGAAGCGTTAGACATATACTAGAGCTTTTGACTCTATATTCTGTAATCGTTTAACTTTTCTTCAATATTTTCTTTCATTTTATTTCTTGTTATTGTACTTACATTATTTCCTAGTAGTTTATGACATTGCACTTGCTAGAAGAGTACTTATTCTTGCAGCAGATGATGTGTTCAATGTCTTATTTGTAGACTATTTTGTTAAAAATAAGCATCATTTTATCTCATGGTCTATCTTTCAATGAAACTCAGGTTAGCTATATAAAATTGCTATGTACATCAGTGAATATTATCATATTTGCTAAACATTCTTCATTCAAACACTTTTCTAATGCTTATTAGGAAGTGCAAGTTTCATACCTAAAGAAAGTACAACTTGGATTTGATAATTATATTTAGTCTATATGGAAAGCTAGTTTACCTGAAAAATCTCAATAACAAATGCTAATATTAAAATTATTAGGAATTTATATATATACATATACCTAAAACTAAAGGAAAACAAAGAAAACAACTTCTGCTAGAAATATCAGCAAGACTTAATACCAACATGGCCAATTACTTTGACTTTTCTGGATGGCAGGAGATAAGGGCAAAGGAACTTACAAATTGAGACTTTGTCACTCATTAATGAAGAGTTGATTAATAACTAGACCTATGCTGAAATGGTGGTAAGATAAATATTCATTAACTAACACAAAGTAATGAAGAGGAATTTTGTCTATCTGTACTGGAGCAGTTGGTAGGTAAAAAATATACATTCTCTCCTGAGAATTGGTAACATCAGGGATATACATCATGTCTTCTTTGGATTCAAACTTATTATTAAATAGTCTTGAGCCATAAAATTAAAAATTAATGGATCCATAATTTTCTGGCCATTGATACACTGGGGGTTTCAGAGGAAGTACAAAGTTATTCTACAACAGTAGTTGGAAACTTCCTTCCTTCCTTCCTTCCTTCCTTCCTTCCTTCCTTCCTTCCTTCCTTCCTTCCTTTCTTCTTTTTCTTTCTTTCTTTCTTTCTTCTTTCTTTCTTTCTTTCTTTCTTTCTTTCTTTCTTTCTTTCTTTCTTTTCTTTCTTCTTTCTTTTTCTTCTTTCTTTCTCTCTTTCTCTCTTTCTCTCTTTCTCTCTTTCTCTCTTTCTCTCTTTCTTTCTTTCTTTCTTTCTTCTTTCTTTCTTTCTTTTTTTCTTTCTTTTCTTCTTTCTTTCCTGATTTTTTATAAAGGGCCCAGTAGTAAACATTTTAAGCTTTGTTGGCCAGTTGAAAGAGTAGCTTATAGCTAGCTGAAGAGACAACCGACAATCTAGAGGGTGAATACAGAATGTCATAGTCATTAGGGAAAAAAAAAAGTATATTTTCAGTCTATGAGGACTTAATTTGATTGGTTTTTGGAATAATAATTTTCCAACAGTCTCTCAGCATGTTTTATTTACACAAGAGAAAACTATTTAATTATAAGAGTTTTAATTTATCCTGGTAATTTCATAAGAAAAAAATATTAATTACTTTGGAGCAATCAGTTTTATAGATAATCATAGTTCTTTATTTAAACCACAAAAAAAGAGAGAGAGAGAGAGAGAGAGAAAGAAATGAAAGAAAATAAAGAACAAGCTTATGCATAAAACATAGAAAAATCCAGTTTTTGTGGGACGCCTGGGTGGCTCAGCGACTGTGCATCTGCCTTCAGCTCAGGGCATGATCCTGGAGTCCTGGGATCGAGTCCCACATCAGGCTCCCCGGGAGGAGCCTGCCTCTCCCTTTATGTCTCTGCCTCTCTCTGTGTGTCTCTCATAAATAAATAAATAAAATCTTTAAAAAAATCCAGTCTCTGTTAAGCTGAAATCAGTTTTGAAATATTTATTTAGACACAGTTAGCTAAAATCTTTCTATTTTTGCTGGGTAACTAATAATTATATCTTTATATTCAATTGACTCAACATAGCAATGGAATTTGAAGAAAACATACTATTTGGAAAATAAATGATATATTTAGAGTGTTGACATTTAGAAAATGCAGGTTTTGTGAAATTTGTAATATGTCCCAGAATCATAAATGTTAAGATAAATAAATAACAGATTATATTTAATGAAATAAAAGCAGAATAATATTTTAAATACTTAAAGCTTCAGGCAAAGTTCTATTATAATAAATACTCCTTTAACAATCAAGATCACACATACCTAAATTAAAATTGGTTCAACTAATAATGTGTACTTACCTTTGACATCTATTTCATGGCTCTGAACTGTGACTTCATTGTATGTTCACATGGTGAGTTTTACAGTATTTATTTCTTGTTCTCACTCTAGCCTAATCAAAGTGGAATGAATTTTTAAGAAGATGTATGGGTAGTTTGAAATGTTTCACATTCTTCTAATATAGGCATGAAATTAAGAAACGATGACCATAGCTGGGCTCTATGTGGTGAGCATCAACTGTAAATACTTTACCTGCCTGAAATGTAAAGAGAGAAAATATGCAGGAGAGTGATAGAAACGCAAGAATTCAGGCCTGACAGAATTTTTCTTATTTGTTTAGAAATAAATTTAAAATTCTGAATTATACTTATAGAAATTTATAACAGGAAACACCATAAAATTGATTTTTGCATAAAATATTTACTTATGTTCATTTAAACCTTTAAATTTGACTTTCAGAAATAAATAAAACTTTTGATAGCTGCTATAAAAACTATCTTGAAGAACCAACAGTAATTGTGTTTTTTTTTAATTTGCATTTATGTGTTAAAATACTATTTTTCTTAACTTTGGGTAAAATAAGTTTAAGAGAACTGATTGGCTGTTTCAATTAAAGACACTTTTTTGCATAAAATATAACAAAGTTATCATTTCACTTATTACCACTGAACAAAGTCACTTTGGCTTCATTTGCAAAGGGCCACTGACTAACTACCATCCTTTATCAATAATTTCTTACCAAGACTAAAATGATTTGGCTTTTTCATCTTCCTTATTATATTATTTACCTTCTTACTTAAAATGTCTTCCTCTGTCTTTTGCTTCCAGTTTTTAGCATTTTCATCTAGAAGGAAACAAATAATATTCTGATTTATAAGAGAGGCCTTCATGATCCTCCTAAAATTAAAAAAGGGCAGTAATATGGTTTCAAAATTTCTAACAATTCTACTGAAATAGCATTGCAGATAAGCAGTACAAACTGTGTCATCTCCTAAAAATAATAAAGAATGACATCAGCAGACCAGAAAATTTATAAATTTTGGAATAGATGAAGCATATTGTATCCAATTGCATTTTAAGCTAATCATTTTCTGTTACTGAATTTAGGTCACAAAGCCTGATGCCTGCTAATTGGCAAGTGGTCATGAGCAGCCCCCAAATTGTACAATATCAGAGAGATCATTGGCAGTAAGAGCATTTTTTGTTACTAGGAAAGGAACAAAGTGAATAACATTAGTTTAGAAATTCAATATTACTGTATTTAGCGTACAATGGCCATCTTGGTTGAAATTCAGGTTTAGTACTAGAATTGGCCTAATCAGTAAATTGAGAAATCTACCTCTGCAGACTCCAAGGGGACAGCAAAACAATGGAGGAAGAATTAATTTAAAAAGAGTACTTTAAAGGAAAATTTTAAAAAATAACTGTACAGATGAGAAATTCTTTTAAAAAGTTAACCTATTCTAGGCTTTTTAACTCTATTTTTTAAATACTGTAACTATATATACTAGTTTCATAATTATAACTATTTTATTAGTCTTCTAAGGCTGCCCTAACCAAAACTACAGACTGGATGATCTGAACAACAGAAATCTCTTTTCTCACAGATCTGTTGGCTGGAAGTCCAAGATCAAAGTGCCATCAGGGTCAGTGTCCTGTGAGACATCTCTTCCTGTTGCAGATGGCCTCCTTCTGCTGTGGACGTGTGCTATTTCCTCTGCTCTTTGGAGGAGAGACATCTCTGGTGTCTCTTCTTTTTCCTATTAGAAAAAACCCACCAGTTTTATCAGATGAGGATCCCACTTCTTTGACCTTATTTAACCTTAATTACTTTCCTCAAGGCCCTATCTCCAAATATTGTCAGACTGGGGATTAGGGCTGCATATATGGATTTTGGGGGGACTAGTTCAGTTCATAACAATAATATCTGTTAGTTTTATAACTATAACCAGACATACTATGTAAGGGCAATGGAATCTATGAGTATTTTTGGAAATTAAAAATATAGTAGCAATAAAACCAAGAAGGAACACAACTGAAATTAACATAATGTTGAATAACATTGAGCAGAAAAGAATGGCTTTTAAGTACAATTTTAGGAACTTTTCCAAAGTTCAGACAAAGTTGATAAAAAGAAGTGGATGCTAACCTGGGAAAAGGATGGTGATATATGTTTGAGTGATTTACAGTCAATTTAACAAACTCAGAATCTCTACATTCTTAATTTTTTTTTCATTTACACTTTAGAAATGTCCCTTTTTTTTTCCTCTATAGCTTTAGGCCATAATCAGAGTATTGCCATCAATAGATAAACAGAAATCCATGTGCTAGAGAAGCTCATTGCCTGCTGAATCTGGATAATACCATCATTTCTTTACAAGAATGGATAGCCAAGATTTATACAATACATAAGGATGGCACACAGAACAACAGAGCAATCAAATTAAGTAGAGGAAATAACTAAATGATAACAGAGGTTAGGCAAAAAACAGACAATATATTTTCTAAGAGTAGTAACTTCTTAAATATTCAAAAGTTTAATCCACATAAAACAATGACTATATTGTTATGATAAACTGAAACTCAGGATTCACTGTGACTCTAGAAATTAAGACTGTGATATCCAAAATTATTTTTTTAAATCTTCGGGAGAAGTAGAATATAATTGCAGCATAGCCTAAACACTAAACTAACTAACTGGAAATAGCTGAATAAAAATCCCAGAAGAAGTAGAGAAGGATGTGGGGAGAAAAATTTGGGAAATAAATAAAGGAATTTACATAGAAATAAAACTCATATTCTTAAATATTACTTATTAAATTATCATTGTTGGGAGAAAGGATATATACATGTGTATATATAAGCTGTAGGATATACATAGGATATATATAGGATATATATATATATATTTTAAAACTTTTAAACTTTAAACTTAAATTTCAGTGAACTAATATACAGAAAAATGAATTACATATAATTAATTTAAAAAATACATACAGAATAAGAAAAAAACTGTATTTTTATAGTCTCTGGGAAGTATTTTTAAAATTGACATAAAAAAAGAACTCATATCAATATATTTAAATGTCAAAATATGAATAGTATACAATTCTAGTATACAATTCTATACACAGTATAGAAATATCAAACAAAAAAAAGAAATATCAAATGAAATATTTTTCAATGTTCATTTGAAAATATTTGTTCTTTTAAGTAATTTGAAATTTTAAATACATCACTTGTGAAAACAAATGTCTTAGTATTTTTCACTTCTGATCATGTGACTGATTGCACTTTGATCCCGAGATTGAGATATTCATTAGAAAACGAAATAAGATTTCTGGCAGACCAAAACAAGCAATGAAACACCCGCAATGGCATGTGACAACATGTGCAGAGTATTGTCAACCAGGGAAGTTCACCGGAGTCCAGTTGTCAAAGTGTTTATTGGACTCAGTCACATAGACTTGTAGCACCCACTTGATTGCCTCAGCTCCAGCATACACACCTCACCCCAAGAGCAAAATGGTTTTCCATGAATTACATCATTATTATAACCTATCTGATCAACCTTGTAGAGTTTTTGTATGCCCGATACCTCAGGGATACTCTTACCACACAGAATATTCCAAAGGCTCACAGATTGTCTCCCTGGCTAAGGTCCAATCCTGCAGACAGACCTTTTTGGAGTGAGGAATTCAAGCCAGTTGAGTCAACTGATCTTGCTCTTCCTACATGCTATTTAAGAAATGAGGAAAATACAAAACAAAACAAAACAGTAAGCTATTTTAACAAATTTTGAAAACTATACATAACATGGATATATACCATATAGTATGTATAGTATATAGCTCAACTAATTTTCATGAAGTGAACAATCACACATTCTTCACAACCAAATTAACTTCAATTTGCCCTCTCCACCCAGTAAGCTATTATCTTCAATGCTAACACTGTAGATTATTTGGTCAATTTTTGAACTTTTAAAAAAGAAAAAATGTGATATCCACTCTTGGTTGTCTGGCTTGTTTCATTCAGGTGTTTCTGAGGTTCACCCAAGCTCTTGCATATATACCATCTATTCATATTACTGGATATTATTCCATTACGTGCATGTACTACACAGTGTATTCATCCATTTAACTCTTGATGGCCATTGGGAAACTTCTGATTTGGGGCTATTATCAATAAGTATTTAACAAACAATCTTGCACGTTTTGTGAAAATTGTATGCATTTCTGTCAGGTTATTGCAGTGAAATTACTGGATCATAGGGTATGCATTTGTTATGGTTAGAAGGTTAATGTTCCCTCAAAACTTAGAGAGTACTGCTGTAAGAAACACCTCAATACGTGGAAGCAGCCATGGAACTGGGGAACAGACAGAAACAGAGAGTTTGGAGGTGCATGCTAGAAGAAACCTACATTACAGTGGATGGACTGCTACAGGTAATTGTCAGAAGGGCTCAAAAGGAGAGGAGAGGTAAAGAGAAAACTTCAAGTCTACTTAGAGAATATCTAACGGTTGTGACAGAATATTTATAGAAACAGACAATAAAAGCTATTTTGATGAAGTCTCACAGGGAGATGAAAAACATATTATTGATAACAAGAAATAAAAAGTGATTCTTGTTATGAAGTGGCAAAGAACTTGGCCCAATTCTGTGGCCTCATTCCTCAGTTGCCCCAGGTACAGCTTCTGTGGGGCCCGATGTGCCCAGTGCTAAGTCCAACAAAGCATGGAGGGCATGGCTTCCTCCACCTTGACCCCAGAGGATGGAGCTTTAGGCAGTGCCCTAGTCAAGAGACAGCAGAAGAGTGGGGCCACTACAGAGAGCCCCCATTGAGGCAAAGCTACTGGCTGCCCAGGACTCCAAATCTGTAGAACCACCTCCAAGCAATTTCTGTTCAGGGGATCTGTGGTGTAGGCTGCACCCAAGAGAGCAATGGGAATGGGGCTGCCCAGAACCTTGGGGTCTAAACCTAACTCAGTGGTCCTAGTTTTGAACTTGTTGGGGAACTATTTCTCCTTTGTCCTTTCGTCTTTCTCCCTCTTGGAATGGAAATGTTTATCCAATGACTATCCCATCATAGCATTTGGGAACATGTTTGATTTCACAGATTCAGAACTGGAGTGTAATATGCCTAAGAATGAGTCATCTCATCTATACCTGATTTACATGTATTTTAGATAAGACGGGGTACTTGATGCTAGAGCCAGTTAAGACTTTGGGGCTATTAGGATGGAATTAGTGTATTTCACATGTGATAAGGACATGGATTTAGGAGGACCATAAGCAGACTGCTACCATCTGAATATTTGTGCCTCCACCCACCCAACTTCTAATGTGATGTTCTGAGGAGGTAAAGGCTTTGAGAGATGCTTAGGTCATTAGGGCATAGGGTGGAGCCCTCATGAATGGGATCAGTATTCTTTTGTTTTTTTTTTTTTAAGATTTTATTTATTTATTCATGAGAGACAGAGAGAGAGAGAGAGAGAGAGAGAGAGAGAGGCAAAAACAAAGGCAGAGAGAGAAGCAGGCTACCTATAGGGAGAAGCAGGCTACATATAGGGAGCCTGACATGGGACTTGATCCTGGGTCTCCAGGATCTTGCCCTGGGCTGAAGGCGGCACTAAACCACTGAGCCACCCGGGCTGCCCTGGGAATCAATGTTCTTATAAAAGAGAGGACAATAGCATCCCAGTCCCCTTCTACCATGTGGGTGCACAGGAAGAAATCACCATCTAGAAACCAGGAAGTGGGTTCTCACCCCTACTAAGTGGAAGCCGCTGGTACAGTGATCTTGGCCTTCCTGGCCTCCAGGACCATGTGAAATTAATTTCTGGTGATAAGCTACCCACTTAATAGTATTCTAACAGCCTGATTGAATGAATAGACCAAAACATCATATGTTTAGTTATAACAGATAGAATCAAATATTCTACAAAGTAGTTTTAGCAATTTATAGTCAATCCACATCATTTGAAGAGCTCCAGTTGCAAGGTCATTTTGGAATAGTCTTCCTTTCTTTTAATGTTTTATATGGATATTTTTAGGTTGTGGATACAATATTTTTGTTTGACACTTAAGGATTTAAATATTTTTGTTTGACACTTAAGCAAATTTTACCAAAACTTTGGATCTGGGCTAAAAGAACAAGCCCTGAATTTAATTCTGAGAGAGAAGATTATTAGAGACTATCCTCTGAGATTTACCTCCCTAGGGATGTGTGTTTACATTCCGGGAGGGGATAAGACCCTGTAGAGACATCCCAGGATTTGTACAGCTGGAAAATCTAGTCTTAGTTTTCCCCTGGAGAGATTTATTTGCATTCCAAAGAACTGGAGTAAGAACTCAAAATTGTTCCCAGTTATGTTACCATGGAAACTCTCTCAGAAGGTGTCATAGCAGCTGGTCACTCTTTTACATGAATGCCCAGATTCTTTATTCCAGGGTTCCTTGCCTCTAGTAGATCCCCTTATCCGTACAATGAAATCTCATTTGCATTGTGTCACCATGGGGTAAGAACTGGGGCAAACAAGAGCTAAGCAAAGGGCAGCCATTTCTCTCTGCTCTCCATATCCTTCTGGTGCCAAACACCACGGGATTTGGGCATATCTCAGAACGATCTGTGACTCTGCACCTTTGTGTTTTGACACCAATCTCCAGAGTGAGCAGTGGAAACACTCCTGACTGCTAGAAACGACTTAATTTTTAGATGGAAGACACTAAATCAGACCTATTGACCTCAAATAAAGTCAAATTAAATGTATTCCATTATATAACTGTACTAAATTCATTTCAAAAATTGTTTTTGGCAATCTATAATAATATTGTTTCTAATATCACTAATTTTATTTTTTTAATTTTTATTTATTTATGATAGTCACACACACAGAGAGAGAGAGAGAGAGAGAGAGAGGCAGAGACATAGGCAGAGGGAGAAGCAGGCTCCATGCACTGGGAGCCCGACGTGGGATTCGATCCCGGGCCTCGAGGATCGCGACCTGGGCCAAAGGCAGGCGCTAAACCACTGCACCACCCAGGGATCCCCTCACTGTCTTTATTTTAAAGATTTATTTATTATCTGAGAGAGAGAGAGAGAGAGAGAGAGAGAACACATGTGTGAGCAGGAGAGGGGAGGGAGAGGAAGAGAATCCCTAGTGACTCCCTGCTGAGCATGGAGCCCAACTCAGGGCTTGATCTAATGACTCCCAAAATCATGGTCTGATCTGAAATCAAGAATTGGATCCTTAACCAACTGAGCCACCCAGGGGCCCCTCTAATATTATTTTCTATGACAAGCAATGTTATAATTGAAATTCTTATTAATATACTCCTGTGTACTCATTATATGTGTAACACAAATTTTATTTATTTATACCCAAAAGTAGAGACATAATTATATATCATATTTTATACTGAGATATAAAACAGAGACAGTAAAGTATGCAAGATATTGACAAATAGTGTTTGAAAGGGTTTTTTTCCCTTATAGTTCTTGCTAACACTTGCCAATTTCCCAAAATCCTGTGCTTCCTATTATTTAACATTATTTTAATCCTCAACTATTGTTCTTGATATCTGGGTTTTTTTTAATGTCTATATAGAGTCCTGTTTCTTCTAAACATCTTTTGAAAAATAACAGTATGCAAGAGATATATTTGGTTTCCTTCATATTCAAATTATAATAAACTGTTTCACTGAAAAAAACAAAATAGAAACAAAAGTACCTTAGTATTTTGCTTAGTGATTACAGATATTGATTACATGCACAGATTAAAATGATTGAGAGAAGAGAATTAAAGTCATTTTATACCATCAGAAAAATAGAGGCTTAGTATGGAAATAAGCTAATCATCACAATTTCAATATAGAAAAAATGTTATTTTAAAATTCATGAAAAGCAAATGCTATATAAGAATAGTATTTGAAAAAACTTGAATTCAGAAGTGATAAAATTACAAGACCTTGATAATCTTGGCAAAAAGTTCAGATTATGAAAACTTGACTTTAATAAATTAAAAAAGAAATGGGTAATAGCATCTAAAATTTTAATGATATAATGATTATTTTTTATGGTTCTAGAATCAACATACTTAGCTTTAAATAGTCATTCTGAGAATTTAACATTAATTTTATCAAGAGATTTAACCCATTTCAGGATACAGAACATTTTCAAATGAGTTCTTAAAAAAATCAAGATGTTTTTATTAATGGATATCATAAAAGAATAGTTATTTCATGAGTATTTCAAGAAATCTCATCTTAAATATGTACAGCTGAGGCCAAGTTTCTAACAATGTTTATCAAGTCCACAAATAAATGGATCAGTATCTCCATTTTTCAGGAAATGCAAAATGCCTTAATTTCCTCATCTGTGAATGATTCACATGGTAAATGACTGAATGAGAATAGAAACTTAGTTTGATCTCAGGTTTGCCATTTTTAAGAGAATGGATTATTGAAAAGTGTTTAATGAAGTGTTCCTCGTGTATGACTTTACCTAAAGTTATCTAGGGTAATAACCCTAAAAAAATGTTTTAAAAACTCTTTTGAAAGTCCTAAATATTTTTTTAAAAATTATAGCATGAACATTGAGATATTATAGAATTATCTTTGGTATTTAAGACAAAAGCCATTAAATCCTGAAATCAAGATTGATAAGGGAATATAATGCCTATATGATGCTATTTTGGAGTCTGGAAATCAAATCTCATCAGGAAAAAGAAATCAATATAAAAGTGCTCCATGTCTTCTTAGTCATTCCACTTCATCTTCTAAGGGAATCCCTTTACATACATTTCTTTTTTTATTTTTATGTAGCACTACTCCTTCCCATCCTTAGCTGGCTTCTGCTCTTGGCTACTTTCCCCACCAGAACTCAAGTAAACAATCTTAAAAGCCTAATGTGTGTATTTTGGCACTTTTTATCCATACTCATGACCCAATATTCATATCTTCCTTTACAGTTTTTTATATCTTTATATATACACACTTTTTATCCCTCTCTCTGTTTCATCCAAAAGATACCTACCTACTGACTTTTTAATCAGTATTTTTACTTCAGTTGCAGACTATGACATTGAGGAAACTATATTAAATGAACTATTATATAATGTTACACACCAGAATTTGTGAAGTGTCAAAGTAGTTTAGTCCTATAATTACTTCCTATCAGAGTGGCTTGGGGCTGTATTCACATTCATTTCAGAAGCGGAGTTAGTAGGTAAAACAAACAAACAAAAACAATAGCCTTTGGGAAAAAGTAAAGTCCAAATACAATTGGCCAGGCACATGCATGCGCATAGATAGGCACGGGCACAGCACATAACGACATGCACACACACGCACAACCACCACAAGTAGGATTACATATTTATAGCCAAAGGATCTCACAAAGTAAGTGGGTATTTCAACATTTATTAAAATAAGTGAGTTCTACTATTAACACTTCTAACAAAATAAACAAGTGATTACTGAATACATAGCCTTCTCTTTTCCTGTTTCTCTTTAGGAAAATGCCCACGAATTGGAGTTGAGAGCAGGACTACCTAGGGCTTGTATGAAAAGGCAAGGAAAATAACACTTGATTCCAAAATGGCAATAGTGGTGACCATATACAAACCCGACCTTTAAAGATCATTCAGCCAACAATATACTTAATCAAACTTGTTTTTTAAAAATAGAGCCTTGAGGAAATAAATCAATAATGTTTCTAGTAAACAGAAATGCTATTACATCTGTTTGAAAACTTTTGAACTGTTTCATGATTCTGTCAAACATTTGTTTCTGTGTGTATTCTCTTGGAGGACATCCTTACATGATTAAATAATTTTATGTTTTCTGATATATCAAATTAGATACTCTGTGATATTTTGAAAATGTATTAATGATTCTTAGCATTATTTTTTTTTATTTTTAACATTCTTGACAAATCAATAGTAGGAACCCCTTTACCGGTATATGCCAAAAAAATTAGAAAAGCGAACCATTCTTGATAGCATTTCTTCGAAAAATATTTTCTATACTTAAGAACTTGCATTGTGTACTTTTCTAAATAAATTATACAGTTGTTAAAATAAGGGGAATCTGTAAAAAACAGAAGAGACAAAATATGCAAATCTAAACAGTCAAGCTGGCAATGAAGATGGCCTTCACCAAAGAGTATGTGCTTGAAGTTGAATGCTACAAAGCCTAGAGAATAGTAAGAAACTCCCACATAAAGTTGATATACCAACTAAATATACTTAAAATAGACACACACAGACACATGCACATACACACTCCATTTACCAACACTCCGTTGGTATAATCTGCCACAGCCTCATCCCTAGTCAAGGACAAAGAAAGAAAGAATAGGGAATGAAGGAGTGAAAGGGAAAGTTAAGAAAAAAATGAAAACAGAAGATAGAGTAAGAGCAAGGTGGGGAAGGGAGGCATAATCACAAATAAAACAGTGATAGAAAATAGAATAGGTGTGTTAATATCTTTCATGCAATTAAAAATAATCTGATGAAATAAACTCTCATTAAAAAACGAACAAAACTAACCCATTAGGGGTTAAGGATCAGGGTCAGAATGTATTCCTTTAGTAATAAAGGAAGTAGATTATGAATCTCTGTACAGAAAATCACATGCGATTGGAAAGAAATATTTGGGGAAAAGTAAATCCATTCTAGCTCATACAGTAAAAGAATAAGAGGTTAGAATAATCTTAATACTTAGCCCAGACAATGACAACATAAGAAAAGAAATTATAGTTTGATATCATCAATGAATACAAATGTAAAAATCTTAACCAAATGATTAAAAAAATCAATGTCACAATGTATACAAAATTACAATATATCCTCAAAATCCAAATTGGATTTGTAAAGACTATAATATTGTTCTAAAATTAGTAATTGTTATTATCTAAATTACTAGATAAAAGAAAATATAAAAGAAAGAAAAGAGAATCTTACAATTTTCCTAATTAACTGTTCTACACTTCAATAACTACTGGTACTAAATCTGTTAGTAAAATAGGATCAAAAAAATTTTTTTATACTTCGTTAGATAACAGTTGTGAAACAGTAAGTATTGCTGTTAAAATAAGGAACAACCTAGCATAGTTTCAGCAGTTCTATTAAGTAATGTGTTAGTTTTTGTGACCAGTAGACTATGGCCAGATAAATGAACATTTAAGATGATTGGAAAATAGAAAACCATTTATATGTTACTGAACAAACTAAACAATTATCAAAACAAAGAATGTCTCACAATCTCAAGAAAAACACCACACCATACTATATATATATGAACTTCATGTATTTTTTACTGGAGAAGTTTCTCCATATTTATTTACTAATATTTTGCTGTGAAAGAGTTGCATCCTGGAGTCATTAAATTTTCTTGGATCCTCTAGTAACACTATCATTTTTTAACTACCTGTGAGTCACAATGTCTACTACTTATCTCAGGTTCTCCATTTCTCATCACTAATAACTTCTAGCTTCTGCCTAACTTTGGTTGCTTCTTTATTATCTGACCTATAGACTGGCAAATATGACCTTGGGATTATTAGGAAAATTAATTTAAATGACCTAATTAAGTAACCTAGCACAGAGAATAGCATATGGGAGATCATCAAAATAATAATAGAATATTGTTTTTGCTTATTCATATTTATTTTATTGCCTACACCTAAAAAATAGCTGTATAAAGTTTTATTACTCTCCGTGGAGTCTACACATTATCAACACTGATTATGTACAATTTGCTACATTTTTAGGTGTTTTCATCTTTTTTTGTATGAGTATACATACTTTTACATTTTTATTATTAAAATATCTTTGACATGCAGTTTTATATTACTTTCAGGTATACAACATTATTATTCAACAATTCTATACAGTGCTCAGTGCTCACCTCAATGTCATTACAGTTGGAGTGACTATTATCTGTATACTGTACCATCTCCGTGATTTATTTATTTTAAAATATGACATTTGAACCTCTTAATTTTCTGCACCCATATACCTATCTCTCTTCCCTCTGGCAACCACCAGTTTGGTCTCTGTATTTATGAGTCTATTTGTGTTTTTTTTTTTTAAGATTTTATTTTATTCATGAGAGACAGAGAGAGGCAGAGACATAGGCAGAGGGAGAAGCAGGCTCCCTGCAAGGAGCCCGATGTGGGACACAATCCTGGATCCAGGGATCATATCCTGATCTGAAGGCAGACGTTCACCTGCTGAGCCACCGAGGCATCTTGAGTCTTTTTCTGTTTTTGTTTGGTTTGATTTTTAGTTTTCATATATAAGTGAAATCAGTTTCCATGTATAAGTGAAATCATTTGTTTTTGTCTGTCTGACTTATTTCATTTAGCATAATGTATGTGTCTTCATCCTGAATTATCTAGTTGGGTGCCCTCTTTGGTATTTTATATATTCTGATAATAAGAAAAGAGAGAAATTATTGTGTGTGTGTGCTGAAGATTTCACATACTACTATTTTTCCACTAATGTACAGTGTCACGACAATACCTGTTTAATAGAATCTCTAACTACTTTATAACTTTATGTCCAAATATATTGTTAAGTAACACATCCCATTGCATTAAAATTCCTTCTCCATCATTCCATTCATATAGAAGCAGTGTTCTTTTCATTGTTATGAGCTGTTAAAGTAATGACCCAACCAAAATCTAAGGCTTTACATTAGTTGTAAAATGAATAATCATGTTATCAATAAATTTAAATTTTATTTTTTTAAACATTCTATTTATCTATTCAGGAGAGACACAGAGAGAGGCAGAGACATAGAGGGAGAAGCAGGCTTCCTGTGAGGAGCCTGATGTGGGACTCTATCCTAGGACGCAGAGATCATGACCTGAGCCAAAGCCAGACGCTCAACCACTGAGCCACCCAGGTGTTCTGATAAATTTAAATTTTAAAGATAGCATTTCTACTATGATTTTACTTTGGGCCTATTGTAAGGAGTGTTTTCAAATTTATAAATGACCCATAATGCAGGAGGGCTCTAAATTGCTGATTCATAATACGCTTCATGGCTTTGAAGTCTGCCTCCTTAAAATGCAGCCTTCTGTTTAGAATAGTGATTTAGAGAGATTTTTCAGCTTCTTGCTTTGGTTCCCATCTTGCAGATTCTTTTCATTTCAAGTCTGTTCTTTTAGTGTTAGGTAATATCTTTTACAGAGTTTTCTGTGATTTTCTTTTTCTGTGCTCTTTTTCTGTTAGTACTTTAAGTTCTCTCTCTCTTCTCCCCAGCATTCCTACAATTTGGTTTATTTTTCTAATTGTTCTCCATCAAACTTTCAGCCTTTATGGATATATCATAGTGCTCTAGGGCTTGATTATCTTTGTGTCTCTTTGATGGTTCCATGCACGGTTTTTCAAACTTACTTGAAATTCACAGCACGGGGAGATTTTTCTTTCATCTTATGACTTAGGTTTTTCAGATCTATCTCTTTCAGGCTTCTTCCTAGAGTTCTCTACTTGCAGAGATGCCTTCCTTTTTCTTTGACATTTCAAAAATTTCTAAAGCTCGGAAGTTAATAGTTTTGTTTCACTTTCTACTCTACCTGATATACAACATTTCATCTGGTGTAAGACCATTTTTACTGGGTTTTGGTTATTTCAACTGATTTATAAAGTTGGTGGAGTTCCCTTGCTATCTTAGTCAAGGGGTATGTCCATCTGTTAGTTTTGTGTGTGTTTAATTAGCTTTTCTGTTTGATCTGTTATTCAAAGTATTTGTTGTGATTAAAATCTTCACATGTAAAATGACTACATACAACATCATATATTTCCCCATCTCCTGAATTATAAAATCTGAATGTCTGTTGATTCCATGTTAAGAAAAAAAAAACACAATGCATTAATACTTCTTTCCATATATATCTTATTTTTTCAATACTACCTGTATATCTTAAAAGTTTATAATATCCATGTTTTATAACTCTAACCTCTGATGGTTTTTCTTCTCTGTTTTTATGTAATGTAACTAAACTCACTATTACTCATTTGATTGCTGCATCTATTATTGATTTTTAGGGTGGTTGCAACTTATCATCTCTTTTCTAAAGAAAAACTTGTACGTGAAAATTTTATATGCAAATATCTTAATTTATATGAAAATATCTGCAGTTATTTATTTTTAATACTTTGATAATGAATAATCTGGCTATAAATTTTGATCATATATTCCCTTCCTTATCATTCTTCAAACATTATACCTTTGTTTCTATAAGTAAATTACATTCTGTAATTGCTTGCTGATTTTTTCTTTTAAGAATATTACATTGTTTTTTATACAAGGATGCTTTAGAATTATTCTTAATCGTTGAAGCTTAATAACTTAACCACTGTGCATTTCATTTTGTATTCTTGATTTTGTTTTCCCGGAATGTGATGTATCATTGTGTTTGAAGATGTCTTTTCTTTTATTACAGGAAAATTTTCTTCTATTATATTACAAATATGTTTTCATATATTCAGTTGTTAACACTATTTCTAAAACATCAATTATGGGCAGCCCAGGTGGCTCAGTGGTTTAGCGTTGCCTTCAGCCCAGGGCCTGACCCTGGTGACATCGGATCGAGTCCCACGTCAGGGTCCCTTCATGGAGCCTGTTTCTCTCTCTCTCTCTCTCTCTCTATGGCCCTCATGAATAAATAAATAAAATCTTAAAAAAAAATAAAAGTTAAACATCAATTATGAGGGAAGTTTGTTCATTTAATCGTAATCTGTATTAAGCCTTCACTCAATTGAGTCTCAATTGAGTGAAAAGTATGAATATTTTCAAAAACACATAGAACTTTTAAAATTAGCTATATTATAGATATTTCATAAATATAGCTATTTTTTAAAGCTTTTAAAAATTATTTATTTGTCAGAGAGGCAGGGACATAGGCAGAGGGAGAAGAAGGCTTCCTGTGAGGAGCCTGATGTGAGACTCAATTCCAGGACCCCAGGATCATGACCTGCTCAACTACTAGCCACCCAGGTGCCCCAAATTTAGCTATTTTAATGGATTTTATTATGCTCAAATAAAAATGTCCTCACAGTTGGTCTCACATTGATAAAGGCTTCTGGATATTGAAAATCTATTTTGGGGATGCCTGGGTGGCTCAGCAGTTGAGCATCTGCCTTTGGCTCAGGGTGTGATCCTGGAGTCTCAGGATCAAGTTCCACATCAGGCTATCTGCATGGAGCCTGCTTCTCCTCCCTCTTCCTGTGTCTCTATCTCTCTCCCTGTTGTCTCTCATGAATAAATAAATAAAATCTTTAAAAAAAAAGAAAATCTATATTTGAATGAGGAATCCTTGGATTATATGTTACTATTTAGAAGAATAGTTATATTGGCTAAGCAGCAAATAAAGCCACTTACAAATCATTGCCTTAATGAAGTTGTTTTGTGTGTGTGTGTGTGTAAATATATTACAGAATGTAGTGTCATCTCTATTTTATACTCCATAATGTTGTTCAAACATTTTAAGATTATGCCATTAATAATTTGTAAAATTATGATATAAATAGAATTTGAGAGCTCAAATACACATTGTCCTACCAACTGGGTCTCCTCAGAAGTGCCTTAAGACTAACAGCAGGCTACAGAACTCATTGCTGTTCGTATCCTTCAATTTAGTCCCTGCTTTAAAAAAAAATCTCCATCATTGATGGTATTATGAATTACAGTTCTCTATAAAAATTCCTTTGCAAACAAAAAAAAATTCCTTTGCAATCTATTTCTATGTCAAAAACAATTTAGAAAGTGTAATACTACATAGTATTCTTAATAGCTTTTTAGAGCTTTCTAGTTTACAAAATATGTTCAAATGTATCAATTCAATTAGCTAGTACCCAAATCCTTAAGGTAATTGTGGCCATATGATATTAACATACAAACATATTTGTGTAATGAATTACGCTAGACTTGGTTTGGGTGAGCAGGAGTCAGAGAAATGTTGGGACATCAGTGGAATAAAGGCCCTCATGGGAGGGTCAGCACCAGACAGACCTCTCTTCCATGCTTGTGCATGATTAATACAAGTAACAACATTAGAAATAAGGGCTTATGCTAACTCTAACATGTAATTTTTCCCTACAATAGATTTTAATATATTATTTTTAAGGAAAAATAATAATCATATAAATATTTATATCCTAAAATAGATTTACTTTCATTTGTTGCTATCATCTTTAATATTTTATGTGAGTACTACAAACTATTTTAGATTTTTAAAACTAAAGATATATGCAATTAAAAAAAAAGACTTTATTTATTTATCCATGAGAGACACAGAGAGAGAGAGAGAGGCAGAGACACAGGCAGAGGGAGAAGCAGGCTCTATGCAGGGAGCCTGGGGTGAGACTCGGTCCTGGAACTCCGGGATCATGCCCTGAGCCGAAGGCAGGTGCTCAACTGCTGAGCCACCCAGGTGTCCCTATATATGCAATATTGTTTTTAAAAATAAGTTTTATGCTGAGACAAGACTTTGAAGTGATGTAATTAGATGATAAATTTTCTCTGATACACATAATCTAGCACTTATATCTTCCACACATTCATAAGACAATATAAAATTGGTTGTACTGAGTCACCAAATTAAACATTTAAATTAACCTGCATCTCCAGAAATAGCCCATAAATAAAAGGGATTTCAGATTGGAATAGTGAAACTCATTAGCTAATTCGTTGAAATGTGTCCAAGTGTTGTCTCTGAATTATATCAATTAGACAATAAGAAGGCATACTGAAAAGGAGCTGAATTAACAGTGCAAGTGCACATTGCAGATATAAAAAAAAAAATCCTAGTACTATCTTTGTGTCAGTCAATACAATTACAGTATGTAATAAATTCAGTAATATGTTATAAAAACGATATAATTATTTATTTTTATAGAATCTTTGATGATTATGAAATTAATGGATTCTATTATTAAAAAGCTAAAAAAGGCACTATATCAGTAGCATCACAACTAAACCTACTGCCTAACTACAACAGCTATTGTGGTCTTGATGTATTTTCATATAATTTTTTTCTGACGTGAAGACAAAGATATAGCCTACAATTATTTTTATGAGGAATAACGTACTTAAAATATATCTACTTAACGTACTTAAAGTACTTAACATACTTTATTTTTTTATTTTTTTATTTATTTATGATAGTCACACAGAGAGAGAGAGAGAGAGAGAGAGAGAGAGAGGCAGAGACACAGGCAGAGGGAGAAGCAGGCTCCATGCACCGGGAGCCCGATGTGGGATTCGATCGCAGGTCTCCAGGATCGCGCCCTGGGCCAAAGGCAGGCGCCAAACCGCTGCGCCACCCAGGGATCCCCTTAACATAGTTTAAAGGTCTATTTCATGCTAAACATATAACAAATAAAACTATTGTCTTTCCTACTCTCTATGCCATAATTTACTCTTCTCAACTTCATAACTATGTTAGTAATTCCAATTTCCTCCAATTGTTTAGATTAAAGATTGGTAGAATTATTGACTTTGTTCTCTAATATATAGAGTTAAAATATATCTAATATAGAGTTAAATATATCTAATTTCCACAGAAAAACTCCAGTGTGTGATTTTTAAGATATATATATGTATAAGCTTGTTCCATCTTGGACAATAATTTCCACCATCACCTTATTTATAATGCACAAAGAATCCACTGGAAAGGCCTTCAAGAATGCCTTCAAGATATAATCTGAATCTGGTCTCTTCTCCTCCCTACATTTAACACCTGATCCAAGTCAATGAGCACATATTAGGAAGAGTTTACATACTACTTCCCTCACTGATCTCCCTATTTTCTCTTTTGCTGATCTGTAGTCTATTTTTACATAGGAGTCATACATGGTATTGCTAAATCTTTAAAGAGGTTATTACTTTTCTGTTCGTTTTCTTCATTGGCTTCCAATAAAGTAAAAAAAAAAAAAAAATCTTTGCCATGTTCTAGGCATCCCTATGTGTGCTTGACCTACTTCATCTTAGACCTCATCATCTCTGCTCTATCACTGTGACATCCTTTCCTTTCAGGAACAATGCAGGTATATTTTGACTCCAAGGACTTATTTGCTTCTTCCACTCTGTGAAAAAAAGAAAAAAAGAAAAAAAAAAAAAAAACTTCTCTCATTTATGCTCCTGGCTCACTGTCTCATAATCATTCATTGTACTCAAATGGTTCTGCTCAGTGACCTTCTCTTACCAGAATGCCCCAACCCCCATTCCTGCCTTACTATTTGTGGTAGTATTTAGGATTATTTGACAAAAAAACACATTATACTTTGAGATGCAATTTATTTTCTTTCTCATGATACTAGAGTATAAACTCCATGAAACAAGTACAACTTGAATGTTTTATTCATTGCTTTTATCCTTTCCCTATACATGTACCTAGCACATAGTAGATGTTGAATAAATCTTTTTTTTTTATTTTTATTTATTTATGATAGTCACAGAGAGAGAGAGAGAGGCAGAGACACAGGCAGAGGGAGAAGCAGGCTCCATGCACCGAGAGCCCAATGTGGGATTCGATCCCCGGTCTCCAGGATCGCGCCCTGGGCCAAAGGCAGGCGCCAAACTGCTGCGCCACCCAGGGATCCCTGAATAAATCTTTATAGACTGAATAAAAGTGGTCCTATATTTTATTATAAGCATGTGGTCATTTTATGAACGAACCATAATTTATTTAACCATCTGCTTAAATTCGCATACTTTTACAAGTAAGAAAATCATTCTCATTAAAACAATTATATTTGTGTGTGGGGGGTGTTGTTTTCATGGGAATGGTATAGGTATAGAAGCTATTATCTAATAGTATTTATAAATGCTTTTGTTTTGTATTATATAATATGTATGATTTTATAGCTAATATTAGGGTTGTCCACAAAGCTTTGATAAAAAGGAACTAATATTATTACATAACTGATTTGTTAAAATAGCAAAATACATTTTCCTTATATGTATCTCAGAGCATTCTGAAGAATTCTTTTCAAATTTATGAGATAGTGGTTATAATCCTTCCCAATTATTTTCTATATTATCTCACAAAAATTTTCAACCTTCAAAATTCAAGATTCATGCATGTTGAATTATTGCATGATTCATATGTGAACCAGGAATATCAATATGTTTAAATTATGTCTATGTGACAGATGATATATATGAACAAAAATATATCATTTGTTTTATTATCCATTAATAAGGTAGGACTAGCATTGTTGTTACTCTCTCTTTTGCTGTAATAAAACTTAACCACAGAATAACCTGATAAGTGTATTGATGAATCATCAAAATTAGGGGGTTTCTTAGAACCATCAAAACAGTTTATATCAGAAGTGAGATGTTAGATTTGATGTATTTTATTGCAAAAAATAATAAAATTATATTCAATGATTTGTTAACATTTTGCCTCACTAAATAAGTTTAATATTTATTATTAGTGATTCAGGAATTTATTTATTTATTTTATTTTATTTTTTTTTTGTTTCAGGAATTTAAAAATCATTATTTATAAGTCTGGGAGTTTTATTCAAACCTATTGGCAGGTGGTATCAGAATTCCCTTCAGCAAGAAGATATTTTTCAACCTGCACATGTGCATTTCAAGAATTTGCTATAACTCCAGGGGTCTATGATTTTCCCTTCCCCATAATTAATAATTTCCACTGTAGAGAAACCCCTGCTACTTATAAATGTATGTATTATCATTATATTATTTAAATGACAAACCAAACTTTGAAGTTTAGAAACATTGTTCTGTACTCATTAAACTTACCAGATTGTATCATAAGGAAAAATAATTTTAAAAGACACAGTTTCCTTACACATACTCACAAATAAGTTAATAACAGTTAAGTTTTATACTTTTAATTTGCATTTTATCATAAAGACTTTCTATGTGTTTTTTGAATTTGTGTGACCTTAGTAAGATTGCTAAACCCATTTCCACATGCATAAATGAGAGAATAGGATTAGACAATCTCTAAGGATCCTTTTTGCTCTAAGATTATATGATTCTAATTAACTATACTGCATATGTTGAGCAGGGAAATTAAATTGCAACTATAGCTGAAGTTTCTTTCCCATAGAATTAATACTTAGGGAGTTGGGAGAGTGGAACCTAGAAAGGCAAAATAGTTTTCTTACAATAGATCATAATAAATTTCCTAGTATTATAGAAAGGTCATTGGGAAGAGTTTGTTTTATTCTGGATCCCTTCTTTTCTTATTAATGGGTACATATAAATGTATACATTCTGTTATTCAGTCCTGTTTTAAGGTAAATCATGTCTCTATTTTCTCTACTTTAATTTCTTTTTTTTTTTTAAGATTTTATTTATTTATTTATAGAGACACAGAGAGAGAATGAGAGGCAGAGACACAGGCAGAGAGAGAAGCAGGCTCCATGCAGAGCCCGACATGGGATTCGATCCCGGGTCTCCAGGATCACGTCCTGGGCTGCAGGTGGCGCTGAACCGCTGCGCCACCGGGGCTGCCCTCTACTTGGAATTTCAAAGCTTAAACACATTTAAATTTGTAGGGAAATATAGTACCATTTTCTGGCCTTGACTGAAAAAGAAATACATTTTTTAAAATTTCACCTAAGTATGGAAAGTTTGTTTCTTTTTTGCTAAGTTCCAATTATTTTATCTTTACAAATATTTTAGTGACATAAATCAACATCACTGACAGCAATCAAATTTGATTTTTTCTAGTTTGTTTAGTTTCTACAAAGGGCAACATAAAGCAATAATCAGATTTCAAATGTCAATGCTTTTCATGTCTCTTATGAGACATCTCATTACTATTGTTATTCATCTTCTCATTATTATTATTGGATGCCTGTATAGATCTTTCCAAGTTGAAGGTTCACAACAAATAAAGCTTTTTGACATTTCTAGTTGGAAATGACTCAGTAATTTCTTTGTAATAGAGACCATTAACTGTCCTTAGTATACATTCTTCTGTTATCTATGTCATAATAGAACCCTAAGTACATATGCCCATGAGCAGATTATGTTTCATAACTTCTTATCCAATAAATTATTTTTATCAAGTTCAATATAAATATCATCAATGATATTCACTTCTAAGAACAAGAGATCAGTTCACTTCTATGAAGACAAAAAGTGTATTATATTGTATTAGATTTTTTTATCAAGTTTTGATTTAAATTCCAGTTAGTTAATATATAGTGTAATATTAGTTTCAGGAGTAGAATTAAGTGATTTATCACTTACATACAACACCCAATGCTCATCACAACAAGTGCCCTCCTTAATTCCCATAACCCATCTAGCCCATTTCCCACTCACCGCCTCCTCAGCAGACCTCAATTTGTGCTCTATAGTTGAGTCTGTTTCTTTGGCTTTCCCCTTTCCCCCCATCTTCTGTTTTGTTTCTTAAATTCCACATACGAGTGAAACCTTATGGTATTTGTATTAGATATCTTCTACATTTTTTTTTCCTTGGCTGGAATTCAGGAGTGTTGCAAAGCTACCTTTAATCATAAGGATGAAACTAAGATAGAATTATAAAGAACAAGATTGAAGCAACCTAGGGCCCAGAATGAACTCCGGAAAGACTATATCCACCCACTCTTTTTTTTTTTTTTTCCATTTATTTATGATAGTCACACAGAGAGAGAGAGAGAGGCAGAGACATAGGCAGAGGGAGAAGCAGGCTCCATGCACCGGGAGATGCACCGGGAGCCTGACGTGGGATTCGATACCGAGTCTCCAGTATCGCGCCCTGGGCCAAAGGCAGGCGCTAAACCGCTGCGCCACCCAGGGATCCCTATATCCACCCACTCTTTTGACTGTTGGAGAGACCCACGACACTGCATTAATGGTCACCTTTTAGAATAACCTTTCTTAAAAAAAAAAAAAAAAAAGAATAACCTTTCTTGTGTAAGAGATGTTGGCAAGTATATCAAACTATACATTTTTTTCCTCCTACAAGTTATAATTGATGGACAGACTTATTCACCAAAAGGAGTAGGATAAAATATTTCTGGATTATCTAATTTGCAGCTTGAGAAGCCTATCAGTATTTTCAAAGACATATTCTCTCATTTCTTTAACTTATTGCAACGTTTGTAATTTATCTCATGTACTCATCATCAGGAATAGGGGATACTATTTTTATTATATCAGAAAATAGACAAATCTGTTCTCTGGTCTATCAATAAACACTGTCTTGGTCTTCCAAGGCTGTCCACTATACAGACATCTCTAAAAAAAGACCATTGGGACAGAAGTGCAGCTCGTGTTTCTACTCACAAGAGTCGCATAAATACAAGAAGTCAATTGAGAATTATCTCTCAAGAAATGTATTTCCAATTTGCTCATTTGCTCTTCCTAAAACTGGAAGGCCTGAGAAAGTACTGGCACTCCAAATTCCTACTACTTCTCCTTTCTAACTTGCTTTTTCTCAGTTCCATCTTCCCACAGCATAAAATAAAGCACTTCTCTCACCTAACCAAATTCACTATGGTATTAAAATCTCTAGGGTACTAAAAAGAGATTCTAATAAGAGAGAAATATTTACAAGTTGTTGACACAATGTTATAGGGTACAATAAATCTTGTGCTCAGTTCTCTTTTTCCCTGTCATTAGCAACCTCTTCTAAGCTTACTTGTTAATCTCTAACATGTATTATTGAATAGTCAGATTTATTCAGGACACACAATAGCTCCTGTTCTGAGCATTTATATGTACAGGTCATTTAATTCTCACAAGAAGACCAAGAGGTAATTACTACTATTATTTCCTTATAAGAAAGCTATGAAATTCACTGATTTTTCTCAAGACTTCAAAGCACAGCAAATATTAGAACTAAATTAGTTGCCCTCTAGTTCCTGGAACTAAAACACATCATTTTGTCACCACTTCCTATATGTAAATAATGATGTTCATGTCATATAATTGTGTTATTTAGGTTACATTGGACACAGATAAAATAATTTAGCGCTTTTATTTTAAAATGATAGAATCAGAAGGTATATACAGGCATACTCTGTGGAACATCTTCTTAGTAAATGTTTTCTACTCTCACTTCTTCCTTTAAAAATATAGTATCCTAGAACTTACCTATGTATTAATACCAAATGTAGCAAAACTTATATGAGAGAAGTCTATATGTTATTGTAGAGGGTAGGAAAAGAGATACCAGACACATGAGATAAGATAGTATCTCCCAGAGAGAAATAAGGTCCTAAAGAATTTTTCTTACCCTTAGGTCATAGTGCTTTACAGTGTCTTCCTAAAAATATGTGCAAATAGTCAAAAACAAGTGAGTGTGATGATATAAAAATCTTCCTTACTGTCTGCTACCATTGCATTTTTGTATATATGACAAATATTCAGTACTCTGAGTTCAGATTTACTGAAAAATGAGGACCTTCTCTGGACTTGATTGCCAGGACTGTGAATGACTATAGGTACTGAATTTTAAGTTGGGCCAAAGAGTTATATGGAGAGTTCTGTGTTGTTTCTATTGTGAAGAGAAGTCAGTGTGTGTTTGGATGGGAGAAAGAATAAAGCAGATATTTTGCCATCAGGGATAACTTTCCCAAAGACTGATTAGAGAATAACCATATTATTTTCCTCATCTGGACCCTATAGACATTGTATTTCCCAATTTAACTGCAGATAGATTGTAACCACTTACCAGTTCAAGAAGATGTAGATGGAAGTCATGTTTTATACTTTGATCTGGGCTCTGAAATGTCCTATATATCCTTTCCACACTGCTTTCTTCTTTTTATTGAATTCAAAGTAAATTCTAGTGGAAGCCCCTAAGAAATTTCAGAGAATGAGATTTTCCATTGAACTATGATATGAATGAGAATAATAAATTGTGAAGCCGCCAAGATTTATACTTTATTTTCTGATCCAGGAACTAGCATTAATTACCTTCACTAGTATAGTAAGACCTTAGTGAATTTTGCAATGACTATTTTTACAGAGAAGGTGACCACAACAGCAGTGATAAGAATAAGATTAGAAACTTTAGAGTTGATTACAATTTTTTTTGCCTGCCCTTAGGAAGATGCCTCCCTGCCCTGCTGAGCTCAGGTATATCATGTGACTTTGGCCATTGAAATGTGAACAGAACCGAAGTATGTAGTCCTTTCTAGAAATGAGGATCCAGAGTATGGCACACATAACAGCCTCTTTTTTCTTGACTGTAGCAACTTCCAATGTTTTAGAATAGCTAATTTGTCTGTCTAGATCCTGGTGTGATAAGGATGACAATGATCCATGAGCAGAGTCCAAAGCAACACATGATGGATATATAAAATGAGTGTTATAAATATCTGAGTTGATTCAAGCCACTGATAATTAAAGGTTTCTTGTTATCACTTTGCCTATTTTTTTCTGATATAATTTCGCTGCTATAAGGAAATATTCTTTGCTCTGATATGTTACATTATTACTACTGGCTACTGGTAGGCAAAGCCAAAAATTCTAGACATGCCAGTAACCTGAGAGTTGGGTAAGAACTAGCCAAGAAATTGGTGTAAATTAAGATCTTAGCACTTATTATTCAAAGCTGAGTATATTTTTGGAAACAAAAAATAATCACAAAGTAAAACAAGGTAAATATGCTTTAAAGTCCTTATGCAGCTTATGCTGTTTGTCCTTTATGCTTATTTGTCATCTGTAGCCCAAATCACTTTTACTGTGTCATATGACATTCCACTGTATCCAAACTTGTGTGAACAAGCAAGATTTAGAAGGTATATGTAACTCCCCTTATCACTTGGTAAATTATAGAAACAAACAAACCTAAATTTACAACCCAAATATACTAAAAAAATGCTTGAGACCCTACACTTTAGGGTCTTTATAATCCAAGTTTTTCACCTGTATTTATTAACCTAGCCCAAGCTGGAATTTTTGCTAGTAGAATTGAATAACAGTTTTCAGGCTATATTTTAGAGAATTAATGCTTAAAGTTGCATCAACCTGGCACAAACTATGTTTTAATCTATTTCATTCAGAGATATAAGATCAATTACATGATAGATTTATATATATGCGGACAGGGAAAACTATTTGTATTTGCTTAAATAACAACATATATTAGTAAATGAATATATGGATTTATCTTCTTTGTTATTCTCTCAGGTATATTGTCATGATTCTGCCTTAATCCCCATGATAGTCTTATTCAAATATTATATTAAAATAAACTATCAACAACATAAATAATGTGCTACACGAGAGCTACATCACATGAGCTAGATGACACAAGGAATAACCGATAATAAAGAGACTCCATCCTTAAATTTTATAAAGCCATGAGTATTTAAGTCATAACTATGCTACAGAGCAGTAGTCTATCTGCCTATTAATTTTATCCCATGAAAACAATATACCCGCACTAATTAATTATACTTGAAGTAACAGCTATCGCTTAATTAAGTGTACCATTTCTAATAATGAAATTTCAAAATAATTGGAATCTTCTGTCAAGAGGCAGTTAACAATTATTTTCATTAGAAAGAAAATCAAACATGGCTACACTAAGCAAACACTGATTCACAGATGACATTGAACCTGAGATTAACTAGGGCAGTAGTTTGTAAAGCCCTCTGTGAAAGTCCAGATACCAAATATTTTAGACTGTGTGTGCCATATGGTCTGTGTTATATCTCCTCCAATCTGTCATTGTAGATCACAAGTGGCCATAGACAACATGTAAAAATAATGATGTTGTTATATTCCAATAAAATTTTATTCACCAAAACAGGTCATGGGCCTGATTAGTTCTGTGATCTGTAGTTTGATGACCTTCAATGAAGGTTCAAACTATAAAGCTCTTCTTTACTGTATTTTAAATTTTCTAGTACTATAATCTAGTACTATAATCTTTTCAACCCTCTTAGCCTTGATGCTTAAGTTTTAAATACCCTTGTCATACACAATATTATAATAAATTACATGAAAATGTATGTAGCGCAGGTTTTCCCTTTCTGCTTTTTTTTTTTTTTTTTTTTTTTTTTTGGAGATTTTATATTTACTTATTTGACACAGAAAGATAGAGAACACAAGCAAGGGGAGCGACAGAGGGAGAAGCAGGCTCCCGGGATCATGACCTGAGTCAAAGGCGATGCATAACCAACTGAGCCACCCAGGTGCCCATTTTCTACTTATTTTTAGCATTTTTTGCTATATTACATTTTAGATTACAAGAAAGAAGTAGACACTATAGAAATGATTGTTTTGTATATGTCAATGAAAGATAACAGTGATCACATTAAAACTATGTATTATGACCCACCAAAAAATTAAGTAAGGAAGAGATTAAAGTACAAATGTAATAAAATATAAAAGTTATTTCCTTAATGTGAACCCTTATATCATTTTATTGATCTGACATTCCTTTAGTATAGGAGATTGGGAAGTAGATAATACATAAATTTTACAGCTTCATGCCTGATATGGAGGTGTCTTTTTACCACTCATTGTGTACCTCATTCAATGTGTACTGATTAGAGAATTCCACTCATGTCATGGAAAATTCTGTTTTTGTTTTTCATTTTCTCTCATCTCAGTCAATAATTTTCACTCAAAACTAATATCTATTGACAGTAAAGCAGTTAAGATCAAACCAGAAATAGGGGAGGAGGGGCAAGATGGCAGAAGAGTGGGGTCCCCAAGTCACCTGTCCCCACCAAATTACCTAGATAACCTTCAAATCATCCTGAAAATCTACCAATTCAGCCTGAGATTTAAAGAGAGACCAGCTGAAACGCTACAATGAGAAGAGTTCGCGCTTCTATCCAGGTAGGAAGACGGGGAAAAAGAAATAAAGGAACAAAAGGCCTCCAAGGGGGAGGGGCCCCGCGAGGAGCCGGGCTGAGGCCGGGGCGAGTGTCCCCAGGACAGGAGAGCCCCGTCCCGGAGGAGCAGGAGCTGCACCGACCTTCCCGGGGGAAAGGGGCTCGCGGGGAGGTGGAGCAGGACCCAGGAGGGCGGGGATGCCCTCGGGCTCCCGGGGACACTAACAGGCACCTGCGCCCCGGGAGTGCGCCCCAAGCTCCCTAAGGGCTGCAGCGCGCACGGCGGGACCCGGAGCAGCTCGGAGGGGGGAGGGGGCGGCTCCGCGGAGGGGGCTGCGGGGGGGAGCAGCTCGGGGGGGCTCGGGGGCGGCTCCGCGGAGGGGGGCAGCGGGGCGGGAGCGCGAATCCACCAGCGCAGGCCCCGGAGCACAGGGCGCCGGGACACAGCCCAGGATCCGGCCTCCCCCGGGACAGGCAGAGGCCGGGAGGGCCCAGGACAGCGAGGACGCTCCTGCCCCAGCTGAGCACATCAGCGGCCCCGCCCCGGAGCCTCCAGGCCCTGCAGACGGAGAGCCCCGGAGCTACTGCAGGGGGCTGATCCAGGGCTCCACAGCTGGCCCTGCCACTGCCGTTTTTCCTCCTGGGGCCTCACGCGGTAAACACCCCCACTGAGCCCTGCACCAGGCAGGGGGCTGAGCAGCTCCCCCAACTGCTAACACCTGAAAATCAGCACAACAGGCCCCTCCCCCAGAACACCAGCGAGACGGACAAGTTCCAGGGGAAGTCAAGGGACTTAAAGTACACAGAAGCAGAAGATACTCCCCCGTGGTTTTGTTTTTTTCTTTTTTTTTTTCTTTTTGATTTCTGATTGCTTCCCCCACCCTTTTTTTTTCACCTTTCTTTTTCTTTCTCTTTTTCTTCTCTTTTATCCTTTTTTTCTTCCTTTTTTCCTTTTTCTTTTTCCCTTTTCATTCCTTCTCTCTCTCTCTTTTTCTCCTTTTCCCAATACAACTTGCTTTTTGGCCACTCTGCACTGAGCAAAATGACTAGAAGGAAAACCTCACCTCAAAAGAAAGAATCAGAAACAGTCCTCTCTCCCACAGAGTTACAAAATCTGGATTACAATTCAATGTCAGAAAGCCAATTCAGAAGCACTATTATACAGCTACTGGTGGCTCTAGAAAAAGCATAAAGGACTCAAGAGACTTCATGACTGCAGAATTTAGATCCAATCAGGCAGAAATTAAAAATCAATTGAATGAGATGCAATCCAAACTAGAAGTCCTAACGATGAGGGTTAATGAGGTGGAAGAACAAGTGAGTGACATAGAAAACAAGTTGATGGCAAAGAGGGAAACTGAGGAAAAAAGAGACAAACAAAGACCATGAAGATAGATTAAGGGAAATAAACGACACCATGAGGAAGAAAAATCTACGTTTAATTGGGGTTCCCAAGGGCGCCGAAAGGGACAGAGGGCCAGAATATGTATTTGAACAAATCATAGCTGAAAACTTTCCTAATCTGGGAAGGGAAACAGGCATTCAGATCCAGAAAATAGAGATCCCCCCCTAAAATCAATAAAAACCGTTCAACACCTCGACATTTAATAGTGAAGCTTGCAAATTCCAAAGATAAAGAGAAGATCCTTAAAGCAGCAAGAGACAAGAAATCCCTGACTTTTATGGGGAGGAGTATTAGGGTAACAGCAGACCTCTCCACAGAGACCTGGCAGGCAAGAAAGGGCTGGCAGGATATATTCAGGGTCCTAAATGAGAAGAACATGCAACCAAGAATACTTTATCCAGCAAGGCTCTCATTCAGAATGGAAGGAGAGATAAAGAGCTTCCAAGACAGGCAGCAACTGAAAGAATATGTGACCTCCAAACAAGCTCTGCAAGAAATTTTAAGAGGGACTCTTAAAATTCCCCTTTAAGAAGAAGTTCAGTGCAACAATCCACAAAATCAAGGACTGAATAGATATCATGATGACACTAAACTCATATCTCTCAATAGTAACTCTGAATGTGAACGGGTTTAATGACACCATCAAAAGGCGCAGGGTTTCAGACTGGATAAAAAAGCAGGACCCATCTATTTGCTGTCTACAAGAGACTCATTTTAGACAGAAGGACACCTACAACCTGAAAATAAAAGGTTGGAGAACCATTTACCATTCAAATGGTCCTCAAAAGAAAGCAGGGGTAGCCATCCTCGTATCAGATAAACTAAAATTTACCCCGAAGACTGCAGTGAGAGATGAAGAGGGACACTATCTCATACTTAAAGGATCTATCCAACAAGAGGACTTAACAATCCTCAATATATATGCCCCGAATGTGGGAGCTGCCAAATATTTAAACCAATTAATAACCAAAGTGAAGAAATACTTAGATAAGAATACACTTATACTTGGTGACTTCAATCTAGCACTTTCTTAACTTGATAGGTCCTCTAAACACAACACCTCCAAAGAAACCAGAGCTTTAAATGATACACTGGACCAGATGGATTTCACAGATATATACAGAACTTTACATCCAAACTCAACTGAATACACATTCTTCTCAAGTGCACATGGAACTTTCTCCAGAATAGACCACATATTGGGTCTGAACCGATACCAAAAGATTGGGATCGTCTGCTGCATATTCTCAGACCATAATGCCTTGAAGTTAGAACTAAATCACAAGAAGAAGTTTGGAAGGACCTCAAACACGTGGAGGTTAAGGACCATCCTGCTAAAAGATGAAAGGGTCAACCAGGAAATTAAGGAAGAATTAAAAAGATCCATGGAAACTAATGAGAATGAAGATACAACCGTTCAAAATCCTTGTGACGCAGCAAAAGCAGTCCTGAGGGGGAAATACATCGCAATACAAGCATCCATTCAAAAACTGGAAAGAACTCAAATAAAAAAGCTAACCTTACACATAAAGGAGCTAGAGATAAAACAGCAGATGGACCCCACGCCCAACAGAAGAAGAGAGTTAATTAAGATTTGAGCAGAACTAACGAAATCGAGACCAGAAGAACTGTGGAGAGATCAACAGAACCAGGAGTTGGTTCTTTGAAAGAATTAATAAGATAGATAAACCATTAGCCAGCCTTATTAAAAAGAAGAGAGAGAAGACTCAAATTAATACAATCATGAATGAGAAAGGAGAGATCACTACCAACACCAAGGAAATATAAGCGATTTTAAAAACATATTATGAACAGCTATATGCCAATAAATTAGGCATCTGGAAGAAATGGACGCATTCCTGGAAAGCCACAAACTACCAAAACTGGAACAGGAAGAAATAGAAAACCTAACAGGCCAATAACCAGGGAGGAAATTGAAGCAGTCATCAAAAACCTCCCAAGACACAAGAGTCCAGGGCCAGATGGCTTCCCAGGGGAATTCTATTGAACATTTAAAGAAGAAACCATACCTATTCTCCTAAAGCTGTTTGGAAAGATAGAAAGAGATGGAGTACTTCCAAATTCGTTCTATGAGGCCAGCATCACCTTAATTCTGAAACCAGACAAGGACCCCACCAAAAAGGAGAATTACAGACCAATATCCCTGATGAACATGGATGCAAAAATTCTCAACAAGATACTGGCCAATAGGATCCAACAGTACATTAAGAAAATTATTCACCACGACCAAGTAGGATTTATCCCTGGGACACAAGGCTGGTTCAACACTCGTAAAACAATCAATGTGATTCATCATATCAGCAAGAGAAAAACCAAGAGCCATATGATCCTCTCATTAGATGCAGAGAAAGCATTTGACAAAATACAGCATCCATTCCTGATCAAAACTCTTCAGAGTGTAGGGATAGAGGGAACATTCCTCAACATCTTAAAAGCCATCTACGAAAAGCCCACAGCAAATATCATTCTCAATGGGGAAGCACTGGGAGCCTTTCTCCTAAGATAAGGAACAAGACAGGGATGTCCACTCTCACCACTGCTATTCAACATAGTACTGGAAGTCCTAGCCTCAGCAATCAGACAACAAAAAGACATTAAAGGCATTCAAATTGGCAAAGAAGAAGTCAAACTCTCCCTCTTCGCTGATGACATGATACTCTACATAGAAAACCCAAAAGTCTCCACCCCAAGATTGCTAGAACTCATACAGCAATTTGGTTACCATGGCAGGATACAAAATCAATGCCCAGAAATCAGTGGCATTTCTATGCATTTCTATGGCATTTCTATATAAGCCAATTATGGAAAGAGAAATTAAGGAGTCAATCCCATTTACAATTGCACCCAAAAGCATAAGATACCTAGGAATAAACCTAACCAAAGATGTAAAGGATCTATACCCTAAAAACTATAGAACACTTCTGGAATAAATTGAGGAAGACACAAAGAGATGGAAAAATATCCCATGCTCATGGATTGGCAGAATTAATATTGTGAAAATGTCAATGTTACCCAGGGCAATTTACACGTTTAATGCAATCCCTATCAAAATACCATGGACTTTCTTCAGAGAGTTAGAACAAATTATTTTAAGATTTGTGTGGAATCAGAAAAGACCCCGAATAGCCAGGGGAATTTTAAAAAAGAAAACCATAGCTGGGGGCATCACAATGCCAGATTTCAGGTTGTACTACAAAGCTGTGGTCATCAAGACAGTGTGGTACTGGCACAAAAACAGACGCATAGATCAGTGGAACAGAATAGAGAACCCAGAAGTGGACCCTGAACTTTATGGTCAACTAATATTCGATAAAGGAGGAAAGACTATCCATTGGAAGAAAGACAGTCTCTTCAATAAATGGTGCTGGGAAAATTGAACATCCACATGCAGAAGAATGAAACTAGACCACTCTCTTTCACCATACACAAAGATAAACTCAAAATGGATGAAAGATCTAAATGTGAGACAAGATTCCATCAAAATCCTAGAGAAGAACACAGGCAACACCCTTTTTGAACTCGGCCATAGTAACTTCTTGCAAGATACATCCACGAAGGCAAAAGAAACAAAAGCAAAAATGAACTATTGGGACTTAAGATAAGAAGCTTTTGCACAGCAAAGGATACAGTCAACAAAACTCAAAGACAACCTACAGAATGGGAGAAGATATTTGCAAATGACATATCAGATAAAGGGCTAGTTTCCAAGATCTATAAAGAACTTATTAAACTCAACACCAAAGAAACAAACAATCCAATCATGAAATGGGCAAAAGACATGAAGAGAAATCTCACAGAGGAAGACATAGACATGGCCAACATGCACATGAGAAAATGCTCTGCATCACTTGCCATCAGGGAAATACAGATCAAAACCACAATGAGATACCACCTTACACCAGTGAGAATGGGGAATATTAACAAGGCAGGAAACCACAAATGTTGGAGAGGATGCGGAGAAAAGGGAACCCTCTTACACTGTTGGTGGGAATGTGAACTGGCGCAGCCACTCTGGAAAACTGTGCAGAGGTTCCTCAAAGAGTTAAAAATAGACCTGTCCTAACCCAGCAATTGCACTACTGGTGATTTACCCCAAAGATACAGATGCAGTGAAACGCCGGGACACCTGCACCCCGATGTTTCTAGCAGCAATGGCCACGCTAGCCAAACTGTGGAAGGAGCCTCAGTGTCCATCGAAAGATGAGTGGGTAAAGATGTGGTTTATGTATACAATGGAATATTACTCAGCCATTAGAAATGACAAATACCCACCATTTGCTTCAACGTGGATGGACCTGGAGGGTATTATGCTGAGTGAAGTAAGTCTGTCGGAGAAGGACAAACATTATATGTTCTCATTCATTTGGGGAATATAAATAATAGTGAAAGGGAATATAAGGGAAGAGAGAAGAAATGTGTGGGAAATATCAGAAAGGGAGACAGAATGTAAAGACTGCTAACTCTGGGAAACGAACTAGGGGTGGCAGAAGGGGAGGAGGTCAGGGGGTGGGAGTGAATGGGTGACGGGCACTGGGGGTTATTCTGTATGTTGGTAAATTGAACACCAATAAAAAATAAATAAAAAAAAACAGAAATAATCATAAAAATGGTATAAAATATATCCTTTAGAAGACTATCCTCTAACTTTTTAGTATCTCATCCAAACTGTTCTACAGAATTTATATGGTTACTATGTCAACTCTTCTCTCTTGAATCCTTCTCTGTTCTGCATCACTTTCCTTTTTCTTCAATGTCATTTCTATCCTCATATGGATGTGTTTTTATATACCACATTCAAAAATAAAGCTTTCCTTCATCTCACATGTCCCACAAATACTATGACCTCTTAGTTCTCCTTCAAACTAAGCCTTCTTTAAAAAAGTTATTCAGCGACGCCTGGATGGCTCAGCAGTTTAACACTTGCCTTCGGCCCAGGGTGTGATCCTGGAGTCCCGAGATCAAGTCCCTCATTGGGCTCCCTACATGGAGCCTGCTTCTTCCTCTACCTGTGTCTCTGCCTCTCTCACTCCGTGTCTCTCATGAGTAAATAAAGAAAATATTTATAAGAAAATAAATAAACAAACAAACAAATAAATAAATAAGTTATTCCGAAAGTGCAGTGCCTAATAGAAGCAGCGAGAGAGGGTATTTGCTGAGGTAAAATGATGGCTTCAAAAGATATCTGGGTTCTAATCCCTAAATGTTACATTATATGGTAAAATAATAGCAGAAGTGATTAAGCATTTTGAAAGGGAGATGATGTTGGAAATTATAATGGATTATCTTAGTGGAGCTTGAATGCAATCAAAAGTCTCATAAAAGTGAAAGGGAGGAATATTTAACACAGAAGGTGGAAGTTTATGTGATGATGAACGTGGAAAGAAATTTGAAGATATTACACTGCTAGCTTTGAAGATGAAGGAAGAACCATGAGCCAAGAAAAGTAGCTCTTGAAGTTGGAAAAAGCAGAGGAAACCTTCTCTGTGGAGTCTCTGGAGGGAGCATGGCCCATTGACATTTAAGTTTTGGTTCAGTGAAACTAATTTTGGATTTCTGATTTTCAGGCTGTATAAGAAGAAGTTTGCATTGCTTTGAATTGCCTAGGTTGTGATAGTTTGTTGCTGCAGCCATACGACACTAACATAACATTTTTTTTCTTGTTACTGGATTTAAAGGGAGGTCTTTTAATACTTCCACATTATATCATAAGCCATTTATGATAGCATCTCAAAGGATATGTTTTATCAGGTTAACAAAGAGTCTTTTAAATTCCTATTTGATAAAAGTGTGTATATAAGCCAAATTATAGAAAGAGCCCATATATTCATTGAACAATGAATGGATAAAAAAAAAAATGTGGTAGATATACATAGTGGAATATTACTCAGCCATCAGAAAGAATGAAATCTTGCCATTTGCAATGACGTGAACAGAGCTAGAGAGTATTGTGCTAAGTGAACTAACTCCGTCAGAGAAAGGAGAATGCCATATAATTTCATTCATATGTAGAATTTTAGAATCCAAACAGATAAACATAGGAGTGAGGAGAAGAGAGGCAAACCAGGAAACAGACTCAACTATAGAGAACAAACTGATGATTACAAGAAGGGAAGTGGGTAGGGGACAGGGCAGATGGGCTATATAAGTGATGGGCACCTGTGATGAGCTCTAGGTGTTGATGAATCTCTATTTTTTTTTTTTTTTAGTGATTTTTGATGAATCACTAAATTCTACATCTGAAACTAATATTACACCATATGTTAACCTATTGGAATTTAAACAAAAACTTTGGAAAGAAAGGGTGTTTATGTATATTTTATGGATTCATAATAAGTTGCATCAAATGTTTCTTCTGTACATATATCTGTTACGATACATATCTTATGCATCTGTGTTGAGGTGATGTGATTTTTCTCATTTAATCTGTGAATGTGGTGAATTATATACTTTTTAATTAGGTCTCAATTACAGAAAATTACATTAATCATTACCCTTGATTTATGACATGCTTTCTTGCTATGCCTATTCAAGGTCAGCTTTTATACGTAGTTAATTAAATAATCACTTAAACATTGTGAGCAGCACCCAGAATGCACTACTGCACATGAAAGCTGAACCCGGGGGGAATAACCACATCTCACCATGCAGTTTCCCACTCCCGTGTCAGCCCCTGTGTGTCAGTGTTCAAACCACTCCTCCGTTCTCCTCCAAGCACCAGCTAAAATGTAAGCTCAGCTCTTCCACTTCCCATCCATTGTTTTCTGTTGGGGCTAATTAAAGCACTGTCTTGCACATGCGCATCTTTGAGGTTAGCCACTCTTGAGAGGAGTTGCGTGAGGGGACTTGTCTTCTCTGTCTTCATTTCTTTCTGAGAAATTTATCTCGTGAGTCCCCCACACACTGGCTGCCTCTGACCCTGGCCCCTGTCTCATCAACATGGGAACACTCACTTTCTGTTCATGATCTCTTTTTTCACATCAGTTTGGCAGGTCAAAGATGTCTTTTACAGTCAAGGAAAAAACATCTAGAATGTAATGGATTTTGTGGGCTTGTATCCTCTTAATAACAAATCCTCTCAGGCCTTGTGTGGGTCAGCAGTTCTCCTTCAAACAGTTGTTCTGTATATTCCACTCAACTTTTACAGCCGTCTTCAGTGTGTGGGTTTATTCACTAGGAGCTACTCTATCATGGCCTGAACCTGAAATCCTCTACCACCTATTTAAGTGGATAATGGTTATAGTTTATGTAGCATTTCTTGTGTTTCTAATGAGAGTTTTTAGATTTTCTATTCTGCCACCATTCTGGAATTAAAGACCCATTTATCTCATTCTAATCTAGTTTTTACCCATAATCTTAATGACAGTGTTATTTTAATGACCGCCACTAACTTCTATGTGGGCACTCTTCACACTCCCCGAAGCCTCAGTAACATTTCAAATACTTGACAATTTTCTCCTCTTTAAGACATTCTCCTTTGTACTCTTCTTAAAAATACACTGACCTGAATTTTTTCTTACCTCCTAACTGTTTATTCTCAGCTTAGTTTTGACAGATTGATTTTCTTGACTCATTTTGTATTAATTTCCATGGTCTTTCTAAACCTCTGCTTAGGTGCTTTCACAACAACAACAAAAAACCTATTTTAAATCCTTCATACGTGTTGATAACTCCTACAATTTAATTTCTACCTCTGACTGTTCTCTAAACTTCATTCAGACATATTTAGTATTACTTAATTACCCACTTTCATTTCTCTCACGCAAATAACTGGGTCTTGTGATTTCTTTCTCTAAAATATGTCCCAAATGTATTCTCTTCGTCATCGCCATTGCCACTATTACCATCAAAGGCATCATTGTCATCATCTTGTCTATTCTAGATTGGGACAATAGACTCTTGAATCCATTCTTCCTAAAATCCATTCTTCAAACAGTAAGGTCAGACAGAACCAGAACTGGACAGTTGTTAAAGTAGTAAACAGTAAGTTTTATTCAGAAACTATGGCAATAGGGTAAAGGAGATTTCAGTATAGAGATGAGCTCAACTCCAAATACAGCAAAGAAAGGTGGGAATTGATAGAGAAAGAGAAGAGTGGGGAAGGGGATGTCAATGGGTACAAATTAAGATGAGACGACTACAGTAGGGGGATTTCTTACTAAACCAAATTAACAGAATTCTTGCTGATGGTAGGCCAGAGGGATCAGCTGTAAAAAGTGATTTGATCTAAAGGGTAGGGCATTCTCCCTAAAATGGATTACTTCTCCCTAAAATGGATTGTTACTAAAACTGGGCTACTGTACATGCCTATCAAGGAAGGTGTCAAAGTCGAGGCCTAATCCAGAAAAGGTTGAGAAGTTTGGTCAAGGAGAAAGTCTTCATCAGTATCTATGGTATTTTTTTAAAAGATTTTATTTATTTAGGGATGCCTGAGCCACCCAGGCGTCCCTCTCTAGTAAATTTTTTATTGAAATAGAAACATATTTATATTTTTCAATGATTATCCACTGGATAAGCTCTGTGAAAACCCTCAGTGTTAAGGTATTTCTATTTCTTCTTTCATTTCCTGTCATTTCTGCTTCCTAAAAGTTGTAATTTGGTACTTTTTATTAGTATTTATTATTTCTTTATGTAGAATGACATATAATAAATTTCCTCTCCCTACCTTGCTACAGGTATTTTTTCCTAAATCCTACCATATCTCAAACTGTGGGACTTGCTTCATAATCTTGCGATTATGCAAAAGTAATATTGATCTTCCTTTTATTTTAAACTTTTCTGAATTACTTTGTTTAGGTATGCATCTTGTACACAGAATGGATTAGATTCTGATTTGTTAGCCAATAAGAAAAAAATTCATTTATTTATGAATTAAGCCCATTTATATATTTGATATACTCATATCTTTGATATAGTGGTTTTCAGTTCTCTCCTATTTTTTTACTACATAAGGTATATCTATATAGAGATATAACCTTACACTGTATTAAACTTTTTGATGGGATTTGTTTGGTATTTATGAGTGTTTTTATGTCTACTCTTGCCATTATCTTACATAGCCTCATAATAAATATTCACTATCCTTCCAATGGTAGTTAGATACTGCTGAAGCATTCATTATTGTTATTTCACTACCTTCCCCTCTTCAATTTGTTGTGACTTCTATTATTTCTACAGTTTTAGTACATTTAATAGCATAATTTTTGTTACTTTATCCCCACTACTTAGTCTTAATTCTGAATTTAATATATTTTGTGTTTGTCTGAACTTTTATTTGTTGTGTCCGTAACTAAGAGCTCTCTAATAAACTGATCATATTTCCAAAGTCTCCAGATGCCCATGTTGCTCTGTGTTCCTTAGACATGATGCACAATTTGAATAATAAAATATCATTTGGCTACCATGTTTTTCCTTTCACAATAACTAAAAAAATTCCTCATTACCTTCCTCTATAAAGTGTTGTTCCCAAGAATTCTGTTGCCAATATAAATTTCTTACCTTTTTTACTCATGAGTTTAAACAATTTATATTATCTTTTTATTTTTTATCTCAATTTTCTTCTTCAGAAAGAACTCACTACATATGTGTTGTTCTCCTTTGCCTAAGTCCTATATTTAGAATGTTCTTCTCAAATATTTTCATCTATTTCTGATTTACATTTTCACTCTTATCTTTCTCCTCTATCTCTCTTATTATATATTGTATCATTTCTATTTTACTTTATGGATTTTTATCATAATAACCTGATTATTTTTTTTGTTCTCAAAATTTTATCAGAATAGATGTCATTTTCTTCAGTGTGAATAATTGTTGGTAATTTCTGCATGTAGTCTATTGATTGTAGGATATTTTAACACTTCCTTTCATCTTTACATTAACTTCACCATTCACCTTACCCTGTTATTCCATGCTACTAAGGATTTGCCTAATTACTTTTGTAGTCTGAATTTTATGCAGATTACTTGTCTTCTGGTTTTGTTGGTATTAACCTAAGCTTTTCTATCACCTCTCCTAACTACTCTTCATGGTCATGGTGTTAGGAGAACCAGGCACATGTTAAAGTAACGGATATATATATAGATATATATATCTATATGTTTATATATTATATCTATATATATATATAATATGTATATATATTTACATATAATATATATCTATATATTTATTAATATATATTATATATCTATATAAATACTGATGTCATGGACCACTGCTGAAAGTCCAGTTTATCTTATTTAATTTCTTTATTAACAAAAAGCTTTTCAAAATAAAATAATTCCACTTTGAGACAGTACTCAACAAAATATAGTGTAACTACTATCTCAATATACTTGATATTATATTTTATATGGAAATAAATAGTAGTGAAACACTTTCAGTTGGTCTCTTCTTTACACTACTGTTATCTTTTAGATAATGTAATTATCTTAAAAATTAAATAGAAGGTGGCCTTTCTCAGAGAAGATATTTATTTCTAATGTGGTACCAAAATAAACTTCTATAGATTGAGTGAATTTATCTCCCTCCAGGTTTAGATAAGAAAAAGTTTTTGTATTTCATTGGCTTGTTTATATCCTTGGTCATATAATTATCCACTTTTATCAGCTCACATATTATATCTTACTTTGTTAGCCTAAAAAGAAAAATATTCTTACAGTCCCTAGTCAACTTTGTTGTGCTTTCTTTTTATAATATTTGCTTAACACAAACTTGATGCTGATTCTATTCTCATTCTCCATGATAATGAAAAAAATAAAATCAGAATAAAAATCTCAGGGAATCCTCTCGATGATATGATTCAATGACACTAATAGGAGCCTTGTGTTCTTCCTCTATAAAAATTGGAATAGTAAAAACAGCAACCTTCCAATCACCACCATTATGAATCCATTACAGTATTATGAGTGCTCCTTGGAGTACCTAGTACAAAACATATCTATGCATTTTTTTCTTCTACATCCTTTAGTATTTTAAAATAGCTTTCACATTAGAATAGTTCATATGTATTATTACATAATCCCTAGTTTCTGTCTACTAATACCTTTAGTCTTCATATTGTAAAATATATTTCCATAACCTAAAACCTGTAGAAAAGGAAAATAAAGGGAATTTTCTTTCTTCAGAGATTTTAAGTATGCATTTCTACACCCACGGAAGCTAGAAAGCAAGATTATAACAAGCTATTTCATGGTAAATCATTTCTGCAAAACATTTTTCCCTCTAAAGTTGAGGAAATAAAAATCCTTTAATATTCTTCCCATATGCTTAATTTAACTTTTTTTTTTCAGTAACACTCTAGATAGCCAATGTAAGTTCTCAATGACAATAAAACACATTTTTTCGTAACCAATATATTATAATGACAAAGGAAGGTATTATTTGAAAATGAGAGTTTTACAATATTTGAAATTGTTAATATCTCAGCTACTTACTAGCAGATAATTTGGAGAAAGATGTTTACTTTTTCACAGGCCATTTCCTTACCTATGAAAGTGGTATTAGGGATCCCTGGGTGGCGCAACGGTTTGGCGCCTGCCTTTGGCCCAGGGTGCGATCCTGGAGACCTGGGATCGAATCCCACGTCGGGCTCCTGGTGCATGGAGCCTGCTTCTCCCACTGCCTGTGTCTCTGCGCCTCTCTCTCTCTCTGTGACTATCATAAATAAATAAAAATAAAAAAAAAAAATTTAAAAAAAAAAAAAAAAAAAAAAAAAAAGAAAGTGGTATTATTTTTTCCCACATACTTTTGTGACAAAATTTAAAGAGGATATTATATCTTCTATATAAGTGTTACTGAATTACAAGCACAATATTTTTGTTACTATTGCTATATGCTAACAAAATTTTGATTGATTTCTTTAATAATTGTGTGCTTGTTTTGATGTTTATAAATGCAATAATTTTAAAGTTAAGACTTCACTATTATCTTGATTATGGAGAAAGCTTTGAACACACAAAAATAAATTTTTTTATTGCTTTTTATATAGGTCCTGGGAAGAGGATTAGTAAAAGACAACACATCAAAAAGTTAAGAGACAGAAATAGCTTTTCTTGTTGCTGGTACATTTAATGAAATCTTATGTTATTCGACTGGCAAGTCTCATTTCTTTGAATGTCTCAGTGAAGACTGTCAAAAATCATCAAAATTCAACACAACAGAGTAAAAGCTAATAGCCTTTTTGTTATACCAAAACTAAAAGGATTGGTAAGTCTTGAAATGCTATTACTGAAAATCTTCTTTTATCTAATGCTTTGTGCAGTGAGTGAAAATTGAACAAATACATACTCTTTTCATGGTGTTAAAATGAATTCTGACACCATTAAACAAATATTCTTTGGTCCTAAAACCTCCTCAATACTTTTCCACAAATAGTATTATTAGAATATTTTATGTGATTCTATCCCATAATATTCTTATTACCATAATAAAATTATTTTGTATGGAATAAAAATGAAACACTCTTAAAAACATATTATGATGAAGAGAGAATTCTCTGGGTGGTTACTATCTTAAATAAATTTATATTTTAATTATTTTATGGTAATTTGTAATGTAATTAATACCTCTCTTCTCCCCTCTTCCTAGATGGTCTTACCAAATAACAAAAAAACAATAAAGATAGAATATGTGGCAGGTAAAGATCTCAAATCCATTCATATTTCTCAAGAAACAAAAGCAGTTAAAAGACTATGATATGATCCATATTTATTGTTGTTGTTGTTTATTGATAACTAAAGCAAAATTCTAAGCAGTAATGATTTAATTATGGATTTGGGGGAAATAGTAAATCAGAAAGATCAGGCAAGGGAGCACTGTCACATAAAAGATTCTCCTTTGGAAATAAGTTATATGTGAGGTGTATTTCATAATATTTATATATTTATTGATTTATATATTCATTAATTTATTTAACATATATTCTTCATATACTAAATTATATCAATCATTATTATAGATTCTTAGCCAGTCTGCCAGAAAGTGGAGAGTGCCATAAAAAATTAAAAAGCAAATATATCAATATACTGAGTATATTGAGTATAACAAAAGCTAAGTGTGTCTTAAAGAGATAAGTTAAAGTAAGAATGAGGGCAGACTAAAAGAAATCTTAGGGAATTGTGTTGGAATCAGGGATATCAATTTATACTTATGTTTATATTTTTCTCAGATATATGGAAAGGTAGAAATGGGCAAATAAATATAGAAGTGTACATAACCTATAGATATATATGTTTTAACTATTGAGAAGACTTAGAAGTAATTACACTCTGATAGCAAAAAGCATACATGGAACCCTACTATGGATCCACGTTATTCCTCTATTAACAGAACTGAGTCTCCTTGGAGCAATGCATGATTCCAAGTCTGGGACAAAGAAAGAACAAGTTGAGTCTAGAACAACTTTTGATGGAAGAAAATAAGAAAGTTTCCATAAATGATAAAGACATGTCAAAGAATATTGGACCTAATTTAGTATTGTTCTAAATAGCCAAAATTAAGATAATTTGAGCAAGAAAGTAACAATAAGATTAAGTAAACCAAATACACTTCAATCCATACTGATATAAAGTAATTGAATAAATAAATGAAAGGGGGAGAAAGGAAAGATTTACCATATATTGGAATTCTAGTTAATAAAAGTAGAGGAAATAGAAACTCAGTATTTGGCAAATACCACATAATTTTTTCAGGGCAGAATTGTTAAAATTGTGGGGGAAATTATGATGAGAAACAGGATATTTACATAGTAGCTCAGGTTATCACAACAAAATACTTCTATTAAAAATAGTAACTTTAGGGGATCCCTAGGTGGCTCAATGGTTTAGCACTTGCCTTTGGCTCAGGGCGTGATCCTGGAGTCCCTGGATCAAGTCCCATATCGGGCTCCCTACATGGAGCCTGCTTCTCCCTCTGCCTGTGTCTCTGCCTTTCTCTCTCTCTCTCTCTCTCTCTCTCTCTCTCTCTGTGTCTCTCATGAATAAATAAATAAAATCTTTAAAAAATAGTAATTTTAAAATAGAGAGATCTAGTAAGGAATACCTTAACTGTGATAGGAGTTACCAGAATCAAAAATGGGACATGGTGATATCGTGTGCATCCTGATATGATGCACTAAAAAAAGCAAGCTCAGTATTCTGATATTGTCAATATATGATCTGAATTTAGCCATCAGGAAATATCAGAAAAACTCAACTTTCAGAGTATCTTGTTAGTATTCTTTAAAAATATTTATGTCATGAAAGTCAAAGAAAAATTGAGAAACTGTCCTAGAATTTAAAAAAGCTAAAGAAATGTAGTAACTAAATGTAATAGGTGACCTTGTTTTGGACCTGGTCAAGGATCATTAGTTGAAGCAATAAAAAATGTGAATCAGGTCTGTAGCCTAATGACTAATATCATATAAATTTCAATAATTATGTTACTGTGTATGATGCCAATATTTGGGGAAAGTAAGTAAAGTAACTTGGCAATAGTTTTGTAAATTTGCTCAAGTCTGAAATTCTTTTGAAATTAATATTTTAAAATTATGTAGAAGAAAAGAATACTTTTTAATTTTATTAAGCATTGTGCTAAATTAGGAAACTCACCATCCATCCATATATGGAGCTCTTATATAGCAGTGTCTAATATGTGAAATAAGTGTAAATATTTAAGCAAAAGATTGAAAGAATGTGATGAAAATTCGGAAGAATAATAGCATATAACTAGTGACATATGTGACGACACTTAATGAGAGTTGAAGGAGTGAGGCAAGAGCTCTACAAGACAATGGAGTATAAAATGGTAACTCTAGGATAACAAAGAAACAATTTGATTTAAGAGCCAAACAATGAGTCTTTCAAGACAAGGTGTTAACTTATGCAAAATCCCTGGAATAGAAAAAAAAAAAAAAAGTGTTCTGTCTAACTTACAAAGAACTAGGGCATTAAGAGGTACCTGTGGGTAGAGAACAAAGCATGGTTCATGTCATGGAGGGCTTTGGCATCTTGGAAGAGGATTTATAATCGTATTCCACAGGTAATTAAAGGATTTGAGGCAGAAGAGGGAAAGTATGCTAGTTACATTTTTAAAAAGGGGAAAAACGTTTCTAAACTAAGAATAATTCACAGGGGAACAAGAATAAACACAATAAAACCAATTAGGAAATTATGTAGGTAAAAGCATGAGAAGATAGAGTCTTTGTTAAATATAATGGGAGATGTATGTAAGAGATGTCAAAGTCTGAAAAAAAAACAAGAAAAATGGACGGATTTGGGGAATATTCTATAAGAGAGAATCAATGATCCACCAGTTGGGTAAGGGGAGAAAAATGAAGCAGAGGACCAAAATTCGATTTCAAACAGCAAGAAATTGAATTGCGTATGAACAATTCCAGATGAGACCTGAAGCAGATGAGTGTATCAGGATATAGCGAAGAAACTTTAAGAGTTGGAAATATTCTGAGAAATCATAACATAAAAGACTTTTAAACCCTGGGAATGCATGAGAAGACTCAGGGAGGAATGGTATAGGAAGAAGAATATTTCAGTAGAAAGAAAGAAAGAAAGAAAGAAAGAAAGAAAGAAAGAAAGAAAGAAAGAAAGAAAGAAGGAAGGAAGGAAGGAAGGAAGGAAGGAAGGAAGGAAGGAAGGAAGGAAGGAAGGAAGGAAGGAAGGAAGGAAGGAAGGAAGGAAGGAAGGAAGGAAGGAAGGAAGGAAGGAAGAAAGAAAGAAAGAAAGAAAGAAAGAAAGAAAGAAGAAAGAAAGAAAGAAAACAATTAGATTAAAGACTATGCATACTGAAGGAAACTTCCTAATTCTTTTTTCATTGTGTATTTTTTTCTTCTTCTTCATCTTTAAAGGAAAGTTAGAAAATGAGGTGGTAACTAGAGAGAAATAAGAAGTCAATACAAACTTTTAATAGTAAAGGAAATACTCATTAATAAGGAGAATGATCTAGTAAAGTAAGAGACAAAGTTGAGGGACTATATTTTGTTTGATAGAAGGAAGAGTTATTTTATATAAACAAGAGAAAAGAAGAAAAGAGCACAGGTTGACAAATTGATGAATTTATTATGGAAAGAAGAGTTTGTTCCTTCCTGATGAATTCTATTTACTTAATAATGAGAAAGGCCACCAGCATAGCATTATACATGTGGTAACTTTGCAGAAAACTCAATATGAATAGTGTGAGAATGAATACATAGATACCCTGGAACTATTTGGCTCCCTGTTAAGATTTGTAACTCTGAATCTAAAGTAAAATAATCCAGCTTAATTATGTGATTCCCCCACCCCCTCAGAATTCTTGAGCTTTAGATGCTAGCACACAGAGCACACAGAAAACAAGAATCTGGAATCAATTGGCCCATCCCAGTAACTTGTTTAGAGAGAGATAGACCTGGATTATCTTTATATTAAAGGCATGGCCTCTGAAAGCAGTAACAAACAACAAGAAATCCTATACCACATAAAGATAAAATTAGTCAAAAAGAGGAAAAGGAAGACACAAAAATATGGTCTTGTAAATTTAATCAACTAAACATAATTTAAGAAGGATAGGGAAACAGGCATATATTTTTTCACTCAGGATTACGAATTCAAGAAGAGTATGTTAAAATTTTGTATTCTGAACTCTAAACTAAGTATAAAGAAGAAATAAAATACTTAGTATACAATTAAAATATAGTATTTAATAGGAACATATCTAGTAAACACTAGAAATACATAAATAAGAAGAGACTCATCCTATTTACATTGAATGATATAACATGCTATATATCATTTATTCTCACACTATTCCTATAGGATAAGTGTTACTAACTAGATAGGTTAGTAAAAAAAAAAAAAAATGCTAGTGTAACTGAATGAAATCAGATAGCCTAACTAAAATTTGACAGTCGTTAAGTGACAAATCTATAACTGATGCTAACTTTCTCTCATATTATCAAACTGCCTTCTAAGCAATTAAACAAAAAACAAAAAAGCTTGGTTGTGTATTTATATATACTTCATCTTAAATTCAAAAATATAATACAGAGGGAGTATATGAGTGCGTTATTGTTTAGAATTAAGAATTTGAAATTGAGGGGTGCATGGGTAGCTCAGTTTAAGTGTCTGACTTTGGCTCAGGTGATGATTTTAGTGTCCTGAGATACAGTACGGTGTTGAGCTCTGCACTCAGCAAGGAGTCTTCCTCATTCGTGCTCTCTCTCTCTCTCTCATAAATAAATAAATAAATAAATAAATAAATAAATAAATAAATAAATAAAATCTCAATAAATAATTTGATACTGAAATCATTTATTATGATAGGTTAATGCATGTCTAAATCTGTTGCCATTTTTGGAAAGTGTTATACCTCCTCCAACTCCCTCTCCATTCTACTCTACTAATTACTATGGTTTTTAAAAAACTATAAAGACTGTACCTAGTTCTCAGTTATTAGACATGATTTTTCATGTGCTAACGTTACTTTAGCAATACCAAAATATATGTGATTATGTTTGTGATAACAAATCAAATTAAAAAAAAAGTCTTTTAAAGGCATCACCATGATAATAATACAAAAAAGAAAAAGTATATATCCTTGATATGTTTTTCATTCTTCTATCAAAAATTCTCCTAATCCTTATAAAGAGACTATTAACATGCTACTGAAATCTCAGAGAAAAACTGTTAGAATTGCTAGCTCCATTTTCAACAGCATACATATAGACAATAACTCAGATTTTTAATACATTGGAATTGCAACCCCTCTATTATTTCTAAGAGGTGCTGTACAGGTGAAGGACTGTGCATTAACTTTTCTTAGTATATCAGCTATTTTTTTCTCTTGAATCATTTTAGGGAAAGGAGGGGAGAAACCAGAAATCCTCAGGGAATAAAAACAAAAATATAAAAGCAATCAGTTAAAAACATTTAAATTGCCACTTTCTTTTTCAGTAAAACTTTAAACTTGCAAAACTTTAAGGTATGCAAACTCTTGAACAATAGTCATGAAAATATAAAATACATATCTGATAAAATTCCTGTTTATCAAATATAGAGAGGTTGGAAATAAATGGAGAACTTTCACAGCTCTCCTGGATTCAATGTAAAAAAGGTTTCTGTTCCTTAGGAAAGACCTAAATTATATTGGTTACAAGGAAGTATTGAGATTTATTCATCTATAGCATTCTAAGATAGAAATTAGCTTGAAAGACATCAAGACTTGTTTAGAAAAAAGAGACCAAAAGCACTTGGGTTTGGTAAAGACACACAAACAAAACTTGAAAGTTACCATTTTAAAGTATTGAATGGATAAATTATATATATTAAAAAAGAGCAACAGTGGAATCTTTACACATTTATTTTTTTTTAATTTATTTTTTATTGGTGTTCAATTTACTAACATACAGAATAACCCCCAGTGCCCGTCACCCATTCACTCCCACCCCCCGCCCTCCTCCCCTTCTACCACCCCTGGTTCGTTTCCCAGAGTTAGCAGTCTTTACGTTCTGTCTCCCTTTCTGATATTTCCCACACATTTCTTCTCCCTTCCCTTCTATTCCCTTTCACTATTATTTATATTCCCCACATGAATGAGAACATATAATGTTTGTCCTTCTCCGACTGACTTACTTCACTCAGCATAATACCCTCCAGTTCCATCCACGCTGAAGCAAATGGTGGGTATTTGTCATTTCTAATAGCTGAGTAATATTCCATTGTATACATAAACCACATCTTCTATATCCATTCATCTTTTGTTGGACACCGAGGCTCCTTCCACAGTTTGGCTATTGTGGACATTGCTGCTAGAAACATCGGGGTGCAGGTGTCCCGGCGTTTCATTGCATTTGTATCTTTGGGGTAAATCCCCAACAGTGCAATTGCTGGGTCGTAGGGCGGGTATATTTTTAACTGTTTGAGGAACCTCCACACAGTTTTCCAGAGTGGCTGCACCAGTTCACATTCCCACCAACAGTGTAAGAGGGTTCCCTTTTCTCCGCATCCTCTCCAACATTTGTTGTTTCCTGTCTTGTTAATTTGCCCCATTCTCACTGGTGTGAGGTGGTATCTCATTGTGGTTTTGATTTGTATCTCCCTGATGGCAAGTGATGCAGAGCATTTTCTCATGTGCATGTTGGCCATGTCTATGTCTTCCTCTGTGAGATTTCTCTTCATGTCTTTTGCCCATTTCATGATTGGATTGTTTGTTTCTTTGGTGTTGAGTTTAATAAGTTCTTTATAGATCTTGGAAACTAGCCCTTTATCTGATAGGTCATTTGCAAATATCTTCTCCCATTCTGTAGGTTGTCTTTTAGTTTTGTTGACTGTATCCTTTGCTGTGCAAAAGCTTCTTATCTTGATGAAGTCCCAATAGTTCATTTTTGCTTTTGTTTCTTTTGCCTTCGTGGATGTATCTTGCAAGAAGTTACTATGGCTGAGTTCAAAAAGGGTGTTGCCTGTGTTCTTCTCTAGGATTTTGATGGAATCTTGTCTCACATTTAGATCTTTCATCCATTTTGAGTTTATCTTTGTGTATGGTGAAAGAGAGTGGTCTAGTTTCATTCTTCTGCATGTGGATGTCCAATTTTCCCAGCACCATCTATTGAAAAGACTGTTTTTCTTCCAATGGATAGTCTTTCCTCCTTTATCGAATATTAGTTGATCATAAAGTTCAGGGTCCACTTCTGGATTCTCTATTCTGTTCCACTGATCTATGTGTCTGTTTTTGTGCCAGTACCACACTGTCTTGATGACCACAGCTTTGTAGTACAACCTGAAATCTGGCATTGTGATGCCCCCAGCTATGGTTTTCTTTTTTAAAATTCCCCTGGCTATTCGGGGTCTTTTCTGATTCCACACAAATCTTAAAATAATTTGTTCTAACTCTCTGAAGAAAGTCCATGGTATTTTGATAGGGATTGCATTAAACGTGTAAATTGCCCTGGGTAACACTGACATTTTCACAATATTAATTCTTCCAATCCATGAGCATGGAATATTTTTCCATCTCTTTGTGTCTTCCTCAATTTTTTTCAGAAGTGTTCTATAGTTTTGAGGGTATAGATCCTACACCTCTTTGGTTAGGTTTATTCCTAGGTATCTTATGCTTTTGGGTGCAATTGTAAATGGGATTGACTCCTTAATTTCTCTTTCTTCAGTCTCATTGTTGGTGTATAGAAATGCCACTGATTTCTGGGCATTGATTTTGTATCCTGCCACACTACCGAATTGCTGTATGAGTTCTAGCAATCTTGGGGTGAAGACTTTTGGGTTTTTTATGTAGAGTATCATGTCATCGGCGAAGAGGGAGAGTTTGACTTCTTCTTTGCCAATTTGAATTATTTGCTATTTAGTTTTTAGCTCATTGCTTCAACTTGCCTTCTGGAATTTAGTGACTGTATGCCAATTAAATTGATCTTATTCTTCATACTGATTTTCCTCTAGTTTCCTTCATTTTCAGTTTATCCCTTAATGGCATTCTATATTTTATTCAATGAGTACTCAAAGAATTTATGGTGTATGTGTGTAACTGAACTAATAATTAGTTAGAATCTAAACTATTAAAAAAAAAAAAACATATTCCCGGGGATCCCTGGGTGGCGCAGTGGTTTGGCGCCTGCCTTTGGCCCAGCGCGCGATTCTGAAGACCCGGGATCGAATCCCACGTCGGGCTCCCGGTACATGGAGCCTGCTTCTCCCTCTGCCTGTGTCTCTGCCTCTCTCTCTCTCTCTATCATAAATAAATAATAAATAATAAATAAATAAATAAATAAATAAATAAATAAATAAATAACATATTCCCTATTTTTTTAAAGTTTAAGATCTAATTATCTTGATATTTATAACCTGTATTCTCCTGTATTTCCACTATCTTCTTTTTATTATTCAGAAAAGTTTTAATAACCAAAATTAAATCATCTTTGTATTAGCTAGGCTTCCATTGTCCCTCTACTTCAATTTATCACTTGGATAAATGATTTTCAACTATGTTCCCAATTCTAAAAAATTGAACTAAGAGTATGATGCTTCTTACCTTCTAATAAACTAAATTTAACTCTAAATGATGAAGAGAGTCTATACAGCTGAATTCATCATAAGTTAAAAAGGATTATTGGAATGAAAAAGTTGAAAAATCTATAATACAGGAGTATGAAACAAAACAGAATGAAAATCCATCTGGATGCTGCAGAATATTATAGGGCTTTCTTTTTACCTGAATAATTCTTGAAATTTCTCCAACCCTTGACCCTACTTATGATATTGTATAGTTTTTACTATATTTTGTCTTCTCTTCCTCTCCTTTTCAAGTAATAATTTCCTTTTTTAAGATTTTATTTATTCATGCGAGACAGAGAGAGAGAGACAGAGAGACAGAGAGAGACAGAGAGTCAGAGACAAGGGCAGAGGGAGAAGCAGGCTCCATGGGGAGCCGGACATGCGACTCGATCCTGGGTTTCCAGGATCACACCCTGGGCTGAAGGCGGCACTAAATATAAGCAAGACCATATTATCTAGTAATTTATAAGTTAGAAAAAGCTTCTCCAACTACAATTTGGAAAATATGTCAAATCATATGAAAAGTTGCAAGAATGATAAAATAAACATCCATATACTTGTAACTTAATCCAGGTGTGTGTATGTGTGTGTGTGTGTGTGTGTAAACTTTGTTGACCTGATTCAAAAATTACCTGTAAACATGATGATTCACCCAAGGGTCAACAAATTATTTACTATCTTACCAAAGGGCAAGGTGGTATATTTAAGACTTTGTGAGCCTTGTTGTAGTCTTTGTCACAACTACTAAATTCTTGTAATGAAACACAAAAGCAGCCCCAGACAATACATAAATAAATGGGTTTGGCTATGATATAATAAAGCTAGTTTCATGTAATTCTGATGTGTCATAAGATGATTTTTCTATCCATTTTTTTCAACTACTTAAAAATGTAAAAAGGATTCTTAGCTTGATGGTGGTACAAAAATAGGCAATAGAGCAGATTGGATGGGCAGCAGCATGATGACCCCTATGCTTACCTGAAAATACTACTGGGTATGTCTCCTAAAAGCAAGGGCAATGTCCTACATTAACACACTATGATTATTACATGTGGACATTGTATTAAATATATGTTAATTATGCAAATAATACAGGGGTGTATTATCCTTAAAAAAATCAAAGAAGTCTAAGTGGCACTATTATGTGTTAGATCAGTCCCAATTACTGTTATTTACATACTTCTAGACATTCTCCAAAGCGATCACATAAGTTTATGAAACAACCACTATCACATATTTTGCTTATAAATCGTCTGGGGAGTAAATGCATAAACAGTAGCTCTGCAATTAATTTACTCCCTGTAAGAGGGAACATGATGGAGACAAAGGAAGAAGGCAGATTTCTATGTAAATATGCTACTGATGGACCTCCTGGCAAATTAACTCCTGATTTTCCATGAGGGAATTCCCTTACCCTGGAATGTGTTGAGCAGAATGTGTATTTACTTCTAGGATTATTTATGGTAACCAAACCTAAAATCCTTTGACTTATGGGGGCGGGGCATAGTTTCATGAACCATCCGAAGACAAAAAGATGTTTCATGATCTAAATGTAGATCCCTTTTGTAAGTGAAGGAACTGCACACGTTACTTAGAAATATCATCTGTTATCTTTGGCTAAAACACATGTGATGTGGGAATAAGGAACCAGGGAGCCTCATGGTAGACCTGACTGCATCCAGCTTCACCTGTGCCTTGCAATAATTTTTATCCTTGAGAAATTGTTTGCATAAAATCTCTAATGCACATCAGTCTGAACTGATAATGCAATACTTTGTGTGTTTAAGCCACAAAGTGTATTTAAATTTTCAATTTAGTATGCTTCCTAGAGCTTATTGATTCAGTACACGTTAATCCAGGTCATTCTGTTAACCCTTCAATATGCCGTAGTTTACATAGCCTTATCTCTATTGATAGGCATTTAAGATATTTATAAGGATTTGACTATCCCTAAAAAAAGATGCATTAGATATATCCTTGCAGGATGCCTGGGTGGCTCAGTGGTTGAGCATCTGCCTTTGGCTCAGGGCGTGATTCCAGTCCCGAGATCGAGTCTCATATCAGGTTACCTACGGGGAGCTTTCTTCTCCCTCTGACTATGTCTCTGCCTTTCTTTCTTTCTCTGTCTCTCATGGATAAATAAGCAATATTAAAAAAAAAAGATATATCCTTGTATAGCATTTTATGGGTATATATGTTAATATTTCTCTAAGATAGATGATGACTTGAAAGAAGCTGCATTTAAAAGACATACATGTTGTAAAATTAAATAGATGTTAAAATTGCCATCTAACGTGGTTTTACATTACAGGTAGCAATTTGATATTATTATGTTTTTGTGCTGCATCAAAAGAGTTTAGTAGTTGTGACAAAGATGACAACAAGGCTCACAAAATCTGAAATATGTACCATCTTTGTGGAGGTAATAAATAATTTGTTGGTCCTTGGTCAATTTTTTGCTAAACTGATGGATGAAAAATGTGATTTCCCTGAAATCCCATATGCTACAGGAGAAAGCGAAAATTGATACAACTGATTTGGAAAAAAAAAAGTCAGTCTCTATTTAAATAAATATCTACATTCTTTTGCCTCTAGGGTAGTTACATACCCTAGATAAACTATGCATGTGTTCTTCATATCATATGCCCAAGTATTTTCATATCAACTTTGCTCCTAAGGACCCCAAATTGCAGATAACCTAAATGAGCATAAAAACATACAACAGAAAAGTCATCATTATATAAATGCTGAAATACTATAGAGCAGTAAAAATAAATCAACCACAGCCATTGTAACAACAGGGACGTATCCCATAAAAATATTTTGAATAAAAAGTGCCTCACAAAAATAAACAATGAAAATAATTTTGTATAAATTGTCAGAGCTGGGAAAACTTAGGTATATTGTTCAAAGACGCATACATGGTGTATCTTTTTGAAGTACAGCAATAGCGTTATACCGGGAGATAAGGTAATGAATGCTTCTCTCAGGAGGGACACATGGGAGGTTCTGGAATGCTAACAATATTCTCATTCATGGCCTAATTTGTTTTATACATATTGGCTTTATAATTATTTAAAATTTACAGATGTGTCTGATTCATTCTTTTGTTTCTCAAAATCTAATGTTCTATGTTATAATTTTCATTTGCTTTAGCTAATTATTGATGAATTTGAAGGTTTCTGAGTCTACTGCTTTGTTCCTCCAGTAAATGCGTATTTATACAACTGTATCATTCTCTTATTAGATATTTTTACTTTCCTAAATGATTTGTAGGAGTCCTACTACAATTTCTTGTCAAATATGCTTTGAATATTTTCTTCTACTCTATTAAATAACTTTGAAATCTGTTTATGATCTCTTTGTTAATGAAGAATACTGTAATTTTAATGTGGTCAGATTAATCATATTTTTCTCATGGCTATTGATTATTGATTCTTGTTAAGAAATCAAGAAAGAGGGATACCTAGATGGCTCGGTTTGTTAAGTGTCTGCCCTTGGGTTAGGTCATGATGCCAAGGTCCTGGAACTTAGAGTCCTGGAATCAAGCCCCACATTGGGGATCCTTGCTCAGCAGGGAGACTGCTTCTCCCTCTGCTTGCTACTCTCTCTGCTTGGGCTTTCTCTCTCTCTGTCAAATAAATAAATAAAATCTTAAGAAAGAGAGAGACAGAGACAGAGAGAGCAAGAAAGAGTCATATCTTAACTAGGTGCAGTGAGTGTGAGGGCGAGGGTAGGAAAGAAAGGACAGTGATCAGCTGGCAAATTGTGAATGAACACCACCTAATGGGTATGTTTTCCATTCCTGACCAAAAAAAAAAAAAAAAAAAAAAAAAGTTCTGACTGCAAACAGTAACAGGGAAAACTATCCTCCACCATGCAGGGTGCTCAATAAAAACAAGGAGTATAGCAGAGACTCCTGTTTCAAAAAGTGAATGCAAAGTCAGAAAGGAAAAAAGAAAAAAGATTAAAAGTCATTTAGGGAAATGAGAAATGGCACCATTACAAGTACAGAGGACAAAGGTTTAGAATAAAATAAAATAAATAAACAAATGGAGGATCTATACCATAGCAGAGGAAGGACGGTATGGATCAATAAGAAAAATATTTCCAAATGAGTATAATTAATATCCTCAGAGGGATGCAAGAAGTTGTTGTTCCATAGAAAAATAAAAGAGGGAAGCTTAAAAAGGGCTCACTGAAATAAATAATATATACACAATTAATTCTCAATAATAATATATACACAATTAATTCTCAATAAATTCTCAATAAATATATGTAGAAGCAAAAGACTAAAATATTCTTAAATGTAAGCTAATACACTAAAGCAAATGATGCCAAATGAATTACACATATATTCTTCCTTCCGGACCCCTGCTTGCTCTTCCAGTTTTGCTCCTTTCTTCTCTCCTTACTTTCTGCCCTGGAAGCTGCTTGATATGGACTCAATCAATAAGGCAGTCCCTTTTTCTTCAGCTGCTGGGTGAATTCAGTGGAGTAGAATGAATGATTTGGATTTAAAGGAAGGCAGAGAGCAAGATCAGAGTATTTTAAACTCTAGCTTCTGTCCGGTGACTGGGTTTGTCCCCAACACATAGATTGTTGCTCTCTCAAGACGGCTCTACTCTCGTCTTCTACTGGTTCCACCAGCTTCCCTGCCTTTGGCCTTTTAAGGCAATCATCACCCTCACTAACCAAGGGTTACTGCCTCTCCCTGGAGTTTTGTCTCACCCCCTCAATAACTTTGTAAAAAGTCTCCAAACTTTCCCTGCATCATATTCGTTTAATTGTACCATCAGTTTCTCTTTATGACCCTAACTGATACAAGAATTTCCCAGTTACAGAAATTGATAGGCTTACAGGCTTTTTCCTTTTACTTTACTTTCCTCTTCTTTATTTCTTTCTTTTCTTTTCTTTTTTCTTGTTCCAAGCTAGAAGGTAAATATTTTCTACTAAGAATTTGAAGCAACTGAAGTGACAGTTTGGTTTAGAGCTGTGTTATAGAACTACAGCTATTAGAAAATATAGTTTCATTTTTCTGACAGTTTGTTCTCTGCTGTCTAGGGGATTTACATTTTCTTTTCCTATGGAGAAGGTCAGAGTATGATGGATTAAACATTAAGAATAACTTTTAAAAATTGTTTAAAGCAAAGCATGCCCTAAATGATAATATTTCTGAAGGTTTCTATTTTGAAATTCCTCATTTAAGGTCAGTGATTTGGAAATCCAGTCAAAATCTTGTTACCAATTGAATGCACTTATTGATATTAATAAAATATTAAGTATTCTGAATGATCATCCAAGCCAGGTTTTGACAGAATGCCTAGGGTCTTGTCAACTAAGAATGACGAGGCGCTGAAATGTAAGCAAAGCATTTATTATGGGGTCTTAGAATTGCAACTCAGGGAGGATAGATTGAATTAGAAACCCAAAAACATATCCTGTTGAGGAAAAATAGTGAAGATTTTTTTTTCTAATTCAGAAACAGCAATGAATTACATAAGTGGTTTTTTAATCATTCTAATCGGAGAGTAAATTTGAATTTACAATTCATTAACTTACTTAGGTCAAGTCATCAGTTTTTAGGAAAAAGTACATTTTTCATAGTCTTCAGAAAGTCCTTTCTCAGCAGTTTCCCCATTTTGTTTCCTCCTGGCATCAGCAAAAGCTCAGCAGTTCGACAAAATGGAGTAGTGAAGACAAGATGGACTCACTTAGGTTGCCTTGTCAGCGAGGCCCATAGCCTTCTCTTAGTCTTTGAATAATCAGTTTTTGATAATTCCTGGATTTTCTTTTCTTTTCTTTTCTTTTCTTTTCTTTTCTTTTCTTTTCTTTTCTTTTCTTTTCTTTTCTTTTCTTTTCTTTTCTTTTCTTTTCTTCTCTTTTTTTTTTTTTTTTTTTTTTACTTTTGAATTTGAAAACAGAAGAGCAAATACATAGGTATCTTGCTAATGAAAGCAGGTACAAATAAGGGGGAAATATTTCGAAACAAGATGGTAATAAAGAAAAGATAGTATAATGGTTGATTAGGAAATACAGATCATAGACTTTGGCATACCTACAAGAAAACCTGGAATTGTGACAGGAAAGATACCTAACTAAAATCTAGGTTGGTCTTTACACAGAGAATAGTTTAGGATGAGAAAGAACAAGGAATGACCAAATGGCCTTTCTCTTTTGCTAGACACCCTACCTAGAAGAGGCTTACTTCTTTCTAGACATCATGGTAAAATGCACCAAAGTCTCTGGCTATCTATACATGCTTGGTTCTGGGTCAAGTAGAAAACAAATTTGGTACTATTTCACTTTAATGTTGTGCAAAATTGTGCCCATGTGTCACCAAGCCTATTAGACACATTGCAAAGCATGCATAAAACACTCAACTCAAAGCAGTGCTTTAAGGGTACTGAGACAACTTGCAAGTTTTGGGGCTCAAATGTGCTGCTGCTTGTTTTTTCTGCTTTGAGAAGTTCCAAATACATGTCTATCATACGTGGACTTCTCTTTAAAATTAACAACAGTATAAAAATTAGCTTATGCCTAAACCAAAATTAAAGAAAATTAAAGTCAAAGAGACTGTGGCACTAATAGAAGGAGGTAGGGTAATAATTCTTCATTATTTCATGTGCATACTAAAGATAAATGTCTAGAAAACATCATGTACAATTTTAAATAATGCATAAAATGTTAAGATATTAATATTTTCAAACATTTATCTTCCCCAAATATCATCTTTCTCAAACTTAATCTTTTCATATGAAATCTTTTTTTAAACATGAAATTTTTTTCAAAAAATGTAGGAAGTAAATAAGGATAGAATATTATGATACGTATTCTTTTCCCTATTGAAGAGAGATATAATTAATGTTTTCCCAGTGGCTAATTTAAACATCCAATATAGAGGTAAATAATCTGTTATTAGTATTCATTTAAAAATTACCTAAATGTCATCAAGGGAAATTCAGTTCTGACAATTTAGCTTTATTATTTAGAAATTTCTATTACTAGTTAAAATGCTTTTAATAATTCAAATATTTATCACCTTTAAAATAATATTTTTTGTTTAACTCTTATTATAGTTTACTCATTTTATTCCATTGGGAAAGGAAAATATGACCATATATGTGAAAACATGAGACTGTATAGATGATCAAATGTATATTGCAAAATAGGCAAACATTTCTTCTAATGTATATTTTGTAATGTATGTTGCATTCAGAATAAAATAAACAAAAGAAGTACACTCTCTTACATAGGTGGCATTTATTTGTTATTCTGTTCCATTGCTATAATTATGAATTGATCTTTTGCTGACTTCTAGTCCCAAAATTTTGATATCATATTCACAGTACAGCAGAGATTTTCAAGAAGAATTCTGTGCACTTGAACTTGAGGTACTGATTTAAGATGTCTTTGTATTCTCAGAGACTCATTATCAATGTGTAGAATGCTGGAGATATAATGGCTCAAAGAGACGATAATAAAGCAATATAGGTATTAATTAAGTTGACAATGACCAAACAAAATAAAATGAAAGAGAAAGCAAAATCTCTATAGAGAATACTCATTAACATAAAAATACAAAATATATTGTAAAAATGGAAACATAGTAAGATAATATAATAAAAATAGTAATATTCAAGAAATAGAAGAAAAATTTTATGAAGTAATGAAATGATTCTAGAAGCATTTAATACAAAATAATAAAAATACCAAAACACTGTTAGATAAAATTACTGAGCTTTAAGAGGATGAAGGATATATAACATAGGAAAACCTAAAAATCAGATAAAAATGGTCTTTTGTTCAATTTTTCCAGAGTGGAAAACTCTCTAGCTACTCTGTGGGAAAACATTACCTAAGAGTTTTACACATAGTCAAATGCCATTGTCATGAGACTGCCATTGTCAAACATTCAAGAAGATAAGGATTAAAGCATCCAGGAGGTTTTTGTTTGTTTGTTTTTTTAACAGATTATTAAAAGATAAAATTATGCCAATAAAATATAAAACATTAAAAATTAATTCCTCAGAAGCTGATAAAAATGATTAAATTATATCTATATAGCTCATGTTGAGCTTAGATTAACAATGTAATTTTGCTAAACATTTAAGATATGGACATGCTATACCTAATAATGATTTATTGACAGAGGAGAGAAAAGATTACAAAAAATATTTTTATGAATCCTGAGGTCAAAATATCTGTTAAAATCATGTGGCTCTGCTCTTCTTTTTAGTTAGAAACCTCCCACAGGAAGCACAAATTCTTCTCTGCTTTTTAATAAAAGTTTTATGCCTAATTCTGAGATTCAGTACTAGAAAACACTCAATTACTGTCAAATAGATAAATTCACCACACTCTCTTAATCAGAATAAATGCATTAGTTTTTACCATATGCCATATATATATATATATATATATATATATATTTTTTTTTTTTTTTGTATTCATTTAATTGGACCAAAACTTGGACAAGGGAGAGGGTGCATGCACTGAGTCTCCCCGTCTCCGTCTCCATTGAATACACTCACTACCTGATGGAGGGGACGGGAAGATTAAGAATTATAAAAGCAGTACATTATTGTAAATGAGGTAAAATTTTCAAATCTGTGAAATGCACAGTTATAAAGTTTACAATCCAATAATTGTGAGCAAACAGAAACATCCATATAATCAACATCCATTTAAGCCTCAGGACATTTATGTCAACTCAAGAAGTTCCCTTGAGCCTCTACCATTTAAATACTATCCTCACATCATTATAGATGCTTCATTCTTATTTCCATAACCAGGGGTTCATTTAGTCTGTTTTAGAGTGTCCATATAGGTAGAGCTAAATAGTATCTGACTTTTTGCCCTCGACCTCTTTTGTTCAATATAGTATTTTGTAGACACCCCAAAATTTTGTCACACATATCACTAGTTGATTTGCAGTTGCTGTTGTTAATTTCCAGTAGTGCTCCATTATAAAACTATACACAATGTGTTTATCCAGTCCTCTGTTGAGGAATGCTTGGGTTATTTTAAGTTCTAGAATATTAAGAATGAATTTGTTCTACTCAGTTTTGAACAAGTCTGTATCTGGACATAAGTTGTTATTTCTCCTGAATACATAAGTACTTGAAGGTTTCCTGGGTCAAAGGGAAATGTATTTTAAACTTTATAAAAAATTAATAAACTGTGTTCCAAACTGTTTGTCCTTTATTGCACTCAGAAAAATACAAAAGACTTTTAAGTCGCTGCATATCCACAATATTCAGTGCTGTTAGACTTTTAGCAATTTTTTAAAAAAGAATTTGAGTGTATGTGCAATGGTGTGTCATAATTTATATTTGCATTTTCTTAATGGACAGTGATATTTAGTACCTCTTTATATGTGCATTGTAGATCTTCCTTAGTGAAATATTCCATGCTCTTGCCCATTTGGGGAAAGGGTTATTAGATGTTTTATTACTGATAAGTATGAGTCATTAATATATTAACATATATTAATATACATAGAAATAACTTTTGAATATATATGTTGCAAATAATTTCTTACTCTGTGGCCTGTCATTTGAATTTTCTTAATTTTCTCCATTGGTAAGGAGCAAATTTTATTTTGAAGAACCCTAATTTATACAGTGTTTTTTGTTTGTTTGTTTGTTTGTTTTTGTTTTATGGCTGTGATTCTGTTTGCTTTATTTAGAAAAACTTTGCCTACCCAAAGACACGGGATTATTCTCCTGCATGCTTGAGAGTGTTAGTTTTATGTTTACATCCTTTCATCTTAAATTGGAATAATGTGAAAATTCTATATGGTTCCAAAAATGGAAATATTTTTGCTCTGATTAGTTTATTTAGTGTTTCCAGCTTTGTTGTAAAAGAAGTTCCTTTCTATTTAATTTGCCTTTTGACTTTGTAGAAAATCAATTCATTATATACATATGTGTGCATTTACAAATACCTCATTGTAATTTACTTGCCCATCATGATGGAAATACAACAATCTTTTGAATAAAGCAGCTTCATAGCAAGTCTTGAAGTAACATGAAGTGTGTCCATTGACTTTATTCTTTTCTAAGATTGTTTTGGTTATCATGTTTCTTTGTATTTCCACATAGATAGTCATAGACATCTTAGCATGACATTGTTTCTATTTCATATTAAAATCTGCTGTAATTTTTACTGAGTTTTAAATGAATGTGTAAATTAACTTAAGAAGAATGAGCATCTTTAATAACACTTCATTAAGAATCTGTATTTCTCTTCATTTATTTTTCTTAAATTTCCTCAGTATTTTTAAAATTTTCATTATAAAAATCTTGCATATATTTTGTTACATTTATTCTTAGGTAGCATGTGCTTTTGGTTATTTTACTGGGAATAGAATTTGTATTGTATTTTAATTGTTTATTACTAATATGTAAAACTATAAGTTTATATGTTAACTTTGTTACAAAATTGATACATTTGTGTATTAGTTCTAGTAGCTTCACAAGCAGTTTGCTCAGTTTTATTTGCATAAGCAATCATATCATCTGCAAATAAAGACAATGTTGTTTTTCCTATTTGGTGGTTTAGTTTTTTTATAATGGTTTGGGTGTATGATAATATGTTGTCTTTTTTATAATGGTTTGGGTGTATGATAATATGTTGAAGATAAGTGGTAAGATGAACATTCTTGCTTTGCTCCCAATTTTAGGGAAAATTATCTAATATTGTACCATTAAATATTATCACAAAGGCAGATGTTTTTGTATATTGTAGAAATAAACAAATAAAACCCAAATCAGGGCAATACAAGGCTATCTATTCATATTTCGTTATAACAAGAATCAGCTACCATCACCTTTGTTTTGCAGAGACTCAAAGTCCGAGGAGTGAGAAGACATTATAACTGAAAATAAAAGGAAAAACTTCAGAAAGTTTAGGTATAGGGAAGCTAGAAGTGAGCTAAATAGAAGTGAGGTAGCTGATGTCATTGATTTAGGGAGATATTTAACTTTTTTTAAAACTTTCTCTGGTTGGTCCTAAGTTGGCAGCAAGGGCAAAATTATAAAAGTTGATAGTAAATGACAAAATTATGACTCTTCTGGGTCAACTTATATAGAGGTTGTGGTTTCATTTCCTGAACTGGTTGCTGCAGAGATTGTGGGTCAGAGTTCTATTCTCATATATGATTTGGCTCTTTCCTCTCTGGTTGTTATTTTGCCTGCAAGAGAAGGACTAATTCAGAGAAGTCTGAGGATTCAGATATTCAGTACCTGGGAATGCTTCAACTGTCCATTTTGAAAAATCATATCATGAGATCTTCTTGAGCTTTCTCTATTTTTATTGTAATATCAATCTTATGATGAGAAAGTGGCTATAAAAAGACAGTTAAGACTTTGGATAGAATGCAATGGATTAGCATTGTGATCATTACAACAAAAACAAGAACAATCAATAGTTCCCATAAAATGCCTCAGAACCAGGAACCCCAATTGCCCAAATCACTCCAAAAGAATAAATTCTACAAGCTATTAGGATCAGCCTTAGAGACTTATGTAGCTTATTCCTTAAGGTAGTGATAACTTGTTCTACCTAGCTATTCTAATCACATTTTCTTTTAAATTTGTATTTGACAATGCTTTGACATCTTGGGACCTTGTGGACTGTCCCTCATAGGGTTAGCTAATTTGCAAAGATAGGAAACAACTTGCTTTTGATTATGCATTTTATATGCAAACCAACCAGTCTGGAGTATTGGACAACTAGGGACTACCCTTAGAGCTCAGAGTATCCAGATCATTCAAACTATCCAATCCTAAACTTACTCACTGCTTACCCAGCCTCATGCTTTCCTTCCCCACAAAAAAATCACAATTAAGGCCGATGCTTTCCTCTTGTTCTTTCTTCCTCCTGACTGACTGGTGATTCTCCATTTTCCCCTGTTCTGCTGCATGGTGTACCATGCTTCATGTTTCTGGAGATCTGTGAGTTTAAAAACTCCTTCCTTAATGACAGTCATTTCCTTGTTTCCATGTGCCACTATATCCTCATGGAAACAGAATCCTGGGGACATTTTAAAACACTTGGCTGGTTCACTGATCCAAATATAGCAAGAAATATTAGCAATATCACGGATACCACCACCATGACTAGTTAACAAGAAATCTAAAGCAATGAAATAATCCATCACTCATGCCAATGACTTGAGAGTCATCTGAGTTTTGTGTAGGGAAGAAGTAAAATCTTGAACAACTTCTGCCAGAGTTAGTGATAAGTATATTATAGGTTTTTGTCTATTTGATGACATCCTACCCTACTATTGGGAATTTTGGTTCTTCACACAAATTTTAAATCTACTTCTCCCAGGTGAGATACTCAACAATCAAAGGAAACTTCATTTTAGAGCTTGCATCTAGGTAGAAATTTCTAGTCATAATGATTTATTACATTAAGCCCACTCGGTATAGACAAGTCTTAGAAAATCATGAGGTGTTAGTTTGAGACAGAGAGGAAAGGTATCCTTGCCACAAAGAAAGTAGTATAAAGGAAAGTCCTATGTAAATCCCAGAAGAAAAGGAGTTGTTCAAGACATGAGGTGGAAACCAAGGTCTTACATTCACTGGGTTATGTATTTGGATCTCTCTTAGTCAACTCCAATTGGCAAGTATTTGATCCATTTTCCAGTGAAGTTTACTGAATTTAAATTGAGACTCACCTGGGTTCTAATCAATAGATCACAATAACGGTTTGTTTTTCTGGGAAAAAGAGACACTAGAAATGTCACTTTTAATTGTTTAAGGTCCTTTATCCATGTTAGCGTGTGTGAAAATCCTATCTAAGCTATGATCCCCTATACTTTTATTTGATGAAACAAGAATTGTTTAAAGATTTTATCATGAGAGTCTGATGATAGATGCAACGTATCCAGCAGTCAGTAAGATTGAAGGCAATTTCTAATGTTTGGGGTATTCTAAGAAGGAAATTGGAATGAAAATATTCTGATCTAATGATGACAATAAGGAGGAAAGAAGAGAAAAGGGCAAGTTATGGGTATATGAAAATAAGAAGTCAATGAAAAATGAGAAGATAAATAATTTTAAAATAGATATAAATACAGAGTGGGAGAGAAAGTAGGAGAAAGCTCCTTGATATGTCTTCCTATAATTATCTTCTCTATGATCCATCTTGAGTATAAGCTGTTTACTGTCAAAGATAATTAACTTGTTCCAAAGGTCTTGCATCAGCTACTTACTTCCAAAGATCAAATGCTTCTAGAGTATATCTGAGAACCCACAGTTTGAGGTCCTCTATTAGAGTTGCCTTCCACTTTTTTGGATTTCTGTGTTGCTTCTTTAGTTGTGAAAAATGAATGCATGGATTGACTCCCTGGAGTCTCACTGCTGTATTTGCTAATAACAGTATCTAACAAGGCCTCATGAGGTCAACTATTACCAAATATTGGAAAATACTTGCAAAATAATAAAAAGGCTACTTAGGAATATGTGGTAATATGGTGTTAATCTGTTGATTAGTGCTAGAGTACAAGAGTCCCTTGGTATATCGCTATATCTGAATTCATCAGAGCAGAGTCTAAAATAAGAGATCAAAATTCCTATAATCTTTAAATGCATGGATGTACAAGTCATCAGTTTATAGGAAGTATAAATGACATGTTCCTAAAGCAGTGAACTATTATGGCCATAAGAGATAGTGGGAAGGAATATCTTTGGCCAAGGAAACCGAAAGTTTTCTGAAACTTTTGTTAATTTGTATTTAACAATGTCTGGTTCTTGAATATTTTATAAAAGACAACAGATGATAAAGAAAGTGTAATTTTTAAGGGATCATAGTTATAATGATTAAGCCCAATAGGCTAACAACAACAACAACGACAACAAAATATTGGTTATGGAATTCTTCTTTCTGTTCCAGATGTGTCTTTCCCTTTGAAGTGAACCCTTAGTATCATGCTATTGGTTCATTTCCCCCCCCATTTATAGTCACTCTGCTCCAGGAGAGTGGGATAATGTAACTGTTCAGAGAGTTTGAAATAAAAACTTTAAGATGCATATATCAGAATCTTTTTTGTCTTTTGTTTCTTGGAGGCTCACAGAAAGCACCCCCCTGCCCCGATCTTCTAGAAACATGTGCATCACCTGTGAAAGGAGTTCTGTTCTGGTTCAATGTTGCTTCTCTCTGGGTGGGTGCACTATGTCTGTGACACTGATATTCAAGTGTAGGAAGCTAACTCACATCAACAAAGTGATACTATGTTCTGTAACATCTGTTTGCCAATATAAAAGTTATTTTACTTTCTCTCTCCTTGTAAAGAAACCATAAAAGTTCTCAGTTTTTCTGCACAAAAAATGTGTTTTTTATTCTATTATAATTAAATACAATTTTTTTAATGTTCAATTTTTTAAAAAGTATTTTTCTATTTTTTTCCACTCATCTATGTACTTAAATACCTGGAATGCTTTTCAACAAATTTTGACAGTGGTTGTTTTCTGATGGCAGGATTTGCAGTAATTAATTTTCTAATTAATTATTTTATACGCTTTATTGCTTGATGTCTTAGTCTACTTAGGGTGCCATAATAAAATATCAGAAACTGTTATTTGAACAACAAAAATTTGTTTCTCACAGTCTGGAAGTTGGGAAGTTCAAGATCAGGGTTCTGGCATGGTAATTATAATGAGGCTTCTTTTCCTGGCATGGACATGGCTGCCTTCTGACCATGTACTCATATAATCAGGATGGTGGGAGGAAGGGACATCAAAAGATGAGAGAGACCGAGAATGTGTGACAGCAAGCTTTCTAGTGTCTCTTCTTACAAGTCTCCTCTTCACAATAAGCACTTATCCTATCACAAGGGCCTCATTTTTAAAACTGCATCTAAATCTAATTACCTCCCAAAGCCCTATCTTTGAATGCTATGACTTTGAGAGTAGTGCTTCAGTATATGAATTTTGGGACAACACCAGCATTCAGTTCATAATACTTGCATTAAAATTAATGAGAATTTATTTAAACTAAAAATAATAGAATTATCGTTATTGATAAGAAAATAATTTGAGAAAAACAAAAGCTCTAGTCTTTGATTTACTATCTAAAGAAATATTCAAATATACTTAAAAGTAATTATTGCGATTGCCTTTTGAGGATAAAAAGTTTGCAAATTTTAAACCCAAGAAAATCTCAATAATCAGTTGCCTCATGCCATTAAGTACTTATAAAAAGTGTCATCCTATGGAATATATAATATATATGGCAACGCATTATGGAGAATGTCTAGATTTATAAGAATTACTAAAAGAGTTTAGCAAAGTTGATGGATATAAGATAAAATATCAAAATCAATTGTATTTCTAAATCAAAAACATTTAGGAAATATAGTTTTCATAAATATATTTTAGTAGCTGCTAAAGTAAAGTGACATAATAGAAAAGATAAAGTATCTTTGCCGCACCTTATACATGCAGTCAAGCACATGAATATGAAAGACAACATTTTTAAAAACTTTAAAACAATTTACCCTTGATCTCAAGGTGGTCAAATTAATATTAAAAGCATTTGCCCCTCCCAAATCAGCAACAGTAAAGTGAAAATAACCATAAACATGATGAATATATTTGCAAAATAAAGCAAAGAACTAAAATTCACAATATAATAAGCTTCTATTAATTGTTTAGAAAAGGATAAAAACATTAAAATATAAAAATATATAAGCATTTAGAAAATAAAAATATTAATAAAATAAAAATATAAGACAAAATGCTCCATCTTATTAATTCAAAGTAAAATTGTAACATGAGATATAATTTCACCTTACATCCTTACAAATTCTTACACTTTATCTGTGTGTAAGAATGAGGTGATGAGAATTTCTATATACTGCCTGTTAACATGAAATTGATGTGATCACAATGTATAATAATTTCATATTATTTAGCATGTTAAATGTTAGCATTTAATGAAGTTAAACATGTACAAACCTTGTAACCCATGAATTCCATTCCTTTTTCGTGTGCTTTAGGTGACAAGTACATGAATAATCACAATAGCATTTGTTAATTAAATGATGGGAAATAATGTTTATTGGTGGCAAAAAAGTTAAGCATGACCTACTCATTCGTTTGAATACTAACACATCAAATTGGACTGAACATTAATTAGAAAGAAAAGAATAGCAAAGTAAATTTTGAAGAGGAACAACCTGGTGGAAGGATTTGCTCTGTTGGATATTAAAATGTTGTAACATACAACAATTTAGACAGAATTGCTTTTATGCAAGTATATACAAAGAAATCAAGATTGATTAGAAGGTCCATAAGTAGTCCTAAGCATATGTAAATATTTAGCTTTTGTCAAAATTCTATGTATTTGAACTGATAAAACTATAGAAATGAGAGCCCATTCAATAATTATCAACTACTGATTGTACGCCTTTCTTAAAAACTGAAACAAAGACACAAAAATCTTGACTTCTAAAACACAGCCTCACAAATCAAGTCCACATTAATTGTCGATCTAAAATTCAAGACAATAGCTTATGGAATAGACCATAAGAGATTGTGTTCATGGCTTTACCATAAAGACAAACCAATTTTCTTTAGAAAGTCCAGTAGAAACATTTGTTAGAGACTCAAAACCACTTGTAAAATAAACAATTCAAAATGCTAAGAAAAACATGAAAACATGCCCAATGGCTTTAGTAATTGAAGGAATAAAAGTCAAATCACAATATGTCCACCCACCAGATTGGCAATTCTTTTTTTTTTTTTTTTGTTCCAGATTAGCAATTCTTGAAAAGTATTAAAAAAGATGTAGTTAAATGGGAATACTCACATATTGCAAAGAGGCAGCCTCCCTTGTCAACATCCCTCACTCCTGATTCCTCCTGTAAGTTCACTTTTCAAATACAAACCAAAGGATCCCCCATTAACCTCCCTTACAGGATCTCACATTCTGGCCTACTGTATCCCTGCCCTGATCACCCCAGGCAAGGCACCAAATAGCTAAAGACAAACTAATCAATTCTAAGCCTGTTTACTCTCCTTGCTTGTTCCTTTCTATAGAAACCACAATAAAGGCTGTTGCTCAAAATTCCTCCCTCTCACTCTGCCTTGTGACTGATCCTGGTACTAACCTATGTGGCCCTCCTTGGTGTGACATGTTCTTTCCTCTGGGGAACTGTGAGTAATAAGCTATCTTCTCAATGGCACTTGATTCCTGACCTGTAGGTCTTGCTTATGTCAGGTTTTCTATTAATACATTATGCTAAAATACATATTTGTTTATAATAGGTGAAAATTTGGGAAAAGATATTCTAAAAAATGACAAAGCACAATCGCACAAAGTTACCTGAAAAAGGAGACATTCAGAAGATGACAAGTGCAGTAATAGGACTAGGGTGTGATTGGCGGGGAAAAAAAAAACAAAAAACAAAACAGAGAGGAATGATGCTAGGTTCCAATACTGCAGTTAGAAAATTAGGATAATATTGAGAGAAAAGCTGAAAGTTCTAATCATTTAATCCAGCAAAATCAACAGTGAGGAATCCATAAAGAATGATACTTTTCTTTTTATATTTTTTCAATTACAAAGCAGGAATTGGCTATTTTTATTGTTATTATAGTTTTGGCTGTTTTAGTGACTTCTTGGTTTTTGTATTACAATGTTTTTATTTTTATTTTTTTTCTTTTTGTGGTACCCTAAAGACAACTTCTTGTGTATATATTAAAAAGTGATTGTATTGCTTCTTTACTTCTTTTTTAATATATTAATAAATATATTAAAAATGTATACTAATGTATACTAGTATCTTAGTATACTAATGTATACTAATGTATCTTAGTCATTAACAAATGTATCCATGACTAAGTACTCGGTTTTTGTATTCCAAAGAAAAAATCAAATTTTTTCTATGCAATGATTAAACTTGAAAAATCAAAAGTATGCACTAAGGGCACATAATATTCATTCTAAATCTAATTATTAAACTCTTATTTAATTCATTTATTTAGCCATTCTTTTGAGAGAAATATATTGAATAATCAGGTAAAAATTTATCAGCAAAGACCACATTTATTTGATGATTTTGTATGCAAGATAGCATGTCATGGTCCTGAAGAAACATATTTCCTCACTAGAATAACCACTAACTCAAATTATATATTATTTCAGCAATAAAAATTTAAAATACATTTTCTGATAAAAGGGGAATTTTGAATTTGTGAATACTCACTTGTTACCTCATTAAAAACATAAAGAAATGTTTTGTGTTTTAAAAGACAACTTATGTAATGAGATCCGATGAATTTTTGTAAATCATATATATTAAAATCCTCTCTGCTTAATGGGTTGAAAAATTAACTCTCAAAATGTACCTATACATTTAAATATTTTATAACATTATTTCACAGATATAGATAGATAGATAGATAGATGATAGATAGATAGATAGATAGACAATATTTACATGAACAAATAATTGGGAATTTGATACTGTTCCAACCAGTTTCAGTTACTGAAAAAGTTCCCTTATGTAGTAGCTTCATATCCAATTTTCTTCCCACTAGAAATTTATCATTATTTTTCAGAAAAGTTCTACAATTTTCCAAAAGTTCTATCAATTTGAACAAAGTGTATCACAAAGAGTATAAAATGAATATTTCATAAACCGAAATCTTTATTTTGCTTCTCATTAATTGGTAGAGCCTCCTATATATGAAACTATATAAAATAAATTACTATTTAAATAAATTCCAAATAGGTATTACAATACCTTGAATTTAAAAACCTCAAAAGATGGGCAGCCCTGGTGGCTCAGCGGTTTAGCGCCACCTTCAGTCCAGCCCACATCGGGCTCCCTGCATGAAGCCTGCTTCTCCCTCTGCCTGTGTCTATGTCTCTGTCTCTGTCTTTCTCTCTCTCTCTCTCTGTGTGTGTTTCTCATGAATAAATAAATAAAATTTTTAAAAAATAAAAACCTCAAAGAAACAAACAAATAACCTCAAGGAAGTGAACTAAACCCAGGGATCCCTGGGTGGCGCAGCGGTTTAGCGCCTGCCTTTGGCCCAGGGCGCGATCCTGGAGACCCGGGATCGAATCCCACATCGGGCTCCCGGTGCATGGAGCCTGCTTCTCCCTCTGCCTGTGTCTCTGCCTCTCTCTCTGTGACTATCATAAATAAATAAATAATTAAAAAAAAAAAAGTGAACTAAACCCAAATAACATGGTTTATATTTGGTGTGTAAAAACAATATATTTCCATCATCTATATTTAAATATTCACTTTTATGTATTATAATTAAATGCTGCTAGATTCTTGTGTCTCTAAATTGTATAGTATTACTTGAGAGAAAATATATATGTGTTTTCCAGAAGTTATCACACAAACACAATATTAAGTAAAGTTCAAAATTAAGATTAAAAAGTAAAAATCAAGTAACCATTGAAATTGGAGCAAACACTGACATAAATTTATTAATATAAGTGCAAAGTAAACAGACTCGTCAAGTATACTGGTTGCATCATGAATTATTTATCAACACCTAGAGGTGCATAATCAGAACAAGATTTGTAAACTTGCTCTAGATTTTCAAGGCTAAAAAATTATATATCCAAGAGCAATGAGAAATAAGTAAAAGGTTTGATCTATTAAAATATTTTCCAGGGACCCCTGAATGGCTCATTGGTTGAGCGTATGTGTTTGGCTCAGGACATGATGATATCAGTCCCAGAATTGAGTCCCACATCGGGCTCCCTGCGAGGAGCCTGCTTTCCCTCTGCCTGTGTCTCTGTCTCATCTGTGTATCTCTCATGAGTAAATAAATAAAATATTAAAACATTAATTAATTAATTAATTAATTAATTAATTAATTAAAATATTTTGCTCAGTAGGGATCCACTAAAAACATACCAAATATGTGTGCACACTGGACCTCTATAGAAAGTGTTTATAAAAAAATTAAAAATCCTTAAAATCTCCCCAAATTATTGATGTGAATGAAATCTCAGTATAGATAAATTTAAAATGCCCTGTGTTCAAAATTATAATACTAATAATGCAATACGTATTAAATTTACATTTAAAAAAATCAATATATGCTGTCAACAATTTCCACTTTTTGTGATGATTGGCTGGCTCAGTCAGTAGAACATGATTCTTCATCTTGGTCATGAGTTCGAGTCCCACTTTGAACATAGACTTTACTTTAAAAAAAAGAGAGAGACTAGGAATTAGAATTAAATTGTTTTTGATTAGTCAGAGATAAATTTTTTAGCTGTAATTTTGAACAGCTTTCTACTGTAAAAATACAGTTGTATGATTTGGGGGAATATTTTGAAACTGATTTAGAATATTTTTTGATAAAGAGACTATATTTTATTTTGTACAGTGAGATTATAGAGGAAAGATTTTTACATGAATAACTCAGTATTCTTATAATAAGAAAGCATACAAAGTTTTTTAAAAAAATCATATTAGTCTATAATGGCTCCTAACACATTGTGTCATAGAATCAAACAATGCTAATTATGGATGTAAAAAAATCAAAATAATAGCTCACAGACTGTATATAAGAGGTTATTTATGGCCTTGGAGTAAAGAAAAATCAGTTATGAAAAAGTTCAACAAAAGCATGTGTAAGCAACTTGAAAGGACACATAACCAATTCTAGACTTAGGAATAGGATACTGTTTTAAACTTCAAGGTTGTTTTTTTCTTTTTTCTCAAATATTGCCATTTTGTCATGAACCTCTGAAAATGATTTTGAAGACCTCCAATACAAATCAATATAACTTATCATGGTCGCAACATAAGAATTAAATGTCACCTTACAGGATCCTTTACAACTGAGCTTAGATGAAATTTTAATTACTGTACTGAAGACACTTAGAAAGTTAACAAGCAAGACCAACTCAGATAAATATTTTGTTTCTACCACCAACATGCCTTGGGAATGGCCTTGAATATATGCTTAAAGAGGTAATTATACTTTGATTTGCTCCAAGTTACTGAATTGAAACGAGTTCATGTGAATTTTGGTCCCTTCCTAGTCGGGATTTAAAATATCTTCTGGTTAAATCAATCTTGTAGAGACTTATAAAATGACATCAACATTAATATAGAGAATTTTTCTTTGAGTCAATAAATAGAATGCAGATAACAATTCTTTGTGATTATCAGATTTGAAACTGAGAAGAAAACACCAACTTTATCTGAGTTTATTGTGGCAATGTCACAAATAATGGACATAGTTTTAACCTTCCTAAAGATTTTGAAAATGCTCTTTGATTATATTGTAAAATATACTTAAAACATTAAATTATTTTCTACTAAAAAAAAAAAAGGAAATACTCAACCAAAAAGTCACAAGTGTTTAGCAATATCTAGATACTGTTGGAAGAGGATCATGCAGCAGGTGTGTTTTCCCACAGATGTGACCGACATGTCGAGAATGAATATTAAAGAATGGCAAAAGCTACAATCTAGAAAAATGAAAAAGTTTCAGTATAATATGGACTGATAATATTAGGATTGGGTTGAACTGAACTAAGCAAAGCATATTTGTTTCACTGCATGTGTAAGGCAACTACATGTGTATGAAAGAAATAACATGAAAATGACTAAAGCAAAGGATTGAATTTAGAAACACTTTCTGAGATTCCTCCTATAAAAATTTGTTTAAAAATAATCCCTATCATTTGAGTAAGATAATGATAGCATACACATTTTTTCCTGAACAAGGTGGGAAAAGAAATAGTGAAAACACTAAGGAAGAGACACAAAATAACGGAGTTCATCGACTGTTTCATCTTCAAGAGATTAAAAGTGTGTACTAGTGCAGGTCTTGAAAAAGTGTTGATGAATGATATAGATGGTAGAGATGATAGAAGGGTGAGATATTTTAAATTATTTTTGAAAAATCAAAATATGTTTTAAATAACAAGAAACAATACCTTTCTAAAAGAAGAAAGAAGAAAAAGTTGTTATAGGTGAGGTGGTCAAGAAACTGAAGGGTAAGATTTGGGGGAATTCTCAATTTGTTGTCAAGATCATGGTGAATAACAGGGGCTTTGAAAGCCAAAAGCAAAAATTGTCATAATGGAAAGAGATCAAATGGTTGGAAAGAGCAATCAGAAGTAGAAGGCTTGGTAGAGATGGATAAATGTCATAAGCAAAAAACAGGCACAATTTATTTGCAATGTGTATTTGTTTGTTTGCAGAAAGAACACTAATAGCCTGGCCAGTAAAAATGAATGCCAAATGGATGTATAACCAACCTCTTCATTAGGTGTGTGAGGCTAGGATGGCAAAAGATAGCACCTCGCTGAAAGAACTATTGAAGTTATATTTTCCAGGCACACTGGATCTCAGTTTTCATTGAAAATATGAAAGATTTAAAAAAATTAAAAAAAGAAAATATGAAAGATTTGGTTAATTAGTACATGCATCCATGAATACTCACTCTGATGTGGGATGGAAGGTAGGAGATTGGTGCTAGTGCAGTTGCACAGACATGTGCTGATTAAAATATAGTAATAAATTACATGAAAGTGAGAGATGAACCAGAATATGAGACAAAGAGTCTCATTCATGACAGTTTCTTTGGGAAAAGAGAAAATTGTGACTTTTAAAATACTTCATCCAATATTTTTAATGGCTTCAGGAATTTTTCCAATGACTCAAGGAATTGCCACATTCTGGAACATCATTCAAGATAAAATGCTTAAGAGGACTTTACTTAATGAAAATTTTCATAATACTAGGACACACAAAATACTGTCTAGTATTACATCTACCCAAATTCATGTACTTGGAAATTAGGATTACAGGTATTTTTCTTATCTTTTTGTTACATTTGTAATTTTTCTTAGTTATTAATAAATTAAGCTTTATTAAATGAAAAGGATTAATAGGAACCAGTCTGTTAAGTAAAGACAATGAAAGTATATTGTGTTTAACATTCTATTTGTTTCACAGTATTTATAGATTTTGTCTACTGCATGGAAAATTGTAGGAATTCTGCATATGTTCAGCCTAATGTAATCATTTCTTGTGTTCTGTGGAGCCAATCCTGATTCAACAAAATTAGCTCTAATTTTGTGTCTTTTATTTGTTTCCTCTTCTAGGTTAAATATGGTTTGGAAAAAATATGTTAGAAAATTTGAAAATTGTGAAAATCACTGGCTTATTGGAAAGAGTGTTCTATTCAAAGATGAAGTCTTGTCTCTAGCTTACATTAAACATTTGTTTAATTCCAATCAGTGTCCTGGATTTCCCATCTCTAAAATATGTCCATGAAACATTTCCCTTCTCTTGTAGGAATAAAGATTATTTTTTAAGTTTGGAAATTATTAGAAATCTCTGTTTTTTTGTGTGTTTATTTGTTCCTGGCTTCGAATTATTTTTCCGTCAACATCTTATCTTTACTCTCATTTAAACTGAGTAATGTTATTAATGGATTGATGTATTTACCTGGAGTTATTATGTTTCTGAATGCTATCTTCATATGCTTATGAAGTGGGCGGCGTATAAGTAAGAAACAATAGTAAAACAATCAGCTACTAAGAAATCTCTTCTTAATAATTATGCTAATTGTTTATACTTATTTATTTTTAAGTCAGTAATACCACTTCTATAAGCATGTATTACTTTCTTCATTTTCAAATATCTTGGACATTATAATGCAGCTTTAATTTTTTTTTTCTTCCAGAATTTCACAAGTCACTGATAATAGTAAACTGAGATAAGGTGGTTTTGTGTGGTGTTTTGTTGGTTTCCAGATCTAGTATGTTGTTCAGGCCAGCATCAAAGCGCTGACAAGTTTAGAACTACTTTGATATTTTTAAAAATCAGAGAAAAATATTCCTTCCACATAGCTGTGAGAGAACTAAGAACTTTTACTATACATGAATTTATTAAATATCTCCTTTGAAATGTATTATTGTCAATGTTTCAATGTGCCATAGCAAAGTAATCAGTGTTTTTCTATGCAAACATAATTTAAGTGAACTACTATATTTCCAAAATTAAGAATATTGAATTACTTTAAGAATGGTTGTATTATCTTTTATTTTTTAATTTTTATTACCTGTATAAAGTAAAATGCTCTTAAAAATCCTCCTTTTGGGGATCCCTGGGTGGCTCAGCGGTTTAGCGCCTGCCTTTGGCCTAGGGCGCGATCCTGGAGTCCCGGGATCGAGTCCCGCGTCGGGCTCCCGTCATGGAGCCTGCTTCTCCCTCCTCCTGTGTCTCTGCCTCTCTCTCTCTCTCTCTCTCTCTCTCTCTCTCTCTCTATGTCTATCATAAATAAATAAATCTTTAAAAAACAAAAAATAAATAAATACATACATACATACATAAAATTAAAAAAAATTAAAAAATCCTCCTTTTGAGTTTTCAAACATTAGTTTTCCTTGTCTTCAGTAGGTTAAAATATATTAAAATGTCTGCTTATTTTTTTAAGATTATTTATTTGTTCATGAGAGACAGAGACAGAGAGAGGCACAGACACAGGCAGAGGGAGAAGCAGGCTCCATGTAGGGAGCCCAACGTGGGACTCGATCTCAGGTCTCCAGGATCAGGCCCTGGGCTGAAGGCAGCACTAAACCACTGAGCCACCCGGGCTGCCCAAAATGTCTGCTTATAAGAAAATACTGGACTATCTCTATATTTTTGGGGGACCCAGTGCAAAATGAAAATGAATATTTTGCCTTGTTCAAAAACAATTACGAATTTCAAAATAATGACAGCCAAGTATTAAACCAAATGTAAAGTCATTATATACACATGGAGTCCTGTGTGACTACACAGGTAATGCAGACATTGAGTCTGCAGTAAGCCCGCATCCAAATAGATAAATCTATAGATTCTTACAACTAAAAAAAAGAGAAAATGTACTTCATATGTATACTTAGTAATTTGACTGATTGTGAGTGAAATTGACAATGAGATTGAAATTTATGTTCCGGATCTCTATTTACATCTGAATAAAAAGTTCTATACGAATTATTTTTCAAAATAAAAAAGATTTTTCTAAGAAGAGAATTCCTGAAATAAAACCATTAAAATAATTTATAATTTAATGCCATATTTAAGTCCATGATATTTGATCATAGAAATATATATTCCGTTATTGATTTAGGTGGAAATACCAAAATAAATATGTACTCAAAATTACTCAACTTGGGACACCTGGATGGCTCAGCCATTGAGCATCTGCCTTTGGCTCAAGGCATGATCCCAGAGTCCTGGGATCAAGTCCCACATTGTGCTCTCTGCATGGAGCCTACTTCTCTCTCTGCCTGTGTCTCTGCCTCTCTCTCTGTGTCTCTCATGAATAAATATGTAAAATCTTTTAAAAAATTAATCAACTTATTTTGTCATATATATATGTATATATGACACACACACACACATATATATATACATATGTATATATATATATACATATATATATATATATATGACTTATATTTGTTCCGTGGTATATATGTCACTGAACAAATAAGATTTGAGAGCAGAAATAGGGGCACCGGGGTGGCTCAATCAGTTAAGCATCTGCCTTCATCTCAGGTCATGATCCCAGGGTCCTGGGATCAAGCCCTTCATGGGGCTCTCTGCTCAGTGGGAGTCTGCTTCTCCCTCTCCCAATTCCTGTAACTCCTCTTGCTTGTGCTGTCTCTCTGTGTGAAATAAACAAATAAAATCTTTAATAAAATCTTTAAAAAAATTGAAAGCAAAAATAAGTGAACATTTGGAACATGTAAAAAATATTTTCTTGTTGTGTTTTGGAAGCTATTAGCAGGGCAGGAACTCACCACTAATTCACCTCCTGCTTGAACAACCCTGTAATGTAATTTGCAAGCCAGTTGTAATTTCACCCAAAACATATTATGAAATGGAATGTATTTACTCTCACAGGGTTTGCCCTACAGAATAATTTGTAAGAGAGAAAAGCATTGTTCTTCTTGAGCTTAATGGCTGCTCCTTTTGAAGTCGCATACATATTTACCTGACCAATCCTTCTTACTCTCTATTTCAAGTTATCTGGTGAAATTAATTTGGAATATAATTGATGGGAGGTCTGATCTGAATAAATGTGTATGTTACAAATGCAAATGCATTAATGTATTTTACAGCTATGCAGTTTCAAGAACTGACTTATTTCTATCTGCTTTTTATTCACTTTTTAAAATTAGGCTACTGATGCATATTAGAATTTAATTACACCAATTAGTACTGCCACATCAGACATATGATGTGCCTTCAATTAAGAAGTACCTAATGGGTATTAGTACAATTTAGCTTCATAATTAAAGTTCTAAGAACAGCACAAATTAAACATTATGATTACAAAACATTAAAAATCTACTGGTGAAATTAAAGCTGAATATTTTAGCTTCTCCATTTAAACTGATTTTTAAAAAGAGAATCAGGATTACATAAAAAAAGCAATGTTAATATTATTGAAGCATTCTTAACTAAAGCGAGAAAACTATGCATGCATATGTATATATATATCATAGATAATGATTAAATATTTAAGAAAGTATCAAACATAATATTCCTGTCATCTAATAGGTGTTAAAAGTTATTATTTCAGGTTTTGTTTTTTCTTTGTTTTTGCTTTTCTTTCTTTCTTTTCTTTTTTTTTTTTTTTTCCATAAGATATTTATCTGCAATAGCCACTTAGAACTCCTGCTCCAGGGAGCATAGATGGCAGACACAGGAAGCCTCAGTGGTGGAATCTCTGATTATGGCACTGTACTGGGGCCATATTTCCTCAGGATGCTCCTGGCCAAGGACTGAGCATGTTGGGGTACTTGTGGGGGACCTGTTGTTAGGAATAGTGGCACTCTTATTAGACTTTGAATTGAGACTCCTCATTGGTCTGACCAAAACTTACTGCCACTGTGCTGAAGGCTGAGAATATTTTGTTTCAATTCTTTCTTTTTTCCTTCCACACTGATCATTGCTATCTAAGGATTCCTTGTATTTATACCTGCTTCCTCTCCTAAATGCTTAGCAGGAACTTCCCCCATGAAATTTTTACATAACTAAAAAAACTGCTTTGTGTTAGCTTCTTGGAAAACCTAATAAATATCTTATGTAGAATACATATATATATTAAATATTATATATTATATGTATTTATATGTGTTATATATTATTAAATATATATATTTATAACTTTTGCCATTATTGGGATACTGATTTTTAAAGATTATCTGAACAGAGATACTTAAAAATAACAAAACTCTAAGAATATCTTTCTATCTGGATTACTTTGAATTTTCTTCAAAAGAAATAGAATATTAGATGGAGGTAGCCAAGAAGGTGGATGAATAGGGAATCTCATTTCATCTGATCCCTTAAATTCAGCTAGATAACTATCAAATCATTCTGAACACTCAAGAATTCAACCTGAGATGTAAGAAAAAGTATCTGGAGCTCTACAAGTAGAAAAGTGACCACTTTTTGCAAGGTAAGACATGTGGAGAAATTATTCTGAAGGGATATATCTGAAGATAAATGGTGGAGGGAAGGAGCCTTAATAAGCTGACTACTGGAATGTGATATAATACTGGAGTGCAAAATCAGAATCCTTAGAAATTGGTTCCAGTGAGAGATATCCCTGCCGAAAAGGTGCTCAGGTGGTGATATAGGGTGGAATTCTAGGTGACACAATATGATTTCAAGATCACTGGAATCACAGAAAGAATGGGAGTGCCTCAGCCAGTAGAGTTCACAAACACTGGAGCAGGGAAACTGGTTAGGGTCAGCGAGCGGGAAGCTGGCTCTCATCTCAGTTAGCCACCACCAGATTGGATGACTGCTCTCCACATGGGGACTGTGCAAAGAACAGGAGCTGGGGGACCCTCCACCTTCCTCTGAGAGGGATAGAGCAGGTGCCTGCACAGCTGTGGGAGAGCTCGCAGTGTGGTACTGCCCTGCAGAAGAGAGGAAAGCAGTGACTCTTGGCCTTTCCCTGGGAGGATCAGTGTGGACATGCACCATAGGAGTCTGTAGAGTTTGGCACACAGAAGTGAAGACTTTATTCCTGAGGCTTTATTGAAGAGAGGGGACTGTGACCTTTTCACACTGGGGCTGGATATTGAATGTGGACATTTTTATTTTGATCCTAGAAAGAGGTACAGAAAACCTTCAGGGAACAAAAGACACACAGAATAACCAATAACAGCTTGAGCCCAGCATCCTTGCAAATGGCAGTGAACTCTGCCCAGGCAAAGATACCTAGGAATCAGTGCAGCAGGGCCCTCTCCCAGAATATCAACTGGAAGAACAACTGGACAGCAAATTTATGGACCACTCAGGAGAGTAAAACTCCAGCGCTAGGGGAAAATAGTGTATAGAATTTTAGATTCTTTCTCACGAGTCATTTATCTTCCACTTTAAAATTTTCCATTTCTTTTTTTTTTTTCTCTTTTCAACTAGTTTCTTATTTTGTCAACTCTTTGTTTTTCAGTCTTTTTTAGCATTTACATTTTATAGATATATTCTTCAATTTTTACTTCCTTTCACTCTATTCCATTTTGTTTTATTTTTTAATCTCTTTTTTAAAAGATTTTATTTATTTATTCATGAGAGACACACACAGAGAGAGAAGCAGGGACATAGGCAGAGAGAGAAACAGGCTCCAGGCAGGGAATCCAATGCAGGACTCCAGGATCATGCCTGGGTGGAAGACAGGCGTTAAACCACTGAGCTACCCAGGTATCCCCAAATATATATATACATAATTGCTTTCTTTACAATTTAGGATTTAATATCTTCTAACACAGACCAAAATATACCCAAGAACAAGTGGATCACCCTGTTTTTCTACCCTGTGAGGTCATATTCTCTCTTCCCACCCTCCTCTTTTTTTTTTTTTTTTTTCTTTCCCTAATTTGTTTCTTTCTTCACTTTCCATTTTCTTTTCTGGTTTATGACCTCTTTGCATTTGTCTAGGGTGTATTTTGCTTGGATCTTGGTTCGTATCTTTGATAGTTCTCACTCATTCATCCATTCTTCTCTGGACACAATGTCTAGAAGGAGAAATTCACAACGAAAGAAGGAACGAGAGGAAATGCTATCTGCCACAGATCAAATCAATATAGGCATAAGTAAAATGTCAGAGATGTAATTCAGGATAACAATTATAAAGTTACTAATTAGGTTGAGAAAAGCATACAAGACTCTTAGTGAAGAAATGAGATCAGGCCAAAATTAAAAGTGCTCTAACAGATATGGATTCGAACTTAGATGCTCTAATAGCTAGGGTAAATCAGGCAGAAGAGAAGGTAAGTGAGATAGAAGACAAGCTTGTGGAAAGGAAGGAAGCTGAGGAAAAGAGAGAAAAATAACTAATGGAACATGAAGGGAGACTTCAGGAATAACAATGTAATAAAATGGAAAAAAATAAATTACTGGAGTCCCTGAGGGAGAAGAAAGAGAGAGAGGGCTAGAAGGTATATTTGAGCAAATCATAGTTGAGAACTACCCTAATCTGTAAGGAAATAGGCATTAACGTCCAAAAGATAGAGAGGACCCCTCCCAAAATCAATAATAATAGGTTAGCATTCTGACATATAATAGGGAAGCTTGTGAATTTAAAAAATAAAGAGAAAATCCTGAAAGCAACTTGAGACAAGAGGTCCCTAACCTATGGGGGTAGGAACATTAGGATGGCATCAAACCTATCCACAGAGACCTGGCAGTCCAGAAAGGGCTTGCATGATATTTTCAAAGTAGTAACAGAAAAACATGCAGCCAAGAATACTTTACTCAACAAGGCTATCATTCCGAATGGAAGGAGAGATAAAGGGCTTCCAGGACAGACAAAAAATGAAAGAGTACGTGACCACAAAGTCAGCCCTCCAAGAAATATTAAGGGGGATCCTATAAGCAAAAAGAGAGCCCATGAGTAATATAAACCAGAAAGAAACAGAGACATTCTACAAAAATAAGTAATACAATAACACTAAATTCATATGTTTCAATAGTTACTCTGAAATAAATGAGATAAACACTCCAGTTATAAGATACAGGTATCACATTGGATAAACAAACAAACAAACAAACAAATCTCATCCAGATGCTATCTACAACAGACTCCTTTTAGATCTAAAGACATCTCCAGACTGAAAGTGAGGGCGTGGAGAATCATTTATCATGTTAACAGACCTCAAAAGAAAGCTAAGGTAGTAACTCTCATTTCAAACCAATTAGATTTTAAACCAAAGGCTCTGATAAGAGAAGAAGGACACTATATCATACTTTAAGGGTCTACCAACAAGAAGATCTAACAATTATAAATATTTGTGCTCCTAATTTGGGAACATCTAACTACACCAAACAATTAATAACCAAATTAAGAAACACATTGAGAATAATAAATAATAATAGGGGACTTCACTACCCCACTCACGGCAATGGACAGATCATCTAAGCACAAGATCAACAAGGAAATAAGGGCTTTGAATGACACACTAGATCAGATGGACTTTACAGGTGTATAGAGAGCATTCCATCCGAAAGCAACAGAATACATATTCATCTCGAGTTCACATGAAACTTTCTCCAGAATAGACCACATACTGGGTCACAAATCAGGTCTCAACACATACCAAAAGATTAGGATTATTCTTTGCATATTTTCAGACCAAATGCTTTGAAACTTGAACTCAATTGCAAGAGAAAATTTTGAAGGAACTCAAACACTTGGAGATTAAAGAGCATACTACTACAGAATGAATTGATCAACCAAGAAATTAAAGAAGATTTTTTTTAATTCAATTCATGGGAATTACTTAAAATGAAAATACAACTGTTCAAAATCTTTGGGGTACAGCAAAGAAAATCCTAAGAGGGAAGTGCATTGCAATATAAGACTCTTTCTAAAAAAATAGAAAAAAATGTTAAATACACAAGCTAACCTCACCTAAAGAAGCTGGAGAAAGAACAGCAAATAAACCTTAAACTAAGCAAAAGACAAATAATAAAGATTAAAGCAGAACTCAATGAACTAGAAACCAGAACAATAGAATAGATCAATGAAACTAGGAGCTGGTTCTTTGAAAGAATTAATAAGATAGATAAATCCCTAGCCAGACTTATCAAAAGAAAAGAGAAAGGACCCACATTAATAAAATCATGAATTAAAGAGATCACAACCAACACCAAGGATATACAAATTATTTTGAAATTATATTATGAGCAATTATATACCAACAAATTAGGCAATCTGGAAAAAGTAGATGCATTCCTAAAAACTTATAAACTATTAAAACTGAAACAAGAAGAAATAAAAAATCAGAACACCCATAATCACCAAGAAAATTTAAACAATAATCCCCCCCCCCCCCCGCCAAAACAAAAAGTCCAGGGCCAAAAAGCTTCTCAGGGGAATTTTTCCAAATATTAAGGAAAATAAATACCTATTCTACTTGAGCTGTTTCAAAATAATAGCAATGGAAGGAAAACTTCCAAACTCATTCTATAAGGCATTATCTTGATCTCCAAACCAAAGAATCTCAAAAGGAAAATCAAAGACTGATATCCCTGAGGAACATGGATGCCAAAATACTCACCAAGATATTAGCCAATAGAATCCAATAGCACATTAAAAGGATTATTCACCAGGACCAAGTGGTATTTATTCTTGGGATCCAAGAGTGGTTCAACTTTCACAAATCAATCAGCATGATATATCACATTAATAAAATAAAGAACAAGACCCATATGATCCTCTCAATTGATGCAGAAAAAGCATTTGACAAAATACAGCATCCTTTCTTGACTAAACTGCTTCACAGTGCAGGGATAGAGGAAACATACCTCAACATCATAAAAGACATCAATGAAAGTCCACAACAAATATCATCCAATGGGAAAAAACTCTTAGTTTTTTAGTGAACATGTCCACTCTCACCACTCACCACTGTTATTTTTTTTTAAGATTTTATTTATTTATTCATGAGAGACACAGAGAGAGAGAGAGACAGAGAGACAGAGACAGAGAGAGAGACAGAGACATACGCAGAGGGAGAAGCAGGCTCTACACAGGGAGCCTGATGTGGGACTCAATCCCAGGACTCCAGGATCACACACTGGGCTGAAAGCAGGCACTAAACTGCTGAGCCATCCAGGCATCCCTCACCACTGTTATTCAACATAGTACCGGAAGTCCTAGTCTCAGCAATCACAAAGCAAAAAGAAATAAAAGGCATCCAAATCAGCAAAGAAGTTAAACTCTCATCTTTGCAGATGACATGACACTTTATATGGAAAACCCAAAGATTCCATCCTAAAATTGCTAGAACTCACATAACTCAGCAACATGGCAGGATATAAAATCAATGCACAGAAATCAGATGCATTTCTATACACTAACAATGAGGCAGAAGAAAGACACATCAAGGAAATGATCCCGTTTACAATTGCACCAAAAAACCATATCTTGGAATAAACCTAACCAAAAAAGTAAAGTATCTGTACTCTAAAAAGTAAAGAATGCTTATGAAGAAATTGAGGAAGACACATTGAGATGGAAAAACATTCCATGCTCAAGGACTGGAAGAATAAATATTGTGAAAATGTGTATGCTACCCAGAGCAATTTACACATTCAATGCAATCCCTATCAAAATACCATTAACATTTTTCACAGAGCTGGAACAGATAATCCTAAGATTTGTATGGAAATAGTACAGACCTCAAATAGTGAAAGAAATGTTGAAAAAGAAAATCAAAGCTGATGGCCTCACAATGCCAGACTTCAAGGTATATTACTAAGCCATAATCATCAAGACAATGTGGTACTGGTACAAAAACAGACACATTGATCAATGGAGCAGAATAGAGAACCCAAAAACAGGCCCTCAACTTTGTGGTCAACTAATCTTCAACAAAGGATGAAGGTATATCCAATGGAAAAAGACAATCTCTTCAATAAATGGTTCTGGGAAAATTGGTCAGCCACATCTAGAAGAATGGAACTAGATCTTTTTCTCACACCATACACAAAGATAAACTCAAAATGGATGAAAGGCCTAAATGTGCGACAGTAATCCATCAAAATCCTAGAGAAGAACACAGACAGCAACCTCAGCTGCAGCCACTTTTTGCTAGACACATCTCCAAAAGCAAGGGAAATAAAAGCAAAAAATTACCTATTGGGACTTCATCAAGACACAAAGCTTCTGCACAGCAAAAGAAACAGTCAATAAAACTAAAAGGCAACCTACGAAGGGAGAAGATATTTGCAAATGATAAACATCAGATAAAGGACTAGTATCCAAGATCTATAAAGTACTTATCGAACTTAGAACCAAAAAAACCCCCAAATAATCCAGTCAAGAAATGGGCAGAAGATATCTACAGTCATTTTGACAAAGAAGACATACAAATGGCCAGCAGATACATGAAAAAATGCTTCCTATCACTTGGCATCAGGAAATAAAAATCAAAATCACAGTGAGATATCACTTTACATTAGTGAGAATGGCTAAAATGAACAATACAGGAAACAACAAATGTTGGTGAGGACATGGAGGAAAGGGAACCCTCTTGCACTGTTGGTGGGAATGCAAGCTGGTGCACCCACTCTGGAAAATGTCATGGAGGTTCCTCAAGAAGTTAAAAATAGAGCTACCCATGACCCAGCAATTGCACTACTAGGTATTTGTCCCAAAGTTACACATGTAATTATCTGAAGGAGTACCTGCACCCCAATGTTCATAGCAGCAATGCCTGCAATAACCAAACTGTGGAAAGACCCAAGATGTCCATCAACAAATGAGTAGATAAAGGAAATGTAATATACAAATGTGATATTGTATATATATACACAAGTATTATATATATATATATATATATATATATATATATATATATACAATAGAATATTACTCAGTCATCAGATAGGATAAATACTTACCATTTACATCAATGTGGATGGAACTGGAGGGTATTAAGCTGAGCAAAATAAATCAAACAGAGAGAGACAATTATGAGAGACAATTCACTCATATGTGGAGTACAAGAAACAGCACAGAGGATCATAGGAGAAGGAAGGAAAAACTGAAGGGGAAGTCATCAGAAAGGGAGAGAAACCATGAAAGACTCATCACTATAGGAAACAGAGGGTTGCTGGAGGGGAGGTGGGTAGAGTATGGGGTAGTTGGGTGATAGGCTATTAAGGAGGGCAGGTGATGTGATGAGCATTGTGTGTTATACACAACTAATAAATTATTGAACACTACATATGAAACTAATGGTATATTATATGTTAATTAATTGAATATAAATTATAAAAAAGCAGAATGATATGGAATATTATGAAAAATTCCAAAATGTCTACATATCAATAACTATTCAGAGAAACCCTAATACTATAATAAAAATAAGGATTAAGGCATTTGTATTTCTCCACTTGCCAAGAACTACATTTAAGATAAAAGTATATTTTTCCCAAACTTAAATATCAAAGATCAATTAAGACATTCAAAACTCACCCTTCTGATTGCTTTCACTGACTTATGTAGAAAAAATAATACCAAAAATTCTATCAACTGATATATGTATATATATGATTTTATTTATTTATTCATGAGAGACACAGGGAGAGAGAGAGGCAGAAACACAGGCAGAGACAGAAGCAGGCTCCATGCAGGGAGCCTGATGTGGGACTTGATCCCAGGACTCTAGGATCATGCCCTGGGCCAAAGGCAGGTGCTAAACTGCTGAGCCACCCAGGGATCATACTCTTGATCTAATTTTGACAAAGCTCTTGGTTTACTGCACAGTGGTCAACATAGAATTATTATTTTCATTTCTGGATTAGTTGTGTTTCCTGGATGACATAAATATGAAATTTTCAAGTTATGTGAAATTTCATCAAGATGTGTTAAGGTGAGCATAGTAGCTAGTAGCTAGCATTCAATGAAAGGTTTCACTTGATTGCTTGTAAATTTATTTAGTGTAGGAGAATTTTTTTTTTTAACTTAACATTTCCACCCCTATTCCACCTCATGTCTTTCTGCTTCTGGAGCTTTGTTAAAAGAATGTTGAACCTTCCAGATTCACCCTACAATTAGTCAAAAATGCCATAATTAAGTTAGCATGGAATGACTAATTGGGGTTCTTTCAAAAGTGAAAAGAATTACATGTAAACAAGTGTGGAAGTGGACAGACTTTTTGAATGAATATTGCATAGGTGAGATGGGAGAAAATGGTGACCTGTTTTCTGGTGAATAATGTTAATGAGATAAATGACGAGATCAATAAAACTCATAGGAATCAGTTTGTTGACTGAAAAGGATGAATATGGTAACAAATAATGTCTCTCTTAAGTTTTACCTATGAGGGTGATCGGGTTTGTCTGGATTCCAAGTTCACTACTAACAGTATTTGCTAAAAAAATATTTCCCATAGGAGCTCTAACACTTAGCAGTTTATTCCTTGTTTTGCAAGTAGGGCTTCTGACATGGCTTATGAATAAGATAAACATAGGACCTTCTTCATCTGTGCTTTAATTTTTCCGATTGTTTTTGATTTTTTATATTTTTAAAAGTGAAAACGCCATTAAGATCATACTTACCTCCTTTCAGTTTTATGCTTGAAACTCCATTTGCAAGAAAGCAATGCTCATCATCAGGTCAGGTCTCATTCTTTCAAAATATAGCCTATTGAGTAGCCATGCGTGAGACATTCTTTACTTCCCATAGTCCATGGTGTTTTGTACATATCCCTTGATCTGAGATTAATAATCTTTTCCTGAGATAATCAATAGAATGAGATAGATAATTTGGGCTCCTTATTTGTATAATGAAATATACATTTCGGGTCCTACTCAGTTATTTTCCAGTTGAATGTACTTTACAAACACACACACACACACACACACACACAACTGCTTCTCATTTTGCAAAGAATTAGTGGGAAGAATTTGTAATTTAAAATTATTGCCTCTTTTGGTACTTTTAGGACATATTTGCTTATTTAGGACTCTGAGATATTTCAAACAGCATTTTAACAGTCACATATCAACATGATGAAAGGGTCATCAATGATAATTTCCTGGTTATATTTCAGAAAGAGATATGAGTATTTGAATTTTTGTGATCTCAGATTTTGGGTTTCTGTCAGGGAAATTTTTAAGTAAACCTCAGCTTCTCATTTCTGTCTGTAAAACACTAGATTTCATTGTTCTGCAATGAAATTATTATTTCATTTATTTATTTATTTATTTATTAATTTTCTTCTCACTATTTCTAAAATTACTTTTCTTGAAAGGAACCATGGATAAATCTTAGGAATAGATTGAAAAAAGGGACTGGTAAATGAGAGCAACAAGATGTAAATACAGGCTGTTTGGATCCAATAATAGACCTCTAACTACATGCTATTTATTAAGAAAAATAGGCAAACTCCAAACAAAAAATTCAAGAGTATATCTGCCTCCCTGTGGCAGATAATGAATGAAAAGTAGCTGCAAAGTTATAGATACAGTTCTCATTCTTAAACTGGAGTGTGTGCTCACACGTGTTCATTCCATTACTATGTCTTACAGGTGAGGTATTTTAATTAAATATTAATGATAGAAATAGAATACTACGAGATAAAATATCTAGCAGCATGTTGCAACAAAAAACAAAATTAAAATTGAATATAGGCAGTGTCTTTTTAAGGCCTAATCTCTCACTATGTAAACATATCTCTTAGGCAAAGAAATCACAGATCCGCACATTTTCAGGCACAAAGGACTCAATTAAATAAATAAAACGAGGGACTACTGAGGCCAATTTATACTATCAAATAACAAGTAAATAAATAAATAAAATAAAAAATGCTAAATCCAGAAAAATGAAAATAGCTACGTAGCATTTACATAATTTCAAAAGTGTAATTGTTAGGCATATATAATTTTTGTAAAGTTTAGAACCTCCTGCATAATTCTTATTCTCATTATTTATTACTAAACATATTTATTTCACTTTAAAAATATTATTTTGAACTTTCATTTGTTTAATAACAATTGTTGCAATTGAAAGAGATGTAAAACAAAAATAAACTTTTAGGTAAATATCAATCTATAAACCAGAAATATACGCTGATCATTTCTTTCTAAATAATGCTATTATAAATGTATGCACATTTCAGATTATATATCCTGAGTTATGGTGCCTATTATATTTGTATAAGTTTATTTGTATAAGTTTAATGTCATTTATTAAAGATACTAAAAGAAAGATATTATGCAATTAAAATATAAATAAATATATTATTCAATATAATTACTCATTAGATATATCTATGTAATATTGGTCTTTGCTGCCATGAATTAACTCCTCACAAGATTTTAGAATTTAATTTATTTCATCAAGTGTCACAAAGTCTTTGGCTCTTATCAAATATAGTACTATAAACACTGTATATAGACACTGTATCTGTATCTGTATCTGCTAAAATATTCAATTTTTTATATCTTCCTTTTATTGTACTTTGTTTTTATTTTCATATTTTCACACCCACACTAAATAATTCAATAAATCTACATTATTATATAGTGATATAATAAAACTGTAAAATCTAGTATAGATTTCATAGAGAAAAAAACATAAAAACCTTGAATTGATAATCAATTAGAAGTAAAATTTCATGTTTTTATTTTTTTGCACATTCTTCTTTCCCTAGACTTCCTGTATTGATAAAGCAGTGAACAAAGTGTATGCCTTAAAAAACCCTACAGAGTTTGAAGTGAATATAGATGAAAGATAATATAAGCAAATAAAATGTAGCAATTACTGTTAAATTAAAAATAGAGGGAATATAGAGAGAACATAGCAAAAATATGTTGACTTTATCAGTAGGGTGTGAATATAAACTGAACTAAGCAGGTTTATGCTGTATGAGGCAGGGATTACACTAGGTGAAGATAAAGACATAGAGTAGATAAGAGGCTAGTTCATATAAAATGCTCCAGTTAAAGGAATTTGAATTTATGGCTCAGGCAATAGAAGCTATTAATAGTTTTAAGCAGAGGATTGATTGGATGAGATTGGTAATTTTCAAGAAATAATTTGGGCAACATTAAAGCAAAGGATCAAAGAAGTTTGACCCTGAGGTAAGGAAATAAGATAAAAGTCTTTAGCAATAATCTAAGTGAAAATTGGATGGAAGTCAAAACTATTTACCCAAGTAAGCTGAGTCGAAATTGATGACTAAGAAAGTGGTATGTTAAGCAGAGTGAAAAGTCCAAGACTGGGGTGTGTCTGGCTGGGGTAATGTGGAATGATAAATATGCAGTTATGTCCTGTTTCAGTGAGCAGGTTCTGGCCAGTGAAATATGGATAGAAGTCATGCAAGCCATTTTCAAGCTTTCCTCTTACATTTCCTAGGGCATACATGGATATTTCAGTACTTAGTTGTTATCATAGCCCACCTCAATTAATACCAGTTTGTTGGAAGGAATGAGTACTATTGTAATGAAAAGCTAAAATCTATGGCATTGTCTTACAATCAGGAAGTAGGTGGTGTGGTAACTTAAATCAACGATCATCAAAGATGATGGGAAGTAGCTGTCCATTCTTCCCTCACAGAGGGAAGTGGTTGGTATCAAAAAACTGTTGTATGAGTGTTTTTCCCAGAAAACAAAAACACAGTTTAACCAAAGGACTTATTCATCTGTAATACATAGATCATTCAAACTATCTGCCCAGGAGCCTTTCATAATTATCAAAAGCCCAGTGGCTCCCATGTACTTCCTATTCTTGCCTTTCTAAATGAGATTTTTTGTGATTTTCCTGCCCTTGTTCTCATATAGGATATGGAAGGTAATATCCTGGAACAAATGGGGACACTTCAGAACCTGATAGAGACTATTTTACATCACCTAGAAATTCAAGATTTTGTGCTGGATGTATAATGGATGAAAATCTGGGTTATGCTCCTCAGGGAGAGGATTGTGTTCCACGTGAGAAGTGAAGAATGAAGTGTCTAAATTCCATCCAGTTAAATTGGACAGAAGAGTTGTAACCCTCTAATATATCCTGTAAAATCTTCTATATCCCTTTCCTTTAGAAAAAGAAAAAAGAGAGAGAAAGAAAGAAAAGAAAAGTGCAGCCCAGGTGGCTCAGCGCCGCCTTCAGCCCAGGGCTTGATCCTGGAGACCTAGGATTGAGTGCCACGTCAGGCTTTCTGCATGGAGCCTACTTCTCCCTCTGCCTGTGTCTGTGTGTGTGTGTGTGTGTGTGTATGTCTCATGAATAAAAAAAAATCTTTTTTAAAAAAGAAATCATTACGAATTTAAAACAAAGAGAATTAGTGTAAAATTGGGAGTAAAAATGACTTTTTAAAAAAGGCAATGAGGCAACTATTGTAAGGCAACCCAGAATTTGGAATCAGCAAGAAGAAGTTGCTACCATCTTTAGATGGAGAGGCCAAGATAGGAGACCACATTACTGGAGCTGAGGATAGAGATTGCTGGCCAAAAGTTGACCTGTGTAGGAGCCAGAGTCATGGAAAAAATGCAGCTGTTATTAGAGATGACGCTATGACAGAGAGTGATTGAGAGAATGCTTAGATTTTTCCTTTTCCTGCTTTTCATCTAACATCTCCATTGTCACATCCTACCTGTAGGCCAGACTTCATAAAATCCTGAGATATACAACCTCCACTAGTCAGGGCCTCTGTGTTATGAACTTAGCTAGGAAGAGTAAGAAATGAATTTGAGGAAAAATAGACTCATTATAATCATAACATTCAAGTAGAAATGTAAAAGATGCAACTGAATTTATGAGTGTGGAATTCAGGATAGAGATAAGGCATGGAAATATAAATTTGGGAGTCATTAGCATTTAGATTGCATATAAAGCCGTGAGATTGAGTGAGATCACCGAGGAAGCAAGTGCAAAGAAAGATGAGGGGGTGAAAATCAAGTACTGAGAACTAGGGCATTCCAAGATTAAGAGTTGTGGGGGGAAAAAAGGAGAAACCAGTGAAAAAGACCGAGAGAGAAAGACAGAAAGACTAGAGAAGTAATAAGAAATCCAGGAAGCTGGTGAAGGATAAGGTAGTGATAAGTTGTATCAAATGCCTCTACTAGATCAGTAAGGGAGAAAGAGAAAGAGCCATAAAGAATGGACAGAAGCTTACTTAGAATGTGGGAGGAGATTTAAGACAAGGTGCAATGAGCAAATACAGGGAGTGTGTTTAATGATTATTTTGAAAATTTTTGATAAAGAAGGGATTAAGTTCCCTAGTGGTAGCTGGCAAGGAAAATGTGACAGCCAAAGGTCTTTAGTTGTTCACTGGTTTTTGTTTTCTTAGATGGAAGAACTAATGGCATATTTGTATGATTGTGAAATGATCCAGTAAAGAGGAAAAAAATGATTATGTGAAGCACAAGGAAGCATTCCTTGAAAGAGGTCTGTGTGTAGTCACAGAGAGCTGATGAGCAGGCTCTCTGTAAGGGGTTGGGCTCAGGTAAGAGCATGGATATTTCTCTGCTGTCAATAGTTCTCAACAGGGGGTAATTTTGTCTTCCAGTGGGGTATTTTGTGATGTTTGAAGAGGGTTTTAATTGTCCCAGCTTGTGACAACTTGTGTTCAATTGTCCCAACTTGTGAATGAGGTACTTCAAAAACAGAGAGGCCAGGAATGCTGCTATATTTCCTACAATGCATAGGACAGCTCCCACCTTCCATGATCAAAAAGCATTATTTAGCTCATTATGTCAATGGAAGTTATGTTAAGAAACACTGTCCTAAAAAAAAAAAAAAAAAAAAAAGAAACACTGTCCTATTGCAATATAATAAATAAATACTATGTGAGTTACAACACTGATATTAAATGTATGTGATGATGGGAGCCTGAGTACTTTTCCTCCTGATTGCTTATTTATTTATTTTTTTTCCAGTGGCATAAGAAACACGATCATCGGCTGGCAATGAGATTGGGGAAGATGTGAGAGGTCTGAAATGAGAAAGCAATTTACAAATTAATATTATATGAGAGAAAGAAAGTGATGGATTATGGAAGAATAATGGGCTTCTTTGGCAACATTATTTCAAGGTCATAGTTTTAAAGAAATAACAGCATGATTTAGTTGTATGCTTTCTTCCAACTGCATTCAGGTACATGAAAGCAATTCTAGAATTGGTGGAGACATGCATGAAACCAAGGCTATAGTTTTGTCAAGTGAGTCATGGTTAGGAGATAAAAGTTTATTTGATGACCAAGGATGGAACAGAATATTTGAAGGGCTTAAAGTATGAAATAATAAAGCATATTCAGAAACAGCAAATAATCTTTTGTAGAGATGATCATTTAATGCATGTTGAGAAGAAATAAGAACTGTGACTTAAATTTTTATTTATGAAATGGACCGATAGTTAAGGATGTTGAACCTGGGATCGATGATCAGATGATCAGTTTACAATACTCAGAATTACATGAAAGTAAAGAAAAGATTGAGGGAGTTAAATCTAAAAAAAATTAAAGTAAGTTATTTTTAAAGCAATGCCTTAGTCCATATGTGAATTTATGAAAGCGCTCCTTGCAACAGTGACAATAGGAATATAGATGAGGACAGGGATTGAAGAGAAACACTGGGTGGAATCAGTTGGGTTTTGAGCTTCATTGCATCTCACGTTTAATAAAGAGTGTGTGATCTCCAGTCAATATATAATGATGAAATTTTTGACATATACCAAAATATGAGTAGAAATAAAATGGCCAACCTTAAACATGTTGCTAGACCAGGTATGAGAGTTATTTACAGAAGATGGAGAATCAAGAATGGCAAGAGAAATGTCGCACCTCTTCATCAATTCTCTTCCTTGATGGGTCAGTTGTGGGGGTAAAGTTCCTAGAGGGAAACAAAGGCAGGCGATTGGTCTAATTTGTAAATATACTAATGCAGGGCTCCTTGAAAATAAACTAAATAGTTTTTAACAGCAGGAGATTTTTTATAAAGTGTGTTTAGCAGACTATGCAGGGTCATCTAGAATTGCTTGTGATAACCAAACCAGGAATCAAAGACACATGTTTTTCAGGAAAGTATCAAATAAAGTGGGCCGCTATCTAAGCGTATAAAGGGACATTTTGTGATTAACAAAACACTTCTGTGTAAATAAGGCAACTGAACTTTTTACTTAGATATTAAGTCTAGAACAATGGGACAGGGCTCATTAAATGACCAAGAAAGGGCCTGGATTCTATACCAGCTGACTGGACTTTCCCTACTTAACTAAGGTCTCATTATTGTATCCTCAAAATTATTATTAAAGCTTTATATTGAACAAGATTTCTGATTCATGAGTCTTCTTCAACGATCCTATATTTTGTGTGAGATCAGATTGGCACCGTGGACAGGATTGTCTCTCAGACCTCTGAATCATACTTCCTAAAGAGTTATTTTTCTATGTTAAAAGAGGCAATGGAAAAATGCAAGAAGCCTTTGATTCCAGAAAGGTTGGCTACCCAATGTTAGTATGTAGTGATGAAAATTTCAAGGCCTACTAAGGTGGGTAAGTCATAGCATTAAGAAGTGGAGGAAACAGACTGGCATCTGGTAGCAAAGAGCAGAGCACAAGAACAACAGGAAGTTAGAAAATTCTTTAACTGACATGACTAGCTACTCTGTAAAGGTCTAACATTTACTAGTGGAGGAAATGGTAGTGGGTGGAAATTTGTAAGACTAGATTTTCTTTACTGGAAGGTTTTATCTTTCTGTAGCTTCCTGGAGTATTCTCATGTCTCCTCGGAAGGGCATGGACTCTTAAAATCATAATTCAATTATCATCACATGAGAGAGATTGTTCTGGTTCATCAATAATCATTAAGAGACCAAAAAACTCTTGAAAAGATGTTTCCAGATATTATGACAGCCCATCTACTGCCATGATTGAAGCAGGATTTGTCAGGCTTATACTGAAACACGATTATAAAACCCTCCCACAAGCCCCCCACAGGATACTCTTTTTTCTATGAGAGGAATGTTACAAGTCAAGTGACCTTAGACAGGCTTTCCATTATCCAGAGATAACACCTTAGCTAATGCTATTGACATAGTTGGTGAACTATGTTACAGTGAACGGGGCCAGGTGACACTCTCAGATCCTAGGATCATTATGTGTCCTTGGAAGCACTCCCACCTTAAATAAATAAATAAATAAATAAACAAACAAACAAGCCAGTGATAGACATTCAGGTTTAACTACTACACATGGGACTATGTGGAACAAAAATTTATAAGCACAGTGGGAAAAATTAGAAATAAGAAGTAAAAGCCCCTCTAAAATTATTTCCTTTTGAAAAAAAAAAAAAAAAAAACAGTAAATAAGGTTTTCAAAAAAGTGGACTTTAAAAGATTTCCCAAAAAGGAACTAATAGTGCATTATCAACTTTTGAATGAAGTGGAGAAGTACTAGAGACCCACAGCTATCCACAAGCATATTCTTGAACAGGAGGCTGGATTTAACTCCCTCAGTTAAAACCAGAAGGAATTTGAAAAAGACTGAGTTAGGATCTAAAATCTGTTCATTCAACCCCAGTCGAGGCTCTAAGACCACATGTAATATTTTAAGTGAATTACCTTGGGATGGTATGGGAACTATTTGTGGGTTGTTAGAACAGAGAGTGGAAAGCACATTAACCCTTGTGGGAGATATGGATGGTTACCCACACCTGTTCTAAGGTGGACCCTGGATTGTATGAAAAGAGCGTGAGGGAGGAAAAGTAGATGAGTTACAAACTGAAATGCGTGATTACAGAGACGATTACGTGGGTGCACTGCCTTTCCATGAACATACAATTAGAATTGATATGTACAAACTGAGCTTTGTCATCCTTGCCCTTTTCACAGAGCAGAGTGACTAAGGCTAGTCTTCATCAAGTTTTAATTAGCCATGATAAATGGGATTCTATGGAATTGCCCAAACTCTCCTCAGTGGTAAACATTAAGCATTGCAACATTCCAGGGGGCAATAAGAGACTTCTAATTAAGTATGTTGTTGAGAAAAGAAACTTTTCTTCTATTTACTCCCTTTTAATAGTTCTGACCGGTCAGTATGTAAGATAGACAATTCCTGGGAGTTAACAGGAGGGTGTTAAGGTGGTTCATCTGAAGGCTTCAGCTACACTTGATATGATGACAGCCGTGCCAGAAATAAAGGAGGCTGAGAGGCATTCTTATGTCATGAGAACTGGCTACATAATTCACAAGCAGAGTAAAATGAAAATACAGGGCCCCTTACTCAGAAGTCATTCAGAATTTCAGGACAGCTACAATCGTGTATTAAACTGATCTTAGCACCTTCCTAAACATAGCCCTCTCCCTGTATGACTCTGAAAGTGATATAACCATGGGCCTGGCCCCATACACCATTACATACCTGGCTACCATCTTTTCTTTAATCCTGATTTTTTTTAAAGATTTTATTCATTTATTCATGAGAGACACACAAAGAGAGAGAGAGAGAGAGAGAGAGAGGCAGAGACACAGACCAAGGGAGAAGCAGGCTCCATGCAGGGAGTCCAACATGGGACTCCATCCCAGGACTCCAGGATCATATCCTGGTCAGAAGGCAGGCGCCAAACCACTGAGCCACCCAGGGCTCCCCAATCCTGATTTTTGTATTCCAGTTATTCACCATTTAAATCGTATGGAATGAAAACAATGCATTTTTACTGCCTTATCATAGATTTGCTTTAATTCAGTAGCACAATGCTATAATCTAGTAAAGGAGGATTAATAAGCAATAACAAAAGTTCATATACTACACTGATGCTATCACAATCATTTCTTCTCAGAGGAAGAAGTGGGAGAGTGGTGAAGGGTGATAGCTATATTGCAAACAGAAGCTGGCTCATAAATCCAAGTATAATTCAAGGCACAGCCTGATGTGTAAAATTCCTGGTGATTATAATGGAGGAACCAGGAGCATTCTCTAAACTATAAGAAGTAATTTGTCTCTTATAGGACCTACTATTAAGTAATAAACTCAGATATTGGCAAGATTATTCCTCATCTTGGAATCTTGTTTACCCCTATTTACAGTCACTGGAAACAATTCTGAATGAGAACATGACAGTGTAATAGTTTCCTGGGGCTGCTGTAACAAATTACCACAAATCAGGTCACTTCAAACAATAGAAATTTACTCTCTTAAAGTTCTGGAGGCTAGAAATCTGAAATGAAGGTGTTGACAGGGTCATATCCCTCTGAAAGCTTTAGTAAAGAATACTTCCTGTGTCTTCCTAGAGGCTGGTACTCCCTGCAATCCTTGGTGTTCCTTAGTTTACAGACACATCACTCCAATCCCTGTGTCCATTCTCACATCACACTCCTTTGTGTGTCCTCTCCTCTTTTCATGAGGACAACAGGAGTCATTGGAGGTAGCGCCCTCCCTAATCTAATGTAACCTCATACTAACTAATTACGTCTACAAAAAATCCTATTTCCAAATAAGGCCACATCCCAAGGTTCTGAGCAGGCATAAATTCAAGTGGAACACTATTTAAGCCACTAAAGGTACACGTATTATAAGTATTATAGTAGGTGATAGCACAGACAGTAACATTAGCTCCTTATGATCCAAGGCAATCAATCAGATACTAGAAATTACTCAAACTGGAGCCTTTTTGGAAAAAATAAGTGGAGACTCTAAGTCAAAATCCTCAGGATTTTGGCCCAGAATTTGCCTCTGGCACCCATTTACTATGATCCATTTGAAAGACACATGTCACTGCTCAGGATGAATCAGCCAATGTCAACAGGTAAGACAAACTACATAATTTATGTGACCCAGTGAAAAATGTAAGTGAAAGGCCTCTTGCTCAAAAATTATTCATTTAGTTAAATCAATGTGTCCTGAAATTAATGAGAATTAGGTCACAAAATCCACTGGATCATGAGCTAATAATGAGGTAGAATTAATTAACATATCTTTCCTACCTCTAAAAGTTTGTTGTTTCACTTCTAATGGTGGTCCCAAACCCGAATTAAAAATTATGTATGCCAGAGGAAAGTTATGTCAGGGACCAAGGTGTGATATCCATGACACTGAATTTGAGAATCCATGTTGCACAAGGTAATTTGGGGGGGTGTCTTTACTTCCCCCTATGTAGTCAAAATACGGCTCCTGGTGAATGCAGCTTCATGACCAAGCAGAGGAGGCATCCACTGAGGTCTGTCAAACCCTAAAACATTTGTTTGTATGTGCTAGCAAGCCTCTTGTTATTGGCTATGTGTATAAACATTCTGTGTTGGCATCGCAAAACCTGATATGGGGAGGAAGTGTTTGAAAATAGGGTGAAATTATAGCAGATGGGAAAAATGTTCATAAGCAGATTACATTAGTATGGAGGGAAGCCACCACAATATTTCCAGACAGGCAGCTCACTGAGAGGGTATATTTGACTATCTTTTGCTATTCTCCTCCAAATAGCCAACATTGGTAGATATCTCATGGCCTGTTTTCAGCAGCAGAAGAAAATTGGACTCCTACTGATTTGAATGTTCTACTTGCAAAATTTGGTAAAAAATAAATGACGTAGTGCCCTCTTATGGGTAAGTGAGCACACTTATCATTCAATTCCCAGGCTTTGTTTACCTTCTAGGATTTTTATGTATTTATTTATTTATTTTTAGAAAATACTACCAATCCAATTAATTGTGTAGAGCAGGAAAAGCCATACAGCAGAATTTCTGTACCCCATGTGGCCATAAATCAAGATAATACATTGCTAAGACAGCTCCCTGGGTATGATGGAAAGCAGATAGTGGCAGCCTACTTGGTATATCACAGCTTGATCTCATCTGTTCCTTTAAACATATCGGTGTGAATGTGTATGGAATTAATTTAAAGAATGCAAAAATGGAACCCAGAAAGCCTCAGGGAATGTGCATTTGGATGTGATTTGTCGTACTGAAATTACAAATAACTCCCCTCCAGAGGTACACAGAGACATGTATGGGGTGCCTTATGACACAACTATATCGTATTTGGAAGAATATACTTGATTGGGAGAATGTACTTGATTGGGAGTCTCATGACTCACAGTATTTTTGGGAGCAGACAAAACTATACATATTTAATTAATGTGTAATCTCAACAATACATGTGGCAAATTAATCAGCACTGACTAGTCTCCCTGTGACAGGCATTTTGCAAGAATTACAAGAGCTGATCATAGGTATTGAATCTCCTTGAAATATTATTCCAGGAGCCTGATAATCATGATGCAAACAACTTGGTAGTTCAAATAAGGACACTAGAGACAGTTTGTTTATAGAGGACTATCTGAAGGAGGAAATCAGCCTGGGTAGAAGACAAATCTCTAATTGAATGTGCCAAATGAATAATGTCTCTTCTATGCTCATTAAAAAAGCTGGGATTAAGTTTGCACCTTCATTCAGGAAGGACTATTGGATATTCTAATCACTATGAAATATAATGTCTTTATTATAGGGCAGGAATTCAAAAAGAGCTAAGAAGACTTAAAGAAGCAAGAAGCCAAACTAAGAAGTAAAGTCATGGGAAAGCTTTAGCATATGTTTTGGCTAGTTATTACTGAACATTGTGAACTTTAGCATTGCTAACAGCCCAGGTCATTTGAATAAAAAAAAAAAAAAAAGAGTCTATCTTCCATCTTGTGGAATTGGTGAAATTGGATGGACAAAGAATAATGCTTTGATAGTCATGGGAATTGGATGAGGAATCAATGGATTCTACTATTATATAGTGACACATGAAAACAGTAAATCAGTGTCTGTAAAAACCTGGGATATATCCAGGATATGATTATGTCCATGAATCATATAAAATACAGAGTTCAATGAATGTGGACTTTAACTCACCACTTCAGTTAGTGGAAATATATGATATATAGGAAAAATTACTTTTGCTGGGAAAGAATATCATTTTCACTTATGCAAAGTGTGTCAAGCATTACCACAATATTTTTGTCACAACTAAATAATGGCTCATAATTCCATTGACAGAATTTAACTTATATTTATTTAGAGGATGATTCCCAAATGAGAAAATGTTGTAGGAGCTGGTAGGAAGATCCTCAATTAAAGTGAAATCAACAGAAATTAGTTTTTCCAAAATAATAAAAAAAGAACACTGATTTAAAAAAATATATATATTTAATTAAATACCCCCACAGATACATAGAAATCAATTCAAATAATTGAGGTTAATGGAGGAAAAAAGTAATTGAGTTTTAAATGGTTCAAAAGACATGTTAGCAAATAAAATCCTTTGTAGAAGGAATTCTTACTCTCCATTGAATGGTTCAAATCAAAATCTGAGTGTTAATCAGCATAAGCAAAATATTGCAAAAAGTCTTACAAGATAAATAATGGAAATATATCAGAAATATTTGGCCCTGAGCTGTTGACCAAAGGCTAAAGGTGGATTAAGAAGTAAAGCAACAGCTAATCTGTGATTCTTGCCTACTGAGGAGAAGCCCTCCCAGGACACAAAGACATGTGACCCAGTGTGATTGTGTAAACATTCTACTGACAGAGTTCCTGGCTATCAATCTGAATGTTTTTCTGACAACAGAAGAGTGATTATCTATGAAATGCTTTTAGCAGAATGTGACCTGTTGTTTAGGATTGCTTATGGTTAACAAAGCTGGGATCCATGTATTTATGGGACATGATTCCTTGGAATATGCTACATATGCTATGCCACTCTCTGGTAAAATAATAAAAAAAAAAAATTATGTCTGAGAAGGTCTCTCCATGTAAGTAAAATATCCACATATCTCCCTAAAAATCTCTTTACTCTGCCTGGCCAAAGGGAATTTCTGCTGGAAACACCAAAAGCTTGGGGAATCAGAATACAATATCTAAACCAATCCTTGTTTGGTCAGTGTCTAATGATTACTTGAATTCTTGAAATTGCTAGTAAACCTTGATAATCTGTAAGATCTCAGATTCATGCAGGTCTAACTTCACAATTGAATCATTTTGTATTATCTCAAGGAATCATGCCATTGCAAAGGAATGGCTCAGAGTAGACAAGAAAGAGAACCTATATGACTTATGAATGTATGAGGAGAACTAGGACATAAAATTGCAAAATTAAAACGACAGAATTTCATGAAATGAGCTATAGCAAGTCAGGTAAAAAAAAAAATTGACAGTATCTCTCAGTAACCAAGGTACAGTATATAGGCTAGAGGAACCAACTGGCTAGAAGGATAAATACTACTTCGCATGAGAATGTAAATACTTAAGATTTCTTTTGAGAAGCCTAGCTGTCTAGGGAAAGGCTATGATTCTAAAGAATAATAGGTAGAGAAAATCATATGGCAGGACCTGGGGTGGATCCATATTTGGTGGGGTCTAGAGCATATTCATTTTGGAAGGCGGGAGGAGGGTCTTTAGGAAAGTAAAACCACAAACTCTAAGTGAGAAAGGAATAATGCAAATGAGGTTTCTTGAAACTTAAAGTTCTTTGGCTTGGAAAAAGGGCTAGTAAACATTCTCTGCAAAGGACAAGATAGGAGATATTTTAGGTTTGTGGGTCATCCTGTCTGTGCTGTAATACTCAACTCTGCCTTTGTAGTGATTAGGTGCCAGAGGCCATATGCAAACAGGTCAGCATAGCTGTGTTCCAACAAAAATTAATTTACAAAACAAGTGGCAACCATGATCTGGCCCATTGGCTGTAATTTGCCTCCTCCTGGATGACTAAACCTGCCTTTGATCATAAGAGGGATTTTACTTTAGTTTTAATCTTGCCCACATGCTCTAGAAAGAGAAGTAAAACTAAAAGATCTAAGAGAGGAAAATATAAGTAATGCAATGAAATCCTAATGGCAGTGTAAGGAGATGTATTTATGAACATAGGAGAAAAGATTTTCCTGTGTCACCTCTTCTGATGAGATGAAAGGAGAAAGCTAAAGACTATATAAATTAAAATTGTCAACTTTAAAATGTGGCAAGTAATATAACTGTGGGATATAGAAGACAAAGTCCATCTGCTAGGAATCAGATGTGGGCTAGATAATTTGAAAAGTGGGTGAATGTTGGAATATCTGTTGTGCAAAAAAAATGAGAAAAACGACAGATCAAAAAGTCAAATGGTTTAAAGTGATAAGATGAAAAAGTAATCCAGACACAGTTTGTGTCATTCGCTAAAGTATCTAACTCAAGAGAGTAAACTGTGTCTCATGAGAGAAAAAGTCACCATTCAAACTTCATTGCTCAGATGCCATGCTATTTTTAAGAAGTTCTATGAAGTTTCTAAGTACTTTTTTCTAAGAAATTTTAGGAGTGTATGCAATACAACATAAAATAAGTAGATGACAAAACAATATATTAGCAGAGACTTATATTTTTTAAAGTTATAATAAACACTATAAAAACAAAGAATATGTTTTAATTCAGTTTAATAATGTGACATACATTAATTTTAACCCATGACCAAATATATAATCATGTGAAAAGCAAATATTTTTTTAAGTTTTTTAAGACTAAGCAGATGTAGAATATTTAGCTCCAAATTAATTGGGAGAACTTCATAGCGTCCTATAATTAAGTTGCCTTTAAATATGCTGAACCTTCCGGCAAACATCTGTGGTATTTGTCTCCACATGTTCCAGCATGATGAGGTGATTTGAATTCAGTAAAAATTTTAATAGCTTAAGTTGAAACAGGATTATCCTAAGGGAATCTAGTGGAAATGCATTCAAGAATATAAGTACCATATCTTATTTCTTTCATGAATATTGGCTATGCCTTGATATAGTAAGTAATTGTTCCCAACCAACTTTATGAAGACAAATGATTGATATAATAGATGACCTAAAGATGCCCAAGAGCACACGAAAACAGAAATACCTTTGTCCTGAGGAAACGTGTATTCTTACATCTGTAATTTGAATATAAAATTTGAATGTAAGAATTGTGGCTGGAAATATTCTAAAAATCACAAGGAACTGCATTTCAAAGTAGTGCTATGGCATCCATTCAAAACATCTGAAGCCATTTGTCTTGCTGAATTGCACCCAACGTAAAGCTTTTTCACACAGAACTAAACAGAAGTGAACATCAGTAACACTTCCAACATGCATACATTTTGTTCTAAGGGAACAGCTGTTACTTGATGAAAAGTTGATGAAAGATGCCCAGCATTTGTTTTTTAAAAAGTTATCACCCAAATAAGAATTGTTGGGAACCAGATGTTAAAATTGAGAGTGGTCTGTTTATTTCAGTTGAGAGTGTTATAAAAATGTTAATAAGGTGTTTTTATATCTATTACATGGTGATGTTTGACTCTTTAATGTGCTTTTTGTTATATTTGTCTGTCGTTTCAGTAGACTGGTGTTATTGGCGTTAGATCACTGAAGAGTAAGTAAAGAGAGGAATGCTCTCCTGTAGCTGGAATAATAAAATGGAGTAGAGATAGGTGACATGCTTTTGCAGATAACTTAACAATGAAAGCTTTGAAACACTGGTATCTTTTCTGTGCTGAGAAATAACCTCTCGTTATTTAACGTAATAATTATTATCTCATCCAAAGGAACTGTACCACTTAAAACTGCCTACACATCTGAAGGAGACCATGATTTCTCATTATCTGAATACATTACTACCCATGTGCAGCCCATCCCCATTAGTTTTAACAGGTTTCAATCAGCCACTTACTATTTAATGTGTAAATTCTTCTAATTGCATAAATAATACATTCTCCTTATAGTCAATTAAAACATTTCGAGAACAGTTGAAGCCTCATTGAATAGTACTGAAACCAATTTCTTTTTCAGGGATGATCATTGTTTCCAGTCTGGTGTGTATTTTTTCCTAATATATTCAATGCATTTATAAATGCATGTACATTTGCCTATTGAAAATATGCACAGTTAGCTTTTGTGAGTATGCTCTCAATGATGTGCTCGATATGGGTCCGTTTAAAATGTTCTTTTTTTTTCTGTTCAGTAATATACCTTAGAAATATTATCATGAGGTTAACACTAAGATTAAGGTTAATAAAATTAAAAATATTAGACATATGTATCTGAGTGCTTACCGTGCACTGGGCCTTAAGTGTGGTACACGGATTATCTCAATCATCATGACAAACCAATGAAACCAATGATTCTTTTACTCCATTTTACAGAAGAGGTAGAAAAGAGTATGTTCTTTGCTCAAGGTCGATACAGGGAACAAATGATTTAAATCGAGATAGCTCTGTTTTCAGAGACCAAGTCATTAACCATTATACAAAATGGCAGCATTGTAGTCTGCATAATGAATAAACCATTTTTGTTTAGCCATTCTTATCCTGATGGATATTTAAAGTTCTTCCAATTGCAGTGCTATACTGCAATTGACATTTTTGCATAATTATCTACAACGTATTTCCAAAGTGGAAAGGCTAAGCCCTATATTTATTATTTATCGACTGTAGAATACATAAGAATTGTACTCTAAAGCAATTCCCAGTTATATATTTATACCACATAGTTTCTCATTTCTCTACATCTTCAAAAACCTTGTTAAAATTCTTCATGTTGCTAGTCTGATAGAGGGAAAAATGGTATTTAGTTTTAATTCATTTAACTGATTAGTGATATTAGATTTATTTGATCTGTTCATCATTATCTGTATTTCCTCTAATTTAGGAAGGCTGTTCAAATCTTTTGCTTGGTTTTTCATTATGTTTAGTCTATACAAGAACTAGTTTAAGAGTCAGTTCTTTCAAAGAAACTTTCCTAATTCCCCCAACTGAAATACTCTGTTCTTCCTTTACTTTTCAGGAATTTTATATGCAAATTGTCCTCTGGCTTCACATTCTACTTTTTTCCCCATAAAAGTTATTTCTATATTATCTGATCTCCCCTTTAATCTCCTTTAGGTAATAGTCTGCCTTGATTAATCTTTATGATCATATTAAAATTAACAAAAAAATAAAATAATGAAAAATTTAGTTTTTAGTTTTTTTAATTATTATTAAACTACCTACTGACAGACATAATTTCAAGCATATCATATTTTGAAACAGTAAAAGCAAACTGGAAAAAAATATCCTTTTATGATCATTCAGATTCAGAAGAGAGATCTGTTGTAAATAATGAAATAAATGAGATTTACTCTATCCACATATATTCTAAGAATAATTCATCATATGTCTAGAAATTTCATTGATTTTTGACGTTCAAGAGAACCTTTAAAAATCCATGTCTTTTGGGGCACTTTGGTGTCTGAGTTAGCTGAGCACCCCACTCTTGATCCCAGCTGAGCTTATGTTCTCAGGGTCCTGGAATAGAGCCTGGAGTGGGTTCTGCACTCAGTGGGGAGTCTGCTCCTCCCTCTTCCTCTGTCCCTTCATCTGCTCCTGCTCTTTCTCCCTCTCTCTCTCCCTCAAATAAATAAAAAAAAAATATTTTTTAAATTTCCTTTCATTAAATTATAAAATAATTAATTTAAAAATTCTTGAAAAACTGATAGAAAATACTTTAAAATTCTTACATTATTAAATATAATTATGAGATTCTCCGGGCACCTGGGTGGCTCAGTCAGTTACATGTCTGCCTTTGGCTCAGGTCATGATCTCAGGGTCTTGGGATCCAGCCTCGTGGCTGGCTCCTTGCTCAATGGGGAGTCTACTTCTCGCTCTCCCTCTGCTGCTCTTCCTGCCTGTATTATCTTGCTTGCACTCTCTTTCTCTCTTTCAAATAAGTAAATAAGATATTTATTTTTTTTTATTTTTTAATAAAATCTTTAAAAAATAATTATGAAGTTCTCAGATAATTATTATTTAGCTTATTCATTTAAGGCTTTTTTCCCTGCATGATATTATGATATAAGTGATTTAAGACAATAATAAAAGGGGTCCTGGGTGCCTCAGTTGGTTAAGCATCTGCTTTCAGCTCAAGACAAGACCCCAGGGTCCCAGGATCTGCCTCTGCTGCTCTCCCTGCTTATGCTCTCTCTCTTTTTGTTTAAATAAATAAATAAAATCTTTATTTTAAAAAAGGCAATAACAAAGACATAAAAGCTGTGCAGGGTTTTAAATAGCATTCAAGATATAAATGAGGCTCGTTTGAAAATTTCCACCAAATAACAACAGATTCTGTGCTTTGGTGGACTCTTCAGTCTTCTTCAGGTTTTAAACATTTCCCCAAGTGACCTTGAACTAATAAGTACAGTTTACTTTGGACTTTGGAATTCTGTGGGTGACAAAGGGTTATGAACATTCCTTTGGAAGCCCCAGAAGTAATGGTATGAGTTAGCACCCTATGTATTAGAACCCAGGAATACGTAGGAGGAAATTCAAGGATATGAGCACTTGGATACTTTAACTTCTATGGTGCTCCCTGGCAAATACAGAGAAGTAGCTCAAATTTGTGATCATGGTCTCTAGGTCAAATTCCCCAAGAGTTTACTTTTTGGTCCTCAAAAGCATTCTGCTCATTTATGGTTAGAAGCACCAATGTTGTAAAAAAGTCCATAAAAGCCCATAAAGTCCATAAAGGATTATGAACCAAGAATAGCTTCTGAAAAATCAAGAACATGTTGTTAATGATCTCAAAACACAACTGTTCTATACAGTGTTTCTTGGGGGCATTAGTTTCTTGGCATAGTATGAAAGGCAAAAATGATATTCACATTTAATAAATTTGGGGGAATTATATAATTTAGCTTCCTCTTGAAGATTCACAAAGAGCATATTAAGTTAGAAGGCAAAGCAATCTCTTTGTATTTAAGTTAGTATTGAAAAAAAAGTATATTTAACAGTGGAAATCTTTTCCCCCACCCAGGATTGCACTTGCAGAATATTAGCAGCTTGTCCATATGATCTTTTTTATGTATGGCAAATACGGTAAAAATATTTTTCATGAAATGGATCATACATATATGCAATTTTTTAGGGGAGTTGTGAAAAGCACTTTCTTGGTAAATATCCATTCCTTATAGGGCTGGATAGCTCAGTATCTTGCCTGTTTTCTCTGGCATTCTTTTGCCATGGCAACCAGCCATGGTTGTGCACCCCTTCCTGTTGGTTAAGGTTTACATTTAACATAAAGGACTTTGTCATTCCATGAGTCTGGAATCAAATTCCAACTGTGTTGCTGATTAACTGTGTAAAATTAAGAGCAAATTTTTGAACCTCATTTGGTTTCCTCATTAATAAAGTAGAGATATTAATATAGACTCTAGAGGGGTAGATTAAATGACATCTTGAACAGAAATAAGTTTATATAGTAATCGCTACATAGGAAAAAGTCAGTAAACCATGGCTATTACTATCACTACTAACATTTCCTAGATGTGAAGGCTGACTTGGCTTTTACAATCCAGTCAGAAGAAATGGTCAATTTTTCACACACAAACACACACATATATATTCTTTTTTTTTTTACTGTAACTGTGAAAAGTGAATTAATTAGCCACCTTGCATGTTCATTATTTGATACATAAAACAATGGCAATCTCTTGTCAGGCACTATTGATATATGATGGGCTAAACAAAAGCTATTCATAAACTTTTCTCTTGTCCAGTTTTTCATCTAGTAAGCTAAAATATTCACGTGTTGGTGGATGTGGCCGTTTAGAACAGGTGGCATGTTAGTGGATGTCACAAAGTGAAGTTTCCAGGAAAGCCTTAAAACAGCACCAACTTGACTTGTATGTCTTTGGTCCTTTGTCCTTTGCTACTTCAGTGTTTCCTCATTTCTTGCATTGAATGTGGACATAATGCCTCAAGGTGCTACAGAAATGCAACTGTATATGACACCTCACTCTAAGGACACGCTAATAATGTCATTGTGTTTGTCATTGTGTGGCTACAACTCGATCCTTCAATGTCACAGGTCCACTGTTTTTCTCCCAGTTCTAAACTACGTTCTCCTGCTTCTTTCATAGGAGAAAATAAACCCTTTGTATGTTAAGGTACTTATATATGCATTCTTATGTTACTTATGGCTGAACTTTATTCTAACTGAAACTAATACTAATACTTACAGATTCAGTCTGAAGATGATATTAGATTGAGTACAGAGTTCTGTTCATTCAATAAATATTGAATGTATTTATTAAATGAATAATTTAATAAAATTAAATATTTATTAAGTGACTGGTATGAGCAAGATGATATTTAAGCCACTAGAATAATGTGGTAAACTGAATAACCTGGAACTCTTTGATTGCATGAAAGTAAGTGGAAGCAGATCAGAGCTAGTAAATAAATAGATAACTGTAGATTTTGACCTCTTCTTTAAATATGATAAATATGCCAGAAACGACTAAGTGGAGGAGGAGAGGAAGACGAAGTGATTACGAAAAGGGTATCATGAAATGTAATCTAGTGGGTGATATTTGCAGATAAGGGTATTTGGGGGAAAATAATTTACCAGCTTTGTAAAAATCTCATGAGAATAACATTCTTTTTTAAAAAATTAATAGTGCAGTTAATCTAATGTGTAAAAAGCACTGGTCTGTTGGTGGATCAGAAAACAAAACTCAATTAATTCCACTATAAGGATTGAGAAAGAAATTGGAAGAAATATTGAAGAGATAAGCAGATGCCAGATTATGTAGAGACTTGTAGGGAATAATGAAAAGGTTTTCTATTCCAGTAATATTGCTGAGTAATAAATCCATCTTAAGCTGATTGGAATAAACCAGGAGGCTTTTATCATAGCCACAGATTCTATAGGTGAGGAATTCAGAAAAAGGCACAATGGGGATGGCTCTTGTCTGTCTCAATAAAAGGGTCTCACGAGGGGAGGCATATGCACCTGGAGGTGGCTCAGATAGCTGGGGCTGGGACAGCTGGAACTGAAAAGTCCACTCCAAGATTGCTTCTTTACTCATATATCTGGCACGTGGCTTGGAACATTTGAAACCAGACATGATCTAGGTCTGTCGGTCAGACATATACGAGGTCTTTCCAGATAGCTTGGGTTTCTCTCAGCGTCACCTCACGAGTGACAGCTCTGAAAGGGCCAGAAGAAGTCACAAAGCACATTCTGATCAGCCCTCAAAGGTGATATAGTATTTGCTCCTTTGATGCTGTAGTACTTTAAGGAGTCATGGGTCCTCCCAGATTCAAAGTCAGGGATCTTGGACCCCATCTTTCTGTAAAATTAAAGTGAAGAACTCTGAAGCTGTATTTTATGACCATAACATTATATCAAATGATGGAAAATACAATATATGTATGTTTTTTATTGTTTGTATTCTTCCCTGGAGTATTGGCTTTTTACTCTCCTCCATACTCTGATATTTATACTCTTTCTCATTTTTTTCTCCATTAAGTCTTGTCTCTCAGAAATAATCCTCATCAGTTATTTTACAGTACATTGCATTTGGGGGCACCTGGGTGGCTCAGTCGGTTAAGCATCTGATTCTTGATCTTAGCTCAGGTTTTGATCTCAGGGTTGTGAGTTCAAACCCTATACCAGGCATGGCACTCACTTAAAAATAGAAGAAAGAAAGAAAGAAAGAAAGAAAGAAAGAAAGAAAGAAAGAAAGAAAGAAAGAAAGAAAGAAAGAAAGGAAGGAAGGAAGGAAGGAAGGAAGGAAGGAAGAATAAAGATGATCTTGAAGTATTGTCACTTGCATTGGGAGGTATAATGAATACGCATATATTTTATTAGTGTAGAAATTGTGATTCATTAAAGTGCATTTGTCCTATCTACAAAGTATACCTATATTTAATATTTTTTCCTGACCTATGAGGCTGAGGACATATATAACCAGTTTTTATTTTTCCCAATAAGCCAAAATTGAGATTTTTAAAAATCTGAATTCTTTAATTATAACTTTTTATCTACAGATTTAGAAAAATTCTCATCATCTGTACGCCTTTATTTATCCAGGGACTTCTAGCTCATAAACTTTCCTTAAATTAAATTAGGATACCAATCATAAAATTGATGTGGCAGTGGAAATAGTTATTGTTTTTGTTTGGTTGCTTGTTTTAGGTAGGGGGCAGAAGGAGAGGAAGAGAGAGGATCTTTTTTTTTTTTATTTTTTTTTATTTTTTAATTTATTTTTTATTGGTGTTCAATTTACTAACATACAGAATAACCCCCAGTGCCCGTCACCCATTCACTCCCACCCCCTACCCTCCTCCCCTTCTACCACCCCTAGTTCGTTTCCCAGAGTTAGCAGTCTTTACGTTCTGTCTCCCTTTCTGATATTTCCCACAAGAGAGAGGATCTTAAGCAGACTTGACACCCAGCACAGATCCCAACGTGGAGCTCAGTCTCAGGATCCTGAGGGCATGAGTGAGTTAAAATCAAGAGTCAGAGGCTTGGGATCCCTGGGTGGCGCAGCGGTTTGGCGCCTGCCTTTGGCCCAGGGCGCGATCCTGGAGACCCGGGATCGAATCCCACGTTGGGCTCCCGGTGCATGGAGCCTGCTTCTCCCTCTGCCTGTGTCTCTACCTCTCTCTCTCTCTCTCTGTGACTATCATACATTAAAAAAAAAAAAAAAAAAAAAGTCGGAGGCTTAACCAACTGAGCCACCCAGGGGCCCCAATAGTTATTGTTTTGAAGGTGATAATCATTGCTACAATATGTGAAAATATAGTTGCTTTGTATAATGATTTTACATCACCATAGAATTTTTCTTCAAAGTCTTTCAATAAGATAAAAAAAAATGATTTTTCTAAATACATCTTTATTTTAAAATGAGTTAACTTTACAACATTGAATCTTTTACCTGACTATAGAACTAAATTTAGTGAGTTATACCCACTAAATCAAATAATCATTTTATGTTTGCAGTATTTCACAGTGTTTTTTTTCTATTTGTAATTCATTTTACAACGTTAAGAAAATTTTTTTTCATGTTAATTGAAGATATTAGAGCTTCTAAGGAAGAATGGAAGCTAAAACAGAATAATTCTTATTTCAATTAAACTCCCTGATTGTTGTTATATGGATGGTTTTTAAACCTCAACCCCCTGCCCATCCCTGCATCCCCACAATTTTGTGCCATACAAAAAGAAGTTGAGTGTCAGGGTATCAATGAGAACCATTGGAACAAGTCCTGAAAGATATATAAAGGAAGTATAGTAATTATATATTTATTCATTCATTCATTCATTCATTCATTATTTATTTATTTATTTATTTATCATTTTAAAATTTAAATTCAATTTGACAACATGTACTATAACACCCAGTGCTCATCCCATCAAGTGCCCTCCTCATTGCCTGTCACCCTGTTACCTCATGGAAGTATAGTAATTTAATTACTGAAAAATTATAGTTTGATACACTGATAGCATTTGTTCCTTCTATGTTTCAGAAGTAATCTTGGAGTTTAAGAAGAGAGAATACTATCAGGAAGAAGGCATTTTGTATCTCTAAAAGTTCTTTCTTTCTACCCACATCCATTTTCATACTTCAATTCTCATTTTTGACAATTCCATAGTAATTTTATATATTTTTCTCAAATATACTTTATTTGAAAATGGAAATTCCCTTTAAAGATATCAAAGCAGAACTTATTAAGTCTATATTCAAAAAGTTCTGCGTCCCTGTCTTCCCCATGTCAACCATTGTTATTACCATGGTTTCCATCTATCAGATACATTGAGTCAATTGATGAATTATTTATGTCTCTTTTACATATTATTTTTCATGAGGTTTCCTTGTTTTCCAGTACCATCATGTGTCACCTCAAATATCAAAATTGCAGTAATTTTGTCCTCCTTCCTTCTAAACATACCTGTTCCACTTGATCTTACACGATTCTCTCAATTACATTACAAATTATGATTCTGTTCACAAACCTTCAACGAATTTCCACTGAATTTTAACAGAATAGAATAGATGATTACTTCAGTAGTGCATTAATGCATAACAAAATATGCCAGTCATCTATTCTTCCTTTTGCAAACCAATATATTATTAAAAATCTCCACTTCCAAATATGAAATATTTCAAATGTGACAGAAAAGAAAAAAAAAAACACCTTTTGGTACAGCTATATAACCATAAGCAAGATTTTACTATAAGAAACATTACCAGAGATAACTAATAGCTTCAATTTGAAGTTTACTTGCATATTTTTGTACTTTTAACAGCACAACATTTATAAAGATACAGATATAGAGAATGTTTATATATAACACACAATGTTGTTTATATCTTCAAAATTAAAATAAATATGGTTTTCTATGTATCACTTGAAATGGACTTTCTAATCTCACTATTATATTTTTGAGACCCCGTCCTGATCACACTTGAATATTTACTTTTGTTAAGATTCTCTATGGGATTTCATCAAATAAATTATAGAAAGCATTTTCATATTAAGAAATGTTTAAGAACAATTTTAATAATATTTAATAATAATATTAAAAACAGTGCTGTAATGGATATTCATGATCTTCTTGCTCATACCTGCTAGAGTTTCTGTAGGATAGACGAACAGCAGGCAGGGGGTTTTGAAACTTTGGGTATGTGCAAATCTTCAATCCTTCTAGGTATTGCCAAGTTGCTTATCAAAATAGTTATATAAATTTATTTTCCCACCATATAAACGTTTGAGTTCTTGTTCTCTCATGGCTCACCAACCAGGGGAGTCTTTCTCAAGCACTGAATGGTAAAGTAAGAATGACAATGTGATTAGTTTAAAAACTCAATTTCATTAGATAAAATATCTTTTATATTTTCATTAAAACTGGAACAATATGTTTTTCACATTTGGAGTTAGTATGATGTTGGGATTTACATTAACTATTTTTAATAGCAATTTTCCTAGTTGATAAGAAATATATACATAAGTCTTGGGATGCCTGGGTGACTCAGCAGTTGACTGTCGGCCTTTGGTTCAGAGTGTGATCCCAGGATCCAGGATCGAGTCTCACATCAGTTTCCTTGCATGGGGCCTGCTTCTCCCTATGTCTAGGTCTCTGCCCCTCTCTCTGTCTCTTTCTTTGTCTGTCTGTCTCTCTCTCTCTCTCTCTCTCTCTTTCTGTGTCTCGAATGAATGAATGAATGAATAAATAAATAAATAAATAAATAAATAATAAAATCTTTTAAAAAGAGATATCAAAGTCTTGTATCTATTTATGATTTCTCCGTTATGCTTCGATGGCCAAATTCTTCATCTCTGAGTCAATGTCACCCTGTATAATTACTATGGATTTATAATCAGTGTTTATTGACTATCTACTCAGTCCCAGCATATAAGTTTATGAGGGCTGCCAACAACTCACCACAGACTTGGTAGCTTAAAGCAACAGAAACATATTTTCTCACAATTCTGGAGGTCTGAAGTCAAAATTAAGGTGTAGTTAGGTAACTATCTTTCCAGAAGCTCTAGAGGTATATCTCTGCTTCTTCTAATTTCAAATGGCCACAGGCATTGTTTGGATTGGGACTGCTTAACCCCAAACTCTGCTTCTATCCTCACATGGCCTTCTCTTCTTCTCTGTGTAACTGTACGACACTTTGTGTGACATGATTACCATACCACAATCAAATCTAATTAACCTACCTTTCACTTCATGTTTACCTTTTTTTTCCCTCCTGTGGTAAGAACACTTGAGATCTAGTATCTTAGCAAATTTTAAATATACAATATGTGTTATTAACTTATTTTAAATATTCAATACCTAATAATTATTATTAACCATATTTTTAAGTTATTTGCACTATAACATATTTTACCCTTACAAGTTGTTACTATTATTAGTATTATAGTTTTCTAATAGTCAATGATAATTTAGATTTGCCCTGATATTTACCAGTTCTTATATATACCATTACTGCTTTCTTCCTGCATATTTTTCTTTTTAGCTCTTTTTTCATTGTTCCAATATTATATTTTATAATAGTTCATGAGCAAGCCTAAGAGTTGTAATTTCTTAAAACTTTTGATAATCGAAAATGTATCTTTTGCTTCTTTTTTTCACTTGCACTACTGTATTTAGTATTTTCTATTTAATTATATTATTTTGCACTTTAAAGTTTTATTCCACTGCATTGAATTTCTTTATTTTATTTTTATGGTGAACTACCTTTTCTTTTTCTTTAAGATTCTCTAAACAGATGTGATGCTTGTTCTGGATTTATTTTCTTTCTTTTTTTCTAAAGATTTTATCTATTCATTCATGAGAGACACAGAGAGAGAGAAACAGAGAGAGAAGCAGGCTCCATGCAGGGAGCCTGAGGCGGGACTCGATCGCGGATCTCCAGGACCATGCCCTGGGCGGAAGGCAGGCACCAAACCACTGAGCCATCCAGGGATCGCTGGATTTATTTTCTTTCACTGTTCAAAACTTGTCAAAATTTTGAAATGGGACTTCTTTTATTTAATGATTTATTGAAAACTCCTTTTGAATTGCACCTGAAATATCCAAAAATGTTCTTTAGAACATCTCAATATATCTTTTGTAATTTTATTCACTTCTCTGTAATATATCTTTGCTCTTCTTATTCTTTCTTCATCTGTATTTAACAGTTTTTTAATTCACTAATTTGTGTTTTTAGATGTCTTATTTACCAAATTTTGTTATTCTTTTTAATGTATTTACACATTATAGAGTTATAAGTGTAATTATATATTTACCCATTATATAATATATGTGTAAACATAATATTATATATAAGCATATAAATATTATGTTTAAATATATTATATATTAGATCTATTTCCGAATTTCTCTTAGATAATTTAGTTATTATCATGAATCCTTATAATCCTGCTGTTTTTCTTCTAATTTTCACTAATGATAAATTATTTTCTTTGAAGATTTTGTTTATTTATTCATTAAAGACAGAGAGAGAGAGAGAGAGGCAGAGACACAGGCAGAGGGAGAAGCAGGCTCCATGCAGGAAGCCCGACGAGGGACTCGATCCTGGGTCTCCAGGATCCCACCCTGGGCTGAAGGCCGTGCTAAACCGCTGAGCCACCCAGGCTGCCCAATAAATTATTTTCAATTTTATGTTTTGCAATCTTTGTTTGTAAATTTATTCTGAATAGAGTTTTAGATGTAATTTTTTTCCCTTGTGGCAATTCCTTGTGTTTTGGGATGATAGATTATTTCTCCAGAAAAAAAATAATACATATATATTTATATTTTTAATTGCATCTTATATAATGCTACATAACTCATGGGAAATACTGACTTTAGACTAATTTTTATTTCAGTTTCTCATGTCTAAGTTTCCTAGACCACATGAAAATTACAAATTCCTATTCGAGATTGAATAAAGCATAGGATACTAACGGTAAATTCTCAACTCCTTTCTTAAGAATTAAAAATGGTAGAAATGTTTCATGTCCTTTGATATTGGGCAGAGATATTTGTCTGGACAGTTGATTTCAGTGCCCTAAGTATGTGGATCTCCAGGAGGTCAAATATACCTGATCCCTGATTTTTAATAGTGTAATTTTTTAGAAAATTAAAATCAAGGCTTGCAAACAAATAGAAAATGAATATACTTTAAAGAGGTTATTTAACTAATTAATTAAGGAAGCAACCAGTACAATGTATTTAAATGACACAAAATACATCTGAGAAGCTGGCATATTTAGAAGTTATTAAAAAAAAGAATGTTAGGATATGATGGCTGACTTAGATATAAAACTGATGGATTACAGCAGGGTCATGAATCTGTGAGGTTGTTTATTTCAACTAGGTATAAATATTTGTGTCTCAATAGAGCAAAAATTAAAAGAACAAGTCCCCTGGGACTCTGGGGGAGGGGAGGTCAGTGGTTGAGTGTCTGCCTTCAGCTCAGGGCATGATTCTTCAGTCCAGGGATGGAGTCCCACATCGTGCTCCCTGCAGGAAGCCTGCCTCTCCCTCTGCCCATGTCTCTGCCTCTCTCTGTCTCTCATGGATAAATAAAATCTTTAAAAAAAAAAAAAAAAAAGGAACAAGTCTCTATTAAGTTTGTGATTTTTAACCACTAGGAAGCAGCGAAATGAACTAAGTGCATTACACTAGAAAAACCTAGCTGGCCTTAATCCCCAAATAACATTGAGGTATGCGCTGCTCAATTTTCTTTCTTCTTTCTCTTCCTTCCTTCCTTCCTTCCTTCCTTCCTTCCTTCCTTCCTTCCTTCTTCCTTCTTCCTTCTTCCTTCTTTCTTCTTTCTTTTCTTTCTTCTTTCTTCTTTCTCTTATTTCCATATTTGAGATAATTTCCCTGACACGTTTTCCCATCATCCACCACCAACCTACCAAGAGGATGTATATCTCAAAAATCCTATCCCTTCTTTTGGCTTTCCTCTATTCCATGCCGGCTCAGAGGATTAATATCTTATTTCCCTTTGGGTATTTCTGCTTCTATCCTATGTTATTTAACTCAACTACTCATTTTAAACAATGATTATTATATTTTACACAGTATTCTTGGGTATTTATACTGCAAAGGACCTCAAGCTATCTTTCTTATTTGTCTGCTTGAACTATAGTGCCTTATTATGGCCCTTCTCAAACTGCAATGTCTTGTAAACTTTATTAAACACAATAAATTATCTTTTCTTGGGTGCCTGGGTGGTGAGTCAGTTAAGCATCCAACTCTTGATTTTGGCTAAGGTCATGATCTCAGGGTCATGAGATGGAACCCCAAATTAGGCTCTGTGCTCAATGAGGTGTCTGCTTAAAATTCTTTTTCTTCTCTCTCCCATTGCCCATTCCCCCTCACACACACACACACACACACACACACACACTCTCTCTCTCTCTCTCTCTCAAACAAATAAAAAAATCTTTAAAAAATTATCTTTTCCCTTTTCTGAATCTAAGTAATGATTCTTGTCTGTCTCTCTTTTATATATCTTTTAATCTAATTTTATGCTTTTGGACACATACACACACACAGAATCACATCTTCTAAGGTAGAAACTAAGTCTTGAGTATAGTCAATATATTCCTAAAGAACCCCAAAACTGTTTTCCAAATAAACTGTATTTTTATATAATTTTACCACTTCCTGTAATTATCAATTAGTCATGGTTTTGTTTTGTTTTACTTTTCCTTCACCCCCCTCCCTGCCCATGACATTCAATTAGTTTTTCTATTTTATTTCTTAAAGGAGCACATATTTATAAATGAATTGGGAGGTTGAAATAACCCACCACTTTTAAATATTGCTCTGTTATTTTTTCATCTCTTCTTTCCTTCTTTCCTGATTTCTTTTCTTTTTCCTTTTGTCCCTCCCTCCTTTTTTTTCCTTCCTTCCTTCCCTGTTTCTTTTTCTTGGTAAGCTTAAGGAGTTTAATTTGTATAATTGCTGTATAAAGAAGTGTTATTATATTTGTTCTAACTGTTCAATTAGATCATAAAGGGCAGCCCCGGTGGCTCAGCGGTTTAGCGCTGCCTTCAGCCCAGGGAGTGATTCTGGAGACCCAAGATTGAGTCCCATGTCAGGTTCCCTGCATGGAGCCTGCTTCTCCCTCTGCGTGTGTCTCTGCCTCTCTCTCTCTCTCTATGTCTTTCATGCATAAATAAATAAAATCTTAAAAAAAAATCATAAGTGTTTTGGTGACACTGAGTCTACATAGATTCCCTTGCATTCTAAGCAATATTATTTAGACTTTGAATAAAGGATTGATAAATATTTGTCTTGTGAAATTAATCATAAATGGCTACATATTGTTATTTTCTGCTATCTTCTTGTTGTTTCTTCCTTAGAAATACTAAATAATCCCCTTGGCACAAATTCTTCATATGTAAGACCTTAGACATTCTCACATTATTATGTATGCTTTCACCTATCAGTATACCGCCAATACTTCAGAAAAATTGGTATTGTAATAAAAGGAAAGCAACTATAAGAAAATTTCTGGGCAAGACACTTCATAAGACTTTAGAAAGTAAATCAAATAAAAATAACTCATGAAAGACGAAGCATGAATTCACCAGCTTGAATATTGTAAAAAAAAAAAAAAAAAAAAAAAAAAAAAAACAACATTTGAAAAAGAGGTCTCAGTAATATTGCCTAATGTTTCATTCCTATAGGATAACTTAGTAAATCATATGTTTTAGGGGTCTTGGTTTTTTACCATTTTTTCTCCAATTCTTTTATATAAGAGTATAGTGGTCTTTCATTGAGATTTTGTTTTCTTTTTCTCTATGGCAATAAGTACAGAAACTTCCAATGAAAACTGCCTTTTAAACCTATTCCTGAACTCTGTGAAAGTGCTTATTGTATTTTATTTTAGCTATTTAGCTATTAGCCTGTCAGTCACAAAGAAAGTGAAATCAATTAACAAGGTATCAACCACTGTGCTAGCACTTGCTCACATTTTTCTCTTCCACCTAACAGAATCTTCTCAGCATCTGAATGGATGCTAATTCACAGGCATCTGATTAATAGAATAACAAATATCTTTTCATCTGATTTCATGTTTTTAACATAGGCAAGCTCTAGGTGGTTCCTAGTAGTGGAGTTTAGTAAGGATAACATTCATAAAATTCAATCAGAGTTTCAAGTTATTATCATGGTAGACATTTTGTATACCTTTCCAAATAACAAAAAGAGGTTTTTTGAGTTCAATATGAATTTTTGCAAAGAATACATTTCAGAAATATTAACCTATTTACAGAACAAAAAGTAAATCAGCAAGTAAAAATAATTTTGAGATGAAAAACTTTATAAATTCTAAATATTCATTGTCACAGATTAATGCCAAGTATTAGAGGTTTAAGAGTAACTAAACCAAACTATCCCTAAATAGTAAATTCATTATTTACAATTTGATTATAAATATCAACATTCTTGTGAGTATATAAACGAGAGACTTTAAAAGAATGTCGATGTTTTTGAAAATAGCTTTTAGAAAAATAACAAAGTGATTTTATGTCCTGAAGTGAAGACCCTTGGAGGCATTTTTTCACATGGCCTGTCAAAATCTATACCCAAACCATAAGTGGATGTCTGAGTAATAATTTATCTACCTTTATATGATTTGTCAGTTTTTATTTTTCAAAACAAGAGTTGGTTGACATCAGCGATGTCTTTAGTTAAAAATATTTTCTGTTCTTTACCCAATGTATGTGTAGAGTGCTTTGACAGATTATAAAAACATTACTAAATAATTATTAGTTAAACCACTCACAAGAATTTAGAATATCAAATAATGAAACATACATAAAAATAGAATTATTTCACAAGTTTATAGAAATTTTCAAATGTACAAATTAAATCAAGCTACCAAGATAAGTGTTTGTGGAAAATAGATGTTAGTGCTGCAGTGTAGGTCATAATGAAATTTCAACACATATTTTGAAAAAAAAATGTATATATTACTAAAGACACCAGGGATAAATATTTTGCTACTTTTAAAGGTCTTGTGAAGCCATAAATTTAATAGAACTTAAAAATATTTAAGGTACATTACCATTTTGAGTTCCCATTCCATCTGGTACTATGCTATACAAACAGCAGTGTGGAGAAATTAAACTTTCCTGGGTTTCTCAGTGCCTCTTGGGACTCTTCACTTACCTAGAGAATTAGATCTATAGCTTTTTGTTTAGTTAATTGTTCTGATCTGAAGGTAGTAAAACCCTTCCCAAGACAGTCAAATTGTCTCAATTTTTAGATTACTAAATCTCTGGTTACTAGGTCCCTGGCTTGAGTCACAAGGTACAAGAAAAACTAGAGCTTTATCTCTCTGTATATTTACACATTGAAGAGATGAAACTCCAGAATTTGGAGACAAGTAATGGCCACCAAACCCTTCAAAAGTGAGGCCATGAAGATCCTGGAGAGATTTTATTTACATTACAAAAGGTTGGTATAAAGAAGAGACCCTTTTCAGGAGGACAGGAGGGATAGCTGTGGTGTCCTCTTTCCTACAAGCAAACCAACCAACCAAACAAAACATTTTTCTTTATTTTTGTCTGTGGAAAATCTGGCTACTCACTAGACCAGTCAACCTGACTCTCTACATGTGTTCCCAGGAATAAAGCCTGGGGAAAGGGGCAGCCAACACACTTTATTAAGAAACCTGTCAGACAAAAAAGAAAGAAAGAAAGAAAGAAAGAAAGAAAGAAAGAAAGAAAGAAAGAAAGAAAGAAAGAAAGAAAGAAAGAAAGAAAGAAACCTGTCAGACTGAGAACACTTGCATGTACATTCACAATAAAAAGAATAAATATGAATACAAAAGTCCAACAAATTTTGTTGAATAGGTGAGTAGATGAATGACTATGAAATAGGAGTTAAGATACTGCAAAGATGTTCACTTGATTGAAAAAAAATCGGAGAATCAAAGTCTGAATAATTAAATTTGTATAATGTTTGTGTGATTATAACCATAAAAAGAGAATTGGTGTTCTTACTTCAGGGAAAAACAAGTCAAAGCAATTTAAACTCAAGCTATTGCCAGAGAGAAGAAGATTGCTATCCATCTGGAGATGCTTAAAATGAGGACCTCATTTTTTAGAAGAAAGTCTAAGACATATCGGACACTGAAAGCAACGTGAAATATTGTTGGATGGCATAAATTGTTAAGTCCTGAAGACTGTAGAACTGAAGTAAAATTTAACTTCTGGGACTGCCTTTTCATGAGGAAATAAATTGTTCATTAAAATCACTGCTATTTTGGGAGGACAACTCCCATTCTACCTCTACCTCTAATATTGCCAAGAAGAGTAATATTTTGATAAACATTAATAGAATTGACTTACAGAGGAGCATAATAGCCTTGTTAAGGGCCTTTCAGATGTGAAAGCCTAATCGGTGGAGAAGGGCAACACTACTCTCATCTAAAAGGTATCCCTAAAGAAGTCTGTATCATGCTGCAGGCCTATACTGAGGGGATGATGCTTGAAACAGACTTACAGAACCAGAGGTTCTATTGACACTAAATATGCTATAAGAAAGTTCTCTTCATATATTTTCCTGAAGGATCTTGAAAAATATAATTTCAGGTGAAAACATTTGAAATAAACGTGCATTCTCAAAGCAAATTATTTATTAATAATTCCCTCTGAACTTATTTTTGGCAAATGATTGAACATGGTCATGATCAATCATTTATTACACAGTCACATTTAATAGTCACATTTCAAATTGTTAATCCTCCAGATCAAAGTGCATAGGAAACTACATATTGGGTCTTTTTCACTAGGCTCAATTCTGTCTTTATTTTAGGTCCCTATTTTTTGTGCCCGATTATGATTTTTTAACAATTTTAATTAACGTTAGTTGATTTGTAAGGTATTACCTTTTGGCTAGAATGGCATTGAAATCCTTGTTTAAAATGAATTCACTGAGACTCCATTGGTGGTTACTTGATTGTCCTCGTCCTTTCTTAACCTCAATTTGAAAATATTTGCTCTACCAGTCTCCTTAATATTTGTACAATGGTTTAAAATTGTTTCAAGGATTTTTTTTTTCAAAATTTGTTTTATAACTCTGACCATAATGCTATTTAAAAAGCCCTGGGTGTTATATAAGACTAATTTTTTTTCAAATAATTTTATAACATCTATTTGAATTATTTTTGCTAAAAATACATGAATCTTGTGTTTAATCTAGACTTACATTAACCACCTTAAATGTTTCTGAGCCACTGACATTTTGTTGAGTCCATAGAAATTAACAAAACAAGAAGTACTTTTTGATTCAACCTTATGTATGACGTGTTCTGTCTATGGAACCAAGTCTTGTGGATAAGCTTGCATAATGATGCCCATGAGATTTCTACTAGTCTGTTTATATGTAGGTCCTGAAGGAAGGAATAGATTTTTGGCTTTAGACACCAAATGCCTATTATTCATGGATTAATGAGACTTTTAGTAAATATTTAAGGGGATTGGAGGATGGAGGGGGAAGACACTATTTATTTTTATCTATACTAGTCACTTTTTTTTTTTTTTTATGATAGTCACACAGAGAGAGAGAGAGAGAGGCAGAGACATAGGCAGAGGGAAAAGCAGGCTCCATGCACCGGGAGCCCGACGTGGGATTCGACCCCGGGTCTCCAGGATCATGACCTGGGCCAAAGGCAGGCGCCAAACCGCTGCGCCACCCAGGGATCCCTAGATAGTCACTTCTAACTCCAGTGATGAAATCAATAGGAAAGCAAGAAAATCTAGGCATTTTGAGATGGCTGAAGAGTAAGAATTCCATATGCATAGAGGTTAGAAATTATTTTTACTATTTACTTTTCATAGAATATAATAATGTTGGGAAATGAACCAGGCGATTCCCAGATGAATTACATAATTATTTGCAATACTTTTGAAGATATTGATCTCTCTTCTTTATAAGAAATTCATAGGACACAATATTAAACAATAGATAAAATATCAAGTAAATATGCTTCAGGGCATCACTCACAGCAAAATTAAAAACTAACTTACTTTTTTTCTATTTCAACAGCCTCAATTCCCATTCGACACAACTGTGCATGATAAATCTATTGTCAAATAACTTGCAAACATAAGGCTGAAAAAGGTTTTTACATTAACTTTACAAAACTTTCTCTTTTGAAATGATCAATATCTTATTTTATTAATTTAGCTTTCTTTAATGGCTTATTACTTGAACTGAGATATTTGGAAAAAAGCAAAATTTTTAAAGTATCTGTAAATATAAAAATAAATGTTCTCAGCCAGGATGCCAATCCTACCAAGAAATGTTAGAGATACATAAGTAAAACTTTTTTTTTTTAAGGTTTTATTTATTTATTCATGAGAGACACAGGGAGAGGCAGAGGGACAAGCAGGCTTCATGCAGGGAGCCCGATGTGGGACTGGATCTCGGGACTCCAGGATCATGCCGTGGGCCGAAGGCAGGTGCTAAACCGCTGAGCCACCCAGGGATTCCCACATAAGCAAAAACTTTAAAGAAAATAAATATCACTGTCCAGGCACACTCCTTATCTTCTTCTACTAAATCTCCCTAAGATTGACTGCTTTTTTCACTATATTGATTTTAGACATTTTTTATCCATATATTATTGTCCATCCACACTCAGTCTTTCTTGGTTGTATTTTGGTATCTTATCAACTACTTGTTGCCATTTAGAATACTAGTTACTGCTGCTTTTCCACTTTTTATTTAATGTAAGTAGTAATCACCTTCCTTGTGATGAAATGACACATAAGATGATCATTTGATGTACTTTCCAAACTGATGCTGTGTTGTGACCATTTCAGGCAAATCAGGACATATAAATGATTCTCTATTGGAATATAAAATTTTATTTTTATCTTTATTTAAAAAAAGAAACCACAAAAGACTCTTAATCATAGGAAACAAACTGGTCAATGGAGGGGAGGAGGGTGAGAAGATGGGGTGACTGGGTGATGGACGTTAAGGAAGACATGTAATATAATGAGCCCTGGGTGTTATATAAGACTGATGAATCACTGACATCTACCTCTGAAACCAATAATACATTATATGTTAATTAATTAAATTTAAATAAAATTTTACAATAATTCAAAAAATTAAAAAAGTGTTCTAGAAATTATATGAGCACATTAAATTCTTATTTTTGCCTTTGTATTGACTCATTTATACAACTTCAAATCGAACATTTTTCTATGATTAACACTGGTTAATTATATGTATGAAATGTTTTAATAAAAAACAAAATGACAGCTAAATTCTATTTAAAGAAAATGAGTTTTAATATGTTATTTGCAACTTGTTCCATGTATTCCAATAATACAAATTTTGTATACCAATTAAAAATATTTGTATGCTAACTAAAAAAATTAAATTAGGGTATTTTGCTTTCCTGAGGAGACTTTGATTTCTGAGCATGTCATAGATATGAGAAGAGCAGTTTAAAAAATAGGAACATTGTAGAGAGTGGATGTTAAAAAAAAATAAAATAAGAACAAATCAGTAGGATATGCCTGATTAAATCTAAGGATTCTGAACATGACTGGGCATGTCCCAATTAGCTGTAAAAAGATGGAACAGCATTGTAGGGACAGGGCATGTATCTAAGCCTATTATATAAATTGAGTCAGATCATAGGAGGAAGTGACTATTTGGTGTACGTATTGACAAGGATTACTATTTGACAGGTATTATTAAAAATTGAAAAGAAGACAAAAAAAGAGAGAGGAAAAAACTGCCATAGGAGGTAAGCAACTTGTTCTAGAGGAACAGGGCTCTTGGACAGATTACAAGGATAGAAGTAGTAATGAGAGTGGGAGATGGGAGTAGGTAATTATCCTCAACACTGGTGCTGCTTGTTGGGATGAGACGAGGTGGATGCTAACTGATCAAAGCTTTAACTCTGAGCAGTGACACATTGACAGATTCAGAAAACATGGGATTAATAATGCAGATGCAGACAGGAACCCTGGGTGGTTCAGCAGTTTAGCGCCTGCCTTCGGCCCAGGGCATGATCCTGGAGTCCCGGGATCGAGTCCTGCATCAGGCTCCCTGCATGGAGCCTGCTTCTCCCTCTGCCTCTCTCTCTCTATGTCTCTCATGAATAAATAAATAAAACCCTTAAAAATAAAATAATGGGGATACAGAGAATAGAGATGTTAAAATGTCTTCTATATGGAAGAACTGCATAATACATATTATGATATATAAAATACACTTTTCATGTACTATGCATATTGAAATATACATACTGTAATATATGTTATATATTTATACACACATATATAATACAAACATAGAGAAAATATAAATACAGAGACCACTGGAGGTTTTCAAGGGATAGACAGTATAATACGAAGGGCGCTTACAAAACTGCTGGGAAGGCTGAAAGAGTAAAAGCAGCCTGTGGAATAAGTTCAGATGAGTAACTGAAGGAAGCTACTTAACCTGAAGCTACTTAATCACCCTTAACCTGAAAGAACAAGCAGCAGAAGGGGTTCTATCTAGTTCCCATAATTCCAAACCAACCATTGGCCAAACTGGAGGGCAACTGTTGTTAAGTAGTAACCCTGGACTCTCAATGATGCTTCTGAAGACGCTGGCATTGCTACTGCTGCTGTCACCAGTGTTGTCACTGAGAGTAAATCAGGGGTCCACAAGACCACCCACACTGTAGGTCATCTATTATTTCTTGTATGATTTCAATTCTATGAAATTCAGTATCAAGCAAACTTGATTCATGAAGGTAAAAGTTAAAGTAGTGGTTGCTTATAACACTGGCTGGGAGGGTTAACAATAGAGACCAGCATTTTAATAATACTCAATATATATTTATCTGAATTGTAATGATACTGTTTTTTGATGTTGTAAAATGTGGTATGCTTGATGCTTAAGACCTCTATCCCTTATATGTGTATTATATATAACATATTTTAATTTAAAAAAATAGTAACAGTAGTTCCAATTCATTATACAATATTGGATAATTATTTTGGAAGAGGTCATTTGGAGGACATGACTATTGGTTGACCCATGAGCTGGACACAGGCAGTCAGAGGCTCCTCGTCCCTTTCTCATTTCTTAGAATGTGCTCTCCACTTTCTTTACTTATGATAGAAGCTGCTCCCTGGATACAGCTTTGAGAATACTAGATGGTGTTGAGACCATCTGGACGGTATAGGAACAGTATATGTAACTGAACTCGGTCGAAGCATCTATATAGACTTTAAAGTTCTGACAGGCCAGTACTGAGATCTAGTCAGCTTGCAGCTGCCCAAGACAAACTTTTTAAGTCCCTTTGCTTCTTAAACATACCACCCGCCTAGCTGCAGTAGCCTATTTCTTTAGTCTCTTTCTGTCCTCTGCATGTGGGGGGCTGGTTTAGATTATACCTGGGAAGCTACCAGGGATGCAAAGCAAAAACAATAGTTAATGTATTCTACTCCTAAAGGCTTGAACTGTTAGAATAATATAGAGTTTTTTGTTTAAATAATATGTCAAATCGGGACACCTGGGTGGTTCAGAGGTTAAGCGTCTGCCTTTGACACAGAGAGTGATCCTGGAGTCCTGGGATTGAGTCCCACATCGGGCTTCCTGCATGAAGCATGCTCCTCCCTCTCTCTGCCTGTGTCTCTGTGTCTCTGTCTCTCTTTGTGTCTTTCGTGAGTAAATAAATAAATCTTTAAAAATAATAATAATATGGAAAATCTATATAGAGAACATTAAATTAAGGCAGGAATTGTAATAAGAAATTTTCTATACGGTTACAGGAAATATGAAATTAATAAATGTGCATGTGTACGCAAAACATTATTGCTGAATTGTAAACTCTTGTTTGATTCATCTAAACCACGTTTACCAGTGTACCATAGTTTCATTGAAAATACTTTAAAATGTTTCTTAGTAGTACATAAAGCAGCAGTTAATGACAGATTATAGGAAAAACAGGAAGAGTGCTTGAGATAATTTATTTCTCTTTTGCATAAAATTTGAAAAATCCTGCTCAGGGGAGACCTGCTTCTCCTCCCCCCCCCATTCCTGCTCTCTCTCATTATATCTCTCTCAAATTAATAAATAAAATATTTTTCAAAAATAAATATCCGAATTACTCTATCCGAATTACTTACTGTAAATAATTTTTAGCCTGTTTTGAGTTATCTCATACATGAAGAAGAAACATAAGTGTAGAGATATACAAACAATAAGATAAACCAACAAAATGGAACTATTATAACATCACTGGATTTTTCAAATTTTAGAAATACCTAATACCCTTGCTGGAATATTTTTCCTTTGGCTCACTGATGTAGTACTTTCTAAAATGGAAATATTATTTTGTCTATATTCTTTCACCTCCATTAAAATGTGCATAATCCATAGTTATTAATTGCTATAGATGGATTTCAAAAAGGAAGAGTTTATCAGTTACTTGAACAATAACACAATTCTATTGTATATGTCTTTAACATAGTCTTGAACCTAACTATTACATTGAAATATAAATGATATGCGTGAGGTGAAGGAGAGTAATAGTTTGGAACTGTAGACAGAAATTGCTTACTGGTCAGATGAGTAAATATTGTGGTTTTTTTTTTTTATTGTGTTATATTAAAATTAGCCACAGATGCCTGGGTGGCTCAGTAGTTAAACGTCTGCCTTCAGCTCAGGGTGTGATCCTGGGGTCCTGGGATGGAGTACTGCATGGGGCTCCTTGCAGGGAGTCTGCTTCTCCCTCTGCCTCTGTGTCTGTCTGTCTCTTTATTTCATTAATTAATTAATTAATTAATTAAATCTTTAAAAAAGATTTAAAAGAAATGTAGTCAATGATAAGACCTCTCAACCAATTTTCTTTGATAGATTATCCATGGGTATCTATCTTCTTAACCTATTCTATTTTTAGACATTGCATTTTAAAGCTTCTAAGAATATAAATCTGATTTTAATTGATCCATTTTAGTTAGTGTTTGCTTTTTAAAATCCTGAAAAACTCATGACTTTATATTATATTAACAAGATAGATTGTGATAATAAAGATGTTTTGTTGTTGTTGGATTGATGATGTATTTTATTCCCAAAAAAGAAAGCTGCTTGTAACTTTAAATTGTTAGGTTTTAGGAGCAATAAAAATTGTGGGATTTCCTTAATGGCTTCCTTGACTTCACTTCTAAAATATTTATCAGTCTCAAATATATTACACTTTATTTTGAACAATGACTATTAATAGTATCTGATGGAAAGGACTTATCAACTGATTATGGATTATCACTTCAGAGTTGGGCTCATAAAAATATAATTATCAATATTTATACTACAATGTACTGTCTTTCAATTTGTAACTCAATTAAATATGCTTTATTGATTTCCTGCTATGTGCCTAAAATTGTGCCTGATAACATTATGCAAAGAACGTGGAAATGCTTAAGCATTATGTATGTCCACTGTTCAAGAGAGTATTAATCATTAAGGAAGAAAACCTGACCTGTAAGGAACAGTGAGGATATGAAACAGTTGAGTTTAACTTTGTAAATCTATTTTTTTATTTTTTTTTGTAAATCTATTTGATACAGATAAAATCTATATGAAATCACTTATAAGACAGTTAAAAAGGGTCTCCACTAGGATAATGCTAAGCAAATAGAAAAATTAGAGACAAAAAGAAAAGATGGAGAACTATTTTGAAGACCACATTAGAATATTTTGATGGTACACTTATTAAAAACAAGTTTACAAATGCAAATGCCAATCTGAAGTTGCATAAATTCAACAAGGATTTATTTTTTAAAATATTAAAAGCAGGGATCCCTGGGTGGCGCAGCGGTTTGGCGCCTGCCTTTGGCCCAGGGCACGATCCTGGTAGACACGGGATCGAATCCCACATCGGGCTCCCGGTGCATGGAGCCTGCTTCTCCCTCTGCCTGTGTCTCTGCGCCTCTCTCTCTCTCTGTGTGACTATCATAAATAAATAAAAATTAACAGAAAAAAAACTAAAAAATAAATAAAATATTAAAAGCATATATAAGGTATACAACATGATGTCTCACACATAGTGAAGAGATTACCACAGTCAAGCTATTTTATCTGTGTGTGTGTGTGTTAAGAGCACCTGAAATTTACATTTCAGCAAATTTCCAATATCCAATACAATATTACTAACTATAGTCCTCATTCTATACATTAGATGTCTAGACTTATTTATCCTACATAACTGAAGCTTTGTGCCATTTGACCAACATCTCCTAATTTGTTCCACTTTCCTACTCTTGGTAACAAGTATTCTACTCTAATATTTGACTTTTATATATTCCACTGTAAGTGAGATTGTGCAATATTTTTCTTTCTGTGTTTGGTTTATTTTACTTAGGATAATATCCTCTGTGCTCATTTATGTTGTAACAATAGTGATTAATCCTTTTATAAGGCTGAATAATATTCCATCATCTATATACAATAATTTCTTAATCCATTTATCCATTAACAGACATTTAGTTTGCATCCATACCTTGGCTATTGTGAGTAAATAATGAGCTTTGGAGTACCTATATGTTTTTGAGGCATTCATTTTATTTCCTTTGGACATATACTCAGAAGAGAGATTCCTGGATCACAGGGTAGTTCTATTTTTAATTTTTAAAGAAACCTCCATACTATTTTCCATAATGGCTATAGCATTTTACATTCCCATCTAATAGGATTTACTTTTCTCCACATGCTTGCCAATACTTGTTATCTCTTGTGTTTTCATCATAGCCACCCTAACAAGTTGATGTGATATCATATTATGGTTTGGATTTGCATTTCCCCCATAATTATGATAATTGATCACTTTTTCATATGCCTGCTGGCCATTGGTATTGGCAAAACTCTGTTTTGATTCATTTTCCCATTTCTTAATTTGGGCTATTTGTTTTATTGCTGTAGAGTTGTACAAGTTCTTTATATACTTTGAAAATAACCATCATATGCATACATTTCAAGTATTTTCTCCCATTTTGTGGGCTCGTCTTCTCATTTTGTTGATTGTTTTCCTTGAAGTGCAAGAATTTTTAATTTGTTATAGTCCCATTTGTTTACTTTTGCTTTTGTTGTCTGTGCTTTGGATGTCATATCCAAAAGATCATTTGTAAGGCCAATGTCAGGGCATTGCTGTGTTTTCTTCTAGAAATTTTATGGTTTCAGGTTTTAAGTGTTTAATCCATTTTAGGTAGATTTTTGCACATGGAATAAGAAGACAATGATTAATTTTATTCTTTTGCATATAGATATCCAGTTTTCCCAGCGCCATTTGTTGAAATGACTACATTGTGTATTCTTACTGTCCTTGTCAAAAAATAGTTGACTATATATGCTTGGATTTATTTATATGCTCTCAATTCAGTTCCGCTGATAAATGTTTCTGTTTTTATGCCAGTTTCATACTGTTGATTACTATAGCTTTGTAAGATAGCTTGAAATTAGGAAGTGTGGTGCTTACAGTTTTGTTCTTTCTAGGGCTTCCTTTGCCCATTTAGGCTGTTTTGTGGCTCCATATCAATTTCAGGAATTTTTATGTTAATTTCTTTGAAAAATGTCATTGAAATGTTAAGAGCAACTGAACTGAATCTGTATATTGCTCAGGAGGTATAGACATTTTAACAGCAATAATTCGTTTAATCCATAAACATGGGATATAGTTTTATTTTCTTGTGTCTTCAATTTCTTTTATCAATGTTTTGTACTTTTCAGCCTATAGAACTTTCCTCATTTTGTCTCCTTTGTTAAATATGTTCCTAAGTATTTTATTTTGTTTATGCAATTGTAAATATAATTATTTTCTTGATTGTTAGTGAAAGAAATCCAACATATTTTTGTATGTTTATTTTACATCCTGAAACTTTACTGAATTTGTTTCTTAGTTCTAATAGTTTTTATGGAATCTTCAAAGTTTTCTACATATAATACCATGTTGTCTGCAAATTGAAATAATCTTACTTTTTCTTTTGGATGTCTTTCTGATATGGCTAGAATGTCTAGGACTATGTTGGATATAAGTGATGAGAATCAATACCTTAGTTTTGTAGAATGAAAGATAAAAACCTCATTGTCACTTTAATAAAGAAACAACATTTGACAAAATTCACACTAACTTATAAAACCCTCAACAAAATAAGCATAATGGAAAATTTCCTTACAACAAAGATCTTTTAGGTAAAACCTATGTCTAACATCATAATCAATGATGAAATATTTCCTTTAATATCTGGAACAAAAATTATTAGACACATAATATTCAAAGCATGGTTTAGATTTTTGGAAGGTATAAATAAGGACAATATATAGTTCTTTATGATAAATGTGGAAGTAATCATTTTTATAAAGAAATAAAGTTTTGTGGGATGTGATAATGGGGAAAAGAAAATTGTTGTCAACAAATTTGCTCCTTCTAAACGTTTTACAACATTTTCATTTCCTATAAGAATCAAAGTAACAATAGTGCTAAAGTAGCAAATTCTCCAAATCTTAAAGGAAAAAATGAAAATAAAAAAGTCATTTCTTGAGTACATAATTTGATCGCTAGTTGTGGTCTCCTGCAGAGGATTTAAAGACCCATTTTCCTTCCACATATGGCTTTGCTATCCTTATAGCACTAGCTTATATCCTATAAGGATATAAGGATATATATTCTAGGATTTTTTTTTATTCCAACCAACTAGAGAGTGTGAAAAGAAATGAAAAATTATGAATTGGAAATTTATGGTCAGGTCTAGAAGTAGGCCACATTATTTCTACCCCATGTTCCATGGTCTATAACCTAAATTTCTACAACAAAATATAAAAATACTGTCTTTAATAAAATTTCTAACATCGACCTTAAGCTGTTCATTAGTAGCATATGCTGTTGGTTGACTGTCATTATCAATTTCCTATCTGATACAGACATATTCATTATATCCAAGTCATCTTCTTTTTTTAAAGATTTATTTATTTATTTATTTTAGAGAGAGAGAGAGAGAGAGAACGAGAACACAAGCAGGAGGGGCAGAGAGTGAAGGAGAGAGAATCTCAAGCAGATTCCCTGCTGAGTGCAGACAGAGCCTGACACTGGGCTCAATCTTGAGACTCTTGATCACCACATGAGCCAAAACCAAGAGTTGGGCACTTAATCAACTGTGCCACCCAGGAGCCTCTACATCCAAGCCTTCTGATTCATTATCACTCTTCAATGTTAACTGTCACATCCCCACACTCAGGTTTGATGTGATAAGCCTAAATATAACCTCATTCTTTCTGTTTGCCAGTGATTAAAACAAAAATAGTAATATGACTCGATTCAGTATAAAGCAAATGGAGAGAAATCTTAGTTTCTTAAGAAAGATGCAAGAAAATATGCTCTATTTTAGTCTTCTGGATATTATTGTATCTAAACGATAACCCCCAACTCCTGTAGTTATCTTTGCTGCAATATTGAGGAGTAAGGTGAAACAGACAATAGTAGAGATTTAGAAAGAACCAGCAAATTGAGGATATCCTTTATTAGATGAACACACAAAGTCTGAGGCCTCTTTTGCCTCTTGACTTTAGGTTATGTTAGATAATGATTATTCTATAGTCTTAAGAATTAAAAATAGTAACTGGCAGTCAAGAAGGTGCTCTTCTCAGATTTTCATTCAAGATAAACCTTAGTGAGTAGTGTAATTGGTGGCCTGCCCCCAACTGCTCACCTTAGAACCACCACATTGTTTTTTAATTTTTTATTTTTTATAAATTTATTTTTTATTGGTGTTCAATTTGCCAACATATAGAATAACACCCAGTGCTCATCCCATCAAGTGCCCCCTCAGTTCCCTTCACCCAGTCACCCCGTCACCCCCACCCCCCACCCACCTCCCCTTCCACCACCCCTAGTTCGTTTCCCAGAGGTTGGAGTCTCTCATGTTCTGTCTCCCTTTCTGATATTTCCCATTCATTTTTTCTCCTTTCCCCTTTATTCCCTTTCACGATTTTTTATATTCCCCAAATGAATGAGACCATGTAATGTTTGTCCTTCTCCGATTGATTTATTTCACTCAGCATAATACCCTCCAGTTCCATCCAAAGTCGAAGCAAATGGTGGGTATTTGTCATTTCTAATGGCTGAGTAATATTCCATTGTATACATAAACCACATCTTCTTTATCCATTCATCTTTCGATGGACAGCGAGGCTCCTTCCATAGTGTGGCTATTGTGGACATTGCTGCTATAAACGTCGGGGTGCAGGTGTCCCGGCGTTTCATTGCATCTGTATCTTTGGGGTAAATCCCCAGCAGTGCAATTGCTGGATCGTAGAGTAGATCTATTTTTAACTCTTTGAGGAACCTCCACACTATTTTCCAGAGTGGCTGCACCAGTTCACATTCCCACTAACAGTGGAGGAGGGTTCCCCTTGCTCCACATCCTCGCCAACATTTGTTGTTTCCTGCCTTGTTAATTTTCCCCATTCTCACTGGTGTGAGGTGGTATCTCATGGTCAAAAACAGACACATAGATCAATGGAACAGAATAGAGAATCCAGAAGTGAACCCTCAACTTTATGGTCAACTAATATTTGACAAAGGAGGAAAGACTATCCACTGGAAAAAAAGACAGTCTCTTCAATAAATGGTGCTGGGAAAATTGGACATCCACATGGAGAAGAATGAAACTAGACCACTCTCTTTCACCAGACACAAAGATAAACTCAAAATGGATGAAAGATCTAAATGTGAGACAAGATTCCATCAAAATCCTAGAGAACACAGGCAACAGCCTTTTTGAACTTGGCCACATTAACTTCTTGCAAGATAGTCCATGAAGGCAAGAGAAACAAAAGCAAAAATGAACTATTGAGACTTCATCAAGATAAGAAGCTTTTGCACAGCAAAGGATACACTCAACAAAACTAAAGACAACCTACAGAATGGGAGAAGATATTTGCAAATGACGTATCAGATAAAGGACTAGTATCCAAGTTCTATAAAGAACGTATTAAACTCAACAGCAAAGAAACAAACAATCCAATCATGAAATGGGCAAAAGACATGAAGAGAAATCTCACAGAGGAAGACATAGACATGGCCAACATGCACATAAGAAAAAGCTCTGCATCACTTGCCATCAGGGAAATACAAATCAGAACCACCACATTGTTAATGTGGATGCCACCCTCTTCCTAGGCTGCACCCTGCCAGTGGCTGAGCAAGGCTATTTTCCTAGATCTTGTCCAACTTGAGATTTTCTAAATGACAATATTTGTCTGGGGCCTTTTTCAGTCCAGCTGAAATCTGTCAGACTACATTGCTGCCTTAGGTTTTCCTTCCCAACCATCTTTACCGGTCTCTGCCCTTTTAGGTACCAGACTTATATCATCATGCAGAGATTCTTCTAGTTGCCTCTTTCTTGCTTCATCTTCTCTTTTTGTTTCAAAAATATTTCCTCCAGTTAACCTCTCATATGTGGAATTATATCTTGGCATCTGATCCTTGGAAGACTCACAATGATCACTTTAGCAAAAAAGCTTCCTAATTGAAGCATCATTTATTACTCAATAAATATATATTAAACATGAAGCAATGCACTATGAACTGGAGAAATAATGATGCCAAAGAACCTATAGTAATGCAGTCTCATATGTGCTATAATAAGAATATGGGAAAAGTACTATTGGTTCATTTTAATAATTAAAATGATATACCCAAAGCTTTTATCATAATGGCCAAACAATTAAGTGTGTAATAAAAATTTCCCATACATCTTTTGTTGTTCTTGAAGATGCTATTTCTATTATTCTTGGGCTGAATGACACAGGGTTAGCTCTGTATAAAAACTCAGGGCCGAGAGAGTAAAGATCTGCATAAAGATCTGCAAGGATTCCAGTATGTGACATATGGATGGCGGAAGTGGTAATACTTGAAGACAAAGAGGTAAATTTGCAACAAATATCAATGTTCTTTCATATTAAACACTAAAGAGTATACAATTTGTGGATGACAACTATGTATGTTTCATGACAGCAAGAGCCTCATGTATTGTTTTATCACTGCATCCCCCCAAATCTAAGGGGGTGTTAAGTAGGTAATACTTAATAAATTACTTTGATAAAGAATCATTTATTTGTAAGAGTTGAGACTTTTCTTAGAAAAGTCTAACCCCCACATTTGTAAGTCTTACAACTAGTTAGAAGAGAAAAAAACTAAAAAAAAAAAAAAAAAAAAAAGAAGAGAAAAAACTGAAGGGAAAATTCTGTATAAAAAGTTATTTCAGAAAAGTGTACAAATTCATTCCAACAATGAAAGAAATGGTAGATATGGATTAGAATTGGTAGTGTTATATTTCAAAATTGGACTAAAGTGTGACTGATTTCTTATTTAATAATAGAGAAAACCAAAACAAATATTGTACATATGAGATGTTTTTGTTTGAATTGCTTATAGAATATCAAATGGGAAATATGCAGTAAATATTTGAAAATAAAGAAATATAAATATAGAAGACGATGCCACCTACCTGTAGTTCTTGATAACTGAATTATCAATCAAATTAAAGGATTAATTTGTATTAAAAAGATATTTTGAGACCTCTAAGAATATAGAAGCAATTTCCATATTTTATCAAGGAAAGAAGAAAAAGTCATAACTACTTGAACTCTCACTACTAGTATGTTTCCTATAGACATAAACTTCATGAGTATACTCAGATAATAAACAGTAAAGAACTATCAAATAAATAAATAATAAAAAAATGATAAAACTTGACATCTATTTGGGAAAATGTTTTAATTGTGTACATATATAAAATTGATCAAAAATGGGTATTTAGAACATATCAAACATTTCTCTTTAGCTTGGTTAAAGGAAACATAACCGAAACATAAAACACCTGATGAAGCTCAACTGACTTTATTCAACTATGAAAAACAAAATAACTAGTGGTCATTTCTTTATTCTTATTAAGAGAATAAGGAAAGAAATTCAATTTTATGGAAACTGCTATATATTTGTTTAATTTATATCATGTTCATCATATTTCAAATTAAATTGCTACTTTAAGAAATGATGTAAAAAAAAAAAGAAATGATGTAAATTTACATATTTAGCAATACTTTCTAGAGGGTTAATTGAAAATTGCTTACGAAGGCATCACAAGCCACAAATTGAAACTGTTTTCAGAAACTTGCTTTAGCTGTGACACTCAAAGTACAGATTTGCTGATATGCAGTTTTACTATGAGGCATTGCTTATTCTTGAGAACTTAAGGAGTGGCCATTTTTGGAAGAAAAAAAAGTCAAGTAAGCTTTGTTGAATCAAGTGGATTTTATTTTAAGTAAACTATTTGGAAAAAAAAAAGAAAACTATTTGGAATTCTCTTTTTAAGAAGGCATTTACTCTGAAATCTAAGACAAAGCCAAAAAGAAACATTTGATATGATATAAAACTACTTTTTCAGTTGGTCATGAGATAACCATCCATAACTTACTCCAGTTTACAAGAAAAAAGTTATAAAATAAAAAATAAAATAAACCAGCAAAACAGTACTGGAAAATTACTACTAGTTTATAGAATCAAGAATTAATTTTCACTAATTATGGCATGGATGGAACTAATTGATTAAATATTAAAATGTATTTAATACTGCCTTTATTAAAACAGCTTCTCTGGCAATCCCTGGAATAGAAATTAGGTTTGGCACCCTGTGTCTGTTCTATATTGCATTATTTCTTTTCATGTTTGTATGAAACCATGTCAACTAAAAGAAAAGTTGCTAGAAGCAACACAATGAACTGCCATGTAATTTTCATCAGGGAATCTTTTTGAGTTTACACACTGCCACAATACCATTTATAGGAAAACAATCCCCTCCAGAACAATGTGTTGCTCCTGGTTCCATGTCTCTGTAGTTCTTTCAATCAAATGAGTCCTATAGTCCTTCCTTGACCTTCAGAACATCCCAAATATGTTTGAAGATTACAGGCTGGGTTATCATTTCTTTCAGAATTTTCCTCAATTTCTTTGTTTGGTGTTTTCTTATTATTAGTTTTTAGGATCTTCACTTTTGGCATTAAATCATCAACACGGTGCTGTTCAATTCTTACCACATCCCATCAGCTGGCATACAAAACCCATTTGTTTCACCAGTGGTGTTTCAAAGTGTCATTTGAAATGTGACATTTTCCAGGTTTCTCCACCATAAAGTTACTCTTCATTTCCTTTGTAATGAAGTATTATATATTTAAATATTATGGAACATGACACAAATATTATTATATAAATAATATGTGTTTACTTAATGGGGAGATAATAAGACAATGAAAATATCTTGTTCCTTATCCAACATTTACTCATTAAGTTTAACATCCATTGGTTTCTTGATTCAATTAAATGCTACTGCGAAGGTTGCCAAATGATTTTTTTAAGGTACACCACAGCCCCTTCTCCACTTATCAATTGAAATTCTATGGGGAAATAGCTCGTTTATTATTTATTTATTTATTTACTTAAATAATTTATGATTAATTAAATAACTATTCATTTACTGGAAGAAAGGGCTATTTATATAATGTAGAATTATATAATTGATATATATATGACAAGCTAAATGTCTAAATATCATCAAATAAGCATTCATAGTACATAAGAAAAAATATTTATTTAAACCCAGAAATAGTTATATCTAAAAATACAATGTCAGATTTCAACATCCCTTTCCTAGTAACCAGTAAACAATACAGAGAAAATCTATAAAGAGGTCTTGAAAAAAAATGCCTTGAAAAACAATCCCAAACAAATTGAGCAATTTGATGTTTAGAGAACAATTGAAGAAATAACAGTAGAATGTGCATTTTTTCCAAGTTTACAGAAAATATGACCATAATAGGCCACACATTCTGGCTTATAGAATAAGTCACAATATATTGGTAAGGATTTATGTCATGCAAAGGATATTCTCTTTCCACAAAAAGTTAAAATACATGTTAATAGTAGAATGTTAGCTGTGAAATACTCAAACTTTCAGAATGCACCTTATGCTTCAAATAAGTTTTAAGAAAGAATAACAAGTAAAATAAGAAATTGTTTGGAAATGAATGAAAATGAACATACCATGATTTAAAAATTCATAGATGCAACTAAAGCAATGTTTTGAAATACATTTTGTAGTAACATTTCTTTAAAAAAGAAAGCATACTTATTGGGTTGTATGGCAAAAGTACCTTAGTTTTACCAACATACCACCAAACTATTTTTGCAAAGTGTCCGTATAGTTTTGCACTCCCACCAGCAATGGATTAAGTTCTTTTGCTTTCAACCCTTGTCAGCAGTTGGTGTTGTCAGTGTTCTGGATTTTGAACATTCTAACAGGTGTGTAGTGGTTATTTCATTGCTTTAATTTGAATTTCACTGATGATAAATGAAATGGAGTATGTTTTGGAATGCTTATTTGCTATCTGTCTTTCTTCTTTGGTGAAGTATCTGTTTTAAAAAATCCAAAGTTAGAAATTTTTACAGATTTTTCTTAACCTCAATTTTATCATCTATAATAATACAGAACAGCTTAGCATTATAATTGAATATTAAAAATGCTTAAGATGTCTTAAAGAGTACTTGACATATGTAATATATACTGGTTTCTTTCCCCTCGTTCTATGATTTATCTTAGTCCTTATGCATTGATAGCTTTATGGCATCTATAACTAACCACCATGTATTTTTTCTTGTTCAATGGTTTTGTTTTATATACCTCACAAATGCATAAAGTCCTTGGAATCAGGACTTGTCTTGCTCATTTTAATGTCCCACTCATCTCATGAGTGCAATTTCTTATACATAAATATTCCCTAAATGTTTATTAAATAAATTAATGTTAAATAGATATATACTTTAGTAATTAAACTTTCAAAGAATTGATCTGTTTTGAGGTTGAAGCTTCTTTGTTAAAGCATAGCATTTTAATTTTTTGATAAGATTTTAAAATAATGCATCTTTAAGAATTAATTAAAAATCAATACTTATAGGATTATGGACCATAGAAACATTGTAGGATTAGTACATACATTTTACAATAAAGAATAAAATTAATTGTTAAAATTCTTTCAAATACTATCATCCTATTTACTCTAATTTTCTTTAGATTAAATTTTAATCTTGAATTTTACTTTTAAGTAAAGCTCTTAGAATCTTCAACCATAATAGGGATATAAAAGGAATATGTGCATGAAATGTTTAAATCAACTTAATCTATGGAAGTTTTATTAACCAAGTTCAAGTAAAATTATGTAAAGAGCAATAATGCATTTTATTTTCTTTCTCACATTTTCCTAATGAGTCTTGGAAGTTTATATAATTATTTTAATTAGGGTTATAAACGTCTACCTGGGCAGGTGAGAGGCTAATTACCTAATTTATATGCAAACTGGGCAATTTTCTCTAGGCTCTTTAGCACTTCATCTTTCCATTTAATTTTCTCTGTTTCAATCAATTAATACTTATTTTGTTTTTGTCCCATTTAAGTGAACGATTAAAAATTACCCTTAGTGTAAACTCTCTGTTGACGGTTCAAATGAAGAGTATTTTATACCTAATGTGTTTCATGTGAAAGTAGCCTTAATATGTTGTGTTTGCCTACATTTGTACTAGGCATATTATATGTTTGGAAAAAAACAGTATCATTTTGCATAAAGTAAATGTTAGCCTTATACTTGAAACCATAATAAAATAATTTAAAAAATGATGTTCATACTTCTTAATTACATAAGTGGAAAGACTGATGGTCAATTCTTATGTTCTCCTGTAGTGATAAGAGCAAAAGTGGGTAACAAGAAAGCAAAAGGCAAGACTATTTATTCCATCATCATATCAGATTCTAGACTGTATTGCAATATGAATTTATTTTTATTTATTCCAAGTTTGGCAGCATACCTAGAACATAAGTACTTCCTTTTTTTGAATAAATAAACCAAAAAACCCTGCATTTGGATCTGAAAATATATGTATTTGCAGACTGTCATCCTAGTCATTTTCAGTGACATTATCATTATTTGTGGAAAAAATTCAGAACAATAAGTGGGTTTTAAATTAAATATACACATAGGTCATCAGATTTAAAGAGTTAATTCTGTTTCAACCATCTGGAAATTTAATATGGATATCACTTTTGCTAGAATAATTCAGATTTTTTTTCTTCCAAATAATTAAAATTCCTACATCTTTTAATCTGGTTGGAGAAAATTACACAAAGAGTCAAGTCACAGACTATCTTCAGTAAGATATTTTCATTAGTATTTTGAGTAGAATTTAGAAGGTTTTTTTAAAACAGGTTTTTCTTCCTTCCTTCCCTCTTTTTCTTAAATTCAAACCAAGAATGATGACCTAAGGAAGTGATATAATAGAACACTGTTGTATTCCTTGTTAGGAGAGAAAACCATAAGCCCTGTCAAACACCTGAAACAATAAATTGTACCACAAAGAGATTAGCTAATTATACTTGGGGGAAAAAGTCATACAAGCACTAAGTAAGCATTGTCCTTTTCCTCTGTTGGAGGGCATTTATTCATAGACATCAAGTGTGCTTTCTTCCCGAGGGGTGAGATTGACCTAGAACCCAATAGACAGCTCTTCACTGTTAAGCTTGCCAACTATTTGTCAGGAATGATTAGTGAGAAATAAAGAAAGAAAATTCCCCCTGTTGATAATAAGGGGCAAAAAGAAGAGATTCTGAAATTATCATAGGGAATCACATTTGTTCAGTAAGAATATTTTGCATTTGATAATATATAACATCACAGACCAACCTTTCTTTTTACATATTTTAGTGATGAATCATATTGAATTTGACAGGTTTTCAATAATAATAAAACACTCTGTGCCAACTCACAAATGGATATGTACATTGTGATTATGTTTACTGTAAACAATAATTCATTTGTGATATCCAGGTGAGAGGAAGAAATAATTAGTTTTGGTTTACTCTTTTTTTTTTAAATTTTTATTTATTTATGATAGTCACAGAGAGAGAGAGAGAGAGAGAGAGGCAGAGACACAGGCAGAGGGAGAAGCAGGATCCATGCACCGGGAGCCCGATGTGGGATTCGATCCCGGGTCTCCGGGATTGCGCCCTGGGCCAAAGGCAGGTGCCAAACCGCTGCGCCACCCAGGGATCCCTGGTTTACTCTTAATCACACTTTTAGGAAGCTATTTTAAGTGTCTGGATTTATAATAAAGTCATATTTTATATAAAAATGAGAGAATTTACTACAACTTTATTTTGGAATATATTCTGAATATATTACAACATTAAAGCTGAAGAAAACTGTAAATTCTCCTTAACAGTTTCATAAAAACCTCACATTCCTTATTATGAAATCAATATTAATGTTGGAGTAATATTTTGATCTACTATATTCATAAGATTAATGGGAATTCCTTAGCTATTATTTTGGCTCTTAATGGGATAACATAATATATAGATTTGCAATACTGAAAAAATGTAGCATGCAGAATTTTTGCAATGAGTTTGAAGAAAATGTGCTTAATTTTGGATGGATATCAACTTATACTAGGTCCGTATGTTGGATAAGACAAAATATCCTCATTAATTGAGATTGATATTGGATTATTAGACTCAATAATGTTCATTTTAAACATTGAAGAAAATTGCCACATTTGTTTAAAACCCAGACAGAAATTAACTCAACTCTCAGGAGAAATTTAAGTTTCATGGCTCCTTATGCTAATAACCTCAAAGTTAAAATGCTAACTTTTAATCTCCATTTTATTTAGAACATGTTACAAATCCATAATGCAATTAGATTGACTCCTATTTTTGAAAGTGATCTTTGCCGTTTTTCTGCAACAGTGCATACTAGAAACCCTAACAAGTTCTACAACTAAAATAATTTTTAAAGTTGGGTAAAACACAAAAATATGTTGCTTTAATACTACAATGAGCATACATGAATACAAGAAGTACTCAGAATTCAAGATTTTTAGCTTGAAAGCATGCATTGGCCCTGAAAAAAAGTTGAGGTGAGATTCTTTGGGATCGATCCTTAAGGACCAAGGACCAGAGACAAAGTTCAAGTGATAACCAGCTTGGAACTGTAGAAGGAAAACCTAGGCAAGCAAGGACTACAAAGAGCTATAGGCTTTGCAAGAGAATGAACTAGGATTGGGCATTTCCTTTTCCTAAAATACAGCAAAGTTACCAATGTTGAACATTAATTCTCTAGAAGTTTCTCTTCTATGTCTTTTCAAAGAACGTATTCCTCCATATAAATATTCTTCCCCTTTTGTTTGATTTGCACAAACATAACCTGTGTGACCTGGAAAACCTCAAGAGTTAATGTAGTTTAAATAGGTCCCAGGCTGATTATAGCCCCAGATATTTGGCAAAAGCTAATTTATATTACCTTTTGGGAACCTATTTTCCACTTTTTTAAAAAAAATATTTGCACAGAAAAACTTTCATGAGACATTAGTTGACAGTAAAATAAAATGTAACAAATCACACAGAGAAAGATGTACAAAAAGGAATTAATTGGGGAAAAATAGACAACAGAATCAGATACAGAAAGACTCCAGATATTGGAATTGTCAGACTGTAAAACAAGCAGATTTAATCCAAATATAAACTAAATTTAGTGGTTGAAATGTTAATTTAAACAAAAGTTAACACATCACTGAGTCACTCATAATATATCAGAGAGAGCTAAAATTAGAACAAATGTACTGGATTTGAAACTTGATGGAATTAACTAATGGTTAAAAGAGAGGTATAAAGATGAATAATAAAGAGGAAGGATTAAGTGACATGGAAGACAGAGCAAAAATGAGTATCATGTATTAGACTCTCCTATATTTATTAGCGAGAATTATTGAGAAATACAGACCTAATGAAAGATCGATTCTCAGATCAGGAGAAATAACAAACAGGATACATAAAAATGAATTCATGCTGAGATACATTTCAGTTTTTACCTTAACCTGCATCTTCAAGCATCTCCATTCTTCTTGACTTGATCTGTTTTTTACACAGAATTTATCACCCTCAATCACATATTAAACATCTTATATATTTTTGGTCTCTGCATATTAGAATAATCTCAAAATACGTTTTTGTTTGGTTTGTTCACAGATGCATTTTATTTTATTTTTTTCTATATGTACTTTCTTTTTCTTTTTCTCTAGCTGCCTTTTAACATTTTGTTTCTGTTAGTGTATATATGTGTTATTGATATTTGTCTTTATTTATGTTTTCAGAAATTCTTGAACCGGTGGTTTTATGTTCTATTATAATTTGAGGAAACCACTTGACCTTTAGTTCCTCTGCCTCTTTCTTTTTTCTCTAGAATGTCAATGACATGTACTGATTTCCTTGGCTATGTTCCCAAACCTGCCCCCTTGCTCCAGGCCTGCACCATTGAGTGATTTTTTTCCCCTGATATCCCACTCTGTCCTCAGTTTTGTTTGCTTGCTTGTTTGTTTTATTTTATGATAATATGTAAGGTCCATAAGGAAAGCCTGTCAGTGAGAATGAATTTTCCTGTCTCTGTGGCTTCCAGGGAGCCTGTCTGCTCCATAGTAGCTTTCACTAAGCCTTTAGAAATTTGTCAGCTATCTCTGCAGAATTCATATACACTTGAATGGAAACCTGGTCATACTTCCCCAGCCAGTGCTCACGTCTCTTTTCTCTTTGGAGATGCCTTCTTGGAGAAACCTGTGTATTTTTAAATTCCAGGCTACTTGGTTATCTGCAATATCAGATTTCTTATGAGTTCAAGAAAAGTTATTATTTTGTAGATTATTTGTCTTATTGTTACTAGCATAGGAGAGGAACTCTTTCCAAATTTCTAAGTCATAAGTAGAAAGCTTGTGTGTATGTTTTTTAAATGTTAAATTTTAATTTAATGTCTTCTGGCTTTGCTTTATAGGAATTGAATTTATGTTATTCAGTGTTTACAAACTTGGAACTAATGTATGATTTCTAGTAAGTGACATGTCTGATTATAACGTATTGCCATTCTTTTCTATAGAGCCAGTGAGTTTTGACTTAAACAACTTTTATCTAGTTTGTATTTTTCCTATTTGTGTATCTATCATCTAACATAATTTGATTTTTCTCTATTTTAATGGTTTGCCTTTTGCTGTAAAAATGTGTTTTTTAAATGGAATGTTTAGGGACACCTGGGTAGCTCAGTCAGTTAAACATCTGCCTTCGGCTCAAGTAATTATTCTGAGGTCCTGGGATGGAGCCTCACATTGGGCTCCCCTCTCAGTCGGGAGTCTGCTTCTCCCTCTTCCTCTGCTCTTCCTCCCCTGCTTATGCACACTCAACTTTCTCTGATAAATAAACATTGTAAAATATTTAAAAAATAAATGGAGTGTTTTCCTGAATTATCTTAGTTTGATAATCATGTAATTTATCTTAACTCTTTTATTTATTATATACATTTTTCCCAATATACTTTAGATTAAATCATTTTCCTCATTCTTACTGGTTTTAAAAATATCCATTCTAGTATGGAAGTATTGAATCACTATATTGTACACCTGAAACTAATATCATACTGTCGTGTTAACTAACTGGAATTTAAATAAGAACTTAAAAAATAGCCATTCCATTTCTATTCTACCAGAGTTTGTCTTTAGTGTTTTCTACTGCAGTCAGTACTATTTATTTGCAGTAGTTAAATTCCATAACGCCACTGCAGACACTGAATTAGCAAATTCTGAACTATCGTCTCTAAGGAAAATACAAGATTAGGTTTTAGTGAGCCTCTGGTCACAACTTTATCAACTGAAATTCTTTGCATCACATAGGTTCATTTTGTTCTTGTAAAAAGCTATTCCCATCAACATTGGAAACTTGCTTTTCTACATAACGTGTTTCTTAGCAGATATTTATAAAATTCTTCAATAGCCTCCTGACCTGCAGAACCTGCTACACCTGCAAGTTGAACATTTTTCACACTGTATTGCCTTTTGAAACAACCAGTACTAGCCAAGAAAAGTTTAACATTTTCCTGATGCTGAGAAAGGTGATTGTAAATTTCTATGGTTTTCAGCCTTGCAAGAATGCTGTCCACTCTGCCTTAAAAAAAAAAAAATGTTCATCATCTCAAAAATCCATAAATTTTGTCATCTTTTCTACAGATTCATTATGCACTATAGATGTTAATTTAGCACTTTTTAAAGTCAGCAAATTTACTTTTCCTTTCTCTGTATGTCCATATTATTGATTCATTAACATTGAACTCATGGCCAATAGTACTATAACTCACGGTTGAACAAAGCTTATATAACAGGTATTTTCTCTCTAAGGCACATCACATCCTTTTTCTCTGCAGGAACACTAGACAGCATTTTAGCACTATCTTTGGGAGCCATTTTAAAACAAAATTACCACCAAAAATCGTAAAATTTGTGGAAAGAAGTTGCACTAAATAGCCTGTAATAAGACTTTTTTTTTTTTTCTGTAATAAGACTTTGCTTACATAGTGAAAGTTCAAAAAAGAAGGCAAAGTATTACTTTGTTCAATCCATCTGGGAGTGTGCACACTAGATGACTCGAGTTTGTAGCTGCTTTGACAACATCTGTGAATGATCACAAAGTGCCAAAAGTATTTATTCTAGGATTATAAATGAATTAAATGGGTATGTGATATCACAAATAATGAAGATCCACTGTATATTCTTTTCACCTCTTCAAATTTTCTCCAAAATTTTTTCTATCTTTGGGTCACTATCATGCTGTAAGTATACTTGTAATATATATGTATATATATTATATACATATTATGTTATATATAATATATATATGAATATTTCATTTTGAGTTATAAACATTTAGTAATAAAAAAAGTTAAAAATTATTTTGGAAAGTTTTTGGTCGATCCAATGCAACTTAGTCTTTATTTAGTTGTGTATGTATAATATATATATATATGTGTGTGTGTGTGTGTGTGTGTATCTATCTATCTATCTATATATCATCTATCTATCTATAAAATATTCACATTTACCTGTAAGTTTGAACCCTAACAATATATATGAATATATACTGGCATAACTATTATAATGTTCTTCTATTCACATTATTTTTCCTTTATATTAATAAGATGATGAACCTCATTTTATTGTGGCAAAACAAAACAAAGTAGAAAAAAAACAATCTGGAAACACTTCATTTTTTTAAAAAGATTTTATTTATTTATTCATGAGAGACAGAGACAGAGAGAGGGAGAGAGACGCAGAGACACAGGCAGAGGGAGAAGCAGGGTCCATGCAGGGAGCCCGATGTGGGACTCGATCCCAGGCCTCCAGGATCACGCCCTGGACCAAAGGTGGCACTAAACCACTGAGCCCCCCAGGTGTCCCTGGAAACACTTCAAATTCATGTGAATTTCATAAATGTCCTTTATATAAGTTAAATTCTAAATAAAACATTATATATATAATATGTGATAAGTATACTATATATATAACTATATACTATATATATTATATATATATATAAATTCAGAAATGTCTGCTTGCCTTTTGAACTCAAAGTATAAAACAATTTATTTTTATCTTTAGTTAGCCAAACCTAGACTTAAAGATATAGAGACATAATATGGAAATAAAGAAAACATTTTCAGAAAAATGTCCATATGGACACATTTTAGACAGATGATCTGATTTGCATAATAACCAATAAACTGTTGTATGAATTTGTTATTTAATATTCATCTATTCTAAATTCTATCCATAGTGTTATTCAATAAAATTGTTTACTTCAATCCATAAACCTATTGTTAATAACCTGCCAGCTAAACCATGGAAATTATCTCTATTTTCTGAAAGTGATTAGTCTTCAAGCTGCTTTTTTATAATGAATTGATGAAGGTTAATGAAGATTAACTAATTCTGTAATAAAAGCCAATGTAGGGATGCTGACCTATGATCCCTATAGTTCAAAAAATACCCATGTCTTATTCTCAGATTTTTAATAGCGCTAAATGCTCTTTCAATAGATGTAACATTACGCAGTTTATTTAATATTTTAAAAATATTTACTTAATATACTGTGGATGACACACCAGTGTATAACAGATACAAGCTCCTTAAATAAATGTACACTGATTTTTTTAAATAAAAGTTTTGTGGAGTGATTTTAAATACTCTAAATTTCAATGAGTTTTGATATCTATTGGATCCAATAGCTCTAACATACAAAAAATACTGACTTTCCTGAAAGAAAATGAAATTAAAATTTGATACTGGTTTATAAGCCAAAATGTGTTTGCCAGTGTTGGAAAATGCTACATTCAATATATCCATAGGTGTTTGAGGAACAGCTCAATTTATGCTAAAAGTGGAAAAGAGAAAGGAAACTGAGGCAAGGATAAGGAGAGATTAAATAACAGAAAATTAAACTTGAAAATGTTAGATTGATATTAATGTTAGTGAATAATTATGTACTATATTGTGCCATCAATTAAAGCATTTAGTTTTCCAAATGAAGAAAAATATGAATTTTTTAAAATCATCATTTTATTTTCATACAAAATACTACATTTTTTCTTTTAAATTAAATTTGGCAAGCAAATGAAAGTGAAGTCAGAATACTATGGATAATTTTTTGACAATTTGTTGAAAATCTCCTTACTTTACATTATGTTCCAAATTATATAATAAAAAAGAAATATAAAATGGCTAGACATACATAAAGGTGTTGCAGATTATGTTTTCTATATTTTTCTTCTTTCAATATACTTTGCAGATATAGCCATTCTAAATTACTATTTCACAAACTAAGATGATTCTCAGTAGGGAAGCCATACCTCACGTTGTTTTCATCAAAGGGAGCATAGTCTATATTTGCCTGTCTGAATATTGTCATTATATTACTAATTTGCACATTGGGAAAAGGGTCAAGAGTACTTCAAATTTTTGATGACTTGATATTAACCTGAAAGGGGAATGTTAATAACTGATGAAATATATCCACAGTAGTTCAACATCAAGATAGTTTAAAGTTATGTCTTAAGATAAAAAATCTTACCCTATATTGTTGAATTATATGATATGTTTAGTTTGGGGGATTGGTATTGTTTATTTTAGATGACAATAACATACTATACTAGACCATGTAAGAAAGGCAAAAATTATGGAAAGAGTGCATAGTAAAATAATATTACCCAGGTAAGATGATATTCAATATAATAAATTTACTGATATATAATTAAAATAATATAGTTTTGTAGTGTTCTTATATGTTAACTAAAACATAAATTAATGACATTTTGAAAGCCATCATTATCCAAACTATCATACATATTGCGATACTTACATACTATCTTAATATTTTATTAAAATGAATAGTTTTCTATGATCTCATAGGTTTTCTTTGTCTCAATAATAAATTATTGTTTCAAATTCTTAAATAGAAGTATGTATTTAGGGTTTGCTGAAATACCCACCTACTTTTCTCTCCTTATTTTTTTTTTAAGATTTTATTTATTTATTTGACATAGAGAAAGAGCACAAGCAGGGGGAATTGGAGAGGAAAAAGCAGGTTCCCGGCCAAGCAGGGAGTCTGATGTATGGCTGGGTCTTAGCACCCTAGATCATGATCTGAGCCAAAGGCCGGTGCTTAACCAGCTGAGCCACCCAGGAGCCCTTTTACCTACCTTTTTTATTCTAAGTTTTGCAACTTGTGTGTTTGTTTTCCCATTTTGCAATTTATTAAAAATACAAATAGGATCTGGTTATAGTTCCTTTCTATTGTTTAGCTCACTGGAACTTATTAAGTGGTACAAATATTTAAAAATCAAAGGTGCAGAAGTATGTAGAATAAAACTAGCAATCAATATAGTGATATTTGAGAATATTATTTTTTAAGATGTTATTTATTTATTCATGAGAGACACAGAGAGAGAGGCAGAGACAGGATGGAGCAAGCTCCCCGTGGGGAGGCCTATGTAGGACTTGATCCCAAGACCCCGGGATCATGACCTGAGCCAAAGGCAGAGATACTTGACCACTGAAACACCCAGGTGCTCCAAAGAATATTATTTTTTATACTTTGTAAAAAAAAAAAAAAAAAACACTTTCAACGACAAAATTTAAGGTCATTGGGAGGTTGTCAAAATGAATAATATTTTCCACAAAAATATTATATTTTCTGGAGTTTTTCAGTTATAAGAATAAAAACATGGTTATATGGTACTGGATAAAAATGAAAAAAAATGTTATTTCATATCTAAATGATATGCAATTGTATATCCCATTAATAAAGTCATTAATAAAGTCATTGCTTTGGACATCTTTGATAACATGGGGTTAACATTTTGAGAATGACAAAGAGAAAATTAGGAGCTCAGGACGGAGAAGAGTTATGAATAAAGGAAATAAGTAGAGCAGAAATCAAAATTAGATAGATGCAGAATTGGAATGATGCTGAAAACAAGTGATAGAACTGCAGAAAATACTGTGGCAGATCATCCATTTCTTTGAATATTTGGTGAAAGTAATTACTAGTGTGTTTTGACAACTGAAATGGAAAACCTGACCCAGCTGGTGATACACACCAGTCAAGTTGCCTACCCCTATTATTTTACTCAATTGTAGGAAATACATGAAAAAGAAAATGTTTGTTCATTAGACCTCCTATTTCCTGTAATGGGAAGGAAGTGCCACTGCATCTTTTTCATTTTCTTGCTCAAATGTTTGTTGTTCTCCCCAAAGGATTTAAATTTAATTTATTTTTCCATGTAAGTGTTTCTCATACTGTCCAGTTGGGTGCATAGATGCAATGTCTCATGCAAGCCCATTTTTCCCAATCACACAAGACATGTCACTAATCTCCAGGTGTGCCACTGGGAAGTATTTATATATCTCCACATAAACATATCATTGCAGCTAGAAACATTACTCTAGGAAATTGTTGCAATATGAACATCTGTCACTTTTTAAAAAATAAATACAAATAGATTAACAAATAAATGAGTTGAAAATCAGAATAAATGAAGGGTGGAAGTATAGCTTACTCTTTCAAACTTTTGGAAAATGAAGAGTACTTAGTAGCACAGCTGTGTTATTTACAAAAAAAATAAAAAGTTCGAATTACTTTGTCATCTAATTTCTAAAGAATTGAGATCATTTGTTTTCCAACTGTCCCATGAATGGGTCTGGGAGGTTGAGTTGGTAGCCAGATTCTTTTTCACATGAAGAATTTTCCTTTAATATTTTCTTTGTTATTTTCTATAAATGCCGCATACAGCTTCAAATCTGAACTTAGAATTGCCCTTTTTTTCCACTCCTTCCCAAACAAATCTGTTTTCTATAGTTCCCAAATCTTGATTTGATTTCCCTCTATCTTCCACCTTTCCCCTAAACATTCCTCCCAATACTTTGCTTTAATTTGATTCTCTTCTTCATTTTAACCCTTGACCTTCTCTGTTCCTTCAACATTCTTGTTTTTTTTCCTGCTGAAAACACTGTTCCTTCAGATTTCACCCATTTTGCTCCTCTCGAGATTTATGTCTGAGGTAAATATTTCCTTATAATTCTCTGTACGTTCATCTCTCTTTTTGCAATTTTTTTATCTTTCTCTTAGTAAGATACTGATTTCCTTTACTAATTTTTTCTAGATTTTTTCCCTAGATTTTTAGCAAACTTTTTCTCCAGTTTTCATGATGTAGATAGCTAATGACTTTACACACACACATACATTCAGACTCAGACTTAGATAAGTATTCAGATTCTGGTCCAACATATTTTACCTTACAACAAATATTTTGAATAAAAAGTGTTTTTAAAATCTGCATTCTTTCCTTGATTGCATTTTCTAACTGAACTATCTTACTTTTTTCTTGGTCAACACATCCTAAGATTTTGATACAACTATTGGTTAAGAGTTGAAAGTTTTTCTACCTTTTATTGTAGAAAACTTTTTGTAAAGATTTTATTTATTTATTCATGAGAGACAGAGAGACAAGCAGAGACATAGGCAGGCTCTTTGTGAGGAGCCTGATGCAGGACTCAATCCCTGGACCCAAGGATCACACCCTGAACTGAAGGCAGATGCTCAACCACTGAGCCACCGAGGAGTCCCTATAGAAAATTTATCTTTTTCTTAAATTTAGAACAACCTTTTCAAATCCAGTAAGGACAGGTATATATACTTTATCAGTTGAAAAGTTCAACTGTATCAGTTAATTAGCATTTTAGTTTTTGCCTAAAATAAAAGGCTGCCCATATCTTTAGGTATATGGTTTGACTTGACTGTCCTATATTCTATATTCTAAATAATTATGATAAATATGATAATTTAGACAAGTGAAGTGATTACTATTCTTTTTATTAGCTTCAACCTCTTTCACTAATATTTCCCCTACCTTAGGGCTTTTTTTTTTTTTAAGATTTATTTATTTATGAGAGAGAGAGAGAGAAAGAGAGAGAGAGAGAGAGGCAGAGACACAGGAGGAGGGAGAAGCAGGCTCCATGCCGGAAGCCTGACTGGGGACTCGATCCCGAGACTCCAGGAGCACGCCCTGGGCCAAAGGCAGTCACGCCCTGGGCCAAAGGCAGTCACTAAACCGCTAAGCCACCCAGAGATCCCCTACCTTAAGGCTTTCATGATGGTTGCAGTGAATGCCAAAAGTAAATTTTTACATGGGGTGTTTAAAATATCTGAAATATATTCTTATTTTTTGCAGGGCCTTTGTATTAGCATGAATTAGCAAGTGCCATGTAGTTCTGTCTTAGTGAAATGAAACTATGATTTCTCTGATCCAAAACATTTTATATGCCTTAAAAGTCAAGTTACAAAAAATAGTGAAACCTTGGAAATTTGAAAAATTGATTATAAATTTTTGAAAAAATGAGAGAGAAAAATATGGTCATTTGATTAAATGTCACTTCCCCAATTCCTTTTTTTTTAAATTTTTTTTTTATTTTTATTTTATTATTATTATTTTTTTAATTCGGGAGAGAGAGAGAGAGGCAGAGACACAGGCAGAGGGAGACGCAGGCTCCATGCAGGGAGCCTGACATGGGACTCTTGGGACTCCATCCCCGGTCTCCAGGATCACGCCCTGGCTGAAGGTGGCCCTAAACTGCTGAGCCACCTGAGCTGCCCCAAATGTCACTTTTCCAAGTTCCAAGTGAATATTTCACCAAGACAATAAGTAAAGGAAAACAAAATACAAAAATAAAACATTACATAGGGTATACTTTTCTTAAATGCAACTGCAGTAGCAAACAGAAAGAGAAATCAAAATCTTAAGAAGGAAAACTAAAATCTAACTTTAATATAGATATGCTTATAAATTCATATAATTTTATAAAATATATATATCTGAGTAAGATGTAAACATAACATAGAAAGCAAAATTTCATTTTAAATTGTCCAAATTCCCTTATTAGACTTTCCACACCTTCAGATTCCTATGAGACAATCTCAATGATAGAAAGATAAGTAGAGTTCATCAACCAAAAGAGAAATTTTTGGTATTTGACTCAATTAGATGAAAAATTATAAGTTTTGACATGTTGCTAATTGCAAAATTTATCTTTGTTATTCTAAGCAAGTGCTTAGTGGGGTGAATCTGAATCATCTGTTAGTGATAATTTGAATTAGAGACTCAAAGAGGTAGCCTGGAAGAAATTTTTTGCAGATGATACTAAATGAAAGAATTTTTAAAATCTGCAATTAAAATTTTTATAATTTAAAAATATAAAAATGTTCATAATTGGGGCACCTGGGTGGCTCAGTGGGTTAAGTGTCTTGCTTTGGCTCAGGTCATGATCCAGGGCCTTGGGATCAAGCCCCATATCAGGCTCCCTTCTCAGTGAGGAAGCCTGCTTCTCCCTCTCCTTCTGCTTCTCCCTCTCCTTCTGCTTCTCCCCCCTGCTTGTTCTCTCTCTGTCAAATAAATAAATAAAATCTTTTAAAAAATATTCATAGTTAAGTAAATAATAAATCAATTAAATTGTCCCATTCTCCTTCGCAATGCAGTGAATCATTTCAACTAGTTTACAAGGACGACTTCTCACTTTTCTACTCATTTCAACCTGATAGCCATTCTAACAGATATGAGGTGATATCTCATTGCAGTTTTGATTTGCATTTCCTTGATGATTAACAATGTTGAGTATCTTTCATGTACCTGATGTTTGGTGCATTTTAAATTTTTTTTTTTTTTTTTTTTTTTTTTTTATGATAGGCACACAGTGAGAGAGAGAGAGGCAGAGACACAGGCAGAGGGAGAAGCAGGCTCCATGCACCAGGAGTCTGACGTGGGATTCGATCCCGGATCTCCAGGATCGCGCCCTGGGCCAAAGGCAGGCGCCAAACCGCTGCTCCACCCAGGGATCCCTGTTTGGTGCATTTTAAAATTGGGTCATTTTTGTTCCTATTTTTGAATTTTAAGAGTTTTTTGTGTATTTTGAGTAACAGTCTTTTCTCAGATATATCTTATGCAAATGTTTACTTCAAGTCTGTGGCTTGTCTTTTCATTATTTTGATAGTGGTTTTAGTAGAACAGAAGTTTTTAACTTTAATGAAATCCAGTTTGTCTATTCTTTCATGGGTTGTGCCTTTGGTATTGTATCAAAAAAGTCATTACCATACTCAAGGTCATTTACAGGTTTTCTTTGTTATCTTCTAGTTTTATAACTTTGCATTTTAGGTTTAGATTTATGATCCTTTTCTTTTGGTCAAATCAAACAATGTATAAAGCAATGCATTGTACTTACTAAGCATTTAAAAATGGAAATAGATACCTTTATTTCTGTTTTTTTTTACCAGATAAGAGGTATAGACTTCCTTTTCTCTAAAAAGTTCATATAGAAAGCAAGTCCACCATATGAAAGAATTACTAGGGCAGCCCAGGTGACTTAGTGGTTTAACGCCGCCTTCAGCCTGGGGCGTGATCCTGGAGTCCCAGGATCGAGTCCCACGTTGAGTTCCCTGCATGGAGCCTGCTTCTCCCTCTGCCCGTGTCTCTGCCTCTCTCTCTCTGTGTGTCTCTCATGAATAAATAAATAAAATCTTGAAAGAAAGAAAAGAAGAAGAAAGAAAGAAGAAAGAAAGAAAGAAAGAAAGAAAGAAAGAAAGAAAGAAAGAAAGAGAGAGAGAGAAAAGAAAGAAGAAAGAAAGAAAGAAAGAAAGAAAGAAAGAAAGAAAGAAAGAAAGAAAGAAAGAAAGAAAGAAAGAAGAAAGAAAGAAGAAAGAAAGAAAGAAAGAAAGAAAGAAAGAAAGAAAGAAAGAAAGAAAGAAAGAAAGAAAGAAAGAAAGAAAGAGAAAGAAAGAGAAAGAAAGACTAGTAATATTAGCAACAGTAGCTTTTATGGACACATAAACAAGAATAAACATAAACTTGTACCATCAAAATCTCAAAAACTAAGCATGAATCCATTAGTCTTTCTTTTATAAGCATGTATAAGCATGGTCCAGTTATAAATGCAGCAGTCTACTAAAAAATAATATTAAAACTTTAAGGGGACAATATATTGAAAAAAATTCTTAAAGAAAAATGGGAATAAACCAATTTTTGATTATACCCTGTTATTGGCCCTTTAATAAAAAAAAAAAGTTTTCTAATTAATATTTCATTTACCTTGGGGACAAGTACATAATGCAGTCATCAATTTGCTTAGATTCTGAAATACCATTCATTTATGTACATATTTTCTCTATTCAAATTTACTATTCATATCACTTGTCAATTTGCATATATTAAATCATCATGCATAATTTACCATATTTTGAATATTTTATTAATGAAAGTCCTTTTCTAAGATTTTTATATGCTCTTAAATTTTAAATACTCAAACATTTAAAACTTAAAACTCAACAATCAAGTTTTAAAATATTATTTTACAAAATGAAATATTTAATTATAAGTATTAGCTGTAGGCTATCAGTATGACTGTTGGGCTGGATAGTGGGTAGCTATTTAAAGCTCTTTTGCTAATATATGGAATATTTACAATAATAAATGGAATATTCTGTTTAAATTATTTTAGGGACACCTGGGTGGCTCAGCGGTTGAGTGTCTGCCTTGGCTCAGGGCGTGATCCCAGTTTGGGAATCCAGTCCCACATCATGCTCCATGTGAGGAGCCTGCTTCTCCCTCTTTCTTTGTCCTCGCCTCTATCTCTGTGTCTTTCATGAATAAATAAATAAAATCTTTAAAAAATAAACTATTTTATCTCACTTAAAGTTAGCAGAGATATGCCTCTTTTTGCCAAGCTAATACTTTAGTTTTTCTCTTCCTATAAATCATGACTACTTTAGGTTATGACTTTTTACCAAGCATGATGAGTCTTTGTTTCACAAATCACTTCATTAACAATGTGGTTCATGGAAATAGAATTAAGTTAACTGATCTTGACAGTTTTATATTTCACAGAGTCTATTTCAAGCATTCCACTCTTACTTAATTGTGTGTACAATTAAAAAGTAAAACTTTCAGCCCAATTAAAAATAGATTGCTATGCAAATAATTGGAAAGTTGTTGCATGAAAAAGGCATGCAAAGGAATCATGCTTTTACAATGTGAGAATTAATTACAATTGGGAAAATCTGCAGGTCATTTTTTTTTTTTTGCAGGTCATTTAAAAGTAGTTTTGCTTCAATAGTTAATCAATACTCTGTTAGTTCTGTTAAAGAAAAATTATTCTGACACTTGTTAAAACAGCAAGAAAGATTTCATTCAGTACTATTTTGATAAATATCAAGACTAACCCAATAGGAGTGAGAGACAATGCTCAATTCTAAATATACCAAAAATAGCTGGGGATATATAGCCAACAACACAGTGAGTAGATCAATGGATAGCTATTACTAATGAGACATCAAAGGGTAGAAGCATCTTATTAAAATGATGGAACAGGCTTCTTGCTGAAGGCAGGACAGGTTGACCAGATCCAAATGGTAGAACATGAGGGGTTTGGTCAAATGCCTTAGTGGGGGGATTAGATATTAAGGATGGGGAATTCTCTAAACTGACTTAGCATGATTCTTGCTATCATTGGACATCGCAGGTTGAAGATAGGGCTCAAGGATGAGACCAGTCAAAAAGAGAGCTAGAGGAGCCTGGCTAAGTTTGGTCATGGAAATAGTCTTTCTCACTCAAAAATCTATTTCCCAAAATAAGGTTTCACCATGAGCACATTTATTATTGTTTTTCATGGAGGAATGGACTTAGCAACCCATATATAATGAAAGAGAAAAGCTTAGGAAAAATTACTTAAGAGAGCTTTAAAAGCAACATGAATCTGGCCCTATGATAAAAATCACACAGAACTCTCTTCTGGTTATGAATGATTTATAAAATAATACTTAGATTTTCCGTTATGTACTAGGGAAAAATGAAATACAGAGATATACTCAAATAATTATCAAATTGACTCAGCGGTTAAGCACCTGCCTTCAGCTCAGGGCCTGATCCTGGGGTCCTGGGATTGAGTCCCGCATGGGGCTCCCTGCGAGGAGCCCACTTCTCCCTCCGTCTATGTCTCTGCCTCTTTCTCTGTGTCTCTCATGAATAAATAAATCTTTTAAAAAATAAAATAAACTGATTTACTGGAACTAATATAGAAAAATATTGTTTTCTTGTATTTATCTATTTTATAATATTCCTAGAAGTTTGTAGAAACATCTTTTGACTGAATTTGAGTTTCTACCTTAGCAAAAAATGTAGTTGTAGGCCAGTGATATCAATACTTCTACATGGATAGATAATATTCTGAATTATTTGGAACAGATTATCAATGCAAGTAACATTTGTCTATGTAAAATAAGCTGATATTAAAATCCATTTTTTCATTTGGCAAAATTTAGCAAATAATGAATTTTTGATTTGGTTTTGATCCTCAGTGTTGTCAGGTACAAAGTTTCCCCTTTCTTCTGATCTTTCTCCTGTGCTTTCCATTTCATGTCACAAGATAGCATGTACTTCATTTATCACATCTATCTTTAGGGCAAATAAATGGAAGGAGAAATACTGGCTAGTACATTTATGTTTTTTTTACAGAAACCTCTACAGAAGTGTACACTCCTACCTCAATTATAGGAAATGGTTTAAATTGCTAAGCCTGAATAGGATGAAGGCTGAAAAATCAAGGAAAGAAATTGTCATGAGTACATGAGAGGAAACCCTTCTGGGAGTAGGCTTATTAGCTAAATTCTAGTTGTAGGTTCATTGGCCAACTCTTTTATATGTATGGACTTGGAGGAAATTTATTGCAGACAAAATACATGTCTGTGTAGGTTTATATAGATAAATAAAGATATATTATTAATCATGACAAATTGACTATTTCATAAATGTATCCTATGATTTATTATTACACTTTAAAGTGTTTACATTACTTCTGTAATGTATATACTTCTTGGCATATTTGAATTAAATTTTTAGTGGCTGACAGTGGGGAGAGGTGGGAAATGTAATCATTTTTTTAAAAATCTAAATAAAAGACAAAAATACTTTATATATTCAAAGACTTGGCAACAAAGTTTTCTGTTCCTATTTTAAAAATTAAGAAATAGTGAAATGTGTATCATAATTGTGTATTGTGTAAAATAGTGATAGATGTAAATGAATAAATGAAAAAGGATGCACATTATTATTGACTAACAAAATAATAGCAGTGATAATAAAAATAATAAAAATAAAAATATTTTTTATATAAAAATACATAAGCATTGGTGTCTAAAAGCTTAGGATTTCCAAATTAAATCTGGTAGCTCACAGAGCACCTTAGGAAAGGATGACAGTGTAATGTACTGATTATATTGTTAAGCTATGAAAGCAGATGATGTAGTTTTTTCTCTTAGTACCACTATAAACTGACTTTCAATCATGCTCATGTAACTATTGGCTTCAGTGTTGGGAAGAACCTCATTTCCACGGGATTTTTAATTCTAAGTAACGAACATTATGGCACCATCTTCTTATCCATTCATTCATTGAGAAACAGTGTTTTAATAGCTTACATCACTGCAACTACTCCGTCCTTCAATTAAGAACATAATTAACCATTTATATAGGCATGTTTGTTTACTTTGCTTAATTTTGACTCTAAAAGTATAAAATTTAATGACCTTTTTCTTTTATACGACTCATGTAATCCATGCACACATATCTCTAAAATACATTAGGTTACTATTGCTACCATCCACATCCAGGCAACCATCAGGGACTTGGATCATTGCCAGAGCTTCCTAACTGATCACCCCATTTGTCACCCTTTTTCCTCGAGGCTATTTTCCACCTAGGAGTCAGAGTGATCTTAAAATATAGATCAAATGGCATGGTATTGTTTTCATCAGTTTCTAACAGCTTCTCAGAGTAAAACCTAAAACCCTGCCACTGCTTGTGAATCTCCACATTGACAGGTTTCTCAGCCTCTCAGCCCCCTACCAGGCTTTTACCACAGTCCTTGTTGCTCTGATCATTCCCTCCTCAATATCTTCCTGTTATACCTTGAAAACATCAAGCTTCTCCCACCTGAGACACTTCACTTGGCTTCTCTGTCTGCAGAAGAGCCATGTGCTGTACATATCTGCACATGTGCCCTCACTTGCCTCTGGGTCTACTTCGCTCACTCCTTCACAGCGTGAACGTTCCTGGTCACCTGCTGGTCAGCATTCTTAACCTGCCTTCAATTTTCTCTCTAGAACTTATCAGCATCAGTATTTACAATCACCATCTTAAATACTACATTCTCTCTCTCTTTTAAAAAGACTTTTTTCCCTCAAGAAAAAGAATGGAAGTTCTTTAGGAATTTTTGTTTTTCTCTTTCCTTAGTCTGACTTCAGCACAAAGATACGTTATGACATAAAATACAGGCATGCATCATTTTATTATGCTTCACCTTATAGCAATTCACAGATATTGGGATTTTGACAAATTGGAAGTTTGTGGCAACCCTACATGGAGCAAGTTGAGCACCACCATTTTTCTTTTCTTTCTTTCTTTTTTTTTTTTTAAGGATATATTTATTTTAGAGAGAGAGTGCATATGTTCTGGGGTGGGGGGCAGGGACAGAAGCAGAAGGAGAGAGAGAAAAGAGAGAGAAACAAGCAGACTCCATGCTGAGCAGAGCCTGATGCAGGGATCAATCTCATGACTCTGATATCACGACCTGAGCTGAAACCAAGAGTTGGCCGCATAGCTGACTGTGCCACCCTGGCACCGCTATCAGTGCTATTTTTCTAACAGCATGTGCTCACTTCATGTTCTTGTGTCCCATTTTGGTAATTATCATAATATTTCAAACTTTTCATTATCATATTTGTTATGGTGATCTATGATCAGTGATTATAACTCACTAAAAGTTCAGGTGATGGTGAATAGTTTTTAGCAACATTATTATTATTATTATTATTATTATTATTATTATTATTAGAAGCCTTTGAGGAGCATTTTTAAAAAGACGTGGGGAGAGGAAGAAGAAGCCTCCATGCAGGGAGCCCGATGTGGGACTTGATCCCAGGACTCCAGGATCACACCCTGGGCCAAAGGCAGATGCTCAACTGCTGAGCCAACAGGTGTCCCAGCAACATATTATTTTAACATTAAGGAATACACATTAATTTTTAGACATAATGTTATTGTATAGTTAAGGAACTACAGTATAGTATAAACCTAACTTATATGCACTGGTAAGCAAAAAAAAATCATTTGACTTGCTTTATTGTAATATTGCTTTACTGGGGAGGTTTGGAACAGAATCTACAATATCTCCTAGGAATGCCTATAAATAATTAATAAATATTTGTTGAATCAGGGGCACACTGGGTGCCTCAGTGGTTTAGTGCTACCTTTAGCCAGGGTCTGATCCTGGAGACCCGGGATCGAGTCCCACGTCAGGCTCCTTGCATGGAGCCTGCTTCTCCCTCTGCCTGTGTCTCTGCCTCTGTGTGTGTGTGTGTGTGTGTATGTGTGTCTCATTAATAGATAAATAAAATCTTTAAATATATATATACATATATTTGTTGAATCATCTTGCATAAATCCATCCTTAATTTGTCAACTGATGATTCATCTTGCGCTGACTAATGACAAAATAAAATAGTTGTACTATACTTTTTGCTTAGAACAAATATTTATGGAAAATTTTATCTATGCCATGCAAATTGCTAGCTTTGCAATTTATTAGCTTTATTTATCTTGTGAGGAAGATATAGACTATATCTTTCAGATATACTTGGTAAAACAGAAATTGGTCGAGGTTTTTCAAACAATCTGATTTTAATATATATATATAAAAAAAAGCTACTCGGGTGGTTAAAAAGCTAAGAAACAAAATCAAGAGATAGTGATAAAACCCTATGATTAGCACCAGCAAGGAGCAAACCTTTTCCCAGGGATTGGAGGGACAATGTATGGATGGAGATTTCTGTGATTTGTCCTGCATAATCGACCCTCTGCCACCAGCACTAGGCAGGCAGAGTAAAAAATGTTGTTAGTGGGATTTGTGTTGCATGAGAGACTTTGAGAGCCAGGTTTGTTGACATTAGCTGGCCTCCAGGTCAGAACTGGCCCTTCTGGTCTGGCCTCCAAGATCTGTGAAGTTTGCCTTGTATCTCCTCTGGCTCCAGGCTGGACTGGATCCCAGGAATGGAATCCCGGAGTGGAGACAAGCACATATTGCCTAGGCTCCCTGAAGATGTAAAGACATGATAGAAAACCAGCCCTCTCCAAACTGCACATAGGGAAATAGGCTTTCAACGTCAGACCCCATCATCTGCCCCTTAAATAGGCTCTCATGGGGATGCTCAGCTGAAAGTCTCGCCTGAAGGGACACAGCTCTGCCCAGGCCTCTCAGTCAGGACTCCAGCCTGGCTGCCTCCACTGGGCTTCCCCAGCTAATGAGTTTGGATGTTTTAAGTACCCCCATTTGATGTAATTATGTCTTATTTTACTTTATTGCTTACTATTGCCTTCATTTATATGCAGATTTCCCTTTTCTTCTTTCTGTTTCCACTAGATTTTTATAATACCAATAAGGTAGTTTTTCCCCTTTGAAAGTGAGAGTATAGCTGCTGTGAATCTTCAGAACACTTCAGAAAAGCTATCTAGTGAGAGGTGGGGCCTGGAAGAAAACTTGATCTCTGATAGAGAAGCTGTTAGAAGCAGAGAAAAGAAAGAAAAAAAGGTAAGAAAGGAAGGGAAGGAAGGGAAAAGGAAAGCAAGCAAGAAAGAAGCAGGAGAATTAGCCTACCTCCTCATCTATTCCTGCCCTCAAATCTTCAGCTTTTGCCTTCCTTTGTCTGAACCCAACCAAAACCAGATGTCAAAGAAGACTAAGACTGTTTTTCAGTTACGGTGACAATGAATAAGAAAAAAAAAAAAAAATGGAACAGTTAAAGGATGGATCTGAGAGCAAACTGAATTTGATTATCATATGAATAGTATCACATCATTTTAGAGATTAAAAAATTTAAGTCCAGAGAGATGAAATATTTTGTGAGACCCTACAGCTTTTATTTTTTCCACCCTACAGCTTTTTAAAGACTGAACAAGAATTGGAAATAAAAGCAGGCAGACTCCACATCCCTCAGTTGTTGCCATTGATGACATCTTAAGAAAAAAAAAAAATGCCCTGATTTCCTCTGCATATATATGGTATTTTGGTAGTGCTAAAAATATGCATGCTTGTGGGGCACCTGGGTGACTCATTCAGTTAAGCATTTGCCTTTGGCTCAGGTCATGATCCCCAGGTTCTGGGATGAAGCCCCCCATCAGGACTCCCCACCCAGGTGAAAACCTGCTTCTCCCTCTCCCTCTGCCTGCTGCTCCCCCTGCTTTCTCCCTCTGTCTCTCTCTGTCTCTCCCTTTCTCTCTCTGTCAAATAAATAGATAAAATCTTTAAAATCAATTAACTATTTGAAGTTAGCTTAATTTCTTTAAGAAAGAAAGAAGGGATGTTTTTTCCAGTGATGATTGATAATATCTACAAAAGCCATTTTCAAGCAGTAAAGTAATTCTAACCACCCATGAAGACACACCACAGCAACCCATAACATACTGCCAGGCAAACAGTAGACACTCGACAAATGCTTTTTTGATGGCTATTATGCCTTCAAGGATATTACAATCCCAAAGCCTGTTTGTACACTTGAGAATGAACAAGGTTTGTGATAGTTGTGATTGCTCCTATAATTCATGTATAGAATTGAATTTTGAGTGTGAATAACCCAGCTATTTCACTTCCATTTATCCTTTGTAACATTTACTTAATACAGACTTTGTTCTCTTGCTGAACCCTTCTGTTATATTTTTGAAAGGTTTATTTGCTCTGCAGGTCACCTGTGGAAAGAGCATTTCATTCAATATTATAAGGACTTTCCTCATTCTATTATTTCTACACAAATATTTATTAAAAATATATGGATTGGTTTACATTTAACTGATGATTCACGAAAATGATTTGAGAAAACTTTAAAGTTACATGGCCTGCTTTCTATACACATAATCCACACTACTAAGTAATTTATAAAAATCCATAAAATACAAAATTAACTTAAAGGTCACTAGGCTCTCAGAAGAATAAATGACCTTTGATGCTGGAAATCACTGAAGTTTTTTTTTTCAGATTTTGCATAATATATTATGCATCACTTCTCTCATGATATTTCTAGTAAAAATTAAAACAAAGCTCACACAGAATGAAGCATTATAAAATATGTAAAAATTTTAAGACTCTCATAATTAGATGGATACCTAAAGTCCTGCCCCGAAAATAGAATTAGAAAATTAAGGGACATTTATCTCAAATGGTAGTATGCTTTCTGCTTATTTAAAATAGGTATAGATAAGGATTCTGGGAAGAAAAGTGATAACGTGAAATCACAGTAGAAAGATTATTTACTGATCAAATAACAGATAAAACAGGAAAAGAAATCTTTTTTTTTTTAAAGATTGATTTATGTATTCATGAGAAAAAGAGAGAGACAGGCAGAGATATAGAGGGAGAAGCAGGCTCCTCGCAGAGAGCCTGATGTGGGATTCATCCTGGATCCTGGGATCACTCCCAGAGCTGAAGGCAGATGCTAAACCACCAGAGCCACCCAGACATCCCAGAAATCTCCTTAATAATGTTCTTATTTTGAATTTGTAAAGACCATCACCATGTATAAAAGGCCAATTTCATGTCAAGAGCTATCCTGGCTTTGTTCTAAGCTGAAATCCTGAATAAGGAATTTTAGGAGAGTCTGTGCTGTGGCAACATTTCATACTAATCTCTCCCTAATATGCCCAGTGCAAAATTGTGAAGCCAGGTGTATGTTAGGCATTTGGTCACTTGCTACACTTCTAGGAGCTTATATCCTTATCCTATAAGACTTGGTTGATCTCTAGTGTTCACCAAATCTCTGCTAGGATCTGGAATAATTAATTTCCTGTTGTGGGATTGTCTCTTCTTCACCTTCAAATATTTCTGCACTGTCTTTTTATAAGACAAATATTGATGGTATGTATTCACAACTGCATATGAAGTCACTCTAATATTAATTTAGCACACATTTATCGGATACATATCCTATACTGGTTATTATTCTAGTCCCCGAGAATGGGGCAGCATACAAAACAGACAAGTCCCTGCCTTCATGGTATAGAGACCAGATACTTCTTATGTCAAGTGATAAAATACACTGTGAGAAAAGAATAAAACAAAACATAACAAAAACAACCTAGAAAGGTAGACAGCAGATGCATTGAAGGCAGGGAGGAGCTAAAAAGAAAGGTTGATATTTTATATAAGGAAAGCAGAGAAGGCTTTTAGGATAAGGTGACATTTTAACAAAGATCTGAAGAATATAAATGAGAGATACAAAGTCATACCTGAAAAGAATGATCAGTTAGAAGCAGCAGCAAATGCATATGCAATGGCAGAGAAACATTCTTTATTAAAGAAAAAAAAAAAAAAGAAAAAAAAAAAAAAAAAAAAAAAATAAAGAAAAAAGAAAGGGAGATATGAGTGGCCAGAGTGGGTGGGACGAGGAAGACAGCAAGGATTAAGAGACAAAGTCAGCCAGACGACAGAGGACCTGATCATTTAAAAACTTGTAACTGTTATTCAAGGATTCAATTTTACTTTGAGTGAGATGTGGAAAAAATGGAGGATTTGGACCAAAGGAACAATTTGACTTGTGTGCTAAAAATATCACTTTGAGAGCTTCAGTTAGCATAGACTATAAATATGGAAACAGATAAGGAGGCTATTGAAATTACCCAGTCAAGAATAATGCTGTCTCTGTACTGGTAGTAAAGTTGACATATTGTCACAGGTGAGAACTGGCCAGTTATCGTGATATATTTAGAGACTAAACTAAGCAAGCAAAATCCAATGGATTTCCCTGCAGTGTGATAAAATAAGAAAAACAAGATGGACTCAGCAACTTTTTGATAGAGCAATAAGAAAGATAAGGTTTCCACTCATTGAGGGGACAACAATTCTAGATTATGTTGGGATAATTTTAGGGTGTGGGATTTATGTGGAGAATGCAAGTTTGGTTTTGGATTTCTGATGTTAGAGATATATTTTGACACCTGCATAGAGAGGAGTAGCAATTTTTGGTGTTCGAGTGTAAATGTCTGTTTGCTGTTCAGTATAGGGGTCCAGGGTGGATTAAAAAAAATGTGATTACCGAGGAATCAGCTTAAAGACATATAAGTGAATGAGACCACCTATAGAGTGAATTCACACAGGGAGGAGAGAATATCTAAATATTTGATAAAGCATACCCTGATGTTTAAAGTGAAGAGACTGATGATGAGGTGGCAACAAACAGTGATGCTTCAGAAGACACCTGAAGAAAGTGTTTAAGAAATAAACAAAGATCACCATTATAAAGTGTGGCATGATTGGTTGATCTAGACAGGACATAAAATTCAGTAATGTATTTGCTCCAGATATTTCACTGAACTTATGAAGATTAGTGTTTATCACAAATGTGCTCAAAACAATGGAATGAGAGATAGTGGCCTTAATAAGGATAGTAGAGAAACGAGGCTGTAGTTGGAAAAGGATGAGATATTGAGAAAAAAAAATAATGATGTTTTTCTTTTTTTGAAAAAAAATGGAAGCTACCATGGCAAGCTTTTACACTGATTGTGGTAGTTTAGGACAGAGGGGAAATTGGTTTTGTTGGAGGACGAGAGAATAACTGAGAAAGTGTCTCCTTGAAAATCTGAAATGACACCGGTGGGGTAAAAATGTGTGCACAGTAACAGCAGAAGAGTTAGATTATATGTATGAAGATTCAAGTACATTAGCAGATATTATGACGCAAAAATACAGTTCTATTATCATTATTTCAATATTCTCAGTAAATAGAAGGAATTATTGTTTTGTTGTGGCACATAGGTATTAGTCATCATTTTCTGAAGTTTGCTATTTCTGAAAATAATGCTTTTTTACAAAGCAAGATACATGGATAGTAGGAATTTTTGCACTGAATTGGTTGTTTTGAGGAGGAGAATAAAGAATGGGCATATTACACTGTTAATTATACTGGAATCTTCTACAGCTTCTCACATCATCACAAAGACAGCTATTAATGTATATATGCCAGCCTGTTACATTTTCATGTTGATAATGGAAGAAGCAGTGTCTTTTTGTGTTCTACTTGCTTTAGGAGTTAAGATTAGTAGAATCCAGGAAAGATTTTTAGGCTAATATTTGATCTAAGAAAAAAATCTGGAAAAATGAAAATGTAACCCCTAAGATTTTTGCCTTAAAAAAGTATTTTCTTACAGCTTGTATTTACAGGGCACTGCTTTGGATAATTTATGTGGGTTAGTTCTAGCAATTTGCACAGTAAGAGTATGATAATTTATTATTATTGTCTGGTTTTCCAAATGAGAAAATTTTCTGACTATAGATTATTAAATTACCAGTACAGTTTGATTATTTGAAATACTGTAGGGTATATAAGATGCAGAAGAAAAAATATATAATCTCGTAATATAATAAAACACACATGCATGCACATCTAGGACATTATCTAGAACTTTTACAAAAATGTCAAATAAGAGTTAAGACTACCAAACATCACTTATTTTATAACCTGATATTTATTTTAAGTTTAATCTGTGACTATACTTTTAATATGTCAATGGATTTTTTAAATTTGCACAATTTTTTAAATTTGCACAGTAAGAGTATGAGAATTTGTATAGTAAGAGTATGATAATTTATTATTATTGTCTGGTTTTCCAAACGAGAAAATTTTCTGACTATAGATTATTAAATTACCAGTACAGTTTGATTATTTGAAATACTGTAGGGTATATAAGTGATGCAGAAGAAAAAATATATAATCTCATAATATAATAAAACACACATGCACACATATGCATACACTGGAGAATTGAAGCAACTGACAAAGCATCAAAATAGCTAAGAAAAAAAAGCTGAGGAAACATAAAAACCATAAAATAATATTTCAAGGAATTAAGTACATCACACTTACTTTTGGAGGAACCATGCTGACTATAGGTAAATATAGGTGCTATGTATTCAGAATTGTGCATCGAATAACCTGATTTAGCTTTTTTTCACATAGCCACAGGATATCTTCAGATATTATTCACATTATTTGCAGCAAAAATAGAAATATTAAGGCCATATTGCTCAAAGGAATATCCTAATCAAATGGAAAACATCTCAATTCCTCATCAATTTATAACAAATCTAACAATCATCTTGTTAAAGACATGAAATCTATAGTTTAAGCTCTTCGGAAGACTGAAATGAAATCATTATATAGAAAAATTGTGGTTCTATCCATTGACATATTAAAAGTATAGTCACAGTTTAATATTTAGTTATAATTAAACTTAAATATCAAGTTATAAATTAAGTCATGTTTGGTAGTCTTAACTCTTATTTGACATTTTGTAAAAGTTCTAGATAATGTCCTAAAAATTATGTACCTAAAGAAATGGAGACAAAATGATCTATCTCTTAAATGATATGATTGGATTTCTACAGAACTTTGGGAAATATATTTAAGTGTTAGAAATAAAGTGTAAAATATATGCATGATAATCTAAATTATATTTATTATAATATGTTGTAACAAATCAGAAAATACACTGGGGACAACATTAATATTTAAAATATTATGAAGCGGGATCCCTGGGTGGCGCAGCGGTTTAGCGCCTGCCTTTGGCCCAGGGCGCGATCCTGGAGACCTGGGATCGAATCCCACGTCAGACTCCCAGTGCATGGAGCCTGCTTCTCCCTCTGCCTGTGTCTCTGCCTCTCTCTCTCTCTCTCACTGTGTGCCTATCATAAATAAATAAAAATTAAAAAAAATGTTTAAAATATTATGAAGCTAGAAATATATGTATTAAGTGATCAGCAGATATAGGAAAATAAGACTAAAATTTTCTGATTAAAGTAAATGTTAACCCCATTAAATGAGGAAAACTGTAATGCACTAATATTTATTGGAACCCTAAAATAGAATAAACTAATTAGGAATTAGATTATTTATTTAAAATATTCATCTAAGAAAATAGTTTCACAATTTAATCAAATGTCATCTTCTGTCCGTTAGTTTGCTTTTTTTTTTTTTAAAGATATGATAGTAATTAACAGTTACTGAGTATATCCATATACATCAGGTATGGGACTAAAACATTTACAACTGTTATGTGAATTATTAATTACGGTAAGGGCATAATAAAACTAAAATTGTTAGGCTTTTTACACATGGAGAAATTAAAGTGAGGAGAGAGGCCATGGCTCCAGGGTAGTTTAGTTTTCTTTCATAACTCCTAAAGCCTTTGCTATCAAAATCATCAGTTTCATATTTCCTTGCTCTTTCAAATAAAGTATTTTCTACCTTTGTTATTCTCTAATTAGAGATCTTGTTTATTCACATTAAAAATAAAGTAATAGCAAAAAAAAATAAAAATAAAAAAATAAAGCAATAGCATATTACATAAAATAGTAAAATTCCCATGTAAAGGATATAAATAAAGAGCAAATAAAAGATTCCAGTCTGCCCTTCCTCAGTTCCTGCCTTCATAATTATCTAAACGACTTTTCATAAATAAACCTACTAATAACCGTACATGGTGCACTCTCACAGAAAAAAAATACAAACATACACACCCATGGAATTTTTTAATATAATTATTTAAATTTACTCTGGTCTTAATGCACAAATTAATTTTCCGTCATAAATAATAATCAATTCTTGTTTAATGACCTCTTTATAATCCATATTATCTATATAATTAACTAGCAATCTCACAATAAGTGGATGGACGTCTATGTTTCTTATCCACAATGTTAGAGTGATCATATGGGTAAATTCATCTTGGTGATTTTTGAATATTCAACGGGATACATGTCTATCAGGGTAATTATTGATTCTCATTTGATATGTATAATTTGGATAGTGAATTCCAAATTACCATCCTCTAACTGTACCAATTTGAAGTCTCACCTCTAGTGTAAAACTACCTTTTCAACCATAGCCTCAGCAATAGCGTTAACATGCCCTCATATTTTTTCTACCTTGTTATGTGCACTTAAATATGCTTATTTGTGTTTTATGTGCTTTACATGTATTATATCATATATAGAGAAGAAACATAGTCCTTGAATTATGCTTTCAGAAATAACGTTGAGACAAGTTATTTTCATTTACATGGACTTACTCAAGAAATTCTCAGATTTCTGTTTTTAATTATTTTTAGTATATCATTTGGATCATGTCTTTGAAAGCAATATGTGTAGTTTTAACATGTGCTTTTAAAAATAAAACAACTCATTAGTTCTCAGTAGAACCCTCACTCATTTGTTTTTAGATCATATCCAGTTCTCAGACTGGACCAGTCTGATGAGAAAGCATCAGGGCACATGTGCAATCCCCGGGGGTGGGTTTTCCCACCTAAATGCATAGACATATAGGATTGTACCATAGGTCTGTCTCCTCAGCACAGTGCCCTGGTCAGGGCTTTGCACCCAGCTAGTGATGCAGTTAGGAACGTGTATCAGAGTGATTGCTGTTTCTAGGATCTGCTTAAATAAAGTGATTTAATCTGCTACAAAGCTAGAAGAATATTTCAATCTAATTATATCCTGAAGTGTATTTATTTATTTTTTTTTGCTATCTCTAGTATTCAGACTAATATAAAATGAAAGCGAACGTTTTCAATACAGGTGACTCTTACAGTGTACCAGCAGCAGAACTTCAGGCTTTGTGTAAACTGCAAGAATCATGGGGACCAGGCCTCGAAGTCTGGTCAATGGTCTCGTCTCACCTCAACATCCGTCATCCACTGATGTGCTTTGTGTCTGCGTAGTTTTGGCTTTCCTAGAATTTGATATAAATTTGAAGTCTTTGTGTCTTCTTTCACTTGGGAAGAATGTTTCTGAGATTTATCTGTGCATTTACATGTATCATGTGACCACTTGTGTTTATTGCTGAGTAATTTTATTGGATGAAGGGCTAAGAAGTACTCATCTTCCCTTTATCATTTGATAGACATTTGGGTTATTTCCAGTTTCAAGCTATTCTGAGTAAAGCCTCTTTTAATACTTTAGAACAAGTCTTTGGGGGAATATATGTGTTCATTTTCTCAGGTAAATACCTAGAAACAGGATTGCAGGGTCCTATGCTAAGTGTACGTTTACATCTAAGGCACTGACAAACTGCCTCCCAAAATTGTGCATTCCCACCAGCAGTGTATGAAAGTTCCAAATGTGCCACATTTTCTCCAACACTGAGTTGGCAGGCTTTTCAATTTTAGCCACAAGGCTCTTAGACATCAAATTCCTATCACCCTTTAATCAGAATTAACCACACCTTGAGCAAGAGTACTCTTTTTAAATTGCAACTCATCTTATTATCTGTCCATCTTCAATGTTAAAAGTCCTCCTTCTTATTTCTGTGACATTCAAAATGAAGTCAAAATTCCTTTGAATCCATGTAAACCCTTTTCTAAACCACCCCTGCCTACATTTGTGGCCTCAGTTTATCTCTATATACCTATGAGCTCCTAGCAACCACTTCTTTCAAACTCTGTTTAATTCCTATGCCTTTTTAAAAAGTATTCTTTCCCATTTATCACCCCATAATTTTCTCAGTATTTTTTAAAAGGTTTTATGTATTTATTCATGACAGACACAGAGAGAGAGGCAGAGACATAGGCAGAGAGAGAAACAAGGTCCCTGTGGGGAGCTTGATGCAGAACTCGATCTCAGGACCCCGAGATTATGACCTAAGCCAAAGGCAGATGCTCAAACACTGAGCCACCCAGTTGCCCTTTTCTCAGTGTTTAAGCAAAATATCTTCTCTGAGATATATGTTACACAGACACAAACACATGTGCACACATATACATATGCATATACATATCTGGGATATTATCTGTTGATCCATGCGAAAATTATTTAATAATCCCAGTGAAGAGAATTCACTAATTTTACTCTTTCAGTAATGTCTACTTTAAACTTCCTATTGGTCACATAGATGTAATATATATAGTGTTTGTTTAAATGCTTAAAATATTTCACAAAATATACCACCTCAGAAATAATCAATATTTTAAGAAATATGTATTGATTATTAAGTGCTTTCTTTGTTTTACTGGGCATTATGTATAAAGTTTCAACACATTGATCGTGTACAATATGAAGAGTATTTTCCCATTTAAATTTAAAATTTTAATTTGAATACATGCATAATACATTTTATACTGTTATACAAAATATCTTAGCAATTTGAGTATACTTATTTTATTTTTGCAATTAAAAAAATCAAAACATTATGAAAATATTTCTAGATAAGCTTATGTTTTATTTTACTTTCAAATATTATGGTCAAGTACTCTCTGCAGAATCTTTTTCAGTAGTCTCATTTCTATTGCAGGAATAAGAATATGTTCTTTTTTAAGATTTTATTTTATTACTTATTCATAAGAAACACACACAGAGAGAGAAATAGGCAGAGACATAGGCAGAGGGACAAGCAGGCTCCATGCAGGGAGCCCAATGTGGGACTCGATCCCAGGTCCCAGGATCATGCCCTGGGCAGAAGGCGACACTAAATCACTGAGCCACCCAGGGATCCCTGAGAATGCGTTTCTTAATCCAAATATACTATAAATGTGAAATTAAATTAAGACCCCTATTTAGACACATTTGCATAATTTAAAGTATAATATGTCATATTGCAGATGCAGAAAGCTTTTAAAACTTTTTTTTCCCCCAAATCTTCATTTGTCCTTAGTTCTTATGTTTTCAGTTTTTTAATAAAGAACTATCTGGGGGTTCTGTTTTCAAAATACACTGCCTTAAATATATGTAGAAACTAAATGTGCTTTGCTTTCAACTGTAATTGCTAGAATTCACCAGCTAGAGATCATATATCATTACAGGATATTTTAGAATGATAAAATCAAGTTATAGATTTGGCACTTAATTTTTCTTTTCTTTTTTTTTTTTAAGGTTTTATTTATTTATTCATGAGAGACAGAGAGTGAGGCAGAGACACAGGCAGAGGGAGAAGCAGGCTCCATGCAGGGAGCCCGACATGGGACTCGATCCCAGGACTCCAGGATTACTCCCTGGGCTGAAGGTAGGCGCTAAACCGTTAAGCCACCCAGAAATCCCCTTTCAGGCACATTTTAAAGTGTACTTTTTTCTTTGGCTATTCTGAGAACTTCTCTGTCTCTGTCTCTTTCTTTCTCTGACTTTGCCATTATTTCTTTTTCTTCTACATCAGATATTTTTTTTATTAAGTCCTAATTTAGGGTCTTTTGTTGTTTCGTTTTGCTTCAGTTTCACTGAGCTTCTTGAATATTGGTGTCTTCCACGATTTCTAGAAATGTCTAAATTATTAAATATTTAAATATCTCTTTGTTCCATCCATCTTCTTTGAAAAATCTATTTAAATACATCATCCTCCAGAGCTTTCCAATTCTGGTAACCTCTTTTCTATATTTTCTTATCTTCTTATCTTATTGTGATGGATTGTATTCATTCTCTTTTTCAGTTTAGCTTCTAATCATCTAATTCTTCCTTTAGCTATGTCCAAAATGCTGCCGACTCACGCCTTTAATCTTTTATTTCACTTATTACATTGTTTATTCCTTTAAATTTGTTACTTATTTCATGCTAATTTGGTTAGGAGGTAACTTTGCATTTTTTATTCATATTTTCGGTCTTTAAAAAAGTTTCTTGAAAATAATACAAATACTGTTTTTTTCACAAGTCTTACAATACTAGTATTTATAGTTTTTGTGATTGTTTCTTTTGCTTTTTCTCCGCTTATTTCTCATTGTGTCTCGTTTCCTGATGTGCTTTATTAGCTTTGAACGTGTGATGCTCATTTTCTCTATCAAAATAATTTAACAAATTCCTCAATACCTGGAATGAAGAATTCTCACATAGAATAATATTCTGCAGATTATTATCCAGAAAAAATAAAAATTAGTTAATAGATAGCTGGACCTTGAAGGTAAAGCAAATAAGTCCTAAAAAATGGCTGTAACACTCAGCCTATGAATTTCCCCCTCACAATCAGAACTTTTCCTCTTTTTATTTTGTAATCTGCTTTAATTCATTTTTAAGTAGCACTCCACAAATCTTCCTGGGAATGGAGAGAGGACTTAATGAATTCAGAAGTAGGATTTATTGATCATATGATAGCTCTATTTTTGATTTTTTTTTGAGAAACCTCCATACTACTTTCACTAATTCATATTCCTCCAATAAGGGCATAAGGGTTCGCTTTTCTCCACATCCTTGTCAACCCTTATTATCTCTTATTTTTCAATAATAACCATCTTAAAGTATATGAAGTGATACCTTATTATGGTTTTGATTTGCATTTTCCTGGTGATTGGTAATGTTGAGCACATTTTCATATCCTGTTAATCATAAAAAGTGTTTGGAAAACTGGATAGTCACATGCAAAAGAATGAAATTGGACCTGTATACTATGCCATATACAAAAATCAACTCAAAATGAATTAAATATTTAAGTGTAATATTTGAAACCATAGAACTTCTAGGAAAAAATAATAGAGAAAAAGTTCCTTGACATTGGTCTTGACAGTAATATTTTGGGTGTTATATCAAAAGCTTAAGCAACAAAGACAAAAATACAGCAGTAGGATATACGAAATAAAAAAGTATCTGTAACTGCAAAGGAAATAAACAGAATGAAATGCAACCTACATAATGGGAGAAAGTATTTGCAAACCATCTTTGTTCAAGGAGTTAATATCCTTTAAATATATCAGGAACTCATACAATTGACGGGAAAAAAAAAAGGTTTCAAAAAATGGGCAAAGGATTTTAGTAAACATTTTTTTTCCAAAGAAATCATTAGTTTTATTATGCCTCATTATTATCAAACGAGATCCTTGTACTTGATGAAAGAAAAATCTATATAAGGCTATAAATTAGTTGTTCTCTCAGCTACATATAATTTTATTTGTTTATTTTACAAGATGTGGAATTATTCTTTTATTAAATGAGACAAGGTAAATCTATTCTAATTATAATAAATACTTCATGATATGTTGGATTAAAATGTTTACTTTATTGAAAGAACATTCCTAATCTGAAAGATACTATATAACATTTCCTATGCATATATTATTTGGAATATACTGAATATTTGTGCCTAAAAACATGACATAGTCTTAATAGATTCACTAAGTTATACTGCCTCACTACCTCCAAGGTGTTTTTATTTACAGCTAATAATTTATTCTAGGAAGAGAATTAAACGTAGCTGAAAGCACTGCTTATGTGTAAATATGTGGAAAAAGCAAGTTTGAACATGTAATATTTATTGCCCACCTTTCTGCTATCTTTACTTTGTTCTCAAGAGAGTCTCCCTTCAGAGGAATTTTTGCTTTGACAATAGAGAATAGGAGATTTTAGGTTTAAATATTGTCAACACTCCCACTGCTCCACTTTGCAACATTTTTTTTTTAAATTCAAGATACTTTCAAACACTACATTTTATGATGCCAGGATTCATCCTTAAAAGAAATAGGAAAGAAAAGCAAATAATATAATGAGGTATCACAATACTTACACTAATGATTAAGAATAAATTACTCCAAGACCAGATTTATCCTCTTGCTTAAAATAACCTAATAACAACACACACACATACACACACACACACACACACACACACACACACACAGAAGGGAGAAATACATGACTGGCATTGGATATGAGTAAAGATGGACAGTGATCACTGAGAGACAGAGAGAAAACAGAAGAGGGAACCCTAAGAATGACCCACTTTACTCACTGCACAGAGAGAGGTGCCAGGACTTTGGGCAGGGAAAGTGATTCCTGGAGTTGAAAATACAAAGTCAAAGGTTCTGGAGAGACCATGGTGGCTAAAATTAGCAGGTCTGAGAGGATAGATATTCAAAAAGAATCTGCAAATATCCTTTTTTTTTTTTTTTTTTTGAGCATTTAACAGAATACTGATTAATGCATGGATTTCAATCATCTACTCAAGACCAGAGAAACTTGCAAGGATTAAAAGAAACAGTGCCAGACATTCACAGAAAGCTTAGATTGTGCAGGGCCTCACCAGCCAAACTAGCAAACAAACAACAATAGCAAAAGAAAAGAAAAGAAAACAAATTAAAAAAATAATAATCTTATACTTCAGAGGACATTTGCTAAAGTAATCAGGGAAGCTTACTTCAGGAGTAGGAATTAATTACATTAATTACATTTCCATGCTGGACATTGATCTCAACCTATCAAAAAATCATAAATGTAAAATCTGAAAGCATCTGTGTCCAATAAATTATCTGTGTTCCAGAAAGAAAAAAAAAGGCTCAAGGATACCCACATAGAAACCAAAACAAGCAAACAAACAAACAAACAAACAAACAGTATTTATAAAGATAAAATTAACAAAAATGGACATACAAAACTGCAGACAAATTGAAATTTCTATAACAGATTTAGAGAGATTGACAACATTAAATATTGTAAGGATTTGGAACAAGAGGAACTCTCACACCTTGATGGTAGGAATGTAAAATGCTTTAACAAGTTCTCAAAACCCTTTCACAATTTCTCAGAATGTTAGACTCACGTATATAGTTATACCTAATTAGGTGACCAACAACTCCACTGCTAGGCATTTATAAACTCCCCCTTCCTAAGTAAAATAAAGACATATATTCACAAAATAATCTGTATAGTTATGTACATAGAGACCTTATTTAAAATAGTCAAAATTTTTAAACATTCTAAGTGTCCATCAAAGGGAGAATGGATAACCGAAGTGTGGTATACTCAGGGAAGAAATAGCCTTTCAGCAGTTAAGGATTATGAACTTCTAATAAACACAATGACTCAATGAACCTCCAACACATGTTGAGTCAAACAAGTCAGGCATAAATCAATATGTTTGAAGTTTAAAAGGAGGTAAAACTAATGTGTAGTGATCAGAAAAATGACTGCATCTCTAGTGAAAGTCATTGCCTAGAAAGAAGCAAAAGGAAACTTTCTTGGGTTATGTTTGCTATCTTTAAAAAGGCATAATTTATTTCAATAAAATAAAGATATTAACAAGTGTTCAAGGATTTAAATTTGACCATAGCATATATCCTACACCTATCCATTAATGTTTGTTAGTTTGGCTGGTGAGCCCTTGCACAATCTGTATATTTACATATATAGATAAATATTATATAAAATTATATATATATATATATGCAAAACTCTTACCAAATGACACTTTAAATGAAATAAATTTACAACTATTTGGAAACCAATTGGTTAATTTTCTTTAAAATTAATTATTGATCTTCCCTATCACCTTATATCACCTTAGCTCCATAATTACTCCTAGGGTCTTACCCAAGAGAAATGAAAACTCATATCCATAGAAATATTACTTTTTCTTTATTTTCTGGAAAATTTCTTCAATATAAACTCTAAAATCTATTACAGGTCATTTTAATTTGCCATACCATTTGCCATATTTTAACACCCAATATTTTTATAGTTTTCTCCAAGACCCTGTTAATTTTTAATTAAAATATAATTGATACAGAGCATTATTGTCCAGGGGCACTTGGGTGTTTCAGTCAGTTATGCAACCCACTCTTGGTTTCAGCTCAGTTCATGATCTCAGGGTCCTGAGATCAAGCCATAGATCAGGCTCTCTGCTGGGCATTAAGTCTGCTTAAGATTTTCTCACGCTCTCTCTCTCAAAAAAAAAAAAAAAAAAAAAAAAAAAGGAGCGGCAGCATGCCTACGTAGTTCAGTTGGTTAAATGACTGACTTCAGCTCAGGTCATTATTTCAGGGTTCTGGGATCTAGCTCATATCAGGCTCCCTGCTCAGTGGGGAGTATGCTTCTCTCTCTCCCTCTGCCCCTCTGCCTTCTCATGCTCTGATTTCAAATAAATAAATAAAATATTAAAAAAAAAATTCGGAGAGGCACCTGGATAGCTCAGGTGTTATGTTGGTTATTCCCACTTGGTTTTAGCTAAGGTCATGATCTCCTGGTCCCTGTGTTGGGCTCCCCACTCAACAGGGAGTCTGCTTCCCCTCTCCCTCTGCCCTAACCCCCACTTGCATTTTCTCTCTCTCTGAAATAAATAAATATGTCTTTGAAAACAAAAAGAAATGAAAATAAAAATAAAGAATAGCATTCTTGTTTTTTGGATGCAAGTTTCTACTAACTGAAGATGAATATTTTAAGCATTATTTCTTCTTCATTATATCTATTTCCTCCAAAAGGCCTGGGATCAAAGTTCAATCTACAAATGCACAATAATTGCCTGTAAGCAGCTTCACTATAACATGATCTGGCTTAGTTATTTAATTTGGGAAATGCTATGTCAAAGTCTTTAAGTCTGTTAGGTCTGAAGTAGAGAAGTAGAACTAGTATAAGATATACTATGACACTCACTCTAAGAAACTGACTAGTTAGGCAAGTCCAAAATCCTTAGGGGAGGCTGTGAGGGAGGGCAAGCTAGATCTCCAGGGTAGAATCTGAAGCTGCTGTCCACATGGGGAATTTCTTCCTCCAGACAACCATGGATTCTTTTTTTAAGGTCTTTCATATGATTGAGTCAGACTCACCTAAATTTATATAAAATAATGTCCTTTACTTAAAATCAACTAATTATTGGCTTTAACCAAATTTAAGATACAGCTTCAAAGAATATCTAGATTAGTGTTTGAATAACTGGGAACTATAGCCAAGCCAGGTTGACACAAAGACAAGATCATCATATATGCCATTCCGAGAAAAAAAAAAAAAAAGAAATCATCAATGAATCCTTTTAATTTCTTCATATTTAAAATATTTTATGAATAATTTATAAACATAAGAATAAAGGTACAGTAAAAAAACAACATAATTAGAAATTATAACCAAAAAACTAAACACAGCACACCTAATATTTTTACTTTTTTACTACTTTTTTTTTGATTTGAAGGTATATGTACCCTCATTGAGCAACATTCTCTGAATGCAAATTTCTCATCTAGTGTGAGTATGAACTTGGAACATATTCATCCTGTAAATATTGACTCTGGGATTTGATAGAATTCTAAAAATTTCAAGCTTACTGTTAACTCTTTTACTTTTCCAAGCTTTATTAAGATATAATTAACATATAATTTTGTAAATTTAAGGTGTACAGTGTGCTGATTTGATAAGCATAGAAGTTGTGAAACGATTCCCCCAATAATGTTACATAACAAATCCATGCCTCATATACTTCTCATTTTGGGAGGATTATCAAAATCTTAAATATGGCAATGTATGTCAAATAAAATTATCGTTAAATGGAACCAGTGTTTTACATACCATTTTGTCAAAACGTGAATTCAAAATATTCTTCCTTTTCTTTGAGTCCTAGATTTTCTCCATTTTGACAAATATTGGCATTATTAACTCTGCACCTAAGTTAAATAACTGATTAAAAACACATCATGAATCTACTTGCATGAATGCACAAACATGCAAATGTTATTTTGAAAAGCAGCAAAAAAAGTTAATGAGAATATTTAATTAAGTCAAAGAGTCCATTTATTGGATAATTCAATCTCATTAATTAGGTGACTCATTATTATGTAGAGAGACTTTCCATTTTTTTGAGTGGCTAGAGAAAAAATGCTCATGTTTATAATATAACTAAGAACTTTGAAGATTATTTCATTTATGTTCATCAAGTTAATATGACAAGAGAATGAAATAAAAATGAATGACAGTTACTTCTTGAAAGCAGAGAGATTTAACAAAGAGGAAGGTGTTCTTACCCACTTGCTTAAAATTGAGACCAAATTTTTCATAATATTTTTGGTTTGTTGCATGCCATTGGTCAGGATCTAATTTTGAATAAGTCATTGTCTCAGTTTTATAGAAGACTACAGTTCTAAAAACTATTACTAGGAAGCGGATAAATAAACATAGAAATTATAATGTAACACAATAAAGACATATCTTTCGGGATACTTTAGAGTGAGTCTCAGCAAACTTTTTCTGGAAAGGGGGCTTGACAGTAAATATTTTAGGTTTTGACAGTTATATGGTTTGTATGGCAATACTTAATTCTGCATTGTAGCACAAAACATTCATAGATAATATGTCAGTGAATGAGCATGGCTGTACCCCAGTAAAATTTTATTAACAGACATTTGAAATTTGAAATGTTTCATAATTTTTACACATCACAACATTTTTTCTTCAAAACTGTACACTTAAAACTCTACAAACTATAATTACCTGGCAGGTTATACAAAAACCATGATCCATGAACTGCTAACATCTATACTGAAGAAATAAAAGTATGGTGTCATGAGAGTTTTCCCACAGGAAACAGAATTTGAAATGCAAGTATCAATTATGCTAAGAGAGTGAAAAGTCCTTCAAGCAAGATAGATAAGGTACTCATATGAGAAAGAGAATGGAATTTGGGAGAATGGCAAGTAATTTTGTGGGCTTCAACATATGTGTGTGTATGGGGGGGCATATGTCAAGAGACAATAGAAAAAATTAGTTTGGGATACATTACAAATGCCTTTAGACCATCCAAAGTACTTATAATTTATTCTAATGGAAGTGACAAGACAATAATGAGATTTAAATAGGAAATAAAAGAATCAGACTTGTATTTTTGTAAGTATCACTTCAGATGCATAGTTAGGGAACACATTATAGAGAGACAAGACAGCAGGAAGAAAGTTTATTACCTAAATAGTGCATTCAATAATTTAAGAGAAAACTTAAGGTGACCCCCAACTACAGTTCATATATATATTATTTTTATATGCCATTAAATGGAAAATTAAACATGTTAATACAATGGCTTATATGTTAAATCCTTATTATCAAATTAAGTTCATGTTATATAACAAAACCAGTGAATTTATCTAAGGTCCAATGTACTTGCTCTCTTGATGACTGTCAAGTGATGAGGTGCTAAAATGAAAGTAATAGTCAAGCATTTAATTACTTACTGAGATAGCATAAGGGGCTAAACAGGAAAAATCACTGGTTCACCTATGTTCCATTTTCTCCCCATGAAACAGCTCTGGGTAAGGGTAGGGTGGATGAGCATAAATGTGGGGATCTTCTCACTACCAAGGAGCCATGAACAAAAGGTTTCTCCCATTTTATAGATTTGGGCTTTGGAGGAGAAAGAAAAGAAAGGGCTAGGAAATGTACTGAGTCAGATTGAAGAAAAATGTCCTCAATGTTTTCCCTTTCCCTCCACCCTCAATAAGGAGTCTCAGCTCAGGCACTTGGAGAAGACCCCTGTTAAGTAACTCCAATAAAGAGGTCTCAAATGAGCATGCCTGGGCAGGAAAGGCAAAAACATGCAAAAAGATGGCTGACTTGTGTGATCATTCAGGCCTAATCATAAGGAATTACAGAGTTTACCTGGCAGGCTTTATAAGAAAAGCTACTATCTCTGCACCAGACTTGATGTACAGCCAATACATTGCTCTCTACTCTTTGGAGGAAGCTGTTTCCTAACCTTCAACCAAGCAGCAGAAGGCAGACCAAGTAAGGATATTCTTCCTTTGGATTAATCAGGAGTCACTCCTCCAGATGCCCTTCAACAATAAGCAGTTAAGGAAAGCGTTCTTTTTCCCTACCAAGCCTGAGACTGCTCTCTCAATACAGAAACACCAAGGCAAGAGAGCAGAACCAACAAGAGGGACCCAGTTCACGAGAGGCCTGGCCTAGAAAGAATCTTTGTGCAAGCCTGAGACTCTCTTCTTCTGCCCAATGATACCAGTGTTACCAGGAGACTTTGGTGGGGAATACCCAATACTCTTTACCCACTGAAAGGTATCCAGAAACCTGCTTTGGGAAAACCCCTTCCACCCTCCTAGGTAAGACTACCCCAGGCACCAGGAAGATCCTGAGCAGCACTATATAAACCAAACAGAGCAAAATAACAACACGAAAGCTCTAAAATTAAGCAACATTAGAACCATAACCCAGAAAAGTAGGTGAGAATCAACATGTTATTTAAAAATCAGTATGACTGCCTGCTAAAATAAATGATTTAAATAATACTCAAGGTCATCTAACATCATAAAAAAATGTCTAGGATACAATAAAAAATCATATATCATACAGAGAACAAAGAAAATCACAACTTAAATGAGAAAAGATAATCAACTGACAGTAGCACGAAGATAAATTAGATATTAGAATTATTTGAAAAGAATCTTAAAGTTGCCATCACAAAAAATGTTTCAACCTCAATTATAAGCAATTGATGAAATTTGAAAGTTAACAAAACCAGAAACTATCAGGAAAAAAAAGTTTATGTAAAAGAATCAAATTAATATTATAGAAGTGAACACCATGGAAACAAAAATTAAAAACTTGCTGAATGGAGTCAATAGTAACATGGAGATGACAGATGATAGATCAATGAACATGAGACTAAATAATAGAATTTAATCAAGTTAAAGATCAGAGAGAAAATAGAAAAATCAATAAAAGGAATATGGATTTGGGGATGTATGGGGCAACAAAAAAGATTCCACATCCTTATTACATCAGTACAAAAGGAGAGAAAACAAAATGAGGTCAAAAGAGGATTTGAAGAAATAATGTCTGAAAAAAATTCCAAATTTGGCAAAAGAATCAAAACTAATGATTTGAGAGACTAAAAATCAGTCAATTGAGTTATTGTAGATTTTTTATGTGAATCAACAGAGATCAGAAAGATGTGACACAATATTTTTCTTTTTTAATTTGTTTTTATTGAAGTTTGATTTGCCAGCATATAGTGTAACACCCAGTGCTCATCCCATCAGGTGCCCTCCTTAGTGCCTGTCACCCAGTTATCCAAACCCATTTTTCAAGTGATAGAAGGAAAGGAACTGTCAACTGTGAGTTTTATATATGGTGAAACTACACTTTAGGAATGAAAGGTTAATAATATTTTCAGGCAGGGACGCCTGGGTGTCTCAGTGGTTGAACCTCTGTCTTCAGTTCAAGGTGTGATCCTGGAATTCCAGGACCAATTCCCACATTGCTCCTTGCAGGGAGCCTACTTCTCCCTCTGCCTGTGTCTCTGCCTCTCTTGCCTTATCTCTCATGAATAAATAAAATCTTAATATATGTATTTTTTTCAGGCAAAGAAAAATGGAAATAATTTGTTGGTAGCAGACCTACCCTTAAACGTTGGTTGAAAGATTTTCTTCAAGGAAAAAGGAACTGATAAATGAAGGGAATTTGGAATCTCAGGAAGGAAGGAAGAAATAACATTGACAGAAGAATAGGTACATATGGTAGATAGCCTTTTCTTAATGACTGTTAAAGTCAACCGTATTTAATGATTGAAACAAAAATTATAACCTCATCTAGTATTCAATGTAATGATATTTAAAAGTGAAGAATATAAAGGGACATAAGGTTTCCATACTTTAATCAAAATGGTAAAAAGTTGATATTTGCAGACTTGCATAAGTCACATACAAATAAGAGTGCCTCACTGTCTCAGTAGGGTAGAGCCAGCAGCTCTTGATCTCAAGGACAAGTTTGAGCCCCACACTCTGTGTAGAAATTATTAAATAAATTTTTAAAAATCATATACATATATACCCGCATCCTCCACCAAAAAAAATCATATACATATATTACAATACTTAGAGAAATCACTTAAGTGTATCAAAATTCCCAGGGCAAAGAGTGTATAAAATAGATATACTCAAGAACTGTTTAAGTAAATCAAGATGAAATTGCAATTGGAAAGTAAGAAGAGAAACAAGAATGAGAGGCCGGCTGAGGAAACAAGTAAAAACAGCAAAATGGCTGACTTAAATTCTAGTATATTAATAACTGCCTTAAAATGTACATGATGTAAATAGACCAATCAAACAAGAAATTGACCACATGGATAAAAGCAGCCCAATTGTATATGGCTTACAAGAAACTCATTTCAAATCCAATGACATAGGCAGGTTGAGAAAATAATGGGAAAAAATATATCAGGAAATCATTACAAAAAAATAAAAAAGAGGAAGTAGTGGTTCTATTAATATCTGATATTACACTGAAATGCTAAGACACTTCACTTTTCATATTAAGCTCAGTAAATGCAAAAAATTGATGCTAAGCATGGGTTTGGTCAGTGATCAAAAATAATACTTCTATTTAAAGTTAAGAATATTTTAAGATTTGAATGTTTTTGAAGTTACCTGCATGAAATTACCTAGGCATTCCCAAGTTAAAAATTATCTATTAGATTTATATTGTCTTGAGAAACAACAACATAATTAGATTTATGTGATTTCAAGTCATGAATCTTCAAGAATGCTCAGGTGAAGGCATAAAGGCAGAATTTTTAAAGTTCTGGATTGTCTCTAAGTTTGTTTAAAAACTAAATGGCAATTATTTAAAATACTCCTCTGTCACATTTCTTCAAAAGCATATAAATATATATTTATATATTGGATATATATATATATATATATATATATATATCAATATTGGTTAACCAAAACACTTTAAGTTTTATGATTTTCTATGGTGTTCTAATGGCTTCCATAACTTAAAAAAAAAAAAAAAAAAGAAAGATAAAAGTGTTTTCTCCTAGAAGTTGGAACATAGTATATGTTGAATGGTGTCAGTTTGTCTGAGATAGTTGCTCAAACTAAAGAAGGTTAATTCAGAGCTTGGGTATAAGAGCCATTGAGTTAAGTATCAGAAGCGTATTACTAACTAGAAAATGTTATGTAAATAATAAAACTATAAATTAAATAAAAAAGTTTTATATGAATATATTTTAATTTATTTTCAAATATAATTGTGCTGAGATTGTGTATCATTGTCTTTTAGTTGATAACCAACTCTCATGATGTCTCAATTAGCTTACTTTTGTTGTATAACTAGATCGATTTAGAATTTAATTTTCATTTTTCAAAGGAACGTTGTACAAGCCTCCATATTGTTTGCTCCTCTGCTAGTGCTGTAGATCTAGGGGCAGAATTGCAGCTGAATTGAAGTCTTATGCTAAGTTATTTAAAAGATTTAATATTTATTCAAACTTGATAAATATAATAACATGAGCAAGTATCTAATATGTTATTAAGCAACAAGTAGATAATTGGGTTCTTGAAATAACTTTCTCAATATAAGAACTCAGAAGGATTTTAGCAATAAACTATGCAAGCTTTTAATTTTCAATATAATGATATTGGGTTATATATCTCCAATATCTACAGGGTTAAAATCAAATTAGTGGAATGGTAAAAATAAGGTTAAGACAATATACGTATTATGATAATTAGTTGAGTGAAACTCCTCTATTCATGTTGACTTTTTTAAAGCCTATTTTAACAACTATCTATTCATACTTATTTATAATCATTTACCTAAGCATGATAGCTGGAAATGATTTATTCAGTTGGCTTCAAGAATGTTAGAGTTTTGGGACACTGGAGTGGCTCAGTGATTGAGTATCTGCTTTTGGCTCAGGTCATGATCCTGAGGTCCTGAAATCAAGTCTCACATGTGGCTCCCCATGGGGAGCCTGCTTCTCCCTCTGCCTATGTCTCTTTCTCTCTGTGTCTCTCATGAATAAATAAAACATTTAAAAAAAAAGAAAGAATTTTGAAACTGTGATTAATTTTAAAAGAACACTATAGCAGTATTTTGGATGGGATATATCCTTCAAACATTTTTTATTTTGAAATATAATTGGTTCTATACAGTCCCAGGCACTTTCTATAAATTCTCAGGTTTTCATCTTTTAGATACTATAATCAAAAACAAGTTTTTTTTTCAATATTTTATATAATAAAAAAACATTAGAGACAGAAAACATAGGTATAATACTAAAATCATAAAGAACAGATTTCTTTTTGTCATGTGACAATTTTATTTTTGCCTGTAATGTATTACTTTAAGTGTTTCTACACAGATGGGATACCTCTTGGGCCAACAATTGTATTAGTACATGTTTTGAAGGAGCATTTTCAATGATTATTGTGATTAGAAATGTGAAAAAAAAACTATGAAAGAACAAATAAACAAAATACTGGGTCTAATTTGTGATTTTTTGATCTCCAAGTAAGTCATAAGAATTGTTTATGGTAGCTTAAATTTAAAAATGTTTTGAAAAACTTGCTGAAAAAGCAGTAGCATCCTTTTAACTAGATGAGCCAAATCTCTCAAGAAGTTACATTATGACTTTCATGATCACTCAAACTTAGGAAAGATGTGCGATAGCAAACCATTGTTCTTTTGGGATATAGATAAATAGAGGATAAATAAATAATTGAAGAGTTTTGGACAGCTGGGTGTCTGTAGCAATTGAAGCAAAGGAAATCACACTGTGAAGCTTTGAACTAAAGCATGTTGTTCACATAAGCTGACAGGGTAATGGAGAGGATAGAATAAGATAATACATATATTATAGTCAGTGCTTGTCTATGATACATGATTCACTAAGCTGGAATTTATTATTTATATTATTTATGGGGATTACTGGTTACTGCCTTTTGATTCTATTACAAACAACTTAGAAAAATTCATGATAGGCCTAGAGAGGGAATAACACTGTCATACACATCATTTTTAAAACCTCTGACTATTATTAAGTGTTAAGCTTTCAGATATTCTTTAATTTTTTTGTACATCTCCTCCATAGAACCTGGTAATAGAAACAAATTTAAACCATTTGTCCTTCAGTCATATAATAATAATTCTCATCCTGCAATAGACTTAATAAGGCATCATTGAGGGAGAATGCTTGTGATTAGTCATATTCCATTATTTCAGACATTCTTTTTCTTTCACCTCACAAAAATCATATCATAAATGCATTTTTAATGCACCTGTAAAAATTGAATTATTTATCCAAAGCTTTGTATCATTCTGATAAATTAGGCCATCAAGAAATAATTTTATTTCACTTCCAATGTAGGATGTTATATGAAGAACAATTCTGGAATTTAAAAATCTGTATATATTCAGGTGAGTGAGTTAGGTAGCCTGCAAAATACATTTATATGCCTTTAAGCTATATGCATACGTTGTGTTCATATGTGTGTGTTTGAGTATGCACACAATATCTAATATATATTCATATATATAGGTATGTATACATGCACACATATATTTATATATATAAATATATACATATTTATATTTATATGAGGAAGAGAGAGAGAAAGAGCATGAACTGGAGAAGGGGCAAAAGGAGAAGGAGTACATTATATAATTTTAATATATATATTCTCAATATGAACACATACATGAATATATAGGCACAATATATTCCTAAAAAAAAAAAAACAGGTATCAAAGAGTTCTGAGAATATTCAGGATAATAAATTTTAAAGAAGAATATACTGTATGCTTAATTTATAAAAGACAACGACATTATAATTTGAAAGGTATCTTATTATGAAAAATTCAAATACACTAATATAAACAGTAAATATATAAACTGTTAATAGTATAATAGAAGTGATGTTCATTGCAAAATTATTTCAGCTACTTTAGGAGTTTGAAATAAAATATTGAAACTGAAGTACAATAAAAATAGGGGTGCGTGGGTGGCTCAGTTCGTTAAACACCTGCTTTCAGCTCAGGTCATGATCTCAGGGTTCTGGGATCAAGCCCCATATCAGGCTCCCTGCTCAGTAGTGAGTCTGCTGCTCCCTCTATCTCTGCTCCTCCCCACTCCTCATGCTCTCTTTTTTTCTTTCTCAAGAAAATAAATTAAGGAAAAAGAAGTACAATAAAAATAAATGCATATGTAGCTCAATGCATTTCCATAATTTAAATGCATTAAGATAATCAGCTCCCAAATCAAAGTGTAAAACATTACCAGAATGAAAAAAGTCTACCCATTTCCAGTAACCAATTTCCTCAATGTCAACTTCCTAATGACAAAATTAATTTTTCCAGTTTTGAATTTTCTATTAATGAGTTCACACAAAATTCACTTTGTGTCTAGTCTATCACAATATTATGTTTGTGAAAGCCATACCTGTTCCATTCCCTTTTTGAACATTTTGCTTGTGTCCATTGTTTATCCACTGTTTTATTGGTGTGTGTGTGTGTGTGTGTGTGTGTGTGTGTGTGTGTGTGAATGTGAGCATGCATTTCTGTTGAATAATGTGATCGACACTGAGATGCACCTGCCCAGATCCAGGAAGAATATGCTACCAGCTGCAAGGTCTTTTGTCAGCGAATAACTAGCAGCTGTCACCTCCTTCATCATTGCCCGAGGTACAGAGAGTTGCCTTGCCTACCATCACATTCTTACATTCTTCATGGAAGGCCTGCCATCCGGTTACTTAGTGAGGTGAGGGTACGATGGCCCTTGGAGGCCTGTGCCATGTCAGGGTGTCATTAGCACATTTTGTCAGGATCTTCTACTTCTAGTACTTTCCATTGGATTGATCCAGGTTTTACTGAACTTGCTTTATAGCTCAACTTTTGCATCTTCCCAAGTCTGTTCCTTTCCACTTTCTCTTACAAGTATTGTCATAAACTTCTCACACCCGCAATATCATTTCCACTCTAACCTCATCTACGGTTGGCTTCCAGAGGACTAAAATTAAAGGATGTAAAACCTAAAAATAGAATTTCTGCATCATATATGCCCACTTTTAGTAAGTGTTGTCAATTTATTTTCCAAAGTGTGTACAACAGTGTCACCCCTACGACAAGGAAATAAAATTACTGATTATTCTACATCCTTGTTTCTACTTCATAGTGTCCTTTTTTTTTTTTTCAGTTTAGTAATTCTATTCTACGTGTAGTGATATTGTATTGTGGTCTTTATGTATATCTCTTTAATAATAACATTAAGCACCTTCTCTTATTCTTATTACTCATCTGGAAATTTCCTAATATGGTCTTTTTATGTCTTTGATTATAATTTCTTTTTTAAAGAAATAATATTTAATAACAATATTATATTAATAATATTAGATAATAACATATAATATCAATATTATTAATAATAATATTATTTATTCATGGGAGACACACAAAGAGAAGCAGGGACATAGGCAGAGGGAGAAGGAGGGAGCCTTATATGGGACTTGATCCCAGGATCCTGGGATCACAATCTGAGACAAAGGCAGATGCTCAACCACTGAACCACCAGCTGCCCCTGAGTATCATTTTCAATCGGCTTTCTTCCTTTTACTTATTTTTAATTGGCACATAAAAGTTTGTACTTATTTTGGGTTTTAGTCCATTTTCAAAAGTATGTGCTACCATTATCTTTTCCATTCTATGGAGTCTATTTTATTCTCAGGGTTGTCTTTTGACAATAAGTAAATTTTTCTTTTCATATAGTCAAATTAATCTTTTAAAAAATTCTTTAGTAGTTACTATGTCTAACAAATTATTGTCTCTTCTAAGGCTGTGATGATGGCCTCATATATTTTCTTTTTTTTTCAAAAAATTTCTTATCAGACTTTATAGTTTTACCCTTCAGATAGAATGAGCAGTCACTCTGAAATTTTCTTTTGTTTACTGTGTTAGATACAGGTTTTTTATTTAATTTATTTTTTATTGGTGTTCAATTTACTAACATACAGAATAACCCCCAGTGCCCGTCACCCATTCACTCCCACCCCCCGCCCTCCTCCCCTTCTACCACCCCTAGTTCGTTTCCCAGAGTTAGCAGTCTTTACGTTCTGTCTCCCTTTCTGATATTTCCCACACATTTCTTCTCCCTTCCCTTATATTCCCTTTCACTATTATTTATATTCCCCAAATGAATGAGAACATATAATGTTTGTCCTTCTCCGACTGACTTACTTCACTCAGCATAATACCCTCCAGTTCCATCCACGTTGAAGCAAATGGTGGGTATTTGTCATTTCTAATAGCTGAGTAATATTCCATTGTATACATAGACCACATCTTCTTTATCCATTCATCTTTCGATGGACACCGAGGCTCCTTCCACAGTTTGGCTATCGTGGCCATTGCTGTAAACATCGGGGTGCAGGTGTCCCTGCATTTCATTGCATTTGTATCTTTGGGGTAAATCCCCAACAGTGCAATTGCTGGTCGTAGGGCAGGTCTATCTTTAACTCTTTGAGGAACCTCCACACAGTTTTCCAGAGTGGCTGCACCAGTTCACATTCCCACCAACAGTGTAAGAGGGTTCCCTTTTCTCCACATCCTCTCCAACATTTGTGGTTTCCTGCCTTGTTAATTTGCCCCATTCTCCCTGGTGTGAGGTGGTATCTCATTGTGGTTTTGATTTTTATTTCCCTGATGGCAAGTGATGCAGAGCATTTTCTCATGTGCATGTTGGCCATGTCTATGTCTTCCTCTGTGAGATTTCTCTTCATGTCTTTTGCCCATTTCATGATTGGATTGTTTGTTTCTTTGGCGTTGAGTTTAATAAGTTCTTTATAGATCTTGGAAACTAGCCCTTTATCTGATATGTCATTTGCAAATCTCTTCTCCCATTCTGTAGGTTGTCTTTGAGTTTTGTTGACTGTATCCTTTGCTGTGCAAAAGCTTCTTATCTTGATGAAGTCCCAATAGTTCATTTTTGCTTTTGTTTCCTTTGCCTTCGTGGATGTATCTTGCAAGAAGTTACTATGGCCGAGTTCAAAAAGGGTGTTGCCTGTGTTCTTCTCTAGGATTTTGATGGAATCTTGTCTCACATTTAGGTCTTTCAACCATTTTGAGTTTATCTTTGTGTATGGTGAAAGAGAGTGGTCTAGTTTCATTCTTCTGCATGTGGATGTCCAATTTTCCCAGCACCATTTATTGAAGAGACTGTCTTTCTTCCAATGGATAGTCTTTCCTCCTTTATTGAATATTAGTTGACCATAAAGTTCAGGGTCCACTTCTGGGTTCTCTATTCTGTTCCACTGATCTATGTGTCTGTTTTTGTGCCAGTACCACACTGTCTTGATGACCACAGCTTTGTAGTACAACCTGAAATCTGGCATTGTGATGCCCCCAGCTATGGTTTTCTTTTTTAAAATTCCCCTGGCTATTCGGGGTCTTTTCTGATTCCACACAAATCTTAAAATAATTTGTTCTAACTCTCTGAAGAAAGTCCATGGTATTTTGATAGGGATTGCATTAAACGTGTTAATAGATGCTTTTCAAATGAAGAGTTAATTGACAAGCTTTTTTGGGGGGGTGTGTGGGGCCATCCTACCCCTTTGGCACTGCATTGTCACATCTATTGCAAATCAGATGACCATATATATGTGACCTTTTAATGGACTCTGTTTATCTAGTTCTCCATTAGAAATTAGAGAATTCCTAATTTCACGCCAATATCACATCACACTGTCTTAATTCATAGCTTTATATTAGACCTTCATAATCCATTTTTTAAAACATTTAGCTTTTCTCTGTTTTTCAGTATTGTCTTATTGGTTTTCTGTTTTGTTTTGCATTTAGAATAAGTATATTTAGGAGCACATGAGTGGCTCAGTGGAAGCATCTGCCTTCCATTCAGGTCATGATCCTGGGGTCCTGGTATTGAGTCCCACATCGGGTCCCCTGAATGGAGCCTGCTTCTCCCTCTGCCTGTGTTTTTGCCTCTCTTTGTGTGTCTCTCATGAATAAGTATATAAAATCTTTAAAAAAATAAATAAGTATACTTATTACACAGTGACAAGTAATTTCAACAATGATATGAGTGGGAGATGTAATGTGCTTCTTTAGTTATTAGTAACACAATAATGTATTAGAGAGCACCTATACTTTATATATTCCTTAAGATCAAACACATAGACAAGACTGAATTTTTTAAATACATGTTTTTAAAGTATAGTTGACACAGTGTTATATTAATTTCGTGTGTACAATGTAGTGATTCAACAATTCCATGTATTACTCAGTGCTCACCATTAAGTGTAGTCACCATACATTATTACAATATTATTGACTATATTCTCTATGCTGTGCTTTTCATCTCCCTGTTTTATAACTGAAAGTTTGTACCTCTTAATCCCCTTCACCTATATTGCCCATCACCCCACTCACTTCACCTCTGGCAACCATCAGTTTATTTTATCTGTCTTTTCTTTAAAAATAAATTTGTTTTGTTTTGTTTTTATGGATTACACTAAGTGAACTTGGATGGTATTTGTCTTTGTCTGCCTTACTTCACTTAGCATAATACCTCTAGGCCCATTCATGTTGTTGCAAATGACACAATCTCATTATTTTTTATGGCTGAGTAGTATTCCAGTTTAAGTGTGTTTACATGTGTCTTCTTCATTCATTTATCTATTGGTGGGCATTTACATTGCTTCCATGTTTTGTCTATTGTAAATAATTCTGCAATAAATGTAGGGCTACATATATCTTTTTGAACTAATGTTTTGTTTTCTTAAATAAATAGTGGAAATACCAGATTATATGGTAGTTCTATTTTTAATTTTTTTTGGAAAACTCCATACTGTTTGCCACAATGGTTATATCAATCTACATTCCTACCAACAGTGCACCAGGGTTCCCTTTTATCCATATCTTTGCCAATACTTGTTTTTTCTTGTCTTTTTGATACCATTCTGACAGGTGTGAAGCAATATTCCATTATTGTTTTGATTTGCATTACCCTGATGATTAGTGATGTTGAGCAACTTTTCATGTGCTTCTTGGCCATCTGTGTGTCTTTGGAAAAATGTCTATTTAGGTCCTCTGCTCATTTTTTAATCAAATTATTTGTCTTCTTGGTGTTGAGTAGTACAAATTCTTCATATATTTTGGATATTAACCTTTTTTTGGTTATATTACTTGAAAATATCTTCTCCCATTCAGTAGGTTTCCTTTGCTATGCAGAAACAGATAATTTAGTATAATCCCAATAGTTTGTTTTGCCTTTGCTTCCCTTGCTTACGAAGACATATCTAGAAAAATGTTGCCAAGCCAGTATCAAAGAGATTACTGCCTATGTTTTCTCTTAAGAGTTTTATAGTTTTAGGTCTCAATTTTAGATCTTTGATCCATTTTAAGTTTTTTCTTTTGTGCCTGGAACAAGAAAGTTGTCCATTTTTATTCTTTTGCATGTAGCCATCTAGTTTTTCCAATACCATTTTTTGAAGACTCACTTTCCCTGTGGTATATTCTTGCCTCCTTGGTCTTATATCAATTAGCTACATAAGCCTGAGTATATCTTTGGGATCTCTGTTCTGTTCCATTGATCTATGTGTCCATTTTTGTCCAGTACCATTCTGCTTCGTTTTGTAGTATATATTGAAATCTGGGATTGTGATACTGTCCTCTTTGTCCCTCTTATTTTAAAGTATCTAATATTTCCCTCTTCCTCGGGATTGTCTTATTTATTCTTGATTCTTCATATTTCCATAATAATTTTAAAACATGTTTATTAATATATACTCATGCCTGTACATCAGACTGGGGAGAATTCATATATTTCTAATTGAGAATCTCATAATTAGTGACCATGGTATACCTTAATTTACTTAGAATTTATTTACATATCTCAACATTTAGTTGGAATTTATATTCAAAGATCTTTCACATGAGACGTAGTTTTATTTTTACTTTTTTTTCCCCCTGTTTTTGGTCATCAAAATGATTTTTTTCTTGTTTGTTGCTGGATTCTATTTATAAGAATTCTGTGTAGTGATTTTGCATCTGTGGTTATAACAGAATTGGAAGTGTGATTTCTCTTCTGTCTAGTGTTCTTTCATTATCAAGTTTATGCTGGCCTAATTAAAAGGAGATGGTATTTCTGGCTTCAACTTAGAATGTAATAGCCAGAGATTACATTCCCACATTAAAAATAGGAAATTTTGAACACATCAGAAAGCTGAGACTAGAAGGCAATCAACTAGCTTCAACTCTAAGAAAAAAAAAAAAAAACCACATACGTTTGAGGGGAATATGAGCATGAGCATGGCTTAGTTGGAGCAGAGCACAAGAAAATATGAAAGTATCATTAAACCAGTGAAGAAGATTTAGTTAAAAAGTTTATTGAATTGTTAAAAGCCAATTATAGGCTAAAGTGTATAAAATACCTGGGAGCCACAGACAAACCTGGGTTTGCTCAGGCTTGCAGACTCTTCCACATGGACAGTGCTGTGTGCTCCTTAGAAAGACTGGGGGCAGATATGAGGCTGAGAAAAACTTCAGACACTTGTGCAAACTGGAAAAAAAAGTGTAGTCATTTCTGATGGAAAGACAAAGTGTCCCTCTTCTCCCCTCTCTCTCCCAAGGAACAACAGTCTTAAGCCCCAGGGAAGGAGAGTAAACAGTCTTCCATAAGACATGTATTTGTCCTTTTTATATAAACATCTTTTTCTTGAAGATCACCTCGTAAAATGAAATCTCTTTGTAAAATCCCCACATAAAAATTGTGGTAAAGGTATTTCTGAGAATAATCTAAAAATGCTCCCCCTAACCAGCTTCTAATCTGCTCATTACAAGCAAAATGTTGTTTCAGATTTAATCAATGTCCTATATAGTGTGAATTTTTAGACCGAAACTGTTCAACTACATTAAGCACAAGAGAACCTCAGTGTTGCTCCTGAAGAACATCTGATTTAGTATCAGTATAAAGCTGAAAACACTGTTTCCCAGCAAATAAATTAGTACATATATTGGATAGACAGTTTACATTGTTATCTTGAACAATGAAAAAGAGTTATGAAGCAAAGTGATTTTGATTGTGCAACAATTACTTATTTTTATTTAAACTATATGGTTGAAATATTCAGTTACTTATCTGTTTACTATTGTTTTAATTTAAGTATACTTGACATACAATATACTATTTGCTTCAGATGTAGGAGAGTGTAGTGATTCAATATTCTTCTGCACTACAAGATAATTGTCACAATAAGTTTAGTTACCATCTCTCACCATATGAAATTATTACAATATTAGTGACTCTATTTCCAATGTCGTGCATTAGATCCTCATGAGTTATTTATTTTATAATGGGGAATTTGTACCTCTTAATTCCCTTCACCTTTTCCTGTCTATTGGTTTTTAATAATAAAACAATATCACAAGCATTTAATAATACATTAGTTAAGATGTCTTTGGCTTCAAGTCACTAAGGGTGAAAATAAAATGAACATAATAATGTGTCACCACACCATAGAAGAAATATTTATTAATTTAACACTTTACTCAATTCTTTTTTGGCTTCTAAGCAATCCTTTTGGCTTTACTCTGATACTTTTTACAATCACTTATGAAGCTTCAAGCATCATCCTCACATGTCAATATCTAAGGCAGTAAAACATTAGCTTCTGTGCTATTTAATTTTAACTTTCTCAAAAACCTCAGTGGACCTATCCTTAGGTATTATTGGCTAAATATGGGACATACTCATGTTGATTTCCAATTAGTGGGAAGGAAACAGAAATGTCATTGTTGCCTTATACTAATCAACATCTACCAATTATACAAAGCATGAATAAATAATGGCTTTATTCTTAAGAAAGTAGTAGGAGAGTAATAGTTGCTTTATTAGCAACCATGTGAAGATATTATTTTAAATAGCAATCTGTATGTTTAAGGATCACACAATATAATATTTGTTTAATAAGAAAGGACCTTTTTCTCTCTTATGAAATATTTCAATCTTATTGCTAGTATGGAATTGATGTCAAGCACATGCAATTTGCTAACAGTTGAAGCCAGTCTCCTATTGAGATGGGTGTTGTGGGTATAAAATGTGCATAAATAGAGACTCCTGGGTGGCTCAGTGGTTGAGCATCTGCCTTCAGCTCAGAGTGTGATCCCAAGATCCTGGAATCTAGTCCCATATCAGGCTTACCACAGGGAGCCTGTTTCCCCCACTACCTATGTCTCTGCCTCTCTCTGTGTCTCTCATGAAAAAATAAATAAAATCTTTAAAAAACAGGAATTTTCTCTTTCTATAGATACCATTTCCAAAAACATTCACATGCTTTTAAGGGCTCTACTAAATATGAAAAGGCTTATAAAATTGGTTTGATCTTTACATCAGTTTCTTATATCTTCTAGAAATCAACCTTGACTTGTTGAAAAAATGATAAATAATTTATCATAACTAATCATCAATAGTGAAGCAACATTAATTACATTGAGTACTGTATTGGTTAATTGATAATAAGCATATCTTCCATAGGCTTACAATTAAAATATTGATGTTAATTTTGTTAGATACTTTCCACTTTTGTTATGTTAATTTTGCTAGATACTTTCCACTTTGCCTTAGACATATTTATAAGAACAGACAGAAAAAAGATAAATACTTCTTACTCTATATAGTTATGAGAGTGAATCATGTAAAGCATAATAGAATATTCCAAAATATATGATAAATCATGTCTTCAGAAAAAGGAAAATCAATTCAGGATAAAGTTTAGAAGAAAATTCATAACCTTGAAAATGATTAAATACTGGATAGGTGTAGACTTTAAAGAAGATTTATCATGCCAGACAATGAAGGTAGATTGAAACATGGCTCATAGAAGGGAGAAAGAATGTGAGCAAGGAAACTCCTGACAAGAAAAAAGTCTTTGTGTAAACAAGCAGCTACAATTGGAATTCTTTGAATAGATTTAAACTTTTAGAAGGTACTAAGTTTATTTTGGAATTTATGAATGTTGGAGAACAGATGAAATTTAATAATATTAAATTAGAAAGATCTGAAGGATTTAATTTTTTGTTTCATTGTTTAGAGAACAATTTGAATGCTAGCTATATTCCAATATTTAAATTATTATACTATTGAAGAAAGACTTCTTCAATAGGAGAACTTACCCTGGCTTAATATAAAGACAAATATATAACTCATCAGCAACAACAGAGCAGATAAGAGATTGCAACTGTCATCAAAGTTTTAATTTAAAAAAATGAATTAAAATTAGGAAAGATATTTTAACCCTTAAGAATAATTTCGACCTTGAGATTTTGTATGTACTGCAATTTTGGACACTTGAGTTCATCTGGGAAACTAAGTATGCTCTGTCCATATCTATTCCACTTTTGAAACGTTTTATTTTTGTTCCATTTTTTAAATTTGAATATTAATTTTCTAACTGACAATACAGAAAAATTGTCAGTTAGAAACAAATTTTACATAGTATTCTTTATATTTTTTTTAAGTTATACCTTACTTTATTTCTAATATTATTTGAATTTGTTAATTTTTTTCTTGAATTTGCTTCGGATGTATTAGTATATTTTACTTTTCTTTCAAATAAATCTTGGGCATATCATAGAATGTCATCTGTATAGTTTAAATTATACAGAAAGTATTGACATCTTTTGTGGCCTGTATAAATATATTATAAAATTGTTTCAAAGACTTAAAAATAAGCATTTTTATTTTAATATTATATATACATAAAATATTTACATTTAAACATAAGAGGAATATTATATCTCACCCTTATGTGGTATGTGTTTGAGTCTAGTAAGTCAATATAACTCCAGTAAATAATATTTGATTGTTTTTCACCTAGTTAATTTTCTAGATATTGGTACATGAATATTTTTCTTAAATATTCCTCTATGTTACACTTTAGTCTGTAAGCCAAATAAAGTTTATACCTCCTTCTTACAAAGAGTAATATTAATTAATTAATTACAAGGGCATTATGGGGCTTGATATTGAAGTTTCTAGAAGCAGATTCTCTGTACCATTTTCTAGCTCTATAACTTGGGCAAATTTCTCAACTTCTCTGTATTTCAGTTAATAACCTATAAAATAATTTAATTTCATTACCTACTATTTAGGAGTCGGCTGAGGAGAAAATTATTTAACTCATATAAAGTTCTTAGAAAAGAACCTTACAGGTAGTACTCATTAAGTGTTAAATATTAGAATTACTATATTTAAAGGTATTTTTATTTATTTATGATAGTCACAGAGAGAGAGAGAGAGAGAGAGAGAGAGGCAGAGACACAGGCAGAGGGAGAAGCAGGCTCCATGCACCGGGAGCCCGACGTGGGATTCGATCCCGAGTCTCCAGGATCGCGCCCTGGGCCAAAGGCAGGCGCCAAACCGCTGCACTACCCAGGGATCCCAGGATTACTATATTTGCTGTTCTATTTCTACAGAGGTCTATCCTTTATGAATAGAAGATAATATGATCTCTTCGTACCTCAGCCTACTCTACTGAATACCCCAGGCCATCCCCTTACCCCATCATTGGCTTCCTTCCCCCCAGTGAACTTAATATGAATATAATTAGAATTTCTGATGAAGGTTCTCATTAGAATTTCTGATGAAATCAGGGAAACACATCGGTAAGCTTATCAACAACAAGATTCTGCTGCTTAAAGGGAACAGATACTTGGCTGGGTGTCCAACAAAATCTACAACTAAGCTTCCAGCTCTTCAGGAATCTCTTGGACTGAGATAACAAGCTCCAGAGGAAAATAAGAGGCCAGATCCCTGTATTTTCTCTATTTTCTGAAACCTGTAACTATAACTTTCATATTACTTGCCATTGACTTTCTTTAGGGTTTAGTGTAATCCAAAAAGTCAAGATTTTATACAATCAAAAGAAAAAGTATGCCCTCTAAAGAATATATATATAAAATCTCTCAAAAAATGGCTACTTCTACCCTGAACTTTCTAGTTTAGCAATGGTCTCCCTCTCTAATTTTAGAGCAACGTCTTCCGAAGCCTGCTCAAGACTTCAATTTTAGCACCAAAACCTCTAAGAAGATAGTTATTTCAAAAATGTAGAGTCCAATATTTGACCATTAAATATATATTTCTATGCTCCTTACTTTACTCCTACTCACTCTTCTCTAAGAATTTGACAAACTTTTTAATGTGTTCTGAAGCTTAATCTTATGGAATACTCTAAAACTGATAACTCCGAGAGTATGCATCTTCTCTACGCAGCATTACTCTAATGCTTTTATGAGATACATTTCCTTTCTGATCATATCTGAGGAGTTGTCTTCAACCACAGATAAAGATATATACTATACAAATATTCTTAAAAATTCTTACTATATACTCTTACCCCAGATGAAGGAGAATTTCAAGGTTGCAAATGTACTTATTTACAACTGAGTCCAATTTGGGTGAAACCCTTATTTCTTCATATTGGAATGAACTCAATATTGCCAAGTAAGGCTAAAAAAACCTCTTCATTTAAAAATATGATTTATTTTTAACCATTTAATAACTCTAGAATAATTTTGTGAATATCTTTTCTTCTCCTGAAAGCTCAGGAGGCAATCTAAGTTTCAGGATTAGTGATTAGGTTGGGAGTAATGGATCATCCTTGTTCAGAGCTTGTGGGCTACTTTATTCATAAACATTATTTGTCCATCCTGACATCTGCAAGAGCTAGCAAATCACCCAGTATCTTCCCACTCACTATGTGCCTCCATTGCTGAAATCCATTTCACAAGCTCTTTGGCTGCCTACCCTTCTCTAGAGTCTTTGGATATATTAGATTGCACTCAGCCTATCCTTTGCACTCCAAGTTAAGCTGGTCAATATTTGAATGCTTTCTCTAACCACATTGTATTTTTCAGTGTTTTCTAAGACCATCCTTAGTCTCTTCTTAGATAGTCCTCTCAGAGTCTTTCTTTACCACACTAGTCACAGACTCAGTACAGGGTCCCTCCAACAGAAATGTGGTCACTCAAGATTTTTAGGTTAGTAGCTTCCAAGGTGGTGGTGGGTGGGGGGAGGAAAAGTGTAAGGAAGAAATATGTATTCCCAGAGAAACATTTAGAAATGTACTGGATGCTTTCTGACACAGTGACTGGGGTGAAAATGTTCAAGATGGACCTACAAAAATAAAAAATGTCCTCCATCATCAACACCCACTTATAGATCAAAGGATCTCATAACTCTCATTAATGCTTCAGGGATGCCTACTGCTTAAACCTCCTCTCTTTAAAACAGAAGAGGATTTAACACAAGAGTCAAATTATTTCAACCCCAAATCTCTTTTACAAATTTGTTATTTCTTTTAGGTTGAGAACTAGCTCGTGGATAATTCTCTCAAGTTTATGGTTTATGAATAAGCCACATGTTTTTTTTTTTCTTCAGTTCTTTTTGTACCTGTTTTTTTTTTTAAAATGGGAGCTCCATCTATTTTAGTAAAGCAAATTTTCTCTCAAATATGTAATTTCTACCTTGGTTCATCATTTTCAAATAAAATTTGAAAAAGTGATTTCTAATTCCATGTACATTAGGGGATGATTAAATTTAATTGATGTGTAATATAATGAATATGGTCTCTGACATTTCATTAGGCTTAGGTCTTTTTAAAATCAGTGTTTGATAAATAGGGATGGGAAGATATGAATAAATGGATGAATAAATAGATTGATGCCACTTTCTATTATTTATTAGATATATTTTGTATTTTGAGAAATTCCTAACACTCATTAACACAGATCTCTATCAAGAAATTTTATATTACACCAGAAAGCCCGTTATGCTTCTTTTCAGTAAAACATTCTTCTCTCAACGCCTAAGCAATCACTGCTCTGATTTCTATTACTATAAATTAGTTTTGCCTCTTCTAGAAGTTCATATAAATGGAATTACATAGTCTATATACTTTTATGTCTGGTTTCATTCACTCAATCATTTTCTCAATGTGATGCTTCTGAGGTTCATGCATGTTCATGCAGGTATTACTAGCTCATTCCCTTTAAATACTGCATCATATCCTATTTTATTATCAATAGGCAGTTTTTATTTCTAGTTTTCTTTCTCCATCTCTTCCTCTGGTTCTTTGAGCATCTTTAGGACAATTGTTTAAAGTATTTATCTGGTAGATTTGCCACCAAGGTTTTCATAAAGAATGTTTCTGTTGTTTTATGTTCTCCTTTGAATGGGACAAGGTTTCATTTCTTTGTATGCCTTGTGATTTTTTTGTTGGAAACGAGGTATAGGAATCTAACAATGTGGTGACTCTGAATATCAGACTCTTCCTCTTCCCAATGTTTTTGTATTGTTATAAGGTGTCTCTGTGCAGAAGATGAGTAAATTTGAAATGTAAACTTGAGGTCTTTTTAGGTCTTTTCTAATTCTGTAACTTTCTCTGGACCCTCACTGTGACTTTTTTTTTTTTTTAAGATTATTCATTTATTTGACAGAGAGACAGAGAGAGAGAGAGAGAGTATACTGTGACTTTTTAAAATGCCTCTGTATATATGGCTGCTTCCCACTCTCAAAAAGAAAAAAAAGAAAAAAAGAAAAAAAGAAGATGAAATAAAATACAATGGCCCTTTAAATTCCCCAGAAGTGACTTTGGGCAGATGGGAGGAACTCAAACAATGGGGATAGCTGCAAAATCAATGGCTTCCCTATAATCAGTGATCTGAAACATACCCCAGATAATTGAACTACAAGCTCCTGATGGCTAACCCCAACACCCAGAACCTTTCAGGTTCCTCTTGAATCTGTGTCTCCTGGACTTAAATTCTTAAAGACTCCAAATAAACTTTTGGTTTGCTTGCTTTTTCAGTTTCCAATTTAATGCTTTTACATTCTGAGTCAAAGAACTCTGTTTTACACATTGAGAAATTATCATTTGCATTAAATCAGAGGTGTTTGATTGCCATATCTAAACTTTACTTTAGATTTTACTCTTTTCTGGGTAGATCACTGACATGGTGAATGAAAAGTGAAAGAACACTGATTTTTAAGAACCATAGAATGCGTGATGGAAAATTTTTTTCCTGGTAAGTTGATGTATAATAAAATGCCTTTGGAAAAAAAAATAAAGATTTTGTTTGTTTATTTATCTATTATTTATTTATTTATTTGAAAGAAAGAGCAAGAAGGAGTATGCACAGGGAAGGGCAAAGGGAGACAAAGAGAGAGACTCTGAAGCAGACTCCTCACTGAGCACAAATTTTGGCTCAGGTCACAAATTCAGGGTTCTGGGATCTAGTCCCACATGAAACTCCGTCTCAGCAGGAAGTCTGCTTGAGGATTCTCTTCCTCTGTCCCTCCCCTTCAAGTAAATTAATTAATTAATTAAATAAATAAATAAATTAATTAATTAATTAATTTTAAAGCATGTAACAAATCTTATTTATGAAAGATACTGTCTGCTGTAATTATTTTAGTTATGGTGGCTTATCAAAATGGAATAGTACCTGATTTCAAGCCAAATGTGCCAAGTGTAATAGTTTTTCACTATTGTACTAGTATTTTGTATCAGTCTAGTTTATGTTTATTTACTTTGGCATAAAGAAATTTATGAAATTCTAGACACCTTATCAAACAGATGCAGCATTTGCTCTACTTCATCTCCAAAAAAATGTTGGGGTCATTATCAGATTTAAAAGTGGCAAGCTGTGTTTAGTATGAGAGATAAACTGATTTTGAGAATATTTCAAACGTTCAGCCTTGCTGACTAGAGAATAATGGCCTCAATGAAATGTTCACAACATTTGAATTTTGTTTTATAACTCTGTGCTTCAAATATGAGCAAACTGATGCACTAGGCTCACAGAATATCAAAAATAAATTAGATGTCAAGCATATGTGCTTGACTATTTGTATATTATGGGCTTTGAAAAGAGACATTGGAGATGGCTATATTTTGAATTACATAAAGCAACAATAAGTTCTTTTGAATTTGTTTTGACATGAGATAGTTTTAATAAGCTCAAAATGCCATCCACATAGACTGATTATATCCACACTGTCCCTTTAAATTCTTTCTTTACAAAATATATGGCTTGTTCCTGAAAACTTATGCACTGTGTTACCACCCAGGGAACTTTGTCAGTTATGCAGATTATATTATGTATCTCTACAACCTTTCACAGAACATTGCCACAAAGCTTCCTTCCCTTCTGCTTCATGTTAGGCAGAGTCACTTCCTTTTTATTGGTTTCCACTTCTTTCTGTATGAGATATATAGCCAAATAAAAGATCATTTGAGGTATATTTACCTTGGTAGGTATAAAAGACAGCTGGACATTAAGGCTTTATTCTCCTGGATATGCTTGGGCCTTCAAAAAATTTCCAGAAGCCAATCAGCCCAATTTATTCAAATCAGCATATGGATGTTACATCGTCATGCCCTTTGTGCACCTAGCTTGAAAAAAAAAATCTATCAGGAATTTGAATTAAAAGGAACAGTCCTCGTTTTACTTAAACTGCCATGCTTATAAATATTACGTGTCTGGATGATTTATTTTGCTTCGCGTGAAACCTTTAAGGACTGTGGCAAATGTGCAGCAGAAAACAAAATGATATGGTATTTCTCATTTCAAAGCAAGGGGAAAGATACACTTACAGAACGAAAACCTCAGTTGGTTCTGTTAGGAAAATCATATGTATTTTTAAAAGATAGACTGCTATTAGGTTCTACTGTGTCAATAAAATGCCCCTTGCTATATATTTACCCACTGGTTTTTAGTGAATTCAGAGAGAGAATCTTAACATTACGATCAATCAGGTCAATTACAGGGTTGAGGTGGGGTAAATGATACTATTATTTGCATGATAAACTCTCTTTCATCCCTTATACTGCTTCAAACCTGCACCTGCTTATGCAGCTGTAGAAAGGAAAAAAAAAAAAAGAGCAGCAAAAAGCAGAGATTTAGAAATATTATAGTGAATTACAGTGACAGGATAGGGTTAAAAGCAACAAGATTTTAGGTTATGAAGTTTATTACACCGACCAGCTATTAATCTATGTTTGCTTCTGTTCAACTTCCCTTTTCTAGAGATGTATGGAGGATATATGATAACAAATACAAAAACAGGTGTTCCATAATGCGATAAAATGGAGTCATTACAAAAACGATATTCAGAAAAGTATCATAAGCACATCTCCATACAGATGAGAAGAACAAATGAGACTACTGAACCAACAGTAATGCATTTCTCAAACTGATAGGCACTCCCTGAGACAAAACTTTTACTTCTGAGGAATGGGGTTGGTGATCTGTTGCTCAAAATGTTTCAAACTGTAACAGCCTTTTTAAATATCAGACTTTTACTAAAATGGAGACTACATGTATATTTTGAGGATATATTGCCGCACGTTACAGATCTCATTCTTAACTCGTGATCCATAACATTCTTAGTTTTAAAAAATAATGCAGCTCAAAAACAAAATCACCAAAGGCTTTAAGTTCAGTATTTTAAATAAATTATGTGTGTATTTTAGATAGGATATCGTATATTTAAGTATATAATAAAAGTTTTTAAAAGTTTTAAAGAGTTGAATAAAAGTGAGACAATTCCATAATTACAAAATTTTTCTAAATGATAATCAATTTACCATAAAACTAAAAGTGATACACACACATACAATACGTATACCCAGCTCCAGCTAAGATGTAGGAGTCACTGGGATCAAACTTGTCTTCTAGTCTTAGCTATAAACTGAATGAAAAACAGTAGTTTTCAGACATTGACAAGGAAAGCACAGAACTATAATCTCTCAGCAAAGCGGTAAAAAAAGAGAAACCCAGAAGATTCTCATAACTTTTGCCTATATATACTTTTTGGACTAAAGCTCAGGAATGGGAAACCCAGTCGAAGCACTAGAGCTTGCTGAGTTAAGAAGATACAGATTGATGATTAAGGAGGAACAAATGGCTGAAATTTGCAGGCAAAGTAGCAAAGACAGAAATCAAAGGTTGACCCTTGAACAACATGGGGGTTAGGGAAGCCAACTTCTGCAGAGTTGAAAATCCACATACAGCTTTTGACTCCCCCAAAACTTAACTACTAATAGTGTACTACTGATTGGTAAAGCTTTGCCAATAATACAGTCAACTAACATATATGTACCATGTACTATATTCTTAAAATAAAGTAAAATAGAGAAGAAGAAATGTTATTAAGAAAACCATGAGAAAAACACATGCACAATCCTGTACTGTATTTATTGAAAACAACCTGTGTGTAAGTGGATTCAGGTAGTTGAAATCCATTCAAGAGTCAACTGCATACAAAGAAACAGCTGCAGACATCTGCAAAGCAGTCCTCTTGATATGTTGGCTGAATGATGAAGAATACATGCACAGGACAAAGAATAATAAGGGTGTAAGAAGCTGAAAAATCCAAAAAGCTCACACAGAATTAGGCAGTAATTTCGGTTCTAGCCACTTACAGTCTTGGTCTTCTTGGAATATCTGGAATATTCAGAATAGACCTGGGTAGGGTTGTAATTTAGTAGGGCTAACGTGTACTTATATCAAAGGCTACTCTAGACGTTTTCTAACAAAACTTAAAAACACTCTGCATTGTTAAAGTTCAAGCTTCAAAACACTTTAAAGAACAGTAAAACAATATTCAACAGTATTAAATATGCCATATCCTATATCTGATCAAAATTAAGAACCACACAGGACTTCTAAAGATGAAAAGTACAGTATTGAAATTAAAACAATTCTGGATGGAATCAATAGTTACCACAGAAGAAATAATCTATCCACTCAATGGCAAAGCAATAGAAGCTGCCAAACTAAAGCATGCACATACAAAACATTAAGATAAAGAGAAAACAACAGAGATTCCATGACCAGTGGTGAAATAGTGAGCAGTCTAACAGATAACCACACGAAAGCCCACTTATAGATTTTGAGAATATTAAGCAGGCTCCATGCCCAACCAGCATGAAGCTGAACACCAGGGCTTGATCCCATGACTCTGAGATCATGACCTGAGTCAAAATCAAGACTCAGATGCTGAACTAACAACTGAGACACCCAGGAGCCCCTGCACAAGGCCCATTTAAATCACATTGCTGAAATCATGGATAGAGAAATCTTAGAAGCAAACCAAAGAAAACATGCAAACATATGTAAAGAGAAGACAATTATAAAAATTCTCCCTCTCCCTCTGCCCCTACCTGCACTCTCTCTAAAATGAATAAACATTTACAAAGTAAAAATATCTTCATCAAATTTATACTTGAATATTCAAAGCAACTGTAGTCTCAATCATCCCAAACTGAAAATAATTCAAAACCCATTCACTGGTAAATGGAAGAACAAGGTGCTGTATATGCATAATTGAGATAACATCCTATAACAAAAAATAGTGAATTACTTCTGTATACAAACATAGATTTATCTCTAAAACAGTGCGATGCTCAAAAGAAGATGAACATGAAAGTGATCATGCTATAATATTCCATTTCTATGAAAATTTAAAGGAAAAACTAATTTATAACAACAGATAGGACATCAATGATTACTTTGGTTTGAGGATGACAGCAAAACGTGATAGAGAAACTTCTTGGGGTGACAGAAATGATTTATAATCAATGCTGCTTGCATAGGAGTATGTATTTATCAAAACTCATCAAAATTGTAAATTCCATTTCAATAAATTCAAGTAAAAATCTATAGTAAAAAAGTGAACATTATGAGGAAGTATTTTGGGGTCATGTAACACAACTAAATATTTCTAGTATAAAATTGGAGTACTGGGGGCAGCCCCAGTGGCACAGCGGTTTAGCGCCGCCTGCAGCCCAGGGCGTGATCCTGGGGACCCTGGATCGAGTCCCACATCGGGCTCTCTGTATGATGCCTGCTTCTCCCTCTGCCTGTCTCTCTCTCTCTCTCTCTCTCTCTGACTCTATAAATAAATAAATAAATAAATAAATAAATAAATAAATAAATATCTTTAAAAAATATTTAAAATTGGAGTACTGTAATTAATCTGTTAACCCCAGCATTACTGATAGAAACTGGTGGCCTACATAATGCTAATGAATATTAATTTTACATATCTCATTCCCATTTTAAAATCCATGTTGTTAACCAAAAGTCAAATTTTTGGGGGTGCCTGGTTAGCTCAGTCAGTAGAGCATCTGACTCTTGATCCTAGAGTCATGAGTTTGAGCCCCACCTTGGCAATAGAATTTAAAAAATAATAATAATTATTATAATACAATTTTTAAAAAGGAAATTTGTTGAATTTGTAAATAATTCTCATAACTTTATGTGAAATTAGCTCTAAAATATTCTAGTTTGAATGATAAATGTCCAAATGTCCTTTTGAACTGCTATAACAAAACTCCATAGCCAGAGTGGGTGGCTTTTTAATACAACAGGAATTTATTTCTCACAGCTCTGGGACTGAGAAGTCCAAGATCAAGGCAACAGTAGATTTGGTGCCTGGTCAGAGCCCAGTTCCTGATGCACAGATGACCATCTTCTTCCTGCACATGACAGAAGAGGTTAGGGGGCTCTCCAGGCTATCTTTTATAGGGGCACTAACCTATTCATGAGGGTCCCACATGTAGGGCTTAATCATTTCCCAAAGTCCCACATTCACTAAAATCACATAGGGAATTGGTTTCAATATACAAATGGGGGGAGGGTATAAATATTCAGTTTATAACAATGCTTAAATCCTGTCACTATGTCAATATTCACACAGCCACTTGTTGTTGAACAGTTTGATCCATTTCTGTTTAATTTTTCTCAGTCTGTCTCTTACCCTCTCTTTGTAAACAATAGTGTGTGTTAGCATTGTGTCAGTCCCTGAGCTCTGTGGTCTCTGGGTTTGTCCACTCTAACTGGAGAACTGGAAAGCATGCTGGGCACACAGGACTCCATTCAAACCCCTGTGTTATGAGACGTGGACATACTTGGACAAATTCTAGCAAAAGCCTTTAAACAGCTTAAGATGGAGTCATTAGGAGGACCCCACCCTCCTCTAAAATTCAGCTTGAGAAAGCTCAAGACTGTCAAAAGAATTAGCCATTTGTTTCAGCTAAGAATTCCCTGCCCTAGAGCATTGTTTAAAAAGTTTACAATTGTAATCCTTCCTCTGTTCTTTTGATAAATATATGTATGTATCTCCTACAACCCAGGAGTATCTTTCTCAAGGACCTGGGAGCCATGCCTTTGAAATGTCTATCAGAAAGGATACGGACTCGGTGTCCCAAAATCTGTTGCAGAATAAAATTCTAACATCAATACTGCCAGCTAGCAGACACAGCTGTCTCAATGGCATTTATACTGACCAAGCTGTTATAATTTGTCACTCCCCAGACCATATTGAGCATCCACTTGCCCCTTCTCTACTCCCACATTATTCCTTAAAGCACCCAGACAACTCTGCACAAAATTGATTTGACCACAACTCAAACTCCCCTTCTACCAGTATTTGTAGAATAAAATCTGCTTTCATTCTTTTTTAAAAATATTTATTTATTCATGAGAGACACAGAGAGGTAGAGACACAGGCAGAGGGAGAAGCAGGCCCCATGCTAGGAGCCTGATAAGAGACTCGATCCTGGACCCCGGGATATATCCTGAGCTAAAGACAGATGCTCAACCATTGAGCCACCCAGGCATCGCATAAATCTGCTTTCATTTTTTAAGTAATGTCCAGCTTTGTTTATCTTTGACCAACTAGAGTTAAATTGATGATGTAACATAGTAAGCTAAACAAATGATTCTTCAAAATGGACTAAGGAGTCAATACTAACATGAACACCATCATCAAAATTATTCCCATTTCTAACTTTAAATTGTATTTATAATGAGTAGTTTACTTGAATTAGTGAAGAAAATAAAATCAAGTTTTTATTAAAGCTGATAACCTTCAAAATCCACTTTATTGAAAATCCATTTTAACAAATTGTTATTGAACATTCAAAAATTTTTATTTAATCTGTATAATATGGTTCTTTCTGACTGTAAGCATTTAAGAATAGTTGTTGACTTTAAATCATTTCTTATTTGCAAGAATCCAGTGAAAGCAAACATAATTTCACTAGAGAAGAAAAAAAAGAATAAATAAAACACTCCTGACACTCACAAATAGCAATGCATTGTATATTAGTTAAAAAGCACATTTTTAGAGTCATATTACTATTCTTAGAAATTGTATTATATACAGAAATTACTTGTTTTATAATTTTTAGGAAATAATTAAAGTAGTTATACAATTATGACCATTGTTTTTACAAATTCTAGGGAACATAAAATTATTTAGGAATTTTTAGACCTACTAAAAATTATCTCAAGGTTTCAAAGCATCCAGAGATAGCTAGTCTTCCTTTTTGGTACTTTTGCATTCCACTCTAAATCTTAACCTTCTCCTAGGTTTATTATCATCTTTTAAAATTTTTTCTATATTTCCATATGTTTCATTTTAAAATGAGCTTAAGCAGGTTAGTTTGTTGATTTAGAATCTTTGCAGTAAATAGCAATCTAGATTTACTTTTATTTTCTTTTTACCTCAAGTGACAATGCCTTTCATATTCATGACTGTGAATAATAGATAGATAGATGATAGATAGATAGATAGATAGATAGATAGATAGATAGATGATAGATGATAGATATTGTGTATGAAAGGCGATCAATTATTATCAGAGAAAAATAACCTGAGTGTAGTGATTAAAATAAAACATTTCTGCAAGATAGAAATTATAATTGCTTTACTGAACTTAAGCTGCACTTTATACTCTGAATAAATTAGGCCATTATTATTCTATGTTCAAATTCCTAAGGGTATCTTGCCTTTGGTTTGTATCTATTTAATTCAGATCAGTTAGTGAACACCTTTGGTTAATGTCATGATATTTCCATTATAAAATTCAAACTCTCCTGAAAGAAGTGTGTCAAGTTGCTACCCTTCAGTGAAGGTGCATTCCATTAAAGACTTTGCTTTTGGAGATTCTTTAGAACTTGTTTTAAGAGCAGACGGTATTAAGAAACACTGTATAAAGGTACAATTGATTCATTGAATCTCTTTCTTGCTAACCTGTGCTATTTTTGTACATTTATCTTTTCTAATAAAGTCTTTCATAATTTTTCTTTTTCTTCATTTCAATTGTCCTGTTCCAATCCATTTTCTTGCACTCTCCTATCCAATATATTTACCTGTCACACTTTTATTATTTTCCAATGTGAATCCCACAAGGAAGAGCTGTTTCAGTTGAGTAGAGCTCACAGCATTCATTATAGCCAATCAATTGTGCAAGTGGAGGTAATGAATAATCAGAATATGGGAAAAATTATCAAAATAGAAAAGAGTAATAAATATAAATGAGACAGGACTAATCATTCCTTGAATATTATCAGGATAATATTACTTTTGATTTCATATGAAATGAAAATTACAAAACATTTATCAATTTGTTTTATCCTGAATGCAAATGTCAGATCATATAGAATGTTCTTGTGGATACAGAAAATAGAAAATACTAGGTGAAGATGGTCTGTATAAAGTTTAAGCCATAAATTTAAAGTGTAGTCATAAGGATTTTTGGCCTCAAACATTTCAGAAATCACATTTAGAAGCTTGCAAACACCGCTGTGCCTGAGAGTTTATTTTTTCTTCGTTTACTAAACTCTTGGGCAAGAATCCCACTGAGAACAAAAGTATTATTATTCATTAGTTCATTTTGTTGACCTTGAGATGTCAGCATCATGTGTATAGCTAGCAATATTGTAGGTAAATAAAAGAAAAAAGCAGACAGAGAAAGTAACTAAAATGCATAAGTAGGAAGAAATGCTAAGAAAAATGTTCTTTTCTAGAAGCTTGAAGTAAAAGATTAGATTATAGTTTGCAGCATCAAGGGCACACAGGAATGGCATACAATGATCATGATTTATGGAAGTATTTTGGAAGGTAGAAAATCAATATATATTCTAAAAGTTCTGTTTTGCTCAGATTAACCTGAACTGTACTCTTTCATATCACACTGGCTTAATTGTGATAGTGAGTTTTAAAAATACACCCACACTCACACATACACATATATATCAGAATGCTTTATTCTAATTAAAATAAGTATGCATGTATTTAGCTTCATGGTTTAAATATGAAAATCACCTTCAGAATACAAACATTTAGAGTTTTGAAATTTGAATACCTTAATTGAGTGTTTGGTTCTGGAAATTTTAAGAATTAAAATTGATATATCACTGGTCTATCTTTAAAATGCTCAGGATTGTTAGAATATAAACTTCCTCTGCTTAAGTGAGCACTACATTTTTTTTGGTAGGTCTTAGCAAAAATTATTAGTGATACAGTAAGTTATTCATAAATCACCTGTCAGCCCCAAATACATAGTCAAGCGTGCCTGGATTTTGGGATGATATCTATACTTGTTTTGAGAAAATCAAACTAAGAGAGACTGAGACAGTATGTAAACTCACTGATCCCAATGCTGTCTATTACCAGCCATGTTCATGTGGGGATACGCATAGTACATTAAATTCTCTTTTTAATGTCTTATTTTAAATCCTCCATTCCATTGCAAGAAATAAAATAAGGCTGTTTTCCACCTTGAAAATTTGTGTAGAATGTAAAATAAGTAAGTTATTGAGAGACTGAAATATATTAAGGAATGTGTTTTACTTAAAATAAACAAAGAAAATGTTGTTCGGAACCCCCCACTCAATAAAATACAAATAGATAATAGGTGGAAAATAGATAAATTGATCGATAAAGAGGCTACTATGATGTTTTCAGCTTGGGCTTTAGTCAATATTGCCCATGGTAATCCATTGAATGTTGTAGTCATCCTTCTCACTGATTTGTTGACAATATTGTTTTATCTAAATAAATATGTATTTATATTTTATATAGCATATAAATATAAATGTTTCCTAAATTAAATATATATGGCAAAAGGTGAAGCAGAAGCAGGTCATATGACTGTGTATGTTTGGTTTTATGGTACTGTGAGGCCTAAAACGATTATGTTTGTAAAATTAAAGTTTGCTCAGAAATTAAGGATTATATTTTAAAACGTTTCTCCCAAGGTCTTCTTATTACTAAATCAAGCATATTCTATACATTATTAAGGAGCTAAAATTGCTACATACTGCTCAGCCATCATAGTTTAAAATCAAGTCTAAGAAGCTTGTTAGCATGATAAATTTATTATTATTTTTTATTCTCAGAACCTATGCATTTGTATGCTAAATTGAACGTGTCATATTTCCAAAACTTATATGAATATGAAATTTCCTTAAAATAGCCAGTGTTTTCATATTTTCCTAGAAATACAAAAAATTGCATTTTTGATGACTCTTACTATGCCTATTCATTTTACAATACAAAATGCATGTAAAATAATTATTGAACAAGAAAATTTATGGTATAAGATTCTGTCAATAATCACTTCTTATAATTCACAAACTGGAAATTTATTATTTCTATTAAAAATACAAAATTACAAAAAAAAAAAAACAAAGTGAAACAATTACCATGTTTGGTTAATCTTCTTGCTACAAATATAATTTTTATGATCTGCATTGGCTATTATGATAGCTAAATACTATAAATAGATATATGTTGATATAGATATGTAAACACATAGTAATTCAGAAATAACAAATTGTTATTATTAAAGAAATAACTGATAAGTATTAATTCAAATATGAAAAAGACAGAATTTAATTGAATCTAAATGGCTATAATGCAACATATCGTCATACATAATACGACGCTATAAATGAGCAAAAATCTTGTTAGATTGTTTCCTTACCTCCCAGATTGTATAAAATCATTAACTAAAGAATAGTTGCCTTTCCATTAGTAATTTGCACTTTCACTGGAAATGTTTTGAATTCTCTTCTCTTGTGTGTTTCAACCTCCATGCATCCACACTTAAACAACTAAATGAGTCATGTCACTTGCGGTTGAGCATTCAGAAATCTCTACCTTCTAAAAAAATTTAACTGAAATTTATATAGTTAGCTTTCTATACATTTCCAAATATTAATTGTCTCTCTAACAACGGTAAATTCTTAAAATTCTGTGAAATTTACGTGGGTGGATGACAATGTTGGTTTCCACTATCAGGAAACTTTCCTAAATGGGAATAGAAATTAAAAAGGGAGGGGGGCTTATTATACTACCAGTGGTAGATAACTGCTTTGTGTGAATGGATGTCTGGGTCATTGGATTACCCATACAAAGATTTAGGTAGGATCCACACTAGAATAAAGACAGCCAGAAAGAAAGTAGCAAGCACAAAACAGTTTATTTATTTTTTTCTTTGTTAAAGGAGGAAAAAAAATTATTGTTATGTCCATGTTCCTTTCTAAGCCCATATCTTTCACAATGGATCCTATCCCTTTCCATGCGCTCAAGGACTTCACTTCTCTCTAACTAATGCCTGTTTTTCAGGTCCTCTTTATTATTATTATTATTTTTTTATATTTTTATTGGGCTCATTGAATAGGGCGCCAGATCTGCAGACATCTATTGTCTCCGCAAGCCAAGCCCAGCCCACACAGAAGCAACTATGTCTAAGGGACCTGCAGTTGGGATCAATATTGGCTCCATCTACTCCTCACGGGTGTCTTCCAGCACGAGAAAGTGGAAATAATTGCCGATGATCAGGGAAACCGAACCCCGAACGATTGATCAGTGATGCTGCGAAGAATCAAGTTGCAATGAACCCACCAACTCTGTTTTCGATGCCAAGTGGCTGACTGGAGGTAGATTTGATGATGCTGTCGTCCAATCTGATATGAAGCATTGGGCCTTCATGGTGGTGAATGATGCTGGCAGGCCTAAGGTCCAAGTAGAATACAAGGGGGAGACAAAAAGTTTCTATCCAGAGGAGGTGTCCTCTATGGTCCTGACAAAGATGAAGGAAATTGCAGAGGCCTACCTTGGGAAGACTGTTACCAATGCAGTTGTCACAGTACCTGCATACTTCAATGACTCTCAGTGTCAGGCTACCAAAGATTCTGGAACTATTGCTGGTCTTAATGTACTTCGAATCTTCAATGAGCCAACTGCTGGTGCTATTGCTTATGGCTTAGACAAGAAGGCTGGAGCTGAAAGGAATGTGTTGATCTTTGATTTAGAAGGTGGCACTTTTGATGTGTTAATCCTTACTATTGAGGATGGGATCTTTGAGGTCAAGTCCACAGCTGGAGACACCCACTTAGATGGAGAAGATTTTGACAACCAAATGGTCAACCATTTTATTGCAGAATTCAAAAGCAAGCACAAGAAGAATATCAGCAAATACAAGAGGGCAGTCCGCCATCTCTGTACTGCATGTGAATGGGCTAAGCGTACACTTTCTTCCAGCACCCGGGCCAGTATTGAGACTGATTCTCTGTATGAAGGAATTGACTTGTATATCTCTATTACTCATGCCCAGTTTGAAGAATTAAATACTGATCTGTTTCATGGCACCCTGGACCCTGTAGAGAAAGCTCTTAGGGATGCCAAGCTGGACAAGTCTCAGATCCATGATATTGTCCTGGTGGGTGGTTCTACCCATATCCCCAAGATTCAGAAACTTCTGCAAGATTTCTTCAATGGAAAGGAACTGAATAAGAGCATCAACCCTGATGAGGCAGTTGCTTATGGTGCAGCTGTCCAGGCAACCATTCTTTCTGGTGACAAATCTGAAAATGTTCAAGATTTTCTGCTATTGGATGTCACCCCACTTTCTCTTGGTATTGAAACTGCTGGAGGAGTCATGACTGTGCTTATCAAGTGCAATACTACCATTCCTGCCAAACAGACACAAACCTTTACTACCTACTCTGACAACCAGCCTGGTGTGCTTATTCAGGTCTATGAAGGTGAGCGTGTTATGACCAAGGATAACAACCTACTTGGCAAGTTTGAACTCACCGGCATACCTCCTGCTCCTTGTGGGGTTCCTCAGATTGAAGTCACTTTTGATATTGATGCTAATGGTATCCTCAATGTGTCTGCTGTGGATAAGAGCACAGGAAAAGAGAACAAGATTACCAACACTAATGACAAGGGCCGCTTGAGCAAGGAAGACATTGAGCGCATGGTCCAGGAAGCTGAGAAGTACAAAGTGGAAGATGAGAAGCAGAGAGACAAGGTGTCTTCCAAGAATTCACTTGAGTCTTACGCATTCAACATGAAAACAACTGTTGAAGATGAAAAACTTCAGGGCAAAATCAATGACAAAGACAAACAGAAGATTCTTCACAAGTGCAATGAAACCATCAACTGGCTCAATAAGAACCAGACTGCAGAGAAGGAAGAATTTGAACATCACAGAAAGAGCTGGAGAAAGTCTGCAACCCCATTATTACGAAGCTATACCAGAGTGCAGGAGGCATGCCAGGAGGAATGCCTGGAGGCTTTCCTAGTGGTGGAGCTCCTCCTTCTGGTGGTGCCTCCTCTGGGCCTACCATTGAAGAGGTTGATTAAGCCAACCGGATGTCATTGTTCCATACATTTGAAGGACCCAAATTTGTAGCAAATTCCATGGCAGTTTTAAAGTCAAGCTGCTATAGTAAATATACTGTGCATATACTTGAATATGGAATATGTGCACAGGGAAAGGAAATAAACATTGCACTTTATAAGCACTGTATTGTTAAGTGGAAAATGCAATGTCTTAAATAAAACTGTATTTAAAATTAGCAAAAAAATATTTTATTGGGGTTCAATTTGCCAATATTATATTGTAACACTGAGTGCTCATCCGGTCAAGTGCCCCCCTCACTGCCCATCACCCACTCAACCCATCCCCCCACCCACCTCCCCTTCCATTACCCCTTGTTCCTTTCGCAGAGTTAGGAGTATCTCATGGTTTGTCTCCCTCTCTGATATTTCCCACTCATTATCTCTCCTGTCCCCTATAATCCCATTCAGTATTTTTAATATTCCCCATATGAGTGAGACCACATAATATTTGTCCTTCTCTGATTGACTTACTTCACTCAGCATAATACCCTCCAGTTCCCTCCATGTTGAAGCAAATGGTGGGTATTCGTCTTTTCTGATGGCTGAGTAATAATATTCCATTGTATACATAGACCACATCTTCTTTATCCATTCATCTGTTGAAGGACATCAAGGCTCCTGCCACAGTTTGGCTATTGTGGCCATTGCTGCTATAAACATCGGGGTGCAGGTGTCCCAGCGTTTCACTGCATCTGTATCTTTGAGGTAAATCCCCAGCAGGGCAATTGCTGGGTCATAGGGCAGCTCTATCTTTAACTCTTTGAGGAACCTCCACACATTTTTCCAGAGTGGCTGCACCAGTTCACATTCCCACCAACAGTGTAACAGTGGCTGCACCAGTTTATATCCTCTCCAACATTTTGTTGCTTCCTGAATTGCTAATTTTCCCCATTCTCACTGTTGTGAGGTGGGGTCTCATTGCGGTTTTGATTTGTATTTCCCTGATGGCAAGTGATGCAGAGCATTTTCTCATGTGCTTGTTAGCCATGTCTATGTCTTCCTCTGTGAAATTTCTGTTCATGTCTTTTGCCCATTTCATGATTGAATTGTTTGTTTCTTTGCTGTTGAGTTTAATAAGTTCTTTATAGATCTTGGATACTAGTTATTTATCTGATACATCATTTGCAAATATCTTCTCCCATTCTGTAGGTTGTCTTTAGTTTTGTTGACTGTTTCTTTTGCTGTGCAGAAGCTTTTTATCTTGATGAAGTCCCAATAATTCATTTTTGCTTTTGTTCCCTTTGCCTTCATAGAAGTATCTTGCAAGAAGTTGCTGTGGTCAAGTTCAAAAAGGGTATTGCCTGTGTTCTCCTCTAGGATTTTGATAAATTCTTGTCTCACATTTAGATCTTTCATCCACTTTGAGTTTATCTTTGTGTATGGTGTAAGAAAATGGTCCAGTTTCATTCTTCTGCATGTGGCTGTCCAATTTTCCCAGGAAAATTTATTAAAGAGATTGTCCTTTTTCCATTGGATATAGAATATCCTGCTTTGTCGAATATTAGTTGACCATAAAGTTGAGGGCCCATTTCTGGGTTCTATATTCTGTTACATTGATCTATGTGTCTGTTTTTGTGCCAGGACCACACTGCCTTGATGATCACAGCTTTGTCGTACAGCTTGAAATCTGGCATTGTGATGCCCCCAGCATTAGTTTTCCTTTTCAACATTCCCCTAGCCATTCAGGGTCTTTTCTGATTGCACACAAATCTTAAGATTATTTGTTCCAACTCTCTGAAGACAGTCCATGGTATTTTGATAGGGATTGCACTGAATGTGTAAATGGCCCTGGGTAGCATTGACATTTTCACAATATCCATTCTTCCAATCCATGAACATGGAATGTTTTTCCATCTATTTGTGTTTTCCTCAATTTTTGTGATTTCAGAGGTGTTCTGTAGTTTTAGGGTATAGATCCTTTATCTCTTTGGTTAGGTTTATTCCTAGGTATCTTATGTTTTTGGTGCAATTGTAAATGGGATTGACTCCTTAATTTCTCTTTCTTCAGTCTCATTGTTAGCGTATGTATAGAAATGCCACTGATTTCTGGGCATTGATTTTATATCCTGCCACATTGCCAAATTGCTATAAGACTTCTAGCAATCTTGGGATGGAGTCTTTTGGGTTTTCTATGAGCAGTATCATGTCATCTGCAAAGACGGAGAGTTTGACTTCTTTTTTGCCAATTTGAATGCTTTATTTGTTTTTGTTGCCTGATTGCTGAGGCTAGGGCTTCTAGTACTGTGTTGAATAGCAGTGGGGAGAGCGGACATCCCTGTTGTGTTCCTGATCTGAGGGGAAAGGCTTTCAGTGTTTCTCCATTGAGAATGATATTTGAAAAAAAAAAAAAAAGAGAATGATATTTGCCGTGGGCTTTTCATAGATGGCTTTTAAGATTCTGAGGAATGTTCCCTCTATCCCTTCATTCTAAAGAGTTTTGATCAGGAATGGATGGGGTATTTTGTCAAATGCTTTCTCTGAATCTATTGAGAGGTTCATATGGTTCTTGTTTTTTCTCTTGCTGATATGATCTATCACATTGATTGGTTTACAAGTGTTGAACCAGCCTTGCATCCCAGGGATAAAGCCCACTTGGTCATGGTGAATAATCTTCTTAATGTACTCTTGGATCCTAATGGTGAGTAACTTTTGAGGATTTTTGCATCTGAGTTCATCAGGGATATTGGTCCATAATTCTCCCTTCGGGTGAGGTCTTTGGTTTTGGAATTAAGGTGATACTGGCCTCATGAAACGATTTTGGAAGTATTCCATCCCTTTCTATCTTTTGGAACAGCTTTAGTAGAATAGGTATTGTTTCATCATTAAACGTTTGGTAGATTCACGGAAACTAATGAAAATGAAGTGTTTGAGTTTTTTCCAAATTTCTTCTTGTGATTGAGTGTTTTTTTTTTTTTTTTTTTGTGTGATTGAGTTCTAGTTTCAAAGCATTGTGGTCTGAAAATATGCAGGAGACAATCTTTTGGTATCAATTGAGACCTGATTTGTGACCCAGTATGTAGTCTATTCTGGAGAAAGTTCCATGTGCACTTGAGAAGAAGGTGTATTCAGTTGTGTTCAGAGGCAAATTTCTGTATATATCTGTGAAATCCATCTGGTCCAGTGTATCATTTAAAGCTCTTGTTTCTTTGATGATATTGTCCTTAGAATATCTGTCATTTGCACAAAGTGTCATGTTGAAGTCTCCTACTCCTTTACTTTATTAGTATATTATTAGCCTTTATTTTGGTTATTAATTGATTGATAGACTTGGCAACTCCCACATTAGGGGCGTAAATATTGATGATTGTTAGGTATTTTTTGGGGTAGACCCTTTAAGTATGATATAGTGTCCCTCTTCATCTCTTACTACAGTGTTTGGGATAAACTTTAATGTATCTGATATGAGGATTGCCACCCTAGCTCTCTTTTGAGGACCATTTGAAAGGTAAATGATTCTCCACCCCTTCATTTTCAGGCTGGAGGTGTCCTTAGGTCTAAAATGAGTCTTTTGTAGACAGCAACAAGATGGGTCTTGCATTTTATCCAGTCCAAAATCCTGCATCTTTTGATGGGATTATTTAGCCCATTCACGTTCAGAATAATTATTGAAAGCTATTAATTTAGTGTCATCGTAAGACCCATGCAGTCCCCATTTTTATGGATTATTTCTTCGGCTTCCTCTTTCTTTTACAGAGTCCCCCTTAATATTTCTTGCAGAGCTGGTTTGGTGGTCACACATTCTTTCAGTTTCTGCCTATCTTGGAAATTCTTTATCTCTTCTTCTATTCTGAATGAGCACCTTGCTGGATAAAGTATTCTCGGCTGCAGGTTCTTCTCATTTAGGACCCTGAATATATCCTGCCAGCCCTTTCTGGCCTGCCAGGTCTCTGTGGAGAGGTCTGCTGTTAATATAATATTTCTCCCCATATAAGATAGGGATCTCTTGTCTCTTTCTGCTTTAAGGATTTTCTCTTTATCTTTGGAATTTGCAAGTTTCACTATTAAATGTCCAGGTGTTGAATGGTTTTTATTGATTTTAGGGGAGGACTTCTCTACATCCTGGATCTGAATGCCTATTTCCTTCCCCAAATTAGGGAAGTTCTCAGCTATGATTTGTTCAAATATGCTTTCTGGCTCTCTGGCCCTCTCGGTACCTTCTGGAACCCTAATTATATGTAGATTTTTTTCCTTCTGAGGCTATCCTTTATTTCCCCTAACCTTTCCTCATGGTCTTTTAATTGTTTTTCTCTTTTTTCCTCAACTTCCTTCCTTGCCATCAACTTGTCTTCTATGTCCTCACCCTTCCTTCCACCTCATTAACCCTCATGGTTAGGACCTGATACGAGGATTGCTCATATCAGGTTTGCTCATATTAGGATTGCTCAATCAGTTTAGATTGCATTTCATTTAACTGATTTTTAATTTTGGCCTGATTGGATCTAAATTCTGCAGTCATGAAGTCTCTTGAACCCCTTATGCTTTTTTTTCCAGAGCCACCAGTAGCTTTATAATTGTTTTTCTGAATTGGTTTTCTGACATTGAATTATATTCCAAATTCTGAGAGACTGTGGCAGGGAGTTCTGTTTCTGATTCTTTCTTTTATGATGAGTTCTCTGCTCAGTGCAGAGTAGCTGTATGAGTGGGCTGATTCAAGAATATCAACCACGACCTAAGTAAATTTCACCTTAGGTGACTCTGAAGAGGTCAGAGACCAGAAATTGAAAACAAAGATCAGAACGAAATAAAACAAAAAGACCACTAAAGTGAAAAACAAATTTTAAAACAAAGTAGTAAAAAATAAAAGACCAAGAATGCCAAAAAAGAAGAAAAAAAAAAAAAAAGAAAGAAAAAAGAAAGAAAAAGGTAAAAAAAAAAAAAAAAAGCAAAAGTAAAGAGGAATAAAAGGAGAAGGAAAAAAGGGCAGGACTGGACTGGAAGATGGTGTGGTGACAAAATTGTAGTGGAGGGAGAATGTAGTCTACCTGAGAGGTTCTAGAGGATTATCCTTGGTTCTGAGTATATTAAGTTCTGTATGTTAGAAGATGCTCAGTCCCAAGTTTATATAAACCAGAAATACTTGCAGAGAGCCCCAGGATTGACCACCAAAACACAAATGAGATAAAAAAAAGGGGGGGCATAATGGGAATGAAGAGAGAATATAATCTCATGGAATGAACCAGCATGGCATACCACTTGGTTCTGGGTGCATGCTGGTCATATTTTAAAAGGTACTAACTTCTGCCAGTGTAGAACAAAATGAGGCAGAGAAAACAAAAGACAACAACAACAACAGAAACATATTTTGTATATCTCCCAAAATTAAGTATGTTGAAGGGAATCTAGAAATAGAAAAATATATCTAAGACATAGAATTGTAGAAATATGAAAGTCAAAAAGGAAGAAACTTAAAATGAAAAGGTGATAAAATATTGTAGTTAAGGTGGGAAAAGAGAAAAAAATATTGGAAAATTTATAGTAGGATATAAAAACGAGTAGTCCTGGAAAAAGAAAAAAAAAAATAGGTGGAGTACCTTCTGGTTCTATACACTGTAAATCCCTCTGACTTCCCCTGGAACTTTCCAGCACTGCTCAGTCAAGAACTTGCTCTTCCCATGTCCTTCCAGCTGGTCTTCTCGGGGAGGGGCCTACTGTGCTGATTCTCAGGTGTGTGCACCTGGGGGAGGTGGCCCGCCCCCTGCCAGGTGCCCGGCTCAGTGGGAGCTGTTTATCCTGTGAAGCACCTGTTCCCTGTTGGCCCTGACCCTCCCAGGCTCAGGGTGACTCCAGGAGGAACAACCACACTGGCAGAAGCGGTCAGCTCTCCAGCCCTAGAGTCAGCTCCCTCAGTAACCACTGCAGCTCCAGTCCACAGGGGCCTGGATGCTCCCGGGGCGGGGGGTGCCGACCTGCACAGCTCGGGGGTGCCTGGTGTCAGGAGGATCCTCACTGTCTGTGGCGGATTTTGAAAGTCCCCAGGTCTCTGGGTGGGGGCTCTCCTGTCCCGAGGCTCCCACCCCCTTGGCTGGGCTCCTCGTGGGGTCCCTCCCCCACTGGGCTCTATTTTATTTCACCTTTTCCCACCTTCCTCCCTTGCAATAAGCATCTTCCTACCTGTCTGTAGCAGCCCGCTATTTTGTCTACATCTCAGGTGGGGTTCACCACCTGATGGGCCCTATGGGTCTCCAGGATCATGCCCTGGGTGGAAGGCAGGTGCTAAACCACTGAGTCACCCCGGGATCCCCATAGGGATTTTAATTTATAGCTCATTTATCATGTCTCTATCAAGGACTTGGGATTGTGCCTCCCAACATTCCTTCTCCTCAGGTCTAGCTTCTACTCAACAATTAGAAAACAGAAGTTTAAAATAGAAATTTAAGACTGAAATATTTGTAGGTGTATTACTTAAAATTCATATTCTAAAAAATTATAAATAGGGCAGCCCAGGTGGCTCAGCGGTTTAGTGCCACCTTTGGCCCAGGTCATGATCCTGGAGACGTGGGATAGAGTCCCAGGTTGGGCTCCTTGCATGGAGCCTGCTTGTCCCTCTGCCTGTGTCTCTGCCTCTCTCTCTGTGTGTGTCTCTCATGAATAAATAAATACAATCTTAAAAAAATTATAAATGAATGATTATAAAATTCATATTCTACAGAATCCATCACAGCCGATATTATCCTTCATATGGAATACAGTGTAGGTATAGGTTCGAAAATATTGCAAATCAGTAAATACTATTTTACCCACTTGTGAATAATACCTCATCTCAGTAGAAAATTTACTGATGGCAGACTTTTTTTCCCCCAATTTTATTCCATTGTCTTCTGATGTGTGTTGTCGTGTGAGAGGTATCAAGGCAAACGGATTCTTTTTTTGTTTGTTTTTGGTGTTAACTTCTGTTTTACCTGTCTAGCAGCTTTTCCGGGTTTTCCCTTCCCTATTAGAATTCGACATTTATACCAGTGTTTCTGCTTAATGGTGCTAAAGTGAAACTGAATTAGCCTTTCAAATCTTCTGACTCAAAATCTCTTTAAGTTCAATAAAATTGCTTGTACTATTTTTGTGAAGTCCTCTGTTTCCCACCAGATCTTTCTATACTCCTGAATGTTCATTATTTGAATTTTAGGTTTCTTCATTGTTCTTCAATTTTTCTGTCCTTTCCTTTGTTATTCTCATCTCTTTGTATTTTGTAGTATTTATTCCACTTGATCTTTCAGGATGCTAATATAGAGCTTAATGTTAACATCTGGGACAATTATATATGGATATCTTACATGTTAAAGGCATGTTTCTATTCCACAAATATTTGTTCTAATGTCGAACTGGAAGTGCTCAATTCTTCCCCCATATTCCTTCCCCTCCTTCTCTCTTTCTCTCTTTTTTTTTTACACTCAAGTATGCTATATATTCCTTTTCCTTCTTTTTTTTTCAGATTTAAGTATATGTCACTTCCTTTTCTTTCCAGTTTTTATTTACATTCCAGTTAGCACTAATATAGTGTAATTACTAGTTTCTGGAGTACAACTTAGTGATTCTTTACTCACATGCAACACCCAGTGTTCATCACAACAGGTGCCCCCCTTAATGTCCATCACTCATTTAGTCCATCCCCCCACCCTCCTGTTTGTGCTCTATAGTTAAGAGTCTGTCTCATGGTTTGCCTCTCTCTTTCTCCTCCATGTATCTGTTTTGTTTCTTAAATTCCACATATAAGTGAAATCAAATGGCATTTGTCTTTCTCTGACTTACTTCATTTATCATGATACTCTCATCTCCACCCATGTCATTGCAAATGGCAGATTTAAGATTCATTCATTTCTAGACCTGAGTAATTATATATATATATAATTGTTAATTATATATATAATTATTATATAATATATTATACATTATATAGTATATATAATTATAATATATGATATATAATTTATATATATACAATTTATCTTATTTATCTAATTTATCTTATTTACCATTCATCAGTCATGGACATTTGGGCTCTTTTCATAATTTGGCTATTGTTAATAATGCTGCTATAAACATCAGGGTACATGTGCCCTTTTAAATCAATATTTTTGTATTCTTTCCTCCTCTTTTTTCAAAAGAATATTTATTTATTCATGAGAGACACACACAGAGAGGCAGAGACATAGGCAGAGGGAGAAACAGGCTCCTCACAGGGAGCTCAATGTGGGACTGGATGCCAGGACCCCAGGATCATGCCCTGAGCCAAAGACAGAAGGTCAACCGTTGAGCCACTCAGGCATCCCCCCTCCTCTTTTTAAAAAATCTTTCTTCTCTTCTTTCTTTTTCCTCCTTCTGTTTTTTAGTTTGTTACCTGTCTCTTCCAAAGCTTATTTCACTAGTGACAACTTTTTTAATGTTTTGATTAATTTCCCCTGGGTGCATCTTAGGTCATCTTAAGTTTAGTACAATTTTCTTTTTGGATATTGAAACACTATTTATGCTTGCTGCTCAGATATAACTTCTGGCCTTAAGAAGTAGTAGTCTCTGTTTCATCAAGCCAGCAATGAGCCAGTGTGCGTCCTTTCGTACCAGGAGGAAGTCTCTCTGCTCTCCCATTGTTCAATTGCCAGGATTCAAGCTTTATTCTCTCTTTCTCTACTGGGTTCCCAGAAAACTAAATGCCAAGTTTACACTCACCAGGTGTTCTCTGCTTGCAAACAACTACTACTGATGGAATTCAGAAGTGAGAACAGGAAACATGTTTCCAAAATAGATGAGAACAGCTTTCTGACAGTATACTTTTAGAACTATTCTGTGCCTTATATATGCACAGCACTTTAATATTATTGATAATATTAATTATAGGAATATTAATTAAGCTCCTAATATGTTCCAGTCATGCAGAATACATTGGACTTAAGGTTTTCATAGCTAGAAATAAAAAGCAAATGGAAATGGTGCTTTATGCATACTTATTGCTTCACAAAAAGAATTGAAAAGATATGTATTAAAAGTAAGTGATTCAATGATGTTGCTATGGGCATTAAAAAATTTTTTTTTCAATGTGAAGAGGTTAAAAATACAATAATTATCAGTACAAGGTTGGGCCTGTCTTGTCTCATGTTAAAATGCCAGTACTTTTACTCTTCATTGCTTTTTCATCATCAGTGAAAATGTCATCATAGTAGAAAAGGCAAAACAAGTCTTGGCATAATTATGAAAGTAATTTTGACTTGGTGAGCCCCCTAAAATGTCTTCCCTAAAAGAGGATATTTCAAGTATCTGTGCACCACAGATCACAGGAATCAATGTCCTCAGAAATCTTATGTAACACCAGGTACTGGCAGCAAGTTAAGGTGGGAGGTAGTTCGTGGAAAGGAAGGAAAACCAAACCAGACACAAAATCAAATCCCCTCATCCCCCCCCACAAAAAAAAGCAGTTGAAAGTTCTTGACACATTTATCTGACTTGATTTTTGTTCTTGTTAGACCGTGGTCATCTAATTAATGCAGGATAATTTGTAATACATTGAAAACTTGAATATATATCACAAGTATGTTCTACTGATTTCTGCACTTTAAAGATTCCTTTCTCAAATGTATAATTCCTAGACTTCAAATTTTATCTAAACATACACTTTTCGGGATCCCTGGGTGGCGCCGCGGTTTGGCGCCTGCCTTTGGCCCAGGGCGCGATCCTGGAGACCCAGGATCGAATCCCACGTCGGGCTCCCGGTGCATGGAGCCTGCTTTTCCCTCTGCCTGTGTCTCTGCCTCTCTCTCTGTGTGTGACTATCATAAATAAATAAAAAATTTAAAAAAAAAAAAAAAAAAAAAAAAACATACACTTTTCTTTGATACTTTGATTCTATCAGTCTCTTTAAGGAAAACTACTTTCACAAATTATTTGATGTAAGAATAACAACAAAGAAGAGTTAATTCATTGAGATCATTGCTTTTTAAACCCTAAAGAAAAGCAAAAATAGTATGCACTATGTTTGCTCTAAATATATTCTCATGGGGCACTTGGATGGCTCAGTCAGTTAAGCCTCTGACTCTTGATTTAGGCTCAGGTCATGATCTCAGGGCCCTGAGATGGAAATGAGCTCCCTCCTCAAGACATAGTCTGCTTCTCCGTCTCCCTCTGCCCCCTCCCACATTCTCTCTCATGTGCCTTCTCTCTCAAATAAATAAAATCTTAAAAAAAAAAAATTGAGACTCAACCTCATACTGATTGTAATTACCTCATTTAAATATAAACATAGATAGATTTAAAGTAAAAGAATGGAGAAATACAAATACTAACACCCAGGAGGTAATGAAAAGGGAAATTAAATAATGATATTGGGCCAATTCTGTAGGAAGTTATAACAATCCCAAAAGTTTATTTGCCTAACATCAGAATTTCAAAGTACGCTAGGAGAAAATAAGCACATCTGAAAAACAAAAATAGAAAGATCCGAAACTGAATTTGGAAACATCAATACTCCTTTCAAAAACTGACAGAATAATTGGATAGACTATCAGACAACTTGGTCAAATTGATATTTATAAAATATCTCATGTAACAGCAGAATACATATTCTTCTTAAATCTGCAAGAATAAAAATTGTACAAAGTTTACTCTTGAATCCTAAAGGAGTTATCATGGACATTAAAAACAAAGATACTTGGAAAACACTAACTCAAAAAGATAAATGTATCCTCATGTTCAGTTCAGTATTATTTACAATACGTAAGATATAGAAATGACCTAAGTGTCCATTAATGGATGAGTGGATAAAGAAACTGCTGTGTATATATGTGATTCAGCCATAAAAAAAAAAAAAAGAAATCTTGCCATTTATAACAACATGGATGAATCTCAAGAGCATAATGCTGAGAGACAGGGAAAAATAAATACTGTATGATCTCACTTATGTGCAAAATCTGAAAAACAAAACAAACAAAAATAAATAAACAAACAGAAAGCTTGAAGATACAGAGAACAGACTGGTGGTTACCCGACACAATGGGTGAGAGAAATGAGTAGAATAAAAAAGATTTCTGGAAAGTTTCCAAGTAATTGGGAAGAAAATTCACATCAGCATAATCCATGGGTTAAGGACAAAGTGTAAGAAAAATTCAAAATATTTTCAAATGAGTGAAACTGCAAACAAAATAAATCAAAATGTGTAGATATAACTAAAGGAGTGCTTAGAGGGAAATTTATGTCATTAAAGACTTGCATTAGAAAAGCAAGGTCTAGGGGATCCCTGGGTGGCGAAATCAAGAAATTTAAAAGTCTTCCATAAGAAATTAGGAAAAGGAGAGCAAGTTAAATACAAAGCCAGTTGACTAAGAAAATAATAATGAACATTTAGAGTAGAAATATATAAAAGAAGAACAACAAAAAACCCCAAAAGACAGCTCTTTGAAAATACCAATATAATTGGTAAGCCTCTAGTCATGCTGACCAAGAAAGAAAAAAGAAAAATACAAAATAAGAAATTGTCAATATGAAGAGTGAAAGAAGTGACATCATTACTAATCATAAATTATTTATACAAAAATCCCTATGCCAATTAATTTGACAATGTATACAAAATAGGCCAATTTCTTGAAAACCTCAAACTACCAAAATCCAATCAAGATGAATTAGATAACTTAATAGTTCTACTTTTATTAAACACATTGATTTTTTTTGTTAAAATCCTTCCAAAAGAGAAAATTTCAGAGCCAGAAAGTTTCACTTTTAGTCTTAATAAACTGTTAAGAAAGAAATAATACTAATACTTCACAATCTGTTCCAGAAAATAAACAAAGAGCGTAGGACTTCCTACATGCTTCTCTAATGCCAGAATACAACTAATCCCAAAAGCAAACACAGATACACTATAGACTAATATCCTTCATGAATACACACACACCTGCTTGAGCCTGCAAATACAATCTCAATAGGATCAAATGAAAACTGTAGTAAGTAAAAAAAAAAAAAAAAAAAAAAAAGAAAACTGTAGTAAGTGACCCCACTTGCATGATGTAAAAAATGATAGATGTTGATAGATGGATAGATAAATTGGTAGGTAGGTAGGTAGATAGATTAGATAATAGAGGATAGAGAGATAGATACAAAGATAGATGATAGATAGATGATGCATGCACACATTCAAACAAACATAGTTGCATACGTAGAATTCAAGCTCACTGAGAGAGGTGGGGTAAAAGACCTGACCCAAGTACTTTGGAAAACAGTACTTAAAAAAAAAAAAAAAAAAAAAAAAAAAAAAAAAACACCTCTAATATAAAAGACAAAAAAAAATATGTATACTCTGTAGTCTAGTTAGCAAATTTCTTTTGCACAGAGATACAGATTAATACAGTAGAAATCACCCCCCCCAACCCCCGCCCGGGGTTTTGCTTTCCCCAGTTTTAGCTACCCATGGTTAAGTGTGGTCTGGAAGAGATGATCCTCTTACTGATTATGATCAGGAAGTCAATAGTAGCCTAATGCTACATCACAAAGCCTATGCCATTCACTTCACTTCATCTCATCATACAGGCATTTTATCATCTCACACTTTCACAAGAAGAAGGTTGAAGAGAGTACAATAAGATCTTTTGAGAGAAAGAGAGAGGGAGACCATGCTTATATAATTTTATTACAGTATATGGTTAAATTTGTTCTACTTTATTATTAACTATTATTGTTAATCTTTTACTGTGTCTAATTTATAACTTCTATCATAGGTATGTATGTAGAGGAAAAGACAAAGTATATATAGAATTCAGTTCTATCTGCAGTTTCGAGAATCCACTGGAGGTCGTTAGAAAATATCTCCACAGATAATAGGGGACTTCTGTAACTCTGAAACTTTTTAAAAAATTTATGTGGCTTCTAAATTTGATTTCAGAGTCAAGCGAAATGATCTTCCACATTAGCTGTAGCTTTAATAAAATATAAATCAATAATTACATTTGGCACATTAGTTTTAAGGTATTTCTTGAAAATTGATTTTTGTTTAATGGAGAGAAGGCAGGCACCACATGATTTAAATGTAATATAGCTAGGCTTCCTCAACTACCATTTAAAGAAATTCCAGGCATTTATATGAAGTATTGTAAAACCTTCTGCTTGACAGCAATTTTAGAGGCTACTGACAAGTCCCTGGGTAATGAGCTCTTTCTAAAGCATCGTCTCATACTAATGTCATTGAGTTAGCTATAGAAAGATAAATATTTATGTGTATATTTTACTTAAAACCGACCCTCACTCCTGAGAAATATAGCCTATTATTAAAACAAAATTGACAAGCAGGAAAATAATATGTAAAATACTATTATTTTCAATTGCTTAAAACTAAAGCTATTTGGAGTATGACACAAGATGAATAGCAAACAGTGTGAGTAATAGAACCAAATTACACACATATAAAATGAACGAGATGTATTTTTCCCCCTTTATAACGATATCACTAATCGTATTTACTACGAACCTAGGGCAATCATTCTTAAAACACATTTCTAATTTAAGAATATGTGCTCCACAGAGTTTATGGTGCCATCAAAATCTTTGTTTTATAAGCCTGTTTCCTCATCCTCAGCTCAAATTGCTTTGACAAGGTTAAAACAAAGATCAATAATTTCTAGGAAGAGCTAACTGATATTTAACTGAGAATATTTTTCCATATTATATGCCAAAATTGTGTTCACCAAAATAATAATGTTTTTATATGTGTATGTGTATATATAGTGCAGTCTAACTGGAGCAAAACTAAACAATCAAGAAATTGTGGGAAAATATGCTTTTCCCCTAAACCCTAAAGAAAATACCTCAGAGTAATATCTAAAAGAAAATCACATATAAAATGAATTATCTACTAAAATCTAAATCTATAAAAGGTTAAATAAAATCATAATAAATGATTACCGTCTTTGGGGCTGTGGATAATCTCATCAGCATGTCCTTTATCTGTACATCTAAACACAGCCTTTATTAACATATATGACAATTTCTGGAACCTGATTTCATCTCAGCTTCTCATTTAGTGATCACAATGTATTATGTATGTATGCTTGGTTACAAGTAATAATTTGGCAAAAGGAAATTGCTAATACTTCAATGATGAATAAATGTCACTTTCACTAGGAAATACACAACTAACGAAGAAAATGCATTATTGGTTCTCATATTCAGAAATTAAGCAGAGGACTGGAAAGCTTGCCATAAATATATGGTGTTGTAGAACACATTTGTATTATTATCTAACATAAAATTATATTTTACTATCTTTCATATTGTTAAATGCGCAATAAAGGGAAAGTCAATATTCCTTTTACCACTTGGTCTACTTTTATGTTAGTTTTAATTTTATTGAGATATCCATCGGCAGCATTTTTAACACTCTAATAACTCACTCCTGTATATAAGGAAAGGTTATGGAGGGAGAAGAGGCTAAGAAATATTTGCATTTTGGGTTGTTTCAAAGTCATCACCTCCATATCTAAAAAAAAAAAAAAAAAAAAAAAAAAAAAAAAAAAAAAAAAAAAAAACTATAGCTACCCAGACATTGCACTTCTTGGTTGTTTAAGTAAATCAGGTTTTACTTGGGGCAGACAGAGATTACAGATATAATAGTACACTGAGACAGGACTTTTTTTTTTTTTTTTTTTTTGAGACAGGACTTTCACGTGCATGCAGAGATACACTCTCTTACTCCTTTTGACTTAGAATTATCTATATTTATTTAAAAACAATATTGCTAGATACATGGAAAAATTCATACACTTTAAATTTGTTACTGCCTTGATTTCCAATCCTTCATATTTATGAATGAAGATAAATTGGAAAAAGGATAAAAAAATAGAGACTTATGTCAGATAGATGTGCACTAAGTCCTTTTTCAAACAAACATGTGCAAACAACTGGAATTTCTAATAAATTTGCAATGATAAATCATTTCATATATGGAGATATAGTTGCTTCAGTCAATGAAGACCAGGATATATATATATATATCTTCATAGGATCAAATCAGTCATAGGATCAAATTTTATTTGACTGTTTACTGTGACTATGTAGACTTAATAGATATAGAAATTCCATTTGCTTGTGAGTTTCACAAAACAGAAAAAGAGTGAGGGATCAATGCTTCTCTTTCTTTTGCTCCATTCTTAGAGCATTTCCTGAAGGTTTGCTGGCCGCTGTAGCAAACAATAAAAAATAGATCATGACCAAAACATGGTACGAGTGTATGTGCCATTCATTACAAATCCAATATAGGTTTTTGGAAGATGGTTCTCATTCAAGAGGTGACCAAGAGACACAAGATCATCTATCCTCATGGTGCTGTCACTTTTGGCTATGGACATAGAAGGATGTGTGCCCCCCTTCTGCTCACATTTCTTCAGTTAGAGCTATGCCTGAATTGTAGTTAGAAAGGGAGAGAATAGGGAGGAAGATGGAAGGCATATGACAGATGAGTGATTCCCTTTATAAAATCCATGGCAGGTCCTCCTAGTAACTGTCCTCCATATCCTTTGGCCAAATGTGTGGGATTTGCTTGCTTGTTTGTTAGTTTTCACCATAATTGTAAAGGAGGCTGAGAAATACATTTTTATTTATTTGTTTTATTTTTAGCTGCGCACATTGTCAACCTAAATAAAGCTAGAGTTTATGTAATATTAAGGAAATCAGAAAAAAATGGGTGTGTAGTAAGCAACAGACAGCAATGTCCATAGCCACGTGGACACAACTAATTGTTTCATAGATAGATTAGACAGATACTACACTTTGCAAAGTTAGACACATTCTTCGCTATTACTTCTGATTTCATCAGTACTGTATTGTGCCTTAGACCAGTGCTGCTACTTTATATTCAGAAGCAGTCAACAATTCTAATTTCCTAACCTATGTTTTAAGTATTATTAGCCCAACCTCCTGTCCACTTATAATGACAGAGAAGGGAGTACTGATCTTTAAATAGGAAAATAAAGACATTTCTGTCCCAGGAAAGCTGCTGCAAATACCACAGCATTCTCCATTGATAAATATAAAACTAAGGTATTGGCTAGTTGCAACTCTCCATTGACCTTCATAATGAACTTTGAGTAGAAATAAGTACTTCAAAATAGTAATGGCTTAGCACAAGGATCTCACAAAACCTATGGACCCTCACTGTTGCCACATTAGCCCTTATAAAAGAGGCATAAACCCAGGAAGTGACAATTGTTCTTATGAATTTTCTAAGTCCTCCTGCCCTTTTCATATCCCCTTCCTGGGCATCACTACTTCGGGCCACATCTATCTAGAGGTACCTCCTTATCTCACATTGGCCATAATTAGAGTGTCCACAGGCTCTGATGTGCCAGGCAGTTGTAGTTTCCACTTGCCCCAGCATTCAATCCAGACACTGAACGACCCTATTCCCACCTTTAAAAGTATTTCTGTGTGGATAGCAGCTGCGGGGCCAACGAGCTATAAAGTTCATGGATGGAGTTACGTGATCCTGCCTCTTTATGGAGTAGGTCCCACAGTTCTTAGATCATTTGCTCCCTAGATTCCCACTACAGTATCAGGTAATAAAAGATACTGCCAGATCTAATCACAAAATAATCCCCAAAACCCTTACTACTAATAACAAAAGTAACATTAGTTAAAAACAAAGGATAAACATATTTGTAGTCCAACTAGGTTTTAGCATTTCACAATTTGAGGGGCTGTGAATTTCAATGGTAACCCAGCCTAGAACAGGGCTTCTCAAACTTTAAGGTAAAAATAAATCACTCTGGAGGTCTTTCCAAAATGCAGATTCTAACACATGCCTTGGTGGCAAATAAGATTCTCCATCTCTAGCAAATGTCCGGTTGATGTAGATGCGTAGATGAGCAGATCAGACATTAGCCTGGTCTATTTCAAGATAATTAATTTGAGCTTGGAAAATGAAATTGGTTCCATTTATCAAAAGTAAATAGCAATACTTGTGCTCTTTGAATTCAGATGTTTTGTTTTGGTACATAAAAGATTAGAGATAAATTGAGCTGAGTGAAGTTGTTTTTTTTAATTTAAATTCAAATTAGTTAACATATAGTGTATTATTAGGTTCAGGGTAGAGTTTAGTGATTCATCAGTGGCATACAACACCCAGTGCTCATTACATCAAATTCCCTCCTTAATTTCCATCACCCAATTACCCCATCACCCCGCCCATCTCCCCCACAACAATCCTGTTTGTTTGTTTGTTTGTTTTTAATAGAGTTGTCTCGTATGGTTCTCTTCTTTCTGTTTTTATTTTGTTTTCCCTTCCCTTCCCCTCTGTTCATCTGTTTTGTTTTGAATTTTCACATATGGGTGAAATCATATAATTGCCTTTCTCTGATTGACTTATTTTTCTCAGCATAATATCCTCTAGCTCCGACCACATCCTTGCAAATGGCAAGATTTCATTCTTTTTGATGGCTGAGTTATATTCTATTGTATATATACACCCTCTTTATACGTTCATCTGTCACTGGACATCTTGCTGTTTCCATTTTTTTTGGCAATTGTGAACATTGCTGCTATAAAATTGGGATGCATGTGCCCCTTTGAACCACTATTTTTGTATCCTTTGAACAAATAACTAGTAGTGTAATTGCTGGGTCTTTTTTTTTTAATTTTATTTATTTATGACAGTCACACAGAGAGAGAGAGAGAGAGAGAGGCAGAGACACAGGCAGAGGGAGAAGCAGGCTCCATGCCCCGGGAGCCTGACGTGGGATTCGATCCCGGGTCTCCAGGATCGAGCCCTGGGCCAAAGGCAGGCGCCAAACTGCTGCGCCACCCAGGGATCCCTAATTGCTGGGTCTTAAGGCAGTTCTTTTTTTAACGTTTTTGAGGAACCCCCATACTTTTTTCCAGAGTGGCTGTGCCAGTGTGCATTACTACCAATGGGGTAACAGTGTTCCCCTTTCTCCACATCCTCACCGACATCTGTTGTTTCCTGAGTTGTTCATTTTAGCCATTCTGACTGGTGTTAGGTGTTATTTCACTGTAGTTTTTATTTGTATTTCCCTGATGATGAGTGATGTTGAGCATTTTTTCATATGTCTGTTAGCCACACATATGTCTTCTTTAGAGATATGTTCATGTCTTCTGCCCGTATCTTGACTGGATTTTTTGTCTTTTGGCTATTTGATTTCTTTATAAATTTTGGATATTAGCCCTTTATCTGATGTCATTTGCAAATATCTTCTCCCATTTGGTAGTTTTAGTTTTGTTGGTTGTTTCCTTTTCTGTGCAAAAGCTTTATATCTTGATGAAATCCCAATAGTTCATTTTTGCTTTTCTCTCCCTTGCCTCTGAAGATGTATCTAGCCAAGAAGTGGCTGTAGCTGAGGTTGAAGAAGTTGCTGCTTGCATTGTCCTCTAGGATTTTGATGTATTCCTGTCTCACATTTAGGTCTTTCAACCATTTTGGATTTGGTTTTGTGTATGGTGTCAAAAAGCAGTTCATTTTCATTCTTCTGCATGTGTCTGTCCAGTTTTTCTAAAATCACTTGTTGAAGTCTCTGACTTTTTCCCATTGGATATTCTTTTCTGCCTTGTTGTAGATTAGTTGACCATAGAGTTGATGGTCCATTTCTGAGTTCTCTATTTTGTTCCATTGAGTAATGTGTCTGTTTTGTGCCAGTACCCCGCTGTCTTGATTTGTAATACAGCTTGAAATCCAGAATTGTCACGCCTCCAGCTTTGGTTTTCTTTTCAACATTATTTTGGTTATTTGGGATCTTTCCTTGTTCCATACAAATTTTAGGATTGTTTGTTCCACCTCTGTGAAAAATGCTGGTGTCAATTTGATAAAAATTGTATTAAATGTGTAGATTGTTTTCGGTAGTACAGACATTTAAACAATATTTGTTCTTCAAATCCATGAGCATGGAATGTTTTTCCATTTCTTTGTGTTTTCCTCAATTTCTTTCATACATGTCCTAAAGTTTTCAGAGTACAGATCTTTTACTTCTTTGATTAGGTTTATTCATAGATATCTTATGGCTTTTGGTGCAATTGTAAACAGGATTGATTCATTGATTTCTTTCTACTGCTTTGTTGATAGTATATAGAAATGCAGCAGACTTCTATGCATTGATTTTATGTCCTGTGACTTTGCTGAATTCCTAGATCAGTCCTAGCAATTGTTTGATGAGTCTTTTAGATTTTCTACATAGAGAATCACATCAACTGCAAAGTGTAGAAGTTCGACTTCTTCTTTGCCAATTCAGATGCCTTTTATTTGTTGTTGTTGTTGTCATTGTTCTTGTCTGACTGCTGAGGCTATGATTTCTAGTACTGTTTTGAACAACAGTAGTGAGAGTGGACCTCCCTGTTGTGTTCCTGACCTTAGGGGAAAAGCTTTCAGTTTTTCCCCCACTGAGGATGATACTAACTGTGGGTGTTTCATATATGGCTTTTATGATTTTGAGGTATCTTCCTTCTATCCCTACTTTGTTGAGGGTTTTCATAGAGAAAGGATGCTGTATTTGTCAAATGCTTTTTCTGCATCTATTGAGAGGATCATATGGTTTTTATCCTTACTTTTATTAATGTGGTGTAGTACCTTGATTGTTGTTTTGGGACAGCCCCTGAAAGCCAGGAATAAATCCCACTCGGTCATGGTGAATAATCTTTTCAATGAACTGTTGGATCCAATTAGCTAGTATCTTGTTGAGAATTTTTGCATCCATGTTCATCAGGATATTGGTCTATAATTCTTCTTTTTAGTGAAGTCTTTGTCTGGTTTTGGGATCAAGATAATGCTGGCCTCATAGAATATGTTTAGAAGCTTTCCTTCCATTTCTATTTTTTGGAACAGTTTCAGAAGAATAGACATTTTTTTTTTAAATGTTTGGTGGAATTCCTCTGGGATGCCATCTAGTCCTGGACTTATGTTTGTTTGGGAGATTTTTGATTACTGATTCAATTTCTTTGCTGGTTATGGGTTTGTCCGGGTTTTCTATTTCTTCTTGTTTCAGTATTGGTAGTTTATATGTTTCTATGAATTTAACCATTTCTTCCATATTGCCTAATTTGTTGGCATATACTTGCTCATAATATTCTCATAATTATTTGCATTACTTCAGTGTTGATTGTGATCCCTTTAATTCGTGATTTTATTTATTTGAGTCCTTTCTTGTTTCTCTTTGATAAGCCTGGCTAGGGTTTTATCAATCTTGCTAATTCTTCCAAAGAACCAGCTCCCAGCTTTGTTGATCTGTTCTACTGTTTTATTATTATTATTATTATTATTATTATTATTATTATTAATTTCTATATCATTGATTTCTGTTCTCATCTTTATCATTTACCCTTTTCTGCTGGATTTGGGCTTAATTTTCTGTTCTTTTTCCAGCTCCTTAAGTGTAATATTAGATTGTGTATTTGAGACTGTACTTGCTTCATGAGGAAGTCCTATATTGCTATACACTTCCCTCTTAAGACCACTTTTGCTGTATCCTGAAGGTTTTGAACTAGTATGTTTTCATTTTCACTTTCTTCCATGTATTTTTAAAATTCTTTAATTTCCTGGTTGACCCCTTTATTCCTTAGCAGGATGTTCTTTAACCTCCATGTATTTATGGTCCTTCCAATTTTTTTCTTGTGGTTGCCTTCAAATTTCATAGCATCGTAGTCTGAAAATATACATGGTATGATCTCAGTCTTTTTGTACTGGTTGAGTCTTAGTTTGTGACCCAGTCTGTGATTTATTCTGGAGAATGATCATGTGCACTGGAAAAGAATGTGTATTCTGTTGTGTTAGGATGAAATGTTTGAAAAATATTTGTTAGGTCCATCTGATCCAATGTGTCATTCAAAGCCCTTGTTTCCTTGTTAATTTTATGCTTAGATGATCTGTCCATTGTTGTGAGTGGGGTGTTAAAGTCTTCCTCTATTACCGTTATTTTATCTATGAGTTTCTTTAAGTTTGTTATTAATTGATTTATATATCTGGCTGCTCCCAAGTTAGGGGCATGAATATTTACAATTGTTAGATCTTCTTGTTGGATAAACACCTTTATTATGATTCGGTGCCCATCTTCATCTGTTATTACAGTCTAGTTTAAAATCTAGTTTTTCTGGTATAAGGATGGCTACTCCTGCTTTCTTTTAATGTCCACTAGCATTATAAATAGTTCTCCACACCGTCACTTTCAATCTGGAGATGTCTTTCAGTCTAAAATGAGTCTCTTATAAGCACTGTATCAATGAGTCTTGTTTTGTTTTGTTTTGTTTTGTTTTTAAATCCATTCTGATACCCTATATATTTTGGAGCATTTAGTCTATTTATATTCAGAGTAATTATTGAAAGATATAAATTTAGTGCCATGGTATTACTTGCAAAATTGCTATACCTGTAGGTTATCTCTGCCTCTTTCTAGTGTTTGTTACTTTTGGTCTCTCTTTCCACTCAAAGTGTCCCCTTTAATATTTATTGCAAAGGGTTTAGTGTTTATGAATTCCTTAAGTTTGTCATCCCTTTTTGTCATTGAGACTCTTTATCTTATTATTCTATTCTATTCTATTCTATTCTTTTCCATTCTATTCTCTGTCCTCTCTCTCTCCTTCTATGACAGCCTTGCTAGATAAAGTATTCTTGGCTCAATATTTTTTCTTATTTAGCATATTGAATATATCATGCCAGTCCTTTCTGGCCTGCCAGGTCTCTATGGACAGGTCTGCTGCCAGCCTTACGTGTCTACCTTTGTAGGTTAAGGACTTCTCCCATGCTGCTTTCAGAATTCTCTCTTTATCTTTGTATTTTGTAAGTTTCACTGTGATACGTTGTGGTGTTGACATGTTTTTGCTGATTTTCAGGTGAGTTCTCTGTGCCTCTTGGACATGAATAACTTTTTCCTTCCCCAGATTATGGAATTCTTCAGCAGTAATTTATTCAAATAAACTTCTATCCTCTTTTCCCATTATTCTTTTGGGACTTCTATGACATTGATTTTATTTTGTTTTGTTGAATCACTGAGTTCTCTAAGTCTAACTTTATGATTGAATAGATTTATTCCCAGCTTCTTTTCAGCTTCATTATTTTCCATAATTTTATCTCCTATATCACTGATTCCCTCTTCTCTTTTGCCCATCCTCAATTTTATGACCTCCATTTGGTACCATATATTCATTATAGCATTTTTAATTTTGATCTCCCTAGATTTAGTTATTTTATCTTTGTAATAAGGGATTTTCTAATATCTTCTATGTTCTTTTGCAAGCCCAGTTAGTATCTTTTTTAAATTATAGTCAGATATCTTACTTATATCTGTATTGGTTAAAACCCTGGCTGTGAGTATTACCTCCTGTTGCTTCTTTTGGAATATCTCCATCTTATCATTTTGTCCAGAAAAGAAAAGAAAAAAGAAAAAAGAACAAAATCCCCCTCAAGCAACAAAAAAACTCGATTTTGGGTGTGTTTTGGTCTGCTTGTTAAAGAAAAAAAAATGTATATATATATATAATTTATAATAACATAGCATTTTTATTTTAATATATATGCGTACTGAAATACAATGAAAGGAAATGGAAAGTTAAGAAATATATAAAAATTACAAAGAATTGAAAAAATAAGAAAACAAATGAAAATAATAATAAAAAATAAAGAATAAAAGTACAAAGGAAGCTAGATAGCATTTTGCCCTGGAACTGAAGCTTTGCAGCCCTCTATAATCAATAAACTTGGTGCAAGTGAGTTTGTTTTGGTCTTCTGGGGAGGGGCCTGTTTCTCAGGTGGACTCACCCTAGTGGAAAGGGAGGCAGGGCTTGGCATAAGCAGTTTCAGATTCCACCACGAGGTGGCGATGTTTTGCTGGCTGAAGGCTTTCAGCCCTGAAGGGCAGGAGGAATATGATGGTTTTCCCCTCTCTAGCCTTAGAGCTGAAAATTTGCACCCTTTACTCTTCAGTAAGCCCTCACACAAGGGCAGTCACTTTTGTCTTTCCATTTTCTCTCCGAACTCTTGTGTTCACCATGCCTATTTCCAAGGGTTTTTTCTGTTTGTTTTTGTTTTTGCTTTTGTTTTATCTCAGGCATGTAACTGAGTTTCAAAACTGCAGTGATGCAGACCCTTGCTGTTCCTCCTAGAGAGGCTTGTGCCACCCTTTTCCCTTTTGTGGGGCCTGTCCCAGGAAAGCATTCTTATGACTATGCAATGGATCACAGTTTATGGCAATGCAGAGCAGAAAGCCTGCATCTAGACTTGCTGTTCTCAGCCAGCTTCCATGTTCTTATGCCTGGGAACAGTTAAGTGCCACCTGTTTTTCTTGTGACCCAGGGGATTCTGAGACCACACTGCCTTACCTGACATTCTGCCCTGATTTGCCACCTGAGCACCTTTAAGCCAGGCACATTCCCTGCTGTAGCAGATTTCTAAATGTTTTGATGTTGCTCTGCTGCTTATCCTACTTTGCAGTAGCCTCTTTAAGCAGGTTCTTCCCCCTCCATTATATCACACTAATTCAAATCTCTGCACTTCCTCCCTTCTGAAAGGTGGTTACTTTCCTACTAGCAGACTTAATAGTATTTGTTCTCTCAGACCCCTGATTGATTTCTAAGGTTATCAGAATGAGTTGATAACTAGCTGTATTTAAGGAATGAGACAAATTTAGGATCCCCTTACTCCTCTGCCATCACTCTTCCTGAGCTGAGCAAATTTTAAAAATGGTTGTATTTGTTTACTACGGCTGCCATAACGAAGTACCAAAAACTGGAGAGCTAAATAGACATTTAATTTCTCACAATTCTGGAAGTTAGAAGTCTGAGATCAAGTTGTAAGCTGGGTTGATTTGTTCTGAAGCTTCTCTTCTTGGCTGGTAGATGGTAGTTTTCTCCTGTGTCTTCACATGGTCTTACCTCTGTATGTGTCTGGGTCCTAATCTCCTCTTGTGAGGACACCAGTGATTTATTTATTTATTTTTGACACCAGTGATACTGAATTAGGTCCATCATAATGACCTCATTTTAATTTAATTACTTCTTCAAAGACCCTTTTCTCCAAATAAGTCACATTCTGAATTATTGGGGGTTAAAACATCAACATACGAGTTTAGGGATAGACATAATTCAATCCATTTCAATAGTATTCAAATTTCCTTGACATAAAAAGTGAATCATACTTTTTCCTTTTCAGTAATTTTGGAAAGGTATAAAACATAGTATTTTTCTATTTATTTTTAATAATACCTTTATAATTGCCTAATAAAAACAATTTTCTTCAGGTTTTGATTACATTTTCAATGTTAAATTATCAAACAAATTTGTCAATATTATCTTTAGGTTGAAGTTTAAACTAAAGAAAGATTTTTCTGGGCTTAAATTTTAATGAAGTTGATAAGAAAACTCATTGTGTCATAGTAGAAAGAGTCACATTTTCAGTCAAATTGTGATGCTATTTGATAATGACCCATGGCACATATGTAAGTTTTCCTAAGCTTCATAATAGCATTTACAAATGTGATGTAGTAGCTGTCAATATTTAGTATGTAAGATACATATAGTATCACACAGTATATGGGGCAAGTTATGAAGATAGTGTACCTGAAACTGTAAAAAAGGTATATTTTAAGATTTTGGACAGAGTTGAAAAATTTTATAAAATAGAAAAAAATGGGTTTTGTCCTTAAACCCTAGCTGTATAAATATGGGTAAGACATTTCACTCTTCTAAGCTACTATTCCCTTTCCTATAAAATGGAGATCATGATGCTTAATTTCCAAGGATTCCCTAAGTTTATGTAACTGTCCTTTTTAAAATAGATCTTTAAAAATTGATTTATTTGAGAGAGAGAGAGAATGAAAGAGAGAATGAGCAGGGGGAAAGGGTAGAGGGAGAAGCAGACTCCCCATTGAGCAGGAAGCCCAATGCCAGACTCATTCGCAGGACCCTGGCTGGAATCATGACCTGAGCCAAACATAGGCACTTAATCAACTGAGCCACCCAGGTGCCCTTATGAAATTGTCCTTCTCCACAATAGATACTCAATACATTTTACTTTCGATGACAAATTATGGCTTTCCTTGAGAAAAATTGATCCTAGTTTCTCTCATTACAGTATTTCAAACAATTTTCCAATTATATCTATATGCTGATTGTGTCCCCTAAAAAAGCCCACAAAAATCACGATTACAAAAATAGAGTAAATAAATGGGCAAAATAAAATTTTGAAATATTATGTCCACCGCACAGAAAGTTGTAGATGATTGCCTGAAGTCCTTTTATTGCTCAGTCACCACCAAGAATTTTTTTTTTTTTTTAATTTTCTACTGTCAAAGGTCAGCGGGTAGCAGAAATAATGTGAAAGGCAAAAGTAGGGGAATGTTTATAACCTATGTTAATGATATTTCAAAATAAAATAAAAATTGTGTCTAGGCAATTAATTTGGTAGCAACAATTGTGTATGCTATATAAGAACTTGGGCTGTTCAGTTTAAAATAAGAGATCTTAAAATGTATTATCTTATAAATAAGGAAGATAATAGGTAAAGAGACAAATGACTAGTCACATTATACTAAGCTATATGGAGGAGAGAGTAGAAGCATTATTAGAAAGAGATACATGCGTTTAGATGTTAGTAAGAACATAAATAAAGGCCCTGGTTCTCACCACTCTGAGCTGATCCTTGAAAAGATAGAGTTGGTGTTGAAAACCCCAGAGAGTTTGGAGGAACTGAAACTAAAAACCCAGCTTAAGGGTCTGTTTGAAGCTTGTGAATGTGATGAGACTTGAGAAGGATTTTTCTTGCCAGCTTTGCACAAAAAGAGTGGCAAAGCGAGTCTAATCAAGAGTCTTGAAGCCATTCCCTTCAAAACCTCTACTCTGATGTCATGCAGTTTCCCTTACTTCCTGATGAAGCATCCACATTTTCCAAATCAAGTCCTGTTTTAGAGCCACTGACAGTTCAGAAAAGTGGTTGAATGTAAAGCAATGATAAAGGAAAAGGTAGGATAAGTTGTTGTTTTTTTTTTTTTTTTTCTCACTGCTATCAGTGGGAGACAGAGGGTGGCTTTGAACCCATAGAGAGAATTCTCTATGGGTTCAAAGCCATAGAACTCTATGAATTAATGATATACAATGCCAGGCAATAGACTGTTCCCACTCCAGAAATTAAATGGCAACTAAAGAAGAATTAGGACATGCTAAATGGACTCACTGAGAAATGGCAATAACTAACATTACATTAAATTGGCTAATTTAGAATTTAAAATATCATGAAAATAAGAGCTTCTGCTAAAACAAAATAAATTACAAAAAAAAAAAAAAATAGAGAACATCACAGTTCCTTACACCTGAATTCCTGTAACAGCAAGACTTTACCTACTTGATATTGCAATTAACTTTTAAATTATTACCTTAAATAGCATATACTCTGTCTTATTCTGCTTGGGTTGTCATAACAAGGTATCACAGGTTGGGTGGATTAAACAACAGAAATTTATTTTTTCATACTTCTAAAGGCTGGAAGTCTAAGATCAAAGTGCTGGTAAGACTTGGTTTTTGGTTCCTGGCCTCTAGATGACCACCCTCTTGCTATGTCTCCACATGACCTTTCTCTGTGCATACACAGAGAGAATCTCTGGTATCTCTCTCTCTTTTTTTTTTTTTTTTATAAAGACACTAAATACTATAGAGCTAGGTGCCCGAATTTATGACTTTCATTAAATTTAATTATATCTCCAAATATTTAGGGCTTCAACATATGAATTGAGGTGAGGGGGTCACAACTGAGTTCACAAGAATACTCCCAAGATTTTCAAAGTAGATTCTGAAAAAAAATTTAAAAAATGCCTAATACTATTTCAACCAGAATCAACTATTCTGAAGATTTGCTCATACTTCATGTTAAGATGTATGGTCCATTTAAACATCAAGTCAAGATAACTTACTAAAATACAATATTTCAAGCACAGACTTATTGAAATTGTCATGATAAAAATATAATAACAATTTCCAGGAATATTTTAAATAAAGGTAAACTTACTTCCCTTACAGATAAAATGACCATAATTAAAATATATAAATGCTAGAATTATCCATATATGTTGCATTGAAAATAATTAAGGTAATGAATTTAGGACATGTGGTGCTATTTCCTATCAGAATCGTATGTTGTGGTATTTTTATCATTTTTGTTCTTTTTAAGTAGCTCTTGGAAACCATTCCAAAAACTTCTTTTTGAGTTTTATTCACTAACTAGTGGACAATGCTTAATGACCAAGTCTATTGAATGGATAGATGAAAAAGCTCACCTCGCCAATGAAGATTTGCATTTCAGAGATTTTCCCTCTTTGAATTCTTTATGTCTTTGTCGTGTTCATACTGCTTTTAAGGAATATTTAAGTTGCTACTGTTCTTCTGAGGTTTAAAATAAAGTCAGTGGTTATCAACCCACTGATCTATTTTTCCTTTCAATACATGGACATTTGAATTGCTCATTTTAGGTTTTGATTTTAGATTTAAAGAAACCAGTAATCACTATTATAATGTGCAAAGTATGCCACCTCTTCTGTATGTTTCTAAATATGAGGAAAAAGAAAGATCTCTTAGGACTGGAGGCTAAGTTGGCATTAAACCATAGCCAGAGGACAAGGTATAAAAGTAAATAATTAAGTATAACACAATATAACACCAGGGTCATTTATTTTCATTAACTGTTGTAAGAGTCTAACTATGCAATACATTGTTATTACACAACTTTTTAAGTTTAAATTGGTACTCCACAATGCTTAGAGAATGAGCTGTGACTACTGGATTTTCAAACAGCAGGGTTGTTCACAGTGATATTTTTAGTCTTAATCTCAAAGGAAAAAGAATTAATTATTTAAGTCTGATTGAATGGGAAGTAAGTGAACATATTGTTAGACTTTGAAAATTTGTAACCAAACTTAACATTGAATTGCTATGAGGTTGAGAATTTATTCTGTATGTGGTGATGTTCCCACCCTCTTAATATCAGCACAGGGAAAATGTGCCCTCACATGTAATTTAAGTTTGTTCTTTTTCTTACTAAGAAAACATAAATTAGGAAACAAAGAATGATTTTCATTGTGAATATCATATATAATAGGAAATTGCCTTTAATATAACTTGCTGATGAGGAATGAATTGAATGAAATGGCATTATGATTTTTGAACACAAATTAAAGTTGCATAAGTGAAGATGAATAGAAGCAGCAAAATTGACAATAACAAAGCTTACCAATTAATAATTCAGGAAGTCTATTCCAATTATTCACTATATAGTTAAGCAAGGAAGGCATGCGTGTTAATGGAGGGAAAGTGTGGTAATATGAAAATTAAAACTATTACATACAGAAATGCACTTTTTGAAATGTGATCTATTTTACAAATTAAATCAACATGGACAACTCTAGTCAGCCAAAAGATTACTAAACCATTCCCCTTACCTATTGTCAACTGAGAAAAGGAGGCCAAACTGAAAAAACAAAGGTGTTTATTTGGGGCACAAATTCCAGAGTAATCAGAAAGGGGTGCTGTGCATATGGAGAGAAGAGGTTTCTGTGAGAAAGAAAAAAGGAAATAATTACACGATATAGATAAGAAAAGAAGAGAAAAAAAAACTGTTAATTTGGTGCTAACCAGGTGAGCTTCTTTTGTTTTTGTTTTTGTTTTGTTTTTTTTAAGATTTTATTTATTTATTCATGAGAGGCAGAAAGAGAAAGAGGCAGAGACATAGGCAGAGGGAGAAGCAGTTCTCTGCAGAAGCCTGATGTGGGACTCAACACTGAACCCCGGGACCATGCCTTGAGTCAAAGACAGACACTAAACCACTGAGCCACCCAGGTGTCCTAGTTTTCTATTTATTATTATATCGTTGCTGGCAAAGTATTTCTGGTATGCATTTGTTAACTATTCTGTCTTTGTAAAATTCATATCAACAGGTTAACAGTCCTAATGTCAATTATTCTGTTGGATTGTATGAGGAACTGCTTGTAAAACAAGTGTCACTCCTGGCCCAGTTCAAGAGTTCATTAGTTAGAAAAATGGAGTCTCTCCTGTCCAGAAAACTTATATAACTCCACACTATGATAATTTTCTAATAGAATACCAAAAATAATTTAGCGAATTTTTATATGTTTAATATCATCTATGTGACTTGAGGATTGCAACATGCATAGAAATCATGTTTTCTGAGTCTGTGTGCCAATTAAGAGAAAACATTAGAGATAGACATAGTAGTAAGTAGACGACATTTCAGACTTAACTGTCGTATCAGTGTATGAGTTATTAAAGTAATGTTTTTAGTAACTGAAGTAAAAAGATAATATAAGTTTAAAAGGAACAGAGAGTAGATAACAAACTTTTTCAAGATATATTTATATATTTTAGAGAGAGAGAGCATGGAGGGAAAGAGCAAAGGGAGAGAGAGAGAATCTCAAGTGGATTCCCCACTGAGTGCAGAGTACAATGAAGGACTCAATCCTATAATCCTGAGATCATGACCTGAGCTGAAATCAGGAGTCAGACACTACTTGACTGAGCCACCCAGGAATCCCACAAACTTTTAAAAAATATTCAGCATATTTGAATTTTCTTTGGTAGGTTCATGATACATTTGAAACTAAAAAAACAAAAACAGGGGATCCCTGGGTGGCGCAGCGGTTTGGCACCTGCCTTTGGCCCAGGGCATGATCCTGGAGACTCGGGATCGAATCCCACATCGGGCTCCGGGTGCATGGAGCCTGCTTCTCCCTCTGCCTGTGTCTCTGCCTCTCTCTCTCTCTCTCTCTCTGACTATCATAAATAAATAAAAAATTAAAAAAATTATTAAAAAACAAAACCAAAACCAAAAAATGAAGTGCATATTCTGTGTGAATAAAACTTATACAACTACACCGTTTTTTTTGTTTGAAATTTAGAAGATGGATCTTGAAAATATATGAACATTAAACAGGTGAGAAAGACATGATTCTGTAATACAAATGTCATTTTTAGACTTCTGGGGAAGTCTAAAATGCACCTCAATCTATAGATGCAACTAGAGTAACACCCAGGACCCTGTGTCCAACTGCCAGAGATTATTCCAACTTGGAGGTGCTGCTTCTTGGCCCCCATTTGTACAGCGGGCATGTGTGTCAAGTTTTTTAATTTTATTTTTTGCCTAACAAAGCCAAACTCCATTCCCGAACACCTTTCCTCTGTGGCTCTGAGGAAGCCTCAACATAGTGCCCAGCCTCCCGTCTCAGTCTGGGCCAGTTTGGTCCCTCCTGCCCAAGCCCGGAGGTTACAGCACCTTGCAGGGGCAGGGGAGAGGTGGAATGGAGAGGGGGTGCTTCCTCATGTTTTCTTTCAAACAAAAAACACAACCTTATTTTTATTTACAAAAACAAAAAAGGAAACCAAAAAAGATACCAACCTTTGAACTATAAAAAAAAAAAAAAAAAAAAAAAAAAAAACCATACCAGTGGGGGGGGGGGGGGGGGGAAACCCGTATCAGTGTAAATAGCTCAGAAAATGACTTGAAGACTGATAGAAGACCCCCACAGCTCAACATAGAAAGCCATCATATCAAAGAAGGCAGGAAAGGCAAAGATGAGGTTGGAAACTAAATGGACCCACAACACTATCTGCAGGAGGGAAAGGACTATACATGCAGAGAGTTGAGAGGAGCAGATGCCAAGCAACCCAGGATTGGGGGACCCATAGCACTTGGCTCTGAAAACCAAAAGGGCTGAATTTCATGAATTCTTACAATCAGTAGGGCTTAGCACGTGGAATTTTAAAAATTGGTGTGCTTCACTCTGGGAAAGCCAGGAAACTGAGTCCCCACCCTTAAAGAGACAGAAAACAAACAGCCCCATGGAGATAAAGTTTAGAAGCAGCAGTTTGAAAAACACCTAGGATAGACAGGGCAGAGATTTGTTCACTAACCTCAGTGCTTGAGGGGTAGAAGTCTCCTTGAGACACTTCTCTAGGAACAAAGGAGCCTGTAGGTGCCATTTCCCTTCCCCACCCTCTAGTCTAGATACAGAGACATCCGTAGGAACCAGCACTACACAGATACTGGCTACCTAACTTCTTAACAGTGCACCCTGTCCATGCATCCTCTTGCAGACATACCCCCTACAGCAAGCTCTTGGCTTCAGGTCTCTTCACCCAGCAGACCTGCTCAAACTTTGCTAACACTGTGCATTCCACCCCTGTGCCTTCTATGGACCTTCCCCTTTGATCCTCCCAGCTGCAAGTACCCTCTTGGACAAGCAGCAAAGATCTTGCTAGAAGCACAAAACCTGCTCTTGTGATCTTCTGTAGACATGCCCCCTCTATCCTGGTCTAGGCAGAAGTTTTCCTGGGTGACAGCTGGCCCAGTCCTGCAGTGGATCAGCACAGACCTTGATGGCACCAAGCACCCATCTCCATGTTCCCCTGCAGATCTGCCCTCTTCAATATGACCTTGGACAGCCCATCTGTTTTTTTTTTTCAATTTATTTTTTATTGGTGTTCAATTTTTCTAACATACAGAATAACACCCAGTGCCCGTCACCCATTCACTCCCACCCCCCGCCCTCCTCCCCTTCTACCACCCCTAGTTCATTTCCCAGAGTTAGCTGAAAGAGTGAAAGCAGCCCTGACAGGGGCCATCACCACTCCAAAGTGACTCCTGCATTGAGGAGAGGAAAAAGATAACCACACACACAATAGTCAGATTGCAGCCTTGTAGTGTGCTGGGGCAGACATCTGGTCTGACTGTAGGCCCCATCCTCTGAGGAAAACTTCTAGGTACAACACAAGAACAGTGCCCTGCAATTTAGTGTCACTGCATCTCTGGTAAATGACTGGTCTGACTCAACTTAAGCCCAAGGCAGCCCCCATATTTGGCCACTAACAAAACTGGGACCAAACCCTCCCCACCATAGGCAAAGAGAGCCATTACAGAGGATTGGGCAGAAAGCAAAAATGGCTCAGCCACGATAGTAGAGTCCAGGCAATACATATAGAAGGCATCCCTGAATTGCCAGTTTCTGGTGAACAAGGGACTCTGCACTGCAGGGCCCTACAAGGACTATTTTTCATATGGTCACTACTTTCACTACATGGGTGACTTTTCTACTACATAGAAAGAGACAAAGAGAATTAACAAAATGAGGAGACAAAAAATAAATAAATGAGGAGACAAAGAAGTATGTTAAAAATGAAAGAATAGGACAAAGTTAGGACAAGAGTCCTAAGCAAAATGGAGAAAAGTAATATGTCTGATAAAGAATTTAAAATAATGATCATCAGGACACCTGGTGGCTCAGAGGTTAAGTGTCTGCCTTCGAGTCAGAATGTGATCCTGGAGTCACAGGATAGAGTCCCACATCAGGCTCCCTGCATGGAGCCTCCTTCTCCCTCTGCCTGTGTCTCTACCTCTCTCTCTGTGTGTCTCTCATGAATAAATAAATAAAATCTTTAAAGAATAAAATAGTGATCATAAAGTTTTTTGGGGAAAGAGTGGAAAACATCAGTTAGATCATTAACAAAGAGGTAGAAACATAAAAATGAATCAATCAGATTAAAATTTCAATAACAAAATTAAAATGCACTAAAAATATATAGTAGACTAGAAGAAGAATGGATCAGTAATCTGGAGGACAGGGATCCCTGGGTGGTGCAGCGGTTTGGCGTTTGCCTTTGGCCCAGGGCGCAATCCTGGAAACCCAGGATCGAATCCCACATTGGGCTCCCGGTGCATGGAGCCTGCTTCTCCCTCTGCCTGTGTCTCTGTGCCTCTCTCTCTCTCTCTCTGTGACTATCATAAATAAATAAAAAATTAAAAAAAAAGTAATCTGGAGGACAGAAATGGAAAGCAATCAGGTTGAACAGGAGAGAGAAAAATAATAATAATAAATGAAAGAGAGACTTAAGGAACTCAGCAACACCACTGAGCATGATAACATTCACATTATATAGATACTAGAAGGAAAAGATAGAGAAGAGAGGGCAGAAGATTTATTTGAAAAATAATGGATGAAAACATCCTGAATCTAGGGAAGGAAACAGAGGTCTAGATCCAGGAGGAACAGAGAGCCCCCAACAAAAGCAACCCAAAGATATTCACATCAAGACCCTTACTAATTAAATGGCAAAAAAAAAATAGTTATAAAGAGGTAATTTTAAAAGCAGAGAGAATAAAACAGTAACATACAAGGGAAACTCCATAAGGCTATCAGCAGAAAATTCAATTTTGTGGCAGAAAATTTGCAAACCAGAAAGGAATGACATGATATATTCAAAGGGCTGAAAGAAAAAACAAAAACAAACAAACAAACAAAAAACAACAAACAAACAAACAAACAAAAACCTAGCCAAGAATACTCTATCCAGTAAGGCTATCATTCAGAATAGAAGGAGAGATCAAGAGTTTGCCAGACAAACATATGTTAAAGGAATTCATGACCACTAACCCAGTCATACAAGAAATCCTAAAAGCGATTCTTTGGGTGAAAGTAAAGATCATAATTAGGAAGCACAGAAGCATTAAAAATAAGTATATCTATAAAAATCAGTAAAGGGTTCACAAAATAAAGGATGTAAAGTATGACACCATATACCTAAAATGAGTGCGGGAGTAAATAATGAGTTCAAACATAAGAGATTATCACCTTAATATATACTACTATATGGGTGCCTGGGTGGCTCAGTTGGTTAAACATCCAACTCTTAGTTTCAGCTCAGGTCATGATAGTGAAAACTGAGCTCCACATTGGGCTCTGCACTCAACATGGAGTCTGCTGCAGATTCTCTCTCTCTCTCTCTCTCTCTCTCTCTCAAATAAATTAATTAAAATATATAGACTATTATATGCAGAAGATGTTATATACAAAATGATAACCACAAATCAAAAATGAGTAATAGATATGCAAAAAATAAACAGAAAATAATCCAAGTATATTACTAAAGAAAGCCAGCAAACCATAAGAGAAGAGAACAAGAGGAGAAAGGAACAGAGAAGGACTCAAAAACAGCCATAAAACAAGTAACAAAATGGCAAAGAGTACATACCTATTAGTAACTACTTTAAATATAAGTAGACTAAATATTTCTGTCAAAAGATATAGGGTAGCAAAGGGATATAAAAGCAAGACCCATCTCTATGCTGCCTACAAGAGACTCATTTCAGACCTAAAGGCATGAAGATTGAAAGTGAAGTGATGGAAAAGCATTTATCATACATATAGAAGTGAAAAGAAAGCCAACATAGTAATACTTACATCAGATAAAACAGACTTCGAAACAAAGAGACAAGAGACAAAGAAGTATACTATACAATCATAAAGGGAACACTACAAGAAGATATAACAATTGTAAATATTTATGCACTCAAATACATAAAGCCTCTATTAACATACATAAAAGAACTAATTGACAGTAATACAATAGTAGGGGACTTTAACACACCACTCACATCAATGAATAGATAATCCAAACAGAAAATCAACAAGGAGGGATCCCCGGGTGGCGCAGCGGTTTAGCACCTGCCTTTGGCCGAGGGCACGATCCTGGAGACCCAGGATTGAATCCCACGTCGGGCTCCCAGTGCATGGAGCCTGCTTCTCCCTCTGCCTGTCTCTCTCTCTCTCTCTCTCTGTGTGTGTGTGTGACTATCATAAAAAAAAAAAAAAATCAACAAGGAAACTGGCTTTGAATGACACATTGGACCAGATGATATATTTAGAACATTTCCATCCTAAAACAGCAGAATACACATTATTTTCAAGTGCACATAATTCATTCTTCAGAATAGATCAAATATTAGGCCACAGAACAAGTTTCAACGTACTCAAAAAAAATTAAATCATATCATGTATCTTTTCCAACCACAATACTATGAAACTAGAAATCAACCACAAGAAAAAATCTGGCAAGAACACAAATACATGGAGGTTAAATAACATGTTACTAAACAATGTGTGGGTCACCCAAGAAATTGAAGATTAAATTAAAAAAAGGAAGACAAATTAAAATGAAAACACAATGTTCCAATCTTTCAAATGCAGCAAAAGTTGTTCTAAAATGAAAGTTTAGAGCAATACAGGCCTGCCTCAAGAAGCAAGAAAAATCTCAAACAACCTGAGCTTATACCTAAAAGAACTTAGGAAAAGAATAAACAAAACACAAAACCAGCAGAGGAAAGGAAATAATAAAGTTTAGACCTGAAATAAACAAAATAGAAAGTAAAAAGCAAAGAAAACCAACCAACCAAACAGGCAACAAAAACAATATCAATGAACCCAGGAGCTGGTTCTTTAAAAAGATCAACAAAATTGATAAGACTTTTGCTAGACTCATCAGAAAGAGAGAGAGAGAGAAAGAGAGAGAGAGAGAGAGAGAGGGAACTACAGGCCAATACCTCTGATAAACAAAGAAACAAAAATTCCCAACACATATTAGCACACTGAATCCAACAAAACATTAAAAAAATCATTCACCATGATCAAGTGGGACTTATTCCTGGAATGGAAGATGGTTCAATATTCAGAAATTAATCAACATGATACATCATATCAAGAAAAGAAAGGATAAAAATAATAATAATAAAAGTATTTTTTTAAAAAAGAGAAGGGATAAAACCATATGATCCTTTCAATATATGCAGAATTTTTTTTTTGACAAAGTACAACATCCATTAATAAAACACTCAGCACAGACTTAAAAGGACCATACCTCAACATAATACAGGCCATATGTGAAAGCTCCACAGATAACATCATGTTCAATGGTTAAAAACTGGGAGCTATTCCCCTAAGACAGGAAAAATATAAGAATGTCCATGCCTACCATTTTCATTCACGACAGTCCTGGAAGTTCTAAATACAGCAATGAGACAACAAAAATAAATAAAAGGCACCCAAATTTGATGAATTAAGGGAATAAATAAAACTGCCTCTATTTGTAGATGGCATAATACTATATATAGAATGATGTAAAATCTCCACCAAGAAACTACAAAATCAATAGATGAATTCAGTAAGGTTGAAAGATACAAAATCAATATACAGAAATCGGTTGCATTTCTATACACTAATAATGAAGTAGCAGAAAGAGAAATAAGAAAACAATTTAATTTACAATTGCACCAAAATGAAGATAATACCTAGGAATAAAATTAACCAAATTCATGAATGACCTCTACTCTGAAAACTATAAAATATTGATAAAATACATTTAAGATGACACAAATGGAAAGATAGTTCATGCTCTGGATTGGAAGAACAAATATTATTAAAATGTACATGTTACCCAAATTAATCTACATATTTAATTCAATCACTATCAAAATTCCAATATTATTTTTCACAGAACTAGAACAAATAATACTAAAATTTGTACAGAACTACAAAAAATCCCAAATAGCCAAAGCAATCTTGAAAATGAAGAACAAAACTGGAGGTATCACAGTCCAAGATTTCAAGATACACTATAAAGCTGTGGTGATGAAAACAGTATAGCACTGGCACAAACACAAAATAGCCCACATAGAATAATAGAACAGAATAGACATTCCAGAAATAAACCCACAATTATATGATCAATTAAAATTCAACAAAAGAGCTAAGAGTATGCAATAAGAAAGACAGTCTCTTCACCAAATGGTGTTGGGAAAACTGGACAGCAACATTCAAAAGAATGAAACTGGACCATTTTCCTCACATCATATAAAAAAATAAACTCAATAACGGATTAAAGACCTAAATGTGAGACCTCAAACCATAAAAATCTCAAGAAAGAGTAGAGGCAGAAATTTCTCTGATATTATTCAGTGAAACACTTTTCTAGATAAGTCTCCCAAGCCAACAAAAACAAAAGCAAGAATAAACTATTGGGACTATAATTGAAATAAAAAAAAAGTTTCTGCACAGCAAAGGAAACAATCAACAAAGCTGAAAGACAACATACTGAAATGAAGAAGATAATTTCTAATGGCATATCTTATGAAGGATTAGTATATAAATATACAAAGAACTTCTACAACTTAACACCCCCCATAACCAACTAATCCAATTAAAAATGGGCAGAAAACACGAACAGACATTTCTTCAAAGAAGACATCCAGATGGCCAAGAGACACATGAAAATATGCTCAAAAAATCACTTATCATGGAAGTGCAAATCAAAACCACTATGAGATATCACTCCACACTTGTGTGAATGCCTAAAATAAAAACAAACACAAGAAACATCAAATGTAGGAAAGGATGTGGAGAGAAAGGAACTCTTGTACACTGTTGGTGGGAATGCAAATTGGAGCAGCCACTGTGAAAAACAACATGGCTTTTCCTCAAAAGTTAAAAATAGAACTTACCATATGATCCAGCAATTCCACTACTGGGTATTTATTTAAAGAATACAAAAACACTAATTTGAAAAGACATATGCAGCCCTATGTCTTTGTGGAATTATTTACAATAGCCAAATTATGGAACCAGTCCAAGTTTCCATCCATAGATAAATAGACAATGAAAATATGATAAGCATATAAAATACATTTATCATATTTTCATTATCATATTATATGCTTCATATATATACACACATATAATGGAATATTTTATATGTTTATAAAATATGATAAACATATTTTAATGTTTATCATATTTTCATTATCATATTATATACTTCATATATATATACTTCATATATGTGTATACACACACACACACACACACACACACACAATGGAATATTAGCCATAAAAAAGAATGAAATCTTGTCATTTACCGCATCATGAATGGATCAAGAGAGTATAATGCTAAGTGAAATAAGCCAGTAAGAGAAAGACAAATATATGATATGTCTCATATGTGGAGTTTAAGAAACAAAACAAAGAAAGAAAAAAAAAAGAGATAAACTGAAAACTAGACTCTTAACTATAGAGATTAAACAATCTCTGATGGTTACCAGAGGGGAAATGGAGGAGGGGGAATGTGAAATAAGTGAAGAGGATTAAGAGTCTAGTTACCATGATGAGCACAGGGTAATATATAGAATTGTTGAATCTCTATATTGTACAACTATAACTAATATAACACTGTAGGTTAAAAATAGTCTAAAAAATGCCACTTTTGTTACCATGATTCATTCTCAAGTGAGAATAATGATCATTCTGGAAGGGTAAACAGACTTTAAATATTGCTTTATTTAGCAACTATGTTATATCTTCCAAACTGCTTATCACTTTGAAATAAAGTAGTTTACGTCATTGGTAAAACATCATATTATAATTGTGGTAGGCTAGATAATAACAATCCAAAGATGTTCCTGTCCTATCCTCAGAACCTGTGAATATGTTACATCATATGGCAAAGGAACTTTTCAGATATGGCTAAGTTAAAGGTCTTCAGATGGGGAGACTATCATCCCAGTGTGTCCTAACTATAGTCACAAGTGGCCTTAAAACAAAATGGCAGGAGGGCCAATGAAAGAGAAGGCAATGTACCAATGGAAGAAGAGATTGGAGTCGTGTGAGCAGGAGACAAAGAAGGCAGTGGTCTCCTGAATCTGGAAGAGTCAAGGGGCAGATTCTTTCCTGAAACCTCCAGAAGGAACCAAGGCTGCCAACATCTTGAGTTTAGCCCTTTTACACTCATTTTGGACTTCTGACCTCCAGAATTGTAATGTAAATCTTTGGATTGTTTTAAGCCACTGAATTTGGAATGTAATTTGTTATATTAACAATAGAAAACTAATTTAGAAAATAAATATAATTTTAAATCCACTTGGTATTTTGCAAACGGTTAACACATTCGTCTTCAAATGCAATCTCTGGCATTATACAAAATGGTTCTAACAAATTTGTATTACTAATACTTAATAGTTTTACAAGCACTAATTTTGCTGATACAAAAAGTGTTCAGTACACAACTCCAAGGGCACCATTTATTGTTATTTTATTTATAGTTATTTATAGTTATTGTTTTATAGTTATTGTTATTGTTTTTATATTTATAGTTATATATAGTTATTGTTATTCTATAAATCCCATGCTCCCCAAAATTTTGTACTACAATATCCTTTCAGAGACTCATCATCCTTTCTTCACTCAGCGGATTTAATGTTTTAGCCTCCCAGATCCTCATACCAACTTTTGTATCTGTAGTGTCATACCAGTTGCAAATGAAAAAAAAAATCTAATTTACCTTGGATTAAATCATACGGATATTTGTATCTATCATAAGTTGGAAGCCAGTGATTCAATGTGTTGACAAGAAATCTTGATTCTTGCTTTCCCTCCTCTCTTCTGTCCACAGTGACAGCTGGATGCAAGTCAGGTCATCTTGTCATAATAATATAGTTATCAATAATACTAAAAACTACATTTTTTTCTCCGTTCATGAACAGTACATAGAAAAGGGTGAGGGCTTCACGTACTAATATAATGAGTGGGAAATATCAGAGAGGGAGACAGAACATGAGAGACCTAACTCTGGGAAACGAGCAAGGGGTGGTGGAAAGGGAGGTGGGTGGGGGGTGAGGGTGACTGGGTGATGGGCACTGAGGGGGGCACTTGATGGGATGAGCACTGGGTGTTATGCTATATGTTGGCAAATTAAACTCTAATAAAAAAATAAAATAAAAGAAAGAAAGAAAGAAGTCTCCTTTGAGTTTGATTGAGTCAATTTAGGTTATATGTAACTCTTGAAACAAAGACTATCTTTAAAGAAATCATACATTGTGTTCGAATTAAACTTTGGTTCCTCAATCAACTACTAGCAAAATGTCACAGACGTGATTACCACAGGCTCATCTGACTCTATCCCTGGAACTGGGGCTGCTACCCTTGAGCCATAGAAAGTGCTTAGAGGAAGAGTGATTATCTGCTCAACATTTTTATAATGTTATAAAGGCAATGGAGAGAAGAACTGGTTGTTGAAAACATAGATATTATGTCTCACTGAAATAAGTTCAAACTTCTCAAAAAATAAGATTTATTCAAAAAGCCATTTCTTATCCCTTTCCCACTATTCACCCACCTAGAACTGAGAACAATTTATTTCCTTTAAATTTTAACTCGTAACTCATCCCTGATTCTATACACCTATAAATTTCAGGTTCCTCGTCTATAATAAAAACCCCATTTTGCATGCACATGGAGATCAAATCCTTATTATATTGTCCTGTGGAGAATCTGGTTATGGGAAACAGGCACTAGGATGCCCTATAAGTAAATAATTGTAAGAATAAATAAATACAAACATGATTTTGAAAAGGAAAGTTGAAGACCTTGTGGGTCAAAGTTAATAGGTAACGGATATGTTGAAAATTGTTTGGTCAGTTGACAAATATATTTTTCTCACTGTGCTGCCCTTTGAGGAAGGATTGGGAAGGCAATTGAAGGCCAAGCAACTGAAGATAGGGTTGAAGCAAGAAACCCAAATAGTGATTTCATTTTTTTTTTTTTTATTCTTTCCTCCAAGCAGTAGGAAAAAGATCCAGGTGTTCTGAGAGCAAGTGGGGCTTTGGTGAACCAAACTCTCTTTTGAGAGTGGAGATATTTTCTCTGTGTCCCCTTATTCCTTGTTTTCTTCTATCCTAATCTCAGCAACTTTAAGGATTAGGGGAAAGATCAAGGTCTGTACCCAAGGAGGATTGAAGGCCACACACACTCAAAGGCTATTAGATATACTCTTGGATTAAATGTAGCTTCCTGATGAGCTCTTGTTAAACTGGATGCCTAAGTCATAGAAACCTAGTGGCTCTCTAACCTGATGTCATTTTTTTTTTTTTCTGATGTCAGTTATATTTTTGGTGGTTGAAGTTAAAGTCTGTGGCTAGAAAAGCAGAGAAGGCTCCCCAAATCATGCTTGTTGAATATCTGTGGTATAGTGAACACTGTGGCCAGCCTATCCCCATCAGCATCTGGGCTCTTCATGAGAAAGTGGAAATTTTTTTTTTTTTTTTGTAGGGTGGGGGTGGGTGGAGGAGGTGGTATGGTGGCAACGTGGGATTTATTTCCAATTCCACTATTTTAAGTTAAGCCAGAGATGCTGGCTCTTTGGGGATCCTTGACTTATAGAATTTCCCCTAATGCCAGAGCCTGGCCGACTGATTTTTTTTTTTTTTTTTTTTTTAGCTAAATTATCCCCATGTCTGCTATAGCTGTTTTAGCTTCAGTAGCAGGTATTCCAAACTGAAAGCAGGCATGGTCATTCTGCTCCAGGGACAGAACTCGGGCTTCAGGGTGGATGTAGATTAAGGACACCCTTTTGGGGAGTCATGGCAGTGGAAATAGAACATGTAGTGTCTGGGACAGTTATTAGTTATACTTGGCAATTGTCTGTCCTCAGATGAGACCAACTGAGACCGAGTTACTGAGTGTGTCTCTGTTTCTGAGGGGAAGGCAATAACTACAAGTCAGATGTATGTTTTTTAACAAAGATAACTTCTGTGTCTCCAAGTTGGGGAGGCCATCCTGCATGGAGTGTACCCATGGTTCTGTTCTCAAGTCTGATGCATAGATAATAATCAGGGTGAAAGGAGTAGGAGGACATAAGGGTTATATTATGGAAATTCAGAATTCTGGGGATCCCTGGGTGGCTCTGTGGTGTAGTGCCTACTTTCATTCCAGGGCATGATCCTGGAGTCCTGGAATCAAGTCCCACATCGGGCTCCCTGTATGGAGCCTGCTCCTCCCTCTGCCTGTGTCTTTGCCTCTCTCTCCTGCGTCTCTCATGAGTAAATAAAATCTTAAAAAAAAATCAGAATTCTGCCCTGATCATCTCTGGCCATGATATCATTCTTTCTCTCAATGGCAACCCCAGGTCATCCTGGTTGGCACACCTTCAGGATGGCAGCCTGAACAAACAAGGACCTAGAGAATTCACACCTATTTCTGATTAAGTTATACGAAAATAAAAATTGTCCTTCTTGCACCAGATCTTCCCGGATAAAGTCTGGGTGAAATTAAGAGATGACTGGGAAAAACAAACAAACAAACAAACAAACAAAACAAAAGTAAGTGTATAGTTACTGAAATAGGACAGGCTTATTTTGTGAAGATGAAGAAAGAAGAAAAAAACATATACCTAATAAGGGACCTCCTTAAATCCTGGATAGTGCAGGGAATTGGGGGGGGGGGCATAGTAATGATCATTATTTTAAAGAACTTCCCTGGAAGTTTTCTCTGAAAGGATAATACCCAGATGTTGCTCTCCCAAACAATTGCAGGAAAGTTCGACTCTGAGACTGGCATCTCTCTCTGGAGAGCTCTGACTCTAAGGCAGAAAGTGGTCCTAACTCCTATACTTTTCATGCACAAAAGATCCATATGTTGCTGATACCTCCAAACTTGGTCATTCTGTGAGACAGATGAGTGGGTGCCATGGGCAAGCAAGACAGATTGTACTGACACCCCTCAAGCAGTGCCTCTGTATCCACAGACTAGATTCTGTTATCCACACTACACTGGTGCACCTACGCCTTCCCAGTTGGAAAGCTACTATGGGATGCCACTGGCAACTTGCACTTTTTGACTAATGTATGCCCTATTTGGGAGGCCTCTATACTTGTCTCTAGGGGTACTATATTTGCTTCATGATTGCATTTCATTTTTTTAACTATTTCTAAAGTTTTTATTATTGAAATATAGTTGTCATACACTGTTATATAAGTTTTGGGTGAACAATATAGTGATTTGACAATTCTAGATGTTTTAACCACAATAAATGTAGTCATGATCCATCACCATGCAATGCTATTACAATTATTATTATTATTATTTTAATTTATTTATGATAGTCACACAGAGAGAGAGAGAGAGACAGAGACACAGGCAGAGGGAGAAGCAGGCTCCATACTCCGGGAGCCCGACGCGGTTCGATCCTGGATCTCCAGGATCGCGCCCTGGGCCAAAGGCAGGCGCCAAACCGCTGAGCCACCCAGGGATCCCCTATTACAATTATTATTGACTACACTCCCTATGCAGTGTTTTTCATCTCCATGGCTTCTTTATTTTATAACTAGAAGTTTAATCCCCATCACTGAGCCAGCCGGGTACCCTAGTCTTTAATCCTTTTTTTTTTTTTTAAGATTTTATCTATTTATTTGAGAGAGAATGAGTGAGAGAGAAGGAGCATGAGAAGGGGAAGGAACAGAGGGAGCAGCAGAATCCCCACTGAGTGGGGAGCTGGGGAGGCTGGATCCCAGGGCTCTAAGATCCTGACCTGAGCCAAAGGAGGACAATTAACTGACTGAGCCATCCAGGCACCCTCAATCCATTTTTTGTTTATTTTTCTGTATGATGTAAGACAGTGGGCCAATTTCATACTTTTGCATGTAGCCATGCAGTTTTCCCAGCACGATTTGTTGAAGGGATTGTCTTTCCTCCCTTGTATATGCTTGTCTCCTTTGTTGTAGATTAATTGACTATATCATGGTGGGTTTATGTCTGGTTTCTCTCTCTCTCTCTCTCTCTCTCTCTTTTTTTTTTTTTTTTTTGAGAGAAATAGAGTTGGGGAGGGGTAGTGGGAGGGAGACTCTTCAGCAGGCTCCACACCCAGCAAAGAGCCAGATATGGGGTTTGATCTCTCAACCTGGAGACATGATCTGAGCCAAAACCAAGAGTCAATCACTTACCTGGCTGAGCCAATTGGGCACCCAACTGGTTTCTCTCTTTTGTTCTATGGATCAATGTGTCTTTTTTTTTTTTTTTTTGGCAGTACCATACTATTTTGAATACAGCTTTGCAGTATATCTTGAAATCTGTCACAGTGTCTTCTAGATTTGTTCTTCTTCTTTTAGATTGCTTTGGTTACTTGGGATCTTTTGTGATTCCATACAAATCTTAGGATTATTTATCTAGCTCTGTGAAAAATACTATTGGCATTGTATTAAGGATTACATTGCATTTGTAGATTGCTTTTGGGGTATGGAAATTTTAAAAGTATTAATCTTCCAGTCCATTAGAATGATATAAATTTCCATTTGTTTATTTTGACTTCAATTTATTTTACCAATATCTTATAGTTTTCAGAGTACATGTCTTTCATATCCTTGGTTGAAATCATTCCTAGGTATTTGATTATTTGTGGAGCAATTGCAAATGGGTTTATTTTCTCAATTTCTCTTTCTACTACTTTGTTAGTAGTGTACAGAATCACAACAGATTTCTATATATTAATCTTAGATCCTGAAACTTCGCTGATTCATTTATTAGTTCTAATAGTTTTTGGTGGAGTCTTTAGGGTTTTATACATATAGCATCATCTTATCTACAAATAGGATAGCTTTACTTTGTCCTTACAAAGTAAAACATTTTTTTTTTACCTTTTTTTTTTCTCTTGTTTACTGTAGCTAAGACTTCAGCTACTATGTTGAATAAAAGTGGTGATAGTGGAAATCCTTATCTTGTTACTGACTTTAGAGGAAAGGTTTTCAGTTTTTCACCATTGAATATGATGTCTACTGTGGGTTTTTCACTTAAGGCCTTTACTATATTGAGGTATATTTCCTGTAACCCCACTTTGTGGAGAGTTTTTATCATGAACGGATACTGTAATTTTTGTCAAATGTTTTTTTCTGCAACTAATAAGATGATAAAATGGTTTTTTATCATTCCTCTTGTTAATGTGATATATCACACTGATTGATTTGTGAATATTAAGCCACCCCACAACTCTGGAAAAATCTCAGTTACATAATGTATGATCCATTTATTAAGTGTCACACACACACACACACACACACACACATGCACACACAGATACATCTATCTGTCAGATAGGCTGATATCTTAGACCCTTGACTGTTTCAAATTCAACAAATCTTACTAAACGCCAGTTGGATAATTTAGAAATCAACAATATTTTTAAAATATCACCCATTCTACACTTCTTTAGCTGTATCTTGTCCATTGCTACAAGTTGAGGTGCTATAATTCTAGCCTAAGATTTGGAAATTCTTGACACAACTACATTTTAAAATGATCAAAGTTAAAAAAATAAAAATAAATAAAATTATCAAAGTTAAACAGTACAAGGAAACATAAGGGGGTTTATACCTTTCAAATAGTCCTTAAATAAGTCTCACTAAAATTATTTATTTATTTATTTGAGACACACAGAGAGAGACAGAGACAGAGACAGAGACAGAGACACAGGCAGAGGGAGAAGCAGGCTCCACACAGGGAACCCGACGTGGGACTTGATCTCGCGTCTCCAGGACCAGGCCCTGGACTGAAGGCTGTGCTAAACTGCTCAGCCACCCCGGCTGCCCAAAATCATGTATTTGAATAACACTTTTATACCTTTTATGAAATTTTGACTTTTATGGGCATAGATAACTTTCATTTATATAAATCCTCTTGAATAAGGATCTCCAAAGCACTGTCATAAACACTATCTGAACAGTATTTTTAAATGTATCTTTGGCATCATAATACTATTAAAAAGACATTTTGTTGGTGATTTTAAGATGAAAGATGTGTAAAATTTCAATGAATTATTATTTTAACAATATTTTTTTTTTACTTTGAGAATAATTTTTGAGGTTTAATTCTGACTTCAGTGTACTTATTAGATGTAAAAATATATTATTTAGGGCAGCCCCGGTGGCGCAGCGGTTTAGCGCCGCCTGCAGCCCAGGGTGTGATCCTGGAGACCCTGGATCGAGTCCCACATCAGGCTCCCTGCATGGTGCCTGCTTCTCCCTCTGCCTGTGTCTCTGCCTCTCTCTCTAGCTGTGTCTCTATGAGTAAATAAATAAAATCTTTAAAAAATATATTATTTATAGATACTTTACAGTTTGGTTTATCTTTGGCTACTTTCTGAGAGCAGAAAAATAATGACACTCATGGCAGCTGGTTTGTAAACTGACAGTCATTAGCTGAAAAATAAAATATTAGTCAATACTAGCAACATTAAGTCTACTAGTTACTAGACTTAGTAACATTAACTAAAGTCATAGACTGGAAATTAAAGAAGAAAGATTGCATCAATTGAATTCTATATCATTTCATTTGATGCAGAAAAAATATGAAAACATTTTAACAAATTCCCTTTATAGCTGTCTTTGTTTTTGTATTTAAATTTATCACTAGAAATAGGCAACTGTTTCGTATTACTAGAACACTGTTGAGTAAAAATACTGGAACCAAATACTCATATAAAATATTCTTCCTTGTTTTCTTCTATTCAACAAGGTTTTTTATATCAATATGTGACTGACCTCCCATTGTTTTTAGTCATCGTTGTTATGAAATGAATATTTGTATCCTTCCCAGATTTCTATGTTGAAGCCCTAACGCCCATTGTGATATGTTGGCCCTGCAATAGGGTTAAAAGAAGAAAGAGACCAGAATTTTCTCTCTCTTCATATGGGCACAAAGATATTATGGAAAAAAAAGAAAAACTGAGATGACAGGTGCCTACAAGCCAAGAGAAGAGGCCTCTGAATGAAATCTACCTTGCTACCATCTTGACCTTGGATTTCCACAGCTTCCAGAACAGTGAGAAATAAATTGATATCATTTAAGACACTAAGTCTATGGTATTTTGTTATGACATTTCAAGCAGACTAAGACAATCATCTTTTGCCATGATCTCATATTCTGCAATATTTTCCTCTACAATGATGACATCTTTTCCAATTAAGAGCAGAATCAGCTCACAATATCTGGACAAATATTTTTAAATGGATGATATTTATTACTAAATCAGCTTGCATTACTTTGCTCAGATCATAAAATTTATTTATAAATTTATTTATTTATTTATTTTTGAGAGCGAGAGAGAGAGCCACTCAGACTATAAAGTTAGTAATTCAATGCCAAAATTGATTCATAGATCTGATAATTTTGTGGAACTGAATTTATCCTCACTATTGAGGAAATATTTCCTTAGTGTCCTTGCCTCATGCTTTGAAATAGCAAGGTTCTAAAATTATGGCAGCTATAATTTTTTTGGAAATGTTTCCAGATATTTAATCCTTTGTTGTAGTTAATGTTGTTAAAACAAAGAAACAAACAATAAAGAACCATAAATTCATGAAAGCAGGAGTGTTTTGTTTCATTTTTGCTTTTCCACTGTCTTGCTTTCATTAATTAACATTGCTTTTATGTTTGTTTATTTGGTAAAGAGCCTGTCATTTATTCTAGTTATTTTTGAGATGTTTAAATTCTTCTTTGGCTATCTTTACACTAAGGAAACGGCCGATGGTGGCCATTAGGTTTGCATCCTTCATGGAACCATACATGGGCTTTTATTCACCTAGAGATGCTCACTGAATGATTGGATATAATAAATTCATCCTTGTGAAAATGGGTTTCTCAAGTTATAATTGTCTGTTTACAGAGTAATCTGAAGAAGAAACATGTGCTTATTGATTTTTAACTAAATATTGTATCATAACAGAGTTAGTATGTTTTGATGTGATTAAAACCATTACCCAAATAAAACTATTGGTGTCTAGCAATAGAGAACAAATAATTATGAAACATTTTAATGCATTATCTTGCTAAGTATCAAACACTATGCTCTTTAAATTAACTATAAATTTTGAAGATAAAATTTTGGATTTTTTTCATACTTATATTAGTTTCATTTATCCTCATTTTAAAAGAAATAAAATGACTAATATTTCAGTCATTTCCATCATAATTCATTTTAGACCCTACATATATCATCATTCTTTTTAAATTTGGACATAGGAATTTCTCTAACTTGGGCAGAAATTAATTTTTGTCACACTTTGGCTTCAAACTGCTGTCAGTCTATTCAATAATAGATAAACAGGGTTTAGGGTTGTCAGTCAGTCATTCCATACTGTGAATTTATTACACATAAAATATGTGTCTTCCCTATTTTAAAGGATGTATAGATTTAGTTATGTGTGTTTACATTCATTAAAATGCTGTAGACAAAAAGAAATTATCAGTATAATCCAGTTTTTGATATCTTTACCACATACAACCACACTGATTTAGATTTATACACTTTTCAAAGAATAAAAAGCTTGAGTTAAGCCATGATCATTTACAGTGTTTTTATTCTATTTTGGAATAGGTACTTTGCTATTAACACTAAAGAAATAGTACAACAGAGTAGCTGTAAATCTAACATAGGCCTCTTATCATGGTTATTATCTCGGAGAATATGTCTTTCCTATGAAGCCAGAGGAAAAAAAAAATTCTAGATGACTATAAATTAAATAAATTTATTAATAAATGTAAATGGACTCTACAGCAATTACAGACTTGCCACCAACTACACACCCTTAAAACGAGAGCACTGATCATTGAGGGAATATATGCATACATATGTGAGGATAAAAAAATTAAGAAAATTTGTCACTGGTTCTGAGCTGTGGGTAAATGTGGGAAACTGAGAATATAAGATTACTAGGAAGAATGTGACTACTGGGCTTAACAAATCTCAAAATCATCTAGCAAATGTTTCTTTCCAGAGTTTCACCTTCCTGGTCCAATATTGCCACAGAAGCCAAATTGCACTACACAGAAGTGTATAGCATGATAGAGGAGTTTCAGAAAGCCAATGCAGAAGGGTCTGAAGGATTTAGGTTCCATCTTGAAACTATGCTCCTGACCAGACTTCAACATAAGGGACAATAGTTATGAACTGATTCTATATTTTGAGTCTTTTCTGATAAACACACTGAAGAGAGTTTTCAAGTTCTGAAGCCAAAAGTCAAGATAGCACATACTCCACTGTAGGACTGTCTATCAACAGGCCCAAAACTTCCTTCAAGAAAATACAGGAGAACCCTCATCAAATTAATATTTAAAAAAACAAAAAAGAGCCATATAAGGTTACAGAAGATATATCAGAAAATGAAGACATACAGCATGGAAACAATAGCTTAACATTTCAAAATAATCTCAAAAGAAAGCACTTAACATGAATAGAAAACATTGTAAGAGGTAGAGATAGCCAAAATTCACACACTTGTCATACCTAGAGTGATCGAGTAGACAGAAAGTAATAAATTTAGAGAACACCTGAAAAACTTAATTATTTTTTTTCTTTTTGAAAAACTTAATTATTAAATACATGTGAAACCCTAAAACCACAATAATGAAAATATACTTTATTTTCTTTTTTTTAAAATTTATATACGTTCTTTTTTTTAAATTTTTATGATAGTCACGGAGAGAGAGAGAGAGAGAGAAAGAGAGAGAGAGAGAGAGGCAGAGACACAGGCAGAGGGAGAAGCAGGCTCCATGCACCGGGAGCCCGACGTGGGATTCCATCCCGGGTCTCCAGGATCGCGCCCTGGGCCAAAGGCAGGCGCTAAACCACTGCGCCACCCAGGGATCCCTTATACTTTATTTTCATGTGCTATGAGGCATTCAGAAAATTTAACCACATATTAAGTAATAAATAAAGATTCAATTTTTTTTTAAAGAAAGCCTTTTTGAATACAGTTAAAAAATAAACATTCATGGCAATAAAAAGTATCTTTCATGGGGGATTTATAAAAAAATACCCCCGCTCCTTAAGTAATTCCACAACCAAGTATTTACCTCCCCAAATAAAATATATATATATATATATATATATATATATATATATTCCCCTATGTTTATTGCAGTAGTATTTATAATAGCCAAGATATGGAGGCAACCCAAGTGTCCATCCATAAGTGAATCATTAAAGGAGATATGGTATATATATGTGTAATACATGTATATAGTGAGTGTGTTATGTATATACACACATACATATAATAATTAAATACATGGAATATTACTCAGTTATTAAAAAATAATGATGTCTTGTTATTTACAACAACATGGATGGATCTAAGAGGATATAAAGTTATGCCAAGTGAAATAGGTCAGCCAGAGAAAGACAAATGCCATATAATTTAATTCATATGTGAGATTGAAGAAACAAAGCAAACAAACTAACCAAAAAGAGACAAAGAAAAAGTATCTTAAATACAGAGAATAGATTGATGGTTATAAGAGAGGAAGTGGTTGGGGGGATGGGTGAAATAGGTGAAGGGGATTAAGAGTACATGGATTTTGATGAGGACTGAGAAATGTATAGAATTATTGAATCATTATATTGTAAACCTGAAACCAATACAATGGTGTATGTTAATGATACTTCCATTAAAAAATACTAATGAAGATCCTTTGGTCACATGGAAGTAAAAAATAAAGTTGCATTCTTCCTATGAAACCATGTAAAGAAAAGGCCTGTAAGCATCTGTGAGATATAAAGTGTGTTCTGACACTGACCAAATCTATTCCTCAATTTCCTTTCATCACTGATGTCAGTCTTCACCATTATGTAAATAAAGCTGTGTTCTTTTACCAATTTTCTCTAAAACTTTATAAGATAGGGCAGCCCCGGTGGCTCAGTGGTTTAGCGCTGCCTTCAGCCCAGGGCATGATCCTAGAGATCCAGGATCCAGTCCCATGTGGGGCTCCCTGCAGGGAGCCTGCTTCTCCCTCTGCCTGTGTCTCTGCCTCTCTTTCTCTCTCTCTCTCTCTCTCTGTGTGTGTGTCTCCCATGAATAAATAAATCAAACCTTTAAAAAATTAGTAAAAAATAAATTAATGAAAAAAATAAAACTTCATAAGATAAAGATTTTGGAGAATATATTGAAGTTACAATCGGATGCTTCATGCTGTAATTTAATAAGATATCTTTATTTTCCTTATTATTTTTTTTCTGAATTTCAAATCAAAACCTGAAAAATGAGTAATTATTTGAGAAACATTGGTTAAATTTACAATATTAAAATTATATGGGGTATTGATAATAACAGTATGACTGGTAATAAATTAGCACCTATGACCTCTTATAATGGGCTGAGTACCGTGTTAAGCACATGATATATTTCATCTTAAATCCTACAATTCTGAGGTAGGCTATTTTTATTCCCATTTAATAATGACCAATATGAGACTTCAGTTAAGTCATTTCATCGAGGTTACAGAGTAAGCAGTATATTCAGAATTATAATCCAAATTTACACTGTTCTAAATAAAAACTGTTTAAAGTTGAGCACTACATTTAACATGAATTTCAATACTTTTTAATCCAATCATTGGTATTTTATAACAGATATAAGAATAATACTTCTGAAGATTGTTTTTGCAGTCCCCTTACAAAAATCCTTCTTAACTTCCAGAATTTTAAATCAGGGTTTAGTCTTTCATCCTCTATTCTTTCACGCATTCTTTCACCCATTGCTTTTGTGATTATATGTGCAAGATTGCATAGAGTATGCCATAGAATGGAGATGTATTTAAATTTTATTTAGGCTATTTATCTATTTCCCTAAGAGTATTTACAGAGAAATGGGTCTGGTTAACTCTTCAGATGGACTCCATGATCCCCCTAATGGTGTCCATACTCCGTGTGGTCACCTCCCCTTTTATGTAGGTGGGAAATATATGTGACTTGATTATAACCAAGAGAATACAGCAACTATGACAGAAAGCACTTGACTAAATGTGCATGATTACATGATTACATTATGTAAGGTTGTAGCACCGATCTTGCTGAAATCTTTCTTTCCCTTGCTGACTTTGAGGAAGCAAGCAGACATCTTGGGGATCCTCATAAGGCAAGGAACTATGAGTATTATCTAGGAGGTGAGGGCAGCTTCAACCTGACAACGAGGAAGGAACTGATAATCTCAGCCTACTATTTCAAGGAAATGGATTTTCCCAGCAACCTGAATGAGTATAGAAAAACAATCCTAGTTGAGCATCACAATGAGAATCTACTTTCTAATAATACCATGACTGAAGCCTTGCAAGAGAACAGTTAAGCCTTTCCTAAAAGTCTCCCAAGCAGAAACTATGAGCTAATAAATCTGTCTTGTCTGAGCAGTCATGTTTGTGGTAACTTGATACACAGCAATAGAAAACTAAAACAAGTGGGAATACTAAAATCTTTACCTGAACACTGTAGAGATTAGCTAAATATGTGTTATGAAACACTTTGTAAATGACAAAGCGATGCAAAATTAGGTTCTGACCACTGTGTGTGTAGATATTCAAAATTTCCATTTAATCTAAAGTGATAAAATCTAAACTATACAAGTTGAGTGCTACAATTTAGAAATAGTAGTAATAATAACAATAGCAAGATACCATGTAAATTGGATGAAAAACAATTATTTACATGTTGAAGAACATCAGCAAAATGTTGCATGAGATAAACTCAAAGAGAATTACACCTAGTTACATCACAGGCAATTATAGAAAGTTGAAAGAGGGAGAGAATCTTGAAAGGAGCAAGAGAGAAGCATGTGGAGGAGATCCTTAATAGAATCAACAACTTCTGTTCATCAGAAACCCTGGAAGCCAGAAGGCAGTCAGGTGACATATTCAAAGTGCTTAAAGACAAAATTGTCCATATGAAATTTTGTATCCAGTAACAATCCTTCAAAAATAAAGGCAGAATTAAGACATGCTCCGAGAGACAAAAAACTGAGAGAGAAGAAGCTCTTGTTGGCCAAACTGGTCTATATCAATAATCCTTAGACATAAATGAAAGGACACTAGACTGTAATTCAAACCAACACAAAGCAATGTAGACCACGAGCAAAGGAACTACACGTATAAATATATGTGGCAGTTTAAATGTGTTTTTCCTCCTAATTTAAAATGCAGCCTGCATAAAGCAATAATATAAACCTGTCTTGAAAGGCATGTAACGTATAAACCTATCATTTGCATGATGATACTAGCACAAAGCTGGGGAGGGAAAAGAGCCATAGAGGAGTGAATCTTTCAGACCCTATCAAAATTAAATTGGTATTAACCTGAACTAGATTATTATAAAATATATTTATAATATATTTTATATGTATAATTTATATAAACATATTATTATGAAATATAAATACATAATAATTATAATCCCCAGAGAAATCACTAAGAAAATATAATTCAAAAACAATAAAATAAGAAAAATGACAAAAGCAATAAAATAATACATTAGGAAGGATTGATTTAACACAAAAGGCACAGAAGTGGAGAAATAGGAGGGAAAAAGACAGTATAGAAAGCCAGTAGCCAGTCCACAGATTTGAGTTCTTCCTTTCATTACTTTAATTGAAAATGAATTCAACTGCTCAATTAAAAGGTGTTGGAATTAAAATAGACAGTGATTGCTAAAGTGTATGATGTTTCCTTTGGGGTAACGAAAATATTCCTGTATTAGACAGTGATGATGACTTTACAACTTGGTGGATATGCTGAAAACTACCTAATTTTTAAAAAGCATCTGAAATGAGCAAAATGATAGATCCTGCAGAACAATCCCATGACTTGTCAATGTTTAATCCTAAATTTAATCAAATTTTCCTGAATTTTAGAATGTTGTAGAATAATCCATTTTCTTCTTTATTTTTTCTTTCTTTTCCTTTTTTTTTTTTTTTTTTAATTTTAGAGAGGGAGAGGGTAGGGGCAGAGGGAGTGGGAGAGACAGAATCTTAAGCAGACTCCCCAAACAGCATAGACCCCAACTAGGGGCTCCATCTCACAATTCTGAGCTCATGAACTGAGCTGAAATCAGAAGTCGAACTTATCCACCCAGGTGCCTCTAGAATACTCTTATTTTCATCAAAAGTGAAGTTGGCCTTGTCACTATTAGGCTTAACATGCTTCAGTAATTGTCCATCATCTTTATTTATTTATTTATTTTTTTACATATTTCACTTATTTATTCATGAGAGACACACAGAGAGAGGCAGAGACATAGGCAGAGGGAGAAGCAGGCTCCCTGGGGGAAGCCCGATGCAGGACTCGATCCTGGGACTCTGGGATCATTCAAAGGCAGATGCTCAACCACTGAGCCACCCACATATCCCTTGTCCATTGTCTTTAATTGAATGTTGTAACATCTTGACTCTTAGTCTGGGGATGTTCAAAATGGTAAACTTATTTTTTTTTTCTGTGCAGAAGGTGAAATTATGGTGACTTATCATATTTGAAGTCATATATTTTATAGTGCTTCTACAATTTGGGGTTAATCTTGTAAATGATTTTTAAATTTCTAAGATATTAAAAAACCACCCAAAAAGTACTGGTAATACGATATGAGTGGTAAAGAGACAAGGGTGACCAGAGCCTCAGTCAGCTCCATAGTAGGTCTGATCTCCATAGAAAGCCTGGATTCCAATCACAACTAGATTAACTATAACATCAGATGTTGTGTGTGTTACCAAAGACAGATTGCTTTGGAACCTATCAATAAACAAGTAAGGGACAAAGTAAAATTAAAAGCTAAATTTTCAAAAGAAAATACTGGTCAACAACAACAATCATTTATTGATTAAGTATTTAAGTTACTTATCTGTTACAATAACGTGAAGTTCAATTGTTGGGGCACAATGACTGTGTTTATGAAGGTGGTTTCTGGGATTCGGTCAATAATAGATTTCTAGATATATTACATTACATGGATGTGTTCACTTTATAAATAAAATTATTAAACTGTGTACACTTAGGATATGCACACTTTGTATATATTATAGTTCCATATAAAGTTTCCTTAGAGATGTGAATTTGGAAAATTTATTATGTTATTGATAAATTATTCCTTTTAATTATGTAAAATGCTTATTGCATTTTGTAATAGATTAATGAAGAATATATGTACATCCATATGCACGTATGTATTCATCCATTATTTCGTTCATTCATTTATGTAAATATTTCCTATTCCCCTTCTCATCACATCATATCAGTAGGCACGTTTTTTACATGATTTTTGCAAGCAATGTTTATCTTGATTACTTAATTAAAATGATGTTTATAAGCTTTATCCACTCTAAAGTTAATATTTTTCCCTTTCTATTCTCGATTTGTTAGAAACGCATAACTGAATCCAGTCCAAACTCAAGGGCAGGGTGTTGAGCTTCATCTTCTGAAGAGAGTAGTAGGAAAATTATAATAATCATATGTTAAAATCATCCCTGTAACTTATAAATTTGGGGAAAGAATTTAAAGTCATGCAAGAGTTCTGTTTCTCCTTAAATGTTTTATTCACTATTTTGAGAATTCATCAATGCCTGCAGCAAGTATTTTATTACTCTGGTGTTCTCACAGAAATTATTGCAGGGTTTTCATTTCATTGTCTTGTTATCTGAGAGTAGGGCCTATATAATATCAATTATTTGGCATTTACTTAAAAACTTCTTTTTGACCAAGTACATTGCACATTTTTTTCAGTAATTATCTTATATAGTCTTAAAGGAGTTTATATTCTTTCACTTTTGAACATAGACTACTATATATACATTAGACGGGGTTCACTAAAATGTTTTCATCAAATCTTCCAAATCCTTGCAACTATTTTTTCTCCTTGATACATTGGTTTCTAGGCAAGTTGTATTAAAATATCCTAGTCTACTGGAATTAATACAATAGTCCTCAAATATTTGTCAATATTCACATCATAAGATTCAAAGATATTTTAAATTGCATGTAAGATAAAATTGTTACAACTGTAATGTTTTCTTTTGGTTCACTTAATGTTTATCTCTTAATTTTTAAAAGCTAATATTCATATTTCTGTAAAAGGCTCTTGCTTAGATAGTATTTTGCCTATTTTACCTATGAATCACTTTAAATTATTTTAAATAAACATACACCTTTTTAATAAATAAACACAAATGATTACTTTTTAAAAGGTTTATTTATTTATTTTAGAGTTACAGAGAGAGAGAGTACCAAGTGGGGAGGGGGAGAGGGAGAGAGAGAGAGTTAAGCGAACTATGCACTGAGCATGAAACCTGATGCAAAGCTCGACTTCAGGACCCTGAGATCATAACCTGAGCTGAAACAAGAGTTGGAAGCTTAACTGATTGAGCCACCCATATGCCCTGAATCATTTTAATTTTAGTTTCTTGGTGCTACTTTTAAAATAATTAGGTATACGCAAATAAATATGTTTTAAAAAATCCAAAATAATGGGTCTTTGGTTTTTTAATAGATTTATTTTTATCTACAAGTAATTTTGTGATTTCTGATATAATTTAAGAGTTGGGCATGAAGGATAAAAACTTTCAGCTTGGTCCCTTGGGGGGACAGCTATGTTCAATGAGTCTCAGAGTCTATCTTGAAGGGCCTGTTGCAATCTCACACTCTTTCTGGCACAGCACGAACAGGACCAGCTACATAATTCGTAGAATTATGACCCTAGGATCGTGACCTGAGCTGAAGACAGATGCTTAACTGACTGAACCACCCAGGCGCCCCTATTTGATAGTTTTATGGTATGCATTTGCAGTTGGCATGTAAAAGTTTATCAGTATAAACATAACTAAAAAGTATTCTTCTAATGCTTATTTATAAAAATGTGCCATTTAATCTTTTTGCTTAATTAGCTAGAATATCCATATTTACTAAAATGAATTATATTTTGTACCTACTCCAAAATTTATTTCCTTTTTTGTATTAATATTAATAGTATTATCAGAATAATAACAAAAATTTATTTTAGTTTATTATTTTATATTTTAGTTTATTATTTTTCTCTTTTTTCTTCTTTTTTTTCTTTTTTAAAATATTTTGCTCTTAGTAACATCCACAGATATTTTTGTTTAATCAACAAGATACATACAGTCTTAGAACACATATCTATATTTTAAATTTTTTTTTTTTTTAATTTTTATTTATTTATGATAGTCACAGAGAGAGAGAGAGAGGCAGAGACACAGGCAGAGGGAGAAGCAGACTCCATGCACCGGGAGCCTGACGTGGGATTCGATCCCGGGTCTCCAGGATCGCGCCCTGGGCCAAAGGCAGGCGCTAAACCACTGCGCCACCCAGGGATCCCCATATCTATATTTTAGATTTGTAGTTTATTTTATTTATATGTAGTTAATATGTATTTATATGTAGTTTAGTTTATTTTATATTTATCTAATATCATGCAATATGGTTTTAGTTTACATTATATATTTGTTATTTCAACACAATGAATAGACAAATGTACATGAAAGGCTGGATGTTCATATACAGGGCAAAAGAGCTAAATTATCATTTCAAGAGTGCCTACAACTAACTGAGGTCACTGGGCAAACTAGAGTATTTTTTATAATTACTTCTAAATCTCATAGAGTTTGAATAAAACTGCAAATTCTGTAACTATAATTACCTTTTAATTAAAACTACAATCATTGACCCCTGCATTCCAAAAATATGTAAACCTTAACCATGCAAAGACACATAGTTTAGACTTTCAGTCATTCTCTCCCCAAACATACATAGCATGGCAGTCTTCACATATATTGGGAAACAGATATATCAGGGCTTTCAAGAAAGCCTCAATATCAGAAGAGATAAAAAGAAAATGGATAAAAGAAAGAAACTGATAAGTTAGTTCATAGGATAAAAAATGTACTTCCCTAAAAGAACAATTTTAAGCAGGATGCACATGCATTTGTACATAAAGGCAATACAGGTATTCTCATGCAATGAATACAATAAGATATGTATGGAAATTGCACATGGAAAGATTTGGGGATAAAACAAAGAATGGGGAATTTGACTTGCATTCATTTGATTTGAAATTTCCCTTTGTTTCTGGGACATTTGTGGCAAAATCTGTAAAAAAATAAAAGAACAATTTGCCTGATACTACAATTAAAACATTAGAAATTAATATGGATAAGCTCTATTTGAACCTCAGTCTTATTTATAAATTGAGTGACCAAAGCATTCCTCTGAATGTAAGTCTTCTAATTTCTTAGGTCACAGTGATAATACTATACAAAAATAAAGATTAAAATAATGTAAATAGGGATCCCTGGGTGGCGCAGCGGTTTGGCGCCTGCTTTTGGCCCAGGGCGCGATCCTGGAGACCCGGGATCGAATCCCACATCAGGCTCCCGGTGCATGGAGCCTGCTTCTCCCTCTCCCTGTGTCTCTGCCTCTCTCTCTCTCTCTCTCTCTGGCTATCATAAATAAATAAAAATTAAAAAATAAATAAATAAAATAATGTAAATAAAAAAACTGGGACATTGGATGATGTTACTTAATAATTATTGATAATCAGTCATTATTTCGACATATAACTGATATGAGTCAATGGATTTATACTCATCACTACCAGCAACTCTTAAAATGTTTATATTGGTACTTTATAATACATGTTAGCTGTTTTTTTTTTTTTTGTTTTAAGAAAGCTATTTTTAGTATGTTTCAATTAACCCAAACTTCAAAATTCACTTTCTATTAAGTTAGCTTTTAAGGTGCTATAAATTCATTTTTAATACTTATTTCATTTTTTAATAAGTGTATTGAGAATATTTGAAATTGACCCTGGTGTTTAGAGATTATATATAAATTATGAGTTTGAAATAGCTCTAAATTTATATTAAAACCAGAATATATAGTGCAGTGTGTATTTAAAAATAAAATCATTTTTAAGTAGCTAAGTTGTTTTTTCATTACAGTAAATTATGTCTAATTGATGAAATTGTAAACTGGGACAATTTGTTGATAATGTTTGCTATTTCTTAAATGCCTTTATGCTTAAAACTTTGGTTTCTAATTGGCAAAAATAATTTATTATTTTAATATTTTTTATGAAATCATTAATTTGCACTCTTGGAAGTTTGATTTGAGAGCAAAGATCAGGAAAATATTAGCTTTCATATTAATTGTACATAATGCAAACTGGAAATTTTGTTTATAGATGACATTCTTGGTCATAATTACATTTGTAATTTCTTTATCACCACCAAGTGTAAAGACAGTGTAAATTTATAGACAACTTTTAAGGACAACTGCTTGAATATTTTGAACGTTTCAATGAGAGATATTTATTACTAAATATTGTCTTTCTTTTTTTAAATCTATGCAATGGCCCCTTTAATATCTGTCCCCTCTGGCTGGTCAGTGGAATCTGAATGGATATATACTTTTAAAAAATAAAATATTTCTCTATTTCTCAAATTGTCAGTCAGTAGTTCCTGAATTTTATGGACTTGCTTTTCAAAAATGCACATTAGTATGGCATTTCCTCTTTTAACATGAGAAATGATGGTGACTAAAAGCCGAGGTAGTAGCCTATTATTTCAGGGAATAAGGAAAACTTAGAGTGCCTGGGTGGCTCAGTTGGTTAAGCATCTGCCTTCTGCTCAGGTCATGATCCCAGGGTCCTGGGATTGAACCCCAACTAGGACTTTCTACTCAGCAAGGGAATCTGCTTCTCCCTCTTTCTCTGTTTCCCCTCCTTATCCCCCTTGTTCATGCTCTCTCTTTCTCTCAAATAGATAAAATATTAAAAAAAGAGAAAAGATATCATTGACTAAAGATAGTCAATGAATTTGTATTTATACCAGGGATACAAGTGGGAATTTACTTTAGAAAAGTGAGTCAATATAATTACAACACATATACAGAGTCATAGATTAAAAATGTGCAATTATCTATAAACAAAGTAAACGATAGAATTCTATATCCATATTTGATAAGCACATATTTCAAGTGAGAATTAAAATAATGAATTTTATCTAATAACTGGTAAACTATATTCTCACATCAATATCTCAATATGTCTTGAGAAATATTTTATCAGGTTGAGATATGTCTTCAACTTTGTTTTTCTCCCTCAAATACATCTTGTAATACTATATCACACACTTAAAGCTAATATTGCACTGTATGTTAACTAACCAGAAATTAAATAAAAATAAATAAATAAATAAGTGAAATTTCCAGCAAAAGAAAAAATGTATCCATGGATTAAAAAAAGCTCAATAACTCAATGTTACACTGATGATATTTCTCCTAAAGTTTATCTATAGATTTCAAAGTTATCCAAATCAAAATATCAGAAGCATATTTTGTGGAGGTTGTCAAACTGATTTTAAAATTTATGTAGAAATAAAAATAACTAAAATATGATAAGCATAATAAAGAAATACAAATTTGAAGAAATATCTCCACCTTCTAACCAGATTTATATTAAGATTTATTTCATTTTAGAGAGAGAGAGGGAGAGCAAGTAGGCGGAAGATGCAAATCCCCAAGCAGACTCCCCACTAGCTGAGAGCCCTACACTGGGCTCTATCTCATGACACATAAGATCATAACCCGAGCCAAACTAAGAGTCAGAGGCTTAACCTATTCAGCCACTCAGGTGTCCTTCCACCAAATAACCAAATGTATTAAAAATATATAAGAAATAAGACATTGGAGAATTAACAATAGTACCAATGGAACAGAATAAATAGTTGGAAAAAACTTATGCATATACAGAAAATTGATTCATATTAAAAATAACATTGCAGAGTAGTTGAGAAAATATTATCTTTTAAATAACTGGCACATACATACACAGTATAAGTTCCAGTAGACTACAGACTTATCTAATACAGGAAAAAGTAATAAATTTCTAAAGAATAATTAATGAATTGATGGAGCTGATTTCTAAATAGAGATCAAAAACATTAAATGCAAAGGAAGAAATAATGAATTTGGCTAAGAAAACAATGGCATATTTGGCTAACAATTAAGTCTGTTCATCAAAGAACATCATAGATATAGAAATTTCTGCACAGACTATCACCATAAAATTGTTCATACTCAAAACACAAGACCTCCTACAAATAAATAAGAAAAAGGAAATAATATGTGCAAAATCTTGAACTCTCACCTCAAAAGAGAGGAAATCTAAGTGGCCAATGAACATATGGAAAAGTTGGAAATTCAACAATATTTAGGGAAATGCAAACTGAAATCACAATGGGATATAACTACAGTCTGTAAAAGAATTAGAAGTCTAACAATTGCAACAAAAACTCTCATTTTTTAATTGAAATACAATTAACATGAGATGGTTACATTGGTTTCAAGCATACAGCATAGCAATTTGACAATTCTATACGCTAGTCAATATTTACCACAATAAGTGTAGGCATCATCTGTCACCACACAATGTTACTACCATATTGTTGACTATAGCTCCTATGTTCTCATCTTCATCTAGTTTGTGCCTTTTAATCCCAAACTAGAACTCTCATATATTCTTGGTGAGAATATAAACTTGAATGACTATTCTGTATTTATTTTATTATATTAAAGAAATCAGTACCCTATAACCTAGAGATTCTATTCCTATGCTATGCAATTGTCACACACACACACACACACACACTCCAGATCATATTTTAAAACATTTATTGTGAGATTTCTTGCTATGACCACAGTTTGATAAGAACACAAATATTAAGGAACCTATACATAAGTAAATACATTGTGATTATATGCATCCAAGAGAACAGTACAGAATACCAAACATTAATGACATTAATGAAAATAGAGCTACCCCTAAAAACCTTGGTGAATCTTAGAACCATATTACTAAAGGAAAGCTGTCAGTCCAGGGGACATTAAATGAATGAACGAATCATTTGTATAATGTTTATAACAGACAAAACAAACTATATTGTTAAGGATTGTACACATGAGTGCTAAACTGAAACAAAAATTAAGAAATTAATTTCCATAAATTTCATTTAAGATTAACCTTTAGAAGATGGGAGAGTTTGGGTCAGGAAGTTGCATGCAGGGTCCTACTGGATGTACTGGCAATATTTTACTTTTTTTTTTAAGATTTTATTTATTCATTCATGAGAGACACAGAGAGATAGATAGATAGAGAGAGAGAGAGAGAGAGAGACAGAGGGAGAAGCAGGCCCCATGCAGGGAGCCGGATGTGGGACTTGATCCCAGGACTCCAGGATCATGCCCTGAGCCAAAGGCAGACCCTCAACCACTGAACCACTCAGAAGTCCCAATATTTTACTTCTTGATGAGCGCAGGCATTGCATGAGTTTATGTTATGTAAAATTCTATATTGTTCATTTGTGATTTGTAATTTTTCTGTTTTTATATTTCACAGAAAAAAAATCTTTAAATTTTCTTTACCTTTTTTCTTATTATCAGAATGAGTTGCTACCCCTTTTGGCTGTATTCTTTGTTATACGGGTGGCATATTTACCTTCCAAAACTGACGTTTTAATATTACATTTTGATAACTGATTCCCAATAAAAGTGAGAGGATAAGGCAAAAGCAAAATAAATGTAAATTATTATTAATGATCTTAGAGACACTCTGTTACATTTTCTTTTCACTTGTAAAGTTTGGGTAATAATGATATAGTTTATGGAGTTGGTACCCTACAAAGGATTTAATAAATCTTTACGTGATGGCATGGTGAAAAGGAGGCAATTTAAAACATTTGTACATGAAAATGACTCCTTCAGAGTCCCTCACCTGTTTCTTGGCTAAAGCTATTTAGAATGAAGTGATTGAATATGAACTTTTCACCTCAAATCATTGGCCTGCAGTAATATTGATCTTGTATATGCTTCACAGAGAAAGCTAAAGTTGTAACTACCTTACCATCCTCTAAAATCTTCAACTCATATCATTGTCCAAAAATCAGCATCAGAATTGATGCAGCATCCACACCAATTCTGCATTTTAACAAGAGCTACAGTTGATTTATATGAACATTAAAATTTCTTAAGGACTGATCTACAGTACTCTAAAGATACATACTTAGTGATCTGAAAATATAAAATATTATATCCCGTGTTATTAGAGGTTATATAAATGTCAAAGCAAGTTGAACATAAAAGCTAATAACATTTTTGCAGTTGAATAATTTCAACAAAGAATTTAAAAGAACTCCCAAATACAGCATAAGGGATGTTGAAGAGGAGAAATGTTTACAAAAATCAAAGCAAATAGAATTATTGCCGCTGTTTGGGCTAAAGTATTTAATACAGTAGAATTAAGATGAAAAAGGAAAAGGAGGGAAGACTATAACACAGAATACATTAAGTACAATTGAGATAAAAAGCTGTATGATTTTTAAGTATATTTATTCTTTCCCATAAAATATATAATAAAAATGATGCACTTAATTTTAGTAATATTGCCTTCCAGTTGTTTGGAACTTTAGTTAGCCATCAGGAACACAAAATGATATAGGAAATTTTATTCATGTCCAGTGCCCAACACCCTTAAGGTTTACTCTTTTATGATTTTATTTATTTACTTAAGAGAGAGAGAGAGAGCATGAGCAGAGAAGAGAGAGAAAGAGAATCAGACTCCCCACTGAGCAGGAAGCCGAATGTAGGACTTAATCCCAGGACCCGGAAATCATAACCTGAGCTGAAGGCAGATGTTCAACCAACTGAGCCACCCAGGTGCCCACCCTAAAGGTTTTCATTATTGTTTTTTGTTTTTTGTTTTTCTATTTTGGGAAGTACCAAAACCTTTATTTATACTTTAATTTCTACTGTATATAGAATTTATACAACTAGTTAGTAATAATGTAATGCAAATGTTTTTTCTACTAATATTTGCTCTAGTGACCAAAATCCAATAATATCATCAAATGTGATAACCAAGCATACTATTATTTATGTTTTCATAATAACAGGGTGTTGAAAAACCCACATAATATTTACTCAGCTTTATTTCCCTCTTGTCATTCCATAACAATGTAGGTGGCTTACAAATCATGCTGACACTGTGTTCTCCTTTGTCAACTCCCAGGGAGGTCAGAGTTGCATAATTCCTGGTCTTCATGGAAAAGCATTTCCTGGAGTTTTGCAAGACATGATCTTTGTGTACAAATGTCAGGGTCCTGTGTGCTGCTGTGCTTCTTCAAGGGATTACAACCGCCTACATCCTGAACAACACCCCAGCTCTCCACTTGCATTGTCATTTATTATCTGCGCCCACCAATTACAGAATGGCAGCATCCTCAAATAACCCTCCGTACCATCTGTTCCTTATTAGAGAATAGGGTTATAAATATCAATGATAGGTAGAACTGGGAAGCACAATGACTTTCTCTGAAGTGTCCTTCATTCAACAACCTCGTCCCTTCCTCCAACTAGCCTACCACCAGTCTTTGCAGCTGCCCTTCTCAGTAACTTGCTGCATCTTCTTGAAGTTTCCCATCCCCATGTAGGGACCCAGATCTTGTCTTCATTGAAATTTCCCTGAAAGATTTCCCCATACCTGACTCAAACCTTAATCCCTAGTTATCCATCAAATTCCATGTAGGGTTGCCATCCTTCCTGGAGCCATTAAGGACACATTCTTTGGTAAGTTTTTAACAATCCACTGAGAATGTAAGCCCCAGAATACAATACAATTAGATATCTAAGTGAACATATTTTCTTCCTTCCGGGAAAAATTTACCAATGATTTTTGCATGCATTTTATCTACCTTGCTCTGAGAACAAAAACGATAAATCCAATGAATGCAAAGAATGCCAGACCAATAAGAAAGGAAATAAATCAAGTCTGTATAAGGCGTGCTAAGTAATCTTTGAGCAACAGTTACCTCATGGGGTGTAGCATGTAGATGTTTGACTTAACTTCTACATTAAATTATTTACTTATGTTCATGAGGAAAATGCTTTTTGGAAGTAGTTTTTGCTATACGTATAGCTTTTATTAATTGGTCAGCTTTCTAAGTCAGCATCTGATATTGAAAGCTATTTCATCTTGGAAATATCATATGACTTGATTCAGCCTTAGATTATTCATCTATAAAACAGCGGGTGTCGTTTAAATGATTTTAAAGCTCCTTCTAGCTCTATCACTTTATGATTTTATTGCTGTATAACAAAGATGCTGCATATGTGTGAATGGCTTGATTCAGGCAATAATTTATGTGTATGCTCTAGATACAGAGCAGTAGCCACAAAGGCAGGATTACGACAGAGCTGGCTTTAAATAGCAGCCCTACTACTATATGCGTTCTTCTGTGCAAGTTACCTCAACATTCTGAGACTCATTTTCTTCATCTGTAAATTGGCCAACTAGCCTATGACATAAAAGTTCTAAGAAGAAAATAAGTATATGTAAAACAACCCACTGTCGTGGCCAATTGCTAAATGATTATGCTTTTTCGGTTTCCCTACCATGAGTCAAGATTTTGTGAGTGCTGCAATTAAATATTGTAGTGACACTTATGACAAGATTTACCTCACAGGAGGTGACTTTCTTACCAAACTAGAATATGCTTCACCTTCAGAAAAACAGATGTAACAGGTCATTCAGTGAGATACTCGGTAAAATACAAATGCAAATATACATGTGTTTATACATAGATATACATACATATCTACAAATGTAATATCTGCATTTTATCATCAGAGATTTCATCATCAGACTTATCATCGGAGATAATCATGCTAAGATTTGGGGCTATTGTTTTACTTCATGTGTGAGACTTCATGGATTATATAATGGTCACTACAGAAATGGTACCTTCCTTTACATAAGAGTAATTAAGATGCTCAGAAGGTTACTATGTTCAATCTTTTGGTTTCACCTTCCTGAAATTGGAAACAGAATATTGTTTATAGAGGTCCTTCACTCCTAAAATTGCATTCTTGCATTTATGTTGGCCTTCAGGGAAAATGCAAACACATTGATTTAACTCAGTAGAAGAGGACACAACATTTTTAAATGTAATTTTTGTGTTAATGGAAATGCACCCAGAGGACCAACAGCTGATCCACATTTTAAATCAATTTGAATGGGCAAGATTCAAATTCTAAATACCTCTTTGATTACCCATGGGGGAAACCTTATTTAGTATAATTTAGTATAGGTTTTAAAATGCATACCTTAAAACATCTTAAACAATAACTGTGCTACAAACAAAGCATAATAAAAATGTCATTATTTTAGTTATCTATATAGTAGATAAACAACCCAATTTTAAATAAATTTAATATTGGCTTCTCTGAAATATATTTTTAATACATTATTAAACAAGATTAACATGACTAACATTGCAATGGCTGTTCTAAAATATTTAAATTGGCAGAGCATTAAAAGCAACTCAATTGTAATAAAGATGAATAAAAAGCTTGGGTTTAAAAAAATATCTCAAATCCTTGAATTGATTCAGTGAAAATTCTCTGCCTCTGAAATAAATGGAGCCAGCAAGAAGTTAGTAAAATAGTAATTTTTTAATATAGAAAAATATGTGAAAGCACTTATTTATATCTATTTCTTTGAACTCTATTCTTTCTGGCTAATTTGGGCCCAAACATTTTGGTTTTGTATAGCTATTCATCAAAAAAACCTTTAGAAATTTTGGCTTATACTTAAGGTATTTGGAGATCTTCCTGGCCTGAATAATTTTAAACTATAAATGTCCTTTTATTTGTGATCTTCTTTTCTATCATCTCTATCATCAAAACTAATTTGAACATGCTTTGATATGTATTGTTACATATAGAATAGTATTATGTTGACAGAATAAAGCAGTGGAGTTTATTATCTGATGCAACATTGATACAGATATAGCTGGCAGGAAATAGAAAACTATCTATTAGTGGATTTCACAACATACATAACATAATAGTCAGGGGTCTCTATAAAATTAAATGGAATTTTTGAGCTTGATACGCCAGTGCTATGTAAAGAGAAAAGGTAAGTATATGATATTGAGCTACAGACGGATTTGTGAAGACTTGCATTTATCATTATTTGTGTTCTCTTCGGATTCATTGGCAGTATATATATATATACACATATATGTATATATATATATTTAGTGAATCACAATGAAGCTGGTAGTGTGCATGTGAGCAGTCCTAAAGCTTAAAAAAACTTCATCATGTTGGAGAGAGTTCCTTTGTAATCAGTAATAGACATTTTATAATATGGAATAAAACTGATGTATAAATCTTGAAAATGACATCTGAAAAGAACCCAGATAGGCTGATGAAAAACAAATGGCATCTAATGTATTTTTCACATTGACTATGGCAGTGATTTATGATGTTGTCTAAGATGCTAAATATACATCATAAATCCCTCCAACAGAAGTCTTATTGTTTTCATTCATCTCTTTTCCACAAGCCAACACTTCCCTTTTTCATAAACTTCATTGTATGGAAAGAATCATTATTTTTTAAAATGCCATTTAAATCCAGTGATTTTACATTGGATATAAAAACTCAATGGAAGGTGTTTTTTTTTTTTTTTTTCTTATTTGTTTGTTTTCTTTTATGTTGTTTTGACTTCAGTAGAGAAGGCACCCAACTGGAAATAACTGTTTCCATTCAAGATTTCCTTTCTGTAGGGAAGGGGAAAAAATGTAAATGTACCACAGGTCATTGTTCTGGTGTCAGTTTCATCCTGTATGACACACTGACCTAACAGATGGTAAAAAAGAAAGAATAATAGCTGTAAAAAGATGCATAAAATCTGCATATTGCACTAAGTTCAGTAATAAGTATTTATTGTATATATTCTGCTTGAATTATAAATTTTATCAATTTTTTAGTGACCATACTACTTATATACCAACTTACTTCTCAATGTTTCCAATAAGAATGCTATTGAATAACATGAAAAATGAAAACATTAACAAGCACAGAACACAGAGATTAGGGCCATGAATTTATTACTGTATGTCCACTTGTCTCCTCATGAAAGAAAATCACTGTTTTCATCAGAGAAAAGTGTAAGATATGTTTTTTGAGCTTAATTTAAGTTTCCCAGGAAACATTACACAATCTATTTTTCCCTGGGGATAGTTTTATATAAGACAAGAGGAACTAATTATCGCTGAATAACTGGATTCAAGGTTGTCCAAAGTAATGTCTGAACTTGTACTTGAATTCTTTATCAAAGACCACTGCCATCAGAAGCTTACATCATCTGTGCATTGTTGGTTAAACATTCTGCCAAAGAAATGTGCTTAGCTTGTTGCAAGACTTTTAACATGATTTATGTTATTGTGCACAATGACAATATTTATGGAACTTTAAAGCACTGCTTGTATTGGACCTCATTTCACATTTTATAATGACATCCTTTAATTTCAGGGTGGTCTTGATAATATGAGACACAGAAGAGAGAATGGTGTGGAGCAAAAATAAATATGCAGTATTAAAGTAAGGAATCATTAAAATAAGATGGTTATGGCAAGAGGAGTGCAAAAAAAAAAAAAAAAAAAGTCTTGCTAAAGAGTTTGGAAAGGTAATGTATTTGAGTTTGAAATCTGAATTCCGGGATCCCTGGGTGGCGCAGCGGTTTGGCGCCTGCCTTTGGCCCAGGGCGCGATCCTGGAGACCCGGGATGGAATCCCACATCGGGCTCCCGGTGCATGGAGCCTGCTTCTCCCTCTACCTGTGTCTCTGCCTCTCTCTCAATCTGTGACTATCATAAATAAATAAAAATTTAAAAAAATAAATAAATAAATAAAAATGAAATCTGAATTCCAAACTCTGTATTAAAATGTGCTATAGTCCAGGTTTTAGGATTCTCAACTGACTGAAATGAATGAAAAATCGAATTCTGAAATTAAATGAAATTAAAAGTAGCCTATTGTTTATGGATTGATTCTTTTTTTTTTATTTTTTTTATTCTTGATGGAATATATATTTAAGAAGATTCCAGAACTGAAATGGAGTTCTCAACTTCTACATGAAGCTTGACAGCACAAGACTAAATAAAGCAAATTAACTGTGAATGAAAAGTTGCTTTATAAGAATATTTAAAATATTACAAATATCTGTATCACTTCAACCTTGAGTATTTTTCTTGGAATATGTTTTTAAAAGTTTCACTAGTCTTTCAGAATATTTGTGAGTCAAACTGAATATATTTATACTGCTTATTTACATTGTGCTTGCTTTCTTTGGGTTAAGAAATAGAAAATAGGGCACCTGGGTGGCTCAGTGGCTGAACATCTGCCTTTGGCTCAGGTCATGATCCCAGGGTTCTGGGATCGAGTCCTGCATTGGGCTCTGACTCTCCCTCTGCTTATGTCTCTGCATGTCTCTCTGTGTCTGTCATGAATAAATAAATAAAATCTTTCTTAAAAAAAGAAATAGTGTGTAACTGGGGTGCCTGGATGGCTCAATTGGCATCCAATTCAGCTTAGGTGGTGGTCTCTGGATGGTGAGATCAAGCCCCATGTTGGGATGAAGGTTCGGCGAAGACTCTGTTTGAAGTTTCTCTCCATCTGCCCCTCCCCACATGTGCATGTTCTCTTTCTCTCAAATAAATAAATAAACTTTAAAAAAAGAACAAATAATTTATATGACATGGTCTCTGATGTCAAGATCCTCATATGCAAAAGAGGAAACAAATTGTATACATAATAGAGCGTAACTATATAACTACATTAGTTAATGTACATTTTGTAAGTGAAATATGAAATTTAGTTACATAGATTTTAACTTAAACTGTAATTATAATTACATTACTCTATAGATAGAGAATACATAGATTAGTCTGAGAGGATATTAATATGCAATGGATATTTAGTGAAGAAATTCCTCAAACACATGATTACTTGGCAATAAGGAATGTTTCTCAAAAGAAGTAATGAATCAAAGATGTAGTTTTGAATTAGAGTGATATACAGAGTAATTTAGTAATACTACTGCACTGACAAAGATTATGTGGCCTTAAATGTGTGGGAGTCAGTGGAAAGTAATTAGTATATCTTTTAAGCTTTGGTAAGACAAGTATATTGGACACACAGAGTTCTTATCTGAAAAACTGCATAGTTTCTTTACTCACATTCTACAAGAACTGATGAGAGTGTTATTCATGATTAACACTGAACCAGAATTTCAGAGACTCTACCTGGAGATAAAGTAGAGTCCAAGAAACAAAGCTTATGCCAAAATACTACTAGCTGAAAAGCATAGAGCAGTATTTATTGTCAGTGAAAGTACAAATTAATCTCTGGAGGCAGCTAGAAAATTTCTGTGTATCAGGTCTAATTTCTCTTTCCTCTAGACACTCAAGTTTTTAAAAATAATTTTTAGTGCTCTCAACTAATGAGTCAAGCATAAGAATTGTGAATATAATAATGTATGTAATATTGGGTGTGTATATACCCAGTGTATATATTATAGGTATTTATACTGAATGTATTTTTATTTTTGTTTTATGGGCTTTTGGAGAATTACAAATTCCTGTCTAAAAATTAAACCCTTCGATGAACGTTCCACAGCATCCAGAGCATCTGAACACACCCTAAAAGTGTTTAGCTAATCTATCATCAATTATGATCAGTCTGAGTTCATTTTTAAAAATTAATGGATAGCTTTTTCTCCCCAAGAAATGTATAAATACATCATATTAAAAGTGGAATTCTAAAACTTTCTATTTCACCTTTGAAAGCTTCTTAGTTCCTGTTATTTTCAAAAAAACTGAAACTCTTTATTTAATCTGAGAGTTTTAGGTAAAGTAAATTATCTATTTATAGAAAATAAATCATTTCCAGGTCTATGAGAAGGAAGACCTAGATGGCAAAATCTACTTTTAGAAAATGGTTTCTTGCTAAGAATAAAGAGGTTCCTAAGCAATTGTGGGTCAGGCATTTTGCATCCCATTGTTGAGTGAAGAGTTCGGTTTCATTTCTCCCTTAACCAGGTCCTGGCCTTGGGGAGGAAAATATCATTTCTCTGAAATGAGGCAAAGAATTTTTTTCACCAACATGCCAGAAACTTTACTTACAACATCTTATTTACTATGGCAAATATAACAGATTATTCTCCTTAAGATTTAAATTACTACATTAATTTTATCTGTAACCTGGCTAAGTAGTTCATGAAGGCAATGTTAGTAATTACCATTTTTTCTCTGTTAGTTTTTAAATATTTATGATTCTTATGCTCTGGTCCACCTTTTTTTTAATATTCAAGTACTATTTTGCACAAAATGAAAATTAAACATAGATGAAAGTAAACTCCATCTTATGCTTCATATTTCTATTTGAGACACTTACTAGCTCTTCTTTGAAGGTCGACCTGCCCAGAAGCTGCGCCAATTCAAATCATGAATTCAAACCAGCAGTGTCCTCCAAAAGATCAATACAAACAGCTAACGTCTCATTTCTTCCTAGCCCATATGTACTACCAAACACAAACATTATTCTGGAATAGTAACTATGGCGATTGGTTTAAAGTCATTGTAAGTAGAATGTTGGGGAAGAGAAAGTCAAGCTAGACTGTTTCAGCAATATACAACAAATCAAACAATTTGATTTCAGTTAGGAGAATAATAGAATAGTGCGTCATTCACCATTCTCCTCACCAAAAACCAGAATGTTCCACTGAATAAATATCTTCAAAAATATGGATATATATTTTGTATATATAATATATGTTTATTTTACATATAATATATATGTATTAATATATGTCCGTATATATAAAATTGAAGAATAGATATATATAGCTATACATATAATAGATGAATGGGCACTAAGTTTTCCAAGTATTGTGTACTCCCTGTGTACTTTTACATTCTGTTAACAGTTTGAATTTTTAAGTAAATGTAACCCAGTTTGAATGTTTTATGCTTAGTCTATTTGCTTAATTTAGAATATAAGAAAAGAAATAATATGCTGAAGTCATTCTTTATATATACATGAATAGAGAATAAATAAGAAAGTATTTTCAACAAGAAGTTCAGGAGGGATATCTAGATGCAAAATTCTTGTACATATCCTCTGTATGTATCTGCATATGAAAGGTAGACTAGAAAGGTAGATAGATAGATAGATGATGATGATGATGATAGATAGATAGATAGATAGATAGATAGATAGATAGATAGATATTAGTATGTTTATTTAATCTGAGCCAGAAAAGGGAATCATAGAATTAGGCCACCTGCCATGGCTTTTCCCATAAGACTAGATTAAAGGATGCAAACAGGTTGGATATAAACTTTGAGCTTGGACACCAGAAATAAACTGTGTCTTTCTCTCAGCTCCTGCTCAAGAAAATCATGATCACAAAGGTTTGGATCATTAGCCCTAACTTCAATCAACTATTGTAATTAGCACTAACAACAGCACAGCTTCATTTTAAAATGAAATATTGGATCAAATTGGAATAGTTTGAACAACGGCAACAAAGTTGGAGTTGGTGCCACTGCTCTTTATTTTTCAGAAGAATAAAGAGGAACTGTGTATAAAATAAGCCATCTCCAATAGAAGCATGTTATCCTAACAGGAAAATCACACTTCAGGAAAACAAAGACCCTTAAATGTTTAGCTATCAAAACCCACCCACTGAAAGTACTATTCTTTTCACCAAAATTGAATTTGATTTTCCAACTCTGTCTCTCTGTTTCTCTTTTTCTAGTTTTCTTTCCATTCTTTCTTTTTTTAAGATTTTATTTATTTATTTATTTATTTATTTATTTATTTATTTATGAGAGAGAGAGAGAGAGAGAGAGAGAGAGAGGCAGAGACACAGGCCAAGGAAGAAGCAGGCGAGAAGCTCCTGCAAGGAGCCTGATACAGAACTTGATTCCGGATCCTGAGATCACACCCTGAGCCAAGGCAGACACTCAATCGCTGAGCCACCCAAGCATCCCATCTTTCTCTTCTTTCTAATAGAAACAATTATTTCCAATATGTCATTAGTGATACATGTCATGACAGATTTAGAGCATTGTGGCAGGCTGAATAATGATTCCCCCTAAGATGTCCACATCCTAATCTCCAACACCTGTAAATATGTCACCTTATATCACAAAAGGAAACTTGCTTAAGTTAAGGAGGTAGAAAGGAAGAGAATATCCAAATGGGTTTAATGTAATCTCAAGTGTCTTTATCAGAAGGAAACAGAAATACCAGTCGATAGAGATGAGAAGCACAAGAGGCTGGTTGAAGGGATATGAGCAAGTGGCCATAATCCAGGGAATGCGGGCAGCCTCTAGAAGCTGGAAAAAGCCAAGAAACATGTCATCTAAAGCCTTCAGAAGAGACACAGCCCTGCTGACACCTTGAGTTTATATTTTGACCTCAAGTTCAGTTAGAGCAAAAATTGTGTAGTCTCAGAACTGATGGTTCCTGTTTTTAGAGCAGCACTAGAAAACTAATACAAGTATTGCCAAAGGACATTCAGAGACAGAAATCCCTTTTTGGCTCAATGACTGAAGAATGCACAAGAAAGGAAATTATAACTGAAGAGTACTTTGAATGTTTTATAGGATTTCATTTGATGAATATTGACAGAGTTGTGCTCTTCTGGTCCTATGACCTTAATATTCAAAGACTGACATGTGTGTTACTAGTTTTGAATAATAAGTGATGTAAATTGATTATCATGGGAGTTCATTGTGTTACTTAATGAATTAGTGTATGAATGAATGAACATACAGGCATTTTGTCAGGAAATAATAGAAATATCTTGAAAATGGCAATTAACACTATAGAGATAGAAAGCATTATAAAGCACAATGAGGGTAAAAGACCAATTATTAAAACTTATTTAATTATCAAAATTGTATCCCCGGGTCTCAGTTTCCTGATTTGTAAACTCAGAAGATGGCAGTAAATGGTCTGTATGATGCCATTTCATATAAAGTAGAAAGAAAATAAAAGTACTTTAAGCATGGAAATAATTAAAAGTTTTCATTGTTCTGATATTAATGAAAGAATGTAATAAAGAACATTTTCAAACTTTAATAAATATGTGCATAGTTTGTCTTGATATCTTGTAAATATGTGGGTTTTGTGTTAGTAGGTATGGAGTGTGGCCATTTCCATCTAATTCTGGCTCATGCTGATAATTATGTTTAAAATACAGATTACCAGTCTTTGCCTCTCAATGACTATTTTATTGTCCTTGTGAAAGCACTAAACCTGCAATTTTATCAAAGGTGTCAGGAAATTCTTATAGTCTCCAGAAGTTTGGGAATCATTGCACCATAGCATTTAATCCATATTTTTGACCCACTAATTACTAATAAAGGAAAATAGCTTTAAAAGCATCAAAACATTTATTATCAGCCTAGACGCCAGGCAATAACTGATCAAGTTTGTACTCAGAAAATTTATGAGCCTGTGATTTCTTGTTTTCTTTCTTTTTTTCAGGTCTAAGGAGAAAACTTAATTAAAGCTAGCAAAAAAATGTGAGAGGAAAGTTGTCAGGAAAAGCAAAGGAATAGCACAATTGAAGTAAATATAAGTTGCTGTAGCCTTTTTAATGATTGTTTTAATTGAGATATTAAACTTTGATTAAACATTCAGATTTGTGCATATATTTGCATGCACACACCCATGCACATGGACACACACACACACAGAGAAAAAAACCTCACTCCTAATGACTATCCTCAAATATTTTAAAGTAAGAAATCGATCTCATTTATAATTACACCAAAATCATAAGACTTCTAGGAATAAATATAACCAAAGTGGTAAAGGATCTGTACTCTGAAAACTATAAAATACTTATGAAAGAAATTGAAATGAAAAACATTCCATGCTCATGCATTGAAAGAACCAATATTATTAAAATGTCTACACTATCCAAAGCAATCTACACATTTAAAACAATCCTTACGGGTGTTGAACCAGCCTTGTATCCCAGGGATAAATCCTACTTGGTCATGGTGAATAATTTTCTTAATGTAACTAGACCACTCTCTTTCACCATACACAGAGATAAACTCAAAATGGATGAAAGATCTAAATGTGAGACAAGATTCCATCAAAATCCTAGAGAAGAACACAGGCAACACCCTTTTTGAACTCGGCCATAGTAACTTCTTGCAAGATACATCCACGAAGGCAAAAGAAACAAAAGCAAAAATGAACTATTGGGACTTCATCAAGATAAGAAGCTTTTGCACAGCAAAGGATACAGTCAACAAAACTCAAAGACAACCTACAGAATGGGAGAAGATATTTGCAAATGACCTATCAGATAAAGGGCTAGTTTCCAAGATCTATAAAGAACTTATTAAACTCAACACCAAAGAAACAAACAATCCAATCATGAAATGGGCAAAAGACATGAACAGAAATCTCACAGAGGAAGACACAGACATGGCCAACATGCATATGAGAAAATGTTCTGCATCACTTGCCATCAGGGAAATACAAATCAAAACTACAATGAGATACCACCTCACACCAGTGAGAATGGGGAAAATTAACACGGCAGGAAACTACAAATGTTGGAGAGGATGCGGAGAAAAGGGAACCCTCTTACACTGTTGGTGGGAATGTGAACTGGTGCAGCCACTCTGGAAAACTGTGTGGAGGTTCCTCAAAGAGTTAAAAATATACCTGCCCTACGACCCAGCAATTGCACTGTTGGGGATTTACCCCAAAGATACAAATGCAATGAAACGCCGGGACACCTGCACCCCGATGTTTCTAGCAGCAATGGCCACGATAGCCAAACTGTGGAAGGAGCCTCGGTGTCCAACGAAAGATGAATGGATAAAGAAGATGTGGTTTATGTATACAATGGAATATTCCTCAGCCATTAGAAATGACAAATACCCACCATTTGCTTCAACGTGGATGGAACTGGAGGGTATTATGCTGAGTGAAGTAAGTCAGTCGGAGAAGGACAAACATTATATGTTCTCATTCATTTGGGGAATATAAATAATAGTGAAAGGGAATATAAGGGAAGGGGGAAGAAATGTGTGGGAAATATCAGAAAGGGAGACAGAACGTAAAGACTGCTAACTCTGGGAAACGAACTAGGGGTGGTAGAAGGGGAGGAGGGCGGGGGGTGGGAGTGAATGGGTGACGGGCACTGGGGGTTATTCTGTATGTTAGTAAATTGAACACCAATAAAAAATAAATGAAAAAAAAATAAAACAATCCTTATAACAATACTAACAGCATTTTTCACAGAGCTAGATAAAACATTGATCATGAGAGTACAGTGCTTTAGTAAAATCAGATACATAGATCAGTGGAACGGAATAGAAAACCCAGAAATGGACCCATAACTATATGGTCAACTAATCATGAACAAATCAGGAAAGATATCTGGTAGGGAAAAGACAGTTTCTTCAACAAGTAATGTTGTGAACTGGACAGTAACATGCAGAAGAATGAAACTGAACCACTTTCTTTCACCACACAAAAAATAAACTCAACATGGATGAAAGACCTAAATGTGAGATAGGAAAACATCAAACTCCTAGAGAAAAACACAGCCAGTAACCTCTTTGACCTCAGCAACTTCTTGCTAGACATGTCTTTGGAGGCAAGGGAAACAAAAGCAAAAATGAACTGTTGGGACTTCATCAAAATAAAAAGCTTCTGCACAGAGAAGGAAACAATGAACAAAACTAAAAGGCAGCCTTCAGAGTGGGAGACGATATTATCCAAAATCTATAAGGAACTTTTCAAACTCAACATACAAAAGACAAATGGTGCAGTTAAAAAATGGACAGGACACATGAATAGACATTTTTTTCCAAAGAAGATATGCAAATGGCTAATAGAACTATGAAATCATGCTCCACATCACTGATCATCAGGGAAATACAAATCAAAACTACAGTGAGATATCACTTCATATCTGTCAGACTGGCTAAAATTAACAACACAGGAAACAACAGACATTGGCGAGGATATGAAGAAAGGGGAAACTTCTACACTGTTGGTGGGAATGCAAACTGATGCAGCCACTGTGGAAAACAGTGTGGAGGTTCCTCAAAAATAGAACTACCCTACTATTTTGCTAGGGATAGGTATTTACCCATCTAGGTATTTACCCAAAGGTTACAAAAATGCTGATTTGAAGGGGCACATGATCCTGACGTTTATACCAGCATTATTAAAAATAGCCAAGATACAGAAAGAACCCAAAAGTCCATCAACTGATGGATGCACTAGAAAGAGACAGTAAACATATACAATGGATGATTATTACTCAGCTATTAAAAAAAAAAAAGAATGAGATCTTGCCATTTGTAACAGCATGGATGGAGCTAGTGAAATTAGTCAGTCAGAGAAAGACAAATACCATATGATCTCACTCATATGCGGAACTTAAGAAACAAAACAGATGAACATAGGGGGGAAAAAGAAAGAAAGAGGAAAACCATAGAGCTGACTCAACTATATAGAACATATGATGGTTACCAGAGGGGAGGTAGGCAGGGGATGGGCTAGATGAGTGATGGGCCTTCAGGAGGCACTTTGATGAGCACCAGGTGTTGCACTTAAGTAATGAATCACTAAATCCTACTATTGCACTGCATGTTAGCTAACTGGAATTTAAATAAAAACTTGGAAGATCAAATTGAGGGACAAAAGCAGCAAAAGCAAAATTACGGAACGGTTTTATTTTTCTTGAATTTCGTGCTCATAAAATATAACTCATACTTACTGATCAATGCAATATAAGGAAAAAATGCTTTCAACAGAAAAAAATCATAATTCCAAAGTGTTCTTTGATTTAGTCTGTTAATGACAGTACCTGTTTTCCCTCTTCTTGGTTATGAAAAAAAATATACATATCTTGTGGTTAACACTGATCTGTAGGACAAATGGATATTGTTTTATATCTCCAGGCTCATAAGAGTGGAGGGGGTGTTGAGTGAGTGACTCATCCTTGGTTTAAAATGGCCTTTTTCTCTTCCTGGGAATGATGATATGTGTTGCAAGCTTAAGAGGATAAGTACTTAAAAGTGCAGCTTTATTTGTGTCCATTATTTTAAAAGTCGCTCTTCTTTTCTATCACAGGTTAAAAATGGAAACCCAAAGTGTAGTTTTGTTTGGCCTAGGATTTTTAATCCAGAAGTGGTATTTTATAGATTAATCTATACTTTAAAAATATTTTAGGACTGTGTCAGTGCCTCTTGAGTGCTTTACTTATGTAAAAAAAATATCATAAAATGCCATCCATAAGAATAGACAATTTCCTTTCCTCACAGTTTGGTCTACTTCCAGGTGCTTTAATGTCTTATATTATCAGTCCTGCTGTCCAAGTCATACCAGAATTGCAAATGGGCACATAGAGATAAATCATTTAAAATAACTGCACCTAAGAGCACTTCTCGCTAGCACTAAAACACCAATGATGCCAAATATTGTACTGTAGTGACTTTCAGGCAAGAAAACCACATTTTTTATTTAATTATTCTTCATATTATCTTTGCCAAGTTAGTAAGGAACAAATGTGATTAGAGCTGTATTTAAGCCAGAGAATCTATGTCAAAAAGATTAAGTTTATTAGCATCTTTAGCAGAAACATATATAACAACTTCTTAAACCCCAGAGCATGCAATGAACTAATAGTTCTGTTTTACAAGAAAATAATTTTATTTAAAGATATTAAAATCACCATAAAGTGTCCTTGGAAGAATAGCTTTGTTTTTGAATAATGAAATATTACAAGATGTTTTTGACACCTTATCCTATATGACAGATAATTATAGATCCCCATAAAGGTAACAACAACCCCTCTATGACAACGAATTACAATTTTTAGCAACTGGAGGATTAAGATGACACAACATCTAAGAGTAACGAAGCAAAGCTACAGCTTGTAATTGAAGAAGTAGCAGCTGTCATTCATATTAACCAGCATACAGGAAGAGAGGGTCATTTTGTGATTTGGACAATGTTCATGATTTTGTTCAGCACGGAGTGTAAAGTAATCTTGTCTGACATTAAGTTTCTGTGAAAATGTTTGTGCCAAAAAAGAGAACACAAAAGCAGAGCTGTGTCTCTCAGGCCAGCCTCTCAACTGAGACCTGATTGTTCCAGAATAGTTTCTAGCTATCAAGGACTATTCCTTTGTTTCTCAAAATGTTTCTGTAATGAATTACATGTGCATTCTTGGAACAGATCCTATTTGTTAATGATGCATTATTCTTTGGTATACACCACTCCATTTGCTAGTATTTCTTAGTTGTCATTTATTTTCATAAGAATGTTTGGATGGCAATTGGTTTCCTCAATATTCTTGTCTAGTGTTGAAAGCAAGTTTACATTGGCTTCACAAATTAAGTTGCAAACTATACCCTATTCTGAATCCTACTTAAGAGTTCATAGAAGTTGGGGATCCCTGGGTGGCGCAGCGGTTTGGCGCCTGCCTTTGGCCCAGGGCGCGATCCCGGAGACCCGGGATCGAATCCCACGTCAGGCTCCCGGTGCATGGAGCCTGCTTCTCCCTCTGCCTGTGTCTCTGCCTCTCTCTCTCTCTCTCTCTCTCTGTTGTGTGACTATCATAAATAAATAAAAAAAATTAAAAAAAAGAGTTCGTAGAAGTTTATATTCACTTACACATTTTATTTTTTTAAGATTTTATTTATTTATTCATGGCAGACAGAGAGAGAGAGAGAGAGAGAGAGGCAGAGGGAGAAGCAGGCTCCATGCAGGGAGCCCGACGTGGGACTTGATCCCGGGTCTCCAGGATCACACCCCAGGCTGAAGGTCGCGCTAAACCACTGAGCCACCGGGGCTGCCCCACTTACACATTTTAAAGTGTAAAAGCATTCAACAGTGAATCTATGTGAGCTTTTTAGTTTACTTTGTAACAGTATTTTACATTATGCTGGATTTTATTTTATATGCAATGTTTTTTTTATGTTTTTTCTTTTCTTGCTTTAGTAATTTTCCCAAAGAATTTGTCTATACTCTTATTATTATAAAATTGCTGACATAATAATGTGTATACATTTTTGTCTAATATTTTAGGACCTATAGTAGTATCTGTATTCTTTACATATCGCAGTAATTAATTTTTAAATTATTTTTCCAGATCAGCCTTGCTATAAGGATATTGATTTTATTAACATTTTTAAAGAATTGGCCTTTCTGTTTTTTTTTTCTTGTCCATGTTTGTCTTCCCTTAATTCTAATGTCCTTGGATTTTATTATCTTTTCCCTGCTCTATTGATTGAAGAATAGATAATTTATTTTTAATTTTTCTCTTTTTTCCAAATGTATCCATTTAATGCTAGAAAAACATTGAAATTTTAAATATGTATATACCGAGTTTTTTCTAGTGCAGTACACACATACTATTGTGAATTATCCCACATACAGTGCTTTGAGTTTTATTGTTTACTTTGTTTTATAAGAAACATCAACTTTCTTTTAATTACTTTTTAGTGGTATGTTTTTATAGACTTTTATCTATGCCTGCATATTTAATGATATGTCTGTTGTAAATAGTATTTAGTTTATTTTTTAGCATTTTTTCTCTTTTTTCAACTTGATAGTCTGTCATTTAATTATATCTTTTAATTTATTAACATTTAATTTAATTATTATGTATTAGATTTTACTTGTACCATGTTACTACTTTTTTCTATTAAACCTACTTCTTTTTTTGTTCCATTTGCTCTAGTTTTTTTCATTTTTGAATTGCTTATTTTTGCCTTTATTTTTTAGCTTAGTTTCCTTATATTCTTCTGAATGTTTTCTCTATGCTTTAGATTATCCTAGAGATGACAACATGCATCCTTAACTCATAGAATTCTGGTTCAGATTAGTATAACTTTTTTCTTTGTAATGTTAGAATATTAGATAGAATAATACATCTACTAAAGTTAACTCACTTCTACCTTCTGCATTATTTAAATCTGCATTTTACTTCTATTATATATTTTAAGCCTTAAAAAACAATACTAGTATTACTAATACAGGGTTTAGTAAGTATTCATTTATTTTTCTTTTCATTGCTCATTTTTCATAAAATTTTATGTTTTTTTGTAATAATTATTTATCTTCTACTTGAAGAAATCCCCTTAGTAAAATTTTACTGAAATCTCGGTAGCAATTATTTTTTATCTTACTTGAAAAATTATTTTGTCTTCAATACTGAGGGTGTGTTTTGGATGGAGGTTTCACCTAATGCTAAATTCTAAATAATCAGATATTTCCATTCAGCTCTTTTAAGCACTTCTCTTATTTAATTTCCTTTGTTTTCACTTAAAACCAGACCTCAGTCTGTGAATCCTTTAAGTTGGTGTACCTTCATTCTTACTCATTCTATGCACTGCCATCGAACTGGGTTTTAAGATTCTGTCTTTGTCTTTTTTCAACAAATTAAAGGCATATTAAGCTATACTCCGTGTTTTTTCCTTTAGGACTTTTCATTGGATTTGACGAAACTTATTGCATCTATGAAGGGAGGGATAATCAATCGGGCAAACTGCATAGCTATCACTCGTTTATTACTTTTGCAACATTCTCTCCCTCTTTTCTTTCTAGGGAACAAAGTATGCATCTCTTAGGTCTTCCCAGTAGTCCACCATTGCCTTATTATTATTATTTATCTTATTCTCTTCTATGTGCTTCAATTTGCTTCATTTCTACCAACATATGTTTCTATTTACTACTCCTGTTGTATACTATTTGTCATCTGCAATTACAACCTGCTAACAAGAACCACATGATCCTCTCAACAAAGCAGTAAAAGCATTTGACCTAGTACAGCATCCATTCTTGATTAAAATCCTCAACAAAGTAGAGATAGAGGAAACATACCTCAACAACATAAAGGACATATAAAAAAATCCAAAGCTAATATCCTCAATAGAAAAAAAAAAAAAAAAAAACAGAGCTTTTCCTCTATGATCAGGAACAAGACAGGGATGTTCACTCTTACCATTGTTATTTAAATAGTACTGGAAGTCCTAGCCTCAGCAATCAGATAACAAAAAGAAATAAAAGGCATCCAGATTGGCAAGGAAGAAGTCAAACTTTCCCTATTTTCAGATGACATGATACTTCATATAGAAAATCCAAAAGACTTACCCAATAAACTGCTACTGATACACTAATTCAATAAAGTTGTAACATACAAAATCAACATAGAGAAATTTGTTGCATTTCTTTAAAACAAGAATGAAGCAGTAGAAAGAGAAATCAAATGATTGATCCCATTTACAATTATACCAAAACCCATAAGACACCTAGGACTAAACCTAACTAAAGAGGTAAAAGATCTATCTATACTTCAAAAAGTATAAAACACTACAGAAGAAATTGAAGATGACACACAGAAAAGGGAAAAAACATTCTATGCTCATGGATTGGAAGAACAAATATTGTTAAAATGTCTATACTACCCAAAGCAATCTCCACAATTAGTGCCATCCTTATCAAAATATCAACAGCCTTTTCACAGAGCTAGAACAAACAGTCCTAAAATTTGTATAGAACCAAAAAAGTTCCTAAATAGCTGAAGTAATCTTGAAAAAGAAAAGCAATCCTGGAGGTTTCACAATTCCAGGCTTCAAGCTATAGTATAAAACTGTAGTAATCAGGGGATTATGGTACTGGCATAAAAACAGACACATAGGTCAATGGAACAGAATGGAAAATCCAGAAATGGTCTCAAAACTATATGATCAACTAACCTTGGACAAAGAAGGAAAGAATATCCAATAAGAAAAAGACAATCTCTTCAACAAGTGGCATTGTGAACTGGACAGTAACATGCGGAAGAATAGAACTGGAGCACTCTCTTACACCATCCACAAAAATAGACTCAAAATGGATGAAAGACCTAAATGTGAGGCAGAAAATCATCAAAACCTAGGGGAGAACACAGGCAGCAACCTCTTTGACCTCAGTCATAGCAACTTCTTACTAGACACGTCTCCAAAAGCAAGGGAAACCAAAGTAAAAGTGAACTATTGGAACTTCATCAAGATAAAAGGTTCTGCGCAGAGAAGGAAACAATCAATGAAACTAAAGGCATCCATCGGAAGGGGAGAAGATATTTACAAATGATATATCTGGTAAAGAGTTAGTATCCAAAATCTATAAAGAACTTGTCAAACTCAACTCTCAAAAAAAACAATCTGGTTAGAAAATGAACAGAACACGTAAATAGACATTTTCCAAAAATATTCAAATGGCTCTCAGACACATGAAAAGATACTCAACACCATTTATCATCAGGGAAACGCAAATCAAAATTACAATGACATATCACCTGTCAAAATGGCTAAAATAAAAAGCAGAAGAAACAACAAGCATTGCTAAAGAATTGGAGAAGAAGAACTCTCTTGCACTTTTGCTAAGATTACAAACTGGTTCAGCCACTATGGGAAACAGAATAGACGTTCCTCCAAAAATTAAAAATAGAACTACCCTATGATCCAGCAATTGCACCAATTAGGTTTTTATCCAAAGAATACAGAAATACTAATTTAAAGAGTACATATTCCCTGATGTTTATAGCAGTAATATTAATAATGGCCAAATTATGGAAACAGGCCAAGTGCCCATTGACTGACTGATGAGTAGATAAAGAAGAAGTGATATATCCATATCTATCTATCTATCTATCTATCTATCTATCTATTTATCTATCTATCTATCTATCTAGAATATTACTCATCCATCAAAAAGAATGAAATCTTGCCATTTGCAGTGATGTGGATGGAGCTGAAGAGTATCATGCTAAGCAAAATGAGTCAGAGAAAGACAAATACCATATGATTGCACTCCCATGTGGAATTTAAGAAACAAAACAAATAAACATAAAGGAAACAAAAAAGTCTGAGAGGTAAACCATAGAAAAGACAAAAGGTTTGCTAGAGGGGAGGTGGGTGAGGTAAATGGGGAATAGGTATTAAAGAGGGCACTTGTGATTTGCAATGAGTGTTGTATGTAAGTGATGAATCACTAAATTCTATGCCTGAAACTAATTTTACAGTGTATGTCAACTAACTGGAATTTAAATAAAATTAAAAAAACCCTGCTAAGAGTTTAATTATGTAATCATCGTCATCAGTCCTAGTATTATTATTCAACCAGATTTTTTAAGTTGCAATCTTCTATTGAAATCTTTCCCCATTTCTTCTGGTTTTTTTTTTTTTTCTGTTTGCTTTTTTTTTTCCCTGGAGATTAATATTCAGTGATTTAAAAAATCTTTTTTAGGTAACTCCAATATCTGGATCACCTGTGGGTCCGTTCTGTTATTTTTTTCTTGATTATTGGTTAAGCAGCCCTTGTCTTTTGTTGTTCACATAAATATTTTATCTATCACCAGGCATTAGATGTTGTAAAAAAAATGTAGTGCTCCAGGGGGCACATCATGCTCTGCTCCTGGGTACAGTAATAAATGTTCAACATAATCTGATACGACAGGCTATGCTGGATAAAAAAGCTCAATAAAAGCCCCTATTAAAGTTCATTCTTTCTCCTGTTTACTCTGGACCCCAGAGTTTTCCCCAATGACTCAGATATATTCACTAGGACCCTTTTATTTGATGGGCTTCCACTTAATTGTTATTTCAGCCTACCACAGAAAATCTTGCTCTGCTTTTCAGAAGTCTTTTGTGTACTTTTTTTCCCTCCTATCCCATATAACCCCAGTATATGTCAAACATTCTCAGGGAAACATAATCATGTGCTTGGACCACTCAAAACTCCATCAAATTCTCTCTATACACTTCTGTCCTACAACAGCCCTCTGCCTATTTTGTATTGAGCTTTATAGAGGATCCTCAGTCACCTGTCCCTGTTCAGAATTGGCACATTTGACTGGGAGTAAAAGCAACTCTAGAGGCTCTTTTTCGGAGTTTCTTCATTGTCTGGTATTTTAGCCACTCTAGATCTTTTTAAGCAGAGCTCTGCTATGTTTCAATGGCAAATTTCTGTGTGTTATCTAGCTCCTTTAGTTTTTCCAGGTGGGAGCATTCATTTATTGCCAGATATTCCATCCCACCCAGAAGCAAAATGCATATGATATTTTTATTTTATTTTTTGTTTTTTTTTTTGCATATGATATTTTTAAAGTACAAACTATACAACAGACTCTAATCAGTGCTGAGTAGTTGATATCTTAATATTTGCACTCATTTGAGAAATTTTCACCTCCATTCTCCAGTGTTTAATTGAAGGCAAGAGCTTAAACTAGTGTAATCCAGGGTTTGGGGGTCATAAACTTTTCAGACTTTCAAATATGATCATAGAGTGTTTTCTTTTTTTTTTTTGGTTTTTATTTTATTATTTATTTATGAGAGACACAGAAGAGAGGCAGAGACATAGGCAGAGGGAGAAGCAGGCTCCACTCAGGGAGCCCCATATGGGACTCGATCCCAAGACTCCAGGATCACTCCCTGAACTGAAGGTAAGTGCTAAACTGCTGAGCCACCCAGGGATCCCCATATAGAGTGGTTTTTGACTGAATATTACAAATTTGAATTTGAATGGAATAATCGTAATTAGGAAAATTCTATATTATAACTCTAAGGTATGGCTGACATGGAGAACATATAATAATAATACAGATAGTGATGATGACATTAATGATAACTTATTGACATCTACAATGTTCCAGGCATCTGCATATTCCTATTTTTGGATTATTTTCCTTATTTTTATAGCATCACTTTAACAAACATACCATTATTATTCAGTTTCGGGAAAAGATTGGTATTTAGGATAGTTCATTTACTTCCCATAAGCCATAAAATCAGCAAATAGTATATTTCAGATAGCACTCAGGCAGCCTAATTCCATACTCTTTTGCCGTTAGACTGTACAAATAAAAATACAGATTAATTTTTAAGTGAGGAAACAGACATTGTTTTGTGTTACTAATTTTCTATACTCCTAGAAGACTTTAATAAGATGTCTGAGTTCAGTAGCTTTATTTTATACAAAAGCATATGGATTCTTTATTTGTGTGCTCTTGAGAAGATGCAAAATTCAAAGAAAAATGATAAATAAATGAAGTAACACTCTCCCCTCAGAGTTAGGGGAGTGCACATTCCAAAGAAGGATATTCATTTAGGAAGGAATCAAATTTATTTTTTAAAGATTGAAATTATCTATCTATCTATCTATCTATCTATCTATCTATCTATCATCTATCTATCTATCTATCATCTATCTATCATTTATTTATTTATTTATTTATTTATTTATTTATTTATTTATTGTGGACAGGAGAAGGAGAGGAAAAGGGAATCCCAAGCAGACTGTGCTGAGTGTGGAGCCCCTCCCAGGCTCTATCCCATAACCCTGAGGTCATAACCTGGGCCACAGTCAAAAGTCTGATGCTTACCCAACTGAGCCACACAGGCACTTCTGGAGTCAAATTTACTTAACTAAAAAGTATACAAATACTTTGAGGATTATTTAAAATTTGACAATAAACTCTTATTACGTAATTACCCAAAATGCCAAGATGTTAAATTTAGGGATTTTAAAACCCCTGGAGCCCTTTTGCCTTGTACTAAACAGTAAAATGTAAACCACTTCCACTTTTGATTCATATTAGTTAATATTTTGCGCTTTTGTGAAAAGGTACCATAAATCTTGTTATGATGGGTAAATCTAATGTAATAGAAATTCCACAGAATTCAGAGTGTACAGAACATTCTGCATGCTTTTACTTGTCAGACCAACATTTTTTCGTGAAACTCTTAAAATTATTTATATTCAGTTGGTATATTTTTTTCCAGAAACTCTGATCTCTTCATCCTTTTTCATGTAAGAGGAATAAGTGGGCCACTGTTGCTATCTTTTTTTAAAAGTCATATTCATATTTTTAAATTTTTAAATAAACTACTTCCATCTAAGAATCCTTTCACTTCATTATCCTTGAAAACTATATTGTATTAAAAAGCACTTAGAAAAAGGCATCTGAAAATTTCATCCCAGAATGTTTGATAAGACAAAATGATTTTTTAATTGAAGCATATATAATGCACAATTATCTAAACATGAATTGCCTAATTTTTGCCAAATCAAAACTTCTCATTATTTTATTTCATTATTCCCAAAAGATGTGAATGAATGCAAAAATTTTGCACACCTCATCTTTGACAGAGGCCAGGTCTATGTTTCAGCACTAGAGCCCTAGATCCTATTGAGAATGAAATATGAGCAAAGAAAGCTCATTCTTGTCTTATCTTAGACAGCAGCTTTGCAGTTTTTCTGGCACTTTGAATATTCTAAAGGATTATACTGTAGATGGGATTTTCTCAGGTGGTTATTTGTTGTTTTCATCAGACACACTAACATACAACCCAGAGCAACTTTAGAAATATTGGCTTCCCTTATCAGCTAGCATCTGTATTTAAGACTTATAGTAATGATTTGCAGCAGTTTTTGTTTGTGATAGAAAGGATTTTTCCATTTCTTCTGTAGTAAGCTACCTGCAATTCTCTAGTGTTAAACTTAGTTTAATGGATTATGAAATAAAATGCAATCATTTCTGGGAAAAAGATTTCCCCTTTCCTCTAAAACAGAGGCTCTACTGGTAATCCTCCCTAGCTATCAGCAGCAATAACAGTCATACAAACAATGTTTTGTCCCAAGGAGCAAAACTTAACTCAATATTTACAACAAAAAAGGTACAAAAGGCCCCCCCAAAAGCTGTAATACTGCAGTATTGATGGTGGGAAAACACGTAATTGGCTCCCTTGAAAGCCTTATCAGACCACAAATATTAGCTCACATAAAATTGTCCAATTAGGTCAAGATGCAGGGAAGGAAACATTTTCTCAAAGGCATTGTTGTTGTTAAAATAAAGTCAGTAAAATAATAACCTTTACTATTATTAACATTGTAACTCATAATCCCTGTGATGAGAGAATGCTTCCCTTTAAAAGTAGACAAAGGTATATTTTCTCCTCTAAATTTCTTTTAAAATTAGTTGATTTTTTATCATGATAATTCATTTTTTTCTGATAATCAGCCATGCAGTTATCATTGTATTTTTTTCTTTTAGCGTGAATGAGTAAAATCTGAGTTTGGGTACATTCAAGACACACACAGATATGACAGTAAAACATTATTTTACTAAAGATGATCTTTATTAGAAATTTTCTTTCAGTCATAAGAAATTAAGCAAATGCTTCTTATGTAACAAATTCAATAGTGTTTAGAATTATTCTTAAAATCGTCAGAAAAAGTAATTTTGTGCTTTTAATGTGTTTTATATTAGGTGAGTTTAGAATTGTATGGTGCTCACATTTACCTCACAGCTTAGTGGCAGCCCGTAAATCACTTGTGCCTGTTAGCTGTGCCCAAAAAGGCATCATTTCTTGCAGTGGATATAGGCAGCTGGCTCTAAGGATGTCAAATCTGATATATCATAGATACAGTTAACTTCCTGGAAATGTTCTTAGATGGAAAGCATGTGAAGCAGATGCTCTTCTATTTAAATGGGGAACAAGTATTAGGCTCATTGCTTTAAAGTCTCTATGTATTTGTAAGTTCATATATACCATAAATATTTACAAGTTCATATATATCACAAATACAGATAAACTTTATGTGATGTTTAAAAAGGCATGTTATTTAAATAAATATTTTAATACCATCAAAATACTTAGTTTTGTCCATAATATAGATTTCTCAAAAGACTTGTTGCGCAAATGTTGTCTAAGAAGACATTTATTTCTCATTAGGATTTGCAATTTTATAAGTACTCAGGCAGTGGACAGAAAAAGAAAGTCCCCTATGTTCTTGAAAGAGGAAATGGATAGAAAAAAGAAAAAAAGAAAAAAAAAAAACAAGAAAAACTGTTGGCTTTTTAAAAGGATCAAAGAGTGAGCTTTTCTTAATTACTAAATGCAACATATATTCAATAAGTATATAATGTTATTCGTGTTATTTCCTTGGTGCTGCTTATCTTTTCCTTTAGTAAATGAGATTCTATGAAGTCTTAAAGTGATAATGTAAAATTTTCTTTAAGGTGACATACTATATAGTGTTAAAAACTGAAATTATTGTATATCATGAATATTTCTTATAAGAAAATAATGGCTTAAGTTAAAATGTCTCTTTATTCAATAATTATTATATGACTAGTATTTGTAACCACTTAATATTACTGGGAAATAATATATACAAGAAAATAGTATAATCAAAATGTATTTGTTCCTGAGAAACACTGCACTTTGAAACTAGGTTAACTAAGCGAATACTATACTTTTAAAATAGGTTATACTTTTAGAAAATAGTTTTATATAATGTTTTTTATGCACAAGTGATTTTTATTTTTATTTTTTGGAAAATAAACTTTTTAGGTGTTCATTTTAGGTGATTATTTTCTTCAGCATTAAATTATAGTCATACTCAATAATGTCATGATTTAAATTTATAAACTTATTTTTATGTATTTTCTTTAAAACTGCTTATGAAATTCATAATTTGTTGTCAGACTTTGGAGAAATGTATATAGCCCTTTTTAAATTTTATTTTACTTATTCATTTTACACACAGAGAGAGGGGCAGAGACATAGGCAGAGGGAGATGCAGGCTCCTCACAGAGAGCCTGATCCTGGGGTCCCAGGATCATGTCCTGAGCCAAAAGCAGACACTCAACCACTGAGCCATCCAGGTGTCCCATAGGCCATTTTTATTGAAATATAATCTGCTACTCTTCTTATACTTAAAATATTTAAGTTGAAATATCACTACCTGAAATATACAATTCTTTAATATTGTTCCACTAAGTTTACTATTCTGAGACAAATCTATTTCCCATGACTCAATTAAATAAGAAAAAATATTTGCCATATATCTTCAGCTTTTGATAATATGAAAAATAAATTATGGAATTGAGGACAGTGACCTTTGAGCTTTACTGACCCTCTCACAGAACAGAGAGTATAAAGAACATGTTTCTTTGCAGCATATGGATGTGTAGAGAATAGAGTATTTTGGAGATCCTGTGTTGTGTATGTAAAAGAGGTTTTGGCTCACCGTAAGAAATCGTCATTGACAAAATTTGCTTTAAGGAGTTACTTTCTAACCATTCATAACAAAATTACTCATATTATCTTGTTTCAAAGATTTTATTCCCAGTTTTGTTTATGGTTACAAAAGCATTCCTAATAATTTTAAAAAATAGCATTTGACAAGATGTAAAGTATGGAAAAGAAAATACGTTTGTAATGAATGTAATGAATGAGTGTTGAAATGATACATTTTATAGGAGATATTATCATGTGGATTCATTTATATACATTTCTGAGTATCTCAGGTGAGGTCTGGACGGCTGAGAAAAGAAAAAAACAAATCCAACTTCTCGGCTTCTTAAACTTTAACCTACATAGTGTTAATTAGCTTAATCACTATGCTTGTGTTCTGACTTTAAAAATAGAAATTCTATGAGGAAAAAAAATAGAATACTCCATGAATTACTCCCTACTTAAAAAGCACAGGCCCAGAGACAAAATTTCAAAAACATATTTACCCTTCCTTGTAGGGAAAACAGTGGGGTCTGATGAGCATAGATCTGCTTTTGGACATCTGATCTATGGTGAAGACCCCATAGATCCTCCCTGGGAATAAAATTTAAAAGTAAGGCCCAGTTTCAGCAGCATTGAAGGAGTTGATCTGCCAATCTCATTATAATATCCTCAGCTCTCTAGCTTAGTGTAGGGGCTTTACACTTGAATTTTACTTTAAGATTTAAATTGGAAACACTGAATATTGACCACATCCTTGGGCAGGTTATCAATAAGGACAGGGCACTGACATAAATGATAAGTACGGAAATACTGTGTTTATTTATATCTTTGGACCTCTTTACAATGTCTAAGAAATTGTTCCTCTACACATTTAACCAGTTCTAAACTTTTCTGACACAAGACTATTGATAGCTTTATGATTTTGCAAATTTTTCATGGATTTTTTTGGAGGGAGATGATTGAAATTTAATTGGTAGGAGCTCAAAGGAAAGCATTAACAAAGAACAGAACATTTAGGTTATAAGTAAAACACAAATAATAGTAGCAATATTAGCTGAAAACTTATTATACTAACCATAGTATAATTGTATTAGCTATAGTATATGTTATTATATACTAAGCATTCGGAGTCATTTAATCACCTCCAAAATTCAACAATATAATAAATATTATTGATCTACATTTTAGATATAATGAATATAGAATCTATAAAGTTTGTAAGTTTCTAATAATCACACATCTAATTAAACAAGAGATTAACATTCAAACTCAGGAAATCTGAATTGGCAACTTTACTTCTAAATAATGGCAAATAATAGAAGACAACAAAATAAGATAACGTAATGTCAGTAACCTGATAAAAGTATTTTTAACTAATTATAATAATTTATAACTGTTCTTTTTATTCTTCGTGAAAAATATGCATTTGTAGCTGACAAAGCTCATGTCATGCAGTTATGAGTAACTTTTCTTTGTTTACCTAACTTGTTTAAAATATATTCAGTAGCAAATATTTCATTCTGTTCCCAGAAGAAAATGCAAGTGAGCTTCATGACTTTTCGAGTTACTTTTATGTAATGAAGATCCCTATATTTAAATGCCTTAAGTCATTAAATGTTCTTACTTTGATCATTAGAATGCCCGCTCTCTTGCAAGTGTTAGTCTATTCCTCTTGGGTCATCTGTGGTCAAGGACAGGGATGTGGTCAGTCTTTTCTTTCTACCCAATCTCCTCTGTCAGCTTGCCAATGTGGTTTCTGACCACATTGAGGTTGGTCTGCGGAAAGAGAGTTAGGAGAAGCATAAAAACTACTTTAAGCAAGCACTATTTCCACATCCCCTTGCAATCTATGGGCCCAAAAGTGTTTAAATCTTTCTCTTTTGAGGGTGCTTTAATGGCTTTTTAGGAACTCTCCACTGCTGAAGATCGTTTACCTGCATTTCCTTTGACATGAGTGATGCATTCTTCTCTGGCTAGTGGCTCCCCATCAAATTGTTTTTTTGTTTTTTTTTTTTTTCGACTGGCCTATTTCATATAAACTTTTCCTGTAGGGATTTACAATTCTCTCAGGCTGTCTTTCTATTTGGCTTGTATAAAATGCTGAGGAAATACTTCTTGGATATTCTTTACCAAATGTTATATATATATATATATATATATATAACATGTAATGCATATATATACATACATATACATATAATATACATATATATACATATATACATATATACATATACACATATAATGTATATATACGTATATATATGTATAACGTGTAATATATATGTATATATGTGTATACACACACACACACACACACATATATATATATATACAATACATGTGTATAAATAGAATATATCTAAAGCCACTAGCATTTGTCTTGTTTTCTCGATGTCTTCAGTTGGGATCAGAAACCTGCCTACTGCGGCCCTCCAACTTGACTTTCTGAGTGGCCCACTGTAATGCTGTTCTCATTTGGCTGGACGTGAAGTGAAGACACCCCCAAACCCTCCTACTTATAGGGGTATGATATTTATAAAGTGCTGGCAATTAAATCTTTCTCAATCATCCTCTGCCAGTGTCCCATTTATGTCTACAATGCACCTGTAACTTTTAAGGATTATGTTTCCAGTCATTGTCCATTTAGTATGCTGGAAAATATAGTATTTGCATAGGAGGCCTTTGCAATGTTGGATATCTTCATACCTCAGTCAAAACTGAGACAGAAAGAATTCTATTTAAACATGATATTTTTCATGTTGATGAGATGGTAATTACTACTTACCCTACTAATTTCTCATTCATCATAAACAACAGAAGAGGAGGAGGAGGAGGAGGAGGAGAAGAAGAAGAAGAAGAAGAAGAAGAAGAAGAAGAAGAAGAAGGAGAATAGACAAGATGAGAGACAGAGATGGCAGTGGAATAGGAAGACCCTTATCCCATGAGCACAACCATATAACCATCAAATCATCCTAAATATCTCAGAAATCAACCTGAAGAATGATAGGACAAACTCTAAAGAGAGAGAAGAGGCCATATGGGAGATTGTAGGAAGTGCTGAGACATGATTCAGGGGAGAAATGAATCATGCACAGGTGCAGGGAAGGGAGACATGGTCTCAGAGAAAGGTGAAAGGATTAACACAAAAGGAGAACATTTCCCCAAAGTCATTGGTTGAGAAAATGAGAGGAGCTGAATTTCATGAGTTCTAAAACCAGTAGAGCTTAAAGGCTTGGCTAGGATAGAGTCCAGATGGTACTGTGCTGCTCCTGGAGAGAAGTCAGGCAAACAACCTGGGACTGACAGCATAGAAACAGCGATCTGAAGTACGCCTGGAGCACCCAGTGGGGAGAGATTATCCACTCTTCTCAGAGTCTGTCCTTGAGAGTCAGCTTTCCGTAGAGATACCTCTTTAGCAACAAAGGAGCTGGTCAACATTATTGCCCTCCCCTGCCCCTAAGCATAAACATAGAACCACCTGAGGGAAGCACTTCGCTGGACAGTAGCTGCCTAACTTGCTTACATCAAGCCCCACCCCCACCCTCTCTGCCAAGACTGCCCTTCTCAATCAAACTTGCTTCAGTCCCAGTGTGGCAGGCCACAGAAGAGAAGCACAAACCCCTACCCACACTACATCTGTCTCCTAACCAGAGTTTTGCAGGACCTTGGTTCTGGTGGAAGTGGTATCAGGTCTCATTTCACAAGCAGATTGGAGCACACCTAGTTAAAACTTGCTGGATTCAGGCCAGGGACCAAACTGCTCATAGCAGGCAAGGAGAGTCTCTTCAAATGCCTGGCCTGAATGAGCAGCCAGAAAATAACAGCAGAGCACACACTTAACACACTAGAGAGACTCCTTGAAGCACCAGACTCCAGATATTACATGATTTCCTCTTCAGAAGGCTGTTATTTTCAGGAGTGGGAGATATGCTGGCTTCCCGCCCCCTTTTTTTTAAATATTTTTTTTTTTTACTTATTCATTTGAAATAGATAGATGATAGATGATAGATGATGATGATAGATATATGATAGATGATAGATAGATGATAGATAGATGATGATAGATAGATAGATAGATAGATAGATAGATAGATAGATAGATAGATAAGCGGGAGAGGCAGAGGCTGTTGGAGAAGCGGGCTCACCACTAAGCCAGGAGCCTGACATGGGGCTTGACCCAGGACCTGGAGATCATGACCTGAGCTGAAGGCAGATGTTAACCATCTGAGCCACCCAGGTGTGCCTGTACTGAAATTTTCTAACATAGAGAAGAAGGCAGAGACTTAGAAAAAATACCAAGAAGGAGGAGTTTATCCCAAATGAAAGAATAAGATAAGGCCATGGTCAGAGATCTAAGTAAAACAGCTCTAAGTAACATGTCTGATAGAGAGTGTAAAGCAACAATCCTAAGGATACTCATGGACTTTGAGAAAAGAATAGAAGACATCAGTGAGATCCTTATCACAGAGATAAAAGAGTTAAAAAAAGAAACAATCAGAGATGAAGAGTGCAATAAATGAGATTGGAAACAGGCTTGATGCAAGAAGCGGAGGAATGAATTAGTGAACTAGAAGACAAAGTAATTGAAAGCAATGAAGCTGAACAAGAGAAAGATATAAGAATTATGCAAAACAAAAATAGATTTAGGGGACTCAGTGACTACATCAAATGTAATAACTTTCATATTACAGGAGTCCCAGAAGAAGAAAAGAAAGAGGTAAGAACATTTATTTGAAGAGCTAATAGCTGAAAACTTCCCTACTCTGGGGAAGACAACAGACATCCAGATCCAGAAGGCATAGAGAACTTCCACCAAAATCAACAAAAGTAGCACCAAAACATATTGTAGCTAAATTTGCAAAATATAGTGACAAACTAAAAATCCTAAAAGCAGTAAGACAAAAGAAGTCTTTAAGTTCTTTTCAAAGTCAAACTTTCACTATTTGCAGATAACATGATACTTTATATGGAAAACCCTAAAGATTACACCACTAAACTGCTAGAACTTATGAATGAATTCAGTGAAGTCACAGGATACAAAATCAATGCACAGAAATCTGTTGCGTTTCTATACACCCTTTCTCTAGAAAGAGAAATTAAGGAATCAATCGCATTTACAATTGCACCAAAACAGTAAGATACCTCAGAATAAACCTAATCAAAGAGGGGACAGACCTGTACCCTGAAAACTGTTATACACTGACAGAAATTGAAGATGACTCAAAGAAACAGAAAGACATTCTATGCTCAGAACAAGAAAAACAAATATTGTCAAAATGTCTATATTACTCAAAGCAATCTACACATTTAATGCAATTCCTATCAAAATACCAACAGTATTTTTCAAAGAGCTAGAACAATCCTAAAATTTGTTTTTAAAAGATATTTATTTATTTATTCATGAGAGACACAGAGAGGAAAGGCAGAGACATAGGCAGAGGGAGAAGCCAGCTCCTCACAGGGAGCCTGATATGAGACTCGATCCCCAATCCCAGGATCATGCCTTGAGCTGAAGGCAGACGCTCAACCACTGAGCCATCCAGGTGCCCCAAACAATCCTAAACTTTGCACGGAACCACAAAAGGTCCCAAATACCCAAAGCAATCTTGAAAACAAAAAAACTGGAAGCATCACAATTCTAAGCTTCAAGTTATATTACAAAGATGCAGTTATAAGACAGTATGGTACCGGCACAAAAATAGACACATGGATCAATAAAACAGGAGAAAAGCCAGACATAGCTTTTCTCATCCACAGCTATATGGACTTTGACAAAGCAGGAGAGAATTTTCAGTGGGGGAAGAAAGTCTCTTTAACAAATGGTGTTGGGAAAACTGGACAGCAACATGCAAAATTACAACATGCACAAAAATAAATTTGAAATGTTTCAAAGGCCTAAATGGGAGACTCGGAACCATAAAAATTATAGAAGAACACAGGCAATAACTTTAACATTGGCAGTGGCAACTTCCCTCTAGATTTGTCTCCTGAGGCAAAAGAAACAAAAGCAAAACTAAAGTATTGGGACTACATCAAAATAAAAAGCTTCTGCACAGCAAAGGAAACAATCAGCGAAACTAAAAGGCACCCTGTGGAATGGGAAACCATATGATTTCACTCCTATGTGGAATTTAAGAAACAAAACAAATGAGCGAAAGGAAGAAAGAGAATGAAGCAAATCAGGAAACAGAACTTTAACTATAGAAAACAAACTGATGGTTACTGGAGGAGAAGTGGGGGTGGGGAAGTGAAGTAAGGGATGAGGATTAAGGAGGGCACTTGCTCTGATGAGCACCAGTGTTGTATGGAAGTGTTGATTTACTAAATTGTACACATAAAATTAATAATACGCTATTAACTAGAATTTAAATACAAACTCAGAAAAGGAAGAAAGGAATAGAAATGAAAATACACCTTTCTATATGAGAAGTCAACTTCACGTAGAAAGACAGAGATAGTCATTTTATAGAGATCTGAAGGCGAAATAAATTAAGGTTCAATAAATGTAACTTCTTTTTTTTTTTTTTGCTGGAATAAGAAAGATTTAAAGAAAGTGGCACGATGGGATACGTTGGAAAAAATATGTATGAACCAAGCAAGAAAAGGCTGTATATGTGACATCATCCTGAGAGCAATGAAGAACCATAGTTTTAAAAATAGAGAGTTACATCCTTGGAGTTGTATTACTTAAAATACCTGGGAGCATAATGGATGATGATGTTACAAACAGAAAGTTGGAACCAGGGGAAAGTGCAAAGTAGGAAGCCTGACATCCTAAATGAAAAAAGATGAGGAACAGAATTTCAATGGCTATAGACTGATATAGGAAAGACGTTAGGGTTCGAAGCCAACAGTCAAGAAAGAATTCTTGAGACATCTTTGGTGCAAAAAAAAAAAAAAAAAAAAAAGTGGTTTTATTAAAGCACAGGGATGGGATCCATGGGCAGGAAGAGCTGCACTGGGGTCATGAGGAGTGGCCCATTATGTACTTTCAAATTAAGAGAGGGTTAGGGATAGCATAAGTCTCTAAGGAATTTGGAAGCAAGTTTTCCAGGACCTTGAGGGGGCTACCTATGGTTGGGAAGAGGTCATTTATTACCGTCTAATAAAACCTGAGGCATGAGACCCTTCAGATGTATGTCAGTGCTTGGAGGTTGATTGCCGACATGTATGTGTTAAATTTACAAGATCCTGGGGCTCAGGCTAAGGTTGCCTTTTGCCCTTAACAAAGTGGTAACACTGAGGCAGCAGAGTCCCTAGAGGAATGTCACTCTGCCTGTTTCTTTCTTATTTCTTCTTTTTTTAGATTTTATTTATTGATTTGAGAGACACAGAGAAAGAGAGAGGCCAAGACATAGGCAGAGGGAGAAGCAGGCTCCCCGCAGGGACCCTGATGCGGGACTTGATCCCAGGACCCTGGGATCGTGACTTGAGCCAAAGGCAGATGCTCAACCACCAAGCCACCCAGGTGCCCCACTCTGCCTAATTCGAGGAATTGTCAATGGGCTGTAAGTAGTTAGGAAATTTAATAATTTTTCTTCTGCCTTTGTTTCCCATACCGTAGATGATTGGGAGAGAAAAGAAATCTTGAGAAATATTAGGAAAGTTGATTTTATAGTTTTTTGAAACAAATTAAATGTGTTTGGTGTTAGATTAGAAAAATATATAATAATTTAGTCATATGTATATTTCTCATTAAATAGGGAAAGCCACTCCTTTATGCTTTTCTTTGAAAATAGCCCTGCATTTCATATTAAAACAACAGCATTTTAAATTATCCTTATGAATTTCTTCAGTAAATATTGTAGCAGATGTTGTGGGTTCCCCTACCCCCATCCCTTCAGCACGCTCAGCCATTATAAACTCCTTAGTAGTCTTTTCTGCTTGAGGGCTTTGTCTCCAGTGGAGTTTGATCCACCTCAATGCAGAAGCGTCTTGGACAAGTTGAGTAGACTTTTGGGAGAGTAAGGAGTTAATGTCACTGAGGTCCAAGAAAGATGATTATAATGCTTATTCTCAGAATTATCTCCTCTGAATTGAGATCTATCACTCACGGCACCAACTCTTTCATCAATACACCCCTTATTAGCTTTTCCCCAGTCTTGCCCACTGATTTAATTCCTCACTTTTGCTTTCTGGCATTATCTACCAATGAAATTGTCTGCACTAAGCCCTTTTATTAGGGCTTAATTGGAGGATACTCCAAATGAAGACCAGTCTCAATTGTCATTGATCTTGCTATGAGATCCCTTCATAGGTATGGAAATAAGGTAAGATATAAAAGTTAACACTGTGAGATCCATATTAAAATATATTCACAGGACTCGAGAAAGAAAAATTTTAAATATTCATTTGAGAGAGAGAGCTCAAACAGGTGGGGCAGAGAAAACCTCAAGAAGACTCTGTGCTGCCTGCAAGTCTCCATGATGGGCTCAATCCCAGGACCCGGAGATCATGACCTGAGCCAAAACCAAGAGTTGGCTGCTTGATTGACTGCATTACCCAGGTGCCATTGAGAAAAATCATTTGACTTAGATTTGGAAATCAGTTTGTCCAGTAAAGACATACATAGCCATCCTGTATTATACTTACCTTTTTTTTTTTTTTTAAGATTTTATGTATTCATGAGAGTCAGAGAGAGAAAGAGAGGCAGAGACACAGGCAGAGGGAGAAGCAGGCTCCATGCTAGGAGCCCAATGTGGGAGCTGATCCCGGGACCCCAGGATTACACCCTGGGCCGAAGGCATGTTCCTAACCTCTGAGCCAACCAGGGATCCCCTACACTTACCATTTCAGATTATTTTTCATCATTTCTGGAATTGCTATTCATGCTTGCCTCCTAAATATGTATTACATATGATTAATATTTTAATCATATTTAAAACATTAATCATATTTAATAACATTAATCATATTTTCCACAATGTCCCTGTTTTTTAAATATTAGGGTTAGTATTATGAATAAAAGGAGACCACTTATTAATTTGGTGACTGAGAAATTACAAAACACAATTATCTGGTATAATCTTTAAGCACTTTGGTAATATAGATACTAACCTCATTAACATGCACTGCATTTATTATATATATGTGTAATCTGCTATTAGTATTGCTCATAAATTCATTTATCTCACCTAAAACTTTAAGGGAGATTCATAATTGTACTTTAAATTGGCAGAAAATTTACAATCATGATGTAACCAGGAAAATATCAGTCTGATTTTTAGTGGTGGTTGATAAAATTATACTATGATATTTACATTTCTGAAACATTAAAATTTTTTGAACAAAGACACTTTTATAATCAGTTCAAGGCTTAAAATTTCAGTTTCATAAAAAATTAAAAAATAAAAGAATAACATTTCAGTTTCAACAATTGTTACTGAGAGCCGCCAGGAATCAGGATGGCAGAGAAAGCTCTTTTCCTAAGTGTCTCTCACTATGCCCAAGTATACGCTAGTTTTGACTGTGAAGTAGACCTTGCATTTCATTTTATTCTCTGCTTGCATGCATAGTAAAATTCACTTGTAGTTCCAAAATTTATTTCCATTGATTTTCAGAAGTTCTATTTTGCTTTTTTTCCTTTTTCTTTTTGAATATGAATTCCTTTCTTTGTTTTCTCATCTACTTCCTGGTATGATGAATTGTGGAAACAAATGATTCTTCCTTCCACTACAAATAAAATAAATGGGTAGGTTTGCTGGGTTCATATAAAATCAATTATTATTTATATCAACTTTGTTACCATGCTAATGCTTTGCTGGGTGAATAATTTACAAATTTGTCAATGAAAGAGAACAAATTCAATGCATCAACTACCAACATTGAATTTATCAGATCTTTTTATTTTAGTGATCAATGTCAGAAAAATTTCTCATTAAAGCAATCTTTATTCTCCTTAATTATATGGCCTCAGAATGTTGGAGTTTTTAAAGTTATATTTGCATAAATCTAACCATGGTTGCCTATCAAATATTTTCCAAAACCTTCTCAACAATATTGCCTTTTATTTTCTTTTCTGTGGGGATGCTACAGAGGCATAATGCAGCCAATAGGAAATAATTTGTCAGCCAAACCACATTCCAATCTAATTATGCCCACCTGGTACATAGGAACTCTACACATGTGCTAAGAGTGGTGAAATAAATATGCTGTCTTTTTTAATGCAATCAGCGGTGATGTGGAAATGTGATTTTTTGGTTGCTGCTAAGTTTTATTAAATGGAATGGAAAAAAATAACGACAAGGTTTTCAAGAATCATAAAAAAAGATTTAAAAACAAAATATGACAAATCCTTCCTAAAATCCACTAAGCACGCTAAATTTAGAAAGACCCATCCTTGGTATATGGAAAGAGACAAAGTGCTAAATTGTCTTAGAAGGAAGTTTACAAGTTTCTAGCATGATCTACAATGACTTATTGAAGAAAAATATATGTTTTTTTGAAAAGGCTGCTTGCTTCAAATGTGATTCCCTTGACGAATTGTTAGTCCTGTATTTTTCATCAGCATGCTGGATGTCAATTCAACTTTTTACTCGGGATGTTATTTCACCTGAAACCTGTTCAGTGGCAACAGACATCTGTGTTGTCCCTCCGATTAAGAGTCCAAGTGGTCTGGCAGGCATTCAAAATGATTAGCAATAGAAAACCTCATTTGGAGAAGAAACATGGAGACCTGAGTTCAGTGACTTTCCTTTGTGTCTAAACTGCAGGAAGAAAAAAAAAAATATTTCATTTTTAAATTTAAAAGGACACATCTTGAGAGTAAATGTTGATAGTTTTGATGTACTTGTTAATGCTTCGCAGCTCTCTATTTGTATTCTCTCTTAACTGTTGGCATTGAAAGAGCTTTGCAATATGACTGGTATATTGCTTTGCAATCTTTCCTCTACTGCCACTCACGTATTTTACATCTTTAATTTAATGTAATTTGTTATGTACTCAACATTTTTAAAGCCTTGCTTGAAAATTCTTAGCATTTTGACATTGTTCAAGTTTTCTAGTTACAGACATGTCCCCAAACTCTTGTCAGCCATGCCCATTTACATTCTGATTACAGCCTGCGTTTCTGACCTCACTCTAAAAGTCTTCTCAGATTTCACTATGTGATATTCATTGATTCAATCATTATCTGTTATTTTATGATTTCTTCCAGTGCATATTTTCTGAGTGTGTAATTTCTGTAATGGTTTCCTGGCAGACTATATATTGTTCAAAAATATTCAATATCACTTTCTTTGAGATGATAATACCTACCAATCGTTCTTCTCAGGAATCATGAGATGATTTGCTCTGGCTAGTAGAATGTGACATTTGTCGCTTCTGAACAGAAACCTGAAGGCCCAGTTCGTGGTTGACATGTTTTCTTTCTATTTTGCTTTGATGATAGGAAAATGCTGTAAAGAGAACTGCTACTTCCAGCTAGTTCCTGGAAAAGCATAAGGAAGAATAAATTCATAGCCAAATCACTATGAACACAACGAGTGGATGGGAATAAACCTCCACTGTAAACCACTGAAATGTAGCATTGTTTTCTATTGCAGCACAATGTAGCCTATCATGCCTGAAAGAGGGTTTACTATTTTAAAAGTAAAAGGATGCTGGGGCTGGGGGGCTGGGCTGGGGGAAGATCTCTTTGGCAGGCAAAGTGAAGTGTCTTAGCAGAAAGAAACTTGGACCCAAATACTACTTTCACTTTTTGAAACTCCTTTCCTCTTGTGCAAATCACTTTACTCCTGAGCCTCCAATGCTGTGTCTGGATACAATTTACAATAGAATAAACACGTCAGTAGTTCTAGGAAAAAGAATGACTTCGCTCCCAGCCCCAATTTTATTCACTCTATCATGTAAATACCTAATTATTTCAGCTGGTAGAAATTTCATACATGAGAAGTCTGTTGTGTGCCAATTCAGAGAAACATGGTAGAAAGATTTTTCTCTTCTTACTCATATGTCCTGTCCTTTATAGTTTACTGAAAAATCCTGGCTATTATTTGCACAATGTTATAACTGTGACATTACATGATTTATTGGCTTTTCACAAGAAAGTCCAAGGACAAGGGCTAGAAAGGCTAATTGAATTCAGTTATGGTGACAATCTCCATTGGCATCCAGCAACATTTAAATGGCATAGAAATAAATTAAAAATGGGACAATCCAAAATAGAATTCTTAGAACAAAACCTTGCTCTTGAGAAGAAAGGAGAAATATACTGTTTTATCAAACAATGGAAATAATCTGGCTTTTTGATAATGTGTATATATATATATACTTTTTTTTCAGTTCAAATTTCTTCCAGGAATTGTTTTATTTGGTCTTTTTCTTTTAGCATTTGACATGCGATGTATATGAAAATAATGCCAACAGTAGCCAGGTGGGAAAAAGAAAGAAAGAGAAAGAAAGAAAGAGAAAGAAAGAAAGAAAGAAAGAAAGAAAGAAAGAAAGAAAGAAAGAAGGAAGGAAGGAAGGAAGGAAGGAAGGAAGGAAGGAAGGAAGGAAGGAAGGAAGGAAGGAAGAAAGAAAGAAAGAAAGAAAGAAAGAAAGAAAGAAAGAAAGAAAGAAAGAAAGAAAGAAAGAAAAAGAAAGAAGGAAAGAAAGAAGAAAGAAAGAAAGAAAAAAACTGGTAAATTGGATAATTAAGCACCAGTTAAATGGTTTTATGTTCTCTAGTTTCAACACTGTTTCAACAACTGTTTCTTGTAAGAATAAAGGAATATAGATTCAGTGTCACTAGACATTCCTTTCTTTATTCCAGAGGCAACCAGATATCTACATATTTACAGATTGATTTTTTTTAATTTTACCAAGAATCTAAAAGTACATAAGATTTATTTCAGCAACGTGTAGATCAAACAAACACTAAAATATCCTCAAGTGGACAATATGTAGTCATTAGTCTATAGATTTATAATTATCAGTTAATGGAACTATTTGGAGCATGAATGGTAACATAATACCTCTCTTAAATGCAGTTTCAGGTGGACTAAGAAGTCCATTATCAATTTCCAAGATAGAAGTACTATATAACTTCCCAGTATAGAGGAAATACATTATTTCTTCCTATTCTAGGATGGCAACATCTTAGTACAGACTGTTGTTATATGTCTTTCCAGGGCCAGATGTTTTTGTTTGTTTGTTTGTTTTGGTTTTGGTTTGTTTTGGTTTGGTTTGGTTTTAGGTTTTGTTTTTGTTTTGTTTTGCTTTGTTTTTTATTCCTTCCATTCTTGTCCTTCCTCAATTTTTCTCACAACAGTCAGAAAAACATTTATAAAATATAAATCACTATTATGTTACTTTCTACCTCAAATTTTCCACTGACTGTGCTTTGCAAGTGGAACAAATATTAAAATATCTCTGTTGCAAGAGAAACTCCTTGTTTTAATTGACTCTGCTTTTACCCTCTGAACCTACCAGTATCCGTCTTTCACTTTCTACTTTCTTTCCATTCCTGAAAACATCAAATTTTCCTGTTAGGAACTTTGCCAAACTTTTCTAATTGGGCATTAGTTCCCAGAATTTAAAGTGACTCATCACTGTTGATTATTTACATTCCAATTATTCAAATATATCTTAGATGATCATTATATCAGAATAAGGACTTTCACATTACTAGATTTGTAGTTTTCATGCTTTGTCTTTATTTGTCCTTATTTTGCTTTTGAAATTATTTTTTCTCTGTTCATAACAACTTAAGCTCATGACACCAAGGAGTTTTTCTGACATTTATCATTTTATCCAAGATAGAAGAGTGGATGTGTGTGGTTTATTCCTGAATAAAATATGTTTTTCCTTAACATGTCCTTTCATGTGATGACAGCATTAGATACGTAATATCCAGCACTCAGTCTGAGTATAATTGCCCGTTTTTTGAAGCTACCTGCTAAAGAATATAAATATCTATTTACAACATTTTTCTTTCACCTAATCCTTATATAATATGCAAAAATTATCTGATTAAGCACTTTTTTTTAGCATCTGCCAATGTCAGGAAGATGGAAAAGGTGTTATAAATTTTATTTTAATATAAAATTTCCCAATGTTTCAAAGAAGGAAAAAAATAAGTTAATAAAAAGAATCTGCTAAGCAACAGCACACAAGTGATTTTTAAAAATCTACTCATGCTTGATATTATGGAGAAGTCATATGTTATCAAGAATGACAAGATGTAAAGATCCATCTGAAAACATTTTACTATTTGTCATTGGGTAACATCTACCTCACTATTTCAGAATATTTATTATTTTAGTCTATAATCCTGGAATCTAGATTTTGTTTTTTTATTTTTTATTTTTTTGGAATCTAGATTTTAATCACACAGGAAACTTAAAATGAATGACATTTGTGATTTACTCTAGATATTTTGATAAAAATAGCTGAAATTTAAGGATTTAGCCTATATTGCTAACTTGTGAAAGTTTGGTCATGTTATTCTAGCCAGAATATGAGAACACAAGAACAAATGGTGTATTTGAAGAAAAGGTGATAACACTGTTTTTAAATCTAACTCAGGAAAGGAAGACAATGTTGATACTTTCCGTATTTTCAATTTAAGGACATTAGAGGAAAGAGCATAGTATTTCAAAATATTGTAGTAAAATAAATGTTTAACTTCAATGGGCATTTTTTTAATTGTTCTTTTGAACTACAGATTGTCTTTATCTTTGTTTTCTGGGGGATTGTGTGTGTGTGTGTGTGTGTGTGTGTGTGGTTTTAAGATTTTATTTATTTATTTGAGAGTAGAGTGAGAGAGAGAGAGGCATGAGGAGGGGAAGGGCAGAGAGAGAAGCAGGCTCCCCACTGAGCAGGGAGTAGGAAGACTCTGGTTGGATCCAAAGACCCTGGGATCATGACCTGAGTCTAAGTCAAATGCTTAATGGACTGAGAGACCCAAGTACCCCTATCTTTCCTTTGTTGATATTATTAGACATCAGGTAACAAAGTCTCAGTTTTCTCTTAAATCAGGCCAATCTTTGTCTCCTTTCTGATTTTTAAGGTATTTAAATATCTGCCTATGTCAAGAAGATGGAAAAGATGTTATAAATTTTATTTTAATATAAAATTTCCCAATGTTTCACAGAAGGAAAAAAAATAAGTAAATAAAAAGAAACTGCTAAGCAACAGCACACAATACATAATGCATACAGTATGATATGCAGTATTATTCACCAAATACATAAAGGAATACTAAAGTGATAGAAATTGTTTATTATTACCTATGCAAACTTCTAAATCCATCAAAACACGAGACGTCATGATTATGCTTTTCTATTGTAACATAATGAAACACCTTTTATATAAAGACATAGGTAGAAAAACACATGGAATGAGAAAAAAAAGATACTAAATCTATTCTGAGTAAGTAGATATGAAAGAAAAATAGAATATAAAACAAATGAACTGAATATATTCATCCTTTCTTCAATCATAAGAGAGACTAGATTTTCATCAAATCCAGATAAACAATGTATTCACTAGTTCTTTGAACAAATATGTAGTGACTTTTTTGTATAAATGATAGAGATGTATCACACCATTCTTGGTTACCAGTTGCTAACACACTAGAAAGCTAAGATATAAAAGTTCAATAATTGAAATGCAAAATACTACAAGCCATATAACTGGCTCTAAAAAAGTACTATAAGAGTTGGAGTTGAGGGATGCCTGGGTGGCTCAGCGGTTAAGCATCTGCCTTCAGCTCAGGGCATGTTCCTGGAGTCCCAGTATCGAGTCCCACGTTGGGCTCCCTGCATTGAGCCTGCTTCTCCCTCTGCTTGTGTCTCTGCCTCTCTCTCTGTGTGTGTCTCCCATAAATAAAAAAAAAATTAAAAAATTTAAAAAAAAGAGTTTAGAGTTGGGAGAATGATTTGTAGCTTAATGTAATCAAGAAATTATTGAGAGAATCGTCTTTAAGGTGGCTTTTAAGGAAAACAAAACAAGAACAACAACAATAACAAAACAAAACAAAACAAAACAATAAAAGAGTAGTATTCCAGATAAAGTAAATTCAACTATAGATGTACAGAATTGCAGTACTCCTTCAAGGGAATGTCAGCTTAGTTAGAGTGGATCAATGTCTTTGAGTACAGGGAAATGAATATACATGGAATAAACTGACTAAATGAATTACTCTGGAAAGATAAATTGGGGCCATCCTAAGGCATTTAATAACAGGCCTATGATTTTGTCCTTTATTTTATTGAGAAATATTTTAAAGTTTTTTTTTTTTTTAGATTCTCAAATTTTTTACTTTCTTTTTTTTTTAATTTATTTTTATTGGTGTTCAATTTACCAACATACAGAATAACCCCCAGTGCCCGTCACCCATTCACTCCCACTCCCTGCCCTCCTCCCCTTCTACCACCCCTAGTTCGTTTCCCAGAGTTAGGAGTCTTTACGTTCTGTCTCCCTTTCTGATATTTCCCACACATTTCTTCTCGCTTCCCTTCTATTCCCTTTCACTATTATTTATATTCCCCAAATGAATGAGAACATACACTGTTTGTCCTTCTCCGATTGACTTACTTCACTCAGCATAATACCCTCCAGTTCCATCCACGTTGAAGCAAATGGTGGGTATTTGTCATTTCTAATAGCTGAGTAATATTCCATTGTATACATAAACCACATCTTCTTTATCCATTCATCTTCGTTGGACCCCGAGGCTCCTTCCACAGTTTGGCTATTGTGGACATTGCTGCTATAAACATCGGGGTGCAGGTGTCCCGGTGTTTCATTGTATCTGAATCTTTGGGGTAAATCCCCAGCAGTGCAATTGCTGGGTCGTAGGGCAGGTATATTTTTAACTCTTTGAGGAACCTCCACACAGTTTTCCAGAGTGGCTGCACCAGTTCACATTCCCACCAACAGTGTATGAGGGTTCCCTTTTCTCTGCATCCTCTCCAACATTTGTGGTTTCCTGCCTTGTTAATTTGCCTCATTCTCACTGGTGTGAGGTGGTATCTCATTGTGGTTTTGATTTGTATTTCCCTGATGGCAAGTGATGCAGAGCATTTTCTCATGTGCATGTTGGCCATGTCTATATCTTCCTCTGTGAGATTTCTGTTCATGTCTTTTGCCCATTTCATGATTGGATTGTTTGTTTCTTTGGTGTTGAGTTTAATAAGTTCTTTATAGATCTTGGAAACTAGCCCTTTATCTGATACGTCATTTGCAAATATCTTCTCCCATTCTGCAGGTTGTCTTTTAGTTTTGTTGACTGTATCCTTTGCTGTGCAAAAGCTTCTTATCTTGATGAAGTCTCAATAGTTCATTTTTGCTTTTGTTTCTTTTGCCTTCGTGGATGTATCTTGCAAGAAGTTACTGTGGCCGAGTTCAAAAAGGGTGTTGCCTGTGTTCTCCTCTAGGATTTTGATGGAATCTTGTCTCACATTTAGATCTTTCATCCATTTTGAGTTTATCTTTGTGTATGGTGAAAGAGAGTGGTCTAGTTTCATTCTTCTGCATGTGGTTGTCCAATTTTCCCAGCACCGTTTATTGAAGAGACTGTCTTTCTTCCCATGGATAGTCTTTCCTCCTTTATCGAATATCAGTTAACCATAAAGTTCAGGGTCCACTTCTGGGTTTCTATTCTGTTCCATTGGTCTATGTGTCTGTTTTTGTGCCAGTACCACACTGTCTTGATGACCACAGCTTTGTAGTACAACCTAAAATCTGGCATTGTGATGCCCCCAGCTATGGTTTTCTTTTTTAAAATTCCCCTGGCTATTCGGGGTCTTTTCTGATTCCACACAAATCTTAAAATAATTTGTTCTAAGTCTCTGAAGAAAGTCCATGGTATTTTGATAGGGATTGCATTAAACATGTATATTGCCCTGGGTAACATTGACATTTTCACAATATTAATTCTGCCAATCCATGAGTATGGAATGTTTTTCCAACTCTTTGTGTCTTCCTCAGTTTCTTTCAGAAGTGTTCTATAGTTTTTAGGGTGTAGTCCCTTTACTTCTTTGGTTAGGTTTATTCCTAGGTATCTTATGCTTTTTGGTGCAATTGTAAATGGGATTGACTCCTTAATTTCTCTTTCTTCAGTCTCATTGTTAGTGCATAGAAATGCCACTGATTTCTGGGCATTGCTTTTGTATCCTGCCACGCTACCGAATTGCTGTATGAGTTCTAGCAATCTTGGGGTGGAGACTTTAGGGTTTTCTATGTCATCGGCGAAGAGGGAGAGTTTGACTTCTTCTTTGCCAATTTGAATGCCTTTAATGTCTTTTTGTTGTCTGATTGCTGAGGCTAGGACTTCCAGTACTATGTTGAATAGCAGTGGTGAGAGTGGACATCCCTGTCTTGTTCCTGATCTTAGGGGAAAGTCTCCCAGTGCTTCCCCATTGAGAATGATATTTGGTGTAGGCTTTTCGTAGGTGGCTTTTAAGATGTTGAGGAATGTTCCCTCTATCTATATATTTCATTTTAAACAAAGGTCTTGCATTACTTTCTCATTTAAGATACTATCAACTACTAGGAAGAAGAGAAAGAATGATAGAGACTGATAAGTGAATGACTGATAGAGGAATCTCAGGAATTAAAAACATTAAGAAGATGTATTTGACACAAAAACAAACAAATAAACAGAATATATAAGAATCATCCATCAACATATCCAACTGTAATTAATGTGTAATTTTTTTCTGCCATCTAAGGATCAATGTTCTTGATTACTATGGAAAATAGCCAAACTAAGAAAATCGATTAGCCTGGATATGAATTTTCACAAACATCTTATAATCTTTAGAACTTGACAAATAATGATGTTTCTTGACACCAATTCCATTTTGCTATCCAGTTGGCTGACAAAAAACCCATTTTGCTTAATTGCTGGATTCACTATGGATCACATGTGTTTTGGCTCTAATTGTAGCCTAAAAATAGGAAACTTAGAGTTCATCTGTGAATAATGTGATTTTCTGGATTTGTTAGGAGCCAAATAAGTCGAACTCTAAACATCTTCCTCTTGCAAGAAGAAGACATTTTGAAATTGGCTCAGGTAAAAGCAGGACTGCAAAGCACCGAGGAGGAATGTCAGCATTTCACCTTTAGCAAAGGGAATAACTTGAAGTCTGATAATAAAGAATTTGTGGAAGTGCCAAACCTCTGGTAAATTCTTATTTGAGAAGCATAGTGAGATACAGGGGCTATGAAAAAGCTCAGTATCTCAGAGAGGGTGACAGGCCTCTCTGGTTACTATCACAGGCTTCAAAACCATGATCTGGGCATGAATAAAAATAGGTGAAATTTTCTCTGATGTTCTATGCTAGGAAAAAAGACAGGCTAGCAAGTAACTTCCAAATTAAATTCCCTAAAACCATCTTGTACAGTTTTTTTTTCCCCCTATGAAGGGCATCTAAGTTGTTTACATTAGTTCTACCTACAGTTAGAGTTGTTCACCATGAATATTTACATAGTATGATATTATTTTTATAAAGCAATTCTCTTGTATGTCATTACTTAAGATCCTTTTCCAAAAATTCAGCAGCAGAGCAACAACAATGATGTATGAAGTTTCCTATACTCCCATCAGTGTCAATTGTCCTATTAGGTGCACATGCTACCATATTTTTAGATTTAGCCTATGTAATCAGTAATAATATCACTATTCCCTATTTATCATTTGAACTATTTTTTTCTTATTCATCATTTGGAATTTTCTCATCAATGTCATATCCATTCATATACTTGTTAGTCAATTGACTATTTGTTTCTTTATGATCACTTAAAATGTTAAAAATACTTAACTTTAAATGTTAAATACCTTATTTTATTTTTATTTTTTAAATGTTAAATACTTTAAATGTTAAAAATGTTTAACATTTAAATGTTAGAAATACCTAGGTATAGGATCTGAAACTGTAAAACTAGAAAAAAAAAACATACAGGAGAAGCTTTGTAACATTGATATTTTGTTGATTTTACCAAAAGGACTTCTATAATTTACTCATATATAATAAGCCAAGTTTCTATCATTGTTTATAAATATGCTTTTTTATTCTAGGGCATTTGTTCTTTTATTGAAACCTTAATATTATTTTTTAAATATTTTATTAATTTATTCATGAGAGAGGCAGAATGAGAGAGAGGCAGAGACACAGGCAGAGGGAGTAGCAGTCTCTATGCAGGGAGCCCAATGTTGGACTCCATCCCAGGACTCCAGGATCACAACCTGACCTGAAGCCAGACACCCAACTGCTGAGCCACCCAGGTGTCCCCCTTAGTATTATTTTTAATTCAAATATAATTTATACAAACTCACATGGCATTCTTATGAAAAATTTATTTATGTATTCAATATTTCATATAAATTCTTCATGATTAATATCCTAGATATATTCACAAAGCAATCTATATATTTAATGCAATCCTACCAAAATACCAGCTGCATTTTTCACAGACTAGTACAAATAATACTAAAATTTGTATGGAATCAAAAAGACTCCAACTAGCCAAAGCAAACTGGAAAAAGAAAAAGGTGGACACGTTACATTTACAGACTTCACTTTGTATTACAAAGTTTTAGTGATCAAGACAATATGATGCTGACACAAAAATAGGCACACAGATTCATAGAATAGAAAACCCAGAAATGGACCCACAACTATATGGTCAACTAATCTTCAACTAAATCAGGAGCTAGTATCCAATGGGGAGAAAATAAGACAGTCTCTTCAACAAATGGTGCTGGGAAAACTGGATAGCGACATGCAGAAGAACGAAACTGGACCATTTCCTTACACCATACACAAAAAGTAAGTTTGAAGTGGAGGAACGATCCAAATGTAAGATAGAAAACCATCAAAATCTTCAAGGAGAACACAGGCAGCACTTATCACTTTGGACATGTCTCCAAAGGCAAGGGAAAAAGGCAAAAATGAAGTGTTAAAACTTCATCAAATAAAAAAACTTCTGCACAGCAAAGGAAACAATCAACAAAACTAAAAGGCAACCTACAAGATGGGAGAAGGTATTTGCAAATGACATATTTGATGAAGGGTTAGTATCCAAAATACACAAAGAATTCTTAAAACTCAACACCAAAAAATGAGGAATGCAATTTAAAAATGGGCAGAAGATATGAACAGACATTTTTCCAAAGAAGACATACAGAAGCTAAGAGACACATGAAAAGATGCTCAACATAACTTATTATCAGGGAAATACAAATCCACATTACAGTGAGATATCACCTCACATCTGTCAAAATGGCTAAATGAAAAATGCAAGAAACAATAAGTATTGGTGTAGATTTTGAAAAAAGGAACCCTCTTACACTGTTGGTGGGATTGCAAACTGGTGCAGCCACTGTGGAAAACAGTATGGAGATTCCTCAAAAAGTTAAAAATAAAGCTACCCTACAACCCAGAAATTATATTAGCTAGTTATTTACCCAAAGAATACAAAAATACTAATCAAAAGAGTACATGCACCTTGATTATTATAGCAGCATTATTAACAATAGCCAAATTATGGACACAGCCCAAATGCCTGTTGACTGATGAATAGATAAAGAAGAGGAGCAAATATAATCTATTTATATCTATGTCTCATGTATCTATCTATCTATCATCTATCTATCTATCTATCTATCTATCTATCTATCTATCTATCATCTATCTATCTCTATCTACCAATCTATTCATCTATCCATCTATCTATCTAATGGAGTATTAGTCATAATAAAGAATGAAATCTTGCCATTTGCAATGACATGGATGGAGCTAGAGAGTATTATGCTAAGTGAAATAAGTCAGTCAGAGAAAGACAAATACCATATTATTTCACTCATGTGTGAAATTTAAGAAACAAAACAGATGAACATAGGAGATAAAAAAAGAGACAAACCTTAAAAGAGACTATAAAGAACTCTAAAGAATAAAATGGTTGCTGGAGGGAGGTGAGTGGGGGAATGAGTTAAATAGGTGATGGGCATTAAGGAGGGCACTTGCTGTGATGAGCACTGGGTATTATATGTAAGTGACGAGTCACTAAATTTTACTCCTGAAACTAATATTACACTCTATGTTAACGAAATGGAATTTAAGTAAAAACTTGGAGCAAAGGAAAACAAAATATACACTCTTATGCCATATCTAAATTCCATTTTATAAGTTTCAGTACGGTTTTCTAATTTCACCAAGTAGTTACTGGACTATATTGTGGAATTTATTCCTAAAAATTTGTTATCATAAATACAATGATTTAACTATTTACCTTACCTTTGCTTACTGGTAAAGTAAGCAAAGAATGCATTTGTCATGTATATGAAGACTTAAAAATTATCTAATCAATGTTAGTTGTTGCTTGTTTGTTTGTTTTTCCCTAGAGTCTGGTTTCCTTGAGTATACAATTTATCATCCACAAACACAAACTCTTTTATTTTATTGTCTTCTGGTGCTATTAGGACTTTCTAAACAATGTCAAATAATCATTTTGAGAGAAATTAGCCTTCTCAAATTCTGCTGTTACTCAAATTCATTTTTATATTTCCCAAATCAGGAAATTATTTGCTATTGAGATATGAAAATAGCATTAAATGCATGGTTTTATTTTATTCTCATTTCGTTTAGACTTTGGGTAAGAGACAGCTGCTGGTTTTTATAGACAGTATTCTAGCACCTAGTGAGATGAACATATTTTTCATTTGTTTCATTTGTCAATATTAATACATTTCTTAATGTAGATTCATTTTCATGTATCAGGGAGATTTTTTTTAATATTTTATTTATTTGAGAGAGAGAGAGAGACACAGAAAGAGAGAGACAGAGTGCATGAGTGGTGAGGAGAGGGATAAGCAGACTTGTGCTGAGCACAGAGCCTGACCCAGGGCTGGATCTGAGGACCCTGAGATCATGACCGAGGCTAAAAAAGCAAGAGTCAATCAATAATCAAATAATCGGATGCTTAACTGATTGAGGCACCCAGGTACCCCCATCAGGGAAATTTTTTTAGTATTGTGTTTTTCTTTTGATTTATTGCTTGTTCCCTTACATAATAAAGGGAAGCTTTACAACAAAGATGTTGTAGCTTTTACAACAAAGATGCGACAATCACAGTAAAATTATTCTATAGTTTTCATTGTATATCAGGGTTTTATTTATTTTTTTCACTTCAATTTTTTATTTATTTTTTACATATTTTTTTAATTGGAGTTCAATTTGCCAACATATAGCATGACACCCAGTGCTCATCCCATCAAGTGCCCCCCTCAGTGCCCATCACCCAGTCACCCCCACCCTCTGCCCACCTTCTTTTCCACCACCCTTTGTTCCTTTCCCAGAGTTAGGAGTTTCTCATGGTGTATATCAGAGTTTTACATTAAAGTTTTGCCAGCTTTATACATTGATTTGGAAAGAATGCCATGCATTTTTAAGGTAATTTAAGTAATACTAGACCTGTCAGATATTTAGACCGAAGATAACGTATAATTTGACCTTAGCATTTTCCACACTAGATCTTTAATTATATTTCTAATTGGTTCTCTGATCATTTTTCCATCACAATTTCTACTTCTTCTGGGTCATTTTTAGTAAATCTTATTTTTGTTTTGAGTCATCCTTGCTTGGTTTAAAATATATTTTGAGTTTATCCCGGATTTAAAATATATTTTAAATATATTTTAGGTCACTGAGGTTTTTTTTTTTTTCTTTTTTTTTGCCTGCTGGACAATTATTTACCTCAGAACAATTAACAAATGATAATCATGAAACCATTTATTACCCTTTAACTCATGAATCCCTAAAGAATGGGGCATTAAAGAAGAAATACTCATGATTTTGAAATCTTTGTTAGGCCCCAAAACCATAATTTCTGTTTCTGTTGTTGTTGTTTCTTGCTGTCATTGACTTTGTTGTTCTCTTAGAGCATGTTGCAAAGTCATGACTAAATGTTCAAAGAAAGCATCTCATTTTGCAAATAGCACTGTTACCGTTAAGAGGATTTGATTTCTTTTTCCTGAAAATAATTTGATATTTTACTTGCCTTCTGTGATTGCAGAAATAGAAACTTTCAAATATATAACCTTAGGATCTTTCAGGAGAAAATAAAAAACGGAACATGCTATTATTACTAAGTGCTCTTATTTCATCATTGTCATCAATACAATCATCCTTCGAATATGAATAACTTCACATAAAAGTTTTCTTGAATCATAATAGGCACTATTATTGCTTTGTAGTGATCTGTCTGTTATGGAATATAGCTGATAATTATCACTCTGAAGTAAAATGCCATTTCTTCACACATTATTTCCTTTGAAATCATTTGGTGTACAGAACTCAGTAAAATCATATCAGTGCTGGTATTAAAATCATGACATCTCTGAAATGTACTGAAAAAAATATTTTTTTTTACTTTGTTACCCCCCAAAGTATTCCATTTATTTGATGACTTTCTTGTTGTAATTGACTAGCAAATTCCATAATATAAGAAATAACTGGGCAGCCCAGGTGGCTCAGCGGTTTAGTGCCTCCTTCAGCCCAGGGTGTGATCCTGGAGACCTGGGATTGAGTCCCACGTTGGGCTCCCTGTGAGCCTGCTTCTCCCACTCTCTTTCTCTCTGTGTCTCTCATAAGTAAATAAATAAAATATTTTTTAAAAAGAAACAACTGCCAAAGAATAGTTGGCCAAAAATTAGAAAATTTCTAAAGTCTTTTGACATTTTTATTTATTTTGGTAATATTACTATATTAATTTAAATATTAAAACATATTTAATAGTATAGTTTGTCTTCCTTGACTAAAGCAGCTATCAGAGGAGCTATCTACATCAACAATACACTGACTACATGAGTTTTTGGAAGACATTTATTATGTTTAATACTCAGGTAGCACATATGTAAAAGGAGGCGGTTAATCAGGTTTCTTTTAATTCTCAAACTGTGTTCTCTGTGACTTAACTTGAGTCAAGTCAGATGGTGGGGATCAAGTAAAAGAATTATATTAGATTACAAGGAAATAAAACAAGTAATATAATGTAGATGGGCTAAGGGTAGTTTGGAAGAGAATGCCACCCAAAGGGACCAAATTCTAGCAGATTGAACTGAAAGAAAATCTTGGATTTTCTTTTGTGTGTGAATTAGGAATGTAGAAAATAAAAACTGTGTGTATATAAGCAAGTAGAAGTTCTAGGATTAACGGAGTCAGAAAAATATGTGTAAGCTTCTATTCTAAAAGTTGGAAACAATAACAAATTAATAATAATGAAAATACCTAACAGTTATTGAAATAGAAATATTCAATGGAGCTATGATTTATATGAGTTATCTAAATGAACTCTCAAAATGATCATACCAGAAATATAATATTATCATATGCATGTAGCAGTTGAGTAATCTGATACTTGGTATAGTGAAGGTACAGTTAATTTGTGTGACCAGACTCAATCTGTCTCCAAAGTGTAAACTTTTTGTGCTTTAATAATCAAATTTTGCCTACTTCAGTCATAATCTCCAGACCTAACACTACTGATAGCTTTGAATCTGCTAAAGCATTATATGCTTTGTGAGCATTTTTATTATGTGTCCTCAAGTCAAACATTTCATTATGTGTTGTTATCCTCATTGTACAGCTTATCTGTAAGTGAACTCCAGATATTGCCATTACTAGTTTGGTTTCACCTAATTAGTAATTAACAGAGCCATAATCAATCTCTAGGACATCACATGTTTTTGTCATTCTTCAACAGAAATTATTTTCAAAATAAAGGATTAGAATAGCAGAACTAAAAGAAGAGCATAAGAAATTATGGATTATAGAAGTAAATTATCTCTTTGAGTTGTAGAATCCTTATCCATAAAATTAAAATAAGTATTATCCACTTTATAGCAACACTGAAATAATTAAATGAGAAATTGTGTATAAATATTTAAATTATTGTGGCGATAAAGTAAATGCTCAATAAATGTTGGTTTTCATTATTATGACAAGCAACCATAAGACTAAACTACCAAGCAGCACTACGGGAAAAATCACAAACAAAAGAAAAAAGTTCACAGAGATGGTTATTGACTGCTTTGTCCACTTAAACAACAAACGAGGTATTAAAAATGTGGAAAATGTTTGATAGAGGCTTGGGAAATGACAGATACACAAAAAAATAATGCTTTATGAGAACTATGCAATGGAATCTTCCGGGGGAATAATATTCTCACATTGAAGTATTACTAGCCTACTACCCAGGTCAGGACGCTAGAGCTGAGCCTTTCTGTTGGTACTCTCTGTTTCTCAGCACATATACCTAGCTTATGCTTCATCAGTTCATACAGATGATAGGTGGATATATAGATGATAGATGATGATAGATAAGCATATGGTAGGGAGATAGATAAATAGATGAAGAAGGTTGTGTGTGTGTGTGTGTGTGTGTGTGTGTGTGTGTGCTGTACAAGTGTTTAGGTCTCTCCAGCACTTAAGCAATCAATTCTTCTACTATTCAAAAATTGGTCACTTTATTCAAGGAAAAACTTAAACAGACTTCCAAAGTAATACACATTAAAAAAAAAAAAAAAAAAAGGAAAGAGACCCTTAGAATAAAGAACATTATTTAAAGAAAATAAATGTGGTTGTGAAAACTAAAGGATAACCAGACTATCCATAATTACAGAGAAATAATAAGACTGTCTAAGTCTTGATAGAGAATTATTTAAGCTAGAAATACAAAACAAAGGAATGTTTCCATCAGTGCTGGAGTAACCCCTGAATAATTTACAGCTGCTTTTCTTTAGGGACGCAAGTAATTATTTTCTAATCTATCAGCATAGATTATCAGGTTTGTGCATTTGTATAAAATTGCTTTATCGTATTTATTATTATAACTTGCGTTTTTTTTTGCTATTCAAGGACTTTGTTATAATTTAAATGGCTTACACAAGGTCATTCTTTGGAGACTTTGGATTTCTAGTAAAAATCCTTTCTAAATTCCTAACTTGAGTTCCTCACAGAGTGCTTTAAAACTATATTATTACAGTCCTATACTTGTAAACCCGAAGATTAAATATTTTTTACCTTAATAGAATTTATGAAAATATTTCAGGAAAAATGAATAACATTTTGGTTAATGTGTATATATATATATATTATATAGAAGAATATATAAAGGCAAATATATATATAATGTTAATATATATAGGCAAAGCATTTTAAAATTCTATTTTAAAAAGAGATTGTCTGCTTCCATTAAGTTGATTTTCCATAAAGTCACAGGAACTTATTCACTCAGTAAAGATCATGATTACAGAACAGAATTTATTTAAAGTATTATTTTATAATGTTCTATTTCTCTGGAAGATTAACATTTAGAAATCATTTCATGAAATCACATGCGACTTTTTACTTTTATAAGGTAGGACGTAAGTCTTTCTAAATCACAAAATATGTGATTTTACTATTTACCAATTTTACTAGCATCAGAGTAAAAAACTTTGGGGGCTTTGGCTTCTCCATTTGATGTCCATTTGAAGTCATACAGTTAACTGATCTTTGTATGCAATTCAGAAACAGTTTTATATAAAAATATGTGTGCATTTTATTGTGACTTCATGAGTTCAAAGAGTCCAGTGATTCTGATGGCTGAATTTTGAATGGAACTCTTAATTTTAAGTCTTCTGAATTCCTAATGAATCTCACAGTACCATTACCATCAATCAAAGCTGTTTTATTGTTATTCATGTTCGAGTCATCATAAAATCACAATGACTTGCCAAAGTAGGCAATATGAAATGTACTATGATTGAAAGCCATAATGGCTGAGTCACTAGTTTGTATAAGGTATATGATACCCTCAGTTATGTTTCTTAAGCATTTATCATTTTAAAATTTAGAAAATGTATTCAATCACTTGCACAGCTCACTGAACCAAAATGTTGAATCAAATAATATATCACACAGAAGACAGAAAAAATATAACAAAATGTCAAGATCCTTTTACAATTTTGTTTAGTCACAAATGTTGCTAGTCTTTGACTCTTTCTTGTTACAAAACAGATTTAATTTAAAGTGAAAAATACATTTCAGTCATACACAATACAAATAATCTAACCAGGAAGATCTTTTTAGATGGTCCGAACAGTTCCTCCATAGTCCCAAGTCTAAGATTTTCTTCATTAGTTTCTAGACATAGGGAGAATAACAAACTATTTCCTCCTCATTCTGTAAAGAAAAATGTTCACTGGTTGTTTTCCTAAGTGTTTTAACTGGAAAATCATTCCATGGTATGTTTGTACTTTTATGGAAAAACATTTGTTTGGAAAAACATGTTTGAGAATATTTATTACTATATTATGCCCTATTATGGGTATTATGGGGTGGTTTTAGGTGCAACACAAATCTTGAAAATATAGAATGCAGATATTTCTCATTTTACTTGAACAAATTTTCAAAACTTATTTTCACAGAACATCATTCTAAATACATGTTCTGTGGATAGTGCAGAGCCGGAGAGCTTTGGCAAAAGATAGTCTAGAGCAAGAGCATCTAAAGAAAAAAAAAAAAAAAAGCCTTCTTGTTTAGGTTCCATTTATAGATGTTTCTTTGAAAACATTACTATTCCTCCTTCTCATATTTTTTATTATAGAAATAGTATCATAAATATTAAACCAAGATTGACTATTTACAAAAATACAGCATTATGTGAGTGGCTACAGCACCACAGTGCCATTTTTGTTCCTCACGGATGCAAACCCCGATTATAGTGTTCCAAACAGCTTTATTTAGAGTGAGAAACCTGCCTATCGAACCCAGAACCTTAGGGTCTTGGCATTTTATAACCTTTAAATTCCAACAGAATGGTGGCAGAGATGAATTTTTTAGGATATACAATCCAGAGTTAATATTTGGGTTACTATATGTGATTCCCTGCCATGCCAACTACTGAGCCTGGTTAATTCTTCCTTTCATGACTTATGGCAATGTTAGGCCTAGTTAAGGGATATCAGTTCCACATGCCTGGCTCTAATACTTTGAAGGAACTTTCACTCCAAAAGGAAAAAAAAAAAGATATTTGCAAGTAATGGCACTAATCTCAAACTTAAACACTGCATCTGAGGTTGGTGGTGGTGACTCATTTCCTAGTGGGTTTGCTTTTCGCTTAGATTTTCACAGTGTTGGATGCATAAGCGAATTTAATTGGATTGCATTTGTTGTAGGAATACACCCATGCAGGATAGATCTTCCCACTTCTCTTTCTAACAATATACAACTTCAATCTGGTAGCATATGTCCTGAACTCAGCAAGACAATCAAAGACAAAGTGAAGTCTGATGTGGAATTCAGAGAAGTATTAGAGGGACAAATGGAAACATGTACGTTGAATTATTGCAAAATATTGATGGCCAACAGTACCAAGTACCAAAAAGTGTAGGCACCTCTTCAAGGTCAAACTTTCCTTGTGTGTACTTTGGCCCATCTCATCTGGCCCTCTTAGGTATAATATTCTAAGAATTACTGTTTCTTTTAATTTTTTGCATTATTACTCATCCCATCTTTTTTTATGATGCCCAGAGTAAAATTATTATATCTCCAGAATTAATAACGAAGCCTTCTCACCCCACATTCCTCAATTACTGCAATCACATTATCCTTTTTCTCTTTACAACAAAAGTGTTTCGACTATATTCTCTGCTTCTAGTTCTTCTTTTTCTTACCTATACATGTCAATTTGCTCTTGATCACCATAACCTACTGGAACTACTCTTACCTCTCCATCAATGGATCCCATTGATGCTTTACTGCGATCCAATGGCTGGTTGGTACTTCTCTAATATGACCTATCTGTATGCACTACCAGAGGAGATCACTCTTTCCTGTTTGACACACTGTTTTGTACATTCTACAGCATACATCTTCTGGGGTTTTCTTTACAACACACTCCCAATTTCCCTTCTGGTTCTTCCAGCATCTCCAAGCACTGGACTCCCCAGAGCTTAATTTTCACACCTCTTCTCTACTATTTACTGTAAATGCTCTAATATGTATGACCTTATGGATTTTAAACACTAAATACGCTGAAACAAATTAACACCTCCACTGAAATCTTCTTCTGAATTCCAGGTTAGCACACTTGCAATTTAAATTCCCTGTTGAATAATTCTAAAAATCTATATTGTATCCAAATCCAGTTCTGGTCTTTTGTTTGTTTCATCAGACTGTATTTTTTTTTCTTTTAGCATGTCTTATACTTTTTTTTTTGAAAGCTGGACTTGATATACCAGATAATAGGACTGAGACAAATAGCCCTTTCATATTTGGACTTAGGTGATTCTGGTTAGTGGTCAGGCAGTGTGTAATGTTTGTTGTAGTTTTAAGTACCAGAGGCCTCAATTCCCTCTAGTGTTCTTGTTCTGTTTTCTTCCTCTGTGTTATATTTTGATTATCTGAGGAAGAGTCCTCAGATAGAATTTCTACACTGCGGATCAAGGAGTAAGTGTATTGAACACTGGAGTCCTAGATGTGAAGTTAGGTGTCAAGGAGGAACAGCATTCTAACCCTAGGATTAGGGCTGGTTCTTTTAATGGGCTTGTGTGTCTGGTCTATTAACCTCCCTAAGTGTTTCTTATTCTCATCAATCTTTTAAGTGAGACAAGAGGGACAGAATGGGGATGGCATGAGGTAAAAGCCCTTATCCCAAGTGGAATGAAAGTGTTCTAAAGTCTTTTCCCGCTAAAGCAGGGGCCTCTGTTACGGAGGAAGCAGTGGACCATATTTCACAATGGTCCTTTTCTCTCTCTGCTGGTGCCACAAAGGACTCTTTCTTGGCTCTTCTGAGAATCTGTTCATATTCCTGGAGATAAAGGCTATCACATTCTGGAGGAGGCTGCTGGAAGACTGTTCCAGGAGGAATTTCTCAGTCTTATTCAGATCCCTCAGCTTTAGCCACTCATCAAAGTACTGTTTAAGTGTTCCTATCAGTTTATGGCTGCAGCAGCTTTTGCTCCAGCCAACGTGATATTTGGCCGTGAGCCATTGGATTTGCTTTGTCTCTCTAGAATCGGAATAGTGGTTTGCCCTGTGACCCCAATTCTCTGATGAATCCAAGAGAAGTCATTGATTTCCAGTTTGTTCAGCTTTTTCTTAATGTAAGGACAGGAGTGATGACTTCAAAGTCTTTATACTTTGGAGCTAAAACTGGAAGTCCTATATCAATAATGTATTCAAGATCTCCACTTACATTGACTACTCAAAATCAACTGTTCAAAAACTAAGTCTGATCTCCACCCGCCAGCATTCAACTTGTTTTTTTTCCCTGTCTTTCCCATATCATTAAATGACAAATCTATCCTTATTTTTATGCTTTGACCCTAAGTTTTAGAAATATTTTTTTATTATTATCTATCACAACTCATACATTTTCTATGAGGAAACTCAGTAGACTTTTTTTCTTTCTTTTCTTTATGCTTTAAGGTTAATCATTTAATGTATTAACATTTTCACTTATAAACATACAATTTGCATATACAGGGAAAACAGGTTCTGAGGACACAAGAGAATACCAGAGACAGGGAAGCAATCAGAAAATAGATCAATTCTAGGGGTGAAAAATGGAACTGCATTCCATGCCTGTGTCTACATAAACTTGGAAAGGAGAAAGAAAAATAAAACAGGATCATAACTAATGTAGAAAATATACTTGGGCCATTTGTCTCAACCATACAAACTTCCTGGGGGTCCTGGTCTGGTCTGTTTCAGGACGATCATCTGAAACACAGCTACTGGTCTCTCCCTTCTCTTTACTAAGACTCTGAAGTACACTCCAGGAATTAAAAGATCAGATTGGCATGTGTGCAAGATCAGTGGCCAAACTCAGTAGACTTGTCGCCTCTGTTACCACTTTCACCACCCCCCACCTTGGTCCACCCATCAATATGATAACATGGATTATCACAAGAACCTCACAACTGGCCTGCTTACTACTGCCCTTCCCATAGTATACTCCATTGTTAAAACATTAGCAAACTAGATCCTTTTCAAGGATGAAAACAGTCTTGGCACTCACATTTTCACCATTCTAGTATTTACTCTCTCACTATGAATAAAATTCAAAAAGCTATAATTAGGTAAATCTCTATCTATTACCTCTGCTCTAGCATTGCTGCCCTCAGCTCCAGCCACAATGACTTCTGTACTATACTTGGAACACACTCATGTATACTCCTTCAGGGCCTTTTCATTTATTCTTCTATCTTCTCTATGTTATCTCCTGTGCTATATTACTGACTTCCATTCTGTGTTCAGATTCCATCTTTTCCATGAGGTCATTCCTTGACCAATGCATTTAAAATCAACTGCACCTCAAGGTTATCTTCCTTCACAGCACCTTTCGTGTCCTTAATGGCATGTATTTATTTCTGTATGTGTGCATTTCTGTGTGTGTCTCTACCAGAAGAATACAAGATCCCTGAAAGCAAGTGTATTTAACTATTTTGTAAACAAATGCATCACTTGAGTCTTGAAAACTGAAATATAATAGACATTTAATATATATTTATTGAATGAATGACTAAATATTAGTCCATTGAAATAAGAATATTCTGGTTATATTCTCTGTTCTTAGATAACAAAAGCATACAGACCTAGTTATATTCATAGATTATTTTTATACTTAAAACAGTTTTTGTGTTTAAATTTAGTGTGAAATTCTGACCTTCTAATAGGTTAATAAAGGGGAAAGAAGAGAATACTGATGAATGAAGCCCAAATGGGATAAAAGTATCATTTAGTGTCATTTATTGTTTTCCTCTAACTCCTTTTTTCTCTAGACTCTATTTTTAATACTAAACATTTTGGCAAGTGGGCCGACTTGATGTTAGTAGCTACAATTTTATAATATGGATAAAAACATTTATGTTAAGAGATATATACTTTCTGAAAAATGTACAACTTTATCCTTTAAATAGGACCTCAAAATAGCGAGTGCTTGCTTTTCAACTTTATTTTTTCTATTTAATCATTTCTTAAAATTACTTAAGCAGCTCCTCATATTCATAGAGTTTATACTTAGACATTAGATCATGTACTTATCTTAAATCTCAGACTACTTAGTCATTAAAACTTTTCTAAGAACCTGCATTTCTAATATAGAATCACTTCTAAATTAAATTTATAATCAATTAATCATTTCTCTAATAGTAATGATCATTATTATAATAATGTTTCTTCTCCTAATTTTCATAATCATGTTACAAGTAGCAGAAAATGTCACAGCTTGTTAGAAGTTTGAGAGTGACATAGGTCTCACTTCTGTTCTTTTCAGCTAATAGAAATTATTAAAGAATGCTGACACATTTTTATACTTCCTACCTATCCTTACAGTTTTTCCAATGAAATATGAAATGGTGCTTCTTTTTCCATCCAAGGAAAGAAGACCCTAAAAAATATGAAGAACACAAAACATGGAGTAGTAAAAGGAATTCAAGCTATTGTTCGACATTGACTTAAGTAAAAAGACCCATCTGTGTAATTACTAGCAATAGAGTTGGAACAATTTCACTCACACCTCTAAACAATTTCTTCTCTGAAAATTACAAAGATATTGCATTACTTACTATTTTACCCCCATGCTTATGTAGAAATGCCTTCTACAGAAGATGTTAGCATTCCCATTTGGCAAAAGCATTATTTTTTATTTATAGGTAAGTTTCTGCATAAGGAAAAGAGAAGCTGACAATTTTCCCACTAAAAACCTGGCTTCTTCTTTTTAGAAATAATTAAAATTCTATGTGCAGTTTCCAGGAAGAATAATACAAGGTAAACATCCACTTGCTTTGAAATGAAAACTGCAAAAGTCCCATTTAATTTATTGATACGTATATTTTATTGATACAAATAATAATTTATCTTTTTATGCATTTCAAAAATACTGATAAATGACTATATGAGAAATGAACAGACCTTCAACTGCATGTGAGAAATTCAAAGTAAATAATTTAATACAGTTTATTTTATAATTGTTTTTTAATTCTGATACTTATGTCATATTCTACCTTTATGATGGAAATTGTAGTTATTTAAAATAAACTGTGCTGCTGATCTAGAATTTAGAGAGATTTCACTTGATATTAATTTTCATAAATGAAACAAAGTCTTGAATACATTCGTAGAAAGTTCTATTCCTTACAAATAATATATTTCAACCATGTTCACATATTCAATAACAGTTGCTCCATTCAATTATGAATTAAATTCAGCAGACATTTATATGTTTACTGGATAATGGGTGTTACTGGAAGTTACTAAGAAATTAGACACTTTTTTCCCCCTAAAGGAGCTTAAAGCCTAATTATCGGGTCAGGCATGGGAGCCACCAATTTTTGTGTGTATGGCACCTAAGCACTTTGGCTTTGTTCATAAGCTATTTATTTAAATTGTGAAATACAGAGTCAATAAAAAGATGAATTAAGTAATTATCCTATTCAATGGCCAAAAAAACTTCCAGAAAGTCTTCCTAAAGTTATACCAGTAAGCTATACCAGGGTTGGCTGGCAGTTATAATCTGGTATACCATTGTGTACTAAGATAATAAAAGAACACCTTCAAAGAAATTTTTGAAGGTGATAATTACAGTGTTGAGAGAGGATTATAACATTTCAAACTGTGAACTCTTCAGGTGCTGTATATAAAGATGCCAATCCCCATGACTTTCTCTTTTTAAATCGTGTGCTAGAGATTATTTTCTCTTTTATCATAATGCCTAGATAGAAGCCAGTTGGTGCTAATGCTACAAAGGACACATTCTGTCATTGCTCAACGCTTATCTGAGCTCCATAAGTTCTAGAGCTTCATCTGATATCAGATCTCAGAAGTGACGTGTTTTATTGACCACAGTATGGTTTAAAGAGCAATTGTGAAACATTATTTATTAGGCATGTGTGTAGCTGGAATAAATACAGAACACAATAGCTTGATCATAAAATATTGCTGCAGATATTTTTGACATCCAGAGGCACAGAGAGAATGAAGATTTTGAAGAAGAATGTGATTTTCAAATTCCAGCTTTTTTCAGACCTAACACTTTCTGGTTGCAATTTCTTCTCATCTCCTAAACTTAAATTATACTGGTACAATGCAAAGCCAAGTTGAAGAATTTAAGGCCAAATGGATATACGGTTGAAAATTTAAATACCCTGTGTAAACTTAATTTTCTTACATTAATTGAATTTAAAGATTTCTTTCATGAAGTGAAATCATTTAAAGTATCAGATCAATCTAGTGGTGTCTGGGTGGCTCAGACAGTTAAACATCTGACTCTTGACTTCAACTCAAGTCATATCTCAAGGTCTTGAGATAAAGGCTTGCTTTGGGCTCCACACTCAGCACAGAGTCTGCTTGTCCCCCCCCACCCCCCACTCGTGTACTTGCTCTCTCTCTCTCTCTCTCTCATTCTCTCTCAAATAAACTAATAAGTAAAATCTTTACAATATCAGGTCAAAACTTTGTTGTTGTTGTTGTTAAGAATAACTGATTAACTGAAATAAGCTTTGGGGCTTTGGGAGAGTATTTTTTTTTTCCTTGTGGGTAGAGCCTATGTGAAGAAAAATGAAATGATTTTTAAGACATTTTTTAGAAATAGAATTTTCCGTCTTGGAGCACTCTATAAAGTTTGAAAGCAAAAGCATATCTTAGACAATAATGGCAATAACTTAATACTGTAATTTAGATAGTAAGATATTTGTACCAAACATGTATCTAATGAAACATTGTAATTCATCACTCATAGCGTCTTTATTTCTGTAATTATAAAACTTATCACTTCTTAATAATTAGTTGTATTTTTAATTGTCTCTCTACTCTGATAGACCATAATATTTTAAAAAAATAATAAATATGTTTGTCCTGTTCATACTTTAATTTCTTTTAATTAATTAATTTATTTTTTATACTTTAATTTCTGAAACCCAGCAGAATACCTACTATAGAGTATGGACTCTTAATACATATTACTTGACTGGCACGCCATTGAGTGTTAAATGCATCTCCTTTTAAAATAATTAGTTAACTTTTGGATTAATAGGAAAGTATTCAATTACTTTAAAAAACATATGGACAAGTTAAAGTGATGTTATGAAAATCATTTATTTGAAATACACAAAAGAATAAAGTGGAACATTATTTTAAAGTTTTTTTTAAGTTTTTTTTTTTGTTTTTTTTTTAATTTATTTATTCTTGGAGACAGAGACAGACAGAGAGAGAGATTCAGAGACACGAGCAGCCTCCATTCAGGGAGCTTGATGTGGGACTCGATCCCAGGTCTCCAGGATCACATCCTGGGCTGCAGGTGGCGCTAAACCACTAAGCCACCAGGGCTGCCCAATAAAGTGGAACATTTAAAAATGTTTAGAACATTATTGAACTGATTTCAAATATCTAGCTCTTTATAGATTAACTTTGAACTCAGTTTATAGAGAATTTTTCATCTTTTAATAAGATATTAAACAAATTTAAAAAATCATAGTACTGAGAATAAATATGGTTTTCAAAACATTCATCAATATCATATACATGGGTATCCTTATTATTATTTTTATTGTTATTTAATGAATGTCTGTCAGAGTTGGTTATCTTACGTATTTTTAATATATTTATTTTCTTGTTAAATAGGCACTAATTTTGTTCTGAGAATAGACTGCCGTCTATATTTTTAGGTTATTTTCACATTACTGGCAACAAAAATTGAATAAATTGGTCAAAAGAACAATTTCTGATAGAACATCTGTATGTTATCTATTGGCTTATCTCAACAGTTTGGAAAAAAAATAGCCTAGTATTTTAATTTAAAAATATTTTCATGCTTTTATTGTCAATCATAAATGCATTCACTTTTGTTGCAGTTTTCTCTTTTCCCTGAAAAATTTTCCCACGTATAATTTAATTCTTGGTAATTTTATTATTTTTTCTTCTCTGTTTATTCCAAGTTTTACTATATTTGATTGTAAGCTATTTATATTTTAACCTTCTATTGTCAGTTAAAATGAAATTTGTCAACAAGTAAGTCTATTGGGCATTAAAATATTAAATTTTTAGTATAGTTGACACACACTAATAATACATTCATTTCAGATGTACAACATAGTGATTCAAAAAGTTTATACATAGTGCAATGCTCACCACAACTGTAGCTATCATCTGTCATCACACAATGCTATTACGTATCATTCACTACTTTCGTTTTTTTTTTTGTTTTGTTTTTTGTTTTTTTGCCTTGACTTTTATTCCCATGACTTATTCAGTCCATGACTGGAAGTCTATGTCTACAACTCTTCTTCATCCATTTGCCCATCCCTCCACCACCCTCCACTTTTGCAACCATCACTTTCTTCTCTGTATTTATAGGTCTAATTCCACTTTTTGTTTCTGTATTTTTTAATTTATCTTGTTTTACATTCTACAAGGAATCTGTTGATAGGAATGTAAATTGGTCCAACCACTGCAGAAAACAGTATGGAGGTTCCTAAAATAATTAAAAATAGGGGGCACCTGGGTATCTCGGTTGGTTGAGTATCTGCCTTTGGCTCAGATCATGATCTCAGGGTTCTGGGATTAAGCCCCACGGTTGGGCTCCCTGATGATTGGGGAATCTGCTTCTCCCTTTCCCTCTGCCCTTCCTCCCCACTCATGCCCTCTCTCCAGCTTGCTCTCTCTCAAGTAAATAAATAAAGTCTTTTTAAAAAATTAAAAATAGGAGGAGGGGCAAGATGGCGGAAGAGCAGGGTCCCCAAATCACCTGTCCCCACCAAATTACCTAGAAAACCTTCAAATTACCCTGAAAATCTATGAATTCGGCCTGAGAATTAAAGAGAGACCAGCTGGAATGCTACAGTGAGAAGAGTTCGCGCGTCTATCCAGGTAGGAAGACGAGAAAAAAGAAATAAAGACACAAAAGGCCTCCGAGGGGGAGGGGCCCCGCGAGGAGCCGGGCTGAGGCCGGGGCGTGTGTCCCCAGGACAGGAGAGCCCCGTCCCGGAGACGCAGGAGCTGCACCGACCTTCCCGGGCGGAAAGGGGCTGGCGGGGAGGTGGAGCAGGACCCAGGAGGGCGGGGATGCCCTCGGGCTCCCGGGGACAGTAACAGCAACTGCGCCCCGGGAGAGTGCGCCGAGCTCCCTAAGGGCTGCAGCGCGCACGGCGGGACCCGGCGGGACCCGGAGCAGCTCGGGGGCTCGGGGGCGGCTCCGCGGAGGGGGCTGCGGGGCGGGAGCAGCTCGGGGGGCTCGGGGGCGGCTCCGTGGAGGGGGCTGCGGGGCGGGAGCGCGAATCCACCAGCGCAGGCTCCGGAGCACAGGGCGCCGGGACACAGCCCAGGATCCGGCCTCTCTCGGGACAGGCAGAGGCCGGGAGGGCCCAGGACAGCGAGGACGCTCCTGCCCCAGCTGAGCAGATCCGCGGCCCCGCCCCGGAGCCTCCAGGCCCTGCAGACGGAGAGCCCCGGAGCTACTGCGGGGGCTGAATCCAGGGCTGCAGAGCTGGCCCCGCCACTGGGGCTGTTCCTCCTGGGGCCTCATGGGGTAAACACCCCCACTGAGCCCTGCACCAGGCAGGGGCAGAGCAGCTCCCCCAACTGCTAACACCTGAAAATCAGCACAACAGGCCCCTCCCCCACAAGACCAGCGAGACGGACCAGTTCCAGGGGAAGCCAAGGGACTTAAAGTACACAGAATCAGAAGATACTCCCACGTGGGTTTTTTGTTTTTTGTTTTTGTTTTGTTTTGTTTTGTTTTGCTTTTTGATTTGTTTCCTTCCCCCACCCGCCTTTTTTCTCCTTTCTTTCTTTTTCTTCTTTTTTTTTTTTCGTTTTTTTCTTCCTTTTTTTTCTCTCTCTTTTCTTTCCTTTTTTCTCTCCTCTCTTTTTCTCCTTTTCCCAATACAACTTGCTTTTGGCCACTCTGCACTGAGCAAAATGACTAGAAGGAAAACCTCACCTCAAAAGAAAGAATCAGAAACAGTCCTCTCTCCCACAGAGTTACAAAATCTGGATTACAATTCAATGTCAGAAAGCCAATTCAGAAGCACTATTATACAGCTACCGGTGACTCTAGAAAAAAGCATAAAGGACTCAAGAGACTTCATGACTGCAGAATTTAGAGCTAATCAGGCAGAAATTAAAAATCAACTGAATGAGATGCAATCCAAACTAGAAGTCCTAACGACGAGGGTTAAAGAGGTTGAAGAACGAGTGACATAGAAGACAAGTTGATAGCAAAGAGGGAAACTGAGGAAAAAAGAGACAAACAATTAAAAGACCATGAAGATAGATTAAGGGAAATAAACGACAGCCTGAGGAAGAAAAACCTACGTTTAATTGGGGTTCCCGAGGGCGCCGAAAGGGACAGAGGGCCAGAATATGTATTTGAACAAATTCTAGCTGAAAACTTTCCTAATCTGGGAAGGGAAACAGGCATTCAGATCCAGGAAATAGAGAGATCCCCCCCTAAAATCAATAAAAACCGTTCAACACCTCGACATTTAATAGTGAAGCTTGCAAATTCCAAAGATAAAGAGAAGATCCTTAAAGCAGCAAGAGACAAGAAATCCCTGACTTTTATGGGGAGGAGTATTAGGGTAACAGCAGACCTCTCCACAGAGACCTGGCAGGCCAGAAAGGGCTGGCAGGATATATTCAGGGTCCTAAATGAGAAGAACATGCAACCAAGAATACTTTATCCAGCAAGGCTCTCATTCAAAATGGAAGGAGAGATAAAGAGCTTCCAAGACAGGCAGCAACTGAAAGAATATGTGACCTCCAAACCAGCTCTGCAAGAAATTTTAAGGGGGACTCTTAAAATTCCCCTTTAAGAAGAAGTCCAGTTGAACATTCCACAAAAACAAGGACTGAATAGATATCATGATGACACTAAACTCGTATCTCTCAATAGTAACTCTGAATGTGAACGGGCTTAATGACCCCATCAAAAGGCGCAGGGTTTCAGACTGGATAAAAAAGCAGGACCCATCTATTTGCTGTCTACCAGAGACTCATTTTAGACAGAAGGACACCTACAGCCTGAAAATAAAAGGTTGGAGAACCATTTACCATTCGAATGGTCCTCAAAAGAAAGCAGAGGTAGCCATCCTTATATCAGATAAACTAAAATTTACCCCGAAGACTGTAGTGAGAGATGAAGAGGGACACTATATCATACTTAAAGGATCTATCCAACAAGAGGACTTAACAATCCTCAATATATATGCCCCGAATGTGGGAGCTGCCAAATATATCAATCAATTAATAACCAAAGTGAAGAAATACTTAGATAATAATACACTTATACTTGGTGACTTCAATCTAGCTGTTTCTATACTCGATAGGTCTTCTAAGCACAACATCTCCAAGAAACGAGAGCTTTAAATGATACACTGGACCAGATGGATTTCACAGATATCTACAGAACTTTACATCCAAACTCAACTGAATACACATTCTTCTCAAGTGCACATGGAACTTTCTCCAGAATAGACCACATATTGGGTCACAAATCGGGTCTGAACCGATACCAAAAGATTGGGATCGTCCCCTGCATATTCTCAGACCATAATGCCTTGAAATTAGAACGAAATCACAACAAGAAGTTTGGAAGGACCTCAAACACGTGGAGGTTAAGGACCATCCTGCTAAAAGATGAAAGGGTCAACCAGGAAATTAAGGAAGAATTAAAAACATTCATGGAAACTAATGAGAATGAAGATACAACCGTTCAAAATCTTTGGGATGCAGCAAAAGCAGTCCTGAGGGGGAAATACATCGCAATACAAGCATCCATTCAAAAACTGGAAAGAACTCAAATACAAAAGCTAACCTTACACATAAAGCAGCTAGAGAAAAAACAGCAAATAGATCCTACACCCAGGAGAAGAAGAGAGTTAATAAAGATTCGAGCAGAACTCAATTAAATCGAGACCAGAAGAACTGTGGAACAGATCAACAGAACCAGGAGTTGGTTCTTTGAAAGAATTAATAAGATAGATAAACCATTAGCCAGCCTTATTAAATAGAAGAGAGAGAAGACTCAAATTAATAAAATCATGAATGAGAAAGGAGAGATCACTACCAACACCAAGGAAATACAAACGGTTTTAAAAACATATTATGAACAGCTATACACCAATAAATTAGGCAATCTAGAAGAAATGGACGCATTCCTGGAAAGCCACAAACTACCAAAACTGGAACAGGAAGAAATAGAAAACCTTAACAGGCCAATAACCAGGGAGGAAACTGAAGCAGTCATCAAAAACCTCCCAAGACACAAGAGTCCAGGGCCAGATGGCCTCCCAGGGGAATTCTATCAAACGTTTAAAGAAGAAATCATACCTATTCTCCTAAAGCTGTTTGGAAAGATAGAAAGAGATGGAGTACTTCCAAATTCGTTCTATGAGGCCAGCATCACCTTAATCCCGAAACCAGACAAAGACCCCACCGAAAAGGAGAATTACAGACCAATATCCCTGATGAACATGGATGCAAAAATTCTCAACAAGATACTGGCCAATAGGATCCAACAGTACATTAAGACAATTGTTCATCATGACCAAGTAGGATTTATCCCTGGGACACAAGGCTGGTTCAACACCCGTAAAACAATCAATGTGATTCAACATATCAGCAAGAGAAAAACCAAGAACCATATGATCCTCTCATTAGATGCAGAGAAAGCATTTGAGAAAATACAGCATCCATTCCTGATCAAAACTCTTCAGAGTGTAGGTATAGAGGGAACATTCCTCAACATCTTAAAAGCCATCTATGAAAAGCCCACAGCAAATATCATTCTCAATGGGGAAGCACTGGGAACCTTCCCCTAAGATCAGGAACAAGACAGGGATGTCCACTCTCACCACTGCTGTTCAACATAGTACTGGAAGTCCTAGCCTCAGCAATCAGACAACAAAAAGACATTAAAGGCATTCAAATTGGCAAAGAAGTCAAACTCTCCCTCTTTGCCGATGACATGATACTCTACATAGAAAACCCAAAAGTCTCCACCCCAAGATTGCTAGAACTCATACAGCAATTCGGTAGTGTGGCAGGATACAAAATCAACGCCCAGAAATCAGTGGCATTTCTATGCATTTCTATGGCATTTCTATATAAGTCAATTATAGAAAGAGAAATTAAGGAGTCAATCCCATTTACAATTGCACCCAAAAGCATAAGATACCTAGGAATAAACCTAACCAAAGATGTAAAGCATCTATACCCTCAAAACTATAGAACACTTCTGAAAGAAATTGAGGAAGACACAAAGAGATGGAAAAATATTCCATGCTCATGGATTGGCAGAATTAATATTGTGAAAATGTCAGTGTTACGCAGGGCAATATACACGTTTAATGCAATCCCTATCAAAATACCATGGACTTTCTTCAGAGAGTTAGAACAAATTATTTTAAGATTTGTGTGGAATCAGAAAAGACCCCGAATAGCCAGGAGAATTTTTAAAAAGAAAACCATATCTGGGGGCATCACAATGCCAGATTTCAGGTTGTACTACAAAGCTGTGGTCATCAAGACAGTGTGGTACTGGCACAAAAACAGACACATAGATAAATGGAACAGAATAGAGAATCCAGAAGTGGACCCTGAACTTTATGGTCAACTAATATTCGATAAAGGAGGAAAGACTATCCATGGGAAGAAAGACAGTCTCTTCAATAAATGGTTTTGGGAAAATTGGACATCCACATGCAGAAGAATGAAACTAGACCACTCTCTTTCACCATACACAAAGATAAACTCAAAATGGATGAAAGATCTAAATGTGAGACAAGATTCCATCAAAATCCTAGAGAAGAACACAGGAAACACCCTTTTTGAACTCGGCCACAGTAACTTCTTGCAAGATACATCCACGAAGGCAAAAGAAACAAAAGCAAAAATGAACTATTGGGACTTCATCAAGATAAGAAGCTTTTGCACAGCAAAGGATACAGTCAACAAAACTCAAAGACAACCTACAGAATGGGAGAAGATATTTGCAAATGACATATCAGATAAAGGGCTAGTTTCCAAGATCTATAAAGAACTTCTTAAACTCAACACCAAAGAAACAAACAATCCAATCATGAAATGGGCAAAAGACATGAACAGAAATCTCACAGAGGAAGACATAGACATGGCCAACACGCACATGAGAAAATGCTCTGCATCACTTGCCATCAGGGAAATACAAATCAAAACCACAATGAGATACCACCTCACACCAGGGAGAATGAGGCAAATTAACAAGGCAGGAAACCACAAATGTTGGAGAGGATGCGGAGAAAAGGGAACCCTCTTACACTGTTGGTGGGAATGTGAACTGGTGCAGCCACTCTGGAAAACTGTGTGGAGGTTAAAAATAGACCTGCCCTAACCCAGCAATTGCCCTGCTGGTGATTTACCCCAAAGATACAGATGCAGTGAAACGCCAGGACACCTGTACCCCGATATTTCTAGCAGCAATGGCCACAATAGCCAAACTGTGGAAGGAGCCTCGGTGTCCAACGAAGATGAATGGATAAAGAAGATGTGGTCTATGTATACAATGGAATATTACTCAGCCATCAGAAATGTCAAATACCCACCATTTGCTTCAACGTGGATGGACCTGGAGGGTATTATGCTGAGTGAAGTAAGTCAGTCGGAGAAGGACAAACATTATATGTTCTCATTCATTTGGGGAATATAAATAATAGTGAAAGGGAATATAAGGGAAGGGAGAAGAAATGTGTGGGAAATATCAGAAAGGGAGACAGAACGTAAAGACTCCTAACTCTGGGAAATGAACTAGGGGTGGTAGAAGGGGAGGAGGGCGGGGGGTGGGAGTGAATGGGTGACGGGCACTGGGGGTTATTCTGTATGTTAGTAAATTGAACACCAATAACAAATAAATAAAAAAAATAAAAAATTAAAAATAGAATTACAATATAACCCAATAATTCCAGTTTTGGGTATTTATCCATAAAAAATAAAAACACTAATTTGAAAAGACATATGCACTCCTATGTTTATTGTAGCATTATTTATAAAAGCCAAGGTATAGAGGCAACTTTTGTTCATCAATAGACAAATGGATAAGAAGGTGTGACTCTGAAATATTTCTATTTCAATAATTAAAGAAACAAAAACAGAAAAGCATGCATTATTCATAATACTTTTAATAAATGTTTGTTAAATTTTATGCAATTATTTACATATAGATATCTTCCAAATACATAATAAATTTAAAAATATGTATTGATTCATGTATTTTTTATTCATTGAAAATTATGAAGCTACATCAGGAAAGGTGTTGGGTTAACTCAAATATTTATATTGGTCTAATATCAATACCAGATTGGATAGGGAATTTTCCTCCATGTCATTCATTCAATATTCAATAGTCATTAATTCTTTATTGAGCCCCTATGAAATATTTTGGAAGTTGAGGACACAGTAGTAAAGATGACCTGATACCAATAATTTCATGATGCTTGTATGTGTGAAATGCTGCAAGAAGTAAAAAAGCAGAATAAAAAGATACTAAAGAATGGTGGATTATTTAGTTTAGAAATGGTGGTCAGCAGGATGCCTGGGTGGCTCAATGGTCTAGCGTTTGCTTTCAACTCCGGTCATGATCCTGGAGTCCCTGGATGGAGTCCCACATCGGGCTCCTTGCAGGGGTCTGCTTCTCCCTCTGCCTATGTCTCTGCCTCTCTCTCTCTGAGTCTCTTATGAATGAATGAATAAAATCTTAAAAAAAAAATGATGGTCAGCAAGGGCATTTGAGCAGAGATCTAAAAATAATAGATGACAATGTAACTGGCAAAATGATAAACTAGGTAAAGATCAACCTTACAGTTAGAAGACATAGCAAGTATGAAAACTTGATTTTTAAGAGAAAAACAACATTATGAATACTATTTAAAGGAACATATTACCAATAAATGTCTATAAGGATTTTTTTAACGTTTTCAAAAATCAAGGTTCTTGATCCTTTTATTGTAACTCTGCTTTTTAACCTTTTTTTGTTTTGTTTTTTAACCATTTTATTTTTAAATCAAAAATTCTTTTTTTTTTTTTTTAAATCAAAAATTCTTTTAAAAATCTTTTTATATGCATAATGTCTCCTCTGTAGCCTCATGGTTTCATGTATGCATTAGTCTCCTCACAGTATCTAAAGGATGTAATCAGAATGCTAGCTGCCAGCCATGGTCCCCAGGTTAGAAATTCCTCTTGTTCATCTGAGGCCAAAAAAAGTTGAATGATTGGATTTGTTGTTTTGAAATATTTAATTAAAAATTTTATACATAATAACAAATACTATTCATATAGTTTAAGGGGAAGTAATCCTTTTATTTTCCAGAGATCTTCAAATACTCTGTATTTCATTAATATTAACACTATGTTCATTTCCTCCCAAACTTTTATGTGCAGACCTCTTTGTTATGTGCACAGAAAAATGCAAAATCAAAGACAAGTGAAGCTTTCTCAATAAGGAGTTTATACACATCTTTAGTGTTTTACATTGGATATTGTTATATGTTAGTGTGTTTAGCCTCAAATTTTCTGGGAGGGCTTTTTCTCCCAAATGGATTCATCATCTCATGGCATGAACTTATAAAATATCAATAGAGCAAAGTTCTTAGAGATCTATCATCTCACAGATCCTTCTTTCACAAATATGCAAATTTTACCGATTACCAGATTTATATCCTTCTGTTAGCTTGTAAATGAGTCCAGAGGGAAATATCTCAAAGCAATATCTTTTAGAGTTTCTCATTATTCTTTTATCAGGCATAAGAACCTAATTAATTAGATGCATGTTAATGTGTATTATATTTAATGCATCATTCACTTATTGATATACATAGACATCCAGGAAATGTTTGCAGACCATTGCTTTTATCACACCATTCCCCCCTGAGTAGACTGATGGACAGGTAACTCAATTGTCTGGAAACATATTCGCATATTTACCCAGCATTTTAAAAGATTTTATCTATTTTTGAGGGAGAGAGTGGGAGAGAGAATATGATGGGAGGAAGGGTAGAAGAAAGGTAGAGAGGGAGGGAAAGAAAGAATCTCTCAAGCAGACTCCTCCCTGAGTGCAGAGCCTAAGGTAGGGCTTGATCCCACAACCCCGAGATCATGACCTGAATCAAAACCAAGAACTTGCTGCTTAACTGATTGCGCCACCCAGGCACCCCTACCCGACATTTTTAATGCATTATTTGTTTCAAACATTATGCTAGATATTGGGAAAATCAGATGAAAATAAAATAGTTTACAACCCTTTGAAAACTGCAGCATATTTGTGAGATAATATAAGAGCTAAAAGGTGACTAGATGAAATATCATGGGAATGACAAAAATAGGCACAATGGTTTATGAGGCCTCTTCCTTCTGACTAAGGATGTTCTAACAGCACTTGAAGTGCTGGATAAAAGTCACGTTTTAACTGTATGCTTCTTCCACTGAGCATGTGAGCCTCAATCTCTCCATATCTCCCATGTACCAGAAAATTTGGAATTGGGTTTCTAATCCAAATAGCCAAATACTCCATATAATTCCTTTATATAATGTCCAGTTAAGGGATCCCTGGGTGGCGCAGCGGTTTGGCGCCTGCCTTTGGCCCAGGGCGCGATCCTGGAGACCCAGGATCGAGTCCCACGTCGGGCTCCCGGTGCATGGAGCCTGCTTCTCCCTCTGCCTGTGTCTCTGCCTCTCTCTCTCTCTCACTGTGTGCCTATCATAAAAAAAAAAAAAATAATGTCCAGTTAACCCTGATCCACCTACATATATATAAAGAAGTGAGGAGGCATGATATAATTTCCTAAAGTGGTGGCAGTCTCTAAATTTTTTGGAGGTGGCTGGTTTGGGGTCACATTTCTGCGAACAATTGTAGGAATACAATAAGACCTTCTTACATTCACATCTGGATGAAAAAATATGATAGTTCTAAAAGGGTGGAATCAAATGTAATATTCATATGAGGAAGTTTGAATTGTAACTTGTTTTTTCTTTAATAAAGGTATTTCCTTTCCTAGAAAAAGAAACTGAGATTGTCAGACAGAAGAGGTGTTTAGTCACTTAAGTTGGTCTTATTTGTAGCACACATTGGGGTTGAGTTAAGTAGGGGAACTGAAAGTATAAGTCACTTTTTTTGGTCATTACCAGAAAGGGGCTCTCTATTAACTCGTCCACATATTACAATGCTATCAAGCAAAAAGTAGCCTATTTAAGGATACTGGAAGGATAATCTTGAAGAGACAGAAAACAACCCACACTATTACTATTCTTTTGAGTTCTGTATTCTTTGAGACCACTTACTATGTTTGATCTACTATCATCCCAGTTGCTCCTCAGGAGTATATGGCATCTTTCACACTACAGCAGAGTTGTGTAGTTACAACAGAGACCATATGTATCGACCACAAAGCAGAAAATAGTTATCATCTGACTCCTTATAGAAAAAGTTTACTGATACCTGTTCTAAACATTGCCATTCGTAGGACCCTGAAAATGAAGCAATCACTGAATTTGCCTCAAAGGAAAGACCCCCCCGTTTAAAGGTTCACAATATGTCAGTATCTTAAAATTTTTTTCTTTTTTTAAAAGATTTTATTTATTTATTCATGAGAGGCAGAGACACAGGCAGAGGGGGAAGCAGGCTCCATGCAGGGAGCCTGACGTGGGACTTGATCCCAGGACTCCAGGATCACGCCCTGAGCCGAAGGCAGATGCTCAACCACTGAGCCACCCAGGGGTCCCAGGATCTTAACATTTCTATAGCCATAATAGGTATAGGAGATGGTTAGCATGCATACAGGAGTAGATGTCCACTCTTTCATGAAATTTATTTAAAATGAATTTTTACCCCTATTTTCTTAAATATAACATTGTCAATCAAAAGCACAATGATAGTACTTAGATATCAAGTTACACATTTTCCAAAAGGAAAATATCTCACTACCTTCATTATTCAGCACAATATGAACTATATATTAAAATCAGACATACAATCTAACTAGTTGTATCTGATATAAAATAACCTTTATGAGATTAATGCCCTGTTCACCTGATCAAGCCATAGATATGAAAAAACAGGATCACACTAATTTTTTTTCATAATGGAATGAGAGGAAATCCATCAAGATATTATTTTAAAACTTATTTTGAAAAACAAAATATCACATGTACTTAGCCAATGTGATAAAATGAAACATTTCATTAATATTAATGAGCTTTCATTTATTTGCAACAAACTATTTGAGTGGTACTTTCATTTCCCCCATAATATTTTAGGTCATAAAAAATAAGCTTGCTTTCATTGAGAAGTTAATTTGGATATATGTTTTAGTCTCCTAAATTGTGTTCCTTCTTGCTCTTTGAACATTGACTACTGCTGCAATTTTAGCAAAAAATATGGCTTTCAAACAAGCCATATAAATATGCAACATTCATCCTGCTTCTATGTCTTTCTGATATCTCTATTGTCAAAAATAATCAACTTCTTTCTCTTTGTTAAACTGAATCATATTCCTCCTTGAAAATGTTTCCAATCATAAGCCTGAGTTCCACTCTCAGGCACTATCTGATAATACCGCTGCATCATTCAGTGACTTCCCTGGACATTACAATATTTAATGATTATATTTCTCAAATATAGATAGTGAGATAGTAAATTTAAAGAGAAGACACAGTTGGACAGATGCACAGTTAATAAGTCCATAGGTAGTTAGGTATGTAAGTAAAGACAAATATAAACATGAAGAGATAAATGAGATAGATAGATGTACTTAACAACCTAACTGGATAAAATATATATGCATATGCATAAATACTATATAATATAAATTAGAAAATATACATTCATAAATGTGTATAAATTGTATATGTGCTTATGTATGTACTTTAAATTCTGAAATGTTATGCATACATGCATATGCATGACAAATATAGGCACACATATACACATGTTGTACTATACACATATATACACGTGTCCAATTTAATTTTGATTATATTCTTCTGAGTAAGCTTCGCTTCCTAAAACTGTTCCTTACTGATACTACGGTGAAGGTATATTAATCGAAGTTAAATAAAATAAGCAAATAGTGTAGGATTGCTAATCTATGTGCCAAGCCTTTTTCATGACAAGAATAATAATAATTACTCTGTCTTATTCTTGTCTTATGAAGGAATTTCTGACATTAGCAGTGTTTGGCCTCTGTTTTTGATTCATTTCCATTTGATTTTACATATATAAAGCAAATGATGGTTGTCAGTGGACTACAAGGAAGAGCATCCTTTTAGATCTAGTATGTTTTTAAATTTCTTCTTCAAGTTTTTATTTAACTTCTAGTTGGCTAGCATATAGTACAATATCAGTTTCAGGTGTAGACTCCAGCAATTCATCACTTACGTACCGCCCCCAGTGCTCATCATAACAAGTTCCCTTTCACCTCAGGCTTTCTGATAGTAGTCATTCTGAATGATTTAGGGGAAGAAAAATTTTTAAAGGCAACTCATGACCTATGAATAAAAGTTATTTTGGCTACTTAACAAATCTCTTATTCCTCAGAACCTCATAGATTCAGCATGTTTCAATTATTAGTGATTCTCAAAAGATGAAAGTTTTTTTTTTTTTTTTTTTTTAAGATGAAAGTTTTTAAGAACTGAGGTGGGTGGGTATCTGTGTTTGCCATCTGTGTTTGCTAATTGACTTTATCCAGAGGAAAAGCAAACTTTCTTGAATCTAATAACAGGTGGTAGTTTTACAATTTGGAGCATGGCACCTTTCTAAATTAGGCTCCTGTCCTGTCACAGACTCTTGGAGATAGGAACATTATCTTCCTTGATGAGAACATTTCAGCGAGATGGTTCTTAGGTTCTTCAGAAAGACATTCCTGGGTTGTGAAAGCTTGGAAGAGGCTATTTAAAAAGACTTACAGCTAAAAGAATCAGAGTTTTCTCCATAAATGCTCAAAGGAAAGGCAGTCAGGGGCCTCAAGTCAAGAAAAAGCCTGTTTAAATTTTAGCCAAGCTAGGGGAAGTTTAAGATGCCCTTGGTCAGTAACCATGGGCTTTCTTTTATGGGCTTGAAACAGGATCTTACCAGCTGCTTCCCTCTAACTCTTTTCCCCAATTTTCCATGTTTATATGGCAGCTTAATAATATATTTGTTGAGAGAATCATGTTTAACTTAGAACAGGGAGATAAATGTGAATGGCCAAGCTATTTGATGACACACAGTGACCCATTTTTCTGCTAGTATAATAATGAATGCCTTTTAATTCCTGTTTTTTTGTTACTAAATGACCCCTTGTCATTGCAAAAAATAGCAAATCCTAGGGTAGTGGTTATTGGGCAGAGATTAAAATGCATAGTTCTAGCATCTTTTGGAATGATCAGGTTTATTGGGACTAATTATACACAGAAATGTTGCCAAGATAAACTGATTTTTAAAACACTGATCGGTTGTGTCTAAAAAAATCATAATTCAGCGAATGAATTTCAGTAAATTCTCTTATCTAGCAATAATTACAGTTATACATAACTAGTAGATAGGTAGCTTTCAACTCAACAACTTCACAAAAGTCATTATCCTGGTATTCATTATTTCACTATTTTGATAATATGCTTGGAAATTTTAGAAGCTATATTATATTTTAATGTATTTTATTATATTTTATGTTTTTCAAAATTTAGAAGATGGTGAATTAAGATAAGTGGCATTTAACATAATACACTGCTGAATACAAATTTATTTAAAAGTTATAATCCCTAAACAATGATAAACTGATATATTATGATATGAATAAAACCAGTAACTTTATGAATAATCTTATAAAAACTAAGAAAAATGATTCACAGGGTCATACCTGTCTTTCTTCCCTCCCTGAGAGCACTTCCTTTAAATCTCTAAGGTTCTTCTTAATAATATCTCAAAATGTGCAGATGCTATAAGGTCAAATCTCAGCAATGCCCTTGATTCATTAATAAATCACGATCACTTCAAGTAAGAGAGACAAATACCTTAATGATTTATTACCTTAATAAAATTTAGACATATGAACAGAAGGCAAAGGACAGGGAAATATTTTTAAGATAAATATACATTTCAACTAATTTTGAATATATTATATGAGCTAATCACTTTATACATATTATATGAAAATATATTCCACTTACTGGAATTTTAGTCCTCAGACATCTGTTATATGAAAACTACCACATAAACCTACTACTCGGTACCTTGTACTGGAAAAGCCAACATATTTGAATGTTTTAGTGTCTTTTTTGAGGGAGTAGGGCAAAATCATGTTGGAAAGGAGTTGGCAGCCTATCGTACAGTTAAACATATACTTACTATTCAATCCAGGCATTCTACATCTAGATATTCACACAAGAGAATGAAACCATATGTCCATGCAAAGACTTCTATCTAAATATTTATAACAGCTTTATTTATAATAGACAAAATCTGAAAAATATCCTAATGGGCACCAATGGGAGAATTACTTGTGATGCATCTAGGCAATGGGATATTACACAACAATAAAAAGAAATCAAATATTGATAGATGGAACATTATGACGGCATCTCCAAAACATTATGCTAAGTGAAAAAATCAAGACCAATATGACTACATATATTATCTGTTACACATATAGTTTCTGTTAAGTGGAATTCTAGGAAAAAAAAAAAAAAAAACAGTGATAGGAAGTAGAATAGTGTTTGCCAGTATCTAGGACATATGGGAAGGGGATTTAGTGCAAAATGACACAAAGGAACAGTTTGGATGATAGCATATTTTATATTTTCTCTATCATGTTGTAAACAATATAAACCCTGACTATGGTTTTCTTTCCCTGCTTCTGTGTTTGTTTGATATTGTTGTCCTTCAACTCACAAGATATTTAATTTATCAGCATAGGAGTTTCTACAAGTCTTCTTTGGATCAAGGCACTCATGCTACTTCAAATAAGGGGACCTGTCCCGTTATGCAGTGCTCACCCAGAAGCTAAGAGTGTGACAAGACATTGATATTTTTAAGGTGCAGATAAAGCAATATACGTAGAACAATGCACTGCAGAATTGGACATGATCCTTCCGGGCAAGATGCATATTTTGAAACAAGGACCATTATATAACTGCCCCCAATAGTTAAAACACAGAGCCCATGTTTCTGCCACTTAAAATTGAATAATTTGCTCCAAACCACCAACATTAACCAGTTGGAAATAATAATAGTATTCAATAACGTGTGCTACAGAAGTATAAATTAATAATAATGTAAAATGCTTACACTGAAGAGGCAGATAATGGATACTTTACAAAATTAAAGCTTATTGTATGCTTCAACAATAGTAATTCGTTTTCTTTTCTTTTTTCTTTTTAAAGGCAGACTGCCATGTGCAACACCTCATTTGGACGTGTCTGGAATTTTGAAACCTTGACTACCTTAAGTTCGCCTACAAATAAACCTTGAGAACTTGTTTGGAGGTTCTAGCAGGGGAGTGCAGCTAATTATATGGCCTTGACCAAAGACAGGTCCTTGTCTATCCCAACCCAGTCCGCAGCTTTGGGAGAAATGCAAATGGAGCAGTGAAGGAATAAGCACCCTCCCGCCCCCGCAACCAAGCAGATCGCCAAATCAATCCTGGCGATCAATGAGGTAACAGGTGTCACAGCCAGATCTCCCTCACATCCAACAACAGTGATTCTTTACACGTTGCAAACCACTTTCCTTTCACCACCAGTTCAATTTTAATAGGCATCTTTCTTTTTTATTTGCTGATCATAAAGTATTCATATCTATGGGTTGAGTGAAAACCATTCTTTCTACTGAAATTTTCTCCAAAATTCCAATATCAGTACAATACCTTTTTAATTCATCTTTTTTTCCACAACATGAGTGTATAATACATAGAACTCTTCTTTCAAAAATTAGACTAATGCACAAGAGGGTCCTGAGAAGAAGTGGAAGGACCCCATGTGGCAGTGTTATTTTCACTTTCAGCTCCTTTTCAGGTCATGGCCATAAACACAGAATATGGTGTTCTATTTCCCTAGTTAAAAGGAATAAAAGTGTATAGGCACACAATAATAGCAATGAGCACACCTAGCATTCAGGTCTTGATTTTAATACAATTCAGTCACAGCCAGGAGGAGCTAAACTAAACATGGCAACTAAATGAAATGTAACCTAGATAGGCTCTTGGAACAGAAAACGATAAAGTCTAAGAAAATAATAATAATCAATGGATTTTGGTTAATAATAATGTATCAATATTGACTCATTAATCTTAACAAATATATCCTATTAGTAGAAGATGTTAATTAGAGGAAAAACTGGGTGTAAGATATGTGGGAACTATCTGTATTATCTTCCCAATTCTTCTGTATATCTAAACTGTTCTTAAAAAAAGACTAATTGATAAATCTGGGTTGGTTATTTTTTTTAGATTTATTTATTTGAGAGAGACAGAGAGCATGTGTAAGTGGGCAGAAGGAGAGGGAGAATCTCAAGCAGACTCCCTGCTGAGGGAGCTGGACTTGGGGCACCATCTCATGACCCTGAGTTCATGACTTGGGCTGAATCAGCTGCTTAACCCACTGAGCCACCCAGGCACCCTTCTAAGACTGTTCTTAAAATTAATCTATTGAAAATGTTAAGTACATATTATATATATATATATATATATATATATATATATATTCATTCATTCATTCAATATTCTATGCTTCCTCACATATTCTACATCCTTTTGTATGTTTCTTATATTGTTGTTGAATGAATAGCATCATCTTTAACCGCTACTAAATTAGATGATTCCTGAAACGTTGAAGCAGTAGGGGGATTATATTATATTACTTTACTAGATGATAAAAAATTTAACAGAGAAGAATTTTCTTCTGAAACTTCACTTGTACAAGTCATTAAAGATTAGGTGAAATTAAAACAATGAAAAACACGCAGAAAACAACTATAATTTTACTATGGGTTATAAGAAAAAAAAAATATTCTGGGTTTGAAAGTCTCCAGGGTAGAGACTTCTGTTTCATTCCAATTTACTGAAAGTGAGTTATACTTCTATGAATTATTAAATATTTCATCAAAGTCATAAATTTGTAACATCATTTTTCAGATGAAATGAAAATGTTTTCTAATCTTAAATGAAGTCTTTTCTAACACTAGATTCCTCTTTTACTTCCTGGTGATGAACTGAGCTGGGCCATGTTTATTAAAATATGAGTTCTATAGCTTGTTTTGATGTTAAGCTTTGTATTTACATATCCAGATTATCTTAGTTGTATCTTATGCAAAACCTAATACAGGTAGAACTAAAAGAACATTGAAGGAGGAAGAGCCATTCAGTGTATGAGTTTAGCAGGATATCAGCTCCAGAACATTTTGTATTTATTTACTCAGACTCAAAAGTGTACCAGCTTTGAAAAAAAGTATATTTATATAAACAAAATACATTTAGTATAGTCTTTATTATTTCTTTATATAATAGGTCCACTTCTTTCCTATTATCTCAATGGCATAGCAAGAAAATGACTGAAATATGAAGAGCAAGAAACTTATGAGTTTTTTTTAATATACAACTTATCGTGAAGAAAATAGATTTCACAATAATTTTTGCTATCTTTAAATTTAAAGAGAGGCTAGGTCTTAAAAGCTGCTTTATCAGTCCTATGCAAACTACCTGTTTATGCCATAATCCATTTTTATGTAATGACATAGGTCTTCAAATAATATTGTCTCCTTGAAAAAGATGGAATATTTTGTCAAAGGGTTTTATATAGTTGTTTTGACTATTAGTCCTTTGAACGTCAATGATTTTCTTTTCACAAGGAAGGTATTACTTTTCCAATGTTAAATTCACAAAGTGATGTAAAATTCCTGTTACCTTTTCCTATCCAGTCAAGGGTGTTCATGTGTAGAATTCATCATCACCTCATCTCCAGTTTAAAATGGATTCTAGCACATATGTGGTAAATAATTTCAATTTTTTCCTCAATGCTACACTCATAAATTAGGGGAAATTTAGCAATCTGACAGCATCAACACGATTTTTTTATTTTTCAAATTGAAAATTAGAAAAGTATATTTCACTCCATGAATATTCTAATCTTTTACTTAATCAGTGAATTTAATGCAGTGATCACTTTAGTACTGTGTGAGGCTTACTGAGCTAAAGCCTCACACAGTACTACGTTTGTACTATATCTTACAAACAACAATGTTGAAGTTGTTTTAAAAATGCTTCTTTAAACTTTTTATAATGTCACTAAAATGTTTGATAATTCAACTCAGTATTCTCATTCAAGGGAATTTTTGGTAGACCATTAATTATTTTATTGTGAGAGTAGTCACCCCTATATTTAGCACCGTGCCTACACATAGTACTTATTTATTGGTAAATATTACATTGTTAAATGTCTTACTCGGAAGACAGTCGATTAAAATGGAATTGAAAAAGTGATTCTGCATATTTATGTTTTTCAATATTTCTTCTTACCTACTAGATGGGGTAATACTCAATTTTACCTGAAGATTTGCCCTAACTTCCTCCCTTTCTTCTTGGTATTTATTTTCTTTTTTTAAGAGTTATGTATTTATTGAGAGAGACTATGAACAGGACGGGCAGAGGGAGCGGAAGAGAGAATCTCAAGCAGACCTTCCCTGAGTGCAAAGCCCAACATGGGGCTCCATCTCAGTACCCTGAGATCATGACCTGACCCAAAACCAAGAGTTGGCGGCTCAACTGTCTGTACCACCCAGGTGCCACTTTCCTACGTATCTATAATAGCAAAAATATTTATCCAATTCACCTTCTGACTTTCTCTCTGTAGAAAAATTATTTAAATATGAACTTTGTGGCCATATGTGCTATAGAGTGGAAGATGTGTTATAGTTTGAGAATGAAAGCCTAAGTAGCAGCTAGTGAAACAAAATAATAAAAAGGGGATTAGCAATTTGAGGATCACGGGCTAAAATGGAGGTATTGGAGGAATTAAATCTCAGAATATTGAGATTCTTCAAGGAATATAAATAATGTTCACCTTTTCAAATATGGTATTTGACATTTTCTCATGGAAAGATAAAAACATTTTGCTGTTTTTGTTGTTTTATTTTGCTTTTCCAACTAGAATGCTTCCTAATCTCTGGAATTTACATCACCTAAATTTACAAAATTGTTTGATGCAGATAGGAAATACTTGCAGTTACACTGCAGATTGTATAATGGTGTGTTAGAATTCTTAAATCTTGTGTAAGCAAACAGAAAGTAAAAAAAAAAAAAATCAATTAAAATGACAGTTCGAGTCACGGCACAGACTTCAATGAGAAAGTGCCCATAATATCATCCATTTCTTTTTATAAAAAGCTGTTATTTTATTGTATCATAACAGGATTTTTTTTTACATTTTTGAATGTTGCAGGGCTTTTAAAATTTATATAAATTTATTGTCCATGTGTTCTGAGCTGTCATTAAATAAATCTCAGATGCTACACATTTAGATGGAATTTCTTCATAATATTTGGGCCTTCTGTATTTGCCCAAAAGGCTTCCTATATCCCGAATGCCTTAATTGTCACATAAGACTCAGCTAAAGTATCCATAGTCATCCTCATGTCTATTTGGCTTTGGATCCCTTCTTTATGAAACTACTTCCTTTGGTGAGGTACTAGGTACATAACACATGCTCAATATGTTTTGTAATGACTAAGTCACTCTTTTTATTTTTAGTTATTCTAAAAGAACATTGGTACCCATAATTATTTCTAAAAATAGGGCATTCAATTTACAGATATAATTACTCACCTGCCATTAATAACATACAGAATGGGCAAGAGTATCTGATTTCATTATTAGAAGTACAATTTGTAAACCAGATTCAAACAATGCCCATGAGATCTTGGTTGGCCTATTTACATCTTTGGTCTTGGAACTTATTTTTCCATTTATGTTAAACAAAAAAGAAATGTATTGGACTAAATTATTGTAACCAAAAATGTATGTTCTATAGTTATATGAAGTACTGATAAAAATTGTGCAAAAACTTCAAGAAAACAATGCTGACTAACACTATTGAATTTCACTGGGTTGAATTAATAAAGACAGGGTTCTTAGCTATAATGGCTGACAATATGGAAGGATACAAGGCTACATGAGGAAGATGTGACATGACTCTGCTTTTAGCTGGTATCAACTGCCAGACATATTAATGAGACCATAACCTTCTGATGCATCCAATCAGCTGCATGAGAAGAAACCAGAAGGGAGAACAACCAAATCACAGATCATAAAAAATAATAAACCCTGATTGTTTTAAGGTATCAAGTTTTCTAATGCCTTGTTATAATAGATAATTAAAATTTAGTTGACTCTTACTAAATGCTAAAAATATTCTAAATGCCTTATATATATTAATTTACTTATTCTTCACAATACTTGAAAATTTAGTTGTTTCTAACTAAATGCTAAGAAATATTCTGAATGCCTTCATATATTAACCTACTTATTCTTCACAATAACTCTTCTTATCCCCATTTTAAACAGGAGTAAAGAGGACACGATGAGGTTCTATATAACCCGCCAAAAATCCTCAAATTAGTAAGTGGCAGGACCTGGATTCAAACTCAGTAAATGTATTTCTAGATCTCTCTCTAAACCCCTACCCTTCTATTTCTATTAATATGAAAAATAATTTAATTTTTCTTTTCAAATTTTCATTTGGAAATCATATTGAAAAAAGTGAAAAAAGTCAGTATCATTAATGAATATTCAAAACATTGTTATTATTCCTTGAAAGTCATCAAATTTAAACTTGGTTACATTCTAAGTTAAAAATTTATTACAATTATAATTAGATATTTTCTAAAAAGTTAAAATGTGCTTTTGCTTATATAATAATAGAGAAATACATCCAAATGCACTTATAAGAGTTTGATGACATTTAATTACTGCATTCACAACCAAGAAATCCCTATATCAATATTAACATCTTTTGGACTTTGATCAGACCCTGCATTTTGTTATAGTTACTCCACTATTACAAGTCAAAATCTAATAATGATGACCAGTAAATGAGGGCTTACTTGTATGCCAAACCTTTGCTAAACACTTTCCATGATATAACGCTTCCTTAAGCCCTCAGAACAAGCCAAGGAGGTAAAGAAAATGACTTTTCCTTTTAACTTCTGAGGAAAGTAGTGTTAAAATGAGTTCTATAAACTGCTCAACATGAAAATGCCTGCTAATATGACTCTTGCTTCTGTAGAGTCGCCCATTGTGTGATATTGTAGTACCTGATTTTTGTCTCAGTTTCTTGTCCAGTGAAAATGAGTTTTAATTATGAAAACTTTCTCTTTCAATGTCTCATGTAGAACAATTTAACTACATCATTACTTATTCATTTAGCTACCCAAGAAAGTAGGTATTTAGAGGAAGGAACCAAGATTTTGAAAAATTGTGTAACTTACCTAAAACTAAAGTGTTAGCGGGTAACAGAACTGATGTCAGTTGTGATACACCTTAGCTTTTTAGCCTCAGGTAAATTACATGACATGTATATATCATTCTATAGAAGTTCCAAGTGAAATATCATTCTTTTAATAATCATATGTAATGCAACTTAAGAGCTTCATCACTCATAGCCAAAGATATCAAATTTCAGTTTTCCTTTTCACCTTTTCTGCTGGAAAAAATATGTGTTAAGTTTGATGATTCCATTCCTTCTTCTTTTTTTTTTTTTTAATTCAAGACCAATTCATTTTATACTTACCAAATAAGCATTTCACAACAGGAACATCATCTCCTTTGTTTTTATCCATACTTACATTGAAGCACACAGTGTAAATATTCAGTAATTACTTTAGAAATTATTTTAGTCTACTTTGTATTATAGTCAATTTTTAATATGTTTTGGCCACCTAGGTTGTAAAGATATTCGTGGCAAGGATTATGTCTTATGTGTCTATAATACATTGTGTTTAAGGCAAATTTTACACACATAAATATCAAATGCATGTATGCTCAACTAAAGTGAACTGAAATTGTTGGGAGTTAATTTAAATTAGAAAGTGTTGGAAAAATGGATTAAATCTGGCCAACAACTTGAAACTGCCAGCAGATTAGTCTCAACCAAAGCTGGGCAATGATATATTCTACTATACTCAATTGTCACACATATTGTTTATTTAAATCTGAGTCTTAAAAGCAGTTTAGCTTAAGTAAAAACAAATCCTCCTGACATGCCTTTGAGCATTTTGAGGCTTAATGATGCCTAGCACAGCAGTGTAATTAACAGTACCCATGATATATAACAATGCTATGTTTTCTAGTGCTATAAACAGAAGGCTTATGCCAGATTGCTTGTTAAGGTACACACGGTATCAAAGTACACCAGATGAAACAATCCCCCAGTAACCATGTAATGAGGTAAAGACATCTGTAACATAATTCTGGAACTTTGAATGTGAAGATTTAAAGTCTTTGTAATGGTACAGATGGAATTATTACCATCCCCATGGACACTGTGACTGGAAATAGATCAGCCCCCAGTCATAATAGACCACTAAGAGATAAATTGTGTTTGCCTTCAACAACAAGAAAAAATAACATCCCCAAGGTTAATGGTAAATCTTAACTGCAAATGAGTGTCACAATCTCAAAATGAAATATAAAGATTTTTACAGCATGAACACGGTACACATTGAGACACATCAAAATGATTATAAAACACCAATTTGATGAATAATTTTTGAAGTGTAATTGATATACAGTTTCTTATTAGTTTTGGTGTACCTCGTAGTGATTCTATATTTTTACATATTATGAGATGAATCCCATGATAAGTTTAGTTAGCTAGCGTCTGTCACCACAGAAGTTATTATGATATTATTGGCTATATTCCCTATGACATACATTTTATCCCCATGAGTTATTTATTTTATAACTAGAAGTCTGTACCTCTTCATTCTCTTCCCTTATTTTGCCTACCTCCTAACCCCTCTTCTCTCTGGAAACCAATAGTTTGTTTCCTGTATCTATAAGTCTGTTTCTGTTCCGTTTTTGTTTCTTCATTTGTTACTTTGTTTTCTTTTAGATTCCACATCTAAGTGACATCCTATGGTATTTGTCTTTCATTGTCTGAGTTATTTAATGAGCATAATACTTACTAGGTCCCTCCATGTTGTTGCAAATGGCAAGATTTCATTCTTGATAGCTGAGTAATATTCCATTATAGATATAGATGCAGATGCAGATATCGATATATGCTACATCTTTATCCATTTATCAGTCAGTGGACATTAGGGTTATTTCCATATTTTGGCTATTGTCAACAATGCTGCAATGAGCATAGGGGATACATATATCCCTTCAAACTGATGTTTGTGCCTTCTTTAGATAAATATCCAGATACATTTCCATAGTGGTTGCACCACTTTACATTCCCACTGACCTGACCATGGACAATGAACAGTACAAAAATGGCCAAGTAGGAATTCCACCTAGGAAAGGATAGCACCAACAGGGTAATCAGATAGGAAAAGGTAGTAAAGTTCATTAAGTAGAGATTCTGAAGAAGTCAAAATATTGTTGGTGTGTAAATACTGGAAAGAGATAAAATGCAAAGTTATTGGAAAGATGTGTTGATTAAAGTGGGATGTTTAAAGTTGAGACTTAAAAAAATTAAACAAATAAATAAATAAAGTTGAGACTTATATGATGTTATAGTTATTGATCATCACTAAGCTCAAAATATAATAATAGGAGTTTCTGACTAAGTTGCTTGGAGTAATAACCTATTGTTTGTAAGGAAATTAAAGAGTGATCATTGATGTCAATGCCTCTCAGCCAAAGGCCGATAGGAACACACTTATTGTTGGCCAAGTTGGAATTCACAGATTGTCATGAGACAGACCACATCATGGGAAAATTTGAGGCATTTCAGTAAGATAGTGTTAGAAAGGGCTTATTAATGTCTGAGGTTCGGTTGGGTGACTTTGGGGAGGGTTTGCATAACAAAGTTTTGCTCTGGTTTGGAAGCTATCGTAAAGCAGGGATAATTTCATAACAATATTTTAATGTATCTTACTAGTCCAAGGTTAAAACTATAATTGGCAAAAGAAAGCAACAGTTCTTCATATTAAGACAAATATTTGGTTATTTTTGTGGTTTGGAAAATATTTATTGTTTTTACTGTAATCAGACATAATTCTGGTATAGACTTGATTTTTTCTTGATTTACCATGATTAGCCTTATTTGTTGTTTACTGTCATTAGCCTTATTACCACAGATTAGCCTTATTTGTTGTTGATATTTATAGTCAAAAGGAGAGCACCAAGGCCTAGCTGTGAGGGTCAAGCAGCATCTATCAATAACAAAGCACAACTGATAGTAACAATCTAGCTCCTGGATGACATAGAAGCCTTTCTCATTCTCAGTGTGTTGTATGAATGGATGTCCCTTAAAATAGTTACTAAAGTCATTATGAAGAGAGTCAGATGAGCTGGATAAAGCCTTTAAAAGAACAAGAATGACAAAGTAGATATATTGATGCAAAAAATGAGTGCTTTTGGTGGAGCAGTTTGAAGGCATATGCTTCAAGAGGTTAGTTTTTTTTGTTTTTTTTTGTTTTTTTTTTTTTTTTAGAAAGGACCCAGGAGAAATAAACTGGAGGTAGCCATGAAAAGCAAAAAGGACACCTCTAGAACTTAGAACATCCTCACCTCTAGAACTGAGGTACAGTAGGAAAGAGGGAGAGAAAGAAATTGACCAATTACTTGAGAAAGATAAATAATGTCTTCAGGATCTTAACAGATTTAATTTCCCAAAGAAGTCAAAAGCAGGTGATGGCTAACCTTGCAGTCATTCTCATCTGTCTTATCATTCGCTGTCTCCCCATAATTAAAACAGTATCCCTTACAAATACTACCAGAGACCATGTAATCTAGCTTCAACCAGTAAGGCATAAGGATGGATCATTAGAGAGCTTTTGTTTTTCTGTTCAAATAGTCAGACACAGCTTTCTTACCACCTTCACAAAGAATAGGATGCTTTCTGTTACATCAGCCATCCTCCATTTGAAGAGGCAAGGCAAGAACATGAGCACAGAAAACCAGGATACTGAGAATGGCAGAGCAGAAGTACTGAACCTGAGCCAAAGTGAGCAACTGGGGATCCCTGGGTGGCGCAGCGGTTTGGCGCCTGCCTTTGGCCCAGGGCGTGATCCTGGAGACCCGGGATCGAATCCCACGTCGGGCTCCCGGTGCATGGAGCCTGCTTCTCCCTCTGCCTATGTCTCTGCCTCTCTCTCTCTCTCTCTGTGACTATCATAAATAAATAAAAAAAAAAAATAAAAAAAAAAAAAAAGTGAGCAACTGTCCATATATGGACTTCAGGTTACGTCCATAGAGAAATATGACCAAAAAAGCAAAAAGGCAACCATATTGTCAAACCACTTCACCAGGAATATACTATTTACAGTTAAAGCAATCAAATGTAACTGAAACAAAAAATATTCTTGGAAAAAAAAAAAAAAGGGAAAACTCTTAGGTCAGACAAAAACTTCTAGGTGGTACAACGGAAATGTTGTTTGGTGGTTACTGAGTCAGATCAGACTGATGGAGAAGAGTCCCAGTGATGATGTCTAACCTGGCAGGCTTTATCCACTGGTGGTGCGTGCATGACTAGTAGGTTCAGGGAAACTCCCAATTCGAAAAATAATCTATTCTGGAGGGGCGCCTGAGTGGCTCCATGGTTGAGCGTCTGCCTTTGGCTCAGGTTGTGATCCCAGGTCCTGGGATGGAGTCCCATATCAGGCTCCCTGCTGGGAACCTCTTTCCCCCTCTGTGTCTCTGCCTCTCTCTGTGTCTCTCATGAATAAATAAATAAAATCTTTAAAAAAAAATCTGTTCTGGAAAAGTGATTAATTGGGCAGCTTTTAGGAGTGAGGAAGACAATGATGTGGTGGGTGGGTGGTGTGGCTAGATTTACCTAAGGTAAGGGGAACCCTGGATATCTCAGTCAAGAGCTAATTTCAGCCTCTGCCCAACTCTCTCTCTCTTTCTTTTTTTTTTTTTTTTTTTCCCTTTAGCTGAAGAGCCAAGGGGTCCTCTAGATGCCATAGTCTAACTTAATTTTAAGTGATTTTTTGTCCATTTCTGTTATACAAGCTGATTTTCTAACAGGCATGATAATCTGGGTAATTAATTTTATGTCCACAGAACATCAGGTATTGTCAATTTCTTTGCGTTTTGTGTACTAACCTTCAAACCTATACAGCAAAATTGTGAATACAGAGAGAAACCATCCTCTCTACTACTGTCCCATGCACCTGTAACTTCGGTATAGAAGGATCTGAACCAAACTCCTTCAATTCATTTCTTGCCTAAGTGAATGACTACATGCATATGAGTTCTGAAATATTCTCTGAGAGAAAGGATAACATCTGTGTAACCTTTTTATATTTTATTTTGGACTGATTGACACCCTGAGAACTACAGCTCAATAAAAGGAAAGAATAGTGATCATGCTGCGCATTAAGCTTTTTCCGATTTATTATCAGTGTATATAACCATTTTCATTTTCCTATATAATTATTTGATTATTAATTATAATGAGACTTTAATAGAAACTCAATTTTCTAAGTTAATTTTCTTTCTAACAATCTGACAATTAATTAAGTCTTGTAATGTTTACTGAGTTATTTTTCTTTGTTCCTTTCTTAATTCAACCCTGAAGCTCTCCCGTACTGCTTTCTTAGTGCTTTCATTGTTTCCTCTATATAATGTCTTCTCTCCTTCTTTCTCTACTTACCCCTATTCTCCTTCCTTTCTAATCTTCTTTTATTCCTTTCTTTCCCAACATTAAAAAAAATGAGATACAACTGACATATAATACTGTACTGACTATATAATACAGTTGTATAAAACATCATAATGATTCAGCATCTGTGTACATAGTGAAATAATCACCACAATGTCTAGTTAACACCCATCACCATGCATAATTTTTTTCCTTAGTATGAGAACTTTTAAGATGTGTTCCCTTAGCAACTTTCAAATATACAATACAGTATTGTTATATACAGACAGCCTGCTGTACGTTATATTCCTAGGCTTTATGTATCTTACAACTAGAAGTTTTACCTTTGACAGCTTCACCCATTTTGCCCACTCCCCAACCCTGCCTCTGGCAACCACTGGCCTAATCTCTGTATCTATGAGCTGTCAGCTGATTTTTTAAAAATAGAATTTATGGTAGGTTAGAGTGTTTTGTTTCATGTGTGTTCAAAGACATAGAATAACTATCTTCCAAATTTCATGTGTAATATGATTATGATTTAACATTTGCTTGGGTTCTAAATTTTAGATATATGCAGATACAAATAGATTTCGTTCACATGATTGTTTTAGAACTTTAGGAACTAACCATACAACTGACCCTACAGTTTTAAGCTCAGATAACTACATATCATTTTGTATTTGATTTAGTGATCTCCTATGAGTGGAGACTTTCTAATCTTAAGACAATAACATACTAGCTTTAAAAACAACATATTTAGGGCAGCCTGGGTGGCTCAGCGGTTTAGCACCACCTTTCAGTCCAGGGCGTGATCCTGGAGACCCGGGATTGAGTCCGGCATCAAGCTCCCTGCATGGAGCCTGCTTCTCCCTCTGCCTGTGTCTCTGCCTCTCTCTCTTTCTCTCTCTCTCTCTCTCTGTGTTCTCATAAGTAAATTAATAAAATCTTAAAAATATATATATTTTCATGGGAAAAAACTGAGAAAGTCAAAAGATGCTCACATTTTTAAATTTTGTGAAAAAATGCCAAATTCTTTTCAAGAAAGACTGATTTTATTCACTCTCATGTAAACAAAATATAAACATAACCATCTCTTTATACCAACAACAATCCTGAAGCTTATAAAATTTTGTTTATTGACAATATGATAGTTATAAAATTTTATCTTGTTGTGTTAATTATCACTCCTCTGACTTCCAGCGGTGCTAAGAAAATTTTATACATTAACTACACTAAAATTCCTTTTCTGTGTAATGTACATTTGTATTTTTGTCTATTGATTTATTATTCTTGTTTTGCTTGTCTTGCTTGTCTTGCTCTTATGAATTATTAGCATCTCTGTGCATATTTTTAAATCACATTTTGGTAATATTTCTCCAAGCTTGTCACATATATTTTGATTTTGTTGATTTTCTTTGTGAACTGTGAACAGACAGATTTTCTTTCACAAATTTCCATGCTACAAAGTGTGTTAATTTTATCGTTAATGACTGGTCTCCCCAACACTAAAACATAGATTTAGATATAGAGTTTACCTTTATCTTGATCTTTTTATTATTTATAAAATTATCTATAATATTTTTAATATTTAATGGTAGCATAATGATTAATGATGTGGATTTAGAATCTTGGTACTTTAATTCAAATTTTCGCTCCATCACTTAGCAGCTGTATAACTTTGGGCAAGACACTAATCTCTTTGTGAAGATAATAATATGAAGATAATAATCATCCCCATATAATGAAGCAGTTGGGAAGAATACATATGTTGTTCAAAAGAGTGTAGTGGGGGGATCCCTGGGTGGCTCAGTGGTTTAGCTCCGCCAGGGTGTGATCCTGGAGACCCAGGATCAAGTCCCATGTCATGCTCCCTGCATAGAGCCTGCTTCTCCCTCTGCCTGTGTCTCTGCCTCTCTCTCATGACTAAATAAATAAAATCTTTTAAAAAAAAGTGTAGGGCAATGATCTGTATACAGTAAAAATTCTTTATATGCCTTAAACATTATTTAATTTACCAATAACTTATTTATTTTTTAAAGTATTTATTTATTTGAGAGAGAGAGATAGAGATAGAGCACAAGCAGGGAGGAGAGGGAGAAGCAGGATCCCTGCTCAACGTATTTATCCATAACACATTATCTTTATTCTGTCAAAAACAATATTGAAAAAAATATTACACATTTAAATACTTAGTTGATTGCTATTAAAATAATAGATGTGATAGAAATGCCTGTTAAAGAAATTTCATACAATATTATTAAAAGTTTTGACTCAAAGAGAATAAGTGGTATTAACATTTAAAATATCTAACTAGGGGCACCTAGTTGGTTGAGTGGTTCAGTGCCTGCCTTTGCCTCAGGTCGTGATCCCGGGGTCCTGGGATTGAGTCCTGCGTCAGGTTCCCCACAGGGAGTATGACTCTCTCTCTCTCCCTATGTGTCTGCCTCTCTCTGTGTCTCTCATGTATAAATAAATCTTTTAAAAAATAAAAAATAAAATAAAGTATCTAGCAAAATTACTTTTATGGGCATACATTGCCTTCTTACACTTCACAGATACTGTGTTTTTTAGAAATTGAAGGCTTATGGCAACCCTTGGTCAAATCTATTGGTGCCATTTCTCCAACAGCATTTGCTCATTTCATGTCTCTTTGTCATTTTGGTAATTCCTGTAATATGCCACGTTTTTCATAATTATTATATTTGTTATGTTGATTTGTGATCAGTGATTATGATTCTCTGAAAGCTCATATGAGAGCATTTTTAGCAATAAATTATTTTTAATTAAGGTATGCACATTTGTTCTTTTTTTTTTTTTACAAGCTTAATAGACTACAGTATTGTGTAAACATAACTTTTATATGCACTGGAAATCCCTCCTCAAATTTTTTTTTATTTGACTCATTTTATTGTGATATTTAATTTATTGCAGTGGTCTGCAACTGAACCCTAGTATCTATCAGGTATGTCTGTCTTCTGAATCCGAATAGTTTACTATAAAATAAAAATGATTAAAACATTATATATGGCAAATATTTTTAAAGTTTATTAGTATAAATTTCAGGTATATACAACTTATTTGATATGCAGCTGACCCTAGAACAACATCAGTTTGAACTGCATGGCCCCACTTACATGTGGATATTTTTCAGTACAGTATCGTACTGTAAATATATTTTCTCTTCCTTAGGATTTTCTTCAAAGCCTTTTCTCTAGATTTTTGTAAGAATATATAATACATACAATATACAAAACATGTGGTAAATAATTGCTTATGTTATGGGTAAGGTTTATGATCAATAGTAGGCTAGTAGTGATTAAGCTTTGGAGGAGCAAATAGTTATATGGGGATTTTTGACATTGAAGGGGGTTGGTGCCCTTAATCCCTACATTGCTAGAGAGTCAACTGTATTATCAAAAATTCATCTCATGGGCCAAATCCCAATATAATACTACCTTGCTAAGATTTTATTCTGAATCTTTAAGTTAGAAATTTAATCGTTTTTTTCTTTTCCTTCTTTTTCAAAACGTTTATATAATTTTAGCAATAGGGTTATACTGACTTTATAAATTGGTGACTTCTTTATTTTATTGGCTTTCTTTTGATTCATACTAAATTACCACAAAGTTAGCATTAGAAAACAGAACCCATTTATTATGTCACAGTTTCAGCAGGTCAGGAATCTGGGTCTGAGCTAGTTGGGTCACTCACCAGCCTCAAATTCTGGTGTTGGCCAGGCCTACGATCTCACCAGAAGCTTGAGTTCCTTTTCAGAGCTCATTAAAGCTCTTGGCAGAATTTAGTATCTTGAGGTTATAGAACTGAGGTCACAAATTTTGGCCGGCTGTCAATCTGGGACTATTCTCAGCTGCTAGAAGCTGCCCACAGATCCTGTCCTGCATCCCTCTCCACAACAAAGTAATTTGCTTCTTCAAGGTCAACAGGAGATAGCGTCAAATCTCTGTGGCTTTTTTGATCTCTATCCCTTAGATATCCCTCTAAAGGTTCAGCAGATTAGTCAAATTATAGATATTACATAGGGCTTCTACCCAAGGGTTTGGGGTCATCTTAAAATTCTGCCTATGGCATTCATTTATTCCCATCACCTGGAATATGCTGCATAACATTGACATTATCTCTTTTATCTGTATCATCCACATGATTGGCATCAAATTATTTTTCTTAAATTATTTCTTAGTTTTTCTGACACTTGTTAAATTCCACAAATAATCTACTGTTTTCCTCTTTTACATTTCCAGCATCACTTATTTCTCTTGTTTTTTGAAATTGGGTTCAATTTTATCAGAGATACATATATTTGCCTTTTCAAAGTACTAGTACTTGTAGTTGTTGATGCTTGTCACTTTAGTCCTGGCTATTAAGGGTCATAGATGCCTTTTGGAACTTTTCTTTCTTTCTTTTTTTTTTTTTTTTTGAACTTTTGGAACTTTTCATTTCATCTTTCCAATTTTTGTTTTGTCTTGTTTGTGGCATCATCATCCCACACCTTGTCTTATTGACTTTGTCAGGAGTCCAACCAAACTGGAAACATAAAGCTGAGCTGCCAGGTATCTGAGCAATCAGCTAAAGCAAATTCCAAATGAAAGTAATGGTGTACCTCTTCATCAGTTACCATAAGAGTTTAAGCAAGAGGTTAATCCAGAGAAAGTGCTGACTCCCCCCCTGTTTTATTTTCTCCTGTCGAACAGCATGCCAGTCAGGTGGATCGACACTGATATGAGTCACCTCACTGCAAGGAACCCTGAACTAAAGCTTTGGGGACAAGAGGGTGAGGAGAAGGGGAAGGCCAAAGAATATGGGAGGAAACCTGAGAGTGAAAAGAAGTGAGCTCTGGGGCACCTGGGTGGCTCAGTGGTTGAGTGTCTGCCTTTGGCTCAGGTTGTGATCCCAGAGTCCTGGGATCGAGTCCCGCATCTCGATTTCCTGCTTCTCTCTCTGCTTGTGTCTCTGCCTCTCTCTCTGTGTCTCTCATGAATAAATAAATGAAATCTTAAAAAAAAAAAAGTAAACTCCTAATTGGATAAGGGAAGCTGCCTTCAAGGTGTCCTCATCTTCCCTTAAGAAGGCCTTTGCAGAAACACCATGAACAACTCACACAAGGCCCCAGGAAAAACGATGAGGAATGAAGGCATCTGGACTAGAATTGCAAATGTGTGTTAGAGCATGACAACACAGAGGGGCCTTTGTCCTCGCCTGCAATGCACTGAGAGACAACAGTGCGCTGGCTGTGCCCCACATCCCATGTGGGGTGGGCAGCTGTCCTCTGTGAGGCTCCTGAGGTAGGCCTTTGCAATTGCCTCTGGTTGGGCCTAAAAAATCACAGAAGTTTTCAGCCAAGAGACAGATTTTATTTTGTCTATTTATGGTATAGGACAATTTTATCTCAATAGAAGTTTATAAGTAACATAAAAACATATTTAATACAATATATTTGTACTTTCTTTGATGATGTATACTTTGTTGCGTTGTGTATGTTTTAAAGCACATCCTGAAAAGTTCAAAATTAAGCAGTGTTGCTTTCTTCTTCTAACTGTGCCCTCATTTCCAAATACATACCACACATGTGCTCTTGAGCACTGAAGGTTTTTCTTTCTAGTACATCAAAAATAACTTGCAATTTCTGGATCAAGACCATGTTGAGATTCAACTCTGAATCATTCTGCCTTAAACAGGTATGGAGAGGGGCCCCTGGGTGGCTCAGGTCATGATCCCAGCGTCCTGGGATCGAGTTCTGCATCAGACTCCCCACAGTGAACCTGCTTCTTCCTCTGCCTATGTCTCTGCCTCGCTCTTTCTCTGTCTTTCATGAATAAATAAATACATCTTGAAAAAAATGTGCCAAATGATAAAATATAAAAAAAGAACAAATAAGATAAGCTCAAATACATAATAATCATGTATCTAATCTAAGTTATATAATTAAAGAACAAAATACTGAGCAGGGCCAAAAACAGAAGGTGTATTGGGATTCAAGCGATAGAACAAGCTAGTGAAAGTTAGGAGATTTATTTGTTCCTGAGACAGAAAGGAGATTTAACCTTTTTATAATTGAAATATATTTGTCATTTAACATTGTGTAAATTTAATGTGTAAATTTAACTTGATACATTTGTATATTATAAAATGATTGCCACTGTAGAGATGATCACCCCTCTGTCACATCACATAATTATCATTCCACTTTAGTGGCTAGAATAATTAAGTTCTAGTCTCTTAGTAAGTTTGAGGATTATAATACAATGTTGTTGTGTATAGTCTCTATACTGTGCATTAGATCTCCAGAGCTTCCAGGCATATACCAAAGAGGAATAAAAACAAGGAGATCTTGGACAGCCTGGGTGGCTCAGTGGTTTAGTGCCATCTTCTGCCCAGGGCCTGATCCTAGAGACCCGGGATCGAGTCCAACTTTGGGCTCCCTGCATGGAGCCTGCTTCTCCCTCTACCTATGTCTCTGCCTCTCTCTGTCTCTCATGAATAAATAAATAAAATATTTTAAAAAGAGCAAGGAAATCTAGGAGATATCTGCTCCCCTGTGTCTCTGCCTCTCTCTGTGTCTCTCATTGAATAAATAAATAAAATCTCTAAAAAAAAGCAAGGAGATCTAGGAGATATCTGCTCCCCTGTGTTCATTGCACTAATCTTCACCATAACCAAAATAAAGAAACAACCTAAGTGTCCACAGAGAGATAAATCGATAAAGATGATATGCCATTTGTGATAATATGGACTTGAGAATCTCTGCTAAGAAAAAGTCAGAGAAGATGAGGACTGCATGATCTCACTCCCATGTGGAATCTAAAACAGCCAGATTCACAAAAACAGAATAAAATGCTGGTTACTAGGGGATAGAGAGTGGAGGGTGGAAGGTTAGGGCAGATATTGTTTAAGGGTACAAAGTTGCCACAAATAGTAAATAAGCTCCAGAGATGCAGCTTCAAACCCCAGCCTGAAGCCAGGGCTAGGGAGACCTCTATTCCTTAGAGTATCTATAGTTAACAGTGTTCTAAAGTCATTCCATAGAATGTTTTTCTAAAACAATGATGTACTTAGGCATCAGTGGATGAACTTCTTTTAAATTTTTTTTTTTAATTTGTTTATGATAGTCACAGAGAGAGTGAGAAAGAGGCAGAGACACAGGCAGAGGGAGAAGCAGGCTCCATGCACTGGGAGCCCGACGCGGGACTCGATCCCGGGTCTCCAGGATCGCGCCCTGGGCCAAAGGCAGGCGCCAAACCGCTGCGCCACCCAGGGATCCCGGATGAACTTCTTTATAAACAATTTGATAGTTCCATGCATCTCTCTTATCATCTGATCAGTAGGAATGGATAGTCCTTGAAAGTCTTGGAATTTCCATTTCTAATTATTAGCCGAACTTTTAAGTCCTCAGGAGACAGTTTTTAAAAAAATTCCCATTTCTCAAGCTTGGCAAATATTTTGTCATTTAAAGTCCTAACCTCCTTGATTAACCCAACAGAGAGGTCACTGCTCTACCCTTCCAACAGTTCCTTAATAGCCACGATGCTTGATGAAAATCCTATTCAGTTTCAGGTGATTAGTCTTGTTTTTTGAATAACTCTCAATTCTGCATTTTCCTTAAAATTAAATTTGGCTTATTATATTTGCAAAGATAGTAACACATTTTAAGGTGGACATGACCATTGTGTTGCAGATACTTGATCATAATCCTTTAGTGAGATAATATTCAAAGGCTTGCATTGGGGGGTAAGGAAAGCTTTATAGGAAGTGGAAAAGAGGATATAAATCAGAGTAGTCTATTCTGAAGAATTCAAACATATTCACAAATTTTTAACTTAATTGTTACAAAAGTAAACTAATAAGTTAAAATATAAATTTAACGTGGTTTAAAAAAGCACAACTAATCAAGTCAAATTTTATAGTCATAAGTTCCTCTAAAATGTGTAAAGATCTTAAGTATTACATATTTTTCTATTTGATTATGTACAGAACATGAAACCTTTGAAACTGGTAAATACAGCTAATTTATCTATCATGGTTTTATGTTTTGATTTTTCCTCCTTCCTTGTTCTTTTAAAGAAACTCTGAAGGAGATAAATTTGATTTATACCAGATTATTGGAGTAAACAGAAATATCATTTATGCATTTCAGCAGTCAACCATTAAAAGCACACAATACAATAATAATAAGATATTCATATTAACTTGCCTCTAAAAACTGAAAAACATATTATAAGAAAGTATCATTTAAGAATTGTAATAATCTCATTTCCTTTGGAATGTATAACTGTCATTGTTTACTATGATTTTGAACTATTTTTCATATTTCAGCTACCTCTTCATCCCATTTAAAATAAAGTGAAAATTTGAAAGGCATAGAAAACCCAAATGCTTTCATAAATAATAAAATAAAAACTTAGAAAAATACGATGGAGAATAAGTAGCAGTCATTTTCTTTTATTTGTTAATATTGTATGTCAATGCTACTATTTCTGAGATTATTCTCTCTCCAGATAACTTCATTTTGATAAAAAAAATAAAATTTCAAGTTATATTCTTGAAAGTTAAATAATTATTGCTTTCACATGGTCCATGTAAATTGCTGGTAAACAAAATAATATTCTTCCTCCGGGTGCCCACGTTCTAATTATCAGAACTAGGCTGAAAGTCCTGCCATTATAGATTAATTTGTGTTTTTGGAATTTCACAGACATGAAATCTTAAAATATGTACTCTTTTTTGTTTGGCTTCCTTCACTTAATATAATGATTTTGAGATTTATTCATGTAGTTGCATGCATGGCACCAATAGTATTTTTTTTCACTAGTATTTTCATCTCTGTTGCTGAAGAGTATCCCATGGCATGGGCAGGTCAGAATGTGTACATCCAATTACCTCTTGGTGAACATTTGCTCTACGTCCATATTTTGGCTATTACAAAAAATCAATTGCAAACATTCAGATCCCGACTGCAGTTGACACCTTGTTCAGGTGTGGCTTAGCCAATTGGTTATTTTCCTCTGACTCAGGCCACATTACACAGGCCTTGCAAGACCTCATCTGTCTCCTGTTGAGTTTCCTTGAGCACATTGCATCTGGTAATGGCCTCAGAATGGAAGTCAATGCTGCATACAACTGGGTTCAATCATGGGCATATGATAGACCCTCCATAACACCACCAAGCTGTAGGGTTAAATGTTTTAAAGGACAAATAAATTATAGTCTGTGGTAGGAGGCCAAGATAACCTTACCCTGGACTACACATCTCAGGTGAACAGTTGGGTTTCATGGTAGCAATGCCTTCCCAAATACTTCTAATTTGTTGCTTTTTTTTTTTTTTTTTTTTTGACCAGGTTGCCTGCCTTTTCCTTCAATTGTACCCTCACCCTTATTGAATTATTGGCAACTAAGTCTCCACATGGCAATCCCACAAGGGCCTTTCATCCCTTCTACCCATTCATGATAATCTAAGTTGATGGGTGCCCCAAGATGGCTATAAACAGCAAGTGATAAAAGGTGAGAGGTAATGTAAACCCATTATAAAGTTTCCAGAATTTTATTCTTCATTCTTTTCCTTAAGATTTTATTTATGTTTCTGAGAACGAGAGAGAGAGAGAGAGAGAGAGAGAGAGGAGCACAAGCAGGGAGAGGTGAGAAGCAGACTCCCCACTGAGCAGGGAGCCTGATGAGGGCCTCAAACCCAGGACCCTGGGATCATGACCTGAGCAGAAGACAGAGGCTAACCCAACTGAGCCACCCAGTTGCCAGTGTTCTGCTTAATTCTTAAACATGATATGTCTCTGGATACATTGTATAAAAATATTTTTTTCCGTAAAAAATGTTTTTTCTGCCCTCTTGTAGAACTCTTCTGGATGAGAGTCTGGGGGGAAATGGGAAATGATTAAGAAAACATGAAGTTTTGATTACTAAGTTTTTTTTTCTTTCTTTTTTTTTTTACAGATTTTTTTCTTTATTTATTCATGAGAAACACAGAGAGAGAGGGAGAGTCAGAGACACAGGCAGAGGGAGAAGCAGGCTCCATGCAGGGAGCCCTACGTGGGATTCGATCCCGGGACTCCAGGATCACGCTCTGCGCCAAAGGCAGGCGCTAAACCGCTGAGCCACCCAGGGATCCCTAATTACTGAATAAGTTTTAAGGCAATGGTGAGAGGGGGCAGGGAAATCTGAAATTTGGGGAGGTGTGGGGAGCAGGAGGGTTTTAATAACTTTTTTTTTCTTCCAGAATTGCTTCTGAAATCTTTCTCTTCCTCCTGGAGAAAATCTCCCTCTGGTGCCTTTCCAAGCTCCTGTGAGCACTTCGAATTCAAACCGACTGCCTAGACCAGAGCTGCGCCTGACAATCCTGACTCTGAGACAGCAGGGGGTGGCCTCATCTCCTGCAGTTTCCATAAGCAACACCTCCAGATGCCATCCGCACACCTGAGGCCAATTAAGGAACATCATGGACAAAAACAACTGTTTGCAACTGACTGTCTCAGGTAGTCTTTTTGAAATTGGGACTGACCTAAATTATTCAGGTTGAACCGAAAACCCTGTGGTGCAAGGACATACCGATTAATACGTAACACGCTAATGTTGTGAACTGTTTGTTTCCAACAGGACTGTGTGTGCCCTCTGGGGTTGTACTTTTATCTGTACCGTGATTATTATGACAGGGTTGCAAGAAGTCCGTATAAAAATACCACCCCTGAGGGCGCACATAACAGGGCAGCCTATGCTTTGTGGTTGGCCCTGAAAGATCAAGTCTGGTAGAGCTAAGGAGTCTGATGTCAGGCCCACATCCAGTGATCCTTCAGGCTGCATCATTGACAATTATAAAACCTTAACAACAGGCCTCACGAGGGAAACTGCTGTCCCATACCAGACTCCATGCAGAGGCAGCATGTTACCACTTTGGGGGAGTTGTAGTCAAGGACTCAGGTGCTTGCAGGTCTAGCTTGTTCATGGGCACATCTATGATCCTAGCCCAGGGGCCTTTTTTGGCAGGTCTCCTAACTGGGGCCATCTTCAAGCATCTTGGCTGAGACCTCCTTAGTAGGCACTAGGGGTTGGACATGACTAAGGCACTTTTCTCCATTCTGACTCAGTACTTTTCCACTCCTGGCCCTTTTTTCTCCCTCCTTAGGCCATATCTCTCAGCCATAAAAACAAGGGAGCTTTTGTTCAGGAGACCTGAGTATTGAGATGATTCCATTCCCTTCCCCTGGGCTGCATATAATCTGACCAGCTTTTGCTAGGATCGTTACATGGGGAGAAAAGAAAGCAAGCGAGCCTCTTTGTTTTAAGACATTAGGACCAGGGTGTTTGTTAGCAAAGCACACTTCAATGTCCCACATTATTGTCACCATGTAATTAAATTAGGATCAATTATAAAAAGATGACTTGAAAAACACATAAACATACACATAGATTTAACACTATTTGGGGATCCCTGGGTGGCGCAGCGGTTTGGCGCGGGCCTTTGGCCCAGGACGCGATCCTGGAGACCCGGGATCGAATCCCACGTCGGGCTCCCGGTGCATGGAGCTTGCTTCTCCCTCTGCCTATGTCTCTGCCTCTCTCTCTCTCTCTCTCTCTCTCTCTCTCTGTGACTATCATAAATACAAATAAAAATTAAAAAAAACAAAAAACAAAAAACAAACACTATTTTAAACTGATCACTTTAAAATCTCATTGTATAGAGGGGCACCTGGGTGGCTTAGTGGCTGAGTGTCTGCCTTTAGTTCAGGCCCTGATCCCAGGGTTTTGGGATCGAGTCCCACATCAGGCTCACCCACAGGGAGCCTGCTTCTCCCTCTGCCTATGTCTCTGCCTCTTTTTGTGTGTCTCTCATGAATAAAATCTCATTGTATAGACTAGAAATATTTCGAACTGATAAGGATAAATATACATGTATGTGTGTATGTATGTGTACAGATATGATATACATATTATTCATTGAAACAGTAATTAAAAGGAACATTTAGATTTTAAATGGCATAAGGAAAACTAAAACGGTTCAAACTAAATGAGCTAAAATTTAATTTAAGAAGTTAGAAAAAAGAGTAGCATAATAAAGCCAAAAATAGTTCAATAATGGAAATAATTACAAGAGCTGAAAATCATGCCAAAATAATTACTTAAGAGAGAAGAGGAAGCAAATTAAGAAATAGTTTCTAAAAAATTAATTAAGTCAGCAAATCTTGTCAAAATTAATAAGCAGTAAAACAAGATAGAAGGATTAAATAACAATATTAAGAATTGTGGAATAAAGTAGCCATGAAAGCTGCAGAGATTAAACTGTAAAATGATAATATTTCTAAAAACCTTTATGACAATAAACTTGACATTTTAAAGAAAATCAGATATCATACTTAACTTATCATTATATGTACATATACATACAATATCTAGCATATACATTCTCTAAAATAAATTGCATAACTAATAGTATATCTTTAATGCAACTTTAAATCTTCACACTAAGAAAAAATAAGCTGAAATGCTAATAAGATTATTACTGTTTTTAAGTTTTGTTTATTTGTTTGAGAGAAAAAGAGCGTGCAAGCAACAAGCCAGTGAAAAGACAGAGGAAGAGGGAGAAGCAGACACCCTACTGAGCAGAAAGCCTGAGGTGGGGCTCGATCCCAGAACCCTGGGGTCATGACCTAAGCCAAGGGTAGATGCTTAACCAACTGAGTTTCCCAAACTATTGAGTACACCTCTGTTGGAGTAAAATAAAACAAAACTAAACCAAAACCAAACCAAACCAAAATAATAAAAAAAAAACCCTACCCCAAGATTATTTTAAATAAATGCATATACCAATCTTGAATAAATTCCTGCAGAAGATAACACAAACAACTCCAAACACATTTGAAGTTAATTTCCTTGATGATAAAGCTAGCCAAAGACGGTGTGAGGAAAGACAGAGAGCAATCTCATCCACAGATAAAGATACTAGAGTTCTTCTATGATACTTCAAATACTAGCCAACTGATTATGGAAATGTGTAAAAAAGAATGAAAAGGGTCAAAGGTGAATAAAAAAGAAAAAAGAAAAAGATAATATATCATGATCAGATTCCAAAAGCAACAGTGTGCCACAGCTGTCCCTACCCTCACCCCCTCCAGGGAAAATAGGAAATATCTGGAAATACCATTCTGAGGTTGCTAAAGGGAAATCCACATCCATATTCCAGCCTTAAATTTATCAGGAGAATCACCACAAGGTAAATGTCATACTTTTTCCAATAATTATTCAACATGCTTAAAAAGATTCTTCAACATAACTACACTCAAATTACAGTCATCGATCAATCACCCGAATAATACCCTGGATATTAAAAAAAAAAAAAAATACCCTGGATATTTGTCCTGACCGGGCTGATCCCCTAACTGGAGTCATTGAAATAAAATGCAGCTTACATCTTATACTATCATCTAATTAAATTTACACGTTAAAGAAATTAAATTAATTCTGTAGTCATTGTCACATTCAATTATTACCTTACCACCATACACGTTAAACTAATTATATATTCCCTTTGTATTTCAATTTAAAATAAATATATTTTAATTACAATTTTTAACATAATGTCCAGATAACACCCATACTTACATTGCATACCGCCAGTGCGGGGCATCGTATTTTCTATCGTGGCTGTGTTACATCTTCACCTCTTATTCCTTTCTGTTTCCTTAGCTTTAACCCAGATCACCTCCCTTCTCCACACAGTCACATCAATACTACTGTGTCCCTTAAGAGACCACATTGTATTGGGCATATGTCCCCACCACACCAAGATCTCTGGACTGTATGTTTTTTTACCACGTAGCCGTAAAAAATTCTCTTACAATAGTTCTTATTTTTCTCATGCTTCAGCATCCATTGGGTTAATTTATAAGTTTGGTATCTTTCTTATTTTCTACTTGTTTTCCCAAACTATTGAGTGCAACTCTGTTGGAGTAAAATAAAACAAAACTAAGCCAAAACCAAACCAAACAAAAACAAACAAACAAACAAAAAACTACCCCATTGATACATTTTTATGAACACAATTATCTTTATCTTTCTCATATCTACTCATACATTAGATGTTTTTGTGTGTGGTATGCTTAGTTATTTTTCCACTTCCCACCAGCATTCTTGAGGAGTTCAATATCAATGTAGAAAAAAAATATGTTGGATTTTTACTTCAAATCATCTTTCCTCCAATTACCTCAGCTACTCACACCTAAATTTGTACTTGAATTCTTGTCAAAACAAAACAATGATAAACTTGTATCAGAAACTCATGTAAGCTTGATCATTTACAATTATTTGAGATATTATCGTAGTAACCATTCAGTTGTAAGCAATATGAGAATGATATCAGTCAACCTATTACCAGACAGTATAGTATAATAAAAGCAAGTCTCAGAATGAATTCTGCAATACCAAGAAATGTTATTGCCACTTAGGCACAGAAATGATTATTACAGGATTCTGGAAGATCCATGAATTCCCAGTGTGGTATCCTTTTAAGCTCCCCAATAAAACTTTAAAGAGTTTGTATAACTCACATGCAAGCATATTCTAGCAAAAGAATTAAGTGAACCTTCTAACCAATGCCAGGTGACACAGAAACCCAAAAGGCCTAAGGATCAATTTCTATAGTATCTCTATTTTCTTATACTTTGCATAACCATGAAAGTGCCTTTATAATATTTTTACTGGTCTACACATGTTGATGAATATTCATCTCACAAGTAAGAAATCCTTATAATCCATTACACCAACAAATCCTTGATATAGACAGCAATAAGCATAACTAAAATATTTTCAGGGGTTAGATCTTGACAGTAAAATTTTTGTTTTTGTTTTGACATGTTAAATAACAACCCAGGAAGGGTCTATACTAAATTATGTGAATTCAAATATTAGCTAAAGGATGAAGCATGAACCCCAAGGATTCAGACTTACATAGATAGACTGATTGAAATGTTGGGGACAAGAGATTGTAGAGATATAACTGTGCAGGTTTTTTTTTATTAGTGATTATTATTATATGTTAGGGTATAGGTTGAGTGGTTTCTCCCAACCTCATTATTTTCCTATAAGTAGACTTTCCCGATAATTCATAGTCTAAACCTAAGTTTAGGTTTTTGAAAGGAAAAGTAACAGTAATTAAACAGTCTTGGAGGACAGCATGCTTAGCACTATCCCAATCACCCTGGGATTAAGAGGTCATTCTATTACTTAGAGCATATAATTTTATAGAACAAGGAGTTTCTCAAAAGCACAGTGTCTGTAATGATAGAAAATTTTGTACCAGCTATCAGCAACACAGTGGCAAGCTTTCCTACTGGGATGGAGTCTGCTTGTTAACCACAAAAATCTCGTTTCTTCTCCCTGGAAATAAAGATACACTATATTTCCCTACTTCATTTAGTTATGGTAGTATGACTGATTTCTAGTCAATGGAATGTGAGCAAAAATAATGTGTGTTGCTGTCATTTTCCGACAACAAAATTATGATCCACTGGTCTAGAATGGCCTTATATTGAAGATGGCAGAGGTTCTCAAGCTTTGGAACCCGAATGACTGTAGAAATAGACTTTGGTCCCCCACCAACTACCCTGAATTGTCACATGACTAATACACCTCTTGTATTATGTGAACCTCTGTATACTGGAGTCTGTCATTCATGATAGCTCTGCATTCCCTGACTTATTAACCTTCTGATTTGAATCTTTACCATTTACTGATATTTAAAGTTTCTTTCACCAAGTTCCAGGGACACTTGGTTTTCACTGTGTCTCTTCACATGTCATTGTTACTACCACTGTTACCATAATCCCTGAATAGGAAAATATATTCTTCTGATTTTGCTGAGATCTGTTTTATTCCCAGCATTGAATATTTTGTCACACTCGCCTCACTGTGTGACAGTATAAGAATCACCAAATCTAAAACAAAACAAAACAAAACAACAACAACAACAACAACAACAAGAATCACCAAATCTCGCAAACCTGGACACCTTTACCCTTCGGATTCCAAAAGTGGGACAATGAGTAAAGAGTGTTAGTGAAGTGGGAAGATATTTTTGATACAGTAGTCAGAGTAAGTCTCTTAGATGGGCTGATAATTTGAGGAGATCATTGAATCATATGAAATAACAAGCCACGTAAAGATGGCAGAGAGAGTTTTACGTGATTTTGTTAATACCGCAAAACTCAATTCCTTGCAACTTATACAGGAAGGCAAGAATGCTCAGGGAACAGATCCAACCCTAAAGATTTAGAGTTGTGGGAGTAGCAAAACTCTATCAGCTGTATTGTTTGAGAGGCGAAAAAAAAGGGCAGCATTTTATTGGTATTTCATTTAAGTACTGTTATATACAAGTGTTTCTATTACTTCTTATCATCTGCAGTAATACATCTTTATAAGTATAATTGAATAAAGTGCCACTATCCATATATTCCCTGCCTAGTTAATGACTCTAATACTAATTGAAAAGCTTCTGCAGTGTCATAATTCTATCAATAAATCTATGTATTTATAGCACTACTATCAGCAGAGTATCTCATTGTTTTGACCTGATGCCATTTTAGCAACAGGCAATAAAAAAGGGGAGGAATAATATCTTGCAGAGCAAACCTTCCTGCTGCTTATGCACACATATTTTTCAGGTCTTGAAAAATAGTCTTTTTAAAATCTTTTCCTTTAGCTTTTGGAGAACCGGATTTTATTTGTTCTTAATTTATATAATATTTCTTGATAATCATCTTGTAAGACTATCTGTAAGTCATCCACATGGACATTTCATTTTCCTTTTGGTCATTGACCTTCTGTTGTACAATATTATTTTAATTACATTTGGGAGATTTTTAAAAAAAAAATCTTTAATAGCAATTTTAGCATTGCTAGCCTAAAGCTCTGTCTCCTATTCACCCTTTCCATCGCTACTAATATGATTTTCATAGTTTGTAACCTGCTTTCAACATTTAACTGCAAATCCAGGTAGGGGCAGGGAGAGTTCATGTTTGAAAACTTGGTATTTTTTATTCTGATATTTAAACTGTTTCCACTTTTGTGTAGCACATATAGACTTTCTTGCACAATGAAACATGTGTTGCATAGAATTCTATTTTGAAGCTCATTCTCCTATTATTGTCTAATATGATTTTTTGGGGGGAGGTAAAACTATGCCTTGCTTCTTGAGTATGTATTTGGTGTCAAGGAGAGTGTTATACACTGATGATCAAGTAATGACCAAAATTGACATGTGACTCCTCTTCTCATGATGATTAGCCAAGAAAGGAGTGGAAAGACAGGCAGCATCAGATAATCAATTATACAATGATTATTTAACAATTATGTTTATATTTAATAAAAATTTGGGTACAATTTTTTTAAAGATTTTATTTCTTTAAGAGAGAGACAGACAGAACATGAGCAGAGGGAAGGAGACAGAAGGAAAAGCAGACTCCCTGCTGAGCAGAAAGCCTGATGCAGGACTGGATCCCAGGACCCTAAGATCATGACCTGGGCCAAAGGCAGATGCTTAACTGACTGAGCTACCCAGGCACCTCTGGGTACAGTACAAACAAACAAACAAACAAACAAACGGATTTGATGAGAGGAAATATTACTGAGTCTAAATCCAACCTGGAATATAAAGTAATGTGTCTCTGGGAAAGTAGCTATAGGTTGAAATCTGATATTTGAGTAAGTGTTCATAGGAAAATGGGGTAACTAGAGGAAGCTAGTTCATAACTCACATAACAGAAGATCATGGTCAATAATGGTAAGTCAGAAAAATATTTGATTTTTAAAAAATGGAGAAAAGGCTTCTACATCTCGGCTTAATGGACGAAAAGGAGATTGGCAGAAAATAAACTGGAGTCAGCATCAAATGGACAGATTATACAGAGTTGATGAGAGAGTAAAGCATATAGATTTTACTGCGAGTGCAATGGAAAGGTGCACGGAGGTTTTAAGCATGGGGTGACATGCTCCTGAAGGGGATGATTCGGACTGCTGATGGAGGAAAGTTCAGAGAGGAGTAATGAGATTGGATGTGCTGGTTGTGTGGAATGCAATGGAAAGTCATGGCAGCCATTGGGATGAAAAACCCTGATTTGGGTGCATGGATCTGAAAGCTGATGGTTCTAAAAAGCTCCTAGATTAGAGATGTATTTTGTACTTAAAATTAGCAAGATTCTGATTGAAGGAGAAGTCTGTGATATTAACAAGGAAAGTGCTGGCAGTGTGATTAATGATAAAAGGCTAAGGAAGATTACTCTAGCTCCTTTACTTAAAACCCTTTCTCAAGCTTCCAAAGCCACAGCAATGGAGGCAAACTGGTCTGGTGATTATAGAACTGGTACTCCGATATAGACTGCCATATTTTCCAATTCCAATTCTACTACTCAGAAGACATGAAGTCTTAATCTTTTTCTTTAAGATTTTATTTATTTATTCATGAGAGACACACAGGGAGAGAGAGAGAGGCAGAGACACAGGCAGAGAGAGAAGCAGGCTCCATGCAGGGAGCCCCATGTGGGACCGGATCCGGGACCCAGAATCATGCGACCCCAAGATCATGCCCTGGGCCGAAGGGAGGCCTCAACCCCTGAGCCACCCAGGCATCCCAATGGAGTCTTAATCTTAACCTCAGCTTCTTTCTGTATGAGTTGTGATGATAATTGCATGTCTCTCAGAGTGCTGGTGTATAAATTAAAAGCACAACGTAGAAACATACAAATTTATACAATAATTGACTATTAGCAAGTATGCAATGAATATTAGCTATCAAACTCAACTCTATCACTATGGACTACTAGGCTTTGCTAATCCCCGCTCAACTTTCTAAAATCACCTAGAGGCACTCTCTCCTTTGCATGTACCACTCCAGAAACACCATTCACCTGTCATTTTCTCTGACATCTCATGGTCTGTTCTGCCTCAGTGCCTGCTTTGGAGGATGCCAAGAATTAATTTTCTTCTGCTCCCACCCTTCACCTGGTTGGCATTTACCTATCCTCTGGGTCTCAGCTCAAATGTCAAATTCCTCAGAGAATCTAGGGAAAGTTCCCTCTTACAACCCTCAGAACTTAGCAATTTCTACAAATAGTAAAGTATCATTTATTTGTTTGTTTGATCAATGCCCCGATATCTTCAACCAGACAACAGATATACAAAGGCACAGGATATAATGCTTAAAAAATGATCTCTCTCTCTCTCTCTCTCTAAAAAAAAAAAAATCTCTGCAGAGCAAGAATTTCAATGTTAACAACATGGATAGACACTCAACAGTTATTTATTGGATAAATTAATTGTACTCATCAAATAAATAAATAAATGGAAAAGAATCTTTTTGTGGGGTGAAGTCTTAATTCAGTTTTGGTTATAATGAATTTGAGAGATTTGTGGACTATTTAAGTGGAGATCTTATTTTCCATTCTAAAATCACATTTACTGATAGCAGGACAAAGAAACAGCAAAAGATCATAGAGTTTCTCTGAATCAGTGGGCATAAATGTTCTCCAACAACATAGAGGGTTTGGTATTATTGAAGTCTTAAATGATAAGGTATAAATCTTCAGAGAGCAATCACAAGAAAATGAAGAAAATCACAATGAACCGGCAAAGCTTTTATTTATTGGGACGGTAAGCACATAAAGGGAGTGGATATTGTTTAATTCAAGACCATTTAGAATTAATTACAAAATTGCCTAAGAGCTTCAAATTTATAAAATTAATATTTTGTATTACGAATAATTGTATCTGTTTGCCATTTCATACATTTGTAATATTTAAGAAAATATGGCTTACAAAGCATTTGCTTGAAATTGATATTATGACTTCTTGAAAAAAGGTCATGTTCTCCAAAATCAGGTAATGAAATTGAGTTAAAATAATAAGTGAAATTATTGGGAAAATAGAGACAACCAAGCAAAATCTCTGTAATTTCTAAACCAGAGCACTTAATGATTAATCACCAGAGTATAATGAAAAGCTCTGTTAAATCTCCACTGACATGTAAACCCTGAACCAGTTTTTAGGTCCTCTCTACAGGATTCAAGGTGACATGCTAGGAGTAGATACCTACTAGAAGTAGGGAGGAAATCCTGGTGCCAGGGCGTGCTCTTCTTTTCTTAAAATTGAACTAAGTTGTTCCCTGATGCCAGTGAAGCAGCAAAATTGATAAATCTATTTATTTCAGCTGAAATTTATAATTGCATTATAGTGATATTGTTACCTGATTAATCAATCCTTTTTAAACTAATTTTCATTATAGAAGCACCTATGATAGCATAACAGACTCTATTGGAAAACAGTTTCCAATAATTTTCAGTGGTCTTATTTGCAATTGTTATTTTGGAGTTGCCTCTCAAAATTCCATTCAAATAATACGTTTTAGTCTGATTTAGTTTTTTTTTTTTCTTTTGGTTTTCTCATTTGCTTCATGTTCTGATATGTCTAGAATTTTTTATTGGTTGCTAGACAATTAGATAAAAAAATTGTCATGTCTCCAAATAATATTAATTTTGCTAAGAGAATTTTAATTTTATTTTCTGAAATGGAGTCTATGCAAATCTCCTTGACCTCACTAGACAGTCAAATGATTCAAGACTCAATTTTTAGTGCAGAGAATACCTACTTCTTTTATTCCTCTTTCTCCTAGAGGGTGACCTTCATGTGTCTCCACCAAATGCAGGGATATTTACAGATCCCGTCTCTTTGTTAAATGCTGATGTCTAATTTTTGCCTATATCATAATTTTCAAACTGCCAAAGTCTCTGCTTAGCCTTTTGGTCTTCTAGGAAATGCTTTATGCTGGAAACTTTTCACCTTTCACTCTATGCTTTTGGGTCTTGGGAATCAGCAAATTTCTTCATAGAAAATTGCACAGACAATACCGGACTTAATTCCATACAGTTTCTTTTTCTCTGATATTAATCCTCTCTTTGCTGCTTGTTTAGTAGCCCTGAATTTATGTTTTGTCTCTCTCTTTCGGTGAGTCTGTTGCAAATGCTGTTCCACGGCTATCCGCTGTAAACCAGCGGTCAGAATTGTAGGACTCCTATTAAAAGTTTTCTTTTGCTCCAAGAACTTAATCCCTCAAATCCTCGACCTGTCAGTTGCTTTCTCATTTCTTTAAATAGCTGTCTTGTTTCTTTTGTCCAGCTTTTACCACTGCTCTTAGCACACAGTTTGATATGATACAACCTACCCTGTTACAGCGAGGAGTCGAACCATTAGCATGCCATTCTGAGTCAGTTTAGACTGGTAATTAAGATACTGAAATATTTAGCTATTATTACTGTTGTTATCACTATTATCTTTAAATATATGTGAATCCATTGATACATATATATGTGTATATATATATGTGCAAAATGCAGAGTAGAAATGGATGTCTTGTAAAGAAAGCTTTTTGTTTCACTTTGCTAATATTTCTCAGCATGTGCTCTCTTGCGTTTTTCTGAGACAAATTTGTAAATGCAGAGTTTGCAGAGGCCTAATGGTACATGATTTAATATCAGCATAAACTAAATGAAGTATTGGGTTCAATCTTTCTCTTTCAAGTTTTTGAGTTCCAGTTAGTTAACATGCACTGTAAAATTAGTTTCAGGTGTAGAATTTAGTGACTCAGCACTTATATACAACGCCCAGTGCTCATCACCACAAGTACCCTCCATAAGTATTAGCTTCAATCCTGATATTTGAACACATTTTTTACTTCATGTGAAATTCATCTGTCATGCATCCAGGATCATCTAGTTTATATCTTATCAATTAGGATAACAATGTCAGTTATTATGAACAAAAACTATTATGCAAATCATTGTTAATATCTATAGTCACCAGCATACACGGATGACAATTCTAGATAGAACTTGTGGTGAAACTATGCAATTTATCTCTGGAAAATTCATGGGTCAGTTGAAGGAGAAATATTTATTTTGCAATAATAAAATAGTACAATTGCTTAAAATTATTAAATCCATTTTTTTCATATTTGAAAAATGCAGAAACTTTAAAAATTATAAATTATATAGTGGAAAATGTTGACAGGTAATATAGCTATTAAAGAATGTACTCTGACAAATTTAGGAGGAAACTTTCCTATTTTAATCTGATCAGTGATGATAAAAGCTATGTAATAAGACAAAATAATACAGAGTTGACCCTCAAACAAAATGGGGTTAGAGGCGCTGACTCCTCTATGTAGTTGGAAATCTGCATATAACTTTTTACTCCCTCCAAATTTAACTACTCATGGCCTATTACAGTTTACCAGAAACCTAATAGATAACATAAACAGTCAAATTTTGCAGGTTATATGTATTATATAATGTACTCTTACAATAAAGTAAGCTGCTACAGAATAGAAAATGTTATTACAGAAGTCACTAAGAGAGAAAATACATTTATAGTACTGTATGTATATTTATTGATAAAAATTCACAGATGGGGATCTATGCAATCAAACACGTTTTTTAAGGTTCGGCAGTATTAGAGTTGCCTGGGGAAAATAGCATGTCTGTTATTGAATTTTAAAACCTTAAAATTGCATTTATATTGTTGGATATATAGAGATATTGGATCCTGAGGCTTTCAGAGAAAGTTTATTTGGGATCAATTAAAAATTGAATGTATATTTTGCCTTCTCAAATTCCAGGAGGATTGAAAATTCCAAATCATATACAGGGTTATGTAACCTGTATCTTCAACTCAGATGTAGGAAAATAAAAGAAATAATACAATTTAACTTCCCTTAATAAAACAATCAATATTTGTGATTGTGTATTAGAAATTTATTCTTGGAGCACCCAGATGTCTCAGTCAGTTAAGTATCTGCCTGCTGCTCAGATTGTGATCTTAGGGTCCTAGGATCCAGCTGCCTCTGGCTCTCCGCCAGGCGGGGGGGAGGAGTCTTGTTTCCTCTCCCTCTGCACTCCACCCACTTGCTCATGCATGCTCTCTCTCTCTCTCAATTAATAAAATAAAATCTTAAAAATAAAAAAAAAATTTCTTTGATTTTTCTTAAACTTACACTTATTTTTCCTAATGTAAACTTTTTATTTTGATATTATTGCAGGTTGATATGGGGTTATAAATAACATAGACAAGGGGGCCTCATGGGTGGCCCATTCCACCCAGCCGGAATTGGGTTGAGCATCTGCCTCTGCTTAGGTCATGATCCCGGAGTCCCAGGATCAAGCCTGGGTCTGGCTCCATGTTCTGCGGGGAGTCTGGTTCTCCCTCTGCTCCTCCCCTGATCATACTTTTCCTCTCTCTCAAATAAATAAATAAAATCTTAAAAAAAAAATAATACAGAGAGATCCTGTATCCCCTGAATCTGTTTCCTATAATAGTAACATATTGAAAAACTAAAATCAAGGTATTAGTACCGGTCACTCAGGGTATAGGACATTTCCAACAACACACGTCGCACTTTTAAAACCACAATCACTTCTATTCAATCCTCATCCCATCTTTAATCCCTAGCAACCATTAATCTGCTCATTTATATCATTTTGTCATCTCAAGAATATTATATAAATGAATCATTTAGTATGAAACCTTTTGGACTCAGCATAATTCTCTGTAATTTCATCCAGGTGATTGTGCATATCAGGAGTTCATTCCTGTTCATTGCCAAGTAGTATTTTATGGTATGGATGCTCCACAGATTATTTAACCATTGAGCCATAAGAAAAAATATTTGGATTGCTTCTAATTTGTGGATATTACATATAAAATGGCAATAGACATTTGTATACAGGCTTTTGTACAAACATCTTTTTCATGTTTCTGGGATAAATGTCTAGGAGTGGAATCACTAGATTGTATGGTAATTGCATGCTCAATTTGCTTATGAAATTGCTAAGCTGCTTTCCAGAGTGGCTGGACCATTTTACATTCCCATCTGCAATGTATGCATTTCTTTACACTTCTCTCAACATTTAGTGTTGTCACTTTTTTTTTTTTTACTTTAACCACTCTAATAGTCGTATAATGATATCTCACTGTAATTTTAATTTGCTTTTCCCTAATCAGTAATGATGTTGAACACCATTTCATGGGTGTATATGCCATCTATATATGTTCTTTGATAAAATGTCTCTTCTTGGGTTTTTTTTGCCTATTTTCAAATTGAATTTTTATTTTTTACTGTTAATTTTTGAGTTTTATTGCATATTCCACTTTTAATTTTTTCTTAATCCTTATGTCTTTTTTCCCATCTTTGTTGAAACGTAATTGAAATACAACACTCTGTAGGTTTAAGGTGTACGAGGTGATGATTTGATGCACATTGCAAAATGATTATCACAGTAAAAATAGTACTACCACATGATCCAACTATCCTACTCCTATGTATATATCCAAAGGAAATGAAATAAGGATCTTAAAGAGATATCTGCTCTTCCATGTTCATTGTAGCATCATGCACAACAGCTAAGATATGGAAGCAACCTAAGTGTCCCTCTACAGATAAATGGTATAGAGGTGGTATTATATATTTAATGGAATATTATTCATCCATAGGTAAAAGGAAATCTTGCCATTTTGACAATATCATGGAGGGCATTGTGCTAAATGAGATAATAAGATAAAGGCAGGGATGTCTGGGTAGCTCGGCGGTTGAGCGTCTGCCTTGGGTTCACGGTGTGATCCTCGGGTCCTGGGATCGAGTCTCACATTGGGCTCCCTGAAAGGAATCTGCTTCTCCCTCTGCCTATGTCTCTGCTTCTCTCTGTGTGTCTCTTATGAATAAATAAATAAAATATTTTTTTTAAAGTAAGACAGAGACAAATACTGCTGGATCGCCTATGTGAAATCTAAAAAAGCCAAACATAAAAACAGAGAGCAGAATGAGGTTACTAGGATGCAGGAGATGAGGGAAATGGGGAGATTTTGAGTGAAGGATAGAAATTGAGTTACAAGATGAACTGAGTTCTGAGTATCTAATATACAGATAATCTATAGTACTTATAGTTCATAATACTGTATTATTTACTTGAAAGTTGCAAAAGAGTTGACCATAGATGCTCTCACCACACACACACACACACACACACACACACACACACACACGGTAATTATTTGAGGTGATAGAGGTGTTAACTACATTGTGGAAATCATTTTTTAATATATTAGTGAACATATGTTCTTAATGCTTGGACCTTGGGTATTTGGCCAAACCTTCTATTGTTTTACTTCTAAAAAGATAAAACTAACCCGCTATGAAAACATCGTAAGCCTATTGAATAGAGAATAATGACTCATATCTGTCCACAATGTCCTTTCTTTCTTTTCAAACTTCATTATAAAACTATAAAGCTTTAGCATAGCTATAAGTAGTTTCATTGTGCCACAGTTGGGGGCAAACATTTTCTGGCAGAGAAGAGGCACACTGTACCATACAATAAACTTTTAATTTAATAAAATCACCAGAGTCCCTTGTATGTACTTTGTACAGTGCTCTATGAGGTGCTTTTCCAAAGAATATTGCAAATTACTAAAAAGATCCTCAATATCCGTATGTGAAATGTGCCATTTTCCTCACAAATAGAAAATCAGCTGTAAAACCCAGTAGACTTGATCTGGAATACATGCGGGAAGAATGTGCACATATACCCACAGCTTTAGCATTGTGTTATTCAATTAAGAAATTTAATTTTCAATATTAAATCTAGGTGGATTCTCTGCTTGTGTGGATTTTCAATTTCAGTATTCAACAAAATGAAGAATAATGGAATATGTTAAAATATTTGAATTGCATTTTTTACTTGTTAATTTAAAAGGAAGGCTCTAAAGCATCTGCCACATTTTTGGTATATCTTAAGCAAAACTGAAACTCAGGAAAAGATTCAAGAAATAATACAATGGTTTTGATTACATGTTTCATCTTTAATATATTCATTTCCTATTACACAATACATTTACATAGAAGTCATTATACTTTCCCTCAAGAGCAGAAGAGAAACCGATGAAAAGAAATGATTAGCACAGATAAATTTGAAGCTATTTTCTAATAAGGTATTTATTACTATATATTTTATCTCAGTCAATTTTTTAAAGTAAGCCTTTGATGCATTATAGTTTGTCTCTACTGCTACATTGGTTTCAAGGTAGAAATCCAAAATGTATGGTTCTGACCACAATTACAATGGAGTGATCAAGTGGAGGCAACTATTTATTTTTCCACCTGTTAAATTATCTCTTGAACTATGGAACAATTGGAAAGTTCTGCTTGCCTTCAGACGAGATAACAAGGGAGATGAAGTACATAAACAAACCAACAAACAAAGCAAACTTCTCCTTGAAACCTGAGCCAGAGGATACAGAATCATGTCCATCTTTTATTTGCCGTGGCACTGAAGTATTTGTCCCACTTTTGAACTTGACCGTGGATGGAATCTTTAGACACTGAACTCTGAGACATTTGTAAAGAAGAGTTTAAATTCAGAGTGAAACTGAAAAAAAAAACTATTGAAGTGTCTAAGTATAAGCAAAATTGAAATAAAATTCAGCAAGCCCTTGGTGTTTTAAAGAATTTTGTAAGCCAATATCTTTTCTCTTAGTTTAATTCATTCCCTTGTCCTCATTTCTTATCTGTGTACTCTTTAAAAATATTTCTTTTTTAAAATAGCTTTATGAAGATATAATTGATATATAAATAACTACACGTATTTAATGTGTACAATTTGATAAGTTTGGACATATGCAAATACCTGCAATACCATTACCACAGTCAAGATAACAGACTTCCCAAAGTCTTCTTGTATCGCTTTCACTCACTCTCTTTTGTGGTAAAAAACCTTAACATGAAATCTAACTTCTTAACAAATTTTAAAGTGTACAATAACATATTGTTGACTATAGGCAACATGTTGTATAACACATCTTTATAACATTCATAATTGAAGCTTTATAGCCATTGAACAACTCCTCATTTCTCCTACTCTCCAGGGCCTATAGTAGTCTCTGCTTCTAAGAGTCAGGCGATTGTTGAGACCTCATATAATAGAATTGTACAGTATTTGTCCTTATGCAATTCATTTATTTTACATAGCATAATGTCCTCCAGGTTCATTCATGTGGTCTCAAAAGGTTAAAAGGTTAAATAATATGCTATTTTATGGTTATTTCCATATCTTGGCTATTGTGAATAATGGTGCAGTTACCACAGGTGTGAGGATATCTCTTCAGATGCTGATTTCAATTTTTTAGATATGTACCCAGAAATGGGATTGTCAGATCATATGGTAGTTTTTTTTATTACCTTATTGAGGAACACCCTTCTATTTTCTATAGCTGCTACACCATTTCACATTCTTACCAACAGTATACAAGAGTTCCAATTTCTCTTTATCCTTGCCAACACTTGTGCACTGAAAGCTACAAAATATCAATGAAAAAAATGAGAAGAGACATAAATAAATGGAAAGACATCCTGCACTCATGGGATAAAATGTCATGGGCTATGGTATCATGGGATTTAACCCATGCAATATGGGTTAAAATATCTATACTACCCAAAGTGATCTATAGATTCAATGCTATGCCATCAAAATCCAAAGGCATTTTTTATAGAAATAAAAAATAATCCTAAACTTCATGTGGAACCACAAAAGAGATAGAATAACCAAAGCAATTTTGAGAAGTAAGAACAAAGCTGTAACCATCACGCTTACAGATATCAAATTATATTACAAAGAGTAATTAAAACAGTATGATATTGGCATAAAAGTAGACATATAGACCAATTGAACAGACTAGAGAGCCCAGAAATAAATCCATGCATTTACAGTTTTTGACAAGGGTGCCAAGAATATTCAATGTACACAAGATTAAACAAGGAGTGTTGGAATAATTGGACATCTGCACAAAAAAAAAAGTGAAATTGGACCACTACCTTTTACTATGCACAAAATAACTCAATGTTAAACTCAAATGTATTAAAGACACATATATGACACAGAACTATAAAACTCCTAGAAAAATACATATGGGGGATCCCTAGGTGGCTCAGCAGTGTAGTGTTTGCCTTCCACCCAGGGTGTGATCCTGGTGTTCAAGGATCGAGTCCTACATTGGGCTCCCTGCATGGAGCCTGCTTATCCCTCTGCCTGTGTCTCTGCCTCTGTGTCTCTCATGAATAAATAAATAAAATCTTTAAAAAAAGAAATTTAAAAAATTAAAAAATACATATGGGAAAATCATCTTGATATTGGGCTTATAAATGCTTTTTGAATATAACACCAAAATCACTTTCAACAATTGCAAAAATAGACAAGTGACATTACCTCAAATTAAAAAGCTTCTGCACAGCAAAGCAAACAACGGAATGAACCGAATGAAAAGACACCCTACCAAATAGGAAAAAAAAATGTATCTGAAAATGGTTAATTTCCAAAATATGAGAAACATTTCTCCAAATAAGATATACAGATGGCCAACAGGTATAAGAAAAGAGGCCCAACATTATTACTTATCAGTAAAATGCAAATCCAAATTATGATGAGATATCACCTCAAACCTTCTAGAATGGTTATTATCAGACAGCAACAGCAAAAATGTAACTTAACTTCTTTGTATTCAAAGTTGTATTTATATCAATATAGGCTTATGTATATTTATTTTACCACTTGACTTTTAATCCAATGCCACACTATTTGGTATTTCAAATTGTTCCAGCTCTGGTCACTAGGAGCTCTTTCTGGTTATCCAATTTCTGGTTTCTTCTTGGAGAATGGTCTTTAGAAACCAATATCTGAGTGGTAGATATGTTCTTTGCTATTGTGGTCACTTCATTGCTTTTAGATCTCTCTTAGATCTAGAAAATTATATAATTTTATTATATATTATTATATATAATAATTTCACTATATATAATTTTAGTTATATATAACTTTAATCATATAATTTAATTATATATTATATAATTATAAATTATATTCATAATTTTATATAAATATTACATTATATATAATTTTAGTATATATAAGCATATATAAGAATTTATATATTTATATGTATACACATTGTCTACAATTATTTCTGCATCCATCAATCAATAAAGTTGTATCTAGCTATATATATTTGTAAGCTAGACAGTATTAATGATTTATCTAATTGAGTACAACAGACTTTAAGTCATCCTGTCTTACATATCTGTACCTCCCCTCTCCAGCATTAAAAAATCTGGTTCCTACTATTCTCCACCCATTTACTTATTTGTTCAATCCCAGTATCTGTGTAAAGCAGATTCACAACCGTTAACTCATATCTTCTTACCACATGAGAAATAGTTTTATGTATGGTGTTTATGTACTATTCAATTTGTCTTGAGTTTATATTTACAGTCAAACCATTATTTTCCAAAGTGACATAGGTCAATTTCTTTTTTATCCCATCTCCTTCAGGAAGGTTATGGCATACAGTAGTAACAGAGCTGTATTAATTATTTTATAGTCTGCATTCCATCTTGGGATACCCTGGCATCCTAGTTGCCCTTTTTAAATTTGCATACACTTAAGTTCGCTCTTTATGATATACAATTCTAAAGATTTTGACAAATTCTTAGTCTTAGCCAGTATCATGCAGAATACTTACATCATCCAAAAAATTCCCATGCTTCCTTTTTTTTTTTATCCTTAGTCTACCTTCTTCTTCTAGTATTTGATAGCTACTGTTGTGTTTTCCATCCTTAGAGTTTTATATTTCCAAAAGTGTTACACAGAGTCCTACAATATGCAGCCTTCTGGTCTGTTTTATTTCACTTAGCAAAATGTATTTGATACTCATTGATGTTGATATGTGATCATTAACATATTTCATTTAATTGCTGAATTGTACACCATTGAATGGATGTACCAGTTTATTTATCCATTCCATTGTTGAAGGGAATTCTGATTGCTTCCAGTTTTGCCTAAAAAAATGTTTAAAGAAATTAATTTTAGAGGATTTCTAAGTTTACAAAAAAGTACAAAATTTACAGAAAATGCTGAGTTCCCACACACTGTCCTCTCTTCTTCCTCAGATTCCCCTATTATGTACATCTTGTATTAGTGCAGTACATTTGTAACAACTGATGAACTAATATTGATACATTATTGTTAACTAAAGCCTATAGTTTACATTAGATTTCACACTTTGTGTTGTACAGCTCTATGGAATTTGAGAAACATATATTGTCATGTATCCACCATTATAGTATCCTATGGAGTAGTTTCATTGTCTTTTGTTTGTTTATTGCTGTTATTTTTTACATAGATAATAATAATAATATCATCTGCAAACAGATTTTTCCCTCCAAATCTAAATATTTTATTTCCTTTTCTTATTGCATCATGTAGGACTTTTTAAGTAAGATGTTGAAAGGACTAGTGAGAGGGAAAATCCTTGTCTTGTTCCTGATACTAGGGATAAACAGCTCATTTCTCACCAAATATTGATTTTTAGAATTTTTTAAGATTTTATTTATTTATTTATGAGAGACACAGAGAGAGGCAGAAACATAGGCAGAGGAGAAGGGAGCCTAATTCTGGACCTTGGGATCATGACCTCAGCTGAAGAAAGACTCTCAACCACTGAGCCACCTAGGTGCCCCAAGAATAGTGTAGATCATTACTTTTACTACTAACAAAAATGCAAAGAGTAGCATAATCTGAGTTTTAATGGGAATACAAATATATTTCAAAACAAAGAAGCAATTTCAGATTTAAGGGAGATATTATTACTCTTTTTTTATTTTACCCCAGCATATATATGAGAGTGTATGAGCAGGAGGTTGGGGAAGGGGTGGAAGGAGAGGGAGAGAAACAATCCTAAACAGACTCCAATGCCCAAAGAGGAGCCCCCACTGGAGACTCAATCTCACGACCCTGAGAACATGATCTGAGGTGAAATCAAGAGTCCAAAACAACTGGCTGAGCTATCCAGGTGTCCCAATTTACCCAAAAATAAATTTTACATGTAAACAAGAGTCATTTATTCTAATATACACCCAAAATAGAAATTCTGAATTTTTTTATATACATATAACAATATTCTATTCTAAATCAAGACTGATTATCCACTTCCATTCGCCTTTCTTTCTGTTTTTTTATGTGAATATTTTTCTCATATTCATAGTCGTGAGTTAAAGTATTTTATTATAATGAAAAATATCCATAAATCTATTACCAGGTATAAAGTTCTTATTATTATAACTTTCATCCAAATATAAAACCTAAATTTATTTTAAATATTTATTTTAAATATATATAAACTACATAAAAAAACCTCTGATATTCAAATAAACAACTGTTTAAACATAATAGGCGATGTGTTTATTACTTAAAAGACTATTTTCACATAAATATCATACTGCTTACTCTATACAGTTGTCTTTTTTTTTTTTTTTTAAGATTTTATTTGTTTATACATGAGAGACACAGAGAGAAGCAGAGACATAGGCAGAGGGAGAAGCAGGCTCTTCGCAGAGAGCCTGATGTGGGACTCGATCCCAGGACCCAGGATCACACCCTGAGCCAAAGGCAGATACTCAAGCACTGAGCCACCCAGTGTCCCCCAATAACTGTTGCCAGCTAAGACCCCAAGACCTGACCTTTATTGCCCACCTGCTTATACTCACTTACATGGTCTTACATTTTTCCTTAAGGTCTTCTTTCGGACTATCTCTTAACTCAGGTAAATGAAACCCCAAACTATCCCTCAGGTGATGGTGACTGCTCTGATAAGACCACTCTGTGACCCAAACAACCCTGACCTTTTGGCCTAAACTCCAGACTCACACCTGTGCAGATGTACCATGTAACAACCTCTGGAATGATCTTCCATTACCTTTTCCTAATTATAATACTAAATCTCTGCCCATGGAGGAGCCTCAGCCTCATTTACTTGCCGTACAATCTATGTATGAGGATGTTTCACTAAGGCACATGTTGGACCTTATGCCCATCTCTACGTTCAATGACAAGGCTCCTATACCTAAATATTCATCCCAGCCCTAAACAAAAGAGACTCATTCATCCTTTCTCAGGGAGTGCTGGCCTTGGAAGCCATTCCCTGGGATCTCCTTATTTGCCACAAATGAAAATTTTCTTTGTGCAGCAACTTGCCCAGAGCAGCTTCTGTGACTCACCAAGGAGTAAGCTCACTCCTGTTGATTTGTCTACATAACAACATTTTTCTGTGAGAGTTACACTTTCCCTTGTACCCAAATACAGAGATAACTGAGATTCACTTACATGAATCTCAACCACACAGCTCTCAAAACAAATAAAACCTGCCGCAGAACCATGTCAATTTGATCTTGCAGCAATATATTTAAGAGTTCAAAGAAAATGTCTTCTTTACTTTCTTTATGGCTACCCTATCCAACTCCTCCAGCCCACTCCATACCCAGCCTTACCAAAGAGAAGAAAAAAGAGTAAATTAACATCCTTAAACAATCAGTCAAACCAAATAAAAACGATCTTTTGGGAAACATATCTTTACCAAAGATTATCTTGAATAGAACTTTTTTCAAAAAGCAGACATACATTTTAAACTTGGGAAAAGTAAAACTGTGTGTGCCTTACTTTGGGCATCTGAAATAAAATAAAATATATTGCAAGAGCAGTATGGCTTAAAGCATAAATTTTAAAATATATGTTTACATTCTACTTCGAATTCTACTAATAGTGGGGCAAAGTTCAAGTCACAGTACTTCTGATCATCATAGTATCTTTTACTGCAAGATGGGAATAATAAAACGCACACATCAATCTTATACAGTGTTGGGAGAATAGAACCTTGATTAAACTCAAAATATTTTCTCATCTGTAATATGCGAGGTATTATATTTGTCAACAAAAGAATGATAAGGCACTGGAATGTAAGCAAAGCCTCAATTATGGCTCTTAGAATTGCAATTTGGGAAGCACAGATTTGGGTAGAGACCCAAAAAGTGTCTTGTTGAAGAAAATGGTGAGTGATTTATAGGTAAAATGATAAAATAGCTATGGGTTACATAAGTTGTTTTTCAATTATTCTGATTGGAAGGGAAGTTTGAATTTATAATTCATCAGCTTACTGAGGTCATCTCCTCGTTTTTTGGGATAAAATATGTTTTTCACAGTCCTCAGAAAGTCCGTTCTCAGCAGTCTCAATCTTGCTTAATGACGTCAGCAAAAGCTCAGCAGTTCAACAAAATGTCGAGAAGGCAAGGTGGAGTCACTTGGGTTGCCTTGTCAGTGATGCCTGTGGCCTTCTCTTCACATATTTAATCCACCAGTATAAGAAGAAAGATAGATATATATGTCCTAATTTATTCTACACTACAGCTTTTTAATATGCCCCTTAATAATGGATACAATTCTTTAGTCTTTTGTTTAAAAAAAGTCTTCAAATTATTTTTGATCTGCACCCACATCAAAAATGTTAATGTGTGGATTAAATCGGTAATTAGTTCTTTATATTACACTTTGTATTTCTTTCATATATAATCCAGTTCAGTTATGATCTAGAAAGTTATAGAAATGCATATAAAATAGAGAAAGCAAAATTACATAACTTTAGAAACATGCTAATAACATGTACTTTGCACCACTTAATTAGAGTTCAGCCAATAACAATAACCACACCTGGAGGCCAATTAAAATTTGGAGTCTTTAATTTTGCTCTTGCAAAATTTCTGCCACTTTTTTTTTTCCTGTTTTCCACCTGCTTGGAAATCTATCTCCAAAAGACAAACTAACCTTTAACTTGATACCAGGAGAATTTACTGAGCATGTTTATGTAGTATTCAAATGCGACCAGAGAGAGAAGAGTAAATGATCTGAGGTGGGCTTGAAGGTAAACAGCTGTCAGTGAACTATGAATCATCTCAAAGGCACATTAGCTGAACTCATTTCAAAAGGGAAAATTGTTTTGCATGTTGAAAGGAATAACCACAAGAACCTTGCACCTACTCTTAATTTGCTGTCTATCTTATGGCTTCCTTGGGGAAGCAGTATGATGAGCTGTATTTATTTATTTATGTATTTATGTATTTATAATTTTTTTCTCATACTGCAATGAATATGGAGAGGAAAACAGAAACGTCCTTCCTGGCAGAGAGCAGTAAAGCATCCACATTCCTCTCCCAGAGCTGAATTCTCACCTAGATGCAGTCTCTTAAAGCTCCTCTGGTAGTAGTTCATTTATTGTTTTGATTTTCAAAGTGTAATCTTTCAGAAAATTTAGACTACAATAGGTGATGCCTTTTTGATATTCAAAAAATCAGTATGATTTTGTGTGCTCATGTACCTGATGAATTAAGTTTTTCTTTATTTTGTTCCTTTTTTAATACATAGAATATAAGAGAATTTTGCTTAAATCAGATGAATAGTTCAAAGTGGAAATGCTTTACTGACATAAGATTTTATCATTTTATAATACAATTTTTAATTAAACAGAAATGTCAGGCGAGGGATACCTGGGTGGCTCAGTCTCAGTGGTTGAGCATCTGCCTTCAGCTCAGAGTGTGATCCCAGGGTCCTGGGATCGAGTTCTACATGGGGCTCCCTGTAGGGAGCCTGTTTCTCTCTCTGCCTATGTCTCTGCCTCTGCATCTCAAATAAATAAATAAATAAATAAATAAATAAATAAATAAACTTAAAAAAAAAATGTCAGATGAAACTTTATTCTCATGCCTACAACAATATTAAGCAGTTAATCCAGCAAAAGAAGCTGATGACGTCAATGGGTTACACATTTATACGTAAAGTATTTGAGTATAGGTGTTTGTTACTGACGTTTTAAAATATTCCAAATTAAATGGAATTAGAATCGAACATGACACCGAGGCATTTCTGAAGAAATCAAAATATCCACAAAATACTCCTTGCAAAATGTGGCTTTAAAATTTTGAATTAGTGATTTGAAGAGCTGTGAGAAGAGGTTAATTAGATAATCCATTTATGACAACGTAGTGTGAAATTATACTAAAACAGATAGTCTAATTTAAAAAAGGATATGTCAAGAGCAGTGTGCTTTGATAATTTACAATTTACTAATCACCTTTCTGTCCCTTTCAGTCTTTGATTGTTCTTTTACATTCTCTCCATTATCTGCTATGTTTTTCTTTCATAATCTTTACTTTCTTTGTCCTTATGTCTTTCTTTTTTTTTATTTTTAAAGATTTTGTGTATTCATGAGAGACAGAGAGAGAGAGAGGCAGAGACACAGACAGAGGAAGAAGCAGGCCCCCTACAGGAAGCCTGACCTGGGACTCGATCCCAGGTCTCCAGGATCACACCACAGGCTGTAGGCAGTGCTAAACCACTGGGCCACTGGGGCTGCCCCCTTATGTCTTTCTAATTTTGTACTTCTCTTTGTAATTCTTTCACATCCCACCTTTTTCTGATTTTCTGAAGCTATGTTTTCTTATATCTCCTTTGTACTAATGTCCCTAACCAAATATCCTATCTGATACTCATTTTTCTTAAAATATAGCAATAAATCATAAATATAGTGTTTTGTGTTACATTTACATACTTGCAACATACACATTTAAATAGACAATTTTGTATAAATATTTATTCAATATTCTTCTCTTTTGGGAAACGAACAAAAAAATTTGAAAGCTTGGTTTTCAGCTGCTGAAGTGAATCACTACTTCATAGGTGTATTATATTTAAAAACTCAAGAGTTCCACAGTCTGTTTAATCTGTGGGAAATGCCATCAGCAGGTTGTGTTTGGGATGGAAGCAGGTGGATGCGGTCTAGGGAGAGTTGTATTGCTGCCAGCCAACAAGCATCAAAAAAAAAAAAAAAAAAAAAGACTGAAGAGTACAAGACCCATAGGCCCTGTTCTCAGAGTTCTTCACTGTAGAGAAAAGAAACAAAAGTATAGGAGCAAATTCCACTTGTAGAGATCCTGTGACACTTGCATGAACAAATACGATAATAAGAAAAAGGATGAAAACAGATGGGGCTACTCTGTAGACCTTCACTCAAGATTAAGAAAGGAAATATTGGTCAGAGTTTCGTGGAGCCAGATTCAAATTTTCTTTACTTGTAAACTAATGTGGGGGCATTATTTGAAACAAATACTGATATTATTAGTAGTGAAAACAGTCAATACTCTCTAAATGAGCTTTGCTCCCCAAGGTGTACACTTGGGTAGTTTGAGGTTAGTTGAATATCTCACAAAGAGGAAAGAACCATCAATTGTAGTGTTTTAATTTCCTTCTGTGTTTTTCTATTCTCTGTTGCAGGGGGTATAGTACATTCAAGCATGATGTTCTGTAATATCTTACAGTGTCTTCAGTTTTTAATTCTCAAATATAAAGCTTAAACGTAAAATAAACCTTTTGGGGTTTTGCTTTTATGATAATTTCAGTGTCCCTAAGTGATAACTCAAGGTTTGGAGACATTTTTGCTCAAACGCGGGGAGATCTTACAAAGAATTTGTCTGACAATTGTTGAATGTAAAGAAAGGATGATGGTTGGGGCGCTGGGTGCCTCAGTGTTGAGCATCTGCTTTCAGCTCAGGGCATGATCCCGGGGTCCTGTGATCGAATCCCACATCGGGCTCCCCGCAGGGACCCTGCTTCTCTCTCTCTGCCTATGTCTCTTCTTCTCTCTCTGAGTAAATAAATAAAATCTTTAAAAAAGAGAAAGGAAGATGATTTAAATTTTAAGACATGTGACAACTTCAACAGCAAAAAAATAAATAAAAAAGTCATCTTTCAAAGTACTAACATGGATAGACTCTACTATGACTCCAATATTTTAGAGAGCGATGATGGATTGATGGATTTTTCTTCATATTTTCATGAAAATCGTTTTATAAATAACATAATGAAAATTGTAATAAAACTCTTGAGAGTGAATGGCAGTCATTTTTGGCTCTCTTCCCCAGTGAATTCTGCATTCAGAGGATGAAGGTGTGTTACCAGACTTAAAGTATAAAGTCACTGTGATTGTGTGTTTTAGTTGTTTCTTATCTTTTCTCTGTAATGGAAAATGCTGCAGTGAAAACATTATCCATTCATTTAGTATGTATGAATACACTTTTTTAAAGTGTTGGCCCAATTACAAGCACTCACATTGTTTGATTTGATTTGATTTGGTATCCGAGAATCAGGAAGGTAAATACAAACACACAATCTAAGTTCTAACTTACCTGACATTATGGCCAAGAAAGATGAATGTTAATGAAAAAGGAGTAACTATTTCTTTACCTAACTGGATGAAGTCACAATTTTATTCTCTTTGGCTATGGGTAAGGACAAACTGCCTATTCCTGTATTTTTTATGAGAGAAAGACTGGTGGGGAATATCTATAGGTTCTTCAGAGTCTCTTTGGGGCCTCTTCACTGTCTGATGTGGGACATCAGGTCTTTTTAAATCTCATCACCTGGGGGATCCCTGGGTGGCTCAGCGGTTTAGTGCCTGCCTTTGGCCCAGGGCACAACCCTGGAGTCCCGGGATCAAGTCCCACATCTGGCTCCCAGCATGGAGCCTGCTTCTCCCTCTGCCTCCCTCTCTCTCTCTCTCTCTCTGTCTACCATAAATAAATAAATCTTTAAAATAAATAAATAAATATATCTTATCACCTTCTCCCTCCACTCCAGATTAGGGTAGGCCATTGCCTTCTCTCATGTAAGATGGCACACTTGCAATATCCGTTCAGGCCATAAGAAGTTTTCATATCCTCTGAGAGCATGCACATTTTCAAATGTTCACCTTTCAATTCTGCTACTCATGACATTCTGCTCCCAGCCCTGGAAGGTAGGAGGAAAGATTGGCAAGGCATCTGACCAAGAAAATATCAACTTAAAATCTAGAGGAGAAAAATGATTTTGATAGTAAGCACTTCATTTGTTTTTAACCAAGAATGTTTATAATTTGGAAAATTACTCAGCTATTAGAAGCGACAAATATCCACCATTTGCTTTGACGTGGATGGAGCTGGAGGGTATTAAGCTGAGTGAAATAAGTCAATCGGAGAAGGACAAACGTTATATGGTCTCATTAATCTGGGGAATATAAAAATTAGTGAAAGGAAATAAAGGGGAAAGGAGAGAAAATGAGTGAAAATATCAGCGAAGGTGACACAACATGAGAGATGCCTAACTCTGGAAACGAACAAGGGGTAGTGGAAAGGGAGATGGGTGGGGAGTTGGGGTGACTGGGTGATGGGCACTGAGGGGGGCACTTGGGATGAGCACTGGGTGTTATGCTATATGTTGGTAAATTGAACTAAAAAGAAAATTTAAAAAAATATAATTTTGGTTTTCAAGTTTGAGCCTCAGTTACATTGCCAGGAAAAGTGAGATGTATTTTCCACTTCCTATTGTATCCATTAGGTACTATAAGGATACAAAAAAATCGCTGTCTAGATAATATTCATCAATTTTAGCTTTCAATACAATGTTTTAGATTTTTCTTTAGTGAGTATTGATGTCTTCATTGTTTTTAATATATATTTTTAAGATTTTATATATTTATTCATTAGGGACACAGAGAGAGAGGCAGAGACACAGGCAGAGGGAGAAGCAGTTTCCCTGCGGGGACTTGATACCAGGACCCCGGGATCACGACCTGAGCCGAAGACAGAGTCTCAAACAATTAGCCACTCAGGCATTCCCGATTTAACATCTGATAGGTAAAAATACTTCATTGTTTGATTTGCATTTTTTTTCCTTTTGAAACTGTTTTAACATATGTATAGATCCCTTTCATATTTTTATGTTATCTGTTCATTAATTTTGATTTGATATTATTTTTTATATCAGCATGTAAAAGTTCCTTGTAATTAAAAACTTAAATCTTTTACTTCAAAGATATTTGAAATTTGATTTCCTTTGATTTCCAACATTGTAATTTTTGTTTTACTTTTTCTTATGAATCTCCTTGTATTTTGTTTTGCTAAGTTGTTGTCAAAGTATGTTTTCCTTCATGTCTGTATTCCGCATATTACTTAGAAGGCTCTCAGATCAGTATTCTAATAGTTCCGAATAGTTCCGAATTGCAGTGTCACCATCTATAATGCAAACATACAAGATTATTATTGTATAAATTAAATAGACTTACTCCGTAAGCATTTGATCTATAAGAAATGTTTGATTACTCCTAATTCTCTTCTTTTGACCATAGAGTTCTATGTTCAGTTTCTACATCAGCTTCTTCTAAAAGAACAGTATAAATATAACGCCTGGTCATTAGATTCTATCAAAAAGTCACTTTACAGCGTCGTTGAATTTTAATATCACACCTCTTTCTCAACCTGAATTATTTTCTAAACCATGAGAAGACTTTCTTCATTGATAGAGAACCGATAATTTTTCTTTAATATTTTTTTTTCCTTTTCTGTTGCTTTAGGTAAAGCATCCAAGGATGTAAGATGTGATACAATAAGGAAATTGATTGTCAAAGAATTTGGAGTTCTGATCCTTAGAGATAGGCTGTATTAGTAAATCATAAAAATAAGATCATTAATACCTGAATTCATTTCTCACAAACGGAATTAACTTTCTCAAAGTTTTGTGTGGTAGATTGTTTGCCAAAAATATCCATCCTTTCTGTATTCATGGCAGTATTATCTATTACTGCCTAACAGATTATTCCAAAATTTAGCAGCCTAAAGCAACACACATCATTTCACAGATTTTCTGAGATTTAGGAAGCTGCGAGCAATTTACCTGTACGATTCCAGTCTCTCATGAGATTGCAGTTAAAATGTTGGCTGGAGCTAACACCTCTGATGGCTTGACTTGGTTGGAGTATCCGCTTCCAAGTGTTTTTGGCAGGATGACTCAGTTCCACAACACATGGACCTCTGTATGGATCTGTTCATGCGTGACAGCTAGCTTCCACAAGAGCAAGTAATCCAAGAGAGAGCAAAGCAATAGCCACTTTGTTGTTTTTTAGTCTCAAAAGTGGCATACCTTCGCTTTTGCCATATTCTATTTGTCACACACACTAACTCTGATAGAATGTGAGAGGAGAATACACAAAGATACAGCCAAGAGAGGAATCCCTGGAGGCTGATTATCACAATGCTTCTTTAAAATATGACTTTCTAATTAATTGCATCAATAATTAGTTTATTTCCCTATCCCTTATTTCCAAGCTCTGCTCTTAATTTGCTTTGATCAAGAAATTGCGGGCTAAGGAACGCTTTATCAGTTTCAAGCCCAGACATCATGAAATCTTGTATGCTTTAGTTCACTCTCTTAGAAACCAACCTGCCCTATGTAAAGTCTGAGATAGCTTGATGAATATTAAGAGTCTATGTGAAAAAAAGCCCAGTAGTCCCAATGGTCTCTGATAGTAAGACCCAGACAATATCTTCAGAGCTATATACTCAGTCTGTGACTCATCAAAGACACATATGTAAACACAGGCAGGACTCAAAAAACTCTATAACTTACTCATAGTTCAGTCATAGTAATTGGTTGCTATTTTCTGCCACTAACTTTTGGATGATCTGCTACAGAGCAATTGATAACTGATATATTCTGTGTGGAAAATGTGGACTGCATCTTGTACAAGAAAATGATTAGAATGAAAATCAAATAGAAATATGTCTTAAAGTTCACCTTCCAGTTTATATTATTAATTTTGACAGAGATATCTAGTTGCTCAGCTTTGCTGGTTACCTCTCAGGTGCAGCCTGTCCATCTATGCCATGCTCTGTAATTCTGGGGCTGAGAGAAGTACAGTCGATATCTGATGCTCTTTTGCCACCTGGACTACTTGCTGAATTTTTTCTTTTTTTCAGTAGAAGGAAATCAGAAGATAAGACAGGAGGAGATATAGTTCTCCTCCAATTTTTCTTCCTTGGGCTGTGACTAAATGGTGATATTTTCTTCTTCAGCCTACTCTAAGGTGTCCTTAAAAAGACTCACAGTCATTTCCTAAGAAGACTGTATGTGGAGGAAAGGAACACACTCTGGTCGCTTAAGAATTCACTCTAAATCCTGGGTCCTAAAACTTCACTGTGGTCCACAGTTATTATGAGGTCCTACGTAGGTAACATATACTAAGGCTATTTTTCCGGTTCCCAAATATATAATTTCCACAGACTTACCTACACAACAGCTTGTAAATTCTCCACATCCCCCCCTTGATTCATGGATTGAGACTATTATTTGAGAAAGGACCAAATGGAAACCCCAGGAACATCTCCCTACCACACTAGCAAACAATACATAATGCACTCTCTTTGTGGGATTTCAGAGTTCAGTGCACCTTGTCAAATATGAAAATGCAAGGATTACCCCTTCTCCTTTACCGGGCATGTTTGGCCTGGGCAGAAAGTTGATGAATTATGGAATCATCAATAATCACTATAAATTGTGAGAAATTTCAACAGGTAGTAATTCAAACTGCAGGTGTCACTCATCAAAGCACAAGGTACACGGTCACAGCTTTCCATATATTTTTGCAAGGACCACCTGGAAACAGTTCATTTTTACTAGCAGAGACCAAAGCAAAACTTCATTCTCTTATCTAAGGGCAATGTCGACACTCTCGATCCTTTTTCATAATGGTCACCCTAACATCCTGCAAACTCTTTTGTGGTCCACTCCATTGAGGACATAGGTGGATCTGATGATAAAGAAGTAACAAATTCAAAGATGCCTAAATAAGACATGTGCCCAATTCAGAGAATTACAATGTGATCCCTTAAGGCTTATAAAGGGGGTAAAGCCATGCTTTCTTTTATGGATAATTATTCTAATTATTCTCTTCTGAGGAAAGTTTCCTGTCTCTGGTTGTTTCTTCATTGCCCGGATCCTGGCTTCTGCCTACTAACAGACCATGTGTAGTTGCCATTGACTGGTGTAAAGTTCTAGTTTAGGGAGGAATAATTTTACCAGGGGAAACAATACCATTGAACTGGAGTCAAAGGCTTGAACCTTACAATTTGAGGCCCCTCATACCTTAAACTTATAGGCAAAGCAGAAGATAACTGCACTGGATGAGATGAGCAATTCTAATTGCCAGGAGGATCTTTTTGGTTGCTGACACATAGTGGGAGCCGGGAGAGCTAGGTCTGAAACTCAGGGCTTTTTCTAAGCTACCTTTTGGCACTTTTACTGTCAATTATATAAGTAAATTTAGAATAGAGTAACCCAACAAAGGCAGAACTACTTTGAAAGCAGACCCTTGGGGAATAAACTCTGGGGTTCCAAATCTAATAAAAACCCTAGCCAGTTGAAGTGTTAGATGAGGAAAAAAAGAAAATGAGATGACTAATAGAAGAAAGAAATTATGATAACAAACTTTAGCTTCATGATCTTTGACACATCAGTGTTACTATGTGTATTTTCTTCCTTTCGTAATTAATTGCCCAATTAATCAATCTACATTTTTACCTTACTTTTCATTTCTTTATGATTCTATTAATAGTGATTAATTTCCAAATATAATCTTAAGTTTACAGAATATTCAAGAGTGGGATTTGTGTTTAAACTGAAAGTAGCATAAATATGAGTAGGAATGAAAAAAAAAGGAATGAGTATGGTGGCTACTGTTTCTCCCATTTTTAGAAAACAACAGATTCTTTATATGCAACTACATTCTGCTGATCAAAAAACCCACCCTTTTGTAACATACTCTAGGATTCTTCATTCTAAAGTTCCTCTGCCAATTGTCTTCCCATTGGAGTCAAAGGAAAAACTATTTTTTTCCTGTTGCATGGTAGCTATCTTCTTCTGGCCCTTTCTCTAAAGTGATTGTCCTTCAGGCTTCCAATTTTGGCCTGCATGAATCCCTTCTGCACATACTCACTGACAAAACGGGGAATCCTAAGGTGAACACATCTCTTGAGGATGAGTAGAGGAGGACCTCCATTCACATTCCTAGATTTTGGAATCCCCATCTCTTCTGTTTTCCTCCAGCCCTAGGAATGATAGCTGCTTCCTGAAATCTCTAATCTACAGGGCTGACATCTTCCTTTTTGTTATCTCTTGGGCCTACTTGTAACTATGTATCAATTACTTTATTAGAACACTTTACTATGAAGTATCTAATATGTAATACTATACTATAATAAGTATCTAATATGGCTTATATTGGTGTCTCTTTGTTTGTTTTGGGACAAATGATAGGACTGTTACAGCCCCAATTTCCTTGGTAATAAAGATAAATTTTTATTTTATTTTATTTGGAGATACCCCAAACCCCTTTAAAACTATGTTTAATCCTATGACTAAATTCTGGTCAATCAGAGCTGAGTATAAGACATATCCCTTAAAGAGAAAGAAAATTACTTATTCCCTCTTTTAGTCATTTTGGCTAGAATATGACCATGAGGATAAACCATTCTTTACCTTGCAGAGAAAGAGAAACACTTTAGGGATATGGAGATGGAAGTATAATACAGAAGACTGAGCCTCTGACATGTTATGGAATAGAGCTGCCTTTCGTGTTTGGACTTGGACAAGAAAGAGAAATTTTATCTTGTTCGAGTTGTTATTTCAGGTGTCTGCTACAAGCATCCAAATGAATACCCAATATATACATCAAAGTAATATATTTCAGTTCTCCTAATCTATTAACAGCAATACGAATTTTAACTAAGCCCTGTGATTATATCAATTACTCACCTTCTCAGGTAAATTAAAGCAATTTATCTTAATTTACCTCCTTTCTCTCCTTTCACCAAAACTTGGCCCACTGCTGCTAATGGCAGTATGGACTCCTTTCCTGCATAATGGCACTTGCAATAATCTTGTCTTAACCAAGATAAGAGTGAGTTGACAGCAGTAAGCCACAGGTGTGTGTGTGTGTGTGTGTGAGAGAGAGAGAGAGAGAGAGAGAAAGGAAAGGCTCTCCTATATTTTACTTTAGATGAATTAAAGACTATAGAATATATTGTACCAAAAGTATATGGTCAAAAATGTTTCCATACATTTGTCTATTACCCTGATATTTGAAAATTTTTGGATCTATTGAAACTAACTTAGAACAAGTGTATTTGTAGTAATTCGACTTTATTTTTTTTTAAGATTTTATTTATTTATGCATTAGAGACACACACAGAGAGAGGCAGAGAGATAGGCAGAGGGAGAAGCAGGCTCCATGCAGGGAGCCTGATGTGGGACTCGATCCCGGGACTCCAGGATCACGCCCTGGGCCGAAGGCAGGCGCGTAACCACTGAGCCACCCAGGATCCCCTAATTCAACTTTAAATATAGGTTTTTTCCTCTTAAGTTTATCTGTGTGCCTTAGTGAAGCACTTTAAATGGAGGGGTAGTTATCCTCCAGAGTTGCTTAAATAAGGAATAATTATACCTCTTATAACTGTCTTTCGAGTAAAGCACACCATGCATATTAATACACCGGAGGACAACTATATGTTGGCTGAAAATATGAGTCCCAGAGGAAATGATTCAAAGACTTATGTCCTGTATTTGTAGTGTCATGTTATTCATATTATGTCTCTCATGGGGTGACACCAAAGATAAAGTAGTAAAGCAACACAAAAAAGGTCACTTCGTAAATCTTATGAAATAAGTAGTATAAAATGCATTCATGATGAGATACTGGATTTTTTTTCTTTCTCTCTTTTTGTTTTGTTTTGAGAGCTAAGTAGTTTTGTTAAGGAGGAAATCTTTGACAGTGCTTTTATGTTACTTCATCATATTTTTTACCACGTGTATTTAAACTTTAAATAGGACTCTTTGAACCATAGTTAACATTGTGTGACAGGGCCTTTGAAAGACTTGAGATAAAAATCATTTTGTTGGCATTGTCTGAATCAGAATGTGTATTTTTTTTAAAGTAGAGCCTACTATTAAATACCATATGACTCAGAAAAACCATACAAACAGATGAAAGTACAACTATGTTAATTTACAAAATATTCTTCTAAAGTCCTTTACTCTGTCAAATATCGCTTCTCAATAAATATTTCCCAGGCAATCCTTTTTGTAGGAAACAATAATCATCACAGTAAACAAAAAATTCTGTTTTCCTCAAAGAAATAAAATTGTTTGCTAATAAGGACTTGGAAATAACTCTTTAACATTTCCTGTTTTAAAGTGACTATCTTTATGTAGTAAGAAGACAACATCGCATAAGACCAGTAGTAGAGTGAGGCTCCACTCATCACTAAGAAATTTTATTGTTTCCACTAGACAGAGGTAAAATGATTGATTTTGTGGCAATAAACCTGGAAATCACAAATCCTTACTTCTAAAAAAAAAAAAAAAACAACAACAACAACAGTCCATGGGATGCCTGAGTGGCTCAGTGGTTGAGTGATCACACCTTTGTTTGGCTCAAGGTGTGATCCCAAAGTCCTGGGATCAAGTCCCACATCAGATTCCCCTTGAGGGGACTGCTTCTCCCTCTGCCTGTGTCTCTCTCTCTCTCTCTGTATCTCTCATGAATAAATAAAATCTTAAAAAAAAAAGTCCTTGATTTCAATATCTAATTTAGTGTATAGTTGAACATCTGGTCTGTAATATCTGTTTGGCTTTCACATGACTACTAATATGGGTAAGACATTAGGATAAGCCAAAGACCAAAATTTATTCATTTTTCTTGTTATGAAGATTTATAAATCTCAGTGTAATTATCATTTTTACAGTTAAACCATGGGTTTTCTATATTTGGATGTTTCACTTATTTCTCCTTTCTTTTTATGACTTTTCTACCACTTATTTGAATTTACCTAAGAAATTTATCAACAATAAACCTCAACATGAATTAATTGGATTGTATCTTAAAAAAAAAAAAAACTAAAAAAACTATCTTTTTGTCTTTATGAAGTTTAAATGCTTAATATTCATGTATTTCAAACCCTTCAGGTGTCTGAAGAATTCCTACTGTCTAAAGATACTACTGTGAGTATATCAGACATAAGGAGGAATGGGTGACAGGTAATCCCAAACAATACATCTATAAATTCTTATGCCTAACCTTCAAAATCAACATAAAATTTCCATTCTATTCTGTAATTTGATAATGTCTGTTTTAATATGAATTATGTTCCCAAATATTCAAATAAAATTGATATTACTGGAAGCATACATGTTTATCATATATCCATGAAGTAGGTAACACACAGAGAATAACTTCCATCCCCATTCTCCAGAATGTTTTTCATATATCATCATATAAGATCTCAAAATCTGTTCTTTAGAGAGACAAAATGTATGTACAGCATTTTCCTAATAATTAGTTTACAAATTATATGACCAAATTGGTATGACATTATTCAAGTCATTATTAGTCATTTTATTATTTTAAAAAATGGCAATTTCTGCTTTTTGTTGAAGAAAATATTATTTTAAAATGTTGTTGTTTCTTCTCTCTATGAAATGACCTTTGTAGGCAGCCTGGGTGTCTCAGTGGTTTAGTGCCTCCTTCAGCCCAGGGCATGATCCTTTAGACCCAGTATCGAGTCCCATGTCAGGCTCCCTGCATGGAGCCTGTTTCTGTGTCTCTGCCTCTCTCTCTCTCTCTCTCACATGAATAAATAAATAAAATTAAAAATCTTCAAAAAATGAAATTATTCTAGCTGGCTATAAACATTTCTGAATTGTTACATTTCCTTTATCTTTCCATATATGGATATGAGCAGAATGGTCACTCAAATATACATATTTATACCAAAAATTTTTATTTATATATCTAAGATCTAAATGCAAAGTAATCTTACATGAATGTTGCCATATCTCTTCAACTTCTCCACATCCAAAAATCAATTGTCAAAATGCCAGCAAATCACATTAACACACTCAAGATTTTCCTAAGCCACAGAGCAAACTAAACTTTTACTATAAAATACTTAGTTCATATATAATTTATGTTTTTTAAGTGCTGTGGCCATTGAATAAGTACACTTATGAAAATTACTTGATTCAACTTGATTGTGCACATTTGGAATTTGTCTCTATTAGCCAGTCTATGTTTTTCAAATGTAATCATAATTAAGATGGCATCTATTCCATTAATGCCATGTTGAGCATAATTATTATTAGAGGTGACTGAACATAACATCCTTTTCCTCATTCAAAGATAAATCTTCAGAAATAAAAAAGTTATATATCAGCATAAATGATTTTTAAAAGAATGAAAATCACAGCTTCATTTGACAGACATAAAATTAATTCTAAGCCAAATCCCAGGGATTTTTGAAATGATATTAATTTATATTTTAATTTTTCTCTGCCTAAAATGCATCTCTTTCAAATACAATTATGTGCTGATGCATACTCTCTAATCTCAGGAATAAAACTTATGCCAAACCATTCTTCTTAGAAGAAAGAAGAGTATCAAATTCTAAACAATTTTATCATCAAGATCATATTAATGAGTGATGCCTGGGTGGCTCAGTGGTTGAGCGTCTGCCTTTGACTCGGGACATGATCCCAGGGACCAGGATCAAGCAGAGAGCCTGTTTCTCCTTCTGCCTGTGTCTCTGCCTCTCTCTCTCTCTCTCTCTCTCTCTCTCTCTCTTTCTCTGTCTCTCATGAAAAAATAAATAAAATCTTTTTTTAAGATTATATTGATTTGTCAACATGCAACACATGCCTATGCAGATTTGATAGCAGTTAACTTTTGTACAAAATGAAACCGATAGGGGATCCCTGGGTGGCTCAGCAGTTTAGCACTTGCCTTCGGCTCAGGACATGATCCTGAGCATGACCCTGGAGTCTCAGGATCGAGTCCCACATTGGGCTCCCTGCATGGAGCCTGCTTCTCCTTCTGCCTGTGTCTCTGCCTCTCTCTCTCTCTCTCTCTCTTTCTCTTTCTCTCTCTTTCCTTCTCTGTGTGTGTGTCTCTCATGAATAAATAAATAAAAAGCTTTAAAATAAAACAAAACAAAAAAGCAAAATGAAACCAGATAATTAAAATTAAACAGTTTTTGTATCTTAAAATGTTTGAATATTACAAAGTTTATATCTTTTAAAAAGATTTTATTTATTTATTTGATAGATAAAGAGTGAGCACTGGGGTCGGGGGACAGAGGGAGTGAATCTCAAGCAGACTCTGCACTGAGCACAGAGCCTGACGCAAGGCTGGATCTCATGACCTAAGCCGAAATCAAGGGTCAGTCGCCCATCCAACTGAGCCATACAGGTGCCCCTATATTTTTTGTAGTCAATAATATTTAATAACATTGTATGGTAACAGATTATACCTACATTTATTATGGCAAACATTATGCAATGTATAGAATTGTCAATTCACTATGTTGTGTACCCGAAACTAATAAAATATTGTATGCGAACTCTACTTCAAGAACTTCTTTTTTCTAAAAATGTCAACTCAAATATGCTCCAAAAATGAAGCTTCCCACACTCTTGTCTTATCCTGTACTTAGAAAACAGAATATTTCTTCTTCAGGATTAAGCCTGTGTCTATTACTTATTTTTAAAAAAAATGCTAGCATTCTTTTGTCAAAGAAAAAATAATCAACATGGCCAAGTTTTGCAGAAACTCTCATAACTTTTCATAATGACATTTTTTTTAGAATTTCAGCCTATGAAGTTTATATCTATATCTGTTTTTTGCAACATTACAAGCAGAGTCTACAAGAAAACAAATTCTAAACAACTTTGAGAATAATTTGTTAATATTAGTTAAAAACATAAACACTTACAGGTGTTTTTTTTCCTGAAATTATTTTGTTTGTTTGTTTGTTTGCTGATGCTACTCAGTTGTAGTCAAATAATATAGTTTCTTTTCAGTATAGTCATGATGATAAATATAATCCTAATTAAGAGTGGAAAGTGACAGTTGGAGTCTTGAAGGCTTCAATTTATCTTTCCAGTCTAGATCTAGGTAACCAAATGCTTATTGATTAATATAATTGTTATTGATCATACCTCTCTATCTGAAGTTTATATCCTGAAAATTTATTTCCTGTTCCATTTCCCTATGAGAAAAAGCTTAAAAGACCAAATTTTAAAATTATTAAATCTAATTTTGGTACCATAAATTTTCTTTGGAGATTTTGTTTGTTTGTTTGTTTGTTTGTTTGAAAGAGAGAGAGAGTACACAGAGGGGTTTGGAGCAGAAGCAGACTCCCTGCTGAGCAGAGACCCCATCATTGGGCTCAATCCCAGGACCCTGAGCTGAAGGTGACTTTTAACTGACTGAGTCACCAAGGGACGCCTGGGTGGCTCAGTGGTTGAGCGTCTGCCTTAGGCCCAGGGTGTGATCCTGGAGTCCCCAGGATCGAGTCCCACTTCAGGCTCCCTGCATGGAGCCTGCTTCTCCCTCTGCCTGTGTCTCTGCCTCTCTCTGTGTCTCTCATGAATAAATAAATAAATCTTAAAAAAAAATAACTGACTGAGCCACCCAGGTACCCTGGTACCTCAAGTTTCTGTTATATTTGTCATGTTTGACCAACAGAAAGGCTTTATGTATATGGATATTTGTTCAAATATTCTGCTGTTTGCCACATTGAAAAAGTTGGATCTTTACCAAAATATTTATGATCCATAACTCATCCTTCCAGTTTAATGTTAAATCTTAGAGACGTCCTAAAGATATTTGAACCCTGAACTATATAGTGAGTTAAGTTTCAATAGATTTTATTCATTCCAATAAATTTGTCCATTACAGTACTCAATCTCTTCTTTTATGGCAACTTAGTAACACTGATCATTTTCTCTTTTTTGTCTATATATGCTATTTTTGCTTAGGATATTGTAATTTTCAGTTTATTAATAACTATAATAGAAAATGTAGGGCACCTGGTGGCTCAACCAGTTAAGCAGCCGACTCATGGTTTAGATTCAGGTCATGAACTCAGGGTCCTGGGATTGAGCCCAGAAATGGGCTCCACATTCAGCTGGAAGTAACTGGAGATTCTCTCTCTGTCTCCCTTTGCCCCTCCTCTCACTCATGCTCTCTTTCCCTAAAATAAATAAATAAATAAATCTTTAAAAAAATAAGATAATAGAAGCATAACTTCAGCTTCCATTTGTATATCATTATACCATTAATAAAGGATTTTTATACACATAAGATCATTTGAGTTATTTAATAACCATATGAAGAGAAGCGCTAATGATTATTTCCATCTTATGATTGAGAATACTAAGGCTCACTGACACAAATGAGTTATCTAAAATACTTTTTCTAACTCAAAGCCAGATTCTCATTTAAATTAACTATGTTTCAAATGTTTAGTAACTGCATTACAGTGTTTTATTTTTTAAAGTCCTCCTATCAAGAAGTGTCATGATGATGTCTGGCAACTATAATAACTCCACTCTGACTTGAGTCCACATTTTCAGAATGAGGAAAGATCACCACATGAAATCTGGTTTTCAAAATGGATTCAATGCCAAAATAGTAAGTAGCTACCATTCATTGATCAATTACAAATACTGTTAATTGGATGTTTGTGTTAAAATAGGATTGATAAAACCAATAGAACAAAAATTGAAAAAAGTAGTGGCGGTTTAAGTAAGGATTTTTTTTAAAGATTTTATTGATTTATGCATGAGAGACATAGAGAGAGAGAGAGAGGCAGAGACACAGGCAGAGGGAGAAACAGGCTCCATGCAACAGCCTGAAATGGGACTCGATCCCTGGTCTCCAGGATCCCACCCAGGGCTGAAGGCGGCGCTAAACCGCTGAGCCACCAGGGCTGCCCAAGGTAAGGATTTTTTAATGTTGCATGTCATTCTGAATAGTTTTAGGGTATAGTCTACTTATTTAAAGTAAATAATTCATCTATATTATCATTAGACTTTCAAAAACCTACAATTCTCGGCAACTGTTCATTTAGTGCACAAGTAAATGAGTAGAATATGTGGAAATAATAAACAGCCCGGTAAAAAAGCTCTTAAAAAGAGCATTCAGTTTGAAATGTGCTAAGGATAAACAGTGTTGAATAGAATAAGTTCTATATTCAGGTGACAGAGTGAGGCTGACTGGATTAGAAACCTGGTCAATTCAATTAGTGACTGTGTGGTCTTGTGTATTTTACCTAAACTTGGTGAAATTAACTTTTTTTTTTTAATTTTAAAATGGACATTACAATACTATCTTCCTCATGAATGTCACAACTGTAAGACAATGATTAAAATACATGGTCCATAGATTTACAATGTGATAATAAATAATTGGCAGTTATTAGCAAGACAGTAATCTCTGTGGGGGCAAAGACCAAACAATGTTTGCACATCAGCATATTCTTAGCATAGTACAGGTTCCACACTCAGCTGGAAGTAACTGGAGATTCTCTCTCCATCTCTCTCCGCCCCTCCTCCCACTCGTGCTCACTTTCTCTAAAATAAATAAATAAATCTTTTAAAAAATAAGATAAAATAAAGATAATAGAAGCATAACTTTAGCTTCCATTTGTATATCATTATACCATTCATAAAGGATTTTTATACACATAAGATCATTTGAGTTATTTAATAACCATATGAAGAGAAGCGCTATGAAGAGAACCATGTGAAGTAGAAAGTCTTGCTCTTAGTGGACTCTCAATAATTCTGTTATTCCTTTATTCTTGAAAATGCAAGTTAACCATATAATTTGCCAAGGATTATTCTCACTGATTATTTAAAGAAAGGCAAGCCTGTTACTGGATTTAGGAATGAAGTCTGATTATTCTAAGATAGTCATGGTAATCCTACTACCCTTGCCAGTTGATTTAAGGACCCAGGGTAAGTCGAATAGCTCACAGCTGTTTGGAGACGAGAGAGAGAGAGAGAGAAAGAGAGAGAGAGAGAGAGAGAGAGAGAAATTAATCTATGTTGGCTCAATACTATCAATGAGGAGGATTTTCATTCCAGAGTGTGGAGGAAATATGTGCCACTGGACTTGAGCAAAGAAGCATGCAATTATAGGTGTGAATGGCATCTATTTTATACCTGTTAAGAGAACTAGAATAAAGCAAATAATTGTATGTCAAGGTGAAGAGAGAATGAAATGGCAATATTGAGTTGGTTAGTTAAATAATCTAAACACATACTACCTCTAGATTCTGTAATGCATAAGATAATAGATTAATTCATTGTTTTAGCTAATCTCTGTTATTGCAGCTAAAAGCAATTTAACAGATGGATACTCCTTGATTCCCAGCTTTTAAAAAAAATTAGGAAAATGAAGTGAACTACTGGTGAAATAGCAAGAGAATTGCCCTTTTAACCATATGAAAATTCCATTAAGTTTCCTTAAGTTTTGATTAAATATAGTTATAAAAAGAGATGATTGATAAAGAGGATTGTCCTATCTAGTAACTTTGCATAGAAAGCAACAACATAACTATTAGAAAAAGAATGCTTTTGTCTTGTAGCTCTAAGCCTAAGGTTTAAAGCATTGTTCTAAAATTACTTGCAAAATCTATTTTAAAATCGTGCTGATACTTACAAACTATATAGACTTGTAGAAAGTTATGTATTTCCTTTCAGCTCTGTTCCTTGATATATAAAATGATAGTAAGAGTAATTGAATCTTTGAGTGAGAGTAAAGATTAAACAAGAAGACAACATATATAGCCTGTGTTCTTTGTCCTCTGTAATTAAAATGTTTCTACTTTCTCAATATTTTTACAAGAAACATTTATTTGTTATAGCAATCAAAACCTAATAGTCTTGTCTTAACTTTGTACTCTATTTCTATTTGTAAAATAAGTGTAATTCTTAAGCACTGTAATTACAATCTGTAAAATTATATAATAGAATATTAAAAATAATTAAGATTCAGGGATCCCTGGGTGGCGCAGCGGTTTGGCGCCTGCCTTTGGTCCAGGGCGCGATCCTGGAGACCCGGGATCGAATCCCACGTCGGGCTCCCGGTGCATGGAGCCTGCTTCTCCCTCTGCCTGTGTCTCTGCCTCTCTCTCTCTCTCTCTGTGACTATCATAAATAAATAAAAAATAAAAAAAAAATAATTAAGATTCAAATTTTAGCTATTCACTTGAAACTTTAATTTATAACACTGGATTTTAGATTTAAAACAAAAATCTTCTTTGAATCATCAGGCTTAAGGAGTTCATATAATGTACACATGAAGAGAAAGGAGAAGTGAGCCAGAGATACCCGAATACAACTTTCCTCTCCAAAACCAACAACCTTGTGCAAGAGAACGACGTGATATTAAAAGATTTGGATAATGCATTTTATCAGGTTAGTTTGGTTATTCTGTACTAACAAACTCTCAGTTCTCAGTAGCTTAAAATACAATATTTATTTTTTTAAATAATAATAATAATAATAATAATAATAATAATAATAATGCATGTCTATCCTGTTGGCAGGATCATTGTAGCCAATCAGACACCCAGTGGAATGGAAAGTCCACCATGTTGTGATCCCATCAGCCAACAACCCAATGACCAGGCCAAGTGACAGCATAATAGATGACATAATATTTTAATATTTTCTTATTGGCATTTCTATAACTAAATCCTAGGTTTACAATGCGATGTATTATATATATATATATGTTTTATCTTCTTAATTCTATGTCCTAGATTGTAGACTTAACTACAAAATTCCTTAAATGCTGTATTATTTTGGCTGAGAAAATTATAACACAGCAACAAATGATTCCAAAATCTCAGAGATTTAACACAATATATTTTATTCTTTTTTTTAAAATTTTGAGTATAGTTGACACACATTGTTACATTACTTTCAAGTCTGAAACTTAAAGATTAAACTTCTCTACATTTCATACGATGCCTACTGTCTGTCATCATACACTATTACAATATTATTGACTATATTCCCTATGCTGTGCCTTTGAATCCTGTGACTTATTTGGTCCATACCTTGAAGACTGTATATCCCACTCCCTTTCACTTTGTCCATCATCCTACTCCCTCATCCCCTCCCCTTTGGCAAATTATATTTATAGGTCTGATTCTGCTTTTTGTTTGTTTATTAATTTGTTTTGATTTTTCAGTTCCACCCATGAGTGAAATCATATGGTATTTGTCTTTCTCTGTCTGACTCACTTCACTCAGCATAACACCCTCTAGCTCCATCCATGCTGTTGCAAATAGCACAAACTTATACAGTTAATGTTTAGAAGGAAATGCTAAAAATTGAGCAATTTTATTGATGGTGTTGTTTGTTTCTATTTCTTAGCTTCTTTCTTCTTTCTTTCTTTCTTTCTTTCTTTCTTTCTTTCTTTCTTTCTAACTTCTTTTTTTTTTTTCTTTTAGGTCATTGTGCATCAAATATTTGAAGGAAAGTGTGCCATAGCACAAAGCTAGAGGAAAAACAAGATAAAAAGATAAAAACAATTTTTTTTTTTTTGAGAGAGAGAGAGAGAGTATGCAAGGGGAACAAGAGAGAGAATCTTTTTTTTTTTCCTTTTTCTTTTTTCAAGATTTTATTTATTTATTCATGAAAGACACAGAGGAGAGAGAGAGGCAGAGACACAGGCAGAGGGAGAAGCAGGCTCCATGCAAGGAGCCCGATGTGGGACTCGATCCTGGGACTCTAGGATCATGCCCTGGGCCAAAGGCAGGTGCTAAACCGCCGAGCCTCTCAGGGATTCCCAAGAGAGAGAATCTTAAGCAGGCTCCATCCCCAGCTCAGAGCTCTATCCCCCAACCCTGAGATCATGACCTGAGCCAAAAATCAAGAGTGAGTCACTTAGCCAACTGATTCACTCGGGTGCCCCAAGATAAAAGCAATTTCTGTTGGCTTTGGAGTTTCAAATTAGAAGTTAACAGATTTAAAAAAAAAGAAAAAAAAGACAAACAAAGGTTATACAAATATGTAATACATCTGTGAAAGTTTTGTAATGTGTCATAGAAAAATACTCTGTGCTCATGATCAGAAACAAATTCCTAGGTACAGATCATAGGGGAGATCAAGAGGAAACAAAAGAAAAATGAGACCCAGGTGGTAAGGGCCTGGACCTGGAGTGACCTGTGGATAAAAGCAAGTTCAGCAGCCAGAGGTCACCTGACCTCCAAAGTCGTTAACATGATCCATCCATGACAGTTGGAACTGGATGGAGCAAAGATCATGCCCACAGATATCTAGTCCTCATTCCAATAAACAGCTTTCATTACTTGGATCTAGGCCTGCTTTTATCAAACCAAAGTCTGGGATTGTGATTATTTTACACTAGGCCAAACAAAGGCCACAAAGATAAAGGGATAGGAGTGGCTTAAAATTGAGCCTGTTCTCTAATTTACCTAGCTGTTGTACTCAGGCATGTAGCAACATCTAGAAAATTCTTTGTCTTCACACAAGGATGCCAGTAGTTTTTCCAGATGTGAGTCTCTGGGGCTGCCCTTCTTCAAAGGAGATTTTGTTTATGAATTGTCACAAAACTTCAAGAAACGTTAATTATGTCTTGTACTTTCCTCTGGCCTCTGCTGAGGAACTTTATACAAAAAAAAAAAAAAAAAAGAAAGAAAAATTCAGTAGGTCACCTATTAACTCAGGCAGGAGGGACTAGTCAGTCTCTGCCCAGAGAATCAGTGAAAGCTTGTCAAATTTTCTTCCTTTTATGTTCAGGATAATACAAATTGGCAGTTCTGAGCTACTACTACAGATAGAACTATCTATAATACCTGTAGCTGAGTAATCTTGAAATGAATTGGCCAATCTGATTATCACTATTATCACTATCACATCATTATTACTCTGTCATAAAAAAATACTAACACAGGGGTAGCTGTGTGGCTCACTCGGATTCTCTCCCTCTCCCCCTTCCCCAAACCATGCCCATGCTTACTCACTCTCTCTCAATCTCTCTTTCTCTAAAATACATAAAGCTTTAAAAAAATACTAACATAGATATATCATATATTTTAATTTGAACTTAGAAAAATTAATTTTAGGGGCTTCATCAATCTAAAAATCTGCGCAGCAAAAGAAACAATCAGCAAAACTAAAAGACAACCTACAGAATGGGAGAAGAAATTCACAAATGACATATCAGATAAGGGCTAGTATGTATGATCTATAAAGAACTTATCAAACTCAACACCAAAAATAATCCAGTCATGAAATGGGCAGAAGACATGAACAGACATTTTTCCAAAGAAGGCCTACACAAGGCCAGCACATGAAAAAATGTTCCACGTCACTTGCCATTAGGGAAATACAAATCAAAATCACAATGAAATAATACCTCACATCACTCAGGATGGCTAAAAGTAGCAAGATGGGAAACAAAAAACATTGAAGAGGATGTGGAGAAAGGGGAATCCTCTTGCACTATTTGTGGGAATGCAAACTGGTGCAGCCACTCTGGAAAACACTGTGGAGGTTCCTCAAGAAGCTAAAAATAGAGCTACCCAATGACCCAGCAATTGCATTATTGGGTATTTACCCCAAAGATACCGATTAGTGAAATGCCATGACACCTGCACCCCAATGTTCACAGAAGCAATGTCCACAATAGCCACATCCACAATAGCCAAACTGTGGAAGGAGCCTCAATGTCCTTGACAGATGAATGGATAAAGAAGATGTGATCCATATATACAATGGAATATTACTCAGCCATCAGAAAGGATAAATACCTACCATTTGCTTTGACATGGATGGAGCTGGAGTATATTATGCTGAGTGAAATAAGTCAATCAGAGAAGGACAATGATATGGTTCCACTTATATGCAGAATATAAGAAATAGTGAAAGGGGCTATAAGGGAAAGGAGGGAAACTGAGTGAGAAGAATTAGAGAGGGAGACAAACCATGAGAGACTTCTAACTGGAAAACAAATGAAGAGTTGCAGAAGGGGAGGAGGTTGGGGGGATGGGTTAACTGGGTGACAGGCACTAAGAAAGATACTTGGTGGGATGAGCACTGGGTGTTATACTATATGTTGGCAAATTGAATTTAAATTAAAAAAAAATAAAAAAGAAATAATTCATTTTAAATTACGATGTAATGAAATGTAAATTTATAATCTGAACTGCAGGTTTTGCTTTATCACTGAAACGTTATATGACATATAGGTATTTGTCTCATAATCATTTAATATCTATGATTCAATTAAATGGTGATATCTGAACTGAATTTTTGAATTGATAACTGAAGTGAAATTTGTAAGATATTTGCTGGATGTTGCCAAAAGTGAATGTAAGTTTCAAATTGAATAATGTCCTGTTTAAAAATTAAATGGTCTTTTATTTTTTTAATGCTTCAGGTTTTTATTTAAATTCTAGTTAGTTGGGGGCACCTGGGTGGCTCAGTGGTTGAGCATCTGCCTTTGTGCTCAGGTCATGATCCTAGAGTCCTGGGATCGAGTCCCACATTGGACTCCCTGTTCGGGGGGGAGCCTGCTTCTCCCTTTGCCTGTGTCTCTGCCTCTCTCTCTCTCTCTCTCAATCTGTATCTCAAGAATAAATAAATAAAATCCTCAAAAAATAAATAAAATAAATAAAATAAATAAATTCGAGTTAGTTGGGGATCCTGGGTGGCTCAGTCCATTAAGCATTTGGCTTAGGGATCCAGGGGCCCAGGGATCAATCCCAGGCATCTGGTCTCCCTGCTCAGCAGGGAGTCTTCTCCTTCTTCCTCTGCCACTCCCTCTCCTTCTGTTCTGTGTCTCTGTCAAATAAATAAAAAAATAAGATTAAAACAACAAAAATATACATAAATTCTAGTTAGTTAACATATAGCGTAATATTAGTTTCAGGAATAGAATTTACTGATTCATCATTGACACATAGCACCCAGTGCTCATGACAAGTGTCCTCCTTAATACCCATCACTCATCAAAATTAAGTGGTATTTTAAATAAAAAATCTTTCTTATTCTTGCTGATGTATGAAGCAATTGGGAAAATTGGTCATCCCATCTAATAGTATCTACTTTTCTTCCTCTTGGAGTTACTAATTTCATAAAATATTAGCTATTAAAACCCACCAATGCATTTAAATTAACAGCTTAATTAAAATTGATAACAATTTATGTAATTGGTCACTTGCTATTAATTATACATATATTTTATTAAAAAATTGAACTCTGGAAAGAAGAAATCTCAATATATTGATATTTTCAGTAATTAAATATCTTAAACATATGTAAAAAGTAATTACCATATATTATGCTTTTTTTCCTGACAGCTATGTTTCATAGTTCTTTCTTAGATTAGTGATTGCGATATATTTTAAAGAAGGAAATAACATTGGAAAATAAAAATCTAACTCATTTTTATGACTTCTTTTCTGTTCAGTTACAAGTATCAGTAGCTACAGTTATGAGAAAAAATTTTCATACTTACACATTATGCAATTCATCAACGGATCTTACATTTCTCTAATAGGAGATGATTTGGCATTATTTTGACTGGGATAGAGAATATCGTTCAGAGTAAAATCAATTTATTTGTGTTTCTAATTTATAGAATGGTTTCTCCAAAGTATAGTAGTGTAGGGTTTTTGGAGTGTGCCTCCACAGAGAATAGGGATCAGGGAATAGCAGAGAACATGCAGTGAAGGGAGATATTTCCATGCACCTGGCACATTTCAATTAAATGTGCTCCTAAGGAAGCTTAATGGTCCAGAAGTCATCTTTTTTTAATGATAATAACTAACCCCTAACTAACTAAAGGTTATATTTATCTAACAATGGAGTCAGAATTTTCCACTTAGATCTATTTTTTAAATATAAAATGCTGGAAAAATGGTGAGAGTTTATGTCTCTTTAGTTGCAAGACTTTCTTTCATTAAAAAAACCCACTGATACAAAAAGTATCAAGACTTTTCTGAATAGCATGTAGCAAATATAACTCTGCACAACTTGAATGGGCACAGAAAATGTAGTTCCAGCATTATGTCTGTAAGTTATGCAATTGCACTTCTCTGACTCCTTTCCTCTACTGATTTTATATGAATTAAAATCTATTTAACATTGACTGGCTATAGATTTTCTTTTTATATTTATATAAATCTCCTGAAGAATTATTTTATAATAAGTCACTTGGCTCTTATACACACTAACATACGGCATACGTTATAAAATGTACAAAATAGTTAAAATATTAATAAATGTTTAATAGAAAATGAATTTCATATCAAAATATTTTATATGAAATAAAGCACTAAAATTATTGCAACTGATCAAGTAAACATTGTAGAGATATTAACTAAATTCTTGAAATAATAAATATATAAAATGTACTATCCTTTCTAGCTTCAGGGCCATTCCATTTGCATTATTTTTAAAAGCCTAATATAATAATTCAAATATTTAAAAGCCTACCTTTGCTGATGATAGACAGGAGGATAGGCTTTCATTCCCACCTTAACTTGGTCTTAACTGTGGATTTAAAATGTGGCCTTTTAATCTCGAATTTATTATTCAGTCTTTGTATGTTTCAATGTCTCTGAGTATGATCTGGCTTTGTAAAAGTTGGATTAAGACTTCCACTTCCTGGTGGTTTGTAGCTGCAAAAGCTTGATAAATTACAAAATCACAAACTCAAATGCTTCAGCAAGAATGAAATGAATTAAAATTCCGTCAGAAAAAAAAAATCTTTCATATCTGTAGCTTTTATAAGGGCATTTGTCAATTTGAACAAGAGCTTGATGGAAGAACATGAACTAGCCCAGGCAGTGTTGCTCAGGGGACAGAGAACCAGCAGAGATTTTAGCAGTCACATGGGGCTAGAATAGTAAAATTTGAGACATTAGAGCCTTCAAATACATGGAGGATTGTTTTTTCTAAAGGCACTTTCCGTATTTCAAAGTTGAAAGGTGCAAGAGAATGAAACAATAAAACAGAATAGAAATTCCCAGAATCCTGTGGTGGCTAGGAGAAAAAGAGCCTCATGAGGGAGGGCCCAGACTACAAGTCAGAGCTGAAAGCCCTAGAGGGAATGATGAATTCACAACAGCAATCTGTAACTGCTTTTCCCTTGAGCCAGTTGCTGATCTGAAGCTAAGATGGAACTGAGAATTCAGAGAACCACTACTGGTGTTCAGAGGAATTAGAAAACGTTTTGGCAGTGGTGTGGCTCTTGTATGGTAAAACAAGACTTGAGACTTCAAATACAAATTGCTATCTCCTCCATATATTTCTAAATTCTGAAGATGCATAGGTGGGTGGCTAAAAAGCAAAACCAAATTCAGCCACCCCGCCCCCCAAAATCATAGGTGTAATTTCCATTGCATGTGAGTATGATGAAGACAAGCACTTGCCAACCATCAAGAAAGCCCTTAATATTCTTCACAGAGGTACCTTGTGAACCATGTCTGAGACACAGGCAAACCTGAGACTTGTAGACTGAGTCTTACAGAAGCTACGATGCAGTCTCCACTCAGCTCAGTTAGTCATTGGACTGAGGTACTTAGCATCCCCACACCACTAATTCTGGAGTAGAAGAAAGAGTAAATCCTCTTTTTCAGTAGATATGTGGAACCTTTACAATCCTTTATAGAAACAATGAATTATCAAATGTATGGTAAGTGAAGACCAGATGACATGCAACTAAAAAAAAAAAAAAAAAGAACCAATACTAACTCTGTATATAATCTAGATATTGTAATTAGCAGTAAAAGCCTTTAAACTATAAAAAATTTGATGAAAAGGTGGACAGAAGAGGTTAAAGTATGTACAATTTTAAAGGAAAATTGAATTCTATAAAAAATATCAAACAGCCTGGAATGTAGTTAGCGATCAATACTTGATATTAACTGTAGAATGAATATAACAGAAGAAAATATTAGAGAGCTATAAAGCAAGTCAATGGAAAATATTCAAATTAAAACACACAAGGAAAATAACATAATGCTATCTGAGCATTAAAAATGTGGAAGACACAGTCAAGAAGATACTGGAAGTGTTAATGGCTGAGAATTTTTCAAAATTGATAAAATATCTCAGAAAACATCTATTATGTCAGGGAATCAAAATTAGAATAAGCACATAGAAAATTACACCTAGGCCATATTGTAGTAAACCTGCTTAAAAAAAAAAAAAAAAGACAAAGATAAAATCCAAAAAGCATCCATAAGAAAAAGACCCTTTTTCTTCAAAGAAGCAAAAATAAGACTGACAGCTTACTTAGAAAAAACAGCGTCAAAAGACAATAAATAGTTGTCATTTTTAAAAAATGATTTTATCTATTGACAGAGAGAGAGAAAAAGTGAGCAAGAAAGAGTGGGGTGAGGGGGGCACAGGAAAAGATTGGAAGCAGACTCCCACCAAGCAGGAAGCCCAACTGACAGCTCTGGGCTGGATCCCATGACCCTGGGATCATAACCTGACCTGAAGGCAAATGTTTGCCTGATTGAGCAGCCCAGGCACCCTAATAGTTGTCGTTAAAGTATTGAAAAATATAGCTAGTACTTTATTAAAAACACAGAAAGAAAATATGTGTCAACAGGATAGAGTTCAAAATTATAAGTGATAGTGCCCCAATTTCAGGTAAAAAAAAAAAAAAAAAAAAAGTTTAACCACACTGTATCCTGTGTCTGCTACTGAATGCAACTAAAAATGCTGAACAATATGCATGAAGCATCTGTCTGAGGTCTCTGAAACATAAATACTGGAAAACAGATTAGGAAGCATAAAGAGAATAAAAATACAAACTATTGACCAGGAGAAAATATTTGCAAATCACATATTTGACAAAAACTTGAATCAAGAATATATAAAATATATAAATATATTTATATATATAAATATATATAAAAATATATAAAAAATTTTATATATAAAAAACTAAATGAAAGAAGGCAAAGACTCTATTAAAAACTGGGCAAAATATTTGAAAAGACACACCATCAATAAAGATTTACAGATTCCAACTTAGCATATGAAAACACATGTTAAAAATTATTAGCCATTAGGGAAGGAAAAATTAAAATCACAATGGATACATATCAACACTCCAGTGATGATATATTAATAAGATTAATAACAAAAGTGACAATTACAAGTAATAGTAAGGAGGCAAAGTAATTGTAACTCTCATACATTGCTCGTGGAAATGCAAAATGTTATAGCAAGTCTGGAGAACAGTTCGGCATTTTTTTACAAAGCTAAGCATCCACTTACAATATGAGAGAGCAATTCCACTTCCAACTATTTAGCATAGAGAAATGAAAATTTATGTTCAGTCAAAAAAACTTAGATGAAAGTTAATTAATTATCACCCAAACTGGAAACAACCCAAATGCTCTTTAGTTGATAAGACAAACACACTGTAGTACATCCACACAATGGAATTCCTTACGATGATAAAAAGGAACACATGCTACTCATACACACAACAACCTACATGAATAGCAAAAACATTACACTAAATAAAAGAAACCAGTATCAAAGTTTACATCCTCTACAATTACATTTATATGACATTCCAGAAGAGGAAAAAACTATAGCAACAGAGAACAGATAGGTTAGTGGTGAGTGATTGATTTTACTACAAAAAGACAGCACAGTGAAATTGGGGAAAGTTTGGGAACTGTCCAGTATTCTAATTATGGTGAGGCTTAAATACATGTTTGTAGGTTCTAAGTCATAAATACCTGTAACCACAATTATCCAATTAATATGATATGAATTTGTATAATATATATGCAACATATGTTATATGACAATAATTGTATATTATGGTAGTAATTGCAGGGGTATGTACATTTTCCAAAATTAATAGATACTTAAAATGTTTGAATTTTATTTATATAAATTATATCTAATAAAATTAATTAAAAACAAATAGGTTCTCTCCCAATAAAAATAAACATAAATAAAATATAATTTTTCACAAATGAAATTGAGAGAATGTATCACCATATGACTTGCATTAAAATTGTGATACCAGTATAAAAATGTGGGAGTTAGCCTAGAACTGTAGATAGCCAATTATATAGAGCAGTATGCATCAGGTACTTGGTGGTTTAACATAGTACATATGTTGAACTCATATATTTTAAACATACATAGTTTTAGGAAAAATTGCTTTTGGGATTGCACATCCATCAAAATCAGATTGTTATTCAAAAAGTATGTGGGAAGGTATGCATATTTTTTTAAATCTGGAAATAAATGACTATTATTTTAAAACTATAGCTTACAAAGGAAATTCAAAAGTGGAACTTTAAGTAAGAATACCATACAATGAATGAATCTGCTCATAGTTTAAACTCTTCCAGTTAAAAAACAAACAAACTCAGTTTTAAGGAGACTATAGTCTTTTGATATTTCAATAGCCAATGCCTAAATATTTAGAATTAGTTAGTGGTTTTCAGTGATGAATTCATATTATTTTACCATGTAAGTTTCTATGTTTCAATCTTATCTCATTATTGTCACAACAGTTTTTTTTTTTTTTTTTCCATTTAAGAAAGGCTTTGAAATGTGCTCTTAGGAAGATCATGCTATAACATGTACTAACCAACTTTAAATAGGAAATGCTATTTCCAGTGGCATTGTGGCCAGGATGACATCAATGGTAACAAACAAACAAACAAAAAAAAGATTACACTGTAGCTCAAATATCTATGGTCAGTTCTAAAGCAGATAGAACTAACATAGTGGTCACATTACGAAGATTTCTTGACACAAATTGCCAATTGACCACTATTTATGAGAATGTTTCTAAGTATGAGAGAAATTATTTTAAATTCTATCTGCATACTCTTTAAACATTGATTTTTAAAAACTGATTGCACATTTTTTTTCCTAAATTATCAAGTGTTGAAGCAGTTGTTCATATGTCATCAGCATTAGTATTATCTAGGAGACCTAATTCTTTTGTATCACAGGATTTTTAAAAACACCAAAAAAAGAAGCTAATTTGTAAAGAATAAAATAAAAAGAACTTGAGAGAAAAAATGATTTTTTAAAAATGATTTAATAGTACATAAAGAACTACACTGTTCTGTATTTTTTAATGTTCTTGGAAGTATATGTATAAGAGATTATAATCAAATATAGTTTCCTCATTAGGTTCATCATTAATGATGCTGATTCAGCTCTTGTTAATGAGAATTGCAACACTTTGTTGATTAGGTCATTGAATCAAGGCTTGCTGGTATCATTACAACACATTTACTATTAGGAAAGTAATACAAATGGGGAATTTTTGTCTTTTCATTTCTGTAGAAGTACACTTTTACTTGAGAATGGAGCTGCATCTATATTAAATAAAATACCTTTACTCAGTTTTCTTCTCTTACAACCTTCAGTAGCAAATAAAAAATACTCAGTTTATAGAAAGCAAATTATGCAAAAAATATGCATCAGGGTGTATTGTAATTCAATAAGAAAAGTGGATAGCACCTGGGATATGTGACTGACTTCAGATCACCTTCAAAGAATGTGACCAAACAAGTGAATACAACAGGACACAGATTGAATTGTGTTAACAGATTAGTCAATCTCCACAAAAATGAAAAAAAAGGAGAGAATCTAAGTAATCAATCTGCATTCAGCAGACTGTTATGGAATACTAGTTATAGCTACAAGATTCAGACATAGTTATGCCAGCATCAGCGAGGAGGTCACAATCAGAATGAGAGCCTGCCTGAACAAGCCGACTCCTGCAAGCCCACAGCAGCAGTCTGCTGGCAACCAAGTAACATCTTCACACTCTTCCTTTCATTTAAGAATATTCTCAACAATAAACTAGATAACTTTCTATTATAAAAACCTGAGAAGATCGATCACTGGGAAAAAAACAACATGAGGCAGACATTCAAGATGTGAAAGATGCATTTGGAACTCTACTTGAAAGAATAAAAGCCACACACAGGTGGGGATTAAGTTTAATGTACTCCTAAATTAAAAATTGTGCTTCTTGGACTTAAAACTCATGTTTGATTTTCTGACAATTCTTCTGCTTTCCTAAGCTAATCTTTTTCCCTGTGATACAAAAGGCTTATTCAATAAGCCATTTGAGTAATCCATAGATTTTTCTCTCAGACTCTCTTTTTAAGTTAGTAATAATTTTCAGTTTGTAGGACCTCAAATCAACAACTTGAACCCAGTTATTAATAAAACATGTCATTTCATATAATCAGGGTAACCTGCCTTGCTCAGTAAGTAGACCATGAGACTCCTGATCTTAAGATCATGACTTCAAGCCCCACATTGGGAGTGTTTACTAAATAAATAAATAAATAAATAAATAAATAAATAAATAAATAAATAAATTACATACATAAACAAAGAAGCAAACACAAAACAAACAAACATAAATGCATACATACATATATAAATACAGACATAAATAAATAGATAAATAAATAAATGAGCAGGCATTTGAACCATGCAACTGTTCATACCCTTATTGAAGTGCTGCTATGCAATAGACAACCTAGTAATCCACTCTTCTGCATCATTAAAAATTCTGATGAGTATCTTTTTAAATATGGACATTTGCTATTTAATATCCTAAGAATAAAGGTTTTTTTAACGTATAATTTGCAGCTAACTATAACAGGTTTGAGGCCATCAAGTAAGCACTTCTGCTTTTGTCTCAGTTTTAACACAAGTATTCGGAAAACAGACTTTAAAATGTAAACTCGATGTGTAGGGAATATATTAGAGTTTATCTCCTCCTGAAGTGAATGTATCTTTTTAAGACTTCTCATGTGCTATCAACTTTTGCTCATCTGGTTTGTAAACAAGAGGTAACTGAAATGATGGAAAACGCCAGAGGACAGAAAAGGCGATACAGCCCTGGGGCAAAGCTATAAATGCCTACTCTTGTGTGAACCTGAACTTCTTACTCTCAACCTGATGGCAGCAGAAAACAATGCATTCATCTGCTCAGGGGACACAGATGGTGTATGTGAAGCCATGTTGATCTTCTCTAGCAAAGAATACTATAAATTGCACAGTAGCTGCAATGGGATTACTTCTTTGTTGAGTCATGGCTGTCTATTCTTATCTGTCAAGAGGATAGAGAAGTATTGCTAGAAGAATGAAAAAAAATTATTATATTGATACTATTATTATTATTAAAGAAATCACACAAAATCAAGGTTTATAAAGAGATTACAGATCTGAAAAAATATATGGAAAGCATGAAAGTGTAAGAATTAATAAGAGATAGCTGAGAGTGGAAGAGATCTATGGCCCAGGACATGTGAGGATAGCAGTGCCTAAGCTCATGGTGCATACAGGATCCATTGCATTAAAGGCTTCAAATGACACATAAAGGTCTTTATTAATTTTTATATAGTGAATTGAGAATGTTTGTATTTAACCAACAGGATTTTATTTCAGAGTTTCATTTTAGAAATATACCAGTGAAAAATGTGACAAGGTAGCAAAATCTGATTTAAAAAAATTATAATAGACCAGGTGAAAGATGACTTAGGCTTGTCTTAATATGATATAGGATGTACTTGAAGATATTTATGGAAAGATATAAATTTTCAGATGTAAAAGAAGTAAGCTCTGAGGCTCTGATGTACAACAGGATGACTAAAGTTAATACAATGATACTATAGACTTGACATTTGCTGAGAGTAGATTATTTATTTATTTATTTATTTATTTATTATTATTGGAGTTCAATTTGCCAACATATAGCATAACACCCAGTGCTCATCCCATCAACTGCTCCCCTCAGTGCCCGTCACCCAGTCACCCCCACCCCCTCCCACCTCCCTTTCTACCACCCCTTATTCATTTCCCAGAGTTAGGAGTCTGCTGAAAGTAGATCTTAAGCATTCTCACCACAACACAAAGATACACACACACACACACACACACACACAAAAGGAACTATGTATGTGAAATGATAGATGTTAATCATCTTGATCTTGTTAACCATTCTACAATGTATATATACATCAAATCATCACATAGCACACTTTAAATATATACAATTATATTTGTCATTCCACAATAAAGTTTTTAAAAATAATTGCAATAGAAAAAAATGTGTAAGAAATTCATGATGTTAAAAAAAAAGAAATTCATGATATATTAAAGGAAATGGGAAGTACTATGACTTGAGTTGGAGGTAAGAGGAGGAGTTAACCATAATCAGAAGAAAAAAAAAAAAAAACAGTGCTTGAAGTGGCGGCCAGGGTAAAGGAGGATGGGGTGAAAATCAAGATTTATTGGCTACCCTTGGCAGTTATGTTTACTTACAAACATATGTAAGTGCGTGTCACCACCTGAAGGCCTGTGCAGTGAAAAATAAGAATAGGAGCTGGGAAATGAGGTGCTTTAGAAATAAAATGTCTTGGGAGTCTGGGTGGCACAATTGCTTAAGCAATTTACTCTTGGTTTTGGCTCAGGTCATGGTCTCAAGGTCATGATATTGAGCCCTGCATGAGGCTTTGTGCTCGGTGGGGAGTGTGCTTGAGATTCTTCCTCCCTCTCCTTCTGTCCCTTCCCAACTTGTGCTTGTGCACTCAGGGTCACGTGTTCTCTCTCTCTCCAAAATAAAATAAATAAATTTCTTAAAACAGGTTTTGCCAATGGACTCTGGAATTACAAAGTGTATCACTCTTCTAAGAATTATTAAACTCAACACCAAAGAAACAAACAATCCAATCATGAAATGGGCAAAAGACATGAACAGAAATCTCACAGAGGAAGACGTAGACATGGCCAACATGCAAATGAGAAAATGCTCTGCATCACTTGCCATCAGGGAAATACAAATCAAAACCACAATGAGATACCACCTCACACCAGTGAGAATGGGGAACATTAACAAGGCAGGAAACCACAAATGTTGGAGAGGATGCGGAGAAAAGGGAACCCTCTTGCACTGTTGGTGGGAATGTGAACTGGTGCAGCCACTCTGGAACACTGTGTGGAGGTTCCTCAAAGAGTTAAAAATAGACCTGCCCTATGACCCAGCAATTGCACTTTTGGGGATTTACCCCAAAGATACAGATGCAATGAAACACAGGGACACCTGCACCCTGATGTTTCTGGCAGCAATGGCCACAATAGCCAAACTGTGGAAGGAGCCTCGGTGCCCATCGAAAGATGAGTGGATAAAGAAGATGTGGTTTATGTATACAATGGAATATTACTCAGCCGTTAGAAACGACAAATACCCACCATTTGCTTCAAGGTGGATGGAACTGGAGGGTATTATGCTGAGTGAAGTAAGTCAGTCAGAGAAGGACAAAGATTATATGTTATCATTCATTTGGGGAATATAAATAATAGTGAAAGGGAATATAAGGGAAGGGAGAAGAAATGTGTGGGAAATATCAGAAAGGGAGACAGAACGTAAAGACTGCTAACTCTGGGAAACGAACTAGGGGTGGTAGAAAGGGAGGAGGGTGGGGGGTGGGAGTGAATGGGTGACAGGCACTGGGGGTTATTCTGTATGTTGGTAAATTGAACACCAATAAAAAATAAATTAAAATATATATGTATATATAAAAAGCAAAAAAAAAAAAAAAAGAATTATGTATCTGATCAACACCGGTAACTGGATGTTTCACTACTCTCTGCAGCTATCATTCAGCAATCCCTTTAATAAAAATAAACTGGATAAACATTCTATATAATTGACACGAAAAAATATATTTTTTTAAAGATTTTATTTATTCATTTGAATGCAAGAAAGAGAGTGAGCAAAAGCCAGGGGAGAAGCAAGGGAAGAGGGAGAAGCAGACTCCCCGCTGAGGAGGGAGCCTGATGCTGTGCTTGATCCCAGGACTCTGGGAATCATTACCTGAGCTGAAGGCAGATGCCTAACCAACTGAGTCACCCAGGTCCCCCCCAAAAAAATTCTTATAGAGAGCAATATTTTCTGTCACTGTGTTACATCTACAATAGTTAGATGTCTTTTATTATAAAATACATTCAGAAACATTAACAAAAACACAACAAATGATCTTAGAACTGTCTAATATGATGGCCACTGGCTATATGTCATTACTGAGCATCTGCAATGTAGTCAGCTCAAATGAAGATGCACAATTCAGTCTAAAATAGTCACTAGATTTTAAATATATAGAAATACCAAAATACCTCACTAACATTTTCTATATTGATTGAATGTTGAAATAGTATTTGGGAGATATATGAGCTAAATAAAATATATTGTTAATTTATATATATATATATTTATATAAATTTATATAATTTATATATATAAATTATATAATATATGATTACTTTTGTTCTGTTTCTTTTTACATTTGTCAATATGACTACTAGAAAAGTTAATATGCTGACAATTATGAGTCCAACAATTATGGCTAACATTATATTGTCACTGACCAGTATTGGTGTAGAATATAATAGAAGTTAAGATATTTAAGGTTAAATTATTGACTTTTATAAATTTTATCTGTTGAGAGTCTTTTTTAAAAAGAATATTAATAGAGTACCTAAGAAATATTCTGGGTTTTTAAGTCTATGTTACTAAATTTTCCATATTATTTCTAGGGATGCCTGGGTGGCTCAGCCATTGGGCGCCTACCTTAGGTCCAGGGTGTGATCTTGGAGTCCCAGGATCAAGTCCTGAATCAGGATTTCTGCATGGAGCCTGATTCTCCCTCTGCCCATGTCTCTGCCTCTCTCTCTCTCTCTCTGTGTTTTTCATGAATAAATAAATAAAATCTTTTTAAAAATTGTTATTTCTAGCATCCTTCGTTTCTTATTTTATTTAAGTGGTGCATTTGAGGAGAGTTTTCTTCTCATTTTGTGTTTGCTTTGCTTTCACCTTCATCTGGTAGATGTGTGACTGATGAAAGAGTCTGTGTGTGAATGGACTTCTCCGTTCTTGGATTCCCCACAAGAAGACTTACGTGATTGATCCATGCTCAGATTAAGACAACCAGAAGGAAAGTAGAAAGCATAAAACGGTTTATTAAAGCAGAAGCATACTCTCAAGGTGGGAGTGCAGGCATGTTCCACGAGATGGAACTGGCCATATGTTGTTTTAGGGTTGGATATTTGTTGTCTCTCTGGGCTGGGAGGAGCTGTTACTATACAGTGGGTGGTTTCTAGTGGAAGCTGGTTCCAATCGTTTGAGAAACTCCTCTCACAAATTGACGGGGGATTTTCTGACCCTCTAAGGACCAGACCATCAGGGCAGCCTTGGGGAGTTGGGCTGTAACCAAAACACAACTGTATTATATTACATCTAGAAATTACTCTGGGGTAGAGGTGAAAGTGAAGAGACTGTGCTCTGAACCTACCTCTCTCTCGATAAGTCAGCCCCAAGATCTTGGAAAGGACAAGGTCAAGATATTGTGACCACCCCCCAAAATTCCCCACCCCCACCCTGGCGTTTAATGTGTAGCCTATTTATCACCATCCTTGCCTCCTACTCATTTCTCTATTATTCTCTTCAAGGACTTGGGACTCTGGGAGTATTCCTTCCTCTGTTTGTATCTTGCTTCTACCTAACATATGTAATGTTTGTGGAATTGTTTTTTTTTTTATTTAAATTTTTTTTTTAAATTTATGATTGTCACAGAGAGAGAGAGAGAGAGAGAGAGAGAGAGAGAGGCAAAGACACAGGCAGAGGGAGAAGCAGGCTCCATGCACCGGGAGCCCGACGTGGGATTCGATCCCGGGTCTCCAGGATCGCACCCTGGTCCAAAGGCAGGCGCCAAACCGCTGTGCCACCCAGGGATCCCTTTTTTTTTTTTTTTTTATTGGAATTGTTAATTAATTAATCTCATCTACTGGAGATGGTAATATAAGAGTAACCAAGCATTGATGTTTTTCATTGATTCCTTTATCATTATATAAAGACCTTCTTTGTTGTTCCTGTTTTTTGGCTTAAAGTCTATTTTCCTTTTTTCTTAAGTTTTTATTTATTTATTCATGAGAGACACAGAGATAGAGAAGCAGAGGCAAAGGCAGAGGAAGAAGCAGGAAGCAGGCCTCTCACGCGGAGCTGGATGTGGGACTCTATCCAGTAACTACTCATGGGATCAAGCCCTGAGCCAAAGGCAGAGGCTCAACTGCAAAACCACAGAGAGCCACCCAGGCACCCCAGCTTAAAGTCTATTTTCATCTAATGTAAGTGTAGTTACTCTTTCTGTTGTTTGGTTTTCATTTGCATGAAATATCTCTTCACTTTGATCTAATGTTTTCTTGAGACTGACATGAATGTCGTTTAGGCAGCACATAGTTGAGTCTCGTTTTTGTTTTTGTTTTAATACCAGACACTCTATATCTTTTCTTTGTCTTTTTTGAATGAATAATCCAACTGTCACGAGCACGTTATGAAGGCACACCAGGAGTTGTGTCTTTCCGCAATGTCCGCTTTATTCACTCCTAAAGCAAAGTGAATTCACAATTACAAAGTAGGTTCTGGATTCCAGACACAATGGCAATTCACCGAGCCATTAAACTTCATTTCTTACACAGCATGCAGAGCAGGACAGAGGACAAACTACACAACAGACAAGATAACAGAAGGTGTAGGAAGTTAACAAACCAAACACGAAGTCGGTCTGTGGGGCCGCAGTTGAGATAAGGCCCCAGGCTGGTCTGGGGCAGCTCGGGGCACTTACTACTTCTTACATTCAAGGATCCTGGTTGGTAAATTGAACACCAAAAAAAAAAAAAAAAAAATTTAAATTTATTAAAAAAAAAAAAAAGGATCCTGGTTCTCTACGGAGATCAATCCAGCAGAGCCTTCAGAGGCAGTTGCTTTTTTAATTGGTCAGACATAGAGGGGTCAGGTCTGAAGAGTCTGACAGTTTGCTGCCAAAATCCTTCCCTTTTTAGAGATTTAATTGGTTTCGGGTCCCAGTAGACCTCCTCTGGTTCTGTTCCTTATCAGTTCTGTGGTGTCAGCTGACATTGGACCAGGTCAGATCCCCCAGCTGCAGTACCTTAAATGCTTGCGTCATTGCTAGACACAGGCCCCTACTTGACACAGGCCCCTGCTTGACTTGAGAGACAAAATTTTGCTCTGAACACTATTTACATTTAGAGTAATTATTGATAGGAAAAGACTTGCTAATGCCATCTTGTTAGTTGTTATGGGGTTGTTTTGTGGTTCGTTTGTCCTTTGTTTCCCCTCTTGCCCTTTTCCTTTATTTGATTATATTTAAATCGTAGTATTGATTATGCTTCTGTGTGTGCTTTGATTACTATCTTTATCTTTTATCTATTATAATTTTTGGTTTTGCTGTTACCATGATGCTTAAATAACTCATCTTATAGTAGATGGTCTATTTTAAGCTGTTGGCTTCAAACACATACAAAAACACTACATTTTTATAGCCCTCCCCTCATTTATTTATTTAGTTTTTTTGTTTTGTTTTGTTTTGATGTCACAATTTGTATCTTTTATATTGTGTATCCACTAACAAATTATTGTAGTTTTTTTTTTAAGATTTTATTTATTTATTCATGAGAGAGAGAGAGAGAGAGAGGCAGAGACGTGGGCAGAGGGAGAAGCAGGCTCCATGCAGGGAGCCCGATGTGGGACTCAATTCCGGGACTCCAGGATCATACCCTGGGCCAAAGGCAGACACTAAACCACTGAGCCACCTAGGCGTCCTGAAATTATTGTAGTTATAGCTATTTTAAATCTTTTACCTTTTAGCTTTTATAGTACAGTTATGGATTACATACCACTGTTACATTAGAGTATTTTAAATTTAACTCTATATTTACTTTAAGCGTGTTTTACACTTTCCTATGTTTTCACATTACTTGTTAATGTCCTCCTATTTCAACTTGAAAAACTCCTTTTACCATTTCTTACTTTATTTAACATTTCACAGTTGTGATGCTTGGTTTGTGGACAAACTCCTTCCAGGGAGAAGCTGTAGACCTATTTTACTGTTAGAGTGCTAGACAGTAGGCCACATGCTAACTAGTCTCTCAGGTTCCCAGGAGGATCTCAGTCAGCTACCACATTCATCTGTACTAGAAGCTATAACATCAGCAGCAGTTGGGAAAAGTGTGCAGTCAAATCTGTTCTAGGGAGAAAGGAGATCGGTCTTTTGTCTCCTGCCTCTGTCCCAGAGCCAGGGGGAACAGCTTCAGGGAGTGCTTCTGAACCTATTTGAAACTTCTTTCTTTGTTTAATAGTCCTGTGGAATTCATGGATGCTGAATCCCATTGGTTATCAGAGCTAGGTGACTTGGGCTCATGTCCCTTGGGGAGCAGCATAAAATCTGGGTTGTTCTAAGTGTGGTACAACCCTTTGCTCTTCAGGGAGAAACTAGGAGTTGAGGAATCTCCTCCCAACTGTAAAGGGGTGTGCCTGGGTGGGTTTTATCTCAAAAGTGTGTTTCAGTTTTTCTTATTTATTTCAATGTAGATATGTTCACAGTCATCCAATGGGTGGATACCACGCAAGCAGTTTCTGCATCTCTCACAGAGGGAATGAGACATACGTGGCTATATATTTGGTGAATCCATACAGAGGGGAAATTTAGGAGCCTCCTTTAATCTTAGTTTGAAATATATCAATGGGAATTGTTATCTCCTTAGATACCCTCAGAGCATGGAATATATAACATGACACCTTGATACTTTGCACTGCAACATGGGAAGCAAAATCAGACCTTTGAGTCAGAATTAGCCTTTAATAAAGGTTCAGAAATACAAGATGTATTCTAAGAATAATTAGAGGTATATTTCTTTTTCCTTTTTAATTGGAAGAAAGGCTCCAGGACAACAAAGGCAAGAAGCTCTTTGCTATTCACAGACATTGAATGTAAGTTATGTTTCAATGTCTTTTAGCCCAATATTGAGATATTTTTTCACTTAGTGGAAAGTATTTCCTATCTGGTTTTAAATCAGGATATAGTGAAAAGTATTTTCTATCTGGTTTTAAATCAGGATATGCCTGTGGTAGGCTTTGGTCCATCACATAACAAGAAGAAAAAACAATTCTGCTTTTGGTGATACAGGTGAGTCCTGACAGTTGCTGGTGCCTACTATTGTGTTAGCACAGGTTGTTGATTATCAACTCTAGTTGCCCTTGAACTTACTAAGCCTCTTACAATGTTCCAGCTTCAAGAGAATATGCTTCCTTGGAGGTTTCAACACTACTGGTAAGAGCCTCTTCACCAGCCCATAGCAGATGGAGACTCATAATTTCCAGAACTGAAGCATGTACAGGTTCCTATATTCTGGCTTAACTCCTCTTATTCCCTTACTTATTCTGTAAGCTCTGTTTTGCTCATTAATTCATTTCAACATCTTTGTATTTGATATAAATGACAGACAACATTATATCAGTTTTAGGTGTACAACATAATGGTTCAATATTTGTATAGATTGCTAAGCGATCACCACAATAAGTCTAGACAACACTTTTTAAACATGTTTTATATTTCTCTCTTTGAAATTACCATTAATGATTCTGTTTTTCTTATTGGACTCAATAAATGCTATGTTACTGTGTTAAAAGAAGTTGTAAAAACAGTTACATATAAAGAAATGAACATAGTGCAGGAAAGTGCCCACATAAGTTTGTCAACATCAATTCGGCCAGTTCCAAGAGTAAATAGGGATGAGTTCTCTGAATAGACATTAGTTGAGAAGCCCTTTTAAGGATGGGAGCTTATACATAAAGTTTAGAGCAGCACATAGGATCCATGAAGGGAGGAGGGTATATGTTAAATTTCGTTCACTTAGTTTTTTTTTTCCCCCTTCAACGAGTACAGACAATTTGTAAAGGCAATAAATGATGGTACTATATTATGACAAATTTATTGTTATTAGACCATGGGTATTTGGTGAGTTCTACATTTTATTTTATATATTTTTTAAGATTTTATTTATTTATTTGAGAGAGAGTACACAAGCAGGGCAGAGGGGCAAAGGGAGAAGAAGCAGGCTCTCCACTTAGCAGGGAGACCAATGTGGGGCTCCATCCCAGGACCCTGGGATCATGACCTGAGCAGAAGGCAGACACTTAACTAACTTAGCCACCCAGATGCCCTGAAAACCTTTAAATACAACAATGCATAATAAGGTCTTTGTTGACTTCAATTAAAACAATAGCAATATCCATGTATCCCTTTTCAAGGGAGTCAATTATTTTTCTTTTTTATTGACATCTAATTTTCTAAGCACAGAAATATGTTCAAGTTTCTCAAATCTGGGTATCTACTATAGAATGATTTTGAACAGTATAAGAGAAAAATTTTCAAAAACATTATTCTAAGCAGATTCCTTCAATAAGTTATTTGTGGATTTTCAAAGGGTAACATAATAATCACACTATGTTATCATGTAGTCCTCATTAGCAGCATTAAAAATTTATAATTATTGGGCAGCTCGGGTGGCTCAGTGGTTTAGTGCCTCCTTCAGCCCAGGGCGTGATCCTGGAGACCCGGGATTGAGTCCCATGTCAGGCTTCCTGCATGGAGCCTGCTTCTTCCTCTGCCTGTCTCTCTCTCTCTCTCTCTCTCTCTCTCTCTCTGTCTCTCATGAATAAATAAATAAAATCTTTTAAAAATTATAATTATTATATGCTTAGTATTTTTCAAGTGCTAATAGCATATTAGGATTTTGGACATAAACTACTACTTCTTTTTAGCAGATACAAGCGTGGAGAACGAAAGTAAATAAATCAAGATCTACAAACCAGGCTGAAAGGAGAATCCAGGAATTCTTTTCTTCCTTTTTCTCGTCCTGTTTCCTGGACAATATATTCAGTGGCTTAAGTCATTTTTAATTAAACATAAAATCACCAATTCTATTGAAGATTCAGCTAAAATTTTATATTCATAAGTCTTAAAGCAAGTATAAAACATTGGATTCACAACCTAATATGTTTCTCTCTCAGGTATTTTTAGATCACTTAATTTTATCTGTTGTGAAAACCATTTCTAATGCTGCATTAAACATAGAAAAGATATTACCCTCTTTTCATACATGTTTATATTTCTAAAATTATGATAGATGAATAGAAGATGAAAGATTGATGTTATAATGGAACTCTTCTTTCTTTTTCTTCCCTTTCCCTTCATATGTAAACTATATAAACATATACAATGATACTCATATATGTAGCTACCCACATATGTATAAAATATACTTTTAAATTTATTATTTTCTTTAAAATTAAAATTATGGATAATTCATGGAAAGTGATTCTTGAAAGAAGCATGGCCTTCAAGTACCACCTGTATGGACTAAGAAAATGGAAGAGTGACACCTCCATGTTGGAAAAAAAAATTCTCTGAGAAGATAGAGATGAGAGACAATGCTAAACATACACTACCTGTAGAGTTACATGAACTGGTAGGAAACTAGAAGCTTCTTTCCCAAACTCTGAATTTCTCCCTCCATTCTATCACTCAGCCTTACAGACATCCACAAGTTTTCTAAATACCTATTTAAAGTCACTGACTTGGTATAAAAGTGGTCAATTTTATGGGTGGACATTTTTAGAGGATAAATTTTAAATATAGTTAGGAGGTACAGGTTCTCCCCAGGGAGCAATCCTTTATAATGGCATAGTTAAAATGATACTGAAAAGTTTTATTTTTCAGTGCAGTTGTCACAAATACATAACACTGTGAAAATATTGTCTGTATTCACTAGTTGTATACTTTTCTTCCACAGGCTAGATGCTTTGGACAAGGGCTATTATGCATACTTGGTGATGTTAGTTATGATCTTAAAAAAATGACATATAAAATACAAATAAAAAGAGAGATTAAATGAAGAGAGCATTATTATGGAACAATAAAATAAATGGTTAAATCGTGCAGAAAAAATTGTTGAAATGCATTAAAAACTAAACATTTTGTGCACAAACCACTTAATAAAATGACCCATGATAATTTAATTTTTTAAAACATATATATGCTATTTTTATCAATTTTTTATTTCTTTAATTCATTTACTACTATTTTTTTCTGCCAAATATTACACAGTTCTGAGATAATACCCCTGAGTGTGATTCATTTTCAGTGAACAGTTAAGGCTGACCTTTCAAGCATCAGGTCATTGTTCGTCTTCTTTATTAATATTTTCAGATTCCATACCATCATTTTATATTCCCCTGAAAATTTTTCTCACAAGGATTTTGAGTCTGACTAAAAATAAAAGAAAATAAAAAAGAGAAGACAGAGCATATTAAGAAGAATGAACAGTGAGAAGGTAATTAGAATCCATAATGCCTTTGAGATCCATGAGTTCTGAACCTATAAGCCCAAGCACTTTGATACTCTACCTACATATCTCTAATTATAGTTTTGCCTCTAGTTGGAGATTACCAGAAATCTCAGGTATTAGTTTTCTATAAAAATAGCATATTGCATTTTTGGCAAAGAAATACAATATAGGAGAATTTCAATGAACAATAAATATAGTGATGATTTCTTAAGAAACATTTTTCAGATCAGGTACGCAATGAGGCAATTTGCATGCAATTATTAAAGATGACCTCATCTTCTGATCTTTCCTTTATAATCATTAATTACATTTCTTTCAATAAAACCCCCTGGGAGAACCATTTGTAACATTCAATAAAAGAGTTAAGTAAATTAATTTCACTTAGTGGTGCATTTTTCTATGTTTACTTACTCTTCGCATCATTATGAGTTTAATGTGCACTAATACTAAATATATAATAAAATAATAAATTAACCCTAATTTTCTACCAAGTGTTTCTATTGTTAATTAAAAGGGGAAAAAAGCCACAAAAGCTAACTAATCAAGAGACATCATTTATCTTTCAAATTAGCATGCATTTATGTGTACTTAGTTCAGGCTTGCTGTGTTCTCTGTCTTATTAATACAATATTAAATAGAACATTTTTTCAGCCACAGAGTTATTGTTGCCTGGTAGAAGGATTTATGTATATCAATATTTAAAGTATTTTATTAATGGGAAATAGATATACACAGATAATGATTAGTAAATAAAGAAGGAAATAGTCCTTTTATCTATTTTTTTTTTTTTGAGGAATGGCAGTGAAGGTTTATTCAAAAGATTAAAATGGCATTGAGTGTTCAAAGATGAATAAGTGTTAATGTGAAAGAGAGTTTGGAATGGTGTGAAGAGTGTAGGTGTAGTTCAGAAAGAAGACAAATATAAAAGTAATATTCAGAAGGATGAAATAACTTGCTCTTTTTTCAGAACTGCGTGCACTCTTGTCAATCTAGAAAATGAGATCTATCAGGGAAGATGAGAGAGGCATAGCTAGTGAGAATCCCAGACAGAGAAGCAAGAACCAGATCAAGGTTAAGGAATTTTTATACAAATTTAAGACATGTTCACTTTATTTTATAGGTAAAGAGAAATCAGTGTTGGGTATTATGAAAAGAGATCACATGATTAAAAATATTTACCCATGAAAAATTTTGGAAAGTTAGTGGTGTATTTATCATTCAAAGTGATTTATCTTTACCTGTAGGGTTTTTTTAAATTATTATTGTTTTGTTTTAGGGTTCTACTTTTTAAAATTAGACCTTGAGTCTAAGTCTTATTGTGCCATCTAAGACAGGATAGTAAGTAAGTAGAGAAAATTAAGAAACAATTATAATATCTAAATAAAATATTTTTAAAACTCATAATGGAAACCATTGATCTAAAGTCAAAATTTTACATTTAAAAAATAGGCTTTTTGAAAGAGGAAGGATTTTTTTAAAGCAAAAATATTAATTGTCAGAAGCTCTCTGCATAATACTTGTATTTCATGCAACTAGGTAGAGAAAATGCAGAGCAATTTAAGAGCTATTCTAATTTTTCTTATAGCTACTTTGAGGGGAGTTAATTCAGAAGGTTGAGACAGGAAAATCTTTAGAGAAGGAAAGATGAACAAGAGAATAAAACCCTTGATGTAGATATTAATAGAACATTAAATGAAGGCAAACTGTAGAGATTCTCTCTAAATTCAGAGTAATCTCAGAGCACTCGAATACTTCTGCCTCATTTATCATGATATATCTTGAGAATGAGCCTCACAGAGAAGTTGTGCATCCATCTCAGTTGTGAATCTGAGAGGTGAGTAACAATAGCTCAGTAAAGTTGAGTAGATTGAAAGATTCAAGACAAGCAGGGAGAAGTAGGCAAGAGTTCCTAAACACATTAAAATCTTAAATATGCATGCATTTTTTTTCAGAAAATAGGTGTGCGTGATCTATTTGCATCATTTTTATTTCCTCGATAGCATATGTATATTTCTTTCCTTCTCTACCTACCTATCTTAACTAATAAAATTTTTAAAAAGCTGCTCTAAGGAAATATATTACTTCTCAGTTTAATTGTAAATTTATTGATTTCCTAGATGTCTATATGGTACCACTTTTATTTTAATCTGTTCCATGGTGTCTCAGGGTATGAAGGATGCCAATATCAGAATTAAAATCCAAACTCTAAAACTAATGCATATCAAAATGTGAGCAGGCTAAACAGACTCCTGTATTACGCTGGTACCATAAAAAAGTGAATTTACTGGGCCTAGATTTGTAGTCTAGATGATTTTTGAGAAGAACAGACTCAATTTGTCTATGGAAGGAAAAATCCCAAAGTTACGTTTTTGAGGTTTCTAAATATTAAATCAACTGTTATTCATAGTACAACAACAACAACAAAAAACAAATTGACAAAATTCACAAAGCTGTACACTATGGATATCAACAGAAACAATAACTAATAGATAAGATATTATCTTTTGAGTTATGAGATATACATTCCAAATTCAAAAAGACAAGCAAAAATTTACTGAAACAATATATTTGGAATGAAAGAATGAGTTAAGTAAATAAAACTTTAAAAAAAGTAATTAGAGCTTGTCTAAAAAGACAATTTGTGAAAAAATTTCCAAAATGATATTTCAGAAATTATGAAATATGTTTATCAGAATTAAAAACTCAATAGGTAGATTAAAATTTTTTTTGGAAATGCTGGAAAGAGAATAAATTAACTAGAAATAAGATCTGAGGAAATTACCAGAATATCAACAGCAGGTACAAAATAATAAAAGGCAGGTTAAGAGACATAGGTAAAATAAGAGATTCCAATACATGTTAAACATACATTACAGACGAAAATGTTTTAAAAAAAGAAACAATATTCGACTAGACAAGGACCTGATTTTTGAAAGTTTGATAAAATATTTATATCCACAGACATAGAGGGGAAAAAAACTATGTAAAAGAAGAGGATAAAACTAAAAGAAAATTCAGAGCTTGATTTATTGTAGAAAACCCCGAGAGAAAAAAAAAAAAAGTTCAAATCTGCCAAAGGGAAAACTATTTGCCAAAAAATTTTTAAACAATAACAATGGAGTCAGACTGTACCTGTAACTTTTATGGTCTGCACTTCATATAGTTACAGTCAGAATTGAATTTGATTGTACAATACTCAGCTGGTGTCAGAAAACTGATGGCAAAACAGACCTACCAACATTTATGGAAAGAGATTTATAATATTAAACAAAATTTTTCCAAAAAATAATAAAAAAGCCAATCCCCCAGCTTTCTTTTATTTTTTTTTAATTTTTTTTTTTTTATTTATTTATGATAGTCACAGAGAGAGAGAGAGGCAGAGACACAGGCAGAGGGAGAAACAGGCTCCATGCACCGGGAGCCCGACGTGGGATTCGATCCCGGGTCTCCAGGATCGCGCCCTGGGCCAAAGGCAGGCGCCAAACCGCTGCGCCACCCAGGGATCCCCCCAGCTTTCTTTTATAACAAGAAATTTGTAATCTAAAAATTTAAGTGACCTGCCTTAAATCAAATTCTTAGTAAGTAGGACCTTGCATTAATGTAACTTCTAATACCTTTCTACTACACTCTGCTCACAGCATCAAAGTATAAATCAGTGAAATATAAAGAGTATAATTTATTAATTAGTAAATTCACATAGAACATTTAACTACCTTACTTAACAATGGCATTTTAAAATTTTGAAAATTGGAACACCTGGGTGGCTCAGTGATTGATCCTGGAGTCCCGGGATTGAGTCCCGCATCTCACTCCCTTCATGGAGCCTGCTTCTCCCTCTGCCTGTGTCTCTGCCTCTTTCTCTCTCTCTTCCTCTGTCTCTCATGAATAAATTAATAAATAATAAAATAAAATAAATAAAATATTTAAAATAGTGAAAAATGTTGCCATAGTGAGGTTCACGTCATATGTTCACATCACATTCACATGGAAGTAGATAACTGGTCAAAACATTATTAACAAATTGTTCATTATAATTCTAGTTTACTTTATAATGTATTAATATAAGCAGTCATCTTTGGGGTATCATAAAAAATTGCAGGAATAATCTATTTATAGGGAATAGAGATAAAATAGGCCTTCAGTCTTTTGTGATTCCATGATTTTTTGATAGTAAAAATAATATGGTATAACCTGAGACAGGATTCATCAAACATTTTCTTCTATAATTGAGTGAGGAGAGAAGGTACTAACAGGATAATACTATGTTGAGATGAAGGTAAAAATTACAAAGGCAGTTTATTTCAGTAGAACACTAATGTGCAAGCATAAGTGTATATTCTAGTTATTTTTTAAAAAATTTTAAACTATTTATGTACTTTTTAAAAATACTTTTCCTGATGCCCTTAAATATTAAGCAAGTCTAATCTCTTTCTCTTTGTGTTTTATTTTAAAAGAGTAGAAATGAAGCTTGATTCAAAAATTAAAGAGCAAGTATGTAACCTACTTTTTAAAACAAAGCTTTGATTTAACTCTAGAATATTTTGATTAGTTAATATCATGATATTGGAATAAAAATGAAATGAGACAGGAAAAGTGCACATGCTAATCATAACGGAAAAAAAGTAAAAAAGGTTGAATGAATTATGGTGGCTGTTGTTATGAGACATAACATTCAGTCTGTAATGGAGCACACAGATAATAGGACCGTGCACTCAAATAGAAGCTTTTTGCTAAAAATTGAAATTGACATAATTACAGTTTCAGGAAAAAAGGCTGACCTTGATTCCTGGATGTGTTTATCTAAAATATTATGGGTAGTAATGCAGTAAAAGAAAGGGAGATTTAGGTCTTTAAGTAAAAAAAATAAAATACATTAAAATATACACACATGCAAATATACATATATATGTATTTGCATATATATGTATTTGTATTTGCATGCATATATATATGTATATTTACTGGTATTGGTATATACATATATATACCAGTAAAACAAGTTATAGTAAAGAAAAAGAAATATCTAAATTAAAGTTAACTCATATCGTATTTTGTTTTATTCTTGGTCAATTATCCTTGTCTAACCTGTAAGTGTAAAATTATTATTGAAAATTTTAAGTACTTGTTAGCTAAGATTTTCAATGTCTGTGGCTTCCTATAATTCACATCCTAGTTTTGAGTCTAGCAAATATTTTTATCACTTCACTGCGAGGCAGGCAGTCTCTGATGAATTGAGCCTTTTGAATAAAATAATCAGCTCTTCATTTTAAGTCACAATATTTGTAAATAGTTTGGGATTTTTGTTTATTCTAAGAGCTTAACTAGCCACAAGGCCCTATTCGAATATATACAATTAAAATAAGAGATAAAATGATAATTCTAAAATCTCTATAAACCTAAAATTGACCAAGAAGTGAAATCTTTCATAGAAATAATTTATGTATTACAAAAGACCAAATATATACTTTATATTTATATGAAAATATAAATGTGTAAACTTTATTTTTGTGTTTATCATATAGAAAATATATTTTATGTATTTTTTATGTGTAAAATTTATTGTATTATTTATTTTAAATAAGACACCATATATTTATATATGCTATTTATTAACATGTATTTATAAGTATACATGCTATTCATATGTAAATAAAAACTATAAAATATAAGGTTTTATGAGCTATAAATATGTAAGATGGTATATATTTTATTTGAAAGCTGTTTAGCTGAATTACAGTATACCCTCATATGTCCTCAGGAAATATCCAACTTAAAACTAAGCTGACTAAAAGTAATGAGAAAGTTTGAAATTTCCATCTGTTTAAAGTATATTTTATATATAAACATGATTCAAGAGAAGTCATGAAATTTTTAAAAGATATTTTTAATGAATTCTAAAAAAAATAAATGTAACAATATGCAATACTGGTATTTTCCATGCATTCTCATCCGAAAATTCATCCACCCGCTAATTCACTTAATAGACATTTAGGGAATCTATTCTATTGCCCAGACTATTTGTTAAAAGCTGGGATTAGAGAGGTAATTTAATTCAATCCCTACTGCGTAATTCAGAAAAGAAAAAATTATGTGCAAGTCTTAGCACTAAAATGATACTATACACATAGCATGCTACCTTGGTGCAGGGTATAAACTTCAATCTGAAGAAGTCAAGTATGTATTAGGTCAAATAGGAAGAAAATGGTTTCCAGATTTATGAAAGGAAAGAAAATATGCAAACTAATGATAAGTAACTAGTTAAGTAAATAATGTTGGGTAGATGCAAACTAATGATAAGTAACTAGTTAAGTAAGTAATGTTGGGTAGCTAGACAAAGCAAATGATGCAGCAGGGGTGTCAGATTTTGGTAAAGGCATAGTTGGACATCCTAGATGTCAAGCTTAGAAAATTCCACATACAATAAATATCCACCCAATGATTTTAAGCTTAATTGATTTGTATTAAAAATACTCTTTCAAAAGAGTATTAATGAAGAATTTAAGAGGACAAATTCTGTAGAAAGGGAGAGAGGAAGAGAAGCTTTAAGAGGCTACTGTGTTTACCAATGGAAGAAAGTGAACTAAGGTAATAACAATTTCCTGAGAGAGGAAATTAGTGACAAAAAATATATGCCATAGAATGTATAGTAAATAAAATTTAATTTATTAAAGCACTAGTAAAACTGATAAAAGATGTAACAAGTTAATCAAGCAAGAAAAGATGAAAAATTTTTAAAAGAAGGTTAACATTACAGATGAAAAGATGAAAATATTTTAAGATGATAAAATTATGAGTTTTCTGCTGATAAACAGAATTGGACATATTTAACAAATCTTGAATAAAATAATTTATCACAACTGACACAGGAAAATACAGAAACTCTGAAGTATCCTATAACTACTGAAGAAATTTAAGTTTAAATTTAAGATCCACTCTTCCTACCCCAAAGAAAATTTCAAAATGAAATTCAGACAGTGTCACCAGAGCAAGGGTCTTTCCCTAAAATTTTAATGAAGATAATAATATCAATCAGTCATCCAGAAAAAAATAAAATAAGTAGAAATATTTCTTAAAATGTTTTAGGAGGTTGGTATAACATAGACACCAAATGTAATAGTACGAAATAAAATTGAAGACCATGGATATCAATACAAAATCCTCAAAAAAAAATTGTAGCAAACCCATCTAGTTATATAAAAAAGGATAATGCATCTTCACCAATGTGAGTTTATTCCAGAAATGTGTTATTTATTATTAAAAATAATCAACAGAGATGCCTGGGTGGCTCAGTGGTTAAGCATCTGCCTTTGGCTCAGGGCGTGATCCTGGAGTCCTGGGATCGAGTCCCATATTGGACTCCTTGCATGGAGCCTGCTTTTCCCTCTGTCTGGGTCTCTGTCTCTCTGGGTCTGTCATGAGTAAATAAATAAAATATTTTAATTTTAAAAAAATTAATAAAAACAACATAACTCAATAAAGTAGAAGAAAAAAGATATAAAAAGATCATGTAAGCATATAAAGAAGAGTATTTTATAACACTCAACATCAGTTTATTAAAGGACACATATGGAAAAATTTACATTAAACAACATAAAATGTCAAAAATTTGCAAAAACTTTGTCCCTGGACTAGGATAGCCACAGTCAACATTTCTATTCAGTTTTGTCCTGGAAACCAAGCTAGTGCAGTCAGGCAAGAAATGCAGATGTTTACACAGAAGGCATCATTAATGGTGTGAGAAATTAAAAGTTCAGATAAATGAAATTTTTAAGCTGAACCATATAAAGCATTTTAATAATTCATAAAAGGCAATATAAACAATTTCATTTTGATACTCAAAGTTATAAAAATGTAAAATCTTTCTAACTATTGATTTAATAGAAAGTTGTGATAAAAATCACAAACTTTTAAGTTTTGTAGAAATTAAGTCATTTTATATATTTATTTTTGAAAATAACTAGACAAGGACAATAGAGAGAGGAAGCAGAAAAACTGATGTGTTTATGTTACTGGGTATCATGACATATTATAAATTATTGTATTGAAACATTGTCATAGTGACACAAAGATGAACAACTAGGCAATATCAATAGGTAGTCTAAAAATAAAACCAACCCACATAAGTACACCTGCTTTATAACAAAAATGGCATTGCATAGAAATAAAGAAAGTGCTTTCAATGATACTGGGCTATTTGATTTTCAACATGGGGGAAAAACTAAAACTATACCCCTGTCTTGTGTATGGTTTAATTTAAAAAATCAATTCCTGATAGTCCATAGACATAAATTTGAAAATTAAAATAATGAGGATTCTAGAAGATAAAATATGAGGTTTGGTTTTTGTTGTTATTTTTTTAAGATGGATTTATTTATTTAAGAGAGAGAGAGAGAGAGAAGGTGTGAGTGGTAGGAGGGGCAGAGGGAGAGAGAGAATCCTTCAGCAGACCCCTCCCTTCACCTCCCTACCCCCTCACCCCTCCAACCCCCCGCAGAGCATGAAGCCTGATGCAGGTCTGTTTGTTTGTTTGTTTGTTTGTTTGTTTGTTTGTTTTCTGATGCAGATCTTGATCCCAGGACCCTGAGAACATGACCTGAGCTAAAATCAAGAGTTAACTGCTTAACCAGCTGAGCTTGCAGGTGTCCCAAGATTTGAGGATAGCTTAAAAAATGTTAAGGAAGAACAGTATTTCTTTAAAATGAAACAAAAAAGCAAGTTTAAACAAACAAAAAAATGGTAGACATTAAAACAAAGAATTTTTGTTTCATTTATAAGTATCAATGGGAGAATGAAAAGTAAGCCATGGAGGAAAACAACATAATTGCAATACACATATCCAACAAAAGGCTTTAATATAGAAAGAAATATTTAAAAAGATGAAACCTCAAAAGAAGAATGATTGACAGACATAAAATGGTACTTCATAAATGATAAACAAGTATAAAAATATGAGAAGTGACAAAATAGAATTAGTCATCAAGGGAATGCAAATTAAAACCAATATGAAATACTAATACTCTGAGAATTACTGAAATTAGTGAAATTGTGACTACAAGGTGATATAAGCAATAACAACCATTTGTTATTTGTACTTATGGGATTGACAATGAGTTAAAAACCTACCTGTTTGGCATTTTCTATTAATGATAATATGGTGCAGCAAGTTTACTACTAGGTATATACTACAGAAAATTTATGGATGTGTGCACTAAAATGTTAAGTACAAAAATGTGCTTAGCAAAATAATTTGTAATTTGCCCAAATAAAAACAAGCAAAACATGCATCAATAGTGTAATATAAGTAAATTTTAGCACATCCTTAAAATAAAATACAAGAATGGATAAACTATATTTACACAAAATCATATTGCTTTATACCATCTAAAGTTTGTTGTTTTGCTGTTGTTGTTGTTGTTGTTGTTGTTTTAATCGTAAGACATACTATATGGGCACTGGAATAGTTGGAAGGTAGAACTTTTTATTAATAGTTTTAAATGAAAAAAAGATGGCAAGCAGGACCACATAGAGCTTGCATTCAGGGACAGGTTAATAGCAAGCTGGAGTTATAAGGGACAGTTTATATGTATGGCAAGTGGGGGTAGGATTAACTAGGTTTTGTGGGGTCCCTGTATATTGGCTGTTTTGAATAATTCAGCACTCTGGTGCATAGGAGATGTCTCCAGTTGTACCTGGACCTGGTAGCTGGCCCTGGGCCAATTAGGACTGATGCACTGACTGATGGGCTAACGCACAGTGGCACAGGGTATGACAGCCTGATAAGGGAAGTGGCTGGGTGGGGACTGTATCAGCTACTCATAAAGAAAAACTAACTTCCTCTTAGCCAGGGCCTCAATACAAGTGGTCCCTGACTTAAGATGGGCCCACTTGAAATTTTTGGATTCTATGGCCATGCAAAAGTGTTACGCTATTCAATAGAAACTGTACTTTGTATACTGAAGTTGGCCCTTTTCCCAGGCTAGCTATATGCCCTATAATACTCTGTGGTTATGCTGGGCAGCAGCAGTGAGCTGCAGCTCCCAGCCAGCTTCGCCGTCCTAAGAGTGACCACCAAGACACTTAAAACCCTTCTATACCCATACAACCATTCTATTTCTCACTTTCAGTAAAGAATTTAATACATTACAGGAAATATCCAACAGTTTATTATAACATAGGCCCTATGCTAAAGGACTTTGCTCAACTGTGGGCTAATAAAGTGTTCTGAACAGGTTTAAGGCAGGCTAGGCTAAGCTAGAATGTTCAGCGGGTTAGGTGTAGTAAATGCATTTTTAAGGTCGTGGTGTTTTCAGTTTATGATGCGTTTATCAGGGCATAATCCCATCATGCTGAGGAGGATCTGTAGTGGTCAAGACAGCATAATTATTAAAAATTATATCGAACATATGAATTACAAAGACAACAGTGAAAAAGCCAAAAGATAATGTCCTTTGTAATTCCATTTATTGAAGGATAAATTAACTGATACTAATGTCCTGGTTTCAAAAGACCATTTAGCAGTTTCTGTTGAAAAACTTCTTCTAGAGAAGAGGTTGTGTTTGGGAATGGTATGCGGTTGGCGGTTTTTGGGATCCAGTAAAGTTCATTTTCTTCATTGTATAGTGACTCATCTCTTCATGATATATTTTTAAAGTTTTTTTTTTAAGATTTTATTTATTTATTCATGAAAGACACAGGGAGAGAAGCAGAGACATAGGCAGAGGGAGAAGCAGGCTCCCTTTGGGGAGCCTGATGTGGAACTTGATCCAGGATCTCGGGATCAGGACCTGAGCCAAAAGTAGACACTCAACCCCTGAGACAGCCAGGTGCCCCCACCTGTTCACAATATATTAAAATATGCATTTACGTACATTTGTATGTTAGTTTTATGTCAAAAGAATGATTATACACACACATACAATCTAACATACATTTTTCTACAGCCATTCATTTATAAAACTTAAACATTTTGGGACCCTGGCTGGCTCAGGGGTTGAGCATCTGCCTTTGGCTCAGGGTGTGATCCCGGGGTCCTGGGATCATGTCCCACACTGGGCTCCCTGCAGGGATCCTTCTTCTTCCCCTGCCCGTGTCTCTGCCTCTCTCTCTTTGCGTCTCTCATAAATAAATAAATAAATAATATATTTAAAGAAATTTAAATGGATTATTAAAAAGTCTGAATTTAATTTAACTAAATATAAGCTTTACCATCAAATAAAGTACAGGGAAATCTAATGTGCTCATTTTATGAGAAATGGTTTGTTCAGGGAAGATGCTAATTTATTATCTCCCAAATGATAGATTTATTATGAATAATTAGGAAGTGAGGATAACAAGAAGAGCAATCCACAGGAGAGTTTGTTTTTCCCATCAGTCCTGTATTAGATAAAAATCATTAAAGTTTCTTATAAAACGTCCATGATAATTATTACAGAAACCTATGCGAGAAGACAAAATTATCTAGAAATCAGAAATGGAGAGCAAATGTAAAATTAACTAGATAAGTCATAATAACTCTTGGAAAAATACTTTGATGACTCATAACAGTTAAATGGCTACACTAAGCATCCCTTTGTCTAACAGCTGGGTTAACATTAATCTCATTTCGCCCTAAGGAGGACTCAGCCAGATTAAAAAAAAAAAAAAAAAAAAGATGGTGCCAAGTTTTAAGAATCTAATTTAGAGCATAGTGACTATAGTTAACAATTCTGCATTAAATAGTTGAAATTTTCTGAGAAAGTAAATCGTAAGTATTTTCATCAAAAAAAGCCAGTAATGATGAGGGAATGAATGTTTTAATTAACCTGATTATGGTAATCACTTCACAATGTATATATATAACAAATTGTCACATTGTACACTTATAATAAATTATAACTTTGTCAATTATATCTCAATAAATCTGGGAAAAATTCTTTGAAACAAATAAACAAAAAATTGTCATAGCCATAGATGACCTTCCAAGGTAATTCTCCAAGATATAGAGAACTCTGGTTCATGAGATGTTTTGTGCAATACCGTGCAAATAAATCAAACATCTAAATAAGACTTTATATACCATTTGACACTGGACAGTCCAGGCTATGTCTGATGTCCCACCATAATAACTAATAGTAATCCTGAACCTTCTCAAAAGTGTCTGCAGATGTAAAAATTATGTATGTGGTTTATGTATACAATGGAATATTACTCAGCCATTAGAAACGACAAATACCCCCCATTTGCTTTGATGTGGATGGAACTGGAGGGTATTATGCTGAGTGAAGTAAGTCAATTGGAGAAAGACAAACATTATATGGTCTCATTCATTTGGGGAATATAAAAAAATAGTGAAAGGGAATAAAAGGGAGAGGAGAAAAAATGAGTGGGAAATATCAGAAAGGGAGACAGAACATGAGAGACTCCTAACACTGGGAAACGAAGTAGGGGTGGTGGAAGGGGAGGTGGGTGCGGGGTGGGGGTTACTGGGTGACGGGCACTGAGGGAGGCACTTGACGGGATGAGCACTGGGTGTTATGCTATATGTTGGCAAATTGAACTCCAATAAAAAATAAATTTATAAAAAAATTATGTGGTTACTCAAAAACAACTAAATATTCACCAACCTTTCTGTTCATCAAGTTACTGGTAATAACCACTTTTTAAAATTCAAGAGGCTACCATTAATTCAATCTGAGTATCAAGTCGTAAGAATATAATGAGGTAGAATATTTTTGATGTCACATCTTGTCAGTCTTATCAAAGTTTTACAGCAACATTGTTATCAGCCGATGTCCCAAATATAGTAGTGATTTTTAAATTTATTTTCTAGTCAAATAAATTGAGAAATTATGCACATTGAGTAACGATATCGGGTTTTAAATTATAGAAAATTATTCACTGCTTGGTATTAGTTCAGTGAGATACATACACTGAGATAATTTTTAGAACTCCTGGAACACAAACCAATGCTTCTGAGCTAACATTTTACTAAGAGGCACTTAGTGTATCTCTGTAGGTTCAAAATCTTATTTTTTAATTTGTTTTAAAAAAAACAGCGTGTATGCTATAATAAATTCTCCAATCAGGTATACAGCTAGATAAGCACAAGTCTGTGAACTTGTAATTTGCCAAATGGTTTGGAACAAATATTAATTTTAATCCCTAATGTAGATATTATAATTTGCAAAGACATCTTATAATACAATTAAAAAAGTAATTATTTTCTCATTTGCAGAAAGATTATAAAATATTTTTATGTATATATAATTGAATATCTAATTATAGCTTTATATTAAAGAGATAAGCTTCTTTTTGCAGCCTTATATTTTAGGTATGATTTTTCACAATTTAAACATTTGACATTAGTTTTAATATAATAACAATATATAATAACAATATTTTATATGGAAGTATTAAAATTTGTAATGTTAATGTATGATATGTATATAGAACATGTAAAAATATTTAGATATTTTGGGTGAAAACATGGTATGAATATTTTTAAATAGTACAGACTAAACCAAAAAAAGTATCATTTGATTGCATTTATACAGATTCGTGGCCATGTCTTTGAATATACATTGTTTTAATGTCCTTAAATAAAATCTTTCACCATATAACAGTATTAAGGGATAGGCTTTACCATTCCTACCATGTTAAAACACTATTGTAACCTATTGGCTTGGGCAGTAACCAGGAATTAAAAGACCTGCATTGTATGTATTTCTTTAGGAAAATTCACAATCCTGTGGTTCAATTTCAGTGTCTGTAAAATCTCTCAAATAGAAGTGGTCATGGTCATGTGGAGGTAAGCATCCTGCAGAGCATGGAACTGAGATAATACAGACATGTCCCTAGAGCCAGGATTTTCAAAGGCCCAGGCTCTAATAATGATACCAACAGATTCTGCAAGACTTTTAGCCTAAACAACAACAACAACAAAAAGTGCATTCATGTTGTCTTTAATGCAAAATATAACATTCCAAGAAAAGGCTTTAAGACAAATGAAATTTGCAATGATTATTAGCCCAAATGACCTCCTGAATTTGTCTCCCATCCAAGTACTAACAAGGCCCGATGCTTCTTAGCTTCCGAGATCAGATGAGATCAGGCGTATTCAGGGTGGTACGGCCATGGACTCTCATATTTGTAAGAAGCAGAAGTAGAAATAAGCACTGATCTGAGCCATAGACATATTTCTATTAAAATCATTAAATTTGGTTATGTATAGTCCACTTCTTCATCCAAATTTTCTTTGGGAAAAACCATTTGAGGCTAAAATGAGGAGATTGGGGAAATTTGGAGGATATTCTAGGCATTGATTTGTAGCAGATTGTATAACTAAGACACAATGTAGGCAAGAACATTTTTCTTTTAAACTTATCTATATGAAAAAAATTAAAAATAAACTATCTATATGGGTTTTATAAGATATGATATATTAAATTAAATTTTCAAGTAAATAAACTTTTGTAAACAAGTGTTTACTTTTGAAATAAATGAAATTTATAATTATTATTTTTAATAAATCATACACCTTTATAATTATATCATTATCCCAAATAAATAAACCATTTCAAATAATCTATGATCATGAAGAAAAAGTAATCAAATTACAACAAAAGACTAGTTTATTTCTTTGGCTCTAAAGATTGCAACATTAGGGATTAGGTCTTCTAGAAGCCTCTGACTATGGCATAATTTTTGTCATTCTCAGTTTTGTTTATTTTGACATAGGAATTTATTTTGCTTAGGAGATAATGTAGCTACTGGATAGTATCTAGGTCAAGAACTTGGATAAAATAATCTGGAACTGTATGGCCTAGAATTTTTCTCAAACTGTGGTCTTAGGAAAGGACAAAAGATGTTCATGTCTAGATGATTTATTATAATTTACCAGCACTGAAAAAGAAGAACAGATTAAGAAATGGTTTCTATGTACAGTAAGCCGAACTGTAACACTTGCTTACAAACACAGATTTGTTCAGAGACAATGATGTGGTGGGAAACAAGTTTACCATGATACAAATTTCTTTTCTTTTCTTTTTAAATTTTTAATTTGTTTTAAATTTTAAAGATTTTATTTATTCATGAGAGACACAGTAAGAGAGAGGCAGAGACATAGGCAGAGGGACAAGCAGGCTCCCTGCAAGGAGCCTGATGTGGGACTCAATCCCCGACCTCAGGATCATGCCCTGAGCCCAAGGCAGCCGTCCAAAGGCTGAGCCACCCAGGCTTCCCAACACAATGCCAGCCTCAGTGTCCATTGAAAGATGAATGGATAAAGAAGATGTGGTCTATGTATACAATGGAATGAATATTACTCAGCCATTAGAAATGACAAATACCCCACATTTGCTTCACGTGGATGAACTGGAGGGTATTATCCTGAGTGAAATAAGTCAATCGGAGAAGGACAAATATTATATGGTCTCATTCATTTGGGGAATATAAAAAATAGTGAAAGGGAATAAAGGGGAAAGGAGAAAAAATGAGTGGGAAATATCAGAAAGGGAGACAGAACATGAGAGACTCCTAACTCTGGGAAACGAACTAGGGGTGGTGGAAGGGGAGGTGGGTGGGAAGTGGGGGTGACTGGGTGACGGGCACTGAGGGGGAACTTGGCGGGATGAGCACTGGGTGTTATGCTATATGTTGGCAAATTGAACTCCAATAAAATAAATAAATAAATAAATAAATAAATAAATAAATAAATAAATAAATAAATATAAATTTCACATTTGCTTATATACTGTTTCATCTGTGGGAAATCAGGCATACACGTAACTGAATTCATACACACACACACACACACACACTCCAAACATCTTTTATTACCATAGTTTCACACATGTGATATGCCACACACACCCTCATACAATCTTGTAGTACAACATTGTATCTAATTTTAGAAAATTGCCATTCCATTACTTCACAATAACTAACAAGCTGCAACTCTTTCCCCAAGCAAACTCCAGGTCTTTTGCTTAAGTATGTATACATTTCTTAACAATTTAAGCCATGTAAAATTCTTTTTATTAGTTTTTTTGTCTTTTTTAATGTGTTTTCACCAATAAACCATATTTTATTATATTTTGTCTTCTTTTTTAGCATTTCAACCAATAAACCATAACTTCCCCATAAGCTCTCTGATGTTGTAGCACAATGTTGAATAAGAATGCATATTTCATCCTGTAGCAGAACAGACTGTACTGTATTTTTATAGAAGAATAGGGTATACAGGATGAATGATTCCACACATTTTAATAATAAATTAAGAAATAATATTAATAAAATGAATAAAGAAATCTGTCTTTATTTACTAAAAAATCCAAGAATTAATTATATATATGTGAATGATACATGATATGTGTGTGCATATACATATATGTTTTAAACTTACTTACATCCTTACTACCATGCTTGTGCAACTGAGAAATAACAATACCTCTTTTACATTACCAATAATAATTTTTTTTAATTCTACATAGTTCAGAAAGTACACCTGCTAATTAACATAATGATATTTAAGCAATGTGTTATAAGCAATGAAAACATACTAAGTATAGACTATGTAATGGTTAAGGTTATAGTATATTATACTGTAGTCACAGTCACAGTATATTATAAAACACTGTTGCTTGATTTAAATGTTGACTCGCTGTCCTGTAAACCTGAAACTGATATTACACTGTATGTTAACTGAGTGGAATTTAAATAAAAACTATTTAGAAAATAAATAAAAATTTAAAAATAAATAAATGGCTATTTTTAAAGCTTTCTTAGAATTTTAGAGAACAAAGTACTCAAGGAAAAAAATTTACTCTTCAAAATTGAAATATGACCCTTAAGATGCAATCCAATTAACAAAATCCAATGACTATAGTAACTAAGTATATCATTGTCTAATTTTATCTTTCTGAAAATATTAAAAATTTATAATTTACCAGCACTGATAATATATATATATATATATATATACAAGCTTAAAATATATTTTATCAAGATTTTATTTTCTTGATGAAGCTAAATTATAAATAAAAATAAAAGACTGGGCTGCCCCAATGGCTCAGCGGTTTGGCGCTGCCTTAGGCCCAAGGCATGACCCTGGAGTCCCAGGATAGAGTCCCACATAGGGCTCCCTGCATGGAGCCTGCTTCTCCCTCTGCCTGTGTCTCTGCCTCTCTCTGTGTCTCTCATGAATAAATAAAAAAAAATATTTTTAAAAAATAAAATAAAAAACTGATTCTAAGTGTTTCATTGAACCTCTAGCTCTAACATTTTAATTATATTCACTATACCATATTCAGAATATTGATTAAGATTATTAGGATTGTTGTTAGGTGAACCATTCACTCAACCTGTTACTATAAAAATAGCATGTGATATGATTTCACTTATTAGAGACCTTGGTCATGCAGCACCCCCATTAGAATTTCTAAAGCACATGCCAATATGCAAATGAAATATTTTTCAATATTATGCTTGATGCTTGATATGTCTCCCACAAGAGTTTGATTTTTATATTGATATAAACTGTTCATTTCTTTTGTTAATCTTTCAACCATTTATCAAATATTTCCCAACATAAAAATAATCATGTTGTTCAAGGTCTTCATTTAATGTTTGATGATCAATTGTCTCAAATCTATTTTATTGTAATTATGTTGATATTTCATGTTTTGAATTGCAACATCCTATTCTTATAAAAATATAAAAGTACTGTGATTTCCTTCATGGATACTGCTAACAGATTAAACATTTTTTTAATCTATTAAGAATACCAGTGAATCAAAAAAAAAAAAAAAAAAGAATACCAGTGAATCAAAAAATACTTTTACAACCTATAGAGCAATAAAATATTTTTGCCAATATAAGAGTGAGCATTATATTTTATTTAATACAGAGTATTAGCATAGAATAGTGTTTACAAGAGTATAGTGAGGGCATTCTCTGCTATTGGTCTGATAAGAGGTAGGGAAAATTGGAATCACCAGTCTGGAATTACATGGACTTCTGACAAGTTTTCTAGAAAGAGAATTGCTTTGTCCAGAAACCAAATTAGTACTATGGGAATGCATGACTTACAGAAGAAAATTAGGTTGAACAGGAAGGGTAGAAGAAAACTAAAGAACTTAGAAGCATCCAAAGATTCTATGCCCCAATAGTAGGGAAAAATAACAGAAAAATGGTAGAGCATTTTTGAGCCATAAATATTATTAGAGAATTCCCCAAAATTATTAAGGATCACACAGGTAGTATGTGAGAATTTTATGTGTGCATGGAGGGTCTTGAAATTAGCATGATTTTATTATTAAAGAAAACTTGACATTAATTTCTAACTCAAAATGTTAATGTGACACAGTTAATTATTTATTATCTAAATGTACAGTAAGAAAATTGTTAAAATTTTAATTATTTTTGCATACCTATTTCTTGAAAGCAAACATTTTTCTAAGGTAGCTATGATTCAAATTGTTCTTACCAACATACCTTTTTTTTTTTTTTCTTTCACTTCTGCACAATTGATATATGTGCCAGTGTCTGTTGCTATTGAGTAGCTATATGGCAGTGTTTGGCCAGTAACATGTTGATGGAAGTAATATATACCTCTTCCAAGCCCAGGCCATAAAATCATCTATTAGAGAGTCTCTGTTCTTCCCTTCCCCTACTCGGGAACATTGGAGAGCATTTATTCTAGAATGCTTATCTACACAGAAAAAGGACATCAGGTAGTGATGGAGCAAAAAGTTAAGCATTATTCTATTAATATCCTGAAATGTTAAGAATTATATGCCACTCAGGCCTAGCTTTGTCTATATTAATACAATAATCAATTATGTAAATAATTTTTTCAAAGTTTCCAATTTTTCCTATGGTGCATCTCTAATCATAGAATAGTCAATTCTGTTGTAACAGTGCATTTGTCATCTCTCATGATTCCCAGTTCATTAGAAATAAAGGAGACCTCCATATATTTAAAAAGAGCCAAAAGGAGATAAAGTATGTGTTAATACTAAACACATCAAAGACCATATTTAGAGTGCTGTTGTATTTCATAATCTATTTTTTTCTACTAACAATGTATTTTTAAGATCAATGCTCAAAGGGCCCTAGCTCAGTCAGTTAAGCATCTGACTCTTCATTTCAACTCAGGTCACAATTTCAGGAGTGTCCGGAGTCAGGCTCTGAGCGGGACATAAGACTTGCTTAAGATTCTCTATCTCCCTCTATTTCTGCCTCCTTCTGCTCTTCCTCTCTAAAAATAAAATTAAATTAAATTAAAAATTAAAAATTAAAAAAAAATTTAAAAAATAAAATAAAAATTCAACGCTTAAGGTAGGAATTTCATTCTCCATGTATCTCTCTTTTTCTTGAAAAAACAAGACCCTGTTACTGCTGGCATTGGAAACATTGTTACCAGATAGTTTAATCTCTATATTTTTTACCCTTCTATGGTTAAGACATTATTACCATAACATGCTTCAACACTGCCAAACTCAATAGTGAATTTCTCTAGAAGGAATCATAGCTTATATAAAAAAACAATGTTCCACTTGCTTTAAAAAAACAGTCTTAAAAAAGAAACTAAGGTCCATTTTTACTGATCAGACATAATTTTTGCTCATATGAATTCTGCAACAAGAACTAGTTCCTTTAAAAAAATATCAATTTATTCATGAGAGACAGGGAGAGTCAGAGACACAGGCAGAGGGAGAAGCAGGCTCCCTGCAAGGAGCCTGATGTGGGACTCGATCCCAGGACCTCAGGATCACATCCTGAGCTGAAGGTAGATGCTCCAACTCCTGAGCCACCCAGGCATTCCAAGAACCAATTTCTACCCTACAATCCCTATAAACAAAATTGGGAATATTTTTTTATTTTTTCTGTTTATTTGAGAGAAAAAGGGAGAGCACATACACATGGAGGGAGGCACAGAGGGAGAAGGAGAGAGAATCTCAGTCAGACTCTGCACTGAACATAGATAGAGCCTGACACAGGATTTGATCTCATGACCTTGAGATCACTACCTGGGCCAAAACCAAGGGTCTGGAGTCTGGTGCTCAACCTACTCTGTCAACTAGGAAGCCCAAAACAATTGGGATTTTTAACGGTTTTATTGAGGCATAATTTATATAGTATAAAGTTCATCCATCATAAATTTATAATTCTATGATTTAATAAATTTATAGAGTTGTACATCTATCAACACAATCCAAATTTCAAATATCTTTTCATCCTGAAATGTTCCCTTATACTCATCTGTAGTTAATCCTTTCTTTTTCTCCCAGCCCTATGCAACAAGCTGATCTTCTTTCCTTCTATATAAATTTATCTTTGCCAATTCTTTCATATAAATGGAATTATGTGACGTGTATTATTTTGCATGTGGGTTCTTTCACTCATAATGATGTTTTTGTGATTTAACCAAGTTGGACCATCTATCAGTGCTTACCTTTTAGTTTATTAAATAATATACCACTGTATGGATATAAGAAATTTTGTTTATCCATTAATAAATTTATGAACACTTGGTTGTTGGACATTTGAATATTTGTTTCCACTTTTTTGGTTACTGTCAATAATGCTGTTCGAAACATTTGTGTACCTACCTGTCTTTGAGTGGATATGCATTTGATCCAAAGATAAGCTTATATTAAACATTAAGAAGTTGAAAATTATTTTCCAAATTAGAATACTATATTATATTAAGTCCAGCAGTATAGGAGGGCTTAAGTTTCTTCATATCCTTGCCACGACTTGGTATTATGGTATTATCTGTTTTTTTTTATTATAACCATTCTAATAAGGTAGTAGCTCATTGTAGTTTTATTTTTTATTACCTTAATGGATAATTATAGTAATTATATTTTCATATGCTTATTAACAATCAATACATCTTCATAAAATTTGGGAAGATTTTGGATTAAAAAATTGTACCCATTATGTATGTCCTCATCTTCTGGGACTCCACATACAAGTATATGAAAATATTTGATGTTGTATCACTGGTCTTCAAGTTTCTGTTTAATTTTTTCAAGCTTTTGTGGTTTGGTTTTTTGCTGTCTGTTTTTCAAAATGGTTGATTTTTATTGCTTCGTATTCAAGTTCATCAATTCTTTTTTCTAATGTCACACATCTGAAATTGATTAAACTCAGTTACTTTTTTTAATTATAATATTCTTAAATTTCTAAATTTCAATTTTATTTCTTTACTACCCAATAGATCTCTAGTTATTGGTTTATTGTTACCACAATGTATTTCTTTACACTTTATTTCCTTTTCTTTGAGTATATTTATAATAGCTGATTTGAAATCTCTATAGAAACAAGGATGGGGGATGCTGAATGGCTCAGCAGATGAGTGTCTGCCTTTGGTTCAGGTCCTGATCCCAGGATCCAGGATCCAGTCTGGCATCGGGCTTCCCACAAGGAGCTTGCTTCTCCCTCTGCCTATGTCTCTGCCTCTCTGCGTGTGTGTCTCTCATGAATAAATAAAATAAAATCTTAAAAAAAAAGAAACAAAGATGGTTTCTTTAAACTGTTCTTATTTTCCTAAGCATGGATCACAATTTCCTTTTTTTTTCGAGGAAGTGAATTTATTTTATTTTATTTTATTTTATTTTATTTTATTTTATTTTATTTTATTTTATTTTATTTTATTTTATTTTATTGGTGTTCAATTTACCAACAACAGAATAACCCCCAGTGCCCGTCACCCATTCGCTCCCACCCCCGGTCCTCCTCCCCTTCTACCACCCCTAGTTCGTTTCCCAGAGTTAGCAGTCTTTACGTTCTGTCTCCCTTTCTGATATTTTCCACACATTTCTTCTCCCTTCCCTTCTATTCCCTTTCACTATTATTTATATTCCCCAAATGAATGAGAACATACACTGTCCTTCTCCGACTGACTTACTTCACTCAGCATAATACCCTCCAGTTCCATCCATTTTGAAGCAAATGGAGGGTATTTGTCATTTCTAATAGCTGAGTAATATTCCATTGTATACATAAACCACGTTTTCTTTATCCACTCATATTTCGATGGACACCGAGGCTCCTTCCACAGTTTGGCTATTGTGGCCATTGCTGCTAGAAACATCGGGGTGCAGGTGTCCCGGCGTTTCATTGCATCTGTATCTTTGGGGTAAATCCCCAGCAGTGCAATTGCTGGGTCGTAGGGCAGGTATATTTTTAACTGTTTGAGGAACCTCCACACAGTTTTCCAGAGTGGCTGCACCAGTTCACATTCCCACCAACAGTGTAAGAGGGTTCCCTTTTCTCCACATCCTCTCCAACATTTGTGGTTTCCTGCCTTGTTAATTTTCCCCATTCTCACTGGTGTGAGGTGGTATCTCATTGTGGTTTTGATTTGTATTTCCCTGATGGCAAGTGATGCAGAGCATTTTCTCATATGCATGTTGGCCATGTCTATGTCTTCCTCTGTGAGATTTCTGTTCATGTCTTTTGCCCATTTCATGATTGGATTGTTTGTTTCTTTGGTGTTGAGTTTAATAAGTTCTTTATAGATCTTGGAAACTAGCCCTTTATCTGATATGTCATTTGCAAATATCTTCTCCCATTCTGTAGGTTGTCTTTTAGTTTTGTTGACTGTATCCTCTGCTGTGCAAAAGCTTCTTATCTTGATGAAGTCCCAATAGTTCATTTTCATTCTTCTGCATGTGGGTGTCCAATTTTCCCAGCACCATTTATTGAACAGACTGTCTTTCTTCCAATGGATAGTCTTTCGTCCTTTATCGAATATTAGTTGACCATAAAGTTCAGGGTCCACTTCTGGATTCTCTATTCTGTTCCATTGATCTATGTGTCTGTTTTTGTGCCAGTACCACACTGTCTTGATGACCACAGCTTTGTAGTACAACCTGAAATCTGGCATTGTGATGCCCCCAGATATGGTTTTCTTTTTTAAAATTCCCCTGGCTATTCGGGGTCTTTTCTGATTCCACACAAATCTTAAAATAATTTGTTCTAACTCTCTGAAGAAAGTCCATGGCATTTTGATAGGGATTGCATTAAACGTGTAAATTGCCCTGGGTAACATTGACATTTTCACAATATTAATTCTTCCAATCCATGAGCATGGAATATTTTTCCATCTCTTTGTGTCTTCCTCAATTTCTTTCAGAAGTGTTCTATAGTTTTTAGGGTATAGACCCTTTACCTCTTTGGTTAGGTTTATTCCTAGGTATCTTATGCTTTTGGGTGCAATTGTAAATGGAATTGACTCCTTAATTTCACAATTTCCTTTTGAGTTCCATATCTCATTATATTTTCAGGTGAAAACTGAGTATTTTGGTACTATATTTTGTCAACTGTCAAGACTGATATTTTCTCCCAAGGATTGTTTTTGTTGCTTTTTTTTTTTCTCTTTGTTGTTTGATTTGCTTCCTTTTTGCTTCTCTTTAATTTTTTAAACATTTTTAGTTAAACTATAGTTGACATAAAATATGATGTAGTTTCAAGTGTATAAGATAGTGATTCAACAATTATATTCATTATGAAATGCTCACCACGTTAAATGTAGTTACCGTCTGTCACCATACAAAATAAAATTACATTATTGATTATATATTTTTAAAGTAAGCTCTGCACCCAGCATAGGGCTTCAACTCTTGACCTTGAGGTCAAGAATCACATGCTCTACCAACTGAGGCAGCCAGGTTCCTCTTGATTATATTTCTTATGCCATACTTCTGTTGTTCCTTTTCTTAAATTGCTTTCCTATACTAAGTCTGTGGATTTTATTTCCCTTGCAGTGGATAGTTATTGATATCTCTGTTCCACTTTATTTTATTATTAAATAATCCTTGCTTTTACATTTAAGCCTAACTTTACTCTAACTTTACTCCAGTTTTCCCTTCTTTCCATATAAATCAGTGATTAGCCAATGACTATATAGAGGTTGTTAGAAAACAACGTAGGTAACATTTCAGCTTTGTCAATGGATCTGTGTTTGAATAGGGGAACATGTTTAACGTTCAACATTTCCAAGTCATCACTTCTTTCTGGGCTCTTTGGAGTCTTCTGTGCATGTGTGAACAGCCATGAAATATACCAGGACCTTGTTAATAGCTTGGACACTGTCTCTTCTCCATTTCACAAGTACAACGCCACAGCCAGAGATACCCTTTCTCCAACCATGGACTGCAATCTCAGGTTAATCGAATGAGCTGTATCCCATCACTCACTTGTTGCCCGTGAGAAGTCACATCCACTGATGATGATACTGGGGGTGGATATTGCTCATTGCCCTAAATCTAATTCCCTTTTAACAGAGAAGTTGCCAGTTCTCATACTTTCCCTACCCTGACAGGAAAGTTCCGTCAACCAAGCTGGAAGGAGCAGGCCCAGGTCAATTGCCACAGATCCCCACAGTTCTTACTTATAATTCAGCAGCTTTTCAAGCATAAATGGTTTTTAATGTGGTTTATGCCTTTAGTCAAATACTATAACACTAAAATAGTTGCTGCTAAAAAAAAAAAAAATAGTTGCTGCTGCTTATTTCTTCCAGTTTTATTGCTAAAAGAGAAGACTTGTCAGTCTTTTCATTTGGCCACAGCTGGGAGTTCTATTTCCTTACATCATCTTTTTTCTAAGACCAAAACAAAATGTGATGTTAAAGTTAAGGTATGTTTTTTTTCAGTCTCCTAGGGCTGTCATCGGTGCCTAATTTAGTGGCAGTAGGTATATTTGTGTTGTGGATAAAGTTTTATCCATCCATTCTACATAAATTTATCTGTGATATTCCCTTTGAGAGCTAACCTCTGTAATTAACGGTTGAACTATCCGGTCTTGTCATCTGATTTGCTTCAGTTATTAAGTTGGATAGTTTTTTTTCTCCCAGAATCTTCTTCATACATTATTTCTTCTATCCTATTTTTTCCTCCAACTTAGTGTCCAAAGTACCTTTTATTATTTAGCAAAACAGATACATAACTTACATATTTTGTAGTATTGCCAGAGTTGTTGAAAGAACCACTTAACTGGAACAATTTTTCACTATTTTTTTTTTACACCTTTACAGGAAACAATTTCCTCCTAGGAGTATTTTTCAACCACTTCCAGGAATCCAAATAAGCATATATCTGCTGGCCAAATATTTTATAATACTGCTTGATAAGGTTCAACTTACCTACCTATAGAATTTTTCTTAATTTTACCAGCCTGTCCCTCTAGTAGTATTAGTACATGTGTAAAAGAGCGTATGATACTAATATATAATACTAATGCTAACACTAATACTATTATGTAAAAGGGTGTTTTCCTTTTAAATGGTTGATTATTTGGTACATTTATAAAACAATAAAGGTCTCTAGCACAGAGTTCACAAACTGGGCACAGTAATGCCATAGAAGACAAGGTCATCAGTATGTGGCTTCATTCATTTAAGAATGTTTATATCCCATTTTGTAATAGGGAGGGAGGTGAAGAATAAAGCAATAACATAGACCGTTCAAATACTATTTATCAAGGTCTTACTGGGATGAAGGAACTCAACATTAGTCATATGTTCACTTTTCTTCCTGAGGCTCTAGTACAATTTGTTTCTAATTTAGTGAAGACGGAATTCTAAATATTCCCCAAACTCAGCGGTGTATAGTACTTTGCCGTCAATCACAGCACACTGTTTTCTTTTTTTCCCCCAATTCATTAATATATTTACATCTTTAAAAGTATTCTCACTAATAAATCACCTTTATAGAAAACAATGAAATGAGTTGAAAAGGCACAAATTCAACTTTTATCCATTCAACAAATACTCATTGAGTGCCATTTGTGTGCCAGGCATGATTTTAGGTAGTGGATATGATGCAGACTAAACAAAGTACTGACCATAGATAGTAGTCCATTGTTTTATCAACAGAGGTTTATTGAAGGCTGCTACACACCAGGCATGTGCTATGGTTGATATTCTGTTGATTTACAATCATATACATTTGAGATCATATATATACTTGGGAAATGAAATGTTACTGAGTCTCCTAGCCTAAGAATTCCTGGGAATACCTAGGTGTCTCCCATGGGTCTGCTGATCACTCTTGGGCATAGCCTGTTGCTCAGTTGGCTAAGCTAGAGTTCTGTAGACTTGGTCTCAATGTACAGAGTAGCTGTACTGAGCCAAAATTTTGTAACTCCTGGGGCACAAGCAACCAGAACTCAGTGTGCTGGAGGAAGAGTGCAGTCTCATGACAAGTCATGACAGGTCGCCATCTCAGAACACAAGGCCCCATTCCAGGGGCACCAACATCACATCCAGATCTCCAGTTCCACAAGCATTGAGGCTGTAAACGTAGAGGTAACCACACTGTTTTCAATGGGATTTAAATCTTTCAGTAAACTCCCTGTTATTTTCCCAGGATTCTGAGATAAGTGTACAAATCACTACAGGGATTGCACTCATAAAAATATATAGTAGTTTCCTTAAAAAGGCAAGATATATGAGCATACCCACAAGTTTCCATAGCCTATACTCCACAATTATTAACAAATACTTAAAAACTCAAGAAACAAAGGGAAGATAGTTTCAAGGTCACCAGTCATCCTATCAAGTTCCAACCATATGCCTTGTTCTTTGCTAAAAGGTTGTTTTTCTTTTACAATTGCCTAGCCAATAACTACAAATGAATATAAATGAATTATACAAATTCAATTGGAATCATCTCACTTTCAAGTGAGAACTGGATTCTGAAGAGATGGATATAAGCAATTGTGAAGAAACCATAAAAAATTAAATGCAATGACCACCACCAGTGTGGTTATGGACTTAGCCTTATTTTTACAGCTATAAAGTATTTCTATTCTCCTGTAAGTGGGTGGATGGAGCAATTATATGCTGGAAATATTTTTTTCATCTAATGTTATAATATTGAAATCTTGATAATATTGTACCTGATAGCTAGTGAAAATTTATTCTGAAATTTCTATGTAAATAGTCCTTAACAGGAGTAGTGCTAATACTAATAGTAATAGCAAGCATTTTATATTACAGTAATAATCTCTTTGTACTTTAGCAAGAGTTTTTCATATGTTAAGCATTGTGGAGTCATTTAAAATCTTCTCTTAATTTAAAAAGTGTAACTATTTTAAAGGGTAAAAGTCAAGAGGAAAAATTCCAAGGTTTAGCTTGTCACTATAGTACATTATAGTATTAAATCATTAATCGTAATACAAAAATCTACTTATAATCTTTGAAGAAGTTAGATTGAAAAGAATGTTTATTTATCTTCAATATGTATTATTTCATCACTACAACTGTATAAACATTTTGTCACATAGATAGCAATTAATAGAAAATAAATATCTGCTTTATATTATATTTGGTGCCAAGAGGGACACATACACAATTAGAAAATATTTAAATAAAAATAAAAATAAAAAAATAAAAAAAAGAAAATATTTAAATAAAGTATATATATTTTGCACTAGATTATATTTAACTGGATCATATTGTTTAAAAAGTTTTGCATTAATAGTCTGAAATGCTATGCTACTTAAGCGTAAAATATCAGACTATTCCTTTTGAGCCTCTACTGAGTTGTTTATAAATCACAGTGTCTGCTTAAGGCTTATAAATTCAAGAAATCTACAGAAACAATGTATTTCAAGAGAGATTGTTAAAGTAGAAACAATAACTTAAGAAAAATATTTTTGCAAGTAAAATTCCTAAGTCTAAAAAAGAAAAACAAGAATAGTGAACACCTAACCACAAATGTTAATGGATACAACGGCACAGAGAATGACATCTAGCATAACTTTATTCTGTGTCAGATTCAAAGTCTCCTAGAGCATGGGCACTATCACCAGAAATTATTCCTTATTAGTAAAAGTTACTACATATTAGACTTCCTTGAAGTAATGAAACCTCCTCAGAAGTCTTTAAAATGTAGGAGTTCATAAGAGAATCTTAATGATAGAGAACAAACTGAAGATTCATGGAGGGAAGAGGGTGGGGGATGGGCTGGCCGGGTGATGAGTATTAAGAAGGGCATTTGTTGTGATGAGCAATGGGTGTTGAATGTCAGCGATAAATCACTGAGCTCTACTCCAGAAACCCATATTGCACTGTATGTTACTAACTAAAATTTAAATTAAAAAAAAAAAATGCAAGATAGTCACACCTCTTTTTCATGCCTTATTTATGGTTCTGCCCTAAGAAGATACAGTGTGGCCTAGATAACCTTCCATGATTCATTCTCAGTTCAATCTAGTTATTTAGTGCTTATGGTGAGTGGTGTCCCAGCTATATAATTGTGAAACAATACGAAAAATCCAAAAAAAGTCCTTGGCTTAATGTCATATAGAGTTAAGACATGCCAGAGAAGGACTCCATAAGCTGTACTATTTTTGGAAGATACCCTCAACAAGTCATTTAACACTTAGGAATAAAGAAAGCATCAAATTTTCCAAGCCACTGCAGTATTATGACCATTTAAGTGACCCACTTAATCACAAGAATCACAGTAATGTATAATTGCAGTGAAGTTTGAATTAGAGGAATGACACTCTGAATAATATATTAAAAGATAGCCTGTTATTAAAACTCCCATTCCAACTTATATTGGAATAACTTTCACCTATTAGTCTTTATAGTTGTAAAACTAATTTTTAAATTATATTTTTCTGGGCAGCTCTGGTGGCTCAGTGGTTTAGCACCACCTTCAGCCCAGGGCCTGATCCTGGAGACCAGGGATCAAGTCCCACCTCTGGTTCCCTGCATGGAGCCTGCTTCTCCCTCTGCCTGTGTCTCTGACTCTCTCTTTCTCTCTGTATCGCTTATGAATAAATAAATAAAATCTTTAAAAATATATTTTTTTTCTGAGCAAGAAAAATCTTTCTGCTTCTTTAAAATAGATGTCTTGGTAATATATTTTGTTGTTGTGAATATAAATGAAGACCATCCAAGGGAGAATAAGCAAAGGCTATTTACTCAAAGCTTGCAAGGAGTCAGCTACTATCACTTGCATTTGGCAAAAATACAAAGGCATATAGGAGATTGTAAAAAAGAGGCTAAGCTTCTGGTATGTCCTATTTGGACATTGTTGGTGTAAGGACACGGGAGTCTAGCTAACAAGAAATGGGTTATCCTATGTGGTTGGTCAGTGTAGTAGATTTGGCTTTCTCTGGTGGGTTCTTAGTTGGAAACTGGGAGGGAAAAGAGAGGAGGGCAAAAGTGGGGGAAAACCTGTAGTGCTTGATCCAGTTGATCCTTTGAGCCTGATGCATCTTGGCTTCCTGGACTGGTTGCTTTCATATATGCTCTGGTCATTGCCTATTTGCATATTCATTATTTAGTCATGATGCTCATATTTTAATTTCCTGCCCGTTAAAACATATGTGTCTTTTATTTTTTAAATTTGTAAAAGATTTTATTTCTTTGTTTGAGAAAGAGCAAGCAGGAGAAGGAGCAGAGGGAGAGGGACAAGCAGATATTACAACTGAGGGCAGAGCCTACTCTAGGTCTTGATCAAACCACCTTGAGATCATGACCTGAATAGAAATCAAGTTTCAGGTGAGCACAGCCTCCAATTTCTCTGTTTGCCTTCACCTCCTATATTACCTTTTACTCACTTCCAGGGAAAGTGCCAGACCAGTTTTTAATGCTTGTGCCTTTGATGTGGGGATCAACCATGTGAATTCCTTTGGCCCTGAGATTGAGATGAAAGTGATGGAGTGCAAATTCCTAGCATAAGCTTAAGATGCAAATGATTCAGAGAGTTTTCACTTGCTGTCCTGTGTTTCTATGATTGTCATGGGGAGGACTTGCCTATGCAAACCTGTTGATTTCACGAAGAGCAAAGAACATGTGAGAAAACAGCCCTAAGACACGTGACTAAGCCCAACAAAGATTAGCTAAAACCAACCTAGATCAATCAGATCCTCCAGATACTGTATGCTAATATTTTGATTTGAATGTATCTTTATAAAGGAAAGGCTAATATATATGTATTGAAAATTGCCCTGAAAATATATGAATCTGGATATATATAGGGAAATAAATTTCCCCATATTTCCCAGCGCTACTATAAAAAGCCTTAGTCTTCTGGGAGTCTTCATATACCATCATATACCATAAGACTTAGATTCTTAGACAATCATCTTATGAACTGCTCTGACCTGAAGGGATAATAAAACTTCTTTTAACTCTCTGTGAAAACCAAATAGGTATAGCCTGGACTTTATCTCTAGGTTAACTCCACAGTGAGAGCATCTTGGTGAGTTATTTCCCTAATTATGTCAAAAGGGATGAAGCCACCCAAAGTGCCATAAAGGCTGAGACACATCAAATTTTCTGGCTACTAGAGAGATTTTACTTACATATTTACATATCATGGGTTGGGAGTAAGGACTCAGGCCAATTACTTTTCCAAAAAGACCTTCACTTGGGGTGGGGAGGCAGGTGGGAGTTGTCTCCTTTCTCTTGTAAGCAGAGGACAACACATTTTTCAGGCTCCTGGCACTAGGAAGTATTTGGCTACCTGTATAGGAAAATCTGCTATTGATTCTCATCATTTTATATCAGAAGTAAGCATGAGAACAAAGGGGGCCAACACATTTATTATTTACTCTGAGGTAATAAATAATAAATTATCTCTGACCCAGGATACCGTGTGTATGCATTCAGGATAAAATTAATAAAGATGAATACTCATTTGCAACAATCTAACTTAATTTTGTTGAAATAAGATAAAATTTAATCCTTAAAAACATTAATACCTTTAGCATTTATATTTGAGACAGTTCTACAAATGCCATATGCTATGGGACTTTTAGAAAAATTATAGAAGTATTTCTATGCAGTAAGCAGCCAAAAGGAAGCAATCCTTAAGCCAAGTAACCAATAGGATTGAAGTTAGGATGAGGTATGATAGATGCTGGCAAAACATATTGGAAGATGAAAATGGAAAATAAGATACTGATAAGCCAGTAAAGTTCAGTTCAATAAAATTTAAACTAAAATATATAGCTGAAAAATCCCATTTCCATATGTAAATGAATTCAAGGAAAATATAACATGAACAATGATACTATATTGTAGGCCCAGAATAAAGCTTAATGTGTTTTAAATAAATAATTAGTAAATTAAGAGCCCCCAAATATAGAGTAATAATGTAGAAGTGTAGTGAGTCAGAGAGTGATAAATGGTTCAGGAAGAGACTGAGCCAGCAGATAATTTGATTGACACTTTCAGGGCCTCTGAGATTGAAATCATAGATGAGAAGTAATTTATCATTAAATCACAGAACCATGGACTCAGGATTGAAGTTTTTAAAATGCAAACTATGATGAGCAACGCGTAAATCTGAGGACTTGTGTATTTTTCAATTCAGTTCTTGTTTAAAGGTCATGGAGAGTCCCGACCCATTCTGGAAACAAAAAGCCATATTTGTAACACCCACCTGTTTCAAGCACATTCTTCAAAGTTCAGTTAAAGAGAAAGGATAAGAGTAGATAACACAGAGCAGAATCTCCTTCAGCCAACCAAAGGGAACAAATTGACTGCAGGAGTGAATGAAACAAAAATAAAGACTTAGGAAATAATGAAAAATACAATGAACTGAGGAGCTTGGTAAGCTTCTTAAAAGAGAAAAAGGCAGAGAAGAATTCTGAGAAACCAGAGCATTGAGGGTAGTATAGTAAGCTGAGCCATAGTTTAGACTTTTTTTTTTTCTGGCCCTGAAAAGTCATCCCCATAATTGCAAGTGATCCTGAGCTTTCTAGGTAAGCATTTGGCCATTTGATTGCTTGCATTAGGGAAGTGAAATACATTTTACATGGTATTATGACAATTAGAGTGGTTTTATATTTGATTTGGTCCAAGGGATTAACTATATATATAGTTCATTATTGTTATGTAATGTATATACTAAATATAATAAAAAATATAATAAATATATATATAATATATATAAAATAAATATATAAAAATATAATATAATAATTGTATGATTATACAATTATTTATTTATAATATACTAAATACTATAGCTTTATATAATAAATAGGGATAATAGATAATATTATCTATAAAATATACTATAGCTATATGTATAATACCTTCTATTATCTCTATGCATAATGTATTACATATATCTTGTTAAATAAGGTTTCTGGTTATGGGAGATACAGAGACAATTAGAATGTTCTGAAAAAAAAAGAATAACCAGGTACACATTGCATTTACTAGTTTGGGACTTAATACCATCTAAGAGTGCTTCATCTTCAAGCCCACAAAACATTGATTCTAAGGTTAATGACTTCAATGAGTGAACTTTGTCTTTCTCTCCTGCTCTGCCTCTCTACCTTCTCCTCTGAACTTCTTTGAAGATAATAAAGACATTTGTAAAAATGTAGGAAACAAATTCTGGAGATCACATACATTAAAACACCTGGTTACAGACTTTGTTTTGTTATAGACAGGTGACATGACTCTTAGTTGATGTACAAAATTCAAATCCAGAACATTAATTCCTTTTTATGTTTATTCTTGAAATTATGTTATGATTGTGATTCACTTTTCATAGATATCATAAGGGTAGTTCTTGGTCTGTAAAGAGTTCCATTATATAAGGTATCTACATAGCTTAAGAACATTAAAGTCCATATTTCCAATCTTATAGATAAAAAAGAAAACTGAATGGAAAAATACATATTTGTCAAATGTGATCACTGTTTACTGTAATGATTCAAAGGCCATAGAAGATAATTCAAAATATATTTCCTAATTATGCAAATCAATAATTGTAGCTATATCCAAGATTTTGTTGTTCCTCCAGTTTTTCTGCATGCTGATCAGCTACCTTGATTTTGTTTTCTATGATTACAGGCTCAACTATACTTGCAGATGAGCATGCCCACCTAAAACTATAAAGACAGTCTTAATTGAGGCTAGGAAGTCTCAGTACTTCAAAGTCAAAAGTGCATTATAACAAAAACAGTGGATGAAAACTTTTCGTAGAAAAAATAAAATCTGCTAAAGGTCTGTTGACTTCAGTTGCTTAAGAGGTCGAATGAAAATGTAAATCGCACTTAAAAAATAAAAACTGGTCATCACTATGCACACTAACATTTTCTCTCTTGGATCTTAAATAATTTGAGGAATAAATTGAATGCCATTTGCATCTTCTTTATAAAGAAAAACCTGCCGCTATTTTTAACCAGTATTTCATTGTAAGATTTGTTTTTCTCTCTTTTTTGTTTTTCTCACTTCAAATTTCTATTAACTTTCATTGATTTTATCTTATTTGCAAGTTTATTTGGAAAGCAGTAAAAAGAATACTAGCTTAGTAAATAAACCTTTCACAGTTACAGCTTTAATGTGCATTTTGAAAGCGACGAGTAAATAACTATTTCTTTTCTATTTAAATACAGAGGCCTAACATATTCTAGATCTTTGAACTATTGAGCTATTGTGCCCCCATAATATTTTTATAGAGCCTTAATGTATGAGAAACAAAAACCAAAAAATTAATTCAGCAAATTAAATTATCCAAAATGGGACAGTTTTAAAATATCATCTTAATATATAGAAATTGGCCTCTTTATTATAATTATACAAGTCCATTGTTTAAGATTAGATTCTTAAACCAATATATATCCAACTACTAAAGTAATCCATTTGATAATCAGATTATCAACAAACTAAAATATTTACTTTTAAACTGTGCTATGAAGATATTACAGGCATAATCTTTTGTCCAAAGCTAAATATATATAGATGTATTCAATAATTACAAATTTTCAATACATTCAGAACAATTATAAATCAAATTACTAAATCTATTCTAAGAAAAAAAATACAGACAACTTAAGGCAATTCTGGCATAGAAGTCTTGTGAAGTTACTATTGCCTTTGGTTTTCAAGTGTTTGGATTGCTAGGTTAAACTTAGCAATAACCCTTTCCTTAGTATTCACCAAAGGGAGGTGGCGGAGAATATTTTTTTTTTAATTTAAAGTATTTTTAAACTTTGTTTCTGATTTCTGTAGAAATGCATGAGGTGACTTATATCCTTAATATTTTTTTAAATATCCCTGTAATCTTCACTAAGTAATGAGAGAAGCATTGCTTAAAAGTCATTGTTACTACCCAATAAATGCGTGGGTTGCTAATTTTTCCCCAGAAGTAGAAATAATCTATTTATAAATTGTTTAGAATTTACATAGGAGGCAGAGGTGAGATAAGTCCAGGAGAATTCATCATTCACTAATATAACTTAGGAAAACACTTTCACTGGAAGAGTTTTTTTTTAATATTTTATTTATTTATTTATTTGAGAGAGAGAGAGAGAAAGAGAGAGCAAGCACATGCATATGTGAATGAGGGGAAGGGCAGAGGCAGAGAATCAACCGACTCCACACTGACGGAGCATCCTGCCTTAGAGTTGGATGTCAAGACTCTGAAATCTTGACTTGAGCCAAAATCAGGAGTTGGATGTTTAACCAACTGAGCCACCCTAGCACCCTTCATTGGAAGTTTCACACAATTATCAGAGTATATTCCCCAACTGGAACTTAAATCTCTAACTTTACTGTTTTCTCCAGTTTCTAGTACTACACAAATTACATTTCCTCTAATTCTTCTTATATTCTGTCAATATTTGAACGTTTTCTCTCTTCTGAAATATAACTTAATCTGCATAATCTTTCCTACATTATGCTTTGTTCTGTTCAATATTCCTTATCTAAATTTGGAATTTTAAAAATTTCTAAAATCCAAAAACTTTGTTTATAACATCTAGCAGGGGAAAAAGAAGTCTTTTCCTAAATAGAATTTGATGGCATATGGTTATGAGGCTATCAATGATCTTTATTTCTTAGTTTGAATGTTAACACATAATGTTTTACTGATGAATAATTCATATGCTTGTTCAGAGCATCTTACCCACAATGCTCTGGAAGTGTTAGGTTAATAAACATAAATAAACATTTAAATTTAAATAACAGGGTTCATTAATAAACTGATCAATCTATATTGAAGATGATACATTCACCAGATAACTTGCAGAGGTAAGAATATTTATATTACAATTGAGAAAGGATAAGAATATCAGATAAAAATTCATTATTTTAAAAATACAATGGAAACATGTACATAGAGTTTAGAATTCATGACATGGTATACATCTTAGAATGACTATCAATACACATTTTTTTGGATTAAATCTCCACCTGTATTAATTCAATCTTCTTATTACTCAAGCCTGAATATGTCTTCAAAAGGAAGAACACATATTTTTGCTTAGACTTTAAAGTGTTGGGGATACATTTATGTATGTTATATTTATATTCTTTTATGCAGCTTACTGAGCTCAATGAAAACTTAAAAATTAAAGCCAACATTCAGGAAATTTAATTCTCTGCATGTCTCCTTGCCATTTGTGTGCATGTGTATGTGTGTGTTTGTATCATGTATCTCTTTCTGTGTGTATAAAGTTAGGAAAATATATATATGTATATTCACATTTGGATGTTTGATGAATATTTTAGGACTATGTTCATAAAAAATAATTTAATTGTAATAATGGTTATTACTCATTTACTATAATTAAACTATCATATATGATTTATTTCACAGCCCAATAATTTTCAGGGATGCATTTTATAAATATTATTTCTAGAAGGATAACACAAAAAGGAAGAAAAATCTTAATACCATAAATTGATAGACATCTTTTTCTCTGCCACGGTTTATATGTAACATTAAGCACAGTAAAATTTTAATTAATTTCAAGCTTTCTAACCATAATATGAAACTTTATTTAATGGAAATTCTTCCTGAATTATTTTATCTGATTGAATCATAAGAAAAACAGCAAACTTAAACTCCCATCAAATGATATACTTGCACTAATTAGATTATATTAGGTTAAGTAAAAATAAAAAAGGTTATCAATGTATTATGATGGTTATGACCATATGTTGTGTCAAATTACTATACGTAGCCTGAACATTGAAATTTAGAGAATGTATTTAGCACATACTGCTCTGTTGTTCAAACAAACAGAAATATAAACTAGTTGTGTCAAGTTGGGGAGGGGGCCTAAAAGAAGGAAATTATTCAACTTAATATTTGGATAATTTGAATGAATGGACTATCAGAATTTCTTGTAGTATTTTTGAACTTTAAGTCTCAAATTATGCAAAATAGAAACATGTAAAATTAACAAATAAATATAGAAGAATAGATAGATGATAGGTAATAGATAATGTAAATAGATATTTTCTGCCATATTTCACTCATAAGTGGTTAGCTTTCTTAAATTTGATAATCTTTGTGAAGGAATGTTTCATATTTATTTGTGCAATCTCTGCTGCTTATTTTGTATCTGACTTCTTCATAGATATATCCCTTTCTTCTAATGCTGAGTGTTATTGGAAGGAAGGTGGGTAATTTCTGCTCTTGCTATAGGTGAGGGTAACTCAGAGGCCCTACTGGGGCTATCCAAGTCTCTATTCCTTTCTTGCCTCATGCTCAGGTCTTTAGTGCCTCTTTTCCTTTGTTTATTTATTTGTCTGGGGTTGGGACAGGAGCAGTTCTCTGGCAATTTTACTTTCCTTTGCTGAGAACAGCAATCCCTCAGAGTGCATCCTATATGGAGGCTGGTTTTGGAGACAGTGGGTCCCTCAGACCTGCATTTACCTGTGATTATGGAAGAAGAATGATCATATTCATCAAATTATTTATATATATTTTTAAATAAGAAAGACAATTTTAAAAATGGCCAATAAAACTCAGTCTGGGTGGTATAGGCTATCTAAATACACTACATCTTGGAACATAAATTTAGAAAGACTTATTAGAGGGAAAATTTTGGTGATATCTGTAGAACATTATATTTCTTATTATAGTATGTAGAATTTATTCTTATGTTAAATTATTTATTATTAGAATGTCTATTTACACTTTTATTATAATTTATTAAAAAGGTAAAATTATTTAACATTACCATTTTCTATGAATAAATTATCTGCAATATATATGAAAAATATTTTAAAGATTATATATATTGTTTAAAATGAATTTGTTAAACTTTTGGATATTTAGTTTGATAAATTAGAAAAGTCAAAGATGGTGAGGAGATAATGGGTAAAAATATTATGCATGTAAAATTTGAAAAGATGAGAATATTCCTTCAGCTAAACTAGAAAACACATTTTTGTTTGACTCTTAGATAATATGACTGAAACAAAATAATTTGAGCTTTGAGGTTTTACTGAAGAAGACTAAATATTTGGATGTGATAAAAGGATTTGCTAACTTATCGGAAAATAATGATTAGCTCTGCTAAGAGGAAATAAGAGATGTATAATATACATATGTAAACAGTAAAAAACATTGAACCATAAGTAAAATAACTTTAAAATATTGTGAAGGAAAGAATGTAAGTCATTTATCAGGCATTTTGTTTTTCACTTATAGGTTACTTTTAAGTGAATGATTGGAAAAGATACATTGCAATTAAAGTCCAAACCTTTATCAAGGAAAATTTTAAGACAACCTCACTAAGAATCAATGTTCAAAATATTGAAAATCAAAGAGTGGAAAGGTTTGCTGTACCTGATGAAAAAAAGTGATTTAAAAATGCTAGATTTTAGTGCAAGTGGGCAAAGTGCAAAGATAGTGATACTTACATAAAACAGAGAGATGTGGCTAGAAGCATGTTGAAATAGAGCATAGTTAATAAAAAGAAGCCACTATTTAATATGATGAGTAAACAAGCAGGCTCTGAACTATAGACTGTGTTCTTAAGCTACCTCTCCCATTTATTATGCAAATATCTCCATAGAAGAGTGATTGTATGCTATTTCCCCAAAATGATAACACTACCTATTTCTACAGAATTTTGAGGATTAAACGAATTAATGTTATCTGAAACACATAGAAAAGTCCCGTGATCATATTTATGTTGAGCAAATATTGCTTATAAATAATATATATATATATATATTTATGTTCACATGCCTTAATATTGAAAGCAATGCTCTTTGATTATAAATTGAATACTAAAGTTACAAGACAACAGAATATCAGAAAATAGGACTTGATAACACATATATAAATGCTTTACAATCTAGATTATGTATGTAAATAGTCTATTTTTGTTGAGTTTCATTCTGTCTTTCTGACATCTGATAGCCACAAAAGCTGTCCTCTGAAAACACAATTGTCCTGATTAGAGTGAACAAAATATATTTTGAAACAGATCATGGAAACATTATTGTGTCACACAAGTGCCATGGATTGATTCTGAAGAAAGACTACAAAACTGACTTGCAATTCAAGTGTATTTATACATAAATATGATGGAATAAGGGAAATAAATTGATAGTGTGTATAGCAGAAAAAATATATGTTGGCTACCAGAGATGCTTCACACACACACACACACACACACACACACACACACAAACATGTTTAATTATAAATTAGATTACTAGATATTGTAGGTTGAGTTGGGTCTATCCACTACTACTACCACCAATTCATATGCTAATTTTGTGCCCCCAGTACTTCAGGATGTGATCTTATTTGAAAATAGCATCATCAAAGATGTAATCAGTTAAGATGAGGCCATTACAGTGGGTTGTCATATAATGTCTAATGTCCTGATAAAAGAGGAAATGTGGACACAGCGACATACAACAGGGAGAACACCATGTGGAGGATAAAGCAGAGATTAGCATAATGCTTCTACAAAGAATGCCAAAGAATTGCCAGCAAACCACCAGAACTTAGGCAAGTTGCCAAGAACAGATTCCCATAGCCCTCAGAAGGAACCAACTCTGCCAAGACTGGCTCTGGACCTACAGCTTTAAGAATTGTGAGACAATACATTTTTATTACTTAAGGCACCCATTAAGTGGTGATATGTTTTGATAGCCCTAGCAAGCTCATATCCTAGATATTGAGGAAACATCAAGTCTTTGATAATTAGGAAATTATATATATACATATATATATGTACTAGATAATTATTATTTGCTTATTCCTGATAAAATACTGATGATACCAGGCCTTCTTGGAGAGTCTAATAGACTATACATAATCTTTTAGCATATGGGCCCAATTTAATATTGAAATTGTGAGTGACCTTGGGATGCCTGGGTGGCTCAGCGGTTTAGTGCTGCCTTCAGCCCAGGGCATGATCCCAGAGTCCTGGGATTGAGTCCCACGCTGGGCTCCCTGCATGGAGCCTGCTTCTCCCTCTGCCTGTGTCTCTGCTTCTCTCCCTCTCTCTGTGTCTCTCATGAATAAATAAAACCTTGAAAAAAAAAAAAGAAAAAAGAAACTGTGAGTGACCTTGAGTTCAAAGCAACACAGTGGGTATCAAATTTGTTGTGTTTCCTCGAAAATGTAAAATACCCAACTGTGCTTCTGTGAACACTGTATGCTGCCCAGGGTGTTCTGACACACTTTTGTACAAAAAGATATTAGTAATAGCTATTTGTCCCTGAATGTCTGCCGTATAACAATTCTTTAGTACATTTATTTGAACTTTCACACCAACAATGCAACAATGAAACAAAAAAATATTTGACTTAAAGGCCCTTACTTTTCCCATTATACTAAGACCACCCTTCCATAACACAGAGTTCCTCAAAGTACAGAGAAACCACAGGCAAGACGAATTGACGATCAGAACTCTTAACCAATAGGAGCTTACTAATGAAAGCTACATTTGAAAATATCAAATTTCTGGCAAAGCCTATGGTGGATAGTTACCAGTTCCTCCCCACTGTACCTATAAGACTGTCTTAAAGGAAGTGAGTCCTAAGTTCCATTGTCTACCTAAAGTTTAATTGGCGGTATAGAACAGAGAGAGTTTCTTTTCATATTTGTCAGTGAACTAAGAAAATTTATTACTAGAAAGCCTTTTACATTTAGAAATATTTGATAAGATCTCGTGACAAAGAACATTCTGGAACAACTGTTTACTGCATTGCTGCATTAAGGGATGAGGACCATATAAGGGGAGTTCAATGGCAGAAATAATAGTGCCATTTTTAAGGCACTAAATGCCTACCACGAAAATAATAAACTTTAGTAATGTTTCATGTGCAGATTGACTCTGGAGTCCATAGAAAATCTCCTATCATATAGGCATGTATCTCATAGCAAGATGAGATTTTCTGAGGAAAAAAAGCCAGATTCCCCAAAATATAACAACAACAACAAAAAGTATCAAAAGCATCCTCAATTTCCTAATATCTATGTCAAGAAGTAAATTTGCATTGTTCTATTCCAAACACGTACAAATAAAATAATGATATAACTCGTACACTCAAGGTAACAAAGCAAATCAATGGTGGACTCGGGACCAAAGTCATGGTCTCATGTCAAACTGTAAGGCATTACATGCTACTGTTCTCATCTTGGCATTTGAACAGCTACTTTGGTAGATAGATTGTTTTCTCAGTAGACTTTATATTGACTTTCATTGAATAAATTATATATAAGGTGTCATAAATATTTTAATTGCTTTATGTACATTAGGATGATATCAGACACAGACATTTCTATTTAAACACAATCTTAATGCAATCTGTTTCTTCTCTTACTGTGTATAGGAAGATTCTAATAAGACATGCCAAGCTTGTGATGTGAAAGGATAAACAAGTGTTTCACACTATTTAGATGATCCATAGACATAATTCCAAATATGTACACACAGTCTAGGCCTGTAAATATAACTGATTAAGGAATTATATTAGCCAGTCAGTCAAAAAATCAGTCACCTTTATATTTAGGTAGAGAATGCTCTGTACCTTCAGAGCCGTAGAATGTTTGCTTGGCCCATCTTTATCCTCATTCTCTATTTGAGTCACTTATTTTAATCTGTCTTATTCCTCAATCTATGACCAAAAACAACTCTTTCAAGGTTTTCAACGACTTTCTAAAACTAGATTAATAAGATTTACTTAAACTTTAACACTCTTGACATAGTTCCAATTTTATTCCCTAACTGTTCATAAATTTATTTCTCTACGTCTAATCTCAAACCCCAGAACCTATGAGTAGTGACTTTCTCTCCTCTATTATGCAAAAATGTTTGCCACAAATTAATGATCCTTTATCTTATTTACATGTTTATTCTCTATTTTTATCTATTAGCTTTAAACCCTTTGAGACTAAGGTTTGAGACTAGGGTCTCATTTTTTTGTTACAACCTGAAGCATAGTAATAATGACGTAGATATGTGCTAAACTAATTGAAAAAATAATAAAATGCCTTTAGAATTTAACAGTATTGTTCACATCTTTTCATAATTCTGCCCTTAATTTATCATATGCTACCCCATTGTTCTGGCTCAACACCTGGCATACTTATTATTTCTTTCATGAACCCATTTTCCTTTTCTGTTCTATTGATTATATTTTCTTTAAAATTTCTGATTTTTCTTCCTCATTGTGTAGACTCTTTCCCTTAATATTTCTATTCCTATTTCTTTACATGGACAGATCTACTATTTTCAGCTAAGTACCTCTTCTCTTTACTATGTCTCTATAATAATTCACAGTTGTCTTACAGTCTTTTGAGGATTAATGCTAGAAATAGCTAGCTTTTATTTCTTATCTGTATGATTGAGGACTTGGCTCTGCTAAGCCCCTCATTTGGGAAAGTAGCTAAATGAACAAATCCTTTCGCTTTCTTTTTCACTCACACACATAGGTTCTTTGAAAAAATAAAATAAAATAATGTAAAAAAGAGAAGGAAATTAAAAAAAAAAAAAAAAAAAGGACATGTAGCCAGGCCAAATTGAAAAGAGATAGTATTGTGGATCAAGAGAGATATCCGGAAAGTTAGAAAAGAAAAGCCACTATTACACAAGACAGTTCTCTGACATTTGTATTTTATTTGTATGGTCTTATGAAGGTAGAAGACAGATTAAACATCTGAGTTTTGTTTGTTTTTCTCTCTCACATTGACACAAATGTCATAGATCTAAGACCATCAAGTGGACAGGTACTAGAAGTTAACCTATGTGGATCTGTGAGGGGTTAGGGGAATATAAAGAACATTGACTTAAACCTGAACAGAAAAAAGGAAAAAGTAAAGGAAAAGAAAGTAATGACAATAACAAAAGCCTGAGAAGTTTCAGACACAGATGATGACTTCAAGCTAGAAAAATAGAACAAAAACAAACCAACCAAAACATTTGCTGGACATTCACTTAAAAGAAATGTGTGAATAGAATCAAGTTAACAAAATCTCCCCCCATTCCAAAGCCATTGAAGTTGTGTTTAATTAAAAAAAAAAAAGAAAAAGAAGAAGAATATGCTAGCCATACCCCCTAGAGTAGTAGACAAAGATGACTGTATTAGAAGTGCATAATATATGCTTGGCTCAGTATGGTGGAGTGTAACTCTTACTACAATTCATGCAGTCAGAACAGAGGAAAATGTTATTCGGACAAATTCTGAAAAACACCCTGCATTACTATTGTTGGAGGGAAATACCTTGAGATAACATCCAGATACTTTAGGAGAAGAGGAAAATGTCTTCAAATGTAGATGCTCTTCTGTACTAACTCATGTCCTACAGGGTGCAAGAAAACCTCGTGATGTCAGGATTTGTTTTTTCCAGCTGCAATGAAATCTAGAGACCAGAAGTTAATTAAAAACTCGAACAATGAACAAGGATGTAGTAGAATAAGCTAAGTAAAAATAGCAAGATTCTATGACGATGAGCAGGAAAAAGTAAAGCTTGAATAAGTAAGAAGGGGTTCCAGGAGCGTTCTACTGCCCTGACTATAGTCAAAACATATCGTTCTCTTTTGGCTGGCCTTACAGATAATGTAAAAAGCTGATCTTTCCATTCGTAGCATGTCCAAGAATACATATATGTATACACTTAATAAATCATTGCAAAATCACATTGTCAATAAAAATAATTTCCACAAGTTAAAATAAGTCTGAAAATAAGTATATAGAGAAAAAGTGAACAATAAAACTATTTCATCTGTCACAAACAAAATGCTCTATTCTGAACCTTAGTGGTCAAAAGTTACCCACTATTGAAATAGTAGTGCTTCTGAAAAGATGTAGTGGAGGGATCCCTGGGTGGTGCAGCGGTTTGGCGCCAGCCTTTGGCCCGGGGCGTGATCCTGGAGACCCGGGATCGAATCCCACATTGGGCTCCTGGTGCATGGAGCCTGCTTCTCCCTCTGCCTTGTGGCTCTGCCTCTCTCTCTCTCTCCCTCTCTCTCTCTCTCTCTCTCTCTGTGTGTGTGACTATCATAAATAAATAAAAAATTAAAAAAAAAAGATGTAGTGGTTTGTGTGTGTGTGTGTGTGAACTCTAGTCCAATGTGGGGCTCAAACTCATGACCTCAAGATCAAGAGTTACATGCTTTATGGATTGTGCTAATCTGGGTGTTCCTGGATGAAGTAATTTTTAACAAAATTGCATCAACACAGGTTCATAATTATGCTTTTTATATTTTAGGAGACAAAATTAAAATATGATTTCAGTTTTCACCTAACATGGTAAAAATAAGTTATATTTTCATTATGTTAATTTAATTAAAATACAATATGATTTAATTCATTTCATTAAGAGTTTCCTATATTATTAATATATTTATACATTATTATGAGTTAATTTAATTTAAAGTATTCTGTTTGTAAAGTGTACTTTTATGTTATTTTGGTAAGGAAGTTAATCTGGTATCACTTTTTAGTGGACATTTTGACAATACTTATCTATTTTTTTTTAAGATTTTACTTATTTATTTGTGAGAGACACAGAAAGAGAGAGAGAGATAGAGAGAGAGGCAGAGACCTAGGCAGAGGGAGAAGTAGGCTCCATGCAAGGAGCCTGATATGGGAATCAATCCCGGATTCCAGGAGCGCACCCTGAGCTAATGGTAGAATCTCAACCACTGAGCCACCCAGGAGTCCCACCTGTTGGGTTTTTAATATACATTATTAATTTTATGCACGTTCATATGCATTGGAGATATTCTGGATCTGAAATGGGTCCATTATTAATTACTTCATGGTAAATAAGTCTATTGACTCCCCTTGCCCCAGTAACATACTCTCCAGCATCACAAAAGAAAACATACCAAATATTCTATATGAGTTATCTCATATTCCCTAGGTGCAGGTTGAAAGAAAATGATTTTTCTTTGTTTATTCAGGGGAAGGCAGTGGGCCTCCTTAGAAACATAAATAGTCTGAGTAATTTCTTGGTATGTAAATAAAATCTCTGCAGGACCAGATAGTCTAGGTCTCTTTCAGATTTAGAGATATCTCCAAGCTCTGAGACTTCATACCTTTTGAAATGTGAACACCTACGGTGCTGCCTCTCTAGGGTCCCTAACCCTCAAAGGGTTATTTTTGAGACCTAGTCTGACCTATAACCATTTGGTTTTCTTGGGAAGGTAAAGGATTTTATTATCCTACAAATCATCAAAATAGTTAACTAGGCAAATAGCTAGAGATGCAATTCTCATGGTACATGAAGAGTCTCAGAAAACCAGGACTTTTGCAGCTGTGCTGATAAATCTAGGAAAGTTTCATTTTTCCATGCTAGGGATTTAAAAATTCAATAATCTTTCAACTAAGGACTGCTAAAAAATATATCACACTCTTGATAAACTTACAGCTATACTTCAAAATATATGTACAAATATGTCATCATATAATTGATGGTAATAACAAAACTAGAATTATAATTTTCAAAATATAGAAAAGTTCTATCTCTTCTTCTATATAGGGGATCTATATTGCTATGTTCTAGTCTTCAAGGATGATACTAATTTTATTATCCTTTAAGACAACAAATTTTCCAGCCCCAGAAATACCCACCCCTCACCTAAAATGAATTATCCATCTTCTATAGTCTCATAAACTATATATCCTTTTTTGTTGTTATTTTTAAAGCATGTCCAGCACTATGAGTTGATTTAGCCTTACTCTTAATTTCTGATATTGAGATGCTTCTTGATTTTTTTATCATAAGTGCACATTCTTCATACATACACGTTCAGTCTTGAATTTTAAAATATAACTAATGAGAGAACTGAATGGCTTTATCATCTTATCTCTTTAATCTTGTTCAATAACATTTTTCACCCTTTCTAACAACACTCCTATTTTATGCAATATCTTCAAAACTCAAATTAGTAACAGAAAACTTTGATGTTAGCTTTCTTTTGACAGAAGATCACTGAGCATGATCTTGTCTGAATACTTCACACTGCATGCTGAAACACCATTTCATTTGCATTTGATTGTTATGTGACCTAAACAAGTTTTCCTGCAAGGATAACAGCCAGAAGGAGCCATTGATCTTTTATTCAGTTCAGCTTCTTTGTTGTTTGTTATTTTATTAATAATAATTTTTAGTCCACGAATGTCCATTAGGCTTCTTTTTCTTGTCTTCATCTCTGCTAAAATTTGAGAGTTTTTTGCTGAGGTTTACATTCACTGAAATCATGTCCAACTGAAAATAGTTACAACAGGTGCTTTAAGATATTTGTCTGTTAGTGTCAACATCTTGTTTATTTCAGTTTTGCACTCAATTAGCTTTCTCTGCTCGTCAGAATGTGCCACATAGGTTGTTTCTTCATATTTCAGTTAATTGTGATCCTGTCATTGGTACACAAAGGTTAAGTTGTGGGGTTATGGGGTCATGTTATTTTTCTCAGTTAGCATTTTTTCCTCAATTTTAGTGAGAAATATTTGGCTAAGCTTAAAGTGCTGCCTCTGTCTTGAGCAGCATCTGTGGTCCCAAATGAGATCCAGTTCTTATCACTGAGATTGTTTAAGTCATGGTTCAAGGTTCAATAAACTGTGGAGAGGTCTAGCTTGGAAATACCCTCATTCATTTTTTTCCCCCTTTCTGAAATACCTGAATTCTTTTCAATGTTCATAGTAAAGCACCTTCTTCTGGTTTCCTAGGCCAGAAGATACTGGACTTCATGTGTATCCCCTAGGTACTATACCACACAGGCAACTTCTAGTTCCTGAAAACTGACAGACGTGCAGGGACCTGATTCATTCCATGTCTCTCCTCTCAATGTGCATACAAATCCCCTCAGAGTCTTTCTACTTCTGTACAGTCTCTAGTACTTACGCATTATCTGCATATTTTTGTGTTTGCTCATTTGTTTTACAATAAATCTCAACTCAGTTTGTTTGTGCTCCTCATACCAGGAATCAGAATAAATCCCTATTCTTGAGAAACCCAAAATATTCATCATTTTTTCATGAGCAAACATACTTTGAAATATTTTCATAGGTTTTAAAAAAACTCTGAATTATTTTGTTGTCCTTAAATTTATATGTGATGATTGCTTGCAGCTGAGAATGATTATTATGACAACCTTTTTAATTTGGTTAAAACAGTATTTTCTGCTCTGAAATACAATATAGTATTTGATCAAATATTTATACATCTATGAGGAAGCACAGCTCTAAGTCTTTTATTAGGATGACCTCTTCTTTATTGAAGGGGTATTCAACCTTTTATATATTCCTTTTCTTCATCTCTAACATGGGAATGGAATTTTCAAATAGATTCCTATTAAATGAAATAACATGTACAAGTTATAACATTTCTGAAATAAATATTTAAAAAACAAATATGATTATTCTTTATTCTAGTTATTGCCATTCACTTTCAGGGAACATAAAACTTTTAATATATATTAAATATAAATATACATACATAAATACATATGTATATTATCAGATTAAACTTTTATATATTTAGGCTATTTTATGTATCAGATTAGACATATATATCTATATATAGATTTATATATATTTAGTAAATAAATCACCAATTTTAACAGTGTGGAAAAGTGCCCTGACAACTACTGTACCTATTATGAAACAAAACAAAGCAAAACCTTTTGAATTTAAACCAGCCCACATATGAGAAATAAGGGTATTATTTATTAATTTTCATATATCCACCCATATATTTTGTATATTTTTATATATGACGTGCAGTACCAAGAATCAAAATATTATCACCTTGAAATAGTATATGGGTAGATAGAACCAATCAAGATATAGGGGATTTATTGGTCTATTTCCTAACCCCCAATACATTAATATTTGAGTTAATTGTTGTTGAATTTGTTTGTTCGTTTGCATATTAGTTTTTGCAAGTGGGGTAGGCTGGTGAGATAGAATTAGTGGAATGGGTCCTGAGGAATTTGTATCATTTGAGAACTTTTCTATTTTCATAAGCATTTTTTCCATTACCTGTCTCTCTGATCCATAGTAATAAACAAAACCTTTCTATTTGACAGTTGTGTGTTGAAAGAGGAGCACTGATACACTCCCCTCTAATAGAATCACTTTCTTAATTAAAAACAAACAAAAAAGCAAGCATATACTTCTGATCTGACTACTAAGATGCAAAATTTATTCTAGGTATTACAGATTTTATAATGATTTCTTTCAAAAATGAAAATGAAGAGAGGATTGTCTACAAGGATCACTACTAAAAACTCTTGTTAATGGCTTTGTACAAATTCAGCAACAAAGTAGTATCTACTTTGAAATACAGAGAAGATCATTTATCTCTACTGTCAGAAGTCCCTTAAGTGATAAAAGGGCCTACCTGATGATAAAATGAAGTGTTTCCACTGAAAGAGTTTAAGGGATCCTTTGACTCTATAAGTTCTAGTATCTTTCTGACCCTGAATAGAAGTCATCCTTAGTTACCAGCACCACTCCCAGTGTCTGACGTGTAGTTGGTTCTCAAAAAATGTTTATTAAAAGAATGGCAATCAAATGTACACATACACACTTTTATGTATCAGACTAAAAATATGAAGGTGAGAAAAATTATGTGAAGATCTACAAAAATAATATCTTTAAAATAAGGTCAAGTCCAATACAATCAGAATATGCTACAGAGACAACTGGGTGGCTCAGTTGGTTAAGCTCCTTAGTTTCAGCTCAGGTCATGATCTCAGGGTCCTGAGACTGAGCCAAGTCAGATTCTGCTCTGGGCTTGGAGTCTGCTTAAAATTCTCTTTCCAACCCCCTCTGTCCTTCCTCTCCCCCTGCTCTCTCTCTCTAAAATAAATGAATGAGTAAATGAGTGAATACAACTAGAATATGCCATAATGAATTTAGAAAGGGAAAATATGAACATAGAGACCTGTAAAAGATTTTAAGGGTTCCCTCCAAATCAGCGATCTCAATAGTATTTCATTTTTAATGGATATTTCCACAAAGCCTTGACTATTTATAGCAGTCAGAACTCCCTATAACCACTGATTCCCAGAAAGTACAACAAAGCTTTCCATTCTTGACTCTCCTGCCATGCAGAACACTGACTCCAGTATACTATTGGCCCAAAGCAAGCAAGATTGAGGTCAAGGGTGTGGTTGGCTGAAGGTAATTGCTATTCAAGTTAAAAGGCTTTGTGGTATTCTCGAATTCATGAGTCAACAAGTCTCTCTTCCCACCCTACCATTAAACTAGGCACATCTCTCTGTGTTAAGAGATACTCCATTATTAGAGAAAGATATAAATATATATTTGAAGCCAGAAACTTTAAACAAGATGATAGGTGAAGCATTAGTGACAGCTTTTCCTTCTGAGTAAATGGTTCACTTGGTATCATTTGCTTACACATTTTTCACATGAATGGTTTTGCCAAATGAATAGTTTTTGCATTAATATACTGGGTTCACATTTGCAACCTGCCCTTTAACAAAATGCATTAACAGCAGGGCTTAAAAATGAATAGAGCTGGAGTCTGCATATCACCTCCCTGTTTTCTTCTAAATCCTTTTATAAGAGCAAAGATGAAATGTGGCAGCCATTAAAAATAATTTTGTGGAGAAGAAAGTATAGAGTTTCAAATAATAGATGAGGTGGTGGTTTTAAATTTGGGGAAAACTGGGATAATTATTTTTTTTTTATCTATGAGTCAATATCAACAGATGTTTTTCTATAATGGGGAATAAAAGAAAATTAAATATTTTGAGGTAATAAGAAAACATCTATGAGAAAAACTTACACAGACATGAGGACATAGTCTTTTGCTCTGTCTTAGTAAAGTTTCAGGGATTGCTGTTTTGGGTTTCTTTGCTTATTTTTATTACCATTTTTAAGGAGCACAAAAAAGAGAGAAAGAGCTATTACAATCAGAGAGAAAGAACACAGTTGGTCAGCTAATACGAAGGGGCTAGCATATGTTAAGGAAATAGGATTTTTTGGGAAAAAAAATTCACCTCTGGAGAGCACTGAGGCACGGTTGCAGTTGTATAGCAGAAATGCTTAACAAAGTGTACAAAATGTACAAAACAAAGTGTACAAAAATGTGCATATAGGAATAACACCATCATTAGAAAAATTTTTGGTTTTATGTTAGCTAAGCAATTATCTGAAATACACATCATATGATTATGTAATGATTTATGTTTGAACAGAGATTCTTTTAAATATATAATTTTAGTATGTATTTTTTTGCAAACAGGCATTCATGGCTTTTATCCAGATTCTATTTATTTTATAGAAAAAGTGATAGAAGTTTTACTGGTATTATAATTTCAGGTTTGGGTGTCTGTATGTGCACACACACACACACACACACATACCCACAGACATAGATGAACAAGCAGGGTAAGTGAGTTGTTACACCATGTCCTCTAACCTCTCAGGTGCATGGTTCTCTTCACTCCAAGGATAATGCAGGAAACAAAAGAGAATAAAATAAAATGTATGGAAACGAGCAAAGAAGTAGACAGAGTATTTCCTTAAAGAACATGAGTCCTTGAAGAAGGACACCAAAAATACAGGAGATCCTGTTTATACTCTATAAATCTCTCTATTAATCTATAAAATGACTTTCAGTACTAGCAATGAGAAAAGATATTAGTCTATTGTTATTATAAACCATCACTAATGTCAATTCTTTTTACAAAAAAAAAACATGATAATTATCTCAGTCTTACAATGGTGTAGATCATGACTAAATTAAGTAATGCAAGTAATCCATAATCATATTTATGGAGAGATGATTGAGTTTTAGTTTTGATAACATTATATCCCCTTAATTTGTATTACTGACTGCCTTAGGAATTGCCTTCCATAGACAATAGAGGGAAGAAATCTAAACATAACACACACACACACACACATACACACACACACACACACATATATATATAGAGAGAGAGAGAGCAAATTTGTTCTTTTTAAAAATATATATAATATCCATCAATATAGGAAAGCTATTATTACTGATAAAGGAGTGATGGCATCTTTTTCCTTACTTCATACCCCGTTCTTGTTCTTGTGCTTAACTTTTTAGCATTTTTAAAAGTATAGTTGACACACAATGTTATTTAAGTTTTACTTGTACCACCTGGTGAAGTCAACAAGTGTATACATTATTCTATACTCACCACAAGTGTAGCTACCATTTACCATATAATGCTATTATAATATCATTACCTATATTCCTTATGTTTTATCACCTATTTTTAATAGGACTGTTTTTTTTCTATGAGAGATAGTGTACCTCACCTTTTTTTATCAGAATGATCCTCATTCCCATCTACTATTCCCATCTACATAAACCAACTGACTAGTTTTCCGAAAGATTCATTTGTCACAATAAATGTATATGTTAATCTATGAAGTGATACACATAATCTGTTTACCAAAACTATAGTTGACATAGAGAGAAAAAAAGCATAAGAAGCTTCTTTTGGGATCCCTGGGTGGCGCAGCGGTTTGGCGCCTGCCTTTGGCCCAGGGCGCGATCCTGGAGATCCGGGATCGAATCCCACATCAGGCTCCCAGTGCATGGAGCCTGCTTCTCTCTCTGCCTCTCTCTCTCGCTCTCTCTCTGTGACTATCATAAATGAATAAAAAATTTAAAAAAAAAGAAGCTTCTTTTGAATATATTGTAGATTTAAAATTTGATACAGCTAAAAATGCAGAGGAAGCAGAGAAAATAGAACAGTAATAAAAATAGTTTTTCATTTATCAACCCATACATACTAGCATCTATTTCCTAGAAAGATGATTTTTTTAGAGATTTATTTGTTTATTCATGAGAGACACACAGAAAGAGAAACAGAGACACAGGCAGAGGGATAAGCAGGCTCCTTACAGGGAGCCCAAAGTGGGACTCATCCTGGATCCGGGGATCATGCCATGAGCCGAAGGCAGGTGCTCAACCGCTGAGCCACCCAGGCATCCTGAAAGATAATTTTCTATATTTAACTTTAAGTAATGTATTTTTTGGAACCATTTGAGTATGCCTATATCTTGCAGCAATGGCAAAGATGAAGGCCATTAATTCAAGTGAAAGACCCTGGTTAAACATTTTGAAAAAGAGTCAGACTAAAAAGAACCATAACAAACAGGAATTAGCCAATATTACCAGAATAATGACCTTACACAAGACATTCATATATTTGTCTCCTCCCTATTTATTAGCCTCTTCAATTACCATGTAATAGGCAAAGAGAGAAGCATGAAATTTTCTTTTTTTTTAATTCTCTTTTGTATCTCTGGGAGAAACTAATGTAGACATTTGCACATAATGAATTTTCAATAAATATCAGAATTCAACAGAATTAAATTATACTTTGTAGATTAAATGCATCTTACTTTTATTCAACCATTTATTTTTCAGAAACAAGGTTAAAATAAAAATACTTAAAACGTCATAAAATGAAATAAGCATTACAGACTGTCAAATAATTGAGCTAGCATGCAAAAGAATCTGTGTTTGATGGCAGAAATAAGGGGTGTTTTATGAAAACCCTCAACAATTATAAATGCCAAAGGAAATGTGATATAATTGAATGTTCTATAATCCACTTGACTGTACCCAAATTATTATTATCTAATATAAGGTTGATTATGTGCTTGTCAAATAGATATATCTGAATGGATTTATCTTAGCCTAAATGATTCATATGACAATTGAATTAATACAAACCAAACAAATGGAGTTGTACTGAATGAAATTGCACCTACAAAATTATTGCTGTTTAAATAACTCATCGGTTTAGTGACTAAGTCTCAAACACATATTGTCAGATATGAAGATAAATTTTCTATTTTCTTTGATTTATCATAAACATTGAACACATTTGTTCATTAATTTCTCCCCGATGTATTCATGTGGCTTCTAGGAGATCTCTTATGTCTGGCTTCGCCTCTATCCCATTGACTTCATTGTTTAGGCCCTCTTCATGGTTCCCATTCCAAATGGTCGAATGTCTCAAATTTCAGGTTTTAGCCTCTTTTCCTTCTATCTTCACAGCTTTCCTTAGTCATCATTTCTTGGTTATGTCACCTAGAGCTCTAATACACTCACATCTGTTTGCTCATATTCCTTCCCTATCCATCCAGAGTACTTATCCAATCACACGCCAAAATTGTAGTATGTATATACATCTAAAACACATGGTGTTCATTAGAGAACCTTGAATAATACCCAACCCCTAGATCTCCTACACCTGGAGTCCCTTCTCACTCCATTTGATGGCAACACCACCCTTTCAGTTGCTCAAGCCAAAAGAGAGAGGAAGAGAGAGAGAGAGAGAGAGAGATAGATCTTTGTCTCATAAACCAGAATTCGCCATCTAGTTCATTGGAAAATCTACAAGCTTCACTTCAAAATACATCCAGGCTTCCATTCCTTTCCCTGCCACAACTGCCATTACTCATTCTCTTCACCATCATATTTCTCATCATTATAGTCACTATTGTTTCCACCCTTGCACTTAAGTTTAAACTCAACACAGTAGAGCATTATTTAATAAAATTAGGCTATATCACTCTTCATCTTAAAACTCTCCAATAGACAGCCTTGAAATCCCTGAGTTATTGTCCCTCTCTTCATATAACCACCAAGAAAATGTACCCCAATCTCCTGACTTTATTTCTTCCTACTCTGCCCTCACAGGTTTCCATCCTGCTCCTTATATATGCCAGGGATTCCCCCACCTTGGGGACTGTGCCCAGCCTTTCTCTCTGCCTAAGATACATTTTCCCTGGAAACCACACAGCTGAAGACATCATCTCATTCAACCTTTTTTTTTTTAAGATTTTATTTATTGATAAGAGACAGAGAGAGAGAGAGACAGTGACAGAGACAGAGGCAGAGACAAAGACAGAGACAGAGGCAAAGGCAAAAGCAGGCTCCCTGAAGAAAGCTTGATGTGGGACTCGATCCCAGGATCCTAGGATCTGACCTGAGCCAAAGGCAGACGCTCAACCACTGAGCCACCCAGATGCCCTCATTAAGTTTTCATATATTTTTTTCTCAGTGCTGTTTGCCCTAATTAACATTATTATTATTTTTTATTTTAGCCTTGGAAAAAGCACTTGTAATCCCCTTTACCTTTTTCTACTTTTTTGATTTTTTATGACACATAATTTTAAAGCATACTAAATAAAGGATTATTGTATTTAATGTTTTGTCATGTGTCATATGAGCAAACAGATGTGAGTATATTAGAGCTCTAGGTGACAAACTATGTAAGCATAGAGATTTTTTTTCTTTGTCCAGCAGCTACAGCTATCCTTAACATATAATTGCTCAATAAATATTTATTGAGTGAATAAATAAGACCAATCCCCCTAAGCAATGCAGAGAAACAAATTACATCAGGAAGTAAATACAGTTACTTTTTACATATTCAGTCTGTGTTTAGATAGGGCCATTATCCTCTATAGAGAATTTTACACAAGGCATAGGAAATATTTTTAACTATGCAAAATATTAAGAAAGAATCAAAACGGTTTTGCTTTCTCATAATAATTTCTTTAAATTCATTATTAGGTAAATACATGGAATATTATAAATAAATTCCATGACCAGAGTGCATCACTAATACAATTTAAAAACATAAAGCATGACTTCTTTACTAAAATAGATTTCAGAGGTTTCACTTTCACCAAACATAAGTTAAATAATCTTAATTTTCCCAGAAAGGTGCAGTATTCTGAATTTTCTTAAAAATGCAGTTAAGCAATGCTAGCCATGTGTTAATGATGCATCTTCAGCAGCAGGTGTCAGGATATCATTCTTCCAAGTTGAGACAGAATACATATGCTGCTCCTTATCACAGCAAGGCTCTAACTTCACTGCAGGGATAGAATGTTATAACCTACTAGAATTACCAGGCATATTTCATGTGAGTGCTCAGTAAAGACCACGCTTTGATACACAATAAAATAAAAGAAAATGTTCCCTGGAGGCAATCCAACCTGGTGAGACTCACCTATTTTTTTCCATATTAAACAGTACTGATGAGTTTGAAGAGATGAAATGCAAAATATATTCAAGGAGGATAAAGTTAAAGCCACCAATTAGGTGGGAGTAATTACATTACTACAGAAAAAAAATATATATATATTTGGTAATGTTAGTCTTGAATCAATTAAAAGCTCTTTTAAAGGCTGAATATTACATTTTTTTTAACATTTCAAACACATGAAATAAGGTATAAATAAGAACAATTTTTTTTGAAATTTTCTATTTGAGATTTGGTAAATTTATATTGATTTGTAGCTTTGAGATAATTTTGAAATGTTAGATTTTGTTTCTGCCTGGGAATTTTACAAAGTAGCTATTCTTGATTATAGATTTAAAGTACAAGGATATTCTGTTTTTCAACAGTTTACTATTTGGATTATGAATTCGTAAGGGACAGGGTTATTTCCCCCCTACTTACAACTACAATGACAAATTTCACACGGGTATTAGTATCTCTCACACACAATCTTCTATGGCCCTGAGAGAAAAGCAGCTCCAGCAAGGGGTCTAACATTGTTCTGAAAAGATTTTTCCTCTTTCACTGATTTAGAAACTAAACCTAATGGAGTTTACAGAAAATAGAATTAAAATTACAATAAATTTATGGCACAATATTTAAGCACAAAGAATAAAGTAACATGCCCTAATAAATTAAAGCTGCTTTAGAAATAGAAAGTTTTTGCAAGAATTACTTTAAACCATGTGATGATACAGGGACCTCAGAACCTTGTGGGCACACAGGGAAATAAAGTTTTAGAGATGTTTCTCTAATCTTTTTTTTTCCCCAAAGTGGGATTACATTTCTACTTTTAATTGTTTAGACATTTAAACAATAATCTTTGAATGTGACAAAATTAAGATGAAATTATTTTTTTACTTACACAGGACAGTTTATTCTCCACAGAGCTAAATATTTAAGTAATTACAGTGTTTGAATTCACTTCTAGAAGTATATGGGTAAAAAAAAAACAGTTAGCAATAAAGTAACACAAGGTCATATCTATATATAATACAATGTTTTCTTAAAGACAGTATAAGTTATCTTTTTAAGAAAAAGATCTTACTGATATTGACTATAATGCCTAGAATACTTTTGTCTTCCAGTTTTATTGAGACATAACTAATGTACAGCATTAGTTGTATTTAATTTATATTGTATATAAATTTATATTGTAATAAATAATATAATTTATTTATATTATTTATAAATAAATAATATATATTGTATATAAATAAATAAGTTGTATTTAATTAGTTGTATTTAAGGTATATGTCTGATTTGACTTTTACATAATATGAAATAATTACCACTATAATTGCAGTTAACATTCATCATCTGACACAGATACATACACATATTTTTTTTTCCCTTATGATGAGAACTCTTAGGATCTATTCTCTTAGTAACTTCCCCAATCTATCATACAACAGTGTTCACTACAGTCATTATGATGTACATTACATTCTTAGTATTTCTTTATCTTATACATGGAAGTTTGTACTTTTTGATCATTTTTATCCAATTTCCCTACCTTATCCCCATCTCTGATAACCACAGATGTGATGTCTTCCAAATTGTTGAGCTTTTTGTTTTGTTTTAGACTTCACATCTAAGTGAGAACATGTGGTATTTGTCATTCTCTGTCTAATTCATTTCCCTCTGCATAGTGCTCTCAAAGTGTACATCCATGTGTTACAAGTGGTAATATTAACTCATCTTTTATGGTTAAATAATATGCAAGGCAACATTCAAGGTAGAAATGTCTTGTGAAGATTAATTTTATGTATTTACTTGGTTAGGCTATAGTGTCTAGCTTTTGAGTCTATTGCTAATCTAGATGTTGCTATGGACAATATAAGCTGCTGTGAATTTTATAAATATGATTAACATTTACAATCAAATGACTTTAAGTAAAACAGATTACCTTTCATAACATGGATGGGTTTGTTTCAGTCAGTTGAAGGCCTTAAGAAAAAACCTAAGTTTCATGACCTTAAAATTGAAATTCTGCCAGTTTCCCTGCTGCCCTGCTATATGGATTTCTAACTCGCCAAACTCTACTATTATGTGATAGTTCCTTAGAATATCATAATCATAATATAAATATAGGTAACATATAGATATATATAGATGAAACATAGAGATGTAAAGAGATAGATCCTATTATCTATTGAATCTATTTCCCCAGAGAACTATGATAGATATATATTTTAATTTACATCTGTATGAAATCTTTCTTTTTGAAATCTTATTTTTTTTACTTTATTGGTTGCTTACAGTAGTATAATTGAAATAGAGTTGAATAAAATGATGCTTATCTTATAAATTAAATACTATGTGAAATTTTAAGAATCAAGACTTAATTAAAACTATGAAATCATGTTAGAATTATCTGTTCTTAAATGCTTTTTTAAACAGAGTTAAATCATATTTTAAGAATCTATGTAACTATTGACCTTTCATGCAAATGCTAATCATTTAAATTCAAATAATAATTTGATCAGGCTTTGTGATTAGCTCTCAATTTTACAAATCTATAACAACTTAATCTTGCTTGGAGAAAAAAAAAATGAATATAGCAACTTATTTACCTGAAGTGAACTTCATATTTTTTTAGATTTTATTTTTAAGTAATCTCTACACCCCATGTGGAGCTCTAACCCACAGCCCAGGGATTAGGAGTCACATGCTCTACCGACAGAGCCAGCTAGGCACCCAAATTTCATATTTTTTCCAACCAGTAATAGCCTAGAAAACTTATTCAATCTCCTTTGTAGTAATTTACAAAAATACATTAATTTGTTTATATATGGTTATATATGGTTGTTTTATTGCTTATAAAGTTTTCCTCTCGATGATTGATCACAAAGAAAAGAAGTTTCTTTTATTTTTTTTTTTAGTTAAACTCATTAAGAGTGACATCATGCATGATAATTTAGCACACTGAAAAATATTTTTAGGAGATGTCATGCTGTACATTTTTATAGACAACAATGGAAAATGCTCTATGATTTAGGCAAAATGATTCTAGTACCAATTTCAGTGGTGGGGGGTGGGGAATGGGAGTGTTACTCCTCACACCACCAAGCAATTCTCTGATGTCAGCTAAGTGTTCTGAAGTGTAACCCAATTCTAACATTGTCTACCTAGACACAGCATCAGACCCCCACAGGTTGAGAGCTCAGTCCTATAAAACTGCCCACTCCAATTCAGATGACAATCACAAGTCTAAATTGCCACTCCAGCTTCTGATCAACCAGCTATAGGTCAGATGTTCAACAACGTTCCTTGGTTGGCTTAATTTGCTACGGCAGCCCATAGAACTCAGACCAACATTTTACTTCCTAGATTACCAGATTGTTATGAAAAGATATAACAGGAATAGTCGGATGGAAGAGATGTATAGGAGGAGGCTTGAAGAAAGAGTAAGGAGCTTCCATGCTCTCTCCAAGTGCACCACTCTGCTTCAATCTCCAAGTGTACATCAACTGAGAAGCTCCTCGAACCCTGTACTAGGGAGTTTTATGGACATTTAATTATATAGGTATGATTGTTTAAACCACTGGCTACTAATAATTAATTTAGCCTCCATCCTTTCTCCTTTTCCAAAGGTTAGACGTGGGACTGTAGTTCCAACTCTCTAATCACATGGTTGGTTCTCTTGTCAACCTGTCCCCAACCTTAGGTGTGGTCCAAAAGTCACCTCATTAACATATATTCAGGTGCAGTTGAAAGGAGTTTGTTATGAACATTAAGATATCTTTCTCACTCTTATTAATTAGGAAATTCCAAGGGTTTCAGGAGCTCTTTGCCAGGTAGAGGATAAAGACTAATATATATTTATTACTATAAATCATAATATACAGTCTGGAATTATGAAATTAGATGTTATGCAGTAGATGTATCAATAAATTACAACATTTAAAGCAAATAAACCAAATTAAAATTTCATTAGATTTTATTTTCTAATACTAAAAATATTCTACACACTTGCTAAAACTAGCATATGAAAAATAAAATAAGTCCTATACATTTCTGACATGTGATTTTGATATTTCTTTGACATTCATTACAAACAGGCAGCATATTATAGTACAAATTGACATTTACTAGAAAAATACAGATTGAGCATTTCCATTACTGAATTGTTTGTTTATACCTAATTTTTCAGTTGAAATAGCCTGATTTATCTTTCAAAAACTCTTTTTTTTTTTCCTGGAGTATGTGAACTGCACATATTAAACCTCTTAAAATATGGATGTGAGCAATTTCACTCCATTAACATTTAAATATGAGTTGTGTATTGCAATTACAACAGTATCTAACTGAAATGAGAAAACTGCAGATTCTCACTAAGATGAAACATCAAATAAGTTGCAGCACCAAACGAAGCCTGAAAGCTATTAATTTCATCACACCATAATATTAAGTGATATCTGCACTTCCTAGAAAAGTCAATAAATTCATCTACATACAGGAAATAGGAATAAGAGTCAATTAATAGTATAATAGCAATCAATCATCACATAAACATGGCAATGATATTATGAAGTAGTTAAACTGTATTGTAAAAGACTGATGTTCTCAAGGTAATGCAAATAGAACAAAGGTATAAATTAATTGACAAACCTTTTGATTTGTGAAAACCTTTGAATATACTTATGACTTAAATTCTGAAGTTTATTAGGCTTTGATGCTGTACATCCATAAAATATATTTCACAATCCTATACTTTTGATTTTGATTAATTAGAAAACAATTATCATAATGAAAAGCAATGGACAGATCAAACAGATAACAGTGAAATAATTTTGTTTGAGGTGAAAATGAATTTTCTTTTAGACATACAGAATTGGAAGGAAAAGTGGGAAAACATTATTTGAGATACCCTAAAGAGTCAGGTAGATGGAAATCGAAATAGTGCTTTTATACTTATAAAGCTTTTTGGAGAATGCCACACGGATATGTGAATAAGCATGCTGCAAATATTTCATCCTAAAATTAGATGTACTATCTCACCCAGTAAAGAATAAAGCTAAAGGAACAGAATAGTGATCCATTGCTATACCGATTATGAAGCAGATAACCCCAAAGGAAAGAAAACAGCTGACCCAGTGCAATCCTGTTGGTAATTGGATCACACAGTAAACAAAGTAATAATATTTTCTGAGCAAAAATTCTTATCTATGGAAATCTCATAGCATGATGTACATGGTTTAGTATTGTTGGCAGGATACAAACTATACTGTTGATTTATGATACATGGTACTCTGAAAAATATGATCGAAACATTATAATATTCTTGCTATAAACAGAGATGTTTGATAACCTAAATGATTTCATCATATGAAGTGACACATAAATTTTACTTATATATAATCTATAACTATTACTCTGGGACAGAGAACATATAGCTGATGTGAGAAAGAAGAACATAAAGAACCAGACACAGGATGCCCCAGAACTTTCTCTACTTCACCTATGCAGTTCTGTTGCTATATCCTTGAAATTATTAGTAAAACTTGACACTAGCAAGATCTCTGATTTAGTGAGTTTATTTGACAGTCTTACTGGTGGTCATAGTACAGATTTGCACCATGAGAGGATGGTCTTTCAGCCAGAATGTACCTGCCTACCCATCTTTGGGATAAAGTGACAAAAGCTTTGAGATAAATTATAGGAAATAAATATTACCAGGGACCAGGGATTTTAGAGAAAATAGAATTAGATCCAAGAGATTTAATTGAATGATAGGATCTAAAGATCTAATTGAATGAATCATCTAAATGAATAATAGGGAGTACATGGATGAAGAAACATTAAAAAAATATTCTATTCCCTGGCTACTTCTGGTAGCTTTGGAAAATCCAGAACTTTGAAAGAGGAGAGTATTGCAGAAGTAAGTAAAAGTTGTTCACTTAAAAAAAAAAAATGTGTATAAATGTATAACCTGCTTATGCATTTTTGTTTACCTGGAGATAAGCCTGATTTTCTTTCTTTCTTTCTTTCTTTCTTTCTTTCTTTCTTTCTTTCTTTCTTTCTTTCTTTCTTTCTTTTATAAGCCCAATTTTTTTTAATTTATTTTTTATTGGTGTTCAATTTACCAACATACAGAATAACCTCCAGTGCCCGTCACCCATTTATAAGCCCAATTTTCTAACAAAATAACTCAATTAAAGTTTTTGATTATCCAAAAGCTATATTTATAGTTGGAAGCCTAGCTAGGTCAGATGACCACTGAATCCCAAGGACATACTATTAAAGAACTCAAACCCTTTAAAAAGAAATGCTGGGGTACTTAGGCAGCTAAGGTAGTCAAGAAACCAACTCTTGATTTTAGCTCAGTTCATGATATCAGGCTGGTGAAATCAAGCCCCATATCTGGCTTCACCCTCAGCAAGGAATCTGCTTGGAATTCTCTCCCTAACCCTCTATCCCTCCACATGGTCTATTTTTCTCTCTAAAATAAATAAATCTAAGAAAGAAAAAAGAAAGAAAAGAAAAGAAAAGAAAGAAAGAAAGAAAGAAAGAAAGAAAGAAAGAAAGAAAGAAAGAAAGAAAAGAAAAAAAAGAAAAGAAAAGAAAAGAAAAGAAAAGAAAAGAAAAGAAAAGAAAGGAAAAGAAAGGAAAGGAAAGGAAAAGAAAAGAAAGGAAAAGAAAAGAAAGGAAAAGAAAAGAAAGAAAAAAGAAATGCTAACAGAAGTATGATGAATAATTAATGGCATGATCTCTTAGAACTGATCATGAAAGGACATTTTACTATTTTTTTAATATTACTTAAGAGAAGAGACTACATCCTTAATATTGATTAGTTTTACTTTGAGAAATATAAAATATCAATTCTTCATTTTATTATTATTTATACCCTTATGATCTAAATCCTTTCCATAGTTGAATACCTGTAATATTAAACAGGTTACAGCTCAGCTACCTTCCATACTCTTCAGATAACATAGAAGAAGATGTAAGTGGCGTTTCCAAATCTCTCTACTCAAGAAACCAGAGCACCTTAGAATCATATTTACATTGCATTTATATTACACATACACTGATATGTACTCACACACACAAAAGTAAATGTATTGAAGAAAAAAGTCTGGAAACTTCTTACAAAAAAAATTGAAACTTTCTTTTTCATGTTAAAATATATTTTATTTTAAAGCTACAATAAAGCAAATATTTAAAAAAAAGGTTCTTCAATATTGCATTCTTTTAAGTTTTTCTAAAATCCTATAAAAGCAAATGATCTTTATCAGACTATTAAAACCTTAAAATATTAAGTGTATTTTTCAGTGGTTGCAAGATATCCTATTATTTTTAACCTAAAAATAATGAGTATAATAACAATAAAACAAGAATTCTATTCTATTTTTAAATGTTGATATTTGCCTACATGAAAAAAATTCTTTCAATATCTTTGAGTCATTAATTTTTGTTTAAATATTGCCTTGCTTCACTCCATGTAACATACAATATTCCTTATCAGGTTTAATGGGAAGAAAAACGAAAATGTAAAGTTCTATTTTTGATTTTGTTGATAGATGATTTAGTTGTCTATACAAAGCAAATTGACTTTATTGATGATATACCTTTAATATATATGCATGAGTATCACTCTTTTGCTATTCATTTAAAATATGAAAACAGTTATTTGCTTTTAAGATTACAAAAGAAAAAACATGCTTACTTAAGAAGATTCAGAAGGTTAAAAGAAAAAAAGGAAGATTCAGAAGGTGATTGAAGTATGATAGGACTATAGAAATTACCTAATATCCCAATTCCTATGCATAAGTGCTGTAAAAATTTGGTATATATTCTCTAATATTTTTAACACAATTACACATATACCTGCACACAAATATATTCATGTATTAAAAAGATCATATAATTTCCTTTTTAGATATTTTCCCATGAATGCAGTTTTATAAAATACCCACCAGTGACCATAAATCTTCTTATTGCTATCTGACAATATATTTTCAAACAGCTTGTATATCTATTTAATCCAAGTGTAAAAAGAGTGTTTTTTCAGTTTTAAAGATATTTTCTACTTTTATCATTCATTTTGATTATATTTTACTGCAAGAGGATAATAATTTTTGAAAATTTTCTTTTTTCAAAATTTGTCACACTTTATTTTTTCAAACTCTTCCTTTCTAGAATTTTCTAAAATAGATAAAAGTGCTCGGACTGTTTTATTATTTGTATTAATTCCCACCATTGGGGAAATGTGTAGAATTTCAGTCATTCTTTTCGTCAGATAATTTAAAAAAAATTTTTATGTATCTATTCATGAAGACACACACAGTGAGACAGAGAGAGAGAGAGAGGCAGAGACACAGGCAGAGGGAGAAGCAGGCTCCCAGCAAGGAGTCAGATAGGGGACTGGATCCCAACCTCAGTATCTTGTCCTGGTCAAAGGCAGATGCTTAATCCCTGAGCCACCTAGGCATCCCAGATAATTTATTTGACCTTAAATTAATCAGATTTCAACTAGCTTTCCATGGTTTTACATTTTCATCAATTTTTCCTGCTGGATGGTAAGTTTCTTGTTTTTACCTTTTGCGTAGTTAGGTTGATCTTTTGAGCAACACAAGGGTTCATTGTTTCTGTTTGCATTTGTGGATTTTGTTTTGAATATGTACTGCATCAACAAGGCAAGGGGAGACCTATAAAGGAAGGTGTTTTGAGAGAAGTATCACTTCCCATTTGCTCTCTCATTCCTGCCTGCCTTCTTTTCATTCTATTTCCAACTCTTCCATGTAAACAATTTCACTATTGTCTGTATAATTTGAGGACTGAAAAAGAGAAAGAACAAAACAACCTGGCAATACCTTATATCAGAAAGTAAAACAGCCCATAGAATAAAATAGGAATTTATAAATTCCTACTGGCAATAAACAAACACATTGAGAAAGAAAAAACTTTTCTCCCGCAGAGTACAGTTGTAATAGGTAAATGATGAAGAAATGATGGAAGAGAAAAACTCACAATTCAGTAATCATAAAAATAACCACTGTTTAAATCAAGAATTTTTAATTGATGAAAGTAGCGAGTGTACGTTAGAGAAGAAACAGGATATTTAGAGTTATAAAATATCCTCCATGAAGTACGTATCAATTACATGAGGCAAAATCTTACTGGATCTTACATTAAATCACAGTATCACATCACGTTTATTTCCTGATTTTGTTAGAAGAGGCAGTTGGTTAGGTTCTGACAGGATGCCTGGAAGTCAGCAACCAGAAAATCATGGCCAGCTATTGGGAAAATCAAAGGCCTCATCCTGGCAGCAGCCCACAAGAAGCAGGATCAAACTAGCCATAACAGGAAACTTCTGACCAAATTAGGAAGAAAAAGAGCAGAAATCCTGTTTCTTGACCCAAGTAATAGTCTATCCTTTAGGTAACAACTGTCAATAAATGATAGAAACCCAAGCCCCAAGGATCACTTCCCTCTCTCTCTCTCTCTCTCTCTCTGGAACTTGAGCTCGCTAACTTTTCTATCTGGAGTGTATACTTTTTCACTTTAATAAACTTTACCCCTCGTGTAACTTATCCCCTGCATTGCTCGTCTGTCCTTGAATTCACTCTAGTGACAAGACCAAGAATCTTTGGCAAGTCCTTTGGTGCTGGATGGGTCAAGGCTTCTGGGCCTGGGTCTCCCCAATTCACCTGGCAATGTATTTTCTTAGGAGATAAACTTAGCATAAAGTAAAGGGGCATTGTGCCTGCAACCTTCACACAAGTGATTGGAGGGAAAATCATTCACTCAATCAGTGTATCTATCTATTGACTGATAGATACACACACAAAGGGAGGGCAAATATGGTAAAGTATTAATATTTGAGGGTCGGTTTAAGGATATTGTCAGAGAGGAAGACTCTCTGCCCTATAGTCCCAGCTGGACTTAGGATCAAATTGACATGATACAGATTAACAAGAGAAAATCAAACTTAATAGGTATATGTGTGGGAATCCAAACAGACATGAGATCCTGAAGACAATGAAACAACAGGAAGCTTGGATAAGCTAAGAGGAGGAGCCTGAGGACACAAAGGGTAGGAAGACCATACCAAGAAGGTGAAAGTGAAGTGAGAGAGTGAGGTTCTTGCCTCATGGAGTCCAAGAATGAATCTCAAGGACGGAGGAGAGTGAACAAAGCGATGGAATCTTATCAAACAAGGATATAGGAAAAATTCTCAGGAGTGAGGGGGGCCGACAGGATTGCCAATGTGGATCTCCACTGACCGTCTTTTATTTAGAACTGACCAAGGAGCCTGTGGCCTTATCATTCTTGTGAGGTCTTGGTTTGAGTAAGAACTGGTGATAACATCTTTAATGGCTTACTTCTTCTTTGGAGTCTGGTTATTCTTTGTTGGTCACAATGTGACTGCCAAAAAGACCCCACCTCTGATGCCCAGGGCAGGGTGGTCTGTTTATTCTCTTATCTCTGGTTTCATTATGCCTCAGCACTTCTGGTATTTCTGTGAGCCTGATCCTTTAGTCCCCTACTTAGCCCCACCTGTCCCTTACTCAATGAGACCCTTCAAATGTATATAAGTGGGTGATAGGGATCCCTGGGTGGCGCAGCGGTTTAGTGCCTGCCTTTGGACCAGGGCGCGATCCTGGAGACCCAGGATCGAATCCCACGTCAGGCTCCCGGCATGGAGCCTGCTTCTCCCTCTGCCTGTGTCTCTGCCTCTCTCTCTCTCTCTCTGTGACTATCATAAATTTAAAAAATAAATAAATAAAAAATAAAAAAAAAATAAGTGGGTCATATACTTGGGGGATGATTGTCAACATGTATCTGGAGGTGGGGAGGGGATGTAGAGATAAAGGAAGTTTCCAAAGAAATTTTTATATGTTAAAGTAGACTTAGAGGATCCTGGGGGTTGAGTTGGGCTAAAATCACCTTTTGCTCTTAATGAAGTGTCAACAACCAGGCAGTTGTGCTCCTAGGAGAATGTCACTCTGCCCACCTCAAGGACTTGCCAATGGGCTGCAAGTACTAAGATTTTATTAATTTTTCTTCTGTCTTTTTTCCCACATCAAAAGGAGATGTTTGGAAAAATGATTTCTCTATTATGCAGATGAATTCCTTTGGTAAAGAGGCCTCTGTTAATACTTCTCTTCCTGGGACACCTGGATGGCTTAGCAGGTTCAGCATTTGACTCTTGGTTTTGGCTCAGGTCATGATCCCAGGGTCATGATCACAGGGTCATGCTCCCTGTTCAGCGGAGAGTATGCTTGGGATTTTCTCCCTCTGCTCCTCCCAACTTTCTCTTTCTCTAAAATAAAATATATAAAATCTTAAAGAAAAATACTTCTCTTCAGTTGCAGGCTCTCCTTTACAATGTAAATTTGAGTAGTTATATTGGAGGCAGATAATCTTTCATGCATCTGCTGGGTTTTTATTACTTTTCACTGGAAATGATCTTTTAGCCAAAGTGGCATGTTTTGGGGTGTCTCTTCCTGCACTCCCTTAATATACAAGATTTTGTGTTCCTTTTCATACTTTTGGTAAGTCTGGAATTACTTCAAAGGGAAAGATCATATAAAAATAAAATCAGTGACTGAGAATGGACAGAGTGTTTAGAACTTAGGACCAAGTCATAAAAAAAAAAAAAAAACACTTAAATGTAATAAGTAAATAAACAAATTAACTAACAGGAGCGTGTGATTCTAAATTTTGCAGCTTCCAATTATGTATAATTTATGCAATGGACTTATTTAGGTCTTTACATTTGCCTCCAGCTGGAAAGTTGTCTTTTCATCACAGTCTGAGGTTTGTTCTGTCTTTTCCTCATCATTCGTTCTCTATTTTCAGACTCATGTGCACTTTAGTTTTCTTGTTATCAACGTGCTTTAATTCCTTGGGTAAAAATTCACATATATATATCTTTGTATGACTTGCATATTATTTCTTACATTTCTCTTTTTTATATTTAATAGTTAAATATTTGATTTTATCTACATTCTCACCATCAAAAAAGTAGATTTATTTAGAATCATTTTTATCAAAGGAAATGAATCTCTACAGCAACAATATCTTCAACAATTAGACAACAGGATCAATAGCATCTCTTTTTTTCTTCTCTGTGCCGGGTACTATTTGATCATTCCCCTGGAAATTAAGTAATAGTGCTGGACATTATCAATTTATCGTATCACAGAGTTTATTTAGTTAACTGATGGTGGCAAGTAGAAAAGCAGGCTGTCATCCTTTAATACACGACCTTTGATTCTATGTGCTTTATTTTCATTGATAGTAGCACCAAGAGCTACTCCATTTGGTTGGTGAGTGTGAGCAATGAAGCTTAGGAATTTTTGCTTTTTCTTTGACATTCCCAGTGAAGATGATTACATGAGAAATATTCACTGAATCTCACAAACTGCTTTGTCAATTGGGAATATTTTCTTTAATACAGTATTTTATTGTTTATTTTTGTTCTTTGTTAGATCATACCCTTAAATTTTGAGATTGTGTGGTGTGTGTGTGCCTGTGTGGGCCTTAAGTCAGAGATTACTATTAAAAGCAAAAATAATAAGGCACAGTTGTACATTTTCTATTTTATTCTCAGTGTAATAGCCTCTGCTGGATTTGATTCACAGTAAAGAATAGGTCTCTTGGTAAAAGGAAGTGGAATACTCCTGTGTCCCCAGCAATTGCTTCAGACTTTTCTAGTTTTCAATCCAAACAAGTAATTTTTCCAAATCACATCTACATTTTCTTTTTAACACCGAATTCTTATTTCATAAAAAGAGCTATATGGTTATTCAATCTTACTCTACTTGCAAATTGCGTTTTAGTTGAAGTATGTCTCAGAACATTTTCTACTTATTTTCTAGAACATTGGGAAAGATAAATTGAATATTTTTGATAAGCAACCTCTTTTGATTCCATATAAATTACAATATATTGTGGCCATTATATATTTTAGCATTCATTAATTTCCCCACCGTATTTCCTTCTCCTTGTTCTTTTTTTTTATTCTTGTCAGTGTTTAGACTTTGTTTCTTAATCCACGGTTAGTCTGTCATCTTCCTCTTGAGTCCTAAACTTAAGCTATTCCAATAGTAATACATTTTAAACTATTTATCATGCATGCATATATATCAACTAATAATTTTACCTTAAATGAGTCTTTTGGTGTTTCCATTATTTTATCTTTTTTCCTCTGATTAATCAGAGCAATGGCATTTTAAATATTTTAAAATATTCAAATTGTACAAGACCTGAAAATACACATGAAATGGAAATTGCGTTCTTTATATTAATATGTATGTGCATCTAATGAGTTTTAATGAATGTGCAAAGGTCATTTCAATTGATTGTTGATTTGAGTAGTTTTTCTTCTAAGGGATTTGAGAGAATTGTATTCAAATAGAGTGGATTCATATAATTATCAAAATACTGTAATAGTGAATATTATGATATTAAAATATGATTTTCATGGTTTAACAACAAATGTTTTGTCACAAAGTCACAACTTTGAAATTATAAGTAAATTTAATGATTTAATATAAGTTAATTTGAATTGCATATGAGTTAGAGGGAAATTTTTCACTGTGCAAATGGCAAGCCATGAAGGGAATGAAATAGCAAAAAAAAATTAAGAATTCTCACCTGATCATAAACAAGTGAATCAAAAATTTTCTAGAGAACACAGTAAATACTTACATGTCTTTAATACCATAAATTATGAGATTGGTTACTATAAATCAATGCATTTTCAAATTTCATATGCTATGATAGATGAGAATTACTGTTATAAACTTTTCCCAAATTTTAGATTTAATAAGGCAATTTGTTCAAGTAACTACCAATTAAAAATTTCATAATTTGATACAATATGAGTATTGCAGCACTGAGAATTCTCTAAATTCTGGGTGATTGTCTGCATCACATTACTATAATGCTTATGTCACTCTTATCTATGATACATCAGTGTAGCTTTGTTGCTTTTACCATTCAAAAGAAGACTCTATTGCACACCAAGATGGAACTGGAGGGTATTATGTTGAGTGAAATAAGTCAATCGGAGAAGGACAAACACTATATGGTCCCATTCATTTGGGGAATATAAAAAATAGTTAAAGGGAATAAAGGGGAAAGGAGAAAAAATGAGTGGGAAATATCAGAAAGGGAGACAGAACATGAGAGACTCCTAACTCTGGGAAACGAACAAGGGGTGATAGAAAGGGAGGTGGGTGGGGGGTGGAGGTGACTGGGTGGCGGGCACTGAGGGGGGCACTTGGCAGGATGAGCACTGGGTGTTATGCTATATGTTGGCAAATTGAACTCCAATAAAAAAAAAATTATTAAAAAAAAAGACTCTATGGCACACCAAGAGGATATCAAAGGTATTGCAGTAAAGATGTGTGAGGAATTGAAACTATAATAAAGGAACATAAATGAAAATAAAAACTTGTCATAAGCCTATGGCCAAACTTTTCCTGAATCCCCAATATTATAGGATTTTTCTAATCACACTGGAGTATTCGTATTCGTTATATAGCAACTTCAAATGCTAAAAATCCCAGCATAGTTTCTATGTTATCGTAAACAGAGTAGCTATCCTGAGTGGTTTAGAATCAAGTTAAACAATCAATATTTCACGGGAATGTGGGATTCCTGTTTACTTTTATAGGTTTAGCTTTATCATCCCCCTGCCCCAAGTGAAATATCTGTGTTCATTGTATTTAAATAGGTTGCCATTGGGTGAATGTCAACCTCCTTCTATGACCTCATGGTGAAAAATGCCAATTGTTGCTACCATCCTATAATTTAATATATGAGATATTATTCTAGAAAAAAACAATAAGAAATATATTAAAAAGCAACAAACAGATGTTTGCATTGAATCATATATAACACAAATATCTTTTGTCTTTTATCATAATCTTTTCCAAACATTCTTTCATTTATTCTTTCCAGGCTTAAGAAATATTCACAGGCTTTGACCCAGTTCTAAAAACAGTCGCCAAGATAGAGACTTACTTGCAGGAAGTTTATTGGTGCATGTGTTTGGAAACAAAAGGAAGGAGTAAATAAATCTGGATTGGACATAATGAAAATCTGAACTGCAGTAAAGTCGCAGAAAATAAAACAAAACAAAAACTTCAGTCTATCCAATGGGGAGCGCTGGAACTGGGATAGCATTTTAGAATTGCTTAGAATTGAATCAAGGGGAATAACTTTTATATGATTCTATGACCAGAGGATGAGTGCCAGCCACCAGGAAGTGCATACAGTGCATACACTTGGGTGACATCTTTGGTCAAAGGCAATGCACAGGAAGAGAAACAGCCATAGGCTGGGGGAATGAGTACCTTAGTCTTAAAGATCTTGACAACTGACCACAAACTCCCTAGATTCATGTTCTTTCTAATCAGAATTGATATGTGAAATCTAACCACACACACACACACACACACACAAATGAATAAACAAAAAGCAGAAACAAACCTGTGAATACAGAAAACAAACTAATGGTTGCCAGAGAGGAGGAGGGAATGGGCAAAATGGGTGAAAAAGAGAGGAGGTTTCCAGTTGTGGAATGAATAAATCTCTGGGATAAAAGAGACAGCATAGTGAATACAATCAATGATACTGTAATAGTGCTGTAAGGTGATAGATGGTAGCTACAGTTTGGATGAGCATAGTATAATGTATAGAGAAATAGAATAACTCTCTTGTACACCTGAAACTAAGGTAACATTGTGTGTCAACTCTACTCACATAAAAAAAAGGTAAAAATAAAAACATCAGAATTTAAAATTTTAAAATTTAATTTAAAAATCCCATCTTGATCTCCTCTTAAATAGTGTTGTTCTCAGTATTAGAACATCTTGTGTTAAACGTAATAAAGTAAAACAATATGGCTTGTTGATATTTGTCTTAATTTTCTTTCAACTTCGAAACAAGTTAAGAAGTAGGGCTATAAAGGAGGTAAAAGCAAAGGCATAGCAGGAATTCAATGCAAGACATGTTCTATTTAGGCCCCATTCCTCAGGTTCTGCTGTGTGCCCCATTTTAGAGGTTTTGATATTGTGACTCCACATGCCAAGGACAACAAACAAGGTAGATTTTTGTGTCTATAGTTTGTGGGCAGGAGATGCTATTTCACTTTCCAACATCAGGGGTCTGTGCCTTAGAATAAAGGAAATACTCAATCCACTCCCACCCAGTCTGAACCTGAGCCAATGGTGTTACCCTTTCTCTCTCTCTCTCTGTCTCTCTGTCTCTCTGTCTCTCTCTTTAAAGATTTTATTTATTTATTCATGAGAAACACAGAAAGAGAGGCAGACACATGGGCAGAGGGAGAAGCAGGCTCCTCACAGGGAGCCTGATGTGTGTGTGGGGAGGGATTTGATCCCAGGACCCCAGGATCACACACTGAGCTGAAGACAGACGCTCAGCTGCTGAGCCACCCAGGCGTACCATATCCTTTCTCTTCTGTAACTCTCTTCCTAATATTTTCTTCCCCATCTATTTGCTACTCTTTCAATATAGAGCTCACAATTTCATGACACTTTTCCACTTTATTGCAACTTTACTGGCTCTCTTTCTCCTTGAGTGTATAGCTACATCTTCCACCATTCCTCTTTGCCCCCAATGAGACATTACTACTTTTTTCGAGGACTAAGGCACTCATCATTCCTTTCCATGCTATCCTCTACTATGGTCCCTTTGATTTTGCTTCAGCAATTACACCTGCTGTCTTACATCTCAAATGTATCAGCCAGATACCATCTTTCCCCTTAAATGCAATCACGATTAAGTCTATTCCATCCTATTACAATGATTTAAATGTCATTTCTTTAGCTATTGCCTTTTCAGGATACTGTTCCATTTATTTTCTTATCTTCACTGTCAAATTCCTAGGAAAATATAATTTTCACTTGATACTTGTTTTAACCCACCAAATTACCCCTCAACTTAATGCTATCATACAAGAGAAATTATATTTCATTTCTTTAACATTCATTCAAGATTATTCAAAGAATTAAATCCAGACATCATTTAAAAGCTCTATTTGAAAACCTTTTCCAGGGATGAGATATTCATTACATCAGATGAAGGGTCATTTCACCATTTATTACATAACAATCTGTTCTTCTCTACATTTTTGAGGTTTCAATGCCCTGTGGAGATATATAAACTAAAATGACTCTTTTGCTCAATTTCCTTGATAATGGATCATTGTCTTATGTCATTCTCTTATGTATATTTTAATTATCTTTAAAATATGTAAACACCTTAAATAATTTTAGTTATTTTTATGAGCCAGTCTCTTTGTAAGATTCTTTTATTTATATATCACTTCACGTTTACATTGTGCAACTACACCAGGACGTCTCAGTCTTGGTGCTATTAACATTTTAGAACAGATAATTATTTTTTACTGGAGTACTGTCTTGTGAATAGTAGTATTCTCACTAGTATTTGGGGCCCCCACTAGATGATAGTAGCACTCACCCACTACCAAACTGTGTCAAAAAATATCTCCAGATATTACAACACATTCTCTGAAGCAAACTATCTGTCTCTTGAGAACCACTGCAAAGATGAAGAAATAGAGGCTACAGAAGTGGAAAAAAAAATGTATAGGCAATAATATTGAGGGTTTTTAGGATTCTTGCAATACTTTATAAATGTATTTATTTATTTTTAAAGATTTTATTTGTTTATTCATGAGAGACATAGAGAGAGAGGGAGAAACACAGGCAGAGGGAGAAGCAGGCTCCATGCAGGGAGCCCAACGTGGGACTTGATCCCGGGTCTCCAGGATCAGGCTCCGGGCCAAAGGCGGTGCTAAACCACTGAGCCACCTGGGCTGCTCACTTTTACAAATTTAATTGCATTATATATAACCTTCATGTGAATACACTACAAGGTAGATACCATGATAATCCCCATTCCACACATAAGGAAACTGAAAGGAGAATGATGATTTAGCTTACTGAAGCTATCACCACTTACAAGGGGGTAGAACCAGGTTTTAAACTCATTTAGTCAAAACTCAGCACCTATGCCATTATCAATACAACAAATTGTCTCTAAACTACAACATCAAGGCTAGAAAGAAGAGAAATATAAAGAGAATATAAGATTGGTAGAAGGAAAGAGTTTTCAAAACTTGGAAGCCATTTAAGACAAAATAAAAAAGAGTATAGAAAAAGGAAGACAACCAAATATATGGTTCAGAGGATAAGAGATAAAAAAGACAGAGACACACACATCCTTAAAGAGTTTGGGGAAGAGAGGGAGAAAGCTAGGTCATACCACCTGAACTTTAGATTTAAAGCTATAATGCAGTAGGAAACTTTTTCTACTTTAAGAGAAATCTTAGTTGTCTTTATTACAAATTCATCATTTCTGATCAATTATTCTCTTAAGAATGTCACTTTTTGCTTGTGGTCACAGATTGAAGTCAATGGTGCAGAGAATGATATGGAAATCACAGAGTAGTTATGTAGTTATAACTACAATGAAGAATCTAGCAAGTGTAGACCCGGAAAGTATACAGCTTACATGGTGTCATGGCTTTATGTTTTTTTGTATGATTTTACTGATGATTTAAGTAAAATAAAATAGGTTCCTGTGAACATAAACTGGAAATGAACATTATTGTTTTGGGTGATACTAAGTTTACATTGTATTTTATTCAAATAATTATCACAGGTTCTTAGCTGTGAGGGGCAAGAAAATATATATAGTAACAGACTAATGGTATAACATCCATACAAAGAGGCCCTGCAGTCCAATTCCCAGAGACCACAACAAGCAGTAGCGCCTATATGCAGCCAGTCGGGTGGAGAAGGCAATAACGTGCTAGAATGAAGTACAGTCTTAAAAAAAGACTCAGTTGATTGCACTATCCAAAAGGCTGGTAAGTCTGTGTACAATTGTACAAAGTGTCAAGAATATTTTAAATTGGGTTTAGAAGGAGAATAAAGGTAAATTCGGGATCAACCAAACCAGATGAAAACTTACATCGGGCTGTCCAGTCCAGTGCACACACCACGCAATTGCTAAGGATGATGACACAGCTAACAAAGGGAGAAAATGTTTGGAGATGGACTTAAAAATAATAGAAAGTGTTGCTCTGCTGCTCATTCCAGTGTAGAGCAAAATAGCTAAAATAAGAACTGTCTTTCAAAGCCATGTCACAGTTTTGTGCATCCAAATACTAATCTTCCAATATATGAATGAACATGTTTTGTAAATATATTATTCTCCCTTCAAAATATAGGAGATATTTTTACTGGCAAAAAAAAATCAAGAATCCTATTGAAATTTTTAAAAACCCTTTTTTTTGGCTATTGAAATATTAAGTATATGTCTTTCATATAGTATCAGTGAGGACAGTGGTTACTTGGATTTTATGAAAATAAGCAAGCAAAATAGAACATAAAAGGTAATCTTTGAGGTCATGGTAGTTAGCAGAAACCAAAATGTATGATTTAGCTTGTTCATGATCATTGCTACATATTTAAAATAAAATATAAGTATTTTATTAAATTAAACACCTCAGTATCTAACATTTATAACCACATAAAAATAAGTCTTTATGTAAGACTTGAACATTATTGTGCTCATATTAGCATAATGACAAAAATAATTATAGTTTGGCACTATAAAATAGTAATCATGTTTCAAAAAAGGCTGAACTTGATGTATTCTAATAAAAGCCTAAGAACATAGTTCTTTAAACCAACTAAATATATAAACACATAAAGCTCATTGCCATAATCTCAATATACGTGAATTGAAAAATGTGCCAAAATCTAGGATTTCATTTCTAAATCGTGGTGATATTTTGATTCAATTTTTCTTCTTCCTTGTTTATTACTAGGCAGTTTTTAAAAGATGACCTCAGGAAAGTTTTACAAAAACAATTTCAGGGTAAAATTTTCAATTGACCTCCAGAAATACATTCTCAAATGGAATTTGAGATAGGATTATAGATTCATCACAGAGCCAGGTGAATTACAAGTGGGGGAAATACCTCTGTGCGCCCATAAAACATGCATTTGTATCTGTAAATAAATAGTTGAGGGAATTTTACCCATTACAACCTCCTAAAATACTAACAAACAAAAGATGTGTAAAAAATAAAGACAACGTCCGGTTCAAGTTGGATCAACTTTTTCTTTTTTTTCAACTTTTTCAATCAATGCAAACACCTAGAACATAGTATAACCTCACATTTTAGGAATTCTTTTTTCTTATCTTTCATTTGGAGAATATGACCCTGTATCACATTTCTCTATACCCCAGAGAGTCAGTAAATACATAGAGATAGATGGATAGATAGATGATAGATGATGATGATGATGATGATAGATAGATAGATAGATAGATAGATAGATGATAGATAGATAGATAGATAGATAGATAGATAGATAGATGATAGATTAGATGATAGATGATAGATGATATATAGATAGATAGATGATAGGTAGATGATATATAGATACATGATAGATTATAGATTAGATAGCTAGATGATTGATAGATTATAGATACATGATAGATAATAGATAGATGATAGATAGATGATGATAGATAGATGATAGATAGATAGATGATAGATATCTTCACATTTTCTCCTTTCTTAAGAATATTTCAAGGGGTAAATTTGCAAAATAAGTTGGATTCGGAATTGATTGTTGTTTATCTTTCTTCTTCAGTAGAGCTTTTAAAATAAAAATACCCTCTGAAAGGAAAAGAGGATCCCATCCACTTAAAAGAGGTTGCCTTGGTGAGAAATCTAAGAATATTGTTATTTGTATCCCCAAGGTAAAATCACTGTCAAAATCTTTGCATTACCAAATGCCATGTTGACTTTAGAAATAGCTTGTGGTTATCACATTGAGAAGAACCTGTTGGTTTCTAAACATTCTGCTTTGGCTATTCAGAGCCCTTATATGTCAGCAAAAACAGGAAACCACTGATACTTCTGAAAATAATGATTGTATGTATCCTTAGTGTGTAGTAAAGGAAAAAAAATAAAAATCAGAATCAACATTATATACTAAAATTTGATTTAAGCAAAATCATTTTTCAAGAACTTCCTTTCTAAAATATAAATTCAGGAAATCAGGGAAAGTATGCCTTATTCACTGCCATATCTTCAGTTTTATAAAATGTACCTACCACATATTTAAGACCAAAAAATGTGGCTTCATTTATAAATATTTATTTATGAAATTTTATTTATGAAAATTTAATCTAAACCACCAATTTATCAGATCTCTTATGAAATTACCTAAAACACAGAAATAGCCTGGGGATTAGCAAATAGCTTTACCAGTGTATAATTGGAGAATTTGATCATTTTGTGGATTTTCCAAAACTTAGAATTGTGAAAAGAAGGAAATTAAAATGGCCACTGTCTTTAATGGAGGAAAATATGTAACAAATAAGAAAATATAAAATTCAAATCCAGCCTTGTACTTTCCAGTTTAAATCCTTTCATTAATCCTCTCCTTTGAATTTATAATATCTTTCAAGTTATTAAAAAAGTTAGGAACAACAACAAAAAAAAAGTTAGGAACTATTACTCATTTATTTCCTTTCAGGCTTTTCTGCAGCTTCCTCTTCTTACTCACATGCCACAGTCCAACCATGTTCACATTTCCCATCTAAGCATGTGATTCCAAATCTCCAGGAAGCTCTGCTGCTTACTCTTAATTTGACTGATTTGCATATATACCTCAGTGTTCAATTTGAAGCTTCCAGACTTGGTTTAAGTCCTCCTTGAAGGTTGGTCCCATGCCACCACTGCCATCAGTTATCACACCATATTAAAATTACATGGTTATTCATGTATTATCTGATCTTGACTACAAACTCCAGAAATATAGGCTCCATGGGAATCTGTCTCGGGAATATTCCGTGCTGAGTGTGGTTTTTGGCACATAGCAGGTGTTGTGTAACTTTTTATTTAATGCCTGAATTAATGTATATATAATTGAATGAGTGAATAAAATTGGAGTAAATGATTGTATCACTTAACTGTTGCTCTGATAGTGGAAAGAATAATCTTTTCATTTATCACCTTGCATATGCTACATAATCACATATATTTCAAAAACATTTATTTTTTTTGAACACAGAAGTATCAACATCCATATAGTAAACAAACTCCTTTACAGAAGTCGTTTTAGACAATTTTAGAGCAAAATAACCAAATGTAATGATTGCAAAGAACAATAAATAGGGATCCCTAGGTGGCTTAGCGGTTGAGCACCTGCCTTCGGCCCAGGGCGTGATCCTGGAGACCCAGGATTGAGTCCTGCATCGGGCTCCCTGCATGGAGCCTGCTTCTCCCTCTGCCTGTGTCTCTGCCTCTCTCTCTCTCTGTGCTTCTCATGAATAAATAAATAAACTCTTTTTTAAAAAAGAACAATATAAAGCATTTAATTAAAACTTCCAAATAGTTTTTAAATAATAAGGAATATCATATTTCTTCAATCCTATTCAAATTAGCAATGTTACCCTCCTATTTTGCATGCATTTTTATTGTGACTATATTCATGTTACAAAAAAGTGGTTTGTGTTTCCAGTATGTTTCCCAAAAATTCTGGTCTTCCAAAAATTTTTTAGAAGATGGAACATATCAAGTTACCATAATCAACTTTGAGGTATAACGTTCAAAAAAATAAATACACCCGATTTTATGGTACTGTTTCACAAGTTTTAACACATGAATACACTTAATTAAATATATTAATTATATTAAAGATTTGTTATATTTCTGTCACCACATGTCTTGTGCCCATTCTTGGTTAGTCAGCACCTTGTGTCTCTACCACAAGGCAAATGCAGATCCAGTGTTTTATTAATATGAAATAAATTTACTATTTCAGGAGTTTTATACAAATGGAATAAACATGTATTATTTATGTAATTTTTTCCATTTGGCATGGTGCTTTGAGATTCATATATGTTGTTATGTTTATCAGTATATTCCTTAATATCATAAAGCAGTTATTTGATTTTTATCCATTTTCCAGTTGAAAGTTATTGTCAATTTGAGACTATTGCAAAAAAAAAGCTACTAAAAATCTATATCTCGGTGGGGATGCTCCTTTTTTCCCTTTTTTTTCTTTTAGTAAATACTTATGAATAAAATTGCTGGGTTATATGATATATAATTAAAGAGAAACTGACTGTTTTTTGAAATTATTATAAAATGTATATGCTCACCAGCTGCATTGTTCCATACCTTGGCCAACACTTTTTTTTTTTTTTTTTTTTTTAAACATGACCATTCAGGGATCCCTGGGTGGCTCAGTGGTTTAGCTCCTGCCTTCGGCCCAGGGCATGATCGTGGAGTCCTGGGATTGAGTCCCACATCGGGCTCCCTGCATGGAGCCTGCTTCTCCCTCTGCCTGTGCCTCTCTCTCTCTCTTTCTGTGTCTCTCATGGATAAATAAATAAAATATATTTTTAAAAATAACCACTGTAATTGGTATGTAGAGGCATCTCAATATGTTGTTTGTAATATGCATGTACCTCATTAACAGAAGTGTTAAGTACCTTTTCATGAGATTATTGGCCATTATTTTTAGGAGGGGGTGCATAAGGAGGAGAGAGAATCTTCAGGGAGCCCGATGTGAGCCTCTGTCTTACAACCCTGAGATCATGACCTGAGCCAAAATAGAGAGTTGGATGTTTAACTGACTGAGCCACCCAGATGCCCTGACTATTGGCCATTCGAACACCTTTTGTCAAGTATCTGCTCAAATAATTTGCCCATTTTTAAAATCTGGATGTCTTTGTGGGTTGTAAGATCTCTTCATGCTTCTGGATAAAGTCTTTCAGATTTGTATAGTAAATATTTTTTCTCCTTTTCATTTTGTTTATGGTGTCTTGGAAAGAGCAGAATTTCTTTTTTCTTCTCAAAGAATAATTTATCAACTCTTTATTATCTGTGTATTTTGTGTCTTATCTAAGAACTTTTGAGCTATTCCAAGGTGACAAATATTTTCTTACCTCTTCACTTCTGGAAGTTAAATGGTTTTAGTTTTACTTCTAGTTCCATGACCCATTTTAAGATGACTTTGTGTGTGTGTGTGTGTGTGTGTGTGTGTGTGTGTGTGTGTGGTGTTCATTAAAGTTCAAGGTTCACTTTTTGTTTTTCTAAATTTCCCCATTTAGTGAGCTTGGAACTTTTGTCAAATTGAATTAAACATACGTGCTTTAATATCATTTAGTACTTCTATGTTCCTTTGATTTATATACCTACCCTTAACTGTATACTGCCTTGATTATTGTGGTTTTCAGAGTAAATCTTGAAACGAGATGGTAAAAGTTGTTAAATCTTATTATTTTAGCTCCTCTAGGACCTCTGAATTTCTATATATATTTTAGAATCATATCATCATTTCTACAGAAAAAGCCTGTTTAAACTTTGACTGTGATTGATTTATATCAACTGGGGAAAAACTGGTTAGTAAATGATACTAAGTCTTCCAACCTGTGAGCCTGGTATTTTCTTGTATTTATTTTCATCATTTAATTTTAGTTTTTCTTTGTAATTTTTGGAGAATTTTTACTTGCCACACACACACACACACACACACACACACGAGTTATCGCTGAATATTTAATAGCACTTTTTAAACATTTTATTTTTATTTTATTTATTTATTTTTTTTATTTATTTATGACAGGCACACAGAGAGAGAGAGAGAGGCAGAGACACAGGCAGAGGGAGAAGCAGGCTCCATGCACCGGGAGCCCGATGTGGGATTCGATCCCGGGTCTCCAGGATCGCGCCCTGGGCCAAAGGCAGGCGCCAAACCGCTGCGCCACCCAGGGATCCCTAAACATTTTAAATAGTATTGTTTCTTTAATTTCAGTTTCCATTTTTTTTTTTTTTTTTAATTTTTACTTATTTATGATAGTCACAGAGAGAGAGAGAGAGAGAGGCAGAGACACAGGCAGAGGGAGAAGCAGGCTCCATGCACCGGGAGCCTGATGTGGGATTCGATCCTGGGTCTCCAGGATCGCGCCCTGGGCCAAAGGCAGGCGCCAAACCGCTGCGCCACCCAGGGATCCCTCAGTTTCCATTTTTTACTAGTGTATAAAGATATAGTTGATTTTTGAAACTTGCCTGTTTCCTATAACATTGTTAAACTCATTTATTAGTTTTAGCAGAATTTTATATTTAGATATTCTATGTACATGACCATGTTGCCTGAAATAAAGTTTGCATCTTTTTAATATGGAGGTTTTATTATTTGCTTTACCTTATTGCACAATACAAGATCCCCTATATACCATTGAATAGAAGTAGTGAAAATAGCACGTGATTGTTCCTGACCTTAAGGAAAAAGAGACCAGACTTTTACCATTAAGTACATTGTTATCTACATTTTTTAAATATATGCCTTGTATCAAGATGAGAAAGTTACTTTCTATCTTTAATTTTCTGAGAATTTTTCTTTTATTATAAGAGCTGGGTTTTGTACTTAGTCAAATCTGTTATTCTTGATATAATACAATAACTAAAAAATTTATGTCTTTGCTTTTTCTATCATTATAGTGAATTACACTAATTTTCAAATGTTGATGAACTTTGCATTCATTGCATTCCACTTGGTTCTGCTGCATTTACCTTCTTACATTTGTTAGATTTGATTTGCTAAAGATTATCTCATTGATATTTAGGAGAAATGTAATGCATAGTTTTGTTTCCTTGTGAAGTTTTTCTCTAGTTTGAATGTCAGGATAATCACTTCACAAAATAAGATGTTCCACCGATGAATGTTTCCTCCATTCTATACTGTAAAGGAGTTCATCTAGAATTGAAACCATTTCAGTGAACAATTCAGACCTAGCATTTTCTTGTGTGGAGGAGCTTTTCTTGTCTTTGTCGTTTTTGTTTTGTTTTGTAGAAGGAGTAGGCAGGGGGAAAGGAAGAGAGAATCTTGAGCAGACTCCATGCCCAGTGCAGAGTCCAACACTGAGCTCTGTTTCACAACCTGGAGATCATGACCTGAGCCAAAATCAAGAGCCAGATACTTAATCAACTAAGCTACCCAGGCATCTCCATTTTGTTCTGGTTTTGTTTGTTTTACTATTCTGATTAAAATTTGATATAGAGGGGCAGCTGGGTGGCTCAGAGGTTGAGTGTCTGCCTTCCACTCAGGTCATGATCCTGGGGTCCTGGAATAGATTCCCCATTGGCCTCCTGGTGGGAAGCCTGCTTCATCCTCTCCCTGTGTCTCTGCCTCTCTTTCTCTGTCTCTCATGAATAAATAAATAAAATATTTATTTAAAAAGGAACATTTGCAAAATATTACAAAATTTCAAATCCCTATATCATTTTTTAAAAGATTTTACTTATTTTTGAGAGACAGACAGAGAGAGAGAGTGTCAGGGGACTACACACCCTGAGCAGAAGGCAAATACTCAACTACTGAGCCACCCAGGTGTCCCTTTTTGTGAATTTGTTTCAAGGACTAATCTTCTGAAGAATTCACCCATCCATCCAAACTATCAAATTTATGGGATCCCTGGATGGCTCAGTGGTTTAGCACTGCCTTCAGCCCAGGGCATGATTCTGGAGTCTTGGGATCGAGTCCCATATCACGCTCCTTGCATGGAGCCTGCTTCTCCCTCTGCCTGTGTGTCTGCCTCTCTCTCTTTCTCTCTCTCTGTATTTCATGAATAAATAAATAAAATCTTTTAAAAATTATCAAATTTATGTATGTAAAATGGCTCTTATCATTCCCTCACTTTCCTTGAATCTTTTAAAGTTTGTCATATATCCATATGAAGAATCTGAGGTGGAGTTTGGCATTCTGGATGTTTATCAGGAGAAACCACCTGCAGAAGGAATAGAAGAAAAGAAGAAGAGGGTGAAGTTGAATTGTAATGTCTATCCTGAGGTGGATGTTCTTTGGTGGGATTATCTACCAAATTATTCCAAATTCTATACATCTGTCCACTTGCCTCCACTCCAGATCTTCTTACCCCAACATTCCCATTTTTTTCTGCTTCTAGGTCTTCGCCCATCCAACTAGGCCATTTAACACAGCACATGAATCCACATATATTCCAACTTTGAGGCACTTCCTGTTCTACATGAAAGGGATGACTAGATGTACTATGCTAAAACTTCACCCCTGGGAAGATTCTCCTCCCTGGACTTTCAAAGACTGCACCTACTGGTGTCACAGTATAGAGCTGCTGTACATCTTCAGCCTACTTCCACATACCTCGGATACCTTTCTTTAAACATTCATAGGTTTCCTCCTCTATCAGCTTGTCAGATACGATCCACCATCTGCCCATTGTTGGGAAAACAGCCATGGATCAATCTGCCCCCACACTTCAGGACTGCCCAATCAGTGCCCTAGGTCTGGGACATTTGTCTCTATGGAAGCCAGCACAGAGCTGTTGCTTGGCCCCAGATTCTTCTTCTTTATTAAAGGAAACCTTTCTCCTATCCCAGGTACCAGTGAATTTTCTTGTATTACTTAAGTGTGTGTGTTATATGGTATCTGGCCAGCCCCAGGAGTATATCTGCCCTGAAGCACTGCACCTGGGGAAAGAAACAAAGTCTTTGCCTTCAGCAACAGAGGAGTGCATGTAGCTCATCCCCTGCTTCAACTAATGGGAGGGACTTCTTGGCCAGGGGTGATCTCACTCTCTACCCATCTTGCTGAAGCTTCTCCTTTCTATGGGTAAACCATTATTCTAACCAGTTCCTGTGTATTGGTCCTTCTCGATGACTCTGCATCCCTCCAAGATGCAGTGAGTGCAGATTATAGCTCCTGCTTCTGGTGGGTAGCATTGTTATGATCCTCGCTGTCTTCCATGAGGTGGAAACCCTCACTTGGTATTGATAGCCAAATTTAACTGCTCTGTATGCATGGACCTATGGAAGGATTCTCATGCTACTGAACATTCATGAATGGGCAAGAGTTATGGGAAACATGCTCATGTGCCTTGATTTGTCATATGCTTGGTTACAGTTGTGTAATGGCCAAGATGCAATAGACTTCATCTGATTCTCCTTGATCTTACAATTCTACAGATGGAATCGAATCCAGTTCATGAGAACTCCAGATGCATAGTCACTTGATGTTCCATCCTTAAATGTTTAATGTCTTCTAGGCCATGCTGGGAGTTGTTTTTTAAGTAGTATTTAATTCTGTACTGCAGATGGCCTGGTCTTATTTCATATCCCCAAGGTCCTATGTTTTAATTCTCCCCCTGGGGCTTGCCATTGCTTACATCCAGCAGTTTTTCCAGTTACTGTTACCTCTAGTATTATAGTCTACTGAGTCAATATTCCCAGGTGGCAGAGCTATTTATATCACAGACTGAGTACTTTCCTGTTTCAGAAACCACCAGATGACTTCTTTCATTGGGCATATAAACTGAAGAAGTATCATCTAGTGTAGAATAAATTTCCCCTGGAACTCAAAGGCCCAGTAAGTATTATGCTTTCTTTTTTATAATGAGAGAGGCAAGATGCAATCATTTTTGCTCCACTTGGGGTAATATCAATTCACCAAGAATATACTCTGCAAGATAGTGTCAACTATACTTTAAAAATTAAAAAAAGGGATCCCTGGGTGGCGCAGCGGTTTGGCGCCTGCCTTTGGCCCAGGGCGCAATCCTGGAGACACGGGATCGAATCCCACGTCGGGCTCCCGGTGCGTGGAGCCTGCTTCTCCCTCTGCCTGTGTCTCTGCCTCTCTCCCTCTCTCTCGGGGACTATCATAAATAAATAAAAAATTAAAAAAAAAATAAAATAAAATAAAAAAAATAAAAAATAAAAATTAAAAAAAAACTGATAAATTTGGCCAAACTTCCGATGTCATATTATGTATAGTCAAGATTAAAATAAACTTTAAATGTATTTTACCAAGAAATTATCTGTCATAAGTATATCATTATTTTACTTACTCTTTTCTTATGTTTTCATTTATGAAATAAAATTCAATCCTATGTGTTGTAAGAAATAAGTGGGTATTATTTCAAAAGGGCAAATAATTTTAAGATGGGCTAGTTTTAAAGACAGTTTTTGAATCAAGGATTCAACATACCTGTTTTTAATAAAAGTGTAGATTTTTTATAATGTATTTTATTAACTATACTCTGACATGATCATTAATTTTGAGTAAACAAATATTAGAATCAGAGCTTTAAAATATAAACACATCATTATTGTAAATATCTAAAGTGATTCCATATAAATTAAACTTAGGCTGAAAATCCTACCATATAATAGATGATTTCTCCAATGCAGAAGAGGTTATCTCAGTTCTGGTGGAGTAGTGCTATTGCCTATTCCCTTGTCCAATGCCAGCTGTTCTCTTCATGCCTCTGGAGAAACAAATGCAGTTCATGCTTTGCCATTGGTGTATTAGACACGGTACAACTGGCCTAACGTACTGTTACTGGGGGGAAAATGATAAATACCTGAAACAGTTCCTCCCTGCCAGGAGTAACTGCACACTTTGTTTTTGAAATCATTATAGCATTGTGTGGTTTAATGAACAAACAACCAAAAATATTCAAAAATCTTGCCTCAGTTCACTTTACCTTAAGATAGGAAAGAAAACCTAACATAAATATCCTATAGGATTTTCACTGTGCAGATGTAACCATTAATTTAGAAGAGCCAGACTATTACATTTAGACAGAAAGCTACTTTGTTCTTTGTGACCCATTGTATATTCAGTCATTGCTGACTTTAGGACATTTGAAAGGTTTTAGTCTTTTGTAGTCACTAGAACCAATTGCAGGTAGATGATAGATATTTATTATATAAGCTGTTTAGACATATGCAATTTTCCAACATCATTTAAAATAAGTCCTCTTGCCTGCTACCAATTGGCTGTCTTACAGAGGAAAATGGGAGCATGTTATCTTCATCATTACTCCTCATCTGACTTTCCAGTGATACATCCAAAGATCCATTCGATAGAGATCTTTCGACTATAGTTTCAGACATAGGTGAATGCATCTCCCATGGCTGGTCACTTGTAATTCCTTCTTCACTCATTAGGCAAGTATTCCACAAAGAAAAATAAAGGTAAAATTTAGGAGACATGGCATAAAATATTTCTCTTTTGAAGACTATTGATGATGCTTGTAACAGTGAGAGCATGGAGAAATTAACTTCATTTAAATATGGACATATTATTTTTTTAAGATTCATATCTAATGGTCAACATCTTATGGGAAAATACTGCTCTGCTTTGAGTTTGACCTCTCTGTGTTCTTCACAAATTTTTCCAGTCATATCAAGTGATAGATACCTCTTTCTGTAATTGTTCTTGCACTAATTATCTACACTATTTGATTAGGAATTAATTTACTGCTATATTTATGGTTCTTAATAGGTTTTTATTTTCTTTATTGCTCTTCATCTACTGGACTATAAACCTCTTTTAAAAAGTTTGTCCTAAAGAAAGTAATTGCCTTAAAATTATTTCATAACTCACTCTATTAAAACTGTGTTTAATGTGTATTTCCCTTTAGGCATTTTATTTTAATCCTCCTCATACATACAGAAGAGTGTATAACATTTATATATGTTCATTTTGTAAAGTAATTTTAAAATTGACATTTGTTACCTATTTTCCAGTTTAAGGAAAAAAAATGACTTAAAAGCCTGTATGTGTGCTTCCCTGTGTTTATCCCCTCCTCTCACCTAACCCCCCCCTCCAAAATTCCAGCATTTGCACTAATTATCTTTTGGTTTTCTGTACTCACTATCATTAATTCACAGTATATTGCATTATTATTTAATTGAATAACTAGGTCACAGGAATATTGAGTGACATCTTTATAATTGTGCCTTGACAGATACCATCCACTCACCATCCAGAGCTGCCTAAGCAGTTGCCCTTCTAAATGTTACACCTCCCTTTACACAATGACCAGATACTTTGAGCACCGTTGTGACTCCCAGACAGAAGTACTCCCTTTCTTGACATATTCCTGGAAGCAGATCCCTCCAAGTTGCTCTCTGATTCAAGGTGGATAGAAATGTAAACCTTCTACCTGCCCCTGCCTCATATGTCAATTAATCATCCTAAATTAAGCCTGGATTGTTGCCTATTACTACACTCCAATACCTTCAGCATGTTATAGATCAGTGCTTCTCTTCAGCTGTAATTTCCATTTCAAAACAAGTCAACATCATTTTGATATACTTCCTTAATGGCTAGACCATGGTTTTTTGATTCTTCAAATATATTTTCTCATTTTTGATGTGGCTGTCATTACATATGTATGCTTTTCTTCAAGTTCCAGAAATTTGGTATAGAGGTGAATATAGCAGTTAATACTCCATCTTCATTCTAGAAATTGAAGTTCAATCTATAAAAAGCAACTAAAATTATAATATAATGGATAATGGAAATTTCTCTTTCTCCTTATATACTATGAAGTAAACAACATTTCCTCAGTGATTAGCTTCAACTGACCATTCTACAAAAGTTCAATATTCATTACATATGCATGATGTATGTGTGTGTATATATCTTAAATTTAAATAGAATACAAATAGAAGTTGTAATATTTTGTTCTCACAGCCTAACAGATTTTTATAAATGTGTGTGTATGTGAGTCTACACAGGCTTAGGGAAATTTGGACATAAAATAGAGTCATTACTATTCATTCTCCGCTCTCAGTCCAGCCTAAGTCAATGAAGACATCTGGTGTTTAACGTTTGGCAGCTGCTCAATAGGCTATGACATATGAAATAGTTTGGTGGTCTGACTTCACTTTTCATTGAATCATTGTCAGGTAGTGATTAGCAGCCTATGTGGGACTTGGCAAACGGTAAAGGATGTTCCATGTTGGAACTCTTTTCTATCGATACACACTCTGTTTTTCATACTAGCAGTAAAGTACATTGGCAGGAAATTCTGTCTATGTCACCCTTTCCCACTGTTCAATAAATAAATGACTCTAACTGCCAGTGCAGATTATAGATTTCAAGAGATTCAAGTATTTGATGTATAAAAAACTAATTATATAGTGCTAAGAATATATAAAAGCATGAGACATTTTAGAAATGATTAATAATCCCAATTCTCTTTTTTTATAAAAACGAAAAAATAATTTTTCTGGCTGAAATACCTGTAATATTTAGGTATTTTGTAAATATTTATTGTTGGCTGATTGGTTGTTAACCATTAACTGGATTAATATTTTTTTATTTTAATAAAAATAATTATACCAATTGTGCTTGCAGTCAGAACTTTAGTGATGCAGTGGAACACTTAGAATGCTTTTCCCCCAGCTTTATTAAGATACAATCGACATGGAACAGCATGTAAGTTAAAGGTGTGCAACATGATGAGTTGATACACTTGCATATGCCAAAATGATGACCACAGTAAGATTAGTTAATATTTTTAAAATCTCACCTAATTTTTGTTTGTATGATGGGAATATTTAAGATCTACTCTCACAACAGCTTTCAAAGTATGTAATACAGTATTGTTGACTATAATAAGCTTACTATATATTAAATAGCCACAACTTATTCATCTTATAACTGGAATCTGTACCCTCTGACTAATATCTTCCCATTTCTCCCACCCTCTAACCCTCAGCAACCAATGATTCTACTCAATTTCTGTAAATTTGTCTTCTTAAAGATTCTACTTCTAAGTGAGATCATGCAATATATGTCTTTACCTGATTTATTTCACTTATCATAATGCCCGCAAGGTCCATCCATGTTGATGCAAATGGTAAGATTTCTCACCTTAATGGCAGAGTAATATCCCGTAGAGCATGTGTGTGTGTGTGGGGGGGCGGGGGGGGCGGGGATGTGTATGCATCTCCAATTTTCTTTATCTATTCATCTGTTGATGGACACTTAGATTGTTTTCACATCTTGGATATTGTGGAAAACACTACAGTGAATATGAGAATCCAGGATAGAAATAACTGCAAATGTACAGGCAGGAAAGTGTACTCAATACAACTGGACATCTTAGTTCAAATCATATTTTTGTAAATTAGTGTCCTATATTAAGCAAGCTAACCTAAGTATTTTTAAGTTTACTTTTCTTTTTTCCAGACAAAAATGAATTAAAAAATTTATACTCTCAAATATGTCTTTGAAATAATATTGCATTGTATCTGATACATAAATGCTTAAATGTCTTTATTCTGCAAATAATGATGAACTTTGTGCCACTATTGCAACCCAGTGATTCTAAGTTATTGATCTAAGAAATGGGGTTGGGTATTTTACCTCAGAAAAAAAAAATTCTTTGCCGAGTAGTTTGAAAGACTCTTATGCCTCAGATGCAGAATATTAGACATTCCATCTATATTTTGATACACATATTGACTCTTCTCTTGTTGGTCTATATTTTATATGGTTACCTCTGACATGAAACATGCTGGTGATCCTAAGAAAATTCACACAAAATTACACAAATTCACAAACTCATTATGCTTTAGAATATTGTAAGTTTATACATCTTTCACAAATTTTATTGATTTCTAACTCATATTGTTTTGTTCAATTATATTTAGCTAAGACAATATTCACAAAATGCTTTAAAATATTTTTTTAGAGAAAATATACAGATAAGAGCAACGTTAGGTCAAGCAGAAGCATACATAATAAACAGGTAAAGTTGACTTGTTACTTTTCCCAGTAAAAGTATATAACATAAACATATAAAATAATGAAAACCTGATAGAAGTGAAAAACTCAGATAAAGGTGTTTAGAATCATAATAAACCATTAAATACAGATTTTATACAGATATGTTATTAATAATGGATGCATATCCTAAGTCCCAATGTAACCTGAGATAATAGATGATGATAGCATAAGCCATCATTAACCAGACACTTAAAAATTATGTCCAACATATGAAGAACAAATGTCACAATCACTTTTCAGCAAAAGAGAGTATGTTAACACAATATTCTGTAAAAATAAAAATGGTAAAATTCCAGATGGTTCTTCTGAATTTTCTAATTTAAAAGAGAAATTTTAGCACCCCATACCATGTAAGTAACATGTGTTCCTCTTGCCATGATAAATAGCTTGAATAAAATAAACGAAACAATGTGAAGTTGAAATAAAGTGCATTCCGTTGTCAGAAATACTGTCAGAGGATGCTTGGAGAACATTGCTGAAGATCCGAAAACAAACATGCTTTATAACATATTTCAAAGTAGGGGAAGATTACTGGAAAATTGGATGAAAGTACAGAAGCTTCTACTGTGACTTGTATTGTGGTTTTCACAATATTCTCTTTCAAAAATGAAATGTATGAAGAGGAACTCCTTTTGAATCAAGTGAAGAAAGATGTACTAGCCAGACATAATCTTTAATGAATATCTTTTAAAAAGCATATTTTATATTTAAAAATATATCCTTTTAACCACTAATGGAATTGCCAGTTTGCTAGTGCTTCAAAACTTCTGGGAAGAGTTTATGGAATTAGCAGAACAGTTAAAGTAATTGATTTTGCAAATGAGAATTGATTTTCTGCTTTCTGTGTACCCCGTTTCAAGGAACTGGAAGCCTGGAGATACAGCAATGAACAGAGGAGACAGAAATTCCTGCCTTCATGAGACTTATTTTGGGTAGGGGGAGACAAAATATGCCACCTTTGGAGTATGGCAGATGAATGGGTGTCATAGAGAGAAGCTAACAGGGGAACAAGGGATAGGGATCAGTAGTGGGGGTGAGGACAGATACATACAGTGTTTTAAATAGTGGTTTTTAAATCCATATTGGGAATGTGACACTTGAGCAAAGACCAAAGAGAAGTGAAGGGACCAATCTAGCATGCATGGCTGTTTTCCAGGAGAGAGGAAGAAGTTCAAATGCTGCGACTCTCCTGCGCAGGCTGTGTTTGAGTAACAGCAAAGCAGCCAGTGCGGCTTAAAAAAAAAAAAAAAACTCTGGATAAAAGAGATGCCATGGGGGATGTGCAAGTGTTTATCCCTCAATTACTAGACCAGTACGATAAATATCTCATAATTAAAAAAAAAAAAAAAAAGTGCCTCAGGAGGGGTTCTGGGTATCCAGAATATGTGATGCCTTCAGACCCGCCTACCAACTTTGATTTTACTCTGAGACTGTTCCCCTTTTGAGCAGGAGAGAAGCATCATCAATTTCTGTTCATCCAAGGACCTCTAACGCTAACGTGATGAGAAAAGATTTTAGGGAAAAAAGATGGGAAGTGGAGAGACTATTAAAAGTAATCAACAGGGGCACCTGGTTGGCTGAGTGGTTGAGCGTCTGCCTTTGGTTCAGGTTGTGATCCTGGGGTCCTGAGATCGAGTCTTCCATCAGGCTCCCTGCATGGAGCCTGTTTCTCCCTCTGCCTGTGTCTCTGCCTCTTCTCTCTCTGTGTGTCTCTCATGAATAAATCTATACAATCTTCAAATAAATAAATAAATAAATAAATAAATAAATAAATAAATAAAATATAAAATAAAATAAAATAATAGACATTAAGGAGCACCTGGGTGATGCAGTCAGTAAGCCTCCGACTCTTGGTTTCAGCTCAGGTCCTGATCTTTGGTGGTGGGTTCGGGCCCCTCTGTTAGACACAGCATGGAGTCGGCTTGGGTTTCTCTCTCCATTTCCCTCTACTCCTCTCTACTGCACATGCTCTCTCTCACTCTTTCTGAAGTGAATAAATATGTCTTTGGAAAGATAAAAGTAATCCACATTAGAAATAAAGTTAGTTGGCCCACAGCAATAGTGACAAAAACAATGATTCTAGGCCACAAATATGTTTTTCGCAGAATTTTCTTTCTGATTGTGGCTTATGAGACAATGAAAGGAGTCAAGAATGAATCTACAGAGTTGTTGTTTTTGGAAGAAGAAGAAGAATCTAGGAGAGCTACTGTAGCAAAGAAGCATCCAGGCTGTTAATAGCTATAATATAGTTAATTTTATGAGGAAAATTTTAAACGTGTGATATATTATCTACTTTTTTAGTGAAATATGGAGTTTGTGAATATATTTTTTAATATGAAGTTCACTGGCTAATTTATGGAAAAAATTTAAGAAAGGGGATCTAATGTAAAGTTTAATTTTACATATATTGCATATTTCTTTTGTACACAGACAATAGATCCAGACTTACTTCTGAAAATGTCAGTGATTTGTGTGCTACATAATTACTTCTGAAAAAAATCCTACATTTAATCTACCTCTTCAAAATGAAATGACATTTTCACAAGTAATGAAAACATAACTGCCTTTGTCAAATTATTGTTCCTCCTATAGAGAGTGCATTTTGAAAATTAATGCTTGCAATAGTTCCATTTTTATGCAACTTTGGTGTTGGAACCAATGTTTCTTTATCACCTATTAAAACTCTTCCCACATTAAGAAAATAAAGAAATATATGTACATATGGAATACATTTTCATTTGTACACAGCACAAATTACTAATATCAGAGAATATAAAAATGTGCTTGCTTCATTAGAAGAAAATGTTCACCTAATTATTTGATACAATTGGAAAATAAAAATCACGGTTTATTTAAAAAAAAAAAAAAAAACAGAGGCAAAGATGTACCTTTACCTTTTTTAAGGTATGATAGCCGCTAAAATCAATTACCAAAATGCAATATTCAGCTCCCACTTTGCATGAAGATAGCATAAAAATCTGGTATGTCCTTTAGCCTGTACACTTCACGGTGGTACGCTAGCCAAGATCTCTAATCAGTCTTGTGTTCAACTGTGAATTCAAGGAATTATTTTTGTCTGTATGATGCTTCTAGGATGTTGTAGTGTTTGCCTTAAAGTCAAAATCAAATAAGTTGTGGTCAGAACATCTAAAGAACAAAGTTTTTAGATATTTGTACCCTTATTGTGTCTTCTTCCTAATAAATGTTGTAATGTGCTGGAAAAAGAAAAGTATGCTCTATAACCAGACTTTCCAAATATGAATTCTCACACATTGTTAAAACAACATTTACAAAAAACAATGAAGTATAAAGATTTTATTATTGTTAATAAATCAGGAAACAATCAAAATTTAAATAATTTCATGTTTTTCTCTTTTACTTTGTTATTTTTTGTCTGTTGACTATGCTTTTAATGTATTATAATAGTAGCATGGGCATATAATTTTAGCATAGATGGCCATATCGGACGTACATGAAGAATTTTTGACGATGAGATACATAATCATTTTGGAAGCACTAATTTAGAGGACCATGCAAACAGGCAAATAGATTATTTACTTACAAAGGACACGACACAGGTGAGTTTGTGTATTTTTTGGTGTGTGTATGAATGTGTATGAGATGTTCAATAGATGTTTTCTACAATTATGTGTTCAGATATTCAAAGGAAGTAAAGAAAAGCTATGTTTAACAAAATTCAATTCAACAATTCCAATTTCATGTGTTTCAAGAATCTGCTTTATGATTGACGTTACCTTAAATATTCTTTTTCCCTGTAAACAAATGTTCTTAATACAGGTAGTAAAAACAAATGTAATCTCTGTCTTTGTCTGATTGCCATGATTTCCACATCAGTAGTGTTGTTAAATTCTAAGGTCTTTTTAGTTTTGCTCACATTCCTTAATTCTTGTTCACATAACAAGTTGCAAAGTAGGGTAGAGGCACTGACTATAGAATTAGTAATAGTAATAACAATAGCAATAAGAAAGCACACTCAAAGTGTGCCACTATGTGTTGATCCCCGTTTCAATAGTTTTGCATATATGAACTTCTTTCTTTCCACAACTCTTAAATGAAGTGTAATTGTTATCTTATTTTAGATGAGACTAAGCACAGAGAAATTAATTTACTTGCCTAAAGTCACACTGCACTAAAGGGGAAGAGCCAATATTTGAACTAGGATATACTGTTCTTAAGTGTAGATTTCTGTGTAGATTTCACTTTGCAAATATCCATTATTTCACCTCTGCATTTTTATGCTTCCCATAATCCATCAAATATCCCTGATGCACATGTTTCTTTTCAGTGTGTCTTGGTTAGGTTTTCATAATTTTCTTTAATTTTGCTTTGCTTTAATACTTTGAATTCTCAAGATGTATTCAATTTCCACTTGAAATTTTGATGAGGTGTAACCATAGCCTTGAGGTACTCCTTCTTTTACCCCCCTGTCGTTTCCAAGTTTAACTACTCTAGAAGTACCAATGTTGGCTTTGAGCTGTGCTTCCATGGTGTTAATGACTGGTATAATTGCTTTTTAAAGAAACATCGCTAGTTGGAATAATTGCAAAGAATACCTTAGAGATAGAATTTGCAGAATGAGAAGGTTGGTGAATGGCTATTATGCACAAACTCATTTCCCAAAACCTCAAGCTTTGATCTAATATTAATCCCTGAAGCTAATTGTCCTGATGGATATTTTTAGTAGAGGTTAAGGATTCCTTCAGTAACTTTTATTGAAAAGTAGGTAATATGCTTTTAGTCATTTAGCTACATGCAGTTAGTCAATTAAAATAATGGCATTCTGTGTTTTATCTACATTGACTATATTCAACAAAAATGCATATACTCACAAATCATTAAATTTTATTCTTAAAAGAATCAGAGTCCAATCACATCCAAAAGTAATTTCCTAAATCACTGACAGCAGAAATACAGGTATTTTCTCCATGATTCCAAAGAAAGGCATTACATAACAGTAAGATTAACTTATACCAAAGTGCAAATTTCTATTAAGAAACAAAAATGTCTTTATATTTCCAAGAGTACCCTGCTTCGTATTTTTTGGGCTATATAAATCTGGCTAGGAGGGCCAGATTCATTAATAATAGGTTGATTGTGTATAATACATCTTGTTCATGCAGGTCCAGGTGTACTTTGCAAAAAGTAATGTTCCGGGAATTACGTCCAGATGTCAAGTAGACACTTTATTATTCTAACACAATATGATTAACTTACAAATATATTTTTCCCCAAAATCCTAACACAAGTGTGATTAGATCCTTAATAGCATGATTTTCAGATTCCTAAAGTGGAATATAGTGAATTTTTTTCACAAGCGAGGCAATAGCAGTAATGACTCTAGACATCACAATACTGCTGTATGAATTAATGTTTTCAAATACATTTGTTTTGTTTTGTTTTTTAAGATTTTCTTTATTTGATCACGAGAGTTACAGAAGAAGGCAGAGACACAGGCAGAGGGAGATGCAGGCTCACTGCAGAGAGCCTAATGCAGGACTCAATCCCAGGACCCGGATATCACCTGAGCCAAAGGCAGAGGCACAACCACAGAGCCACCAGGTGCCACTCAAGTACATTTGTTTCTGTCAAATCGCTAATGAATTAAAGGTTGTAGGGCCCTATTTTAGAACCATATTCTATACTTCTTTTTAGTTCTGGAATTTCTTTAATACTATGAAAATAACATATTTATTGAACATTCAAATAGTACAAATATATATTTTGTGTCTACTATGGGAAAATAAATCCCTATAGATTGAACCATTTCTTCAGAATAAGTTTACAGCCTTCCAAATATTGAGATACATAATAGTTGAATAATTTCCTACCCTCCATTTCACATTAAATGCCATTCCAGAAAAAAATCTTATTTCTATATTTTTATACACTTCTATAAGTATATTTACACAATAAAATGTTGGAAAATAAGTTTCGAAAACCAAGAGTTTGGGCATTTTAATATTTGCACAGATGGCAAATTGCCCTGTAATCTTTCACCAATTCATAATCACTATTCTCAATAGTGAGAATATTGCATTTATTAATATTTTATTTTTTCTATAGTAAGTGCATAAGCACATTTTCATATATTTCTAGGTGATTTGTATTTCCGAAAGTTCATACTCTTTGCTATTCTTTTTCCTATTTGGCTCCTAGTGTTTTCCACTTAGTTTTGAGAACATGTATCAAAGCAATTAGCCTTGTTTGTAATAACATAAGATAATCTTTAAAAATGTCTGACTTGGGACTCCTGGGTGGCTCAGTGGTTGAGCATCTGCCTTCAGCTCAGGTCGTGATCCTGAGGTCCTGGGATCAAGTCCTACTTTGGGCTCCCTACAGGGAGCCTGCTTCTCCCTCTGCCTGTGTCTCTGCCTCTCTCTGTGTCTCTCATGATTAAATAAATAAAATCTTTTAAAAAAATGTATGACTTATTTTTTTAACTTTGAGTGAGTTACAGGAATATTTTTACTGCTATGTATTGTTTTATATTTTGTTTTGTGAGGTTGTGGTTGCCCTCGTAATGTTTTCCTCACTCTTTTAATAATAATCTCACATTTTCTTATAATGAGCTTATTATTTTCTTTTAATATTTAAATTATTAGAAACCCAACGATCTATGTCTTAACAAAATGGTTAGTCTTTTGTAATTATAGAATATACTGAATGTTTTATCTTATATTAAATCACCATAATGATAGCATCTATTTTTATGTGTTCTACAATATTACATTGATCTGCTAATGAATTCCTATGTCCAAACCATTTTAATTACTCAATCCACAATATATTTCAATGTATTGCATTATGACTAATTCATCCCTCATCATCTTTTCAGAAGTTCCTGTCTACTCTTGAATGCTTAATTTCTATATGAATATTCATTCTTTATAACTACCTCTTCTTTCCCATAAATATATATTCTGTAAAATAAGAAAATAAAATCCTACAATCACATCTTTTTTTTTCTGATTGGAATAATCTTCCATTTAATGTATATTTAGTAAGAGAAAGAGGGAGAGAAAGAAAAGATATAGGCAAATTTGTTATATTTAATTTTCTCCTTAGGTAAGATATTTTTTTCATTTCTTCAATACTACTTTTATGCCTCTCATAAGATCTATCACATATTTGCGCATATCAGACCACTTTGTTTTTTAATTTTTTTTAAATTTATTTATTCATGAGAGACAGACAGAGAGAGAGAGAGAGAGGCAGAGACACAAGCAGAGGGAGAAGCAGGCTCCATGCAGGGAGCTCAACGTGGGACTCGATCCTGGAACTCCAGGATCAAGCCCTGGGCCAAAGGCAATGCTAAACTGCTGAGCCACCCAGGGATCCCCATATCAGACCACTTCTTGATATATTGTGTTTTTCAGTGGCCAACGGGACCAGAACTTCCATAGCCAATCCCAAGTAATTAGGGCAAGTCTCCTAGGTTCAGCCTCAAACTCTGAAACTTGGTGCAACAACAAAATACTGCTAAGATGTCTATAAAGGAATGACTTCAGTTAATGCCCAGCATGTTGGTTGATATCCTGAAGCAGAGGGGCTGTCCTACAGCAGTGCTATTGACATTTTTTTTTCCAAAGTCCCTGACACCACTTCTTGGTCCTCCAAAGTACCTTAGTTCCTTCCTGTTATCCAAGCCTGGCAATTCGATCTCCTGTCAAGACACCCAGCACACTTCCAATAACCTCTCCTTTTTTGGCTTGTGATGGTCAACGGCAGTTCCTGCAACAATGTGTGTGTGTGCCAGAAATTCTAGGCCTCTGGGATACATAAGGGAAAGAGATTAGGGAGTGGCATCCTCTTTTAGCAAGATCAGTCAGACAAGTATGCTTCAAGGGGACATATTTCTTCAGAGACCAGAGAACATGTGACGGATCTAGGTATGAAATATATGGCCATCTGGCCAACTCCTTGCAGGATGGGAAGCAGGCCTTCAGGATATAAAGTGAAATTTGAACCAGAAATAATTATATGGAGCTGTTCCTCCATGGAGAAAAATGCTGTTGCCTATTAATCAAGGACTACAAATAGAATGGCACCTTTCAAAATGGATATCTGGATTATAAGGGAAAATAATGATTTTATCAGTGTAGTTCTAGGCTCTTCACATTTAGGATCTTTTCAACCTAAGAAAATGAATCTGCCACCAGGCCACTTGAGGTTCTTTATTCCAACTGATGAACAGGCAAAAATGAGATGAGTATTCTGGTGGAAATGAGTGTTACTAATAATCAAGTAGATAAATCTGAGTGCTGTGTAGGGAGCCTCCTGTTATTAATGTCCAATGATAAATATTAAGGTGACATAAGGGTCCTCCAAAGAGGCATTACCATCATGAACACACATTCTCAGAAATGAAAAGTGTGGCTCACTCTAATGGACAAAGAGCTTTGTATCAATTTATTAGCAGAGTTGCAGAATAAATGAATGTGTAGTAGACGAAGAGAATCATAAATGTAAATTTTCCATTTACCAATTGCAGAATAAGATTTTATTTACTGTGAGTTTAGCTTTCATTTCTCTTTATTCTCTCTCCTTGACAATTGGATATTGAAAGTTGTGGTAGTGGTTAACTTGGCCTTTGGACCAGTTGTAGAATATTGGGAGGAACATAAAAATATTAGAAGTACAATAGATTTACCCCAGAGATAATGGTACTGGGGTACATGCAATCATGAGGAGATTTAGGGCTGTATTCCTTTGGGGAAGTGGGGACACCTTTGTTTTCTTTAATTGAAAAGGGAAGACCACTTTTTATAAGTAGACAATTTTTTGGCAGTGTGTCTATAGAAAGGAGGATGAGTGTCAGTGCTAGAAAATGAACAGAATTTTCAGTATGGTGGCTCTTAATTATCCAATCTCTACTTTCTAAATTTTGGAGGTGACCAATTGTGTATAGCCTGGTGAGAGACATTGCTCTACTGCTCATTATGAAAGATGAGCATCCCAGATATTTCTTTCTCAGCTTCACAGACCATAGATCACCTGCATCTGGTCCAAACAAAAACTGCTGCCTTATATTTTAAATTATTGCTGCAATGCAACCAAAAGAGACAGTGAAAATTGCTCTTTGGAATCGCTGCAGTAAAGGTATCCAGCGGCAGCAACCACCTCATCCAACAGAGGCAATTGCGATATCTCATGTTGGCGCCAATGCCCTTTCCTGAGGATTTACACTAATATCCCATGTATCCTTTGTTCTTTGTTCCAACAAGACCATCTTAGTTTCTGACTTTTTTGCCTAAGCAAAAAATTCCAATCTTAAATAAAATCAATAAGACCCTGGCACTGTCCAATGAGTTTCCTTTTCATAGACGTTTGACAGAATATATTTATCTCCCTTGAAAACCAAGATCCCTGAATACTCTGGTATTTAAGAAAAAGAACCCTAAAGTTATACTTATGTGGTACTTTGTGTTATGTTTGAATTTCTTCCTTATTTTTGACCTATAGTTTTCTTTAGTAAAAGGGTATATTTTCTGCCATTCAATGACTTTACTCCTAATTTTATAGGTAGAATCTAATCATTTTATTTAGTCTATTTTATCTACTCATTTCATAACAAACCACCACAATAAAAATTATTATTTTAAAGTTTCAAGTGCATTTTCTGAAGTGTTTTAGGTATACAATTACATTATCTAAAACATGAAAATTTTGCTTTTTTTCTTTGACTTTAACTAATTGACTAGATAGTACTTCTAGAATGCTGTTAAATATTAATGTTTGCAAAGAACAACCTTATTTTCTTAAAATTTATGCTTCTGATGAGTTGACACTATGCGTGATGCTGGCTTTTACCTTATGATATATATCTCAATTTACATTGAGAAATAATATTTTCTTCCTATTATATTAAGAGTTTTTATCAGAAATGTGTGCTATATTTTATCAAATGACTTTTTGGCGCTTGTGGAGGTGATCTTATTTTTTTATCCTCATTGACTTTCTAACATGGTGAATTATAATAAAGATGTTCTGACAATAAGCTACTATTGAATTCCTGGAACAAATTTCACTTGTTCCATTAATTGTTAGTCACTATATGTAGCTGGAATTTATTTGATTATATTTTATCTCAAAATATTTTTAATCTCAATATATGAGACTGAATATTGACTTTTATTTTGTATTATTGTTTTGATTAGCTATTGAACTGGCTCTCTATGTACATGAAAAATATAAATATAAGTGGTCTTAAATTCTTAAAGATTTATTAGAATTTACTTGTGAACTATTTTGGACATTGCAATTGTGTATGTATGTACCTGCATGAGTAGAGGGCAAGATACGGTTGAGCAAAAGCATGTGGCAGTTCAATGTTATGTTCTTGATTTTCCCAAATGTTACTTCTATGGGATCTGGTTTGAAGAATTGAAGCTATATATTTTTTTTTAGAAAAACATCATTTTAATTGGATTTCCAAATCAATTTGAACATAACAGTCAATTATTCTCTTATAAGTTTTAAATGTCACATGTGTATGCAATTAATTTTTTTCAATTTCCATTTTTACTTTTAGAAAGTAGTTTCATATTAATGTTTCTTGATTAACTTACCTGATGGTTCCTGTTTTATTGATTTTCTTCTAAAAATACACACACAGATTTATTTGTTATTTCTATGTTTTACTAAATTCTGCTTTTCTTTAACGTCTTTGCTTTATTTCTCCATTTGATTTTTCCATTTTTTTGAAAAACATGCTTAAAAATATTCATTTTATCTCCTTGTTTTGTACTATGTGTGAAAATTAGGGGTTTTTGGTAGTCGTTGTACTATTCAGGATCCTCCAGAGAAAGAGAACCTGTAGATAATATTATATATGCACACACACACATGTATAATGTGTACATATATGTTATAATGTATAATGTGTACTCATACACACACACATACACACACACACACACACACTATAAGGAACTGGATCACACAATTATGGGGGTTGGCAGGTCCAAAACCGAAGGATGAGAAGGGCTGGCAGACTGGAGGCCTAGATAGATGGCTGAAAATCTTGCTGTATAATGTGGAGAACAAAGAAAAAGTTCCATATTAATATCCTATCATATACATTTTATATTTTTATATTATATGCATTTATATATATTATATTAAATATGACTGAATACACAATGAAATTTTAAGTATCCTCTTATAGTTTTATATTTATAAATATATATTATACTTATACCTGTATGTCTCAACTTATCACTGTCTAATATTGATCATTATACTTCCATGGGGTGGTAAGAAATTAAAACATTTACAATGCTCCCTATATATTTTCTTCTAATACTCATTTGTGTTAATTATTTAGTAACTACACATCCAGTAATGATGGAGTCATTGATTTGTCAGTATTAAGTATTATGTATTTGAAATCATGCTAAAGATGATGAGTAAAACTGAAATTTCACTTCCTCACAATTTCTCTCCTCAGTGGTTTATTAATCTTAGTCTTTTTTTGTTATTCCAACTTTGCTGAAGTTCATTTGATTTACAACACATTTTATAAAGTGATTCCCAAATAGTAGTGAATGCTCAGCACTGTTACTTTCCTAAGCATCTTAAGTTTTTCTCTTGGTTGCTGGACTTGTTCACCATTTTTTTATTCAAGTAACAAAAACAAAATAGATTTAAATATATTTATCTACTCTTACCATAATTTTGCTAGCAGTTTCTTTCTCTGTGGTTTCAAAACATTTCACTAAGTCTTCTAACAGTGACTTCCCACCTTGGTATCCCCTTACTATAACACACAGATGCACACATTCATACATGTCATCATTGTAAGTGACTTGATTTTTTTCTGATAGCCTCATGAATATTCATTGGTGTAAGTCGGAATACCTCACATAGAACTTCATGTCAGTTGTTACACTATTTTCCTCTCCTCATCTTCATAAATACAAATCACATGTGTTTGGGGCTTTCGTTTTCTATCATAAATATCAAATATTTTATTTTATAGCTATAAACTTTGTGTACCTTCCTGGTCATTCTACTTACTTTTTAAAAGCTTATTCTCTATGTTCCTGCTTCTTTTTTTTTTTTTTTTTGAGAGCTCAGGGGGCAGGCCAGAGGTAGAGAACCTTTTTTGTTTTTTAGATTTATTTATTTGAGAGAGAGTGAGCATGCACGTGCAAACAAAGGGCGGGGTAGAAGGAGTAGGAGAAACAATTTCAAGCAAACCCCCCCCCCGCCCCCGCCGAGTGCAGAGCCCATAACAGGACTTAACCTCAGGACCTTAAGATTATTTTGACTTGAGCTGAAATCAAAGAGTCCAAAGCTTAACTGGCTGAACCACCCAGGTGCCCCTCTGCTTCTTTTATTTTTATTTTTGAATCCGAATATATTTTCCTTTCTGGTGCTTCAAATATTGCCTTTATTTACATACCTAGTGGTCCCCCCATCCCATTACCAGCCTGTGCTATCTTGACTCATGGTTCTTCTCATGTTTTATCATTTATTATAGTTTTATAATTTTTATTTGATCTCTTATTTCTGTATTTAATTTTTGATATTATTTTACACTGTATATGCTCTATGCCTTTTGCTTCTTACTTTATGTTTTCATATTATATAGGCATGGGTTCTTATCTGCTTTTATTCACTCATCCTAAGAGTTACTTGAAGAATTGATTCAGAGGCTGGAACGGGGGTAAAATAAAGGAGCAAAAACTTGTGACCAGAGATGCTAAAAAAAAAAAAAAGAAAGAAAAGAAAAGAATATAATAATTTTCTCTGAACTTCTTTTAAAAACTCTTATGCAATCTGCTCCGATACTACATCTGTGATCATAGCTCTCAGCATTAGGTATGCCCTCTATCAGAAAAATCAACAAAGCTCTGCATGTCCCGTGTTTTTTGCCTTATTTCTGTTTTTTGTTGTTGAGTGGCAATTTAGCTTTATTTATTTTTTCTTCTTCAGCTGGCTGTAATTGGCAGTTGCTGTTCTCTTCCCACACTGTCACCTGCCACACTGAGAGCTTGTGTCCTTATAAGGAGGTTGTACTACATGATTCCTCATCTGAGTTGAACCAACTCTTTCACAGACTTCACCTTTAAAAATAAAGGCCATTATTGACTTGTGGAAAATTTTGCATCCATCCAACACCTTTAGGGCTTTCCTTTTTGCTCAGTATCATCTCAGACTAGATCCATGTATAATTAAATTAACTTTGGATGATAATTCAGGATTGTTGTAAATTCTTCTTTCCTTCAGTTATTTTTTTCTGTTTGATATCTGTGTTTTTAAACAAATGTAACAGATAGTATGTAAATGGGTGCAAATGATTGCAATAAAGTAAAAGTTACAGTTGGATCTCATTTTATTGAGATTATTTTTGTGACAGAGGGGAGGGAAGTTTAGGATAGGAAAAAAGAAAAATGAAAATTTAAAGCTCAAACATTTTGTTTTAAAATATAAGTCATGGGGCAGCCCCGGTGGCTCAGTGGTTTAGCAACACCTTCAGCCCGGGGTGTGATCCTGGAGATCTGGGATCGAGTCCCACATCAGGCTCCCTGAATGGAGCCTGCTTCTCCCTCTGCCTGTGTCTCTGCAATTCTTTCTCTCTCTGAGTGTCTCTCATGAAGAAATAAATAAAATCTTTAAAACAAAACAAAATCAGAATATGAGTTGCCTTTTAGAAGAGAGAAATTCTTCATCTGTAAGCATAGTAATAAGGGCAATGGTCTTACCTTTTCTACTCACTGCTTTGGCCCCTACACCAAAGAAATAAAGACTTCAATAAAGTTGTTCTAAGTGAATGAATGCATTCATTTTTTTTCAAATATAAGTTAGAACCATTTAGCATTTTCAGAAAAAAAATAATCAATATGGAGTCTGCAGTTCAAATGGTATGGTAATGTCATAATTTCAAATGACTCTCAAAGGGAATTTCTAGAAAAAGTATACATAGTAAATAATCATTGGAGTTTTTAGCCTGTAAGCACTCCCCTTAATGCTCTCTTGGAAATTACCAGAGTAATTAGGAAGTGTGCTGTGTCCTTGATTTGTGGTCAAATTGCCACAGATGCCAAATTACTAGTCATAGTTTTAACTGGCCTTTGCAAATTCATTTTTATTTTCCCTATTTATAAAAATGATTTGGGGCATACAAAGTCATCTCCTTCCAATACTTTGTGAGTCTGAATTAAATTTCCAGTTGGCCATTCATCATACATCTTAGGCCCGTGATGCATCAACATGCACTTTAAAAACCAAGTTCAAGTATCTCTGCTCATCACTGTAATAATTTCAGAATATATATTAAGTACTTCTTACAAATAGATAGAAATATAAATGTTCAAACAAATAAAAATATATTTTTTTTAAATTGAGGAAGAAACTCCTCAGGTTTCTGACCATGGCTACAAACTTACCTGCGAGCCTAGTTTTCTCTGAGAATTTTCTCCTTGACTTGTAGAGGGCCAACCTCATGCCACCTCTTCACATGGTTTCCCCTTGCATGCATGCTGCTGGTGTCTCTCCATATGTCTTAATCTCCTCTCTTTATAAGAGCACCATGCATACTGAATTAGGCTACCTTTAAGGCCTCCCATTTGAGTTTGAGCAGATTATATTTACAAGTGTGATTTTCCATGGAGGAACCCAATATATGAAAACTTTGTGAATTTTCAGAAATACTTAATTTTCTTGCTTTTAACAGGTGAAGAGAAAAACATAAAATATTTCAGGTGGTTAAATAACATAATGGGGATGTAATTTATTGAGCAATATTTGGTCTAAAAAGTGCAGTAATATAGTTTACAAAGATATTTATACCATATCAGTAGTTTTTATACAAGAAAGAATAAAAATTGAGGTTTATTTCAGAAAAAGTTATTTCATCAAATAGCATAGCTAGAGGTAAAGAATTTTCTGCCATTACACATTACTCATAAATTCTGAAACCGAGCTTCAAATAGCATAAAGAATTTGTTTTCATATCCCCTTAAATCATTTCTTATTATCTCTTGGAAATTCTTATAAGACCAATCAGCACTGAGTTCTCAATTCTGGAAACAGCAGGGATTTGCTTGGAATTTCCAGCACATAATTAATGGGTCAGTTATAAACACAAAGCCGACTCCGTTTTTATTATCTAAAGACAGTTTGGAATGGCAGGTGTTTACTACTTCCTTACATCTCTAATCATTCTTGGTTTGAGGCTTTAATGCCTGAAACTACATATAATGACAATGCCTGTTGTGAAAATGCCACAGAAACATTAGAAGGCATATTTGCAGAGACAACAGAAAACAGTGGAAATAAAGTCAGTATATTTCTAACGAATTTGCCTGGACTGTGATTTTGCAGCAAGATGAGCACAATGGGAATTTCTGAAGGGAAATTTATTTTCTTATTCTATAATTAATAGATAAAAGTGTTAAATTGCCTCTTTCAATGTCAGATTTCTAATGATGTATATTTTGAATTACGGAGGATAAGGCAACATGTTCCGTTTCATTGTAATAAACCGAATGCTCAATAGTGGTGGATTTGATTAGTGTGGTCATGAGTAGATGTGCTGCATAGTGTCATGTCTTCAGACTCCTCGTGCTATTCATTCTTTCACATGATTTCTTTAGTTTCTTTCCCTTTACATTTAATTTGTCAATTTTTAAATGACCTCTCCACTTCACTTTTTTAACCTCCATCTTAGAAATATATTGTTGGAAGGATTGCTTTATTATATCCCCCCAAATAAATGCTGAGTAGAGAAGATGATCATAAGGTTATAGATATATGCATGCATATAAGGAGTTAGTAAAATTTAACACTTATTGTCTTACAATTTATATAACACTTAGCTATAAAAGTTTGGTGAAAGTTATAAACAGAGATAAATTCTTTCAAAGCAGAGCATATTTGGTTCAGGTCAATTTTCACAAACATAAGTGTGGAATTTAGCAAATTTGATAAATTTCTTAATTATAGTTTATGGATATACTTATTAGTGTTGGCTTGGACATAATAGTGATAGTTAAAATGACTTCACGAACATAGATATAATAACTAATATGTTTACAAAAATAGAAATATGTGACCTTTTGCCTGTGTTCATTGTGGGCCAGTTAAGATATAAAAGTGAATTGTATATTCACTTTTTTTGCAATTAGACAAAGAGTTCATAAATAGCACCAAGATCCTTCAACTTTATTTTTTTTAAGATTGTATTCATTTATTCACGAGAGATGCAAAGAGAGAGAGAGAGAGAGGCAGAAAGAGATACAGGCAGAGGGAGAAGCAGGATCCCCTTAGGGAGCCTGATGCGGGACTCCTTCCTGGACCCTGAGATCACGCCCTGAGCCCAAGGCAGACGCTCAACCACTGAGCCACCCAGGCATCCCAAGATCCTTCTACTTTAAAATAGAGGTAGTAAAATACACCATTTACATAAAAGTGAAAAAGTGCTCTCAATACCAAGAATAAATTGACCTTAGAACTCTGATCCTGATTAAGTAAATTACCTTCTACCAATATAACTTTTTTTCTTCTTATTTTTTTTTAAGATTTTATTTATTTATTCATGAGAGACAGAGAGAGGCAGAGACAGGCAGAGGGAAAAGCAGGCTCCCAGTGGGAGCCCAATGTAGGACTTGATCCCAGGATCCCAGGATCATGACCTGAGCCAAAGGCAAACACTCAACCACTGAGCCACCCAGGCGTCCCCTACCAACATAACTTTCAAATAAAAACACAAATTCTGTGTAAATGATTTCTTCCTTATTCTATTATAATGTTGTCTATACTCTGTGGTTTGTATCTGTATGCAAAACACTTATTTCCTTAATGGCCTCTTATTCAGAAATGTGAAAAAAATCCAAAGCCAACTGGTCTCTACTCTGTGTACTACAAAGATTTAATACAAATCACCCCATTTGCTTAATCTTTTCATGAAAGTGCAAATGTTGAAAACTGTACTATTTTGATTATGTGTTCACATATTGTCTCGGGAATTTACATTTTACTAACTGAGCAAAGATAAGCGAGAGAGGGAAAAATATAACCTTTACTAACATGTAACGAAATGATCAAAAGTATGGATCTGAGCAATAATAAAGAACTATAGCTTCAGGTGTATCTTAGATGTTAAACTTGACTGAAAGAATAACTCCCCTTTGCTTTCCCACTTGGTTGCCCAAGACACTAATTCTCAGCTCCGAAGATTATCTCACACTCCAGTGGCTTTGGTGCCTTAGTATAATCATCTGCTGTGAACTTTTTCTGCACTTCACAGATACGCTGTAGGGAACAGAGCAGTCATAAAGAATAAAAAACTATAAAAGGCTAGAGCTGGCTTCATCATAATAGCTACTATTTAGATTTCAAACAAACCTCCACAAATTTTATTTTAAGCAGAATTCAAAAAGAATGCAAATTTACAGTCTAGGGATTTCCCATTCCTGCCCCAACTCTGTTCTCTCAAGATATATTCACTGGTTCTTGTGTGGTCAGACACTATGGGTAAAAGGTGTCAAATATCTTTTTGCTTCTTCAATGTCGACAAATGTAATTTAATCAAAATGTGATAAACCAGATTGAAATTTATATTAGAAAAGAACACGCAAATATAATTCCCCACAAAATATTCTGAATTAAAGTAGGTGAAGACTTTTAAACAAATATATCACTATTGTTCCCACATAACTTTATAGTTCACCAATAATCAAATTCTTAAACGGATTCTAAACAAAATCACGTTCTTAAGCATTTATGTATTATTACATGATAGGTTTCTAAACTTAGTTCATACCTGAGGGTAATGAAAATAAATATGTTTGATTAAACTCTTTATTGAGCTCTTAAGATTTATACTATCAAATTATGTAATTAGAGACATTTCAGGAGAATTGGCTGTAGAATTATTAAGAGTGAGTAAAAAGTGCAGTAATGTTATATCTGATCTTCTGTATGAAATATATAATTAAAACAACCAAAGAGAAAACAGTAATATGAAAATATATCCCTGTTATCAATAATAACTTTATTTTTTTTAATTTTTTTTCAATAATAACTTTAATATCTAGGAAACATATAACTCTATTTGAAGTACACTTTAAAAATTTGACCAAAAGGAGTAATAGAATACCTGTATCAATGAAGAGATGTATTGCTTTACTGAAAGGAAATTTTAAAATTATAATATACATTATATCTGATATCATCTTAATTAAAACCCCCAAATATGTTTCAATAAAACTTTAAAAGATGACTCTAAAATCCACATCAAACATAAATTCTTAATAATACTCAATAATATATTTAAAAAGTATTTCTATCTGTATAATAAAAGAACATGATCCAATTTATGAACAAATTGATGCATTCATTTCCACTAAATGAAAATATAAACCTGTTTTTGCACCTTCTCTCATTTTCCCAGAGGTATATTGGTAGATACATTAAGCAATTTCATCATTTTTTAAGGTTTATGATTTCATAATATACAATTTTTGCCTTGAAGATTAAGTCTCTTTTCATTGTATTCTTTCTCAGTGTGCTCATGACATTTTTGAGAAACACTTGCCAGGCATTTTGTGGAATGCCCTCAGTTGGGGTTTGTCTGATGTGTTTTGTGATTAGACTAGGGTATGGGTTTTAGAGAGGACTAGAGAGGTAAAGGGCTGTTCTCAACGCATTATCTCACATTATTAGGGTACATCATGCTTCCAGCATGATTATTACAATTTACATTGACCTAGATGACCTGACTTACTATTTTTGTTATATTTCTTCCACTATAGTTACTCATTTTTCTCCTTCAGTTTTTAGGAAAAAGTCACTATTCAGAGCCCAAGACCTGGGGCACCGCCTTCAACCCAGGGCCTGATCCTGGAGACCCGGATCGAGTCCCACATTGGGCTCCCTGCATGGAGCCTGCTTCTCCCTCTGCCTGTGTCTCTGCCTCTCTGTGTGTCTCATGAATAAATAAAATCTTTAAAAAAAATAAGAAAAGAAAACAAGACCTGGCGTCAAAAACTAGTTGCTTTGAGGGTGTCCTGTTTCTAGACCTTCTCAGCTAATAGACCAAGGAAACATACATGTGTATACTAACTCAAGTATGTATACATACCCATACTATTTTATAGTGTATATATATGTATATATATATGTGTGTGTGTCTGTGTGTATGTATATATATATATATACACATACACATATAAATCTATATAAATAGATACGTATAAACATAAATATTTATCCCCCTTCAAATGTCATTTATATCTTAATGGTTCAACTCCAATATAGATGTTTTGAGAATTGCTAAAATCATGGGAAATAACTTTATCAACAATAGCACAATATTTATGTGCTTTTGGCTTTTAGTCATACAATATCCACCCACATATTTACAGATACTTAATTCAGACCATTTTCTCCCATCCATTTCAATTAGGCTATTTTGTATATATGCAATGTAGTCAAGTTCTTTTATAACAGCTTTTATTTCATCCCAGTATATCCTGATTTCCTAAAGGATTTGTACAAAAATTTGTGTACTTTAAAGTTCACTCCTTGTGCTGTACAGTTCTATGGGTTTTACAAACTATAGAGTCATCTACAGCAATCACGCAGAATTCCTTAACGACTATAAAATATCCCTTGTGCTTCACCTTCCAGCTCCCTAAGTGTCTGGCAATTACAGATCAATATATCATCTTTATAAATTTGCCTTTTCAAAATGTCATATAAATGGAATTATACATAGTTTGTAGCCTTTTCAGACTGTCTTCTTTAAATTACCAGTATGAAATTAAGATTCATCCATTTATTTTAATCATAACTCATTTCTTTTAATCATTAAGCAATATTCTATTGAAAGGATGCACCAGTTTATTAATCAATTTTCTTGTGTTTGAGTTTGAAGTGTTTGCATATTTGGGGATACAAGTTCTTTTTATCTGATATATTATTCTAAATGTTATACCGGTGGAAAACAGAAACGTGTCCAGCTGGCCTCCAGTGGAGAGTTGTAGGAAATTCTGGTACTTTGGGGCAGATTCTCCTGTGTGTTCAGAGAAAACCCAGAGTACAATGGCCCAACCACCCAAGTAGAATGCACGAGATACGTGGCATACAACTATTGGGTTCCATTTGGACAACTCTATAAATACATGGGTGCTATGACTAGTCAGTGCCAAACCACCTGCTATACTTTAATATGATAGAATGACTACACAGTTCTAGAGGCATCTATCCCATATTACAACTGGGATTGGTTTTGTTTAGAGTGATTTTTCTGTTCCAAATATAAGGGTGTCTGGGTATGAAACGTCTATAATCAAGGGTAAACCAAATAAACCCTCCAAATCTGAGAATAGCCACCCATGATTCTCACAATGGTATTTCTCAGACCTTTCTGGTCAGTAGTTTGGTGCGCTGCCTGTGCTTTGATCGACACAAAAAGAATACCCATGACCAGTGTTATTGACAGTTCATGGCACAGGGATCCCTGGGTGGCTCAGTGGTTAAGCGTCTGCCTTTGGCTCAGGGCATGATCCCAGGATTCCAGATCAAGTCCCACATCGAGCTCCATGCATGGAGCCTGCTTCTCCCTCTGCCTATGTCTCTGCCTCTCTCTCTCTCACTCTCTCTCTTTCTGTGTCTCCCATGAATAAATAAATAAATAAAATATTTTTTTTTTAAGTATTGGTAATGTCTGAGAACTAGTCATAGCTTGTTCATTTGTAATGTATTGTTTTAGGATCCTCTAGTCCCTTCCCTGGAGTAATGACACCCACCTCAGTGATCCAGATGAGCTAGAGAAGGGCAGCTGGCTATATGCCCAACAACTGAATTGACTCCTTTGTCAAATATATGAGTGAGACCACTGTATGTATGTATTTTTTTAATATTTTATTTATTTATTCATGAGAGACATACAGAGAGAAATAGAGATATAGGCAGAGGCAAAAGCAAGCTCCCTGAGGGGAACCTGATGCAGGACTTGATCCCAGGACTCTGGGATCACAACCTGAGCTGAAGGCAGAAGCTCAACCACTGAGCCACCCAGGTACCCTTAGAAAGATATTTTCATTTGGTGTCCATCTCATGACTGGACACTACAGGAGGAGAAGCCTGAAATCAAAAAGGCAGACATTTATTAGGAACTTGTATGGAGAAGGCCTCCCCTTCTATGAAAATAACACTTAATGTTGTGATCTTTAGATATTAATGTGGTTACAGCTGTAGGAGTTTGACCAAGTTGCATATACCATACATGTTTGCCAGGGGAGGCCACACCGGCAGCACTGCCAGTCAGGATCCTCACCCTCTCCTCTCTTTTAGTTGTGTGTGTTCCATTTAAGGTATAATGCATTTCAACCATTTCAGCCTGCAGCAAGACAATGGAATCCCAGTGGAAATTGTGCAGTTCCTCCTCACTTAAGGGTGCAAAGTAACTCACCCATCCTGACAGGATGTCCCATTGCAAATTCTAGTAGATGACTCTTCTTCCAGGCAGGATGGAGCTTGTTGGTCTCAGCAAAACAGCTCATAGATCAACAGTGAGGGTCAGGGCAATGCCTATTTCCTGTGACTTTCATACTTTTACAGTATTGGGTGACTCTACAGGGGTCCGCAGTCTGGCAAAAAGGGGCAACAGGCCCTATTGGGTGGTCATTTAAATGTAGTAAGGCCTGAAATGGTACTGTAGTCCACCTGGACAATAACATTTTACCTGTTAGTAATTTAACACACTGCTTTAATATTGTTTCCTTTCTACCAACCCTGCTGCTGCAGGTTATCAGAAAGATGGAACCTCCACTCAATGTCATTCATTTTCTTTTGCTCACTCTTGTGCATCATGACTTTTGCATTGTGAATTCTAATCACTGTCTAGTTAATAAGATGATTGTTCCTCAGCTTCTCCTAATGATGGAAGCCTGGTTTGCACAGTGACTGGGGAAAGTTTGGGTTAGGCCAGATGTAATGTCCACACAAAAGAAGGGATGTTTAGAGCACTCACTGGCAAATAATAATAATAATAATATAAAATATAATAATATTTTATAAAATAATAATAATAATAATAATATAAAATTAAAAAAAAAACCACTCACTTGCAGGGAGGGGTTAAAATGTACTCAATTTGCCAATCCTTTGTAGGCTGGGAACTTTGGTGGATGGCCCCAGATTCATTTTGGCAGTTACCTTGGTGTTGTTGAAAAGATAGGAAATGTTGTTACTGCATTAAACATGCCAGTGTATTCCAAGGGCAATCAGCGTCCTTGGCAATACACCACCTCACCTGGGCACTGCAGTGGCCACTCTATGCACCAATTTGCTATATCTAATGAAGGGTCGTTTGCTAGGGCTCATACTCAAACTATGGTATCAGTTTCTTGATTGCCAGGGTGTATCAATGCCTTCTGTTTGGCAACATGAGAAACAGTGAGGCCTGCCTTGGGTTTTGAATTGATACATGAGTGATATCCAGAATGTTTGCCTGAATAAAGTATAGAGCATGCTGCCTCTTAAGTGCTAGATAGGAATTACCTCCACAAGTGCCTTTATGTGGAGTTTTAAAATGTGATTGTTTTTAATAATTTCAAAACAGATACTGATTGTTAATTTACATGTCAATTATTATAAGATAAAGAATGAAAACTGGTGTATTGAATATTTAACCATATGCTCACAAATAAAAAAAAATGTTACTAGAGATTGGTCTTACTTTCAACACTCTGTAACACTTTCTCCTGTAGCATAAAAGCTAAAATTGGACAAGAGATCTCTCTGCAGATAATAATAATTTAAAAAGAACAGAATATGAAAAATTCTATGAGAAGCACACAGTATAGGGAATTTAGTACATAAATAGGTAGCATCTGAGTTCAGAAAAAAACCGTTGAGGTTACTGAGAATAAAAAATTAGAATTGAGTGGTGAGAGGATATTGTATTTCATGAAGGGTAAAACTCAGGAGGACACAGCCAAGCATCTTGTGAGATAGGGTATGACCTGATTTTGATGATTTCAAAATGCAAATGTGAAAAATACAAGCAGGTTGAACCAATGAGTTTTAGACTCAGATTTAACTGAGTGAATCAAAATTCACTATTTTTTTTGAAATTCACTAATTTTGATGAAAAATAAATAACAAAAAAATCATAAAAGTTTCAAAATAGCCCACACTGATATCTTCTGCACTTGAAAAAGATTGCAAAAGAGCTGTTTTCATAATTTATCATAAACACTCCAAAAGCCTACACTTCATTTTATGTCTGATTATAATATCTGCATATATAATTCTCCATTAGCAGTAACAGATTGGTTTCAGAAAGCAAGAAATTAACAGCAAACAAAGAAAACACATTCAAATCCCTTGCCACTAAAATCAATAAACTGACCAATTTTAAAGCTGAGCTGTTTTATTATGTAGTAATGAAGTTTATTTAGATTTTTGGCAGGCACATTATAGCTAAGGGATTTATCACCCACTCTAAAACAAGGACATTTACATACTTCTTTAACTAACCCAATTAGTCTTCAGACAGAAATATCTATTTTTTTCCTTTGAATATTTAGTTTTTAAATCTTAAGTCTGTTCACTCTTCTTAGTCTTAATGAATAATTAGGCCTTTTATTTTAGTGTTTGATAGGAGAAAAAATCTAATGCAACTCTTTTCTTCTAGTATACATTTTCTTTAAAAAAAAAAGAACATCATTAAATGTCTGGATTCAGTTCTATTAAATCAACTCAGCTAGATTTTAACTTATTAGCATCACAAGCACACATTATTGCTAAGAGCTGGAAATCAGAAAAATAATGATTTTACAGGTTAAAACATAAGCAAGAATCCCAATCCCTGCTTATACTGTAAGAATGTCATGTATCTGTTGTTACAGTCTATCATAATTTTATAGTGGATAAAACACAATGTCTAAAATTTATTTTTAAAGTAGTATTATCAAAAGATAAATTTAATCATTCAAGCTGGATCACTAAATATGGATCTATCACATAGTACTAACAATATAGCTACTGCATGGAGGATCTCATTTTTATCACTGAAGTTTTATTGACTTCTTTTATCATGTATCTGGAAAGTTGAAAAGATATTCCAACATAGTCAGCCATGCCAGTAAACCATAATTATCCCCCCTTCTCTTCTTTTTCATTGTCATTTCCCTAGTTTAACATTTTGTAAATCATAGCTTTGCTGTTGTCATGTATTTTAGCCTTTATCTCTTTTTCATCTACCTCTTCACCCAGTGGCCGGGCAGAAAATTTTGTGTCATCACCTGAAATGAAGACTGGGGCCTAGGCTCTACCAGTATTGACTAAATAAGTATCTTTATTACCAAGTCCTCGAGGAATCTGCTATGATCCTGACACATGCTGGACCCTTATTGACTTTTAATGATAATCCTGTGCCTTAAAATACATTTTACCTCCATTATCTCAAAGAGTCAGTAAAGGTTCACATTTTGTGTCCAGTCCAAGAATAACTTGCATCTGAGGAGAAGATACAATGTTTAAACATATAAAGACAATCATAAAAAATTATAACTATATACCATGATGGATGTTAAGTAGACTTATTGTGGTGATCATTTTACATTATATATGAATATTGAATCAGTATGTCAAACATCTGAAACTAATATGTTATATGTCAATTACACCTTATAAAAAATTAAAAAGTTAATTTCAATATCAATCAAGAAATATAATTAAAAACTAATCAAATACCATTTTATTCATTATCTGAGATTTATAAACATTTTGGAAAATGTATTTTTGGTGACTATGTGATAAAATCAGCCCCCTCATTTATTATGTTGTGGAAATGGAAATCAAAACAATTTTTTGGAAGGAGAATTTGAAGATTCTAATAAAAATAGAAAAAATACTTATATCCTTTCACTCAGCAGTTCACTTCTGGAAATATTTCTTGTAATATATTCACAAAAGTATATTATGTACATTTATATCCAATTGAAAATCACATAATTTTATTAAAACGATTTTATGTTGTAAGCAATTACTTATATGAGATGTTATTAAGTTTTTTAGAAAGGAAACGATAGATATACAATGGGTTTTTATAAATCTAAACAATGGTTCTATGTAAGTCATGAAGTGAAAAGAAAGTTTAAGTTCCCAATGAAAGAAACTTCCTATTTTTATTCAATAACAAATACTTCATATTGTTTGGATTTTACAAGAAGTGTATATTATTTATGATTTGCAAAGAGTTATAGAAATAAATTTATCTCAAATAATAGGTATAAACAATATTGAAATCTTAAATTATTATAATTTATGTATCGCTAATTGTAATATTACATTGGGATCATACAGTGAAGTAACATGAAGAACCTAGAAGAAATAATCAAAATCTAATATATGTGTATATATTATCATACACACATTTATATTCTTATATGCATATATTCTTATGTGTGAATTTTATATGTATATGTGTTTATATGTACATTCTTATAGTGTGTACTCTTAGTGCTTAAACCTCTAAGACATAAGTGTGCTCAAACTACATTGAATTGAGTAATTCAATAAATTACACTTAATGACAATAAATTCTTTGGATAATCCATTTTTTCTTCTTCTTTATGCAGTTTTGTATATTATATCTCTATTTTATACCCAACAACATAATTTATAGATACTGGGTTTGTTTGTTGTGTAATATTTTGTTGTTTTAAACTGGATAAGAGAAACAAACTTTAATTAGACTGTCTTTTACAACTATGTTCATCAACAAACTATCTTTTACATCTTGTTTAGATAAATGTCTTAATGCCCTAATTTAAATTTTTAAATAATCTTATATAAAAACAAAATTATACATCTCCAAAATATTAGAGAACAATTTAAGTATTATTTTGAGAGATAAGCTTATTTTATTGTTACTTATAAAATTTTAAATATTTATGCTTAATTTTAATTATTCAGAAAGTCACTAGTCTTTGTTACTAATCACTACAGATAAAGCTCACTAATTTACATTAAATGTGCTTTCTAAAGTGCTTGAGGTACAAATATAAGTGTTGAGGGTAAATTCTAAAGGTCCTTTCCACCTTCATTATTCAGCGTATGCAACTGTAAATATAAAGTTAAAGCTGTGATTTGCCAACTCTATTTAAATACCAAGCATTTTGCATATGTTTTATAATAAGTTCCACTCTCCCAATGCTGACATTGAATTTTAACGTATTTTGATTCTGAGAATTTTGAGGTATACATGATTCTTTATTTCTCTGGATACAAATAAGTACCACTTTAAACGGCCTGTGAGTTTAAAATTTTGCTACAAGGCTCACAGCTTTAGAAATATTGGGGAAGTTTGACACAACCTGTTTAAGTGCTGGTGGGGTTTGCAAAACTCACGGAACTGTGAAAGTCTGAGATTGAAAGCATTTCCTATGAACTGCTGGGGAAAGATTGGGCAGTTTCACACACCTCAATTACAGATACGAATTGTAAGTTTTTGGTCACAGGCAGCATTATTCAATTGCAAAATTTCTTTTATTTTTCATCCAAGAGAGCTGGTTTTTCTAGTTGTTTGTGTTTTCATATTGCTATTATGAAATAAATTCTTTTTGTATTAAAATGTATATCATGATTAACAAATGTTAATATAAGCAAGAACACTTTTAAAGTTCTATATAGCTATGGGAATAGTATTTATTTTACTGATGGGTAAAAAAAAATATTGTTTTCCTTTCCATTTTCAATTTTTGCTAAAGCACTAAGATTCAGTCCTGAAATAAGCAGCATGTATTGTCACTTATCTCTTCAAATCTGCTCTGCAGCATGCCTGCACATGCAAAATGTATTTTTCAGGGTACCCTTTGATGCATGAAACACATGGGAAAGTGCTATTTAACCATTAGAAATCTTTATTTTTTTCCTTTAAAGAAAGCCATTTATAGCATTTCAATTTTAAATGTTTTATAGTGGCATAATTTTGTTCTCCCTATTAAAGTAAAAACTATTAACAAATAAATTCTCCTTTAAAAAGGAAAGCTGACAAAAAGCCATTTATATTACCAGAGTTTGAGGATTATCTCCTGTACTCCCCAGAGATACGAATATGCTTATTTTGTAGTTCTAATGCAAAATCTTGCTCTCCTGCCACTCAGAATCTATATTATGAAGATGCTTGCATTTTTAAAGTGGTATCTATATACCTAGAGGCTAAAATAAGTTTTTTATAACTCCATCTGAACTAAAATGTCTAACAGTCTTAGAATGATTTCAAAATTCCTTTTGTATGAAGATAATTAAAAATAGTGAAGATGATAAACCGAACAACCAGCCTGGAATGACAATGTGTTACATTACATCAAAGTTTTCTTAAAATTCATAAAAAGTTAAAAAAAATCATAGAAATTTTTGAACACATATTGAAACCATGTATAATCATGTGAACGTTGATGAGATATACAGGGAATTATTGATAATATATGTGTTAGTTGATGAAGACACAATAATTTCCTGCCAAACATAGGGAATGCAGTGGTGCTTGTTGTTTTTCATGTCTTCAGTGACTAGTATTAGTGGAAGAGGAGCTACTGATGATAAATGTGAGTTTCATTACTTCCCCCTTCACCTTGAAGACTTTTGCTAATTCCCAACTCAGAGGAATGGCATCAAGGCAAAAAATATGGTCTCATTAGGTTGGCAAGTTAGTAAATAGAATTAGTGCTAGCAGCTGCCCATATGGTTGGTCCTCAAGCAGCAAAATCCTAGAAAAGCGGGCAACTGAGAAGTGAGCCTCAAAAATCTTCATGTAATTTTCCCCTTGAATTTTTTCCGCGGATTTCTAACCTATGTGTGTAAATGGGGGCAAGGTTTGAAGGCTAATAGAGACAGAACTATCAACAATCTTTAATATCTAAGCAGATATTTCCGCATTTGGAATGTACACAGAGATGGGTTGGAATTCTGGACCATCCAAGGTGGAAGAGTTCTGATAAATACTCCAAGTTTATTTACTCTAATCTTAGAGATAAGAAGACCTGCATTGCAAAAGAAAAGTACAAGAAGTTCTTCAGGATGAAAGAAAATGGTACTAAATGAAAACTCAGATTTGTGTAGAAATAAAAAAAATAATAGGAGTACCTATACCCATGCACTCCCTAATAGCCTACCCCTTCTAACGCTACTTGTATTTCTGTACTTGGAGCTCCTATCATGGTACTATTGATATAGAATAAATAGAAATAACCCAATACAAAATCTTTGTACATTGACAGTTTGTACACAATAGGGCTGTGGATGATTAGTGGTGGTCATTTAATAACGGGAGAGGTTGCTGCAGGTGACGGAGGCAATGTGAGTTATGCTTAGGGGGATGGGTAAGGTGTGCATGAGGAGAGAGAGTACAGAGAAGGACAGGTTGGGCAAGAAAAAAATTATAAAATAGGGACACTTGTGGGAGTCCAGGGTTTGCAAGACAGTCTGCATAGAGAACAGACTTACTCAGGGAAAAAGGATTGACAGTTGAAAAATGTAGAGGCCTCACTGATGAGTTCTCCTTATATACTTGAATTCTGAAGTTTACAGCATGTCCACCAGACATTGTGGACACCAGAGCTTATCTCGAGGACACCTGAAAGCATATATTTATCAAGAACTGCCCAGTTCTGGAAATATTATGTGTTTCACCTATATATGCTACTATTTTCATTGATATATACATATTACAGTGATTATTTAATTTAAAATTACTTAAAATAGTGCTCTCTGGAAAATGTACCTCAAGGATTCTTTTTTTTTTAAGATGTTATTTATTTACCCATGAGAGACACAGAGAGAGAGAGAGAGAGAGGCAGAGACACAGGCAGAGGGAGAAGGAGGCCCCACACACACACATCCTGGGACTCCAGGATCATGCCCTGGGTGGAAGGCAGGGGCTAAACCGCTGAGCCACCCAGGGATCCCCTGCCTCAAGGATTCTATGATCCACTGGGATCCTGAGAAAAACTCCAATGTTGAAGAAAATCTTAGAACTTTACTGTTTTATTGTTCTTTTAAAATTTCAACTTATTTTAATGTTTATAATAGCAAGTAACATACATATACATTTATAAATGAGATTTTACATTTAATAAAATAAGTCAAATAACTGATATATATATAATAAATTAAGATTTTAAAAGTAAATACATATTTTGCAAATGGCAAGATTTCTTTTTTTTTATGGCTGAGTAATATTCTAGTGTGTGTGTGTGTGTGTGTGTGTGTGTGTGTGTGGTACATCTTCTTTATCCATTCATATAGACCTAGAGGGTATAATGTTAAGTGAAATAAGTCAGAAGGACAAATACCACATGGTTTCACTCAGATGTAGAATCTTTTTTTACTCAGATGTAGAATTTAAGAAACAAAGCAAATGAAAAAAAAATGAACACACAAGAAAGACACAAAAAAAATCTCTTGCTGTTGTTGCTGGTAGTTTTTTTAGATGGCAGTTGTGGGGTTGACTTTTAAATACAGAGAAAAAACTGGTGGGAGAGGTGGGGGATGGGTGAAATAGATAAAGAAGATTAAGAGGACACTTATCTTGGAGCACATGGGTGGCTCAGTCATTTAAGTGGCTGACTCCTGACCTCAGGATCCAGGGATTGAGCCCTGCATGAGGCTCTATGCTCAACAGAGAGTCTGCTTGTGGTTCTCTCTTCCTATCCCTTTGCCCCTCCCCCCAGTTCATGTGTGTGCATTCTCTCTTTCTAGAATAAATAAATAAAATCTTAAAAAAAAAAAACACTTACCTTGATGAGCATTGAGAAATGTATAGAATTGTTGAATCATATTGTATACCTGAAACTAATATAACATATGTTAATTATATTTGAGTAGAAAAAAAAAATCAGTACATGAGCTTATTAACAGATCAGAGGACTACTAAATAAGAAGAAAATTCAAAAGAAGTTATCCACATAGAACAACAGAGAGAACATTTTGTGGTGAATATAGTAATGAACCTAAGAGAAATGTGGGATCCTAAAAGCAACTTGATATATAATTAGAGAAACAGAAGAAAGAATGATGAGGGTAAGACAGAAGCATTATTTGAAGAAACATTGGCTAAGAATCTTCTAAGATATAACGAAATACATCAAATTAGTGTTACAAGCAGTCCTACAAACTTCAAATGGGATTAACATTAAGAAAATAACACCTATCACATCCCAGTCAAACAGCTGAAAACTAAATAAAACATAATCCTAAAAGCAGCAATAGAAAATAAGAATTACTTTCAACTTCACAACCATAAGACTGACAATATATTTTTCAAAACAAGGGAAACCAGAATGAAATGGAATGGAATGGAATGGCATATTTATAAGACCAAGAAGAAGAATTCAACATATAATTCTATACCGGTGGAAGATAAAATAAAGCTACATTACTGTAAGGAAAGAAAAAGACAAATGGGTGAATAAGTTACCAGTAAACCAGCACTAAAAGAAGGCAAGTCATCAGGCAGACAGAAAAGATTCCAGAATAAAATATGAAATTTCAGGCACAAAGGAGAGCACAAGAAAGAGCATATATGTAAGAAATATAATGGAGTATGATTGTTACAGACAAAATGTAATAATACCTCCAAATACAAAATATGAGTATAATTAAAATATATAACTAAAAAGACTCAAGAAATGAGACAGTTAAGAGGAATTAAACTACAACACAATTTTGTATTGTTTTGGAATTAGCTAAATTAGTAATAGAAGTTTATGGAGAGCATGGTGCAATTGCCAGGGCAATCAGTGTAAGCATAATAGAAGAGTGAATGACTACTTCACCGACAGAGAAGAAAAAGAGTAGAAGTGATATTTGTATCATCTAAGAGAAGGCAAGAAAAGAAAAGTAAAGGAACCAAAAGAGACGAAACACAAAGGAGGAATCAATGGTACAAGTAACACAAATATATAAATAATTTCATTATATTAAATAGAAATTATCTATACCCTCTAATTAAAAAAAAAAGGAAGAAAGAATGAAAAAAGTCGGATTGCTATGGTAGGCTGAATGGAATGAACAACCTGCATCAATAACCAGGTTTTAATCTCGGGATCAATTTTATTTAATGTGGCAAAAGGAACTTTTCAGATATTAAAGATTTTGAGATGGGGAGATTATCTTGTATTATCTTGGTGGTCTTTTTATCTTTAAGTATGCTCTGTGCCTAACATGGAGCTTGCATTGAACTCCCCAAGATCAAGAGTGACAAGCTCTCCAGACTGAGCCAGCCAGGGGCGCCCCGGTGGTCATTTAATGTACACACAATTGCCCTTTTAAGTTTGTTTTGTTTTGTTTTGCTTTTTAATTTTTTTTAAATTTTATTTATTTATTTTTTTATTTTTTAAGAGTTTTGAGGAGAGGAGAGAATAAGGCCATATGGTGATGTAAGGGGGAGCAAGTGATATCAGGTAAGGCTATGGGCAATGGAATGAGGACAATCTCTAGAAGCTGGAACAGCCAGGGAACAGCCTCTGGAAACATCAGCCCCTCCAGTACCTTCACTTTAGCCCCATATGGCTGATTTAAATATCTGCCCCCATAACTGTATTAGAACAAATTTGTGTTGACTTAAGCCATCAGGTTTGTGACCCTGTGGTATAAGAACCAAATAAAGCCTGGTGGAAAAAAAAAAAAAAAAAAGCCTGGTGTATTCTATTAAAAGGAAAGCATTTTAAATATAAGAATATAGTTAGATTTTATTTTTTATTTTTCTTAAAGATTTTATTTATTAATTTGAGAGAGAGAAAGAGAGTATGTGAGCAAGGGAAAGAGCAGAGGGAGAAGGACAAGCAGACTATGCCTAGCAGGGAACCTGATGAAGGGCTTGATCCTGAAACCCAGACCTGAGCCAGAATCAAGAGACAGTGGCTCAACAGACTGAGCCACCCAGGTGCCCTGTAGTTAGATTTTAAATAAAATACAAATATGAAGTCACTAAATCAAAAAAAAAAAAAAAAAAAAAGAAGAAGAGTTCAAGTTAAATGATATTCCCAGAAATAAAGAATATCATCATAATGGAAACGGTCAATTCATAAAGAAGAAAAGTCAGTCTAACTATATCTAATAATAGATTTAAAATACATAAAGCTAAAATGGACACAACAAGGAAAAAAATCATGTTAGGCAAAGATTTACTTAACATAGCAGAAAAGCACCAAGCAGAATGGGAGACTGATGTATTAAAATTCACTAAAATTAATAATTTATGTTCATTAAAAGACATTGAGTAAAAAACACAATCTATAGAGTGGAGAAAATTGTTCTTCTATAGAATATTCCTTTTAAAAGAAGTATTCTTATAAATTAGTGGTAAAAGAAAACATTAACCTACATACCCCAAATGATCAAAAGCATAGCAAAAATGTATCTAGATTGGCACATGACATGTAAAAATGAACAAACACTGTTAGACTTTAAGGAGATGCAAATTAAAAATGAGTACTACAACATAGAGACGTAAAATTCTAAAAAGAGCCACCAGTACTGGCAGTAAAAATATAGACCAAGTGGAACTCACTTACTTGCTTATGAAAGTGTTAAAAGTTACGGTTCTATCAGAAATCTGTTTAATGGTGTCTATTAAACTGAAAATAAGATAAGGCTACATTACAAACCAGAAATTCTTCTGATATAAATATGTGTGTATGAATACATATACAGGGCATATGGATAGATAAACAAACACACACACACACACACACATACACATATGCCCAACAAAAAATGAGTGTACAGAGACACCAAAAGATATACACAAGCATTTCAAAGCACCATTTATCCATAATGGCCCCAACATGGAAATAACCAAAAGCACATCAGTGCATTGGAAACAAAATTGTATATCCCTACTATAAGAAACTACTCAAAAAAGGAAAATGAAAAAAAAAAATGGTGAAACATACAAGATGGATGAATTTCACATGTTTAATATTAGATGAAGAAAAAATCCAACATAAAAAAACAATACATGGTCTTTCTGTGCAGTTCAGGAACAGGCCAAACCCAAAGGTATAACATTAAACATCAGAACAAGAGTTACGCTATGTGGTTACCAACAGGGGCCCAGAAGAAGCCTTTTCTTGTGCTGGAAATTGCCAAATGTTCATCTTGATAGCCGTTACATGAGTTTAGCAAAAATGCAATAAATTATATACTTAATAGTTTGGAATTTAACTGCATGTTTATTACATGGAAATTTTTTATTAAAAATCAGCCTACCCCTCCCTCCCAATCTAAAGCGACACACTTGGTATAATTTTACATTTCGCCTTCCAAAGTCGAGATACTACCATTCTAATCTATCACCTTTGTTTATTATTTCATAAATGCTTAAGTTACTGGTTACCTAGCAATTGTTTTCATGTTTTATTTTTCTAATCACAGCACTTCAACCCTCTGACATGAATTTAGCACAGGCACTTTATAGTGGTGATGTATATAATCGTTGTGTTTCTTCCTGAATTTCCTGAACTGTAAACTCCTTCAAGGAAAGAGCACTTTGTGCCTTTTTGTCTTGTAGTTAGCACACTGCTCGTCCCATAGACGCTGCGCTGCAAATGCACGTGGGAAGCTGAACAGCATTGAGTTGTTCCCTGTGGCCTTACTTTCATCGGGTTAGCCTCTCAGGTCTTAGTAACCTCACGAGTAAAATGGGAATAACAGATGAACGTTCTTTTTCACAGAATTGTTGTGAGGATAGAATAATGCGTGGGATGCATTTAGCAGGGTCTGGTGCAAAGCTAAACCCTTGAAAATGGTAGTTATGATAATAATTTATTATGAAGGAGCAAAGCCCTGCATGATGGCACATGTGCCACTGGCTCAGTTCAGAGGAACGAGAAGTGGGGATGGCAGAGAAGTATCTGAACTGAACAGGGGGGGCTCTGTGGGACCAGGAGAGTAAGATTATTTTTGCATAAGGGTGAGTCAGGGAGGACCATGACAAAGCCATTGTGTGAGGTACTTTCCGCACATTTCCCGGCCAAAGGCCCAAGTAGAGTCTGAAGCCAACTGAAATTCTCCTCCCGAGCCCTGTGACCCAGGTTAAGGCTGCAGTGCCTGGAGAAAGAACAGAGGAGGAGCCCTCTTCCTCACTGACCCTGGGATGGTGCGTGTGTGCTGGCAAGGCCCTGGTATCAGATCCCCTGTGGAAGTGTCAAGGAAGGCAGAGTGTACCTCGCCATCGTTATGTTGTTTCAAAGATTAATTCATTTAATTCAACTATCGACCTGACAGGTAGGTAAGACCAATATTTCATTTCACTTATGGTCAACGAAGGCACAGGAAGGGTAGGCCGTGCGGTAGGAAGTCAGATTTCTTGGAAGCAGCAAAGCTGGGATTAGAACATTACAAGGGTGCTGGGGCCTGTGCTTTTACCAACAACGTGCCTTTTGCTTTCTCACTCTCCCCTTACCTTGTGCCCATTTGTTATCAGTCTAGCTTCCTTTCACATTATTTCATAATCTGTTCATGTTTTTCTTTAACCTCTTTTGTTTTTAATGGTTACTTGTTTTCTTTAACTGTTCTTGTTTATTTTTTATAAATTTATTTTTTATTGGTGTTCAATTTGTCAACAATCTTTCTTATTTTTTTTTAATTTATTTTTATTGGTGTTCAATTTACCAACATACAGAATAACCCCCAGTGCCCGTCACCCATTCACTCCCAACCCCGCCCTCCTCCCCTTCTACCACCCCTAGTTCGTTTCCCAGAGTTAGGAGTCTTTACGTTCTGTCTCCCTTTCTGATATTTCCCACACATTTCTTCTCGCTTCCCTTCTATTCCCTTTCACTATTATTTATATTCCCAAAATTAATGAGAACATACACTGTTTGTCCTTCTCCGATTGACTTACTTCACTCAGCATAATACCCTCCAGTTCCATCCACGTTGAAGCAAATGGTGGGTATTTGTCGTTTCTAATGGCTGAGTAATATTCCATTGTATACATAAACCACATCTTCTTTATCCATTCATCTTTCGATGGACACCGAGGCTCCTTCCACAGTTTGGCTATTGTGGACATTGCTGCTAGAAACATCGGGGTGCAGGTGTCCTAGCGTTTCATTGCATCTGTATCTTTGGGGTAAATCCCCAACAGTGCAATTGCTGGGTCATAGGGCAGGTCTATTTTTAATTCTTTGAGGAACCTCCACACAGTTTTCCAGAGTGGCTGCACCAGTTCACATTCCCACCAACAGTGTAAGAGGGTTCCCTTTTCTCCGCATCCTCTCCAACATTTGTTGTTTCCTGCCTTGTTAATTTGCCCCATTCTCACTGGTGTACGGTGGTATCTCATTGTGGTTTTGATTTGTATTTCCCTGATGGCAAGTGATGCAGAGCATTTTCTCATGTGCGTGTTGGCCATGTCTATGTCTTCCTCTGTGAGATTTCTCTTCATGTCTTTTGCCCATTTCATGATTGGATTGTTTGTTTCTTTGGTGTTGAGTTTAAGAAGTTCTTTATAGATCTTGGAAACTAGCCCTTTATCTGATACGTCATTTGCAAATATCTTCTCCCATTCTGCATGTTGTCTTTGAGTTTTGTTGACTGTATCCTTTGCTGTGCAAAAGCTTCTTATCTTGATGAAGTCCCAATAGTTCATTTTTGCTTTTGTTTCTTTTGCCTTCGTGGATGTATCTTGCAAGAAGTTACTGTGGCTGAGTTCAAAAAGGGTGTTGCCTGTGTTCTTCTCTAGGATTTTGATGGAATCTTGTCTCACATTTAGACCTTTCATCCATTTTGAGTTTATCTTTGTGTATGGTGCAAGGGAGTGGTCTAGTTTCATTCTTCTGCATGTGGATGTCCAATTTTCCCTGCACCATTTATTGAAGAGACTGTCTTTCTTCCAGTGGATAGTCTTTCCTCCTTTATCGAATATTAGTTGACCATAAAGTTCAGGGTCCACTTCTGGGTTCTCTATTCTGTTCCACTGATCTATGTGTCTGTTTTTGTGCCAGTACCACACTGTCTTGATGACCACAGCTTTGTAGTACAACCTGAAATCTGGCATTGTGATGCCCCCAGATATGGTTTTCTTTTTTAAAATTCCCCTGGCTATTCGGGGTCTTTTCTGATTCCACACAAATCTTAAAATAATTTGTTCTAACTCTCTGAAGAAAGTCCATGATATTTTGATAGGGATTGCATTAAACATGTATATTGCCCTGGGTAACATTGACATTTTCACAATATTAATTCTGCCAATCCATGAGCATGGAATATTTTTCCATCTCTTTGTGTCTTCCTCAATTTCTTTCAGAAGTGTTCTATAGTTTTGAGGGTATAGATCCTACACCTCTTTGGTTAGGTTTATTCCTAGGTATCTTATGCTTTTGGGTGCAATTGTAAATGGGATTGACTCCTTAATTTCTCTTTCTTCAGTCTCATTGTTAGTATATAGAAATGCCACTGATTTCTGGGCATTGATTTTGTATCCTGCCACGCTACCAAATTGCTGTATGAGTTCTAGCAATCTTGGGGTGGAGACTTTTGGGTTTTCTATGTAGAGTATCATGTCATCGGCGAAGAGGGAGAGTTTGACTTCTTCTTTGCCAATTTGAATTCCTTTAATGTCTTTTTGTTGCCTGATTGCTGAGGCTAGGACTTCCAGTACTATGTTGAACAGCAGTGGTGAGAGTGGACATCCCTGTCTTGTTCCTGATCTTAGGGGAAAGGCTCCCAGTGCTTCCCCATTGAGAATGCTATTTGCTGTGGGCTTTTCGTAGATGGCTTTTAAGATGTTGAGGAGTGTTCCCTCTATCCCTACATTCTGAAGAGTTTTGATCAGGAATGGATGCTGTATTTTGTCAAATGCTTTCTCTGCATCTAATGAGAGGATCATATGGTTCTTGGTTTTTCTCTTGCTGATATGATGAATCACATTGATTGTTTTACGAGTGTTGAACCAGCCTTGTGTCCTGGGGATAAATCCTACTTGGTCATGGTGAATAATTGTCTTAATGTACTGTTGGATCCTATTGGCCAGTATCTTGTTGAGAATTTTTGCATCCATGTTCATCAGGGATATTGGTCTGTAATTCTCCTTTTTGGTGGGTCTTTGGTTTTGGAATTAAGGTGATGCTGGCCTCATAGAACGAATTTGGAAGTACTCCATCTCTTTCTATCTTTCCAAACAGCTTTAGGAGAATACGTATGATTTCTTCTTTAAACGTTTGATAGAATTCCCCTGGGAAGCCATCTGGTGCTGGACTCTTGTGTCTTGGGAGGTTTTTGATGACCGCTTCAATTTCCTCCCTGGTTATTGGCCTGTTAAGGTTTTCTATTTCTTCCTGTTCCAGTTTTGGTAGTTTGTGGCTTTCCAGGAATGCGTCCATTTCTTCTAGATGGCCTAATTTATTGGTGTATAGCTGTTCATAATATTTTTTTAAAATCGTTTGTATTTCCTTGGTGTTGGTAGTGATCTCTCCTTTCTCATTCATGATTTTATTCAGTCTTCGCTCTCTTCTTTTTAATAAGGCTGGCTTATTAATTCTTTCAAAGAACCAACTCCTGGTTCTGTTGATCTGTTCCACAGTTCTTCTGGTCTCAATTTCATTGAGTTCTGCTCGAATCTTTATTAACTCTCTTCTTCTCCTGGGTGTAGGATCTATTTGCTGTTTTTTCTCTAGCTCCTTTATGTGTAAGGTTAGCTTTTGTATTTGAGTTCTTTCCGGTTTTTGAATGGATGCTTTATTGCGATGTATTTCCCCCTTAGGACTGCTTTTGCTGCATCCCAAAGATTTTGAACGGTTGTATCTTCATTCTCATTAGTTTCATGAATCTTTTTAATTCTTCCTTAATTTCCTGGTTGACCCTTTCATCTTTTAGCAGGATGGTCCTTAACCTCCACGTGTTTGAGGTCCTTCCAAACTTCTTGTTGTGATTTAGTTCTAATTTCAAGGCATTATGGTCTGAGAATATGCAGGGGACGATCCCACTCTTTTGGTATCGGTTCTGACCCGATTTGTGACCCGGTATGTGGTCTATTCTAGAGAAAGTTCCATGTGCACTTGAGAAGAATGTGTATTCAGTTGAGTTTGGATGTAAAGTTCTGTAGATATCTGTGAAATCCATCTGGTCCAGTGTATCATTTAAAGCTCTCGTTTCTTGGAGATGTTGTGCTTAGAAGACCTATCGAGTATAGAAAGAGCTAGATTGAAGTCACCAAGTATAAGTGTATTATTATCTAAGTATTTCTTCACTTTGGTTAATAATTGATTTACATATTTGGCAGCTCCCACATTCGGGGCATATATATTGAAGATTGTTAACTCCTCTTGTTGGATAGATCTTTTAAGTATGATATAGTGTCCCTCTTCATCTCTCACTACAGTCTTCGGGGTAAATTTTAGTTTATCTGATATAAGGATGGCTACCCCTGCTTTCTTTTGAGGACCATTCGAATGGTAAATGGTTCTCCAACCTTTTATTTTCAGGCTGTCGGTGTCCTTCTGTCTAAAATGAGTCTCTTGTAGACAGCAAATAGATGGGTCCTGCTTTTTTATCCAGTCTGAAACCCTGCGCCTTTTGATGGGGTCATTAAGCCCGTTCACGTTCAGAGTTACTATTGAGAGATACGAGTTTAGTGTCATCATGATATCTATTCAGTCCTTGTTTTTGTGGATTGTTCCACTGGACTTCTTCTTAAAGGGGAATTTTAAGAGTCCCCCTTAAAATTTCTTGCAGAGCTGGTTTGGAGGTCACATATTCTTTCAGTTGCTGCATGTCTTGGAAGCTCTTTATCTCTCCTTCCATTCTGAATGAGAGCCTTGCTGGATAAAGTATTCTTGGTTGCATGTTCTTCTCCTTTAGGACCCTGAATATATCCTGCCAGCCCTTTCTGGCCTGCCAGGTCTCTGTGGAGAGGTATGCTGTTACCCTAATACTCCTCCCCATAAAAGTCAGGGATTTCTTGTCTCTTGCTGCTTTAAGGATCTTCTCCTTATCTTTGGAATTTGCAAGCTTCACTATTAAATGTTGAGGTGTTGAACGGTTTTTATTGATTTTAGGGGGGGATCTCTCTATTTCCTGGATCTGAATGCCTATTTCCCTTCCCAGATTAGGAAAGTTTTCAGCTAGAATTGGTTCAAATACATATTCTGGCCCTCTGGCCCTTTCGGCGCCCTCGGGAACCCCAATTAAACGTAGGTTTTTCTTCCTCAGGCTGTCGTTTATTTCCCTTAATCTATCTTCATGGTCTTTTAATTGTTTGTCTCTTTTTTCCTCAGTTTCCCTCTTTGCTATCAACTTGTCTTCTATGTCACTCACTTGTTCTTCCACCTCGTTAACCCTGGTCGTTAGGACTTCTAGTTTGGATTGCATCTCATTCAATTGATTTTTAATTTCTGCCTGATTAGCTCTAAATTCTGCAGTCATGAAGTCTCTTGAGTCCTTTATGCTTTTTTCTAGAGCCACCAGTAGCTGTATAATAGTGCTTCTGAATTGGCTTTCTGACATTGAATTGTAATCCAGATTTTGTAACTCTGTGGGAGAGAGGACTGTTTCTGATTCTTTCTTTTGAGGTGAGGTTTTCCTTCTAGTCATTTTGTTCAGTGCAGAGTGGCCAAAAGCGAGTTGTATTGAGAAAAGGAGAAAAAGAGAGGAGAGAAAGAAGGAAAGAAAAGAGAAAGAGAAAAAAGAAAAAAGGAAGAAAAAAAGGAGAAGAAAAAGAGAAAGAAAAAGAAAGAAAGGAAAAAAAAAAGGTGGGGGTAGGAAACAAATTAAAACAAAACAAAACGAAACAAAACAAAACAAAAAACAAAAAACCCACGGGGGAGTATCTTCTGCTTCTGTGTACTTTAAGTCCCTTGACTTCCCCTGGAACTGGTCCGTCTCGCTGGTCTTGTGGGGGAGGGGCCTGTTGTGCTGATTTTCAGGTGTTAGCACTCGGGGGAGCTGCTCTGCCCCTGCCTGGTGCAGGGCTCAGTGGGGGTTGTTTACCCCGTGAGGCCCCAGGAGGAACAGCCCCAGTGGCGGGGCAGCTCTGGAGCCCTGGAGTCAGCCCCTGCAGTAGCTCCGGAGCTCTCCGTCTGCAGGGCCTGGAGGCTCCGGGGCGGGGCCGCTGATCTGCTCAGCTGGGGCAGGAGCGTCCTCACTGTCCTGGGCCCTCCCGGCCTCTGCCTGTCCCGGGGGAGGCGGGATCCTGGGCTGTGTCCCGGCGCCCTGTGCTCCGGAGCCTGCGCTGGTGGATTCGCGCTCCCGCCCCGCAGCCCCCTCCGCGGAGCTGCCGCCCGAGCCCCTCCGAGCTGCTCCTGGAACCGCGCAGCCCCCTCCGCGGAGCCGCCCCCGAGCCCCCCGAGCTGCTCCCCCCCCGCAGCCCCCTCCGCGGAGCGCCCCGAGCCCCCCCGAGCTGCTCCGGGTCCCCCGTGCGCTGCAGCCCTTAGGGAGCTCGGCGCACTCTCCCGGGGCGCAGGTGTCTGCTAGTGTCCCCGGGAGCCCGAGGGCATCCCCGCCCTCCTGGGTCCTGCTCCACCTCCCTGGAGCCCCTTTCCGCCGGGAAGGTCGGTGCAGCTCCTGCGTCTCCGGGACGGGCCTCTCCTGTCCTGGGGACACTCGCCCCGGCCTCAGCCCGGCTCCTCGCGGGGCCCCTCCCCCTTGGAGGCCTTTGTTCCTTTATTTCTTTTCCCCCGTCTTCCTACCTTGATAGAAGCGCGAACTCTTCTCACTGTAGCATTCCAGCTGGTCTCTCTTTAATTCTCAGGCCGAATTCATAGATTTTCAGGGTAATTTGAAGGTTTTCTAGGTAATTTGGTGGGGACAGGTGATTTGGGGACCCTACTCTTCTGCCATCTTGCCCCGCCCCCCTTTCTTGTTTTTAATGGTTGTTCTATATTCTACTGTTTAATTGTCAAGGGTGACTATTTACTATGATTTTAAGTAACATTTGAAGAAAAGAACTTCTATCTGCCCCAATTCTTTCAACGGACACACTGTGTAAAAATGACCAGCTACATAAGAATTCTGATAAATTTCATATTTTTATTTTTAATTATCAATAGCCATTATAGTTGAGATACCGTGTAATGCAGTGGAAATAGCCATTTATCTAAAAAGACTTATATATGGTCCTTCTATGTACTATTTTGTTATAAAATATTATAACTAGAGTTATTAAACAGCTTTGATCACTCCATCCTATGTTTTTGTTCATATGAGCCATGCCTATCTACTATAGTGACTCACAGATTTTATTTATGATGTGCACATGAGAGCAGTGTGAAGATCATTACTGTGGTATGAAGTGCATCTGGTTGTCATTAATATTATTATATTAAATGTGACAAATTATAGTACTCTTGATTTTGAGAGGGGGGAGATAGTCTTTTTAAATTGCCATTTCTCCCCCACCATCATCTCAAAAGCACTTAAAGGACTTGAGACCAGGTCTGATAGATCCTGCTGGAGCTCAAGGAGATGAACTTCTCTTGTCACAGCTAGGACTGAAAGTGAGAGGGCAGCTGGGCAGGCCTGGGACCCTAATGGGTTGTCAGATGTGCTGTGAATTAGAAAATCCCTAGTGGACGGGATCCTGGAGACCCGGGATCGAATCCCACGTCGGGCTCCCTGCATGGAGCCTGCTTCTCCCCCTGCCTGTGTCTCTGCCACACTCTCTCTCTCTCTCTCTCTCTCTGTGACTATCATGAATAAATAAATAAAATCTTAAAAAAAAAAAAAGAAAAGAAAAGAAAATCCCCAGTGGGTCATGTTATTAAGTACTTCACAAGTTTTTCTGACTCCGTTACAAACATAATTTTTCTAAAGAAGGGCTATCTTGGTTTGAGAGACCCATGTTCAGTTAAACATTTTTTTAAAAAAAAATTCTTATGTAAAATTAATTCGTGGGAAGTTTATATAAATAAGAAATTGTCAAACTCCTCAAGGGTGGAGGTCGGCAGAGAAAGGGGAAGTGAAGAGCTCAAAACTGCCTTTGAAGGTGCATATACCAAGTTTTTATTAGTCATATTATTCTGATAGCTATCCAGGAGGTTCAAATGCCTAACCACTGGAGACAATCATAAATACGCAATACAGCAAAAATTTTCACATAATGAGCATAAATATCCTTTCAAAGAGAAAATCATAATCTAGCCTACTCTAATCAAGTCTGCATTGTTGCATAAAGAATGCTAAGCAGCTGAGTATGAGGAAATGTTGTTGAAAGAAAACCAGAAAGAACTTATTGTGAAATGTTTTTTAAAAAACATTTTAATCCCTTGTTATTCAGCTAAAAGTAATTATAAGTTCTAATTTATCATTAGGGCAGAGTCTGTATTCTTACTAATGAAGTTCTGAAATGAATTAAAATAACTGGAAATGTATCTTCTTCATAAACAGTCATATCTAAAAGAAGTTTGTGCTTGTCTTGAGTGAATTTATAAGCCTGAACTTCCAAATGCATTAAGAATTTCTGAGCATTTTAAAAATGTTGAATTTTTAATATTAACTTCTCACTTATAGAAAATTAAATATGGATATTTAATCTGAAGTGTACTTTTTATCCAAAACCATAATTGACACTGTGATATTTTGTATAGGTGTGCATGTTTAAAGAAACCGTGGAAATGATCTGAATAGTATTTGAAAATGTCGAAGAACATTATTTGATTCCAGGAGACACTTGGAAAATTTATTTGTAAAACTGGTCATTAGAAGAAAAAAAAAAAAATCTTTCCTGTAGGAAAATCTTCTCCCTATGTATTTTCTTTAACATAAACCAAAATTTGAATTCTGTAGTAGTTGATGGTCTATTAACCTAGGCTTTTTTTTTTTTTTTTTTTTTTTTTTAATGATAGTCACACAGAGAGAAGCAGAGACACAGGCAGAGGGAGAAGCAGGCTCCATGCACCAGAGCCCGATGTGGGATTCGATCCCAGGTCTCCAGGATCGCGCCCTGGGCCAAAGGCAGGCGCCAAACCGTTGTGCCACCCAGGGATCCCAACCTAGGCCTTTTCAAATAAGGTTGATACTTCTCTTTCGAGAAGAAACATATGGAAACCCATGGTTTGTGCCTGTTACACTCATATTCTTCTTGTCAAGCATTTTTCAAGGAAATAGGTATTGCTAACATTTATCCTGCTTAGCTGATAAGTGAGACACAGGGATATTTTATTTTATTTTACATATGTAATAACCCTATTAGGAATCTTTGAGTTTGAGTCTGCATCTATTTTTAATAAACTAATAAATACAAAATTTAAGGGCAGAACACAGAGTCAAATGTTAGAATTCTCGAATATATTGCTTTCTGTGACCTTGGTAATGATCACTCATATATTCAATAATGTAGCTTCTTTTTAGTGAAATGACTAAAAAATACTAAGTTTTGTAAGTTGTGCTTTCTATAATATTGCATTGTCTTTCATGGTGTATTTTGCTGATTCAGCTAACAATATGTTTCTTAAGATTATTTGCAAAAAAAGTGTTTAAATTAAAAGGCGAGATATGCTATCACTTTATAAAATACTTTGTAAAATCAGCCACAAACAAATTATTTGTTCCTAGATATTATGGTGATCTAAATAAAATTGTATACCAAATGAAATGTATTCTTGGGGTGTTAAGGTTGAATAATATGCTGGGTTTTTTCTCCAGATATAAATAACTGAAAAAGTCAGTCTATCGCTTTTTTAAAATTTTCAATAAAACCAAAGCTTGAAGTGGGGTGCAAGGGTGGCTCAGTCGTTTTGGCGACCGACTCTTGATTTCACCTCAGGTCGTGATCTTAGGGTGGTAGGATCAAGTCCAGCATCAGGCTCCATGCTCAGGGAGGAGTCTGCTTGAAATTTTCTCTCTCTTCTCCCTCTCCCTCTGCCGCTACCACCCATCCCACTTGATACTCTCTCTCTTCAATAGATAAATCTTAAAAAAACACAAATCCTGAGACAACATAATATTATAATCAATTACAGATTTATACACTTTATTTATATGCAAAACAATACATTTTACAGAATGAAGCTTAATAAAGAAATATCAGTGTGTTATTAAAAATGTAGTTCCAGCCTCATGGTAAGTGACTAGTGGCTTTCTAACATACATTTGAGAAGACTTAATTCTTCCTCTTTCTTTTCTCTGGGTCTTTCTGAGATGGAGGGAGATGGTAGGGATTGGTATTATAATAATTAATAATTAATTAATTATGCTTTAATTATTAAGCACACTTTTCTGTTCATCTACATTTCAATGTTTTTCTTCTAAAATATTTGCTTTGCCTTTTTAATTCCCAGCTGTAAAGTTTTGTGTGTATGTGCTTTTTTTGTATAATGTTCACAGCTTTGAAGAGTACATATAAAATTTATTTATGAAAATCTTTGTCATTTGTATTGTGTATAAAGCTTCATTATGTTCAAGACCAAGAGTATTATTGTGTAAATAATATTCAATATCCTGAGCAAAGCCATAAGTGCTACTGAATAAATGAAAATATATTTAGCTGCCTTACGTCTATTCAGTGTTTGCTTAACAAATATGCATGTACATATTATACAATATATGTCGGAGATAGTATTGCTCACAAGGCAAACAAAGACTGTTAAATGCTCTTGAAAATGTCCATAAAGTACTTCATTCTTCTAGATAAAGGTAGACATATAAGCAAGTAAATGTAATAAAATGATGCATTTATAAATAATAAAAAAGCAAACAAAAGAGGTCTCAAAGGGAGTTGTTGTGTTCTTCCTAATTAGAAAAGTTTTCACTCGGAGTAACTTAGTGCTCAGTTTGAAAGATGACCATCATCACAGGTAATCATGAAGATGGTGGAGCAGGAAATGTGTCCAGAAAACAAAAAGGAAATATGAGAGCAAGAGCAGCATTACAGGGTCAACTTCAACAAAGGTTAAGGGACATGAAGCAGTCAGGGAAACTCAAGAGAATAAGAGCAGTTTAGAGTTGGCATCTAAGGATATTGTGGGAAGAAATGAAGTCAGAAGCAGTGATCAGAGAACCTTCTGTGCTGTCCTGGGGAATGTGGATTTTATTATGTAAATTCTACAAAAATAATTAAAGTTTGTCAAGAGTACAGGATCATTAGATTTTAGGGGAAAAAGATATAGAGTTTTATTAAAAATACTGATATATTTTGGCAACTGTATAATAGAGTGGAAAGTTTAGGGAGGCCTTTTTGGAGAATAACATAATTGTTTATGTGAGAAATTATAGCCAACTTAACTAAGACAATAGTAGTGAAAACACAGAGGGAAGGATAGAATCAAATCATATTTAGTAGCTAAAATTGAGAAGATACATTAATTGATTAGATATAAAGAATAAGGGGATATAATAATTTATAGTATTTGGAGTTGTGATGTGGGCAGTTGGTTTCACTACAAAGAAAATAAATAGAGGACACGGTACTAAATTTAGTTTGGTACTTAATTATATGGTCAACTGAATATATTCAGGAAGTTTAAATTCAACTTTTAATAAAGTAATAATACTCAGCCTGTAAAAATAAGAGAATTGTCTAACGAATGTCAGTATTTTCCTTGGTACATATTTTGTAATTATGAACTCAATAGTTGTGTTTATTCACAACAATGTAATAACAATGTGTAATGTTAAATCACATATCCTAATAAGATCATATTGATCGAGTCAATAGCTGATCTTAAAAATGACAATAGGAGAAGGGGAGTATTTATGCTGAACATCATGTGTTTATTAATATTTCCAATTTTCTGTAGACTTAAGTATTGTAATATTGCAACATATGCATTGAAGACTTTTCCCACTGCACCCTAAACAAGTAAAATTATAAAACATATTGAGCTAAGTAAGCAAAAATAAAGCCTGCTACCCAGAAAGATTTAGAATTTATTATTTATTTATTTATTTATTTATTTATTTATTTATTTATTTTAAGATTTAAGATTTAAAAAAAAAAAAGACAGGATAGAGGATAAAGTAAGTTAGGATAGTTTCTAGTGTGAAAAGCAGCCTTTCAAACTTCTAATTATGGCCTTAGATTTCTGTGCAATCCTAATTCTGCAAGCAAATCCATCTAGATACTTCTCCTATCCCAGGACATGTCCCCAAACTATAGCATGGTTCTAATCTCTCTAGCAAAAATAACGTACCTGTTTTTGGAAAGAATTGTAAATGTCAAACTAAACCTCTGTTAAAGCAACAAGTTCAAAAGTAAATTTGAATTGAAATACTTATTGGAGTGGTCAGTTTTTAGCCTTAAGGAAAAAAATTCAATTTATAACCACTTGTCTGCAGTTCTCCAAATATTTTATATATGTCATTTTATGTGTTTCATACCTGGATATTTATTTTTGTTTGCTATACTTATATATGTTTTGGGAATACATTTTCTGCAAATACATTTTAATGTTCATTGATAATTTTAAATAAGATAATTTCAAAAACACCTAGAAAGTCTTTTCTTTGAGGAATTTAGAATTCATTAAGATATATAATTAATATTCTATTAAAGCCCATGATACAATATATACAAATATATAAAATCTACAATAATAGACCTGTTAAGCATATAAATAATATCTTCAATAGGGTAAGTAATTAGGGTTTTTTTAAAGATTTTCTTTATTCATGAGAAACAGAGAGAGAGAGACAGAGAGAGAGGCAGAGACACAGGCAGAGGGAGAAGCAGGCTCCACGCAGGGAGCCCGATGTGGGACTCGATCCCGGGACTCCAGGATCACACCCTGGGTCAAAGGCAGATGCTCAACTGCTGAGCCACCAAGGTGTCCCAGTAATTAGTAAAGTATAAACTTGAAAAGACAAAAGTTAACTATAAATAATAAGACAATTTGTGATTAAGTTGGAGGCTTAATTCTCTCTTAATAACAGTGATATGATTTGAAAACTCAGGAATCATCCGGTAAATTGTACTTGTGATGTCTCTGGCTTTCTTCATTCTAGCAAGGACTAAGAAGACACATGGAATGGATATTTAGAACATAGTTAATATATTTGATTTCCAGGGACAAAGTCCTGGTGGTTTTGTTGACACTGCAACTCTCTATGGATGGGGTAATGTTAAGTGGATATAGGAATACATTTGCTTTCAGATTTGTATTATTGCTCATTCATGCCACAATAATGAACAACATTTCAACATCAGTGTATGTAGTTTGTTTTTATAGACTCTCTACTCCATAATATTTTTAACAGGTAATTTTTAGGTGACAAGGAAGAATCTTAGTAGTTGTGTCTTATTTGCTTTGGGCTGAAATATTTTAAGCACAAATGAGAATGTTCCCTGGTCTAGAAATCATCAGGATGTGAATTTGATCTAACTCACTTCACCCCCTCCACCCCCAATGCCATTAACTAACCACCTACATGACTGAATTAAAAATATATTTCTAAATTCTGGGTTTAAAAAGTCTCTTTCCAGATTATCCTATCAATAGATGATAACTAATTCCCATTTAGAACTTGAATTTTTAATATGTTAGGTGATTTCATCAAATCAATAGTCTTCGTAACATTTTTTTAAAGTTTTTATTTGTTTATTCATGAAAGACACACAGAGAGAGGCAGAGACACAGGCAGAGGGAGAAGCAGGCTTCCTGCAAGAACCCCAATGTGCGACTCAATCCCGAATCCTGGGATCATGCCCTGGGCAGAAGGCAGATGCTCAACCTCTGAGCCATCCAGGAGTCCCCGAAATACTGTTAAATAAAAAATAGTAATAACTTTTATTTCTATTTATTTGTTGAATTATATTGAGGCCTATGAGACTTTAAAACTTTGTTTCTATTCATACAGCTGCCACTCTTTGGCTTTTCTGCAGCTCAGTTTCTCGTCTGCTAAGCTTTTTTTAGGTCTACAGGTAAAAAATATCTTCAAATTCTGGGTTCACATCTGAATTTCCTCCTGTGCAGAATTTTGACCTCTCAATTCCTCACTACGTTGGAAATCGTCCATGCTTTCAAAAATAGATTTCTAAATTATTTTCCAGCTCTTCTGGTTGTGCTTTCAATGAGCTACCTTTTATGTGACACTAATGTCCATGAGTATACAACTAGATTCCGCTAATCCAGACACAAATTCGATTAAATGTAGGGTGAGGCTATATTTTATACAGTGTTGAAAAATTTGGTATAAGAAAATAAAGAGACACAAATCAGTCAGAAAAGTAATCATGGTATCTAGGGGTATTAGATAAGTTATAAATATTTAAGATTGTAGCAGAAGCCATCATTATATACTGTAGAAAATATAATAATTCATGTTTAGAATCATGACCCTATTTTTGAGATGAAAAACCTGATATCTGTAGGAGCTAATCTTTTATAAGAACTCACAGAGACCTGATGCCAATTACTGAACTGAAATCTTAGTTTTTATTTCATTTATTATTTTTTTATATAATAGCAAGGCCAAACAAATCCATAATACCATAGAGCCTAAAAACCCTCTGGAATAACCCTTTAGTTTTATTGATAAAGACACCAAGAGGTTCATTTGAGCAAACAAAACTAGAATTTATATTCCCAGTTTCCCTATCAGAGCTTGTTTCTCTGAATCCAGTGTATTTAAGAGCAAATGTAAATTGAGTTCTTGATTTTTTTCAAAAATAACTTCATGAAAAAAAATGTGTTAATGCTAATACAAGTGTCATTTAAAATAATTAAGGAAATTTTCTGTGGGCCAATTGTAATAAATAAATAACTTGAAAGAGTGAAAAAAAAAGAACAAAAAGACAACTTGATAATGAGATAATAGTATACACTGAATGAAAGCCACTTAATTGAAGGTTTATCATGACCAATGAATGCTACTTATAAATCCTCTTGAGAAAATAATAGCCTGCTGAAAGAAGAAAAAATAATTGAGAGGAAGAGATCTCGGAGAAGTATAAATTAGCATATTGTTGATCTACGCATTGTCAAAATATAATGGTCAGTCTTAGTTCATAACAGAAGAGAACATATATAAGTAGACTGATGAATTTAATTAAGCTTGTTACTCCAAAATATTCTAGCAGCCTCAATTCATCTTTTCTTATGTATATCAGGTCATCTCTTTTTCTAGACAGGTCATAAAGAGTTTTTTTTCAAAAGAAAATGTCCCATCTTCACTTTGCTTCAGATGCTCCCAGAGTAGAGTTCCTCTGCAACAGCATACAGTGTGTTAGAAGATACGTTGGAACTCTAGGATATCTACTTTGGCCAGTTTCTTTTATTTTTAGTTTATGTTGAGCCCACTTCTGAATCTATCATTTTCACTGTGCATTAGAGTTCTACTAGGCACATCCAACGCTGTGGAGGGTTGAGTTAGATAATACTTATTTTGCATTCAACAAAGTAAAACATGAATTTGTTTTCAAACTTTATATTTATAACCTTTAATATTTTGTATTTCAAACCAAGATTCTGTCTAACATTATTAATCAGAACAGAATTTGTGATTGATGTAGGTGGACTGTCTGCTTGTTACAATGGTCCTCATTTCCTATTAGGATTTGTATAGAAATTTATGCCCCTTGGATCTGGTAGGTCAGAAGTGGATCATATTGCAGAGCACTTGAAGGGTAACCTGGATTCAATGACCAGCTTCTTGCTCTCAGCCACATTTACTGAGGGGATTCTTCGGGTACTGAAATTATGTATGCAAAGTACAGGTGTAAGAATTGGAGCAATGAGTACCACTAAGCTGAGTGTGAGGTATACTTTGGTCAAACTCCATTGGTTGGTGCTGCACAGTGGCCTCTGGCATCTTTAGGAATTAGAAATAGCTCAGGACCATATGCAAACCACTAGAAACATAATCAGTTCCTTGAAGTCTGGATTTTTTTTTTTCTTTCTTTACAGTTCAAAAATACCCTGTTAAATGTCTTCAGATCACCTCAAAGGAAAACAGAAGGTAGGTTATGGTACACATTTATGGTTTTATGTCAGTATACTCAGGTCCCTCCTCAAGCTAATTAAACTAGTGTCTATTTAATGATCCTAAATGTAAAAGTTGAATCTGATCTGAGAAATGGATCACAGACTTTCTTTCTTACTCCACAAAGGCTTTACGTTTCTTCATCTGTTTATGCTAAATGATAATTGGCCTTTCAGATTGAATCGTAAAGTTTGAATTTTCCTATGCACATTTACTCTTACATGTATGCACACACACATGCATTGTGAGAAACACACATGGTTCCCCAAGCTGGCATGTTGAAGGCAGAATTTCTGCTAAGTGCCTACATATCAATGCTGAATAAGTTAAAGGTATGGTAATAACACACACACACACACAGTCTCATTCCTAATCATTTTCTTTGACACTTTTAAATGATATGTTAGCAATTTCCTGAAATTTCATTGTTTAAAGCCTTTACTGCCTTAGTTGATAAGCTGTAGGAACAAAATAGGGCATCTACCTGGAGTCTAGGTGGCATAAAATGCTCCATTTTATTGTAGCACCGCTGTAAAGAATGAATTAAAACACTTTCTATTTTCATTATGAAGACTCAAAATCTTAGTCATATCTAATTAGTTTTGCTTCAGCCCAAATTCATGACTCAGATAGCAAAGTCTAAGCACCTTGATTCACAGTCTACATGTATTCATGAATAAAAACTTAGAAGGAGTAATTCCCCCAAAGTATCTCTTTTTTTAAGAACATTCACAGGATGCAAGATGCTAACGTTAAGGAAGTTAAGGAGGGCCCAGATAATTACATTAAAGAAAACTCCCACTTCTGATTGGACAAAGTTACTGGAGTTCATATTAACCCCTTCCTTTAGTTTTCTGATTACTGTATTACAGCTTCCTCTCTTCTTACAAAGTCTAGGCCCTCCTCTTGAGCTCATGATCATGACTACATCACTTCCCATCTCTCAAAATTTACATCATCAACTCTATTTTTTCCTTTTTTACTATTCCAGTTGTTACTCAACTTGATTTTTTCCCATACAGCTTAAAAGAACTCGTTTCACTCCCTCAAAAAATTCTTTTTTTTTCATCAGACTTCCTATGAAAGCTAGCTACAAAATTCTCACCTCTTAAGTAGCTGCACTTGCTGCTCCATTTCTTCACCTCCCAAGTATCCTCAATCTAGTTGAGAAAACAAAAATAATTCAATAGGACAAGACAAGAATAAATAGAAGCTTCCTATTCTATTCAGTACCTCGGTGGAGGTCTATTGAGTCTTCTGAATTGTTGATTTAAGTAATTAAGATTTACTTAAGGAACAGGATTTTGGCACTCTAGAGTCATTCTTTATAGACATTGGTATATAGAAACAGGGAAATTAAGAATATTTTTAAGTGTACCCAGTAGTTCTCCCAACTGTCCCTATAATGACTCAAAAAAAAAAAAAAAAAGGTAATGAAGCTATTTTGGAAATGGCACCTGCTGATGTAAGAAAAATTCTGATTGTTTTCTAAGATAAACTTCTCTTGGGCTTATTATATTAATACCCCCCCTTAATTGAGAAGATAATAATTTACCCAATGTTGTACTGCCAATCATTGGCAAAGTTTAATTATAAATCAACAATAAAGTTCCAGAGCATTACTTCCTTATCATAACACTAAGCTTGCTAGTATGGAATTTAAATACATTTTATGAGGAAAATTTTAAAGAAAGAGGTAAGAATGCCATAGAGATAATTGAGCCAATATTTTAGCTAAGTAGCTTGGCTAGATATGTAAAAAAAATAAATAAATAACATTTATTTTATTCAGGGGTGCCTGAGTAGCTCAGTCAGTTAAGCATCTAAATTTTGGTTTTGGCCCCAGGTCATGATTTCCTGATCATGAGATCAAGCCCTGCTTTGGGCATTATGCTCAGGGCAGAGTCAGCTTGAGATTCTCTCTAGTCCTCTGACCCTCCCCTCACTCATGCAAACATTATTTCTCAAATAAATAAATAAATTCCTTAAAACAAAAAAGTTTATTTTATTCAAGCCAGAAATCCATATTTATGGAGTTATCCTATTGATATATGTCAAAGGTACCCATAGATGCATATGTACAGAAATAGCCACAAAGTAGCACTGTTTATAATAGGGGAAAAAATGGAAAGAAAGAAGAATAAAAGAAAAGAAAAATGAAAAGAACAATTTTCATGACCATCAACTATAATGGTGCTGATGAATCTACATGTGGAATATTACTCAGTTATATAAAAAGTAAAAGATGTTAAAAGACCCAGAAAATGTAGGATATCTTTAAATATAACAGTTATATAGTTTTTTATGTTTGATAAATTATATATACTATAAAATGTATAGATACATAAGTTACAATAATACTATTAACTATATTTGATGGTAATAATATTAGGAGTTGATGGTTTCAAGGAACAAATGTTTGTTTTTATTTTACACATTCAGGGTTTTTTTAAAGATTTTATGTATTTATTCATGGAAGACACAGAGAGAGAGGCAGAGACACAGGCAGAGGGAGAAGCAGGCTCCACGTAGAGAGCCCAGTGTGGGACCTGATCCCAAGACCCCGGGATCAAGCCCTGAGCTGAAGGCAGACACTCCATCCCTGAGCCACCCAGATGTCCCATACACATTCTTTTTTTTTTTTTTTTAAGTTTTACCATGATTATTTTACTAATTACTAGTTTATGTAAAAGAAATTTTTCTAATTTAAGTTTAAATTTATGTTGGAAAATGTTTATACTAATTTTGAATGCTATCCATAATGAACAAAGAAAATATGATTTAGAAAAAAATCATATTGAATTAACATAAAAAGTACTTTCTCCTAAAGAAACTGAACTTGGCAGAAAGCCCTCAGAAATGTTAGTGTAAGTTTTTGCCCTGACCACTTGTACAGCTAAGATAACTTCTTCAAAAGAGCTTTGTCATTTCTGTTCTGATATATAAAGAATATGGAAGTCATCACTCTACCATCACAATAAGAAACAAAGCTGAAAAAAAGTGCAAATCAAGGGACACCTAGGTGGCTCAGAGGTTGAGCGTCTGCCTTCAGCTCAGGGCATGATCTTGGAGTCCTGGGATCGAGTCCCACATCGGGTTCCCTGAAAGGAGCCTGCTTCTCTCTCTGTCTATCTCTCTGCCTCTCTCCCATTCTCTCTGTCTCTCATGAATAAATAAATAAAATCTTTTTTAAAAAAGTGCAAATCAACAATTGCCCTTAGATTCATCAATGAAGAGTGGTCAAAGGGGAAAACCACTGTCCAGAAAACTGGAAAAACAGATGAATACGGCAGCTTATTAGGTGTAGAAACTACTGGAGCCAGTATCTGGTAGAAATACTTAAACTGATGAATGGCTAGAGACAGCACACGAACCTGAGAATTCAAAACACCCCAGGACCCAATCTTGGGAGGATCCCTACACTCAAGGAGAATGTGTTTCCAGGTAAAAGTTGGTATAAATCTCCTTTTCCTTTAGGGAGGTAGACAGGATAAGTAACCATTTAAAAACGTGTCCAGGAGAAAAAAGAACCCTTTGGAAACATGGAGGCCTACAGGATTTTGTTCTCTGTGACAAAGTCCTGCCTCAGAAAATCTTCTTTACTATTACTGGAATCTTACCTGAGTTGGTGGAGGGGCCAGGAGGAAGGTGGTAATTAAAAACTTAGAGGCCTCTCTAGATTTCACATAAGCAGTCAAAAAGGCTTTAATATTCTCTGGAAGGTCACAAACAAGGGACTTGGGCTGATTTTTTTTTTTTTTCTGGGCTGATTTTAAAAACTCAGATTTAATCATAAGATAATTAAATGTCTCCTCATTACCTTACTTCTACATCAGAAACACTGCACTATAATCACAGTGAATTATCACTATGATAGCTGCAACACGTATATTCTATTTAAGTAGGAGTTTCTAGAGAACTCCAAACACAAAAGAGTAGACAAAAATTAGGATGCTAGAGGAAACTGAAGCCTCTGACACAGCCATGCAAACATTTAATATAGCCTAACGTCTGGACAAATAAACATAAAATCCACATTAAAGACCATTTCCCTTAGGTTCCTATTACTCTATATATGATGTCTATATTTCAATGAAAGTTTACCAGGGATGCTAAAAGGTAAGAAAAAAGGACAGTTTGAAAAGAAAAAGTAAGCATCAAAATCAGACACAGTATACAGCAGAGATTTGGGGATTTACCAGACCAGGAATTTAAAACAACTATGATTAACATTCTAAATGGTATAATTAAAAAAAAATGGGCAAGACAGAAGAACAAATATGTAATGTAAATTGAAATATAAGAACTCTAAGGAAGAATCAAAAATAAATGCTAGCAATGTATAGAGAATTACATTGTTGTACACTCCAAGTAGTGTAACATTGTGTGTCACCTCACCTATACTTTAATAGAAAAGTGCTTGAAAAAGATTTTAAAGTATTGTAGAAATAAAGGATGCCCTTGATGAGCTCATCAGAAGACTAAAAATAGCCAAGGAAAGAATCATAGACTTGAAATATGTCAGTGGAAATTTCCCAAACTGAAATCTTGAGAGAAAAAAAAAAAAAAAAAAGATGAAAACAAAACCACACAACACAGAAAATGCAACTATTCTTTATAATGCTGTAATAGTAGATCCAAGGCATTAAGCATTTGTCAAAACTCATGCAACTGAACACAAAGGATGAACTCTAATATAAATCAAGAATTTTAGTTAATAATGTATCAATATTGGCTCATCAGTTGTAACATATATGCCACACTAATGCAAATAATGCAAGATGTTAATAGCAGGGGAAAATGTATTATGTATTGGCAGAGAGAAAAAATATAAGAGCTCAATATACCTTCAGGTCCATATTTCTGTAAACCTAAAGCACATAAAAAGTAACTTACACATTTCAAAAATGCTGATGTATTTTTACACAATAAAAAATAACTTAGTACATTATCAGCTTTCTTTTGCCTTTTCCCCTCATTCTTCTTTCCCTCATTCTCTCCTTACTCTTTATCTTAATCTAGAAAACAGAGAGACATCTAACTATATGTGATCCAAAAAAGTCAATATTTATTCCTAAATGGTATACAGCTAATTATTTATTTTCCCAGGTTTAATTTTAATTATACTAACAATTTTTTTTTTTAAAGATTTTATATATTTTATTCATGAGAGACACAGAGACAGAGGCAGAGTCACAAGCAGAGGGGGAAGCAAGCTCCCCATGAGGAGGATCCTGGGACTCTGGGATCACGCCCTAAGCTAAAGGCAGACATTCAACCACTGAGTCACCCAGGCATCCCTATACTAATAATTTTTTTTAAAATATCTTAACATTTTAAGTATTTGTGCAAGCTCCTATTTATATAAGTTTTTCATTCTTAAAATAATTGATTAAAAAGTATCTTTTAAAATCTTACATTATATTAATGGAAAAAGTGTAAATCAGCTACTGTGAAAATATTTAGGTTTGCCTAAAGTATAAGTTACTTAATATAAGACTCTCAATATTACTTTCAATTGCTTATCACAGTCAGAAGCCTGGGTAGATTTCTTTCACTGGCTAAACATGCAAAGTTGAAGATAATGCTTTAAGAAAATGGTATACATTGTCATCCTCCCTCATTATTTGTTATCATTGATATCACAAGACTGAGACATTCCTAAAATCAAATTACATAATTAGGGACACCTTAAATTCCCAAAGTAACTGCAGGATACATAGTCAATTAGACTCTAGAATTGACTCCATGGTGATTTTGAAATTATAATTTATTTGTGATTATTTGTTTAATGTTTTATCTCTCTCTGCAGTGTGTACATGTCATTAGGTTTGGGCCCATTAAACTTTTATTTATCAAATATTTATTCATTCATGAATAAATAAATGTTCTATTTTTATGAATCACTATAATATAAAAAGATATTACCATTATGTAGACATAGGCACAGACTTCCAGGCAGACATAGCATTTTATTTTATTTTTTTTGTAAAACAAAGCATTTTAACTAAACAAACAAATACACTACAAAATAAGTTATGTCAGTTAAGTATATCAGACATAGACCTTCTTAAAATATTATCTATAATTCTTGAGATATTAATTATAGATTATTAAATATCAGATATCTACAATATTGAACAGCAATCCTGGATAAATTGCTAAGATTTTAGAATTTCTGAGCATTCTTTTTATCTTTAGTAGCAGCTTGGGGGTTCTGAGTATACTGTTTTAAAAGCAAATGGTTCCTTAAAAGCATAAAATAAGTAGTTAAACTATTTGGGCACTAATGCTGGAGTATTAGATTTATTCTCCCCGCTGTCTAGATTCTGTATATGAGCATATTTGTTTCTGTTTATAACTACAGGAACCTTAAAAATAAATCATTTCCCACATCTTTCTTTCTTTCTGGACAAGGGCAGGACTTACCACCTTCTGTTTCCATAATAATGGGGTATATATCCATCGCAATGAGTTAGGCTAAAAGGATAATTAAAACAAAAGTTCATAAAAGTGATAAACTCATTCATTAAATATGTAAACCAAAGTACATTCAGTTTTGTATATACAAAGTTGACAAATTGCAACAAAAAGTCATGTCTATTTGGAACCTGTGAATATGATCTTACTTGAAAATAGGGTCTTTGCAGATGTAATCAAGTTAAGATGAGGTCATGCTGAAGTAGGTCCTTATCCAATGACTGATATTCTCATAAGAAGAGGAAATTTGGGACAGACACATGGGAGAAGGCCATGGAACAGGCAGGCAGGTATGGGAGCAATGTCTATAGAAAGCAAGGGATTCTAAGTATTGAAGGCAAATTCCAGAATTTAGGAGAGATACATGGAACAGATTGTCTCTCAGAGCTTCCAGAGGGAGCATGGTGCCACTGATATCTTGATTTCAGACTTCTAATCTCCAGAATTGTGAGAGAATAAATTTCCATTGTCTTAGGCATCTGGTTTTTGGTAATTGGTTATGGTGGCCCTAGGAAATGAATATGATATTTCATCAACTACTCAGTAAATTGTTATTGGCCACTGACAAATTGCAAACTTCATTCATTTTCAAGTCTTTATATATATGTTTTATTCTTTGTCATACTTCAAGTGTGGGTTAGGTTCTTGAAGTCTACTACCAGCTTACCTGCATAACGCACCAAAAGTATATATCTAAACAGTGTTCATTTAAGTACGGAAAAAAAAAATAGAGTACAAACAAAATAAAGATAATTTAAATGTTTCTAGATTATTTCTTTTAAAGTTCTTTATGTATTTCCTTCATTTAAAAAATTACAGTTGAAAAAAAATAAAAAAATAAAAAATAAAAAATAAAAAACTACAGTTGGCACAACCATTTCTAATAAGATTTTTCTTTTTACCAACTTGCATTTTTAGTTTCTCAGAAAATTTAGGGTTTTTTTTTTTTTTGGTTTTGTTTTGTTTTTAGAAAATTTAGTTTTTAACGAAGTTTTCAAAGAACCTATTTTTGGAACTATTTTTTGCCCTCATTTTTTTTCAGCAATCAAATTTCATAATTATAACATCAGGAGTGACTGGCATAAATACTATTTGTGACAAATGTCACTGACTCTTAGTAAACATACAAGTACACTGATGAGAAGGTATTCTAGAATAGCACAAACATGGTCTGGGCATCAGTCAGTCTGTTGTCAAAGGAAACATAGAGCTTTGGTGTTCTTGAGATAAGATTATGTGGAGGTCAGTTAGAAGAGTGACTCCTATTATGTTCTGTGTAAATCTCCATGGAAATAACATTTGTTCATGTGTCTTTATATTCTATTGGGTGTGAAAGGAAGAAATTTCTACCTTTTCTTTTTTTAATATTTTTTATTTTTATTTATTTATGATAGTTACAGAGAGAGAGAGAGGCAGAGACACAGGCAGAGGGAGAAGCAGGCTCCATGCACCGGGAGCCCGATGTGGGATTCGATCCCGGGTCTCCGGGATTGCGCCCTGGGCCAAAGGCAGGCGCCAAACCGCTGCGCCACCCAGGGATCCCGAAATTTCTACCTTTGTATGAAAATATCATGTCCAGCAGTGCCTGAAACATGGCAGACGTTCATTTAAATATTTGGTAAATGAAAAAATCAATAATCAATGAATGAACGAACAAAGTGATTCACTGAGAGAAATGCTCCTAGTGTTAGTAGTTGTTATTTGAAGACAGCTGTTGATAGGGAGAGATTTTTATTATCTTATTTAAGGTTTTATTTATTTATCTGAGAGAGAAAGACAAAAAAAGGGACAAAGCACAAGCAGGGTCAGCAGCAGAGAGAGAGGGATAAACAGACTCCCCACTGAGCAGGGAGCCCAACATGGGACTAGATCCCAGGACTCTGGGATCATGACCTGAGCTGAAAGCAGACGCTTAACTGACTGAGCCACCCAGGTGCCCCAGGAGGGAGGGATTTTTAAATAGAAAACCATTTTTCCCCCTTGGATATAATAAAGGACACCAGTGTCCATTATCAAACTATTTTTTTTTTCCTTTTTCTGTATAAGTTACTTAGAATCAAAACTCTTTGTGTGGGTGAGAATAACTGTCATTGAAAGATCTCCATCAGAGACTTAGTAAAACAGAATAGATTTCATAGAAATTGAGGGTTTTCTGTATTTGGAAGTTAAGAATTAAAAGATAAGAAAAAGAACAGAAAGAGTCTAGGAATCAGTCTCTTTTTTTTTAAGATTTTATTTATATATTTGACAGAGAATGAAAGAGAGAGTGCACAAGCAGTAGGTGGAGCAACAGGCAGAGGGAGAGTGAGAAGCAGGCTCCCCACTGAGCAGAGAGCCTCACTCCAGGTGGGGCTCAATCCCGGAACCCCAGGATCATGACCTGAACAGAAATCAGACACTTAACTGTGAGCCACCCTGGCACTCCACAATTGATCTTCAAAACTGATAAAGATTACTTCACTCATATTAATAAAGTAATAATATAATTTTGATTGCTTAGAATTACTAAAACTAATTATAGAGCTATTACTATTTGTTTGCCCTCTGTGATTGAGCTTTTCTTTTTTCTCATATCTCATACTGATAGCTCCAGGGGAGAAAGCTTGTCTACTGAAACAAATAACTGTACCTCCTGTTTTTCTTCTCCTATGGTGTTAACATATTATATCTTTATGGCCAGTGTTTTTATCTGTAGGAGTCTTGTAGACCTAGCAACCTCAACTTTAGAGGCGACTTGAGCCACCTGAATGCAATTCAGTCTGTAAAGAATTTTATTTTTCTTAAGGAGTTACCTGAGCCATGTATGATTTTATGGAAGAAATTTGAAAAGTTCAGCTTGCTTTCCTCCCTCTACAGCAGATTCACTGAACTGTTGAAAAAAAGATATTCTACTTTCACAAATTAAATCCTTGTCTTAGAAAAGACAGATTGATGCTCAAATATTTTTCAGTAATTTCATGAAAAATTACTTAAAAATGCCCTTCATATTGAGAGGTTATTGATAATTTATTAAAAGTTCACACGCTGTATGTCAAACTAAAATTTCAAGGTCTAACAGTGAAGTGAGAGACTCATACATTAATGTGTCAACAGTGATATCTTTTCCTTCATCCCACAGACCTAACACCAAATTTATACACCCTTAAAAAAAAAAGGAAAACTGGATCATAAAGTATTTATGGTTTACATATTTTTCAGCTTCCTTTTTGGAAATAGGTAGCATCAGTGCAATGAAGTATTAAGGAAAATGCAATGAGAAAGCTTCACCAAGATTACCATTTTTAGCATGCTAATAGCTATAATCTTAAACTGTAAAGTAGCTCCCCAGAACTCCTAAAGAGTTATGCTGCCATCTATTGACAATGCAGATGTCTTTTCATGGTTATATGGTGCAAGAAAACAAATTTTTATTAGAAAATATGTCTTTGGAAAATCAGTGTTTCTGACAATTCCTACTTTGTAAGGTAAATATATGACAAATTATTTGTAATACATTATTAACTTTTCTTTTTTAATATGGAGAAAGCATATTAACAAATTATCTTGTACTAGGAAATTTACTGAATGTCATAGATATTTTAGAGCACCAAGGTCAGCAATTTGAAAGAGTTAATGTATTAACCGAATCTGTGTTTATCCATCAGAATATTGTTATGCTATACTTACTACATCCAATTGAATGAGATTAGCATGCACTGTTATGAATAAAAAACTACATTTTAAAAAGTTAAAAAAAGACAGTAAATTGTCTATTTAGAAAAAGTATGTGTGATCACATAAAACAGATAAAAATCATTTTACTAATTTCCTTTTTGTTCTTTCATGACGTATTACATTAAGATAAAAAGCACTTGTATTTCATGCCTTCTGAAACCGAAACTTCCAAAAGTGAGCAAGACAGACTATGATTGGTAGTTAAAATCTAAGTCTCTAATTTTGAATCTCAGTCATACAACGTTGAGAAAAGCCCTTCTGATAATTTTTTTCTCCTCTCTTCCTGGTCAAATATTCAATATGTATAATATTTATTATAACAAAATTCTAGGTAGAGTAAAAATACATAAATATACCAGCTGCTTCCACATCCATAGTTTGAAAGAGCAGGATATTGCTCATCCTGGTGGACAAATACAGTTCCCATAGACTAAGGAAGTGATTAATGGAATTTTGTGGCTTGAAGGTGTTCTCTGTTTGGGACCCCAGATGTAAGAAGTACCGGTGTAGGTAAGGATTCCTGGTAGCCCTTGGGGAGATGATCACTATTCCCCACCTTCTATCCAGAGTAAGTTCATTCAAACCAAGGACTTGATTGTGGAAGTCACAAGGAGAGGGAATAGCCTAGTGAATTAGTGTCAACACAAAGGGTCTAAGTGGTGGCCCTAGACAGCCTGTAGCTAGACTTGAAGTCTTTCTGGACTCTGCTTCCCTGAATTAGGGTCATTTTCCGTGGAGTCATGGTTAAGCATGGGATGTGAATTGAAAGAGCTATGACCTTGCACTCCTGTATTAACAAGGACATCTCTTATATTGAAATGTACTTCCCTCTTAGGACCAACTTTGCTGTATCCTGAAGGTTTTGAACAGTTGTAACAGGACACCTGTATGGCAGCAAACAAGCATCCAGTAGACTGGGCGGGGCAGTACTCCAGAGCGCCACCTAGTGACAGTGGCTAACCAGCTGGAGCTCAAGCGCTAGAGGATTTAAGAGAGTATTTCTTCTGTTTCATCTTTTCATCCTGGCATTTTAGAAATGACCCTGCCTTACCACCTTGCACAACATGAAATGAGAAAACTCTCAAGATCATTCAAAAATTCGGTTAATGAAAACCTAAGCGGGGGAATAGTGGACTTTCTAAAGGTAAAGGTATGTCAGGGCTTAAGTGGAAGTTTGAAGGAGGTGGGGAGGAAGATGTGCCTGTATTTGCATTTCCTACTGGTAAAGCAATTCATTTTATGTTCTGTAATGATGGAAAAATACAAAGAACAAAAGATGAATAATGCATGGTGTGTAAAATATAAACCAAGGGCAAATGGGACCCAAGATGTTTGCATAGCCTTGCGGCATAGTGATGCTGGGATTATATAACATCACTGGAAAATTTTTACTCAACACAAACTAGTATCACCATGTAGAAGGGTTCTGGGACAAGTGCTCTGAGGACTTTGTACACTAAAATAGAAAATAAAGTGTTCTTTATTCTGTTCTTTGTTTTCTTCTTCCCCTAGTCTTTAGCCTCCTGCTTGTGATCTTTATCTTGACTTCTTCATAAACTCACTATATTATATAATTACACCTCTGCTCTGTTTTCTGCTGACTTGACATTGTTTAGCTATCATTTCTAACAAAATCTAATAATAACTTCATGATTTTATCAATATTTACAGCTTTCCAGGAGTATTTAAGTTTCTGTTATCTATAAATATTAAAGTAATCAAGATAAATGAGCTTATTTCACTAAAATGAATTTATTTATTTATTCATTTTTACAACTACTATATAATTCACTTCAAAGTACTATAAATAAAGCAATATACCTATCATTAAACATTTTTGTTTTGACTAATGGTGAATATATATACATATCTGAAAAACAATGTCAGAGCTTAAATGTAATGTCAGAGTTCTGAAATGCAGTATCACAGCTTAAATGATAATTTGGGGAGACATGGTAAAGACTACAGAGGATTTGGGGTAACCTGTCAGTGCTCAGGCTTCCATTTACAAAAATATTGACATTGTGACACTAGACTGCTTTTATTCTCATGGGGTATCTGGAGTGAAACTATAGAATTTATCTCAAAAGGAATAAAAGTAGAAATTTTATGATACTGATTAACATGGTACTTCCATTGCTTTTATTTGATCCATCATTTGTTTCTAGTGAAAAGAAGGTGACTGTGACCAGTGAAGTTGACAGCACTTCTAAAAATACCAAGCCCTTCAAGGTTTTATGTTCTATTTCTCCAGTTGCACCTGCACACTAGAGGAATAAGTATATTCAATTTTTTGTATTGAATTTATTCTGAAAAGAAAGATTTAAGTAAGACATGCCTGAACATTTCTTTGTTTCAAAGAGATGATACGGTTATAAACTGTGAACTGATGGAAGGATTTCAGCCTCAACATACTTAATCTAATCCCCCGAAAATTACCATTATAATCACTATGATTTAATAATACCATGAAGCCAAATTTTCTAGGTTCTTAGCTATAATTTAGATGAAATGAACACACTTTTGGAAGTTTTTGCCAGTTTAACAGGTCTCACTTTATGATACTGTCAAAAACAATTTGTCCTAGTAGAAAAATCACGAACTTTGGATTCAATCCAAGATTGATCCAAATCCCAGATCATCCATTTATTAGTTGAATGAGCTTCATCAAGTTCAAACATCCCTGAACCTCAACTTTATAATCCCTATAATTCTTGGGAGAGTTAAAGATAATATATGTAATCTGATGTGAAGTAAAAGGTCAATAACTGGAAGCTATAATTTTGAATGCAGAGTGATTCAATTTTATTCTTTACCCAAAATCGTTGTTTTGGAGATTTAAACCTTGGCAATGACAATCATTTTCCTGACAAAGTTAGATAATAAGCAAGACTGACTTGAAGACTTCTGTTTGTACAGGATGAGAAATGGAGTTCTAGTTCATGTTAGAGATTCCTCAATGCAGATATAAGAAGAAACATCATGGTTGACTTGCATGTTCTACATGCTGGAACAAAATTGATGTTTCTCTTAAAATGAAATGAAAATTTTAAATGCTAATATTGGCATTGCTTTATAAGCAATAATTTTTTTTTTGAGAATCTGCATAGCCTAAAAAATAACTTCTCAGATGCTAGAATCAGGCTACCTGAGTTTGACTTCTGCTTTAGTCTAGGTTCCCCAGAAGACACAGGACCAGTAGGACAGAGCTATCTATCTCTCTAGAAGAACATCAGTTATAAAGTATTGACTTGATTACAGACTCTGGCAAATCCCACAGTCTACCCTCTTCAAGCTAGAGACCTAGGAAAGCCTCTGGTGTTGATTGACAGCTTAGGAGCTGGTGAGCCAACAGTGTGGATTCCAGTCAAAGTTCTGAAGGCCTGAGAACAGAGCACCAATGGCAGGAGACGATGTCCCAGTTCAAATAGGCAGAAAGAGAGTGAATTCTTCTTTTCTCCAACTTTCTGTTCTACACAAGGCCTCTGTGGCTTAGGTGATGCCACCTACACTGGGGAGGGCAGCCTCCTGTGCTCAATCTATCCATTAAAATGTGTTTCTCTTCCAGAAACATCCTCACAGATGCTCCCAGAAATAATGTTTAACCAGACATCAGGCCTTCTCATAACCCAGTCAACTTAACACACAAAGTTAACAACCACAGCCTCTAAACCTGACACTGCTTAGCTTTGTGCTCTGTTACCTCAACCATTTTAGTTAAATGTTCTGTGTTTCAGTTTCCTCATCTGTGAAACAGACAAAATGAATTAGTGGGAGGAATAAGGCCATTACTATTATAAACTCTTACAGTTATATTTATCCTATACTTTTTAAAGTAAATGCTCAATATTATCAGTTTTATATTTTATTTCTCTTCTATTTCAGTCTCTTTCCTCCCAGTAGTCTGGGATATAGGAAATACAGGAAAACTAGAATGTTAGGGTCTATAAAAACACAACTTCCAGGGTATTGATTTGTAATGTTCTTATAATTTACACACAGAAATGACCATCTATGAATTCATTCACTACCTACAGTACTGTTTCTTCTTTGTTAATAAAAATGTGTTGTTTTTGAACTTTTTTAAAACTAGAGTAACACTTTATTCCATTCTTACTGTAATCTTCTAGAGCAGTCATATGTTCACCTCTTAAATGTATCAAACTGAGAATGAGATGAAGACATGGAGGAAAGCCATGAAGAGGGAAGATGGGCACTGGGTGCTGAGAGAGACCCATCCTCTCCTCCTTGGATGGCACTGTTGCTGTTTTTACTGGTGTCCATGTGTTGAAAAATCACTGAGATATCTCCCTCTAAGGGAACTATTGCCCATTGCCCATTGACTAATGCCCCATTCTTATAAAAATGTAATCTGGTGTTACATAATACATATTAATATATTGAGATCAGAATCATCTGATACTAAAGATATTAAGTGTAGTAAGTTTAATGATACCCCCACAAAATAAATCCAGGTCCTAATCTCTGGAACCTATGATTAGTACCGTGTATAGTAAAATAAGTGATGAAATTGAAGGTTTTGTAAAGAAGAATGTATCCTAGATTATCCTGGTGAGCCCTAAATCCAATAAGAAGTGTTCTTAGAAGAGTGAGGCAGAGGGAAATTTGAGAGAGAGAAGAGGAGGAGGTAACGTGACCACCAAGGCAGAGAGCAGAGTTATATGGCCACAGGTCAAGGAATGCTGACAGCCATGGAAAGCTGGAGAGAGAACAGATCCTTCTTTGGACTCTTTAGAGGCAGTGTAGCCTTGGTGACACATTGGCCTCAGACATCAGCCCTCCAGAGAACTGTGAGAGGGTAAATTTTTGTTATTTTAAGTCAAGATGGTAGTAACTAGTTTTATAGCCACGGGAAACCAATATGAGTAATTAGATAATTCAAGAACTTTGCTAAGACCATGAGAAAAAACTAATTGTTGAATCTATATACTTCTTTCACAATAAGTCATTATTAAAATAAAATTTTAATACAATAATCTTGAGTTAATTGCCCCTCTGGTCTACTTACAAAGCTAATACATCAAAACACATGGAAAAGGATCACATGTTATGGGATATTTGAATGCAGAGTGTTCCTGTGTGTGTGTCCGTGAATGTATTTTAGGGAGGAAGGAAGATGGCATGGATGTAGGGATTTCTGCAATGCTGAATCCACACCAGTCAAGTGAACCACTGTTTCACTTACCTAGCTACTGTTTTAAGTGCAGTTGTTTTGGCGACAGTATTTCCAGGTTTACTTTAAAGGAAATGATGGTTAAACTGCTGTGAGTGCTCATAAAATGTTGAGAATATAAAAAAAACTTAAATTGAAATTTGGGGAGCATTTCAATGACCACAAGATTATTGATTTTTTTTATCACTTTCCAAACATTTTGGAACTGTCATGAATAAACAAACACTTAGTATATAAACACCCACTTGCATTAGTGGCAAATATCCCCAGAGCTGTTAGGGATATGAGCAAAGCTAGGTAAATAGACAGAGTGCAATGCTTTTACATGTTTAGAATTTAAATAGAACATCTTTGGAGGAAAATATGTAAAGACACACTTAAGAAATACCAATTACAATAGAGTATGTGTACATCAGTGGAACATAAGTTTAATTGAAGTATTATGTGGCTTACAGAGGAGCAATATGTTCAGGAAAAATCAAACAGGGTTAAAGCAATATCTATCTCCCCAATATTACAAAAAGCTTTATGAGGAATTTAGAAAGATTTAGAAATTGAGAAAAATTAATCAAGCTGACCTCAGAAAAATGCTTTAAGGGAATGATCAAGGCAACACACACACACACACACACACACACACACACACACGGATCTATATATAAGCACATACATTTCAAAAAATATTCCGAGCGATCACTTGAATGAATCTTATGAAAATTTCTATTTACCATATAAAAATTCCACCACAAAGAAAATCATGCTGAGTTTTTTTTAATCTACAGATCTTTCCTCATCTCAGGAATGAGTATAACCTTGGTAGCAATGAAAATGGAATCTTTGTTTAATAGGGGGGAAAGTTCATATAAATATGAAGAATTTAACCTTGCTTAATCCAACAACATCCATCTCTAATGACACATTAAGAGTGCTAGCTTGTACTATAACTTTCACTTTGTTTATGAGTCCCTCCACTTCCATATAAATATTTCATGATTTCTTTTTTCCTCATTCCCACTGTTCCTTTTCTTTCCATTTTTATATTTTATTATGAATTTATTCATGCTTCATTAAGAAAATTGCACCCGTAAACCTAGAATTCCTTCATCTTCCCATCACCATGTCTCTACTATTTCTTTAAACATTTCTGTACCTGTAACCCTAGTCTCATATTTGATGAACAAAGCAGCCTTGTTTCTATCAAAGTTCAGCATCTCCATTTGTGCTCCTGATCCTGCATTCTTGACTTTTCAAGGACATCTCTTCTAAATTTTTTTTGTCCTTCCCTCCTATCGTTTATTAATCCCTCTCTTTCAGAACACTCCCATAAGATACCCACATACTAAAGTAATGATATGTTGATTTTAAAAAAAATATATTATTAAGGCAATACAAAGGCAGACACTCAACCACTGATATCCAAGCACCCCACTAAAGTATCTTCTATTAAAAACAAAGTCTTATCTTGGTTCAATAAACAGCTTCCCATTTCTCCATTTTCTAGCATTACACAAAGTTCTAGAAAGAATTTTCAGTAAGAGCAGCCTTTAAGACTTTGTCTCAATCCACTTATAAAACTTCTCACAACTCCACTGTGCAATATCTTTTTTTAAAAATCACCAATGGCTGCCATATGACCAAATTTAACAGTATTTCTTTGAATGCATCTTATTTAGAGTTTGAAAATATTCAATGCAGTTCATCCCCCTTCTGCAAACATTCCCTTTTCTTGGCTTTGTCACAATGTCCACCTAATTTTCCACTTCATTTAAGTGACTCCATCTCCTCAGTTTCCTTTGCTGGCTCCCTCTCCTTTGACTAATACCTAATTCACTCTGTAACTCTTCTCATGGCTTTTCTTACATGGTCTTAAATAACATGAATAATCTTAAGTAAAGCTTGTTTGTATTTTCTGCCTCAATCTATTATCTGAATTCTAGACTATTTACATAGCATCTAAACTTTATGTGCTCTAATTAATGTGTATGTCATCATTAATATGTACAAAATAAACTTGCTATATATACCATATATATGATGTATATATAGATATATCATATTGCTCCACTTCTCAGTATATGGCACTGAATTTAGCCAGTTGCTCCTACCAAAGATTTGGGAATCATCCATGATTCCTCTCTTTCATTCGATCTCCAAATCCCAGGCAAATATTCAAGAAGCTTGGAGACTTTTTGAAAAAGCACACAAGAACTCACAGAGCATCCTCCTGTAAGACTTTTAATGATGTCAAAAAGTGCAGGCAAACATTGAAGGTCTGAGAGACATCCAGGCACAAATTCCCTGAGGTTCTTCTTATTCCCACAAGGATACATTTCTTTTTCTTTGGATGGAAGTGTCAAGATTTTACTGACATATTATGGTTTCAGGACAGTTCAAGGCAGGAGTTCACAGCAGGGTTATTTATGCCTCTTTGGTCAAATGGCTAAATGCACCTGTTTACCCAATCAGTCAGGTGAAAGCCACTAATAAAGCCACTAATAAAGGTCCTGGGAGTACCTAGGCCAAGTTTTATTTACAAAGACATCATAAATAATTTATTAGTTATTTAGAAAATTTCTCTTAAATTTGCCAATTTTAAAAACAGGTATCAAGGCATCCCTGGAGATCAGCATAGACCTGCCCCATTATAGCTGTAAAATAACTCTCATAACCTACTGCTCCTACAGAGAATTCTGTTGACTCTCTAGATAAGATATAGCCCCATTTTTTTTCTGGTAAAACCTTGGCCCAAAACACTAACTTTTAAAATTTGGGTACCCTCAATTACCACATAATTTATCCTATTGTACCTCCTTTTCTTCCATTTCTCGCATGCTTTCCTCACAAAGCAATGAATGTAAATAGTTTTTTAAATCATCTCTCTTCCTCTATTAAATTATTCTAATGTCTCTTTACTTCAAAGTGAACATTTCTTTTAAGTTCTTTATAAATCTGAAAATACTTTTCTATTATTACAATCTCATGAGGAAAGTACTCTCATTTTCCGATTCTGATATTGAGGAAAGTGAGACACAGAGAGGTTTAGGAACTTAGGCAGTCACACAGGTTGTAACCATTGGAACAAGACACTGAATTCCAGAAGTCTATCTCAGAGGATCATACTAACAAGCATTAGACTATGTTTTTCTCTTGATTTTTTGATTGCATTAATATAAGCAAAACCTTTGCACATTCTTTATATACAATAATATAATGTGAAATACTAGTTTGAATTCTCAAACGAAAGGTAAGGATACTCCGCTTTTTTCTTAGTACTTGAAACTAGTGAAATTTTACGTCTTAATCAAGTCAGGTCTCACAGGCACAATAATATCTGAATTTCACACTTATTAGATAAATTGGAGCTTCGTTTTAAGTTGAATTCCCTTCAGAGGCAAATGATAGACTATAGTTTTGCATTTTTAAGAGCTTATGCTATTTGAGTGCCACTACTGTTCATCACTATGGCTAAAGCATGGTTAAGCAGATACCTTGTCACAGTTGAAATATATGATCGTTCTTTTTTTTTTTCTCCACGTACTTCTGCATCTTAGTTTCATTCCATCCAATTTCTAGGTTATACCTTGCCATAGAATCATTCACGATTCTTGTCTTTGGTTCTTTAGGTGAGGTGACAACCAAGACACTAATATTGTAAAAGTCAGTCATGGAAGAAAGTATAGGAAAGTTCAATAAGATTTTGAAATAAAATGAGATATTCTTGAGACTAAGTGAGGCAAAGGTTTTTTAAGCCATCTTTTTGCCCTTTAAAGTGTTCACATTGTGATTTAACCACATTATTACGAGGCGAGATAGGGGAATCTCATTTGATACACTTCATTGTATGTTATATTAAAATTCAGGGATTCTGAGGCTTTTAATGCATAGAAATGTAGTAGAATTTACATCTTCTACTTTAGTAATCAGCCATGTTATTGTCTGTTACCCTTTGCCGATTCCAATGTCAGAAACAATACTTCCATCTATGTCTCAAACCGAATTCATATATGACTTAAGGTACAAATGAAATTTTGCACAGTCTTTTCTTAGTAGGTATAAAGTAAATAGAACTCAGCCAGCAAAGCAATTAATTGAATATAATTCTGTAATACTAGCAACATACTTACCCAAAATATTGACACATATTTCAATATGGCAAAGTAATTATAGATGTATGTAATAAAGATTTAAGATAAAATATTCTTTTAAAAATCAGTGTATTTTATAGTTGAAATGTTTATTTCTGAGAATAAGGTGGAGACTTTTAGCAATAGTTTTCACTGAATTTGAATACTGAAAACACTTTAAGTCCAGAAATCTGTTCTTGCAAGTAAACTCTATTCTGATTTATCAATATTAAAGCATCTCACAGAGTAGGATGAGGATTTTCAGATGGGATCATGTGAGGAAATCAAATATACACATTGTTAATCTTTATCTCTTTTTTTGTCTTTTTATTTTTATTTTTTTCAAAGATTTTATTTACTTATTCATGAGAGACACAGAGAGAGGCAGAGAGAGAGGCAGAGACAGGGGAAGCAGGCTTCATGCAGGGAGCCCGGCACAGGACTCGATCCCAGGACTCCAGGATCATGCCCTGAAGTGAAGGCAGATGCTTAACCGCCGAGCCATCCAGGCATCCCTAAAGAACATATTCTTAAACTCTTATGGACATTCAGAAGTTTCAAGGTTGGTACTACATAGAATTTAAAGTCTAGTTGACTTTATCATTGTGTCTAAATAAAAATCTTCACTTTGGGGGGTAAAATTATCTATATCATTAGTGTAATTAGTACTTTTTGTTAAAGAAGATGCCATCATGAATATGATTTTAAAAGGCACTGACGGATACATCTATTTTGGAATGCTTTTGAAATTGTTATTATCACTTATGAAGAAAACTTGAAGCATATCAAGACTAGAATAGAACGGAGAAATCTATTCTAAAGATACTTTAATTCTCATCTCTCTAGCCCTTCTGGACTTGTCCTTACCCTTTTCATCCTCTCAAAAATACATTCAAAAATACATTTATAGAGTGCCACACAGGCACAGCAAAGCACTTTCATTCTAATATAAATATATATGCATATATATTCATATATTCTATAAAATATTCTATATTCTAATATATATTCCAATATATGTGTATGTATAACAAGATATATGGATAGCTATAAATATATATAGATAGATATATATCATTAACTCTCTAAAAATCACTAAACTGAAACCTAATTATCCAGAATTCCAAAATATATCAAATTGCAAGAAGCTAATTGAACTATTGAGTAAGCTAGTTTTCATTTAATGTTTATTAACTGATTTTGTAATTGGAGTATAAGTTCAACTATTAGACGTTGCATTCCTTCACTTTCTCTGTGTGTATCCCATCTGCACATACTTCTGTTCCTCTCAGTTTAGAATGGTATAATGAAAAGACCTTGGACTGTGATGTCAAGATAGATCAAGTCTGTAGTTCAACTCTAACTCTACTAGCTGTGTGATACCATGTAAGTTATTTAAGTTGACATCCTCACTTACTCCTCTTTCTAACAACAAAAGCAGTGCATTATATAACAAGATCTAGGATTTTAGAATATGATAAAATAAAATTGATTTCCTTTCTCTAATCATATATTCAGTTTTCTTTTTATATATAGTAATATAAGATATTTCCTCCATATATCCAGACTGATTGAAGAAAATTATGAAGGAGAGCTAAGGTTGTTTTAAAGGATTATACTATATTCAAACAAATATAAATATTGACGTACTTATTCATTCATCTATACATTTAAAAATGTTTTTAATTTTTTTTTTTTTTAATTTATTTACTTATGATAGTCACAGAGAGAGAGAGAGAGGCAGAGACACAGGCAGAGGGAGAAGCAGGCTCCATGCACCGGGAGCCCGATATGGGACTCGATCCCGGGTCTCCAGGATCGCGCCCTGGGCCAAAGGCAGGCGCCAAACCGCTGCGCCACCCAGGGATCCCAAAAATGTTTTGAGTTTAGTATGCATTGCACACTGTGCTAATAACCATAAATACAAGATAAGCAGTTTTTTTCTTCTTTGATCTGACATGAAAGCAGACACTTAGTTCAAGTCTTTAAAGATAACCAAGTTACTTCGAAGTTGTGATGAACAATACAAAACTCAAATTGTTATCATTTTACACATAAAAGATATTAGAAACTAAATGAGTCTATATCATCCTTTGACATTATTAAAATGTAGATATTTTACATGTTTAATTTTCATTTACAATAGCTTTAGAAAACAAAAGGCTTAAATTTTGAAACACCACCAAAGATCCATATTAATTATTTTATATAGAGAAATAGATAAGTGGATATTTACCAAACTGATTGATACAGACAAGATTTTCAAGCAACTTCATAGATTTGTAATCTCTAGGATTATATTGTCTTTTTTTATATATTAGGTCCTTTAAAAGAATCTGATAAAGAATATACATGCATATTTATATTTAGTATTTATAACAATATTTATAACAACATTATCTAAGATAGACAAATAACAGAAACAGCCCAAGTGTTCATCGACTAATGAGTGGATGAAGAAGAGGTGACATATATATACAATGGGATATTACTCAGCTGTAAAAAAATAATGAAGTTTTTGCCGTTTGTAATAGTATGGATCGAGCTATAGAGTATTATGCTAAGCAAAGTAAGTCAGAGAAAGACAAATGCCATATAATTTCATTCATTTGTGTATGTTTGTAATGTAAAAAATGTCAGAAACAGATGTAAGAAACAAAACCAAGAAGCATAAGGGAAAAAAAGAGAGAGGTAAAACAAAAAACAAATTCATAACTATAGAAACAAACTGATGAGGCCCCTGGGTGGCTCAGTCAGTTAAGCATCTGCCTTCATCTCAGGTCATGATCCCTGTATCATGGGATCGAGTCCCTTGTCAGGCTCTCTGTTCAGTGGGGTGTCTGCTTCTCTCTCTGCCCCTCCATGCTGCCTGTGATCTCTCTCTCTTTCTCATACTCTCTCTCTCTCAAATAAGTAATAAACAAACAAAATATTTAAAAAGAAGGGAACAAACGGATGGTTACTAGAGAGAAAGTGGCAGGGATGGATTAAATAGGTAATGAGGGTAAGGAGTGCACTTGTGAAGAGCACTGGGTATTGTATAGAAGGGTCAAATCATTATATTATACAAATGAAACTATTATTATACTGTATGTTAACTACCAGAATTTAAATAAAAACTTTAAAAAAAGAATTTAAAATAGAATATTCCATTCATGTAGCATTAGATGTCCGTAAATCCCTTTTATTTTAATTGCAACAAGCAAACCAGTATAAAGCTGCCATTCAGTATTTGCAATAAAGTTTTAAAAGAATTAATTTTGCTATTATATTACTCCAAGTTATGAAGTGAAAAAAGTAAGCACATTAATCAATTATTTTTTATCTATGTCTACCCCAATCTGCTATTATATTGACCTTTTTAGTTTGTTTATTTATTTATTTATTTATTTATTTATTTATTTATTTATTTTTTAGAGAAGGAGCAGTAGGGAGGGACAGGGGGAGAGAGAAAGAAAATCTGAAATTGGCTCCACACCTAGTGGGGAGCCTAACGTGGGGCTTGATCCTTAGACCCTGAAACCAAGAGTCAGATGCTTAATCAACTAAGCCACTCAGGCACCCCTAGTTTATTTACAATAGAAATCTTATCTACATTTCAATCTATAAAACAATTTCCAATAGGACTTGTTTAATTCATGCTTAATGATTGAATAACTTTAGAATTGAAGAATTTATAATTCTGGATGGTAAATTTGATGGTGGTAAATTGTGAAAGACAAAATGCACAGAACAACTAATATGACTTTATTGAGGCCATTGCAATAAGGAGAATTTTGGTATTATAAGTGTGTTCAAGAGAAGTGGGGTTTTATAGAGGCAGGTAAACAGGGAGTCAGCATTGCATCTCATGAGAGTCATGAGGAAGGATGGAAATTCGTCTTAGTCTGAGTCACTGAAGGAACGTGAAAGCACATCTTTTCCTGGATTCTGCAAGAGCAGAATGTGCTTTTGCATTTTGCTGTTTCTGAGATCACAGTAGGATGAGATTTCTCTACCATCATTGCTTTCTGGGAGTACAAACTCAGATAAAATTCAACATTGTCCATTTTCCTTTTTATTAAGATGAATAAAAGTAATTTGTCCCTGAATAAATAAGGGGAAAAATTAAACCTCTACAGTAGAGTGAAGCAGGATCCAAGACAACAATTTATGGAAGACTTTCTTTGGAGTTTTTCCTTTAACATTAGTTGGACTATCTGTTGAATGGTGGTGGTGAGGATCAGGTTATCTTTTTAGGAACTTGGAACTCAGGCATCTAAAAAAGAGATGACTAAAATGAAAAAAAAAAAAGAAAAAAATAATTACATAAAAGGTTCCACTATTAACTCTGAAAGATACCAATATTATGGATTTAATGAGGCCTATAAATATTTTTTTGTTTTGTTTTGTTTTGTTTTGTTATTCAGCACCACTGCTAGTTTTCTGAAGTTCTCGAGCTAGGATGTCAAGTTCTTAGTGATGTTGTTCAAATTGTTTAGCTCTTATATAAAAACATATGTGAATCCAAACATTTCATCAGACTTCCTGAATGGCCCACACAGCACTGTGTCCATGGAAAATTGGTCCATCCATGGTTTGCTGTTGTGGAGAGCTCTGTGGTAGAAGCTTTTATCAACTCATTGAACTACATTCAGTTCAGAGTTTGGAATCTATAGGACCAAAGGGCCAACTGCAAGACAACCTAGTGTCCAAATGCGGATCTAAGAAGTCAATTTTTATTTCTTAGTGCTGACCAGTCAAGCAGGAGGAAGAAAAAATGGGAAGGTTAGATTGGATAATTGTAGACAAAGAATTTAAAATTTGGTAAGGATTAACAATTTGGGCAAGACCCAATTCTGTTGCCTTATAATAAGGTAACAAAATAATTTTTTTTGAGGGAAGGAGAAAATTAGTTAAATTTTATCCAGATAACACAGAATTTGTGTGATTGTGTGTCTTTACATATATACAATCATACATCAGTTGCTTGTAATTCACAAAAAGCTACAAAATTACTCTATGAACAGGATTTCAATCTGAGAACTGGTAAGGGTGTGCTATGGAAGCTGTATGTTTTCCACTTACACATAAAATTCATAGAATGTTATTGTACAATTACCTCTCTTTTGAGCAAAAATAATCTCAAAGAGAGATTATTCTTTATTATATAATAAGAGGTGTTATTAAAGGTGGCCTAATAATTTATATAGGAGACCCAAGAATGGTAATTTACTATATAGACATTCTTAAATTTGTTTTGCTGGAAAATTTTATAAAGAATCTCAGATTTGACTTCCACAAGCTTCTTCAGAATATGAAACTAAGCTCTAAACTCTCTATCAGATTTCACCTGCAGTGCCTATAAGTTTGGGCAAATTCCTTTCTTCTTTGATGATTCTAAACTATCCTAAGATTTCTGGGCCTGCCAAAAATTATCTCTACTTATGTAAAAGATCAGGAATTCTGTAAACATGATTTTCAGGCCAGTTTTCTCAATAAGACTTTGTAAGCATTGACTCCGTAGAGTTACACTGAGTTTCTTAAAAGTGTTTGATCATATATGGTGATATTAGAATCATTCTCAAATGTGACATTTCTAATTGCCTTACCTCCTGGTAAAACAGAGGACAGATTCTTATTGAACTTACATAAATAAATATATTGCCATAAAAATAAGAATACTGAATAAGAGTTTCCAAATTCTAGAGAGACATACAGGGAAAAAAAATACATAATTTAGAAATCCTTTGTTTCTGTTTTTTTTTTTAATTATGGTCTAATTGAATATTATGATTTATAGATTATTTAAGAGAAAATAAGGGGTTCCTTATATGCCCTGAAAATAAAACATGAAAATATTAGTAGTACACTGTTGTGCCCAAGATTGCGAATCCGAGAAACCACCAAGGAGCCAACACTGATGCAAACACACGAGGGTTTATTTAAGTTAGAGTTTGGGTCCAAGTATACCCGACACAGCAGAGCAGGGACTTGGACCTCGAGGTGGGTTTCAGTTTAGTTTTATGGGCTGGTCTCGGGGACCTCCAGGAGGGCTGGAGGAATTTCTCAAGTTCTGTTTACATTCTGATATGGGGCTTTCAAGGGCATTGAGCTCTATTCTTATTCTAATATGGGGCTTCCTGCCCCTGGCTTGGGCTCTGTTCTCATTCTAAAATGGGGCTTTCTAGGGCTTTAAGCTGTAAACTGTTTTTTTCCCTGTAACTGAAGTAATGTAAATTTCAGCTTTTATTCACAGGGGCCTGGGATGGCTGTACTTGTGCTAACGCTGAACTTAAAGTGGAATGGCCTTAATTTTCTCGGCCTCCACATACACCAAACAAAAACCATAATCATATATCATCAGTTAATTCAAAAATATTGCAGATGTCAATAAAACAGTATGCATTTTTGGTCTGTTTGTTGCTTTATTTTGGTTTACCATATTCTGATTTTAGATACTGAATACTACAGAAGGCATTTTATTAATGCTTGAGTAATCCATTTGCTCAAATTACATTAATGTTCAGTAGTAAAATAAATGGAAATCATTAGCATGATCAGCATATTGGTATTGTTTACAGACTAAAGTACAATTTGCTTAAGACAATAAGAACTGCAGGAAAAAAATACGATACATAATGATTTTAATTGGCAGCTTCTATTTGTTTGAATTCTAGAGGCTATTTTCAATGCTTTAATTTACATATTTTCATGTGAATTCCATGCTGATAAAAGGCAAAAAAATTACAGCCTCAGAGAACACCATCTCCAGCTTGGCCACTGAGCCATTATAAGATAGGCAATGGCAGGTAGCAGTGTCCCCTAGCTTGCGTCCAGTGTTGTCCATCAGGAAGTGGGTCTTCACACGACCATGCTGGCAACCTGATGTTGGACTTCCAGCCTGCAGACCCTTGGGAAATAGATTTCTGTTGTTAATGGGCCACCTAGCCTGTGGTATTTTGTTACAGTGTCCTTGAGGGACTGAAACTGATACATGATTACTTGAATATAAAGCATATATTTAGATTTGTTATAGGTATCTACTCATGGCATAAGACATCTAAAAAAATAATTACTTTCTTGACGATGGAACTCTTTAGCACAATTCTTAGAGTGCAAAATATTCAGCAACATCCTAAAAAAATATTTTCTGCATTACAAAAACTAGATAAGGACACTTTAGGTCTATTTTCAAGCTGAATCTAACAATTTAGTAAATAAGTTAATTAACTTGACAAATATAATTTGATACATTAAATGACCAATTTAAAATACTAAGTAAGCCTTTATTAAATAAATATCTGAAGATACAAAACAATGATGATGTATTTGCTTTTAAACCAGTAAGGTTTTTGATTGGGGTTTGCTGATACATGAATCTAATTTGAAATATCTTAACAAATTGCTCTCTATTGAAGGAAAATAAAAACTTTTTACTCTATTTGTCAGTTCTTCACTAAACTTTTTTTTTTTTCTCTTTTTGACACTGTTAAAATTTAGCAGAGCTCTGTGCACCTAGACAGCAGTGATGATCGACAAATGCTCCATTTTTCTGCCATCCAAGAAAGGGCCACCCTGCTCTTGAAGTAATTAGTTTTATTTGATGTGGTTTACAGACAACTTCTCACCATGAAAATCTATAACCCCTTTCCACACTGTGGGGCTGTTCCACCTTGTTGGCTCCTTTTTCTTTTGCATATTGACTTGGCCATAGTCTTGAATTCCCCAATAAAATGTCAAAATAATTGCTGTGTGTGACTTCCAGGTCAGGGATTTAGAGAGGACATCATGCTTTCTCTTGCCTTTCCCTTACCCCCCCCCCCACCACCACCACCGGGCTGGATGCCAATGCTAATAGACACAGACAGAGCCAGAGATAGAAGACTCCTTGAATCACTTCCTGGAGGAGAGCCAATCACTAGAAAACTAATTAACTGACTAACACCCATTTGGATTATTACATGAATGTAAAATAAACTACTTTTGTTAGTTCCCTGGAAATTGTTACATCTTAAGTGAAACATTTCTTACATATATTAATGAGAATTTTTTTTTTTTTAATGATGAGAATTTTCATTCTACTCTCCTATGGATCCCCCTTTCCCTCGATCCCGACTTATTTTCCTGGACCAGGCATGTATGTCTAACTATTTAGGATTCTAATTTTCTTTCAATTTGCTTTTGTATTTCAGTAGATTTCTTTACCACACACGCAAATAGATTCATTGGTTTGTCTAGATCTGATGGCTCTCATAGGTTAAATAGAGTATTAAATTTGACCCTTTAAGGTTGCAAAAGAACAAATCTATGTCATACACCTTCAAGTGATAGGGATTTTGGTATATGAGGATAAATGGAGACGTAAAGAGGCCTGGAAAATAAATTGGCAGTTGTGTAATTCAACCTCTTGGTAATATGACTATCACGAGAGTTTTAATAGCACCTCATCATTTTATCCTCCTTAGAACTACTTGTAATCATCCCGTTCTAGTGCCCTGGTACCCATACATCTTCACATTGCACATCTTCTAAAAGATTTCCTCCACTGTAAGACCTAAGAGGATGCAAAACCTCTCAGAAAGATCCTGGTAACCAGATATAGGGCATCAACATATATGTTTTTAGTAACTTATGCTCTTCCAACTTACAAATATTTGAGGGATCTTTTTGATGTTTCTTTCATAAACTTTTAAGTGTGTGTGTGTGTGAGTGTGTGTGTGTGTGTGTGTGTGTGTGTTGGCCTCCCTTTGGCTACACTATTGATGTTCACCCCTTGGCAACCATTTTGTGTCTACACATCCATTAAGTAAAATTCTAATTTGATCCATCAGTCACTAAGTAATACAGAGTGCTTATTATATATTATTACCAGTTCTAAATTTTTAGAGATTATTTATGTCTTCCTTAATAAATAAATTATTAGAAGTTAATAATATTCTTTCTTATTTTAGAGATGATGAAAGTGAAATGATGTAACTTGCCCAAGATCACACAACTAGTAAGTAATGAAAACATGAGATAATTTAAATTCCAGGAGATACTGTCTTTCACAGTCTACCCCCATTGAATTCTGGGCAAATGAGGAATACCTCATTTACCATACCTTTGGCTGAGGTATTAATTTCTGACTCAATTAGTGGTATGCAGGATGGCAGTATCATCTGGGACATAGCATGGAGACTTCTCTAAAAGTACAGACAGAGTCTTTTCCTCAGAAGAAGATTTAATGTATCAAAGTGATTCCAATATTGCATGCTATCTAGCCCCAATATCAGACATATGAGTTCCTGCTCTTATCCTCCCTCCATGCTTCCTCCCCCATCCCTAACTTGGTCTCTTTCTCATTTGAACACTCGTCTCAGCAATCTCCCCACTATAGATTATTTAAGTAAAGTCATATTTTATAATATGATAATTAATGGCAAATAATAGCAATTTCTTCCTCTTTTATTTTAAATATGGAGGGATTCCTGGATGGCTCAGCAGTTTAGTGCCTACCTTCGGCCCAGGGCATGGTCCTGGAGACCCGGGATCGAGTCCCACATTGGGCTCCCTGCATGCCTCTGCCTGTGTCTCTGCCTCTCTCTCTTTCTCTCTGTCTCTCATGAATAAATAAATAAATAAATAAAAATTTAAAAAATATTTTAAATATGGAGGATATTAAAGATAAAGGAATTAATTTAAATTTGTAAACTGTCATTAGAGTAGAATGATGGCAGCAATATGAAGTCTAGTATTACTCTGTAATTCAGAATCATAAAACTCTACAGAAGTGCTACACCACAAATAGCTCTAAATTAAAAAAAAATAAAACATAAATAAATTATAAGAGGGCTTAGATTTTTTAAAGATAAGACAAACAAAAAATGGCTGGCTCCAGATACTTGAGTGGTTCAGTGGTGGAGCATCTGCCTTTGGCCCAGGGCGTGATCCTGGAGACACGGGATCGAGTCCAACGTCGGGCTCCCTGCATGGGGCCTGCTTCTCCCTCTGCCTATGTCTCTGCCTCTCTCTGTGTCTCTCATGGATAAATAAATAAAATACTTATTAAAAACATGACTTGCTCACACTTTGTGTGGACATATATTACTTAGGTTATTTTGCATTTGACACTTTTTAAAAATCCCAACTCTTGCTGTACAAATGTGTGAATTAATAACTGGTATTTAATGTTAAAGAGACATGCAATTTGTCACATTGGGATATATTTTAAATGTATATTTGTGTTGCACCATGTCATAAGCCAACAAGATATCTCCAATTTGACACATCAGAAATGCAATTTAATTCTGCAAAAGAAGTATAGGGAAGGGATAGCTTCACAGTATGAACATATAAAAGTTGCTTTTTCAGTTGTTTAAGTCATAATTTTATTAACTGAGAGCATGAAATGCTGAAGAAAAAGAAATGTGAATTCTTGTACTCTTCCAACATTCTCTGCTATTTGCCCATAATCTTCAATGAGATCATTCTGCAGAGTAAAAAAGTTTATGCTTTTACAGAGAAAACAAAATTAGCAGATTTGTGTGAATTAGTGCAGTCTGAAATATTCCATTATGTCACTGAATTAATTACAACATGAACAATTAAGTATTATGTAGTATTATTATAGGATTGTTTTTTAAAAACTATCGAAATATATGTCACAAATTTTGGTTTCTCAGTATTGAGGTTTAGAAGCAGTTTTTATTGAAGTCTGATCTTGCTTGGTAAGGTATTTCCTGGAGCTTTTAGAGGTAGAAGTAAAACATCCTAGGAAATACCTTCTGTGCATAATTATAGTTTACAATTTGATTCCAACCTTGAGAGTGATATTTTGAGAGATCTTTGTTTGTTCCATGTCATAGACCTGGGAGATTGGTTTAGGTGGACCAATTACGTGCTATCATGATACAGTAGTTTCCCTGTTGCACTTCTGAATCTGCTCAGAATGTCTTTTTTAACTGTTTAAAATTTAACATAGTTCTTGGTATATAGTTAGCATTCAATATACACTTGTAAATAAATGATTGAATCAGTGAAAATTCTGACTAAACTATGACTCTCCACTGGGTTGTGCTTTGTCCTTATTGATTTATTATTCATATGTCTTTCAAGTTTAAGTGGAAACTTTACAAGATGAGAACTGAATTAATCGATTGAATCTACAATGGACAATTTTCTATGATTTATCTAGTGAACCACTCATTTATGTTCTGAGATCTAGAAGAATACATATTCACTTTTAACTTTGATAAATTGAATAAAAATGTGTATCTGACCCAACACTGGAATTTGCTGGAAGTGACTGAAACACAAGATATAAGTTGATTAGTTAAGAAGATGATTAGGAGAAGCAATATCTGTTGCTGCTGCTGTTTTTGTTGATGTGAATTCAGAAGGGAATGAAAGAGCATTTCCAATCATGTTATAGCAAGTGTGAGTACATGGACTTACTGAATCCATTTTACTTTTGCACCTCTAGTGCCTCCAGCCCTTCTTTGTTCTTAAAGTCAACTTTGTATAGTAAATAACCAGTGGCTGAAATATTTAGGGTTGTTTCCATTTTTTTTTAATGTGATGTCATTCAGATTCTCAAAACTTCCATGGAAGGGATACTTTTATTTCTAATTTATTTTGGATATTGAATAACTCTAATCCTAAAAATGTATTTTCTTCCAAGTTATTTTAGTGGCATAGACCGTTTTCTGCTTCTAATGACTGTTATCCATATACACATATTATTATAAAACATGTAAACCAATTATTAGATCAGAATGTGAATAAGACTTGTTTAGTCTCTAGACTTTTCATATTACACAATGAAATACTAAGTTTTCATGCCATACAAAATTTCCTAGACTTTTTTTATTTTTTTGTATTATTTTTAAAAATTTCATTTATTTATTCATGAGAGACACATACAGAGAGAGGCAGAGACACAGGCAGAGGGAGAAGCAGGCTCCATGCATGGTGCCCGACATTAGACTTGATCCCAGGTCTCCAGGACCACGACCTGGGCCAAAGGCGGTGCTAAACCGCTGAGCCACCAAGGCTGCCCAAAATTTCCTAGACGTTAAAATATAAATAAAACCATGCTATTCATCTCACAATCACTTGCATAGAGAAATAGAGTATTTAGCACAGTCACTTTGAATCATGAATGTGCATTTGCTTAGTGATCACTAATAAATACACTTTATTTTTCCCCTATGGGATTTATGATTACCTTCATCCACAAACTGGAGGGCAAATAGTAGGCATTGTTCAAATGGTAAGAAAAACTCCGGCATGTAAATGGATGTTTTTGATCTGGATCCCTTCCCTTAGTCACTGTAAATCCAGTCTAATTCCTGGACTCCTCTGTATTACAGTTCCCAGTCTGTGAAGCAGGTATCAACACTAGCAACAAAAAGTGATTAAATTAAAAAATATATAAGTGATATTTAGAACAGTGTATGGCTCCTTTATCATTGTTAGTTGATATTACTATTATTATGATTTTCTCTGAAAATAGCAGAGAATTGTTTCAAATGAACAATGGAAAAAATTTCTCATGGATTATCATGCTGAATCATAGCATAGAATTTGTTGGAAATAATTTGAAGATTCAAAGGGTGGATTAGTATTTTTGCAATTAAAATGTCATTTAAGAGTACACTTATAGTAGTTATTTAAAACAAAATTGGCAAATGCTGCCATATATAATTTACTTTTGATTATATAGGTACTAAGTGCTTATTCGGATATTTGATCCACAAGATTATATCAGGTTTAAACTTTACTAAAATAATTCAAAGCTTTCAGTAATCCTAATGTATTGGGTTTCATTTTTGTGTCACATCATAGACTTATATCTATAATAAAAAATGAATTAAACATGGGGACATGGTTCGTTCCTTCTCAGAAATCATGATATGCATGGGCTAGACAGAAATACAGTGAAATAATTATTACACTGCATGTTAAACACTATACCAGAAATATGTCAAAAACCCCATGAGAACATGAAAAAAAATGACAAAAATAATCATGCCTAACATGCATAGGCATATGGACACTAGAGTGAAGTTATAGTTTTTGTGTTCCTAAATGTAAAAGAGAAATGGGATTTTTGGTAAACATTGATGTGGAAAATGTATAAAGGTAATCAAAATACATGGCTCTTTTTTAGTAATCCTTAAGCAGTATGATAGATAAGATATCGAGGTAAGGTAATGAGTGCTGAGGTATGGCTTTAAGAAAGTGAAAGGAAAGAAAAGAAAGAGAGATTCAACTCATTGCATGAAATTCTGACCGACTCAGAGGTAAATGAAATTCCATTTTATCAAACTTTAACTATTTTCTCCTCATCTGAAGTTGTAAAACTTTTTTTTGATGAATATTCCTTGTTACTCTATCAGAAAAAAACGAATACTCAGAGGCTTGGAAAATATAATCATATTATTTTCTCACCTATATCTCTAAATTTTATTCATCATATAAGATTTATTCAAAATGTATGTATTAAATAACCAGGGAGTGCATTATTATATATTTTGTGAACTATTCTGTAAATTCACATCTAACACAATTATGAGTTCCAGTAATATGGATTCCAATTACCCTCACATGAGAAGCCATTTGAAACATTTCACGGGGTCTTTACCTTTAATTTTGTATCAGGCTCTTAGAAAGCAAAGCTCTTATTCTTGGACTTTGAGCTTAGGTGAGTTAAAAGCAATAGCTTTCTGCTTCAGGGTTTGTTATTTGTTTTGGACAGATGTGCTATTAACGAACAACTTCAACCTTCTCCTAAACAGAGATTCCTCCCCAGAGCCTACTATGAAGTGTATGATCACTATTTACTCTCCTGACAAACCCAGTACTGTTAATGAACATCAGGGTTAACCTATAGCTGTGCAACTCCCTGGCTTGTCTTTTTGAGATGAAAGTTCCATCGTGTGATGAAAAACACTCTTGTCTCCTAACTAATGAGAAACAAACCTACTGTCTGGGCAAAGATAGTGCAGAGAATGTGCCTCAGAGGGATCACTGAAACTATCCAGAAAACTATATTAAGGATCATTATAGATCTCAGTACAGCATTTTTCATATCTTTACTTGAAAAGAGCATAAAATAGAATTTGAAAGCACATGGTGGGGACTCAAATCATTTACTCTAATGCGGATCATTATTTATCTAAAAAAATATTTAACATAGTTATTTAATTTCAAATCTCATACAACATCTGGGTTATTTGCTCCATTTGGTTATCCAAGCACAGACTACAGATTGGATCCCTAGGCCCAACAACGAGCTCTATGCAGAAAGAAACCTAAATGACAGGACAATTCATTTAGGCCAGGATTTCAAGTTTGACAGTAAGGGAAAAAATAAATAAATAAAAATCTACTTTTGAAATACAGAGCCCTCGAGTATAAGTAGAATTCACCCTTTGATTTGATTCACTAACTGTGGGGAACATTAAATGGTATTTTTATGTTGTCTTGTTCTCTCCCCCAATTCACCCTTTATATTTTATTCGAAAAGATTTTTCTCAGAGTCAGTTCTAAGAACTTTCTGTGAAAGTTGCCAGAACAGATAGTCAGAAATGTGACCTCCCTGGAAACCACCTCCTCCCCCATATCCAACCATAATGAATCAAAGCAAATATAAATAACCACAACTATAATATATATGACTTATTCAGTATGATTTTGAGCACTTTGGAAGAGAAGAGTAGAGCTCAGCATATAAATCCTTTTCGAGAGGCAAGCATGTTAGTTGGCAATAAGTGGAACAATTCTGATGGGGTCACTATGATACAGCCCAATATAGCAGGTCTGCATTCTGAAACCCCTTGATACACCTGTCTTTCAAAATTCAGAATATTTCCAATATAAGTAAGCCCTACCTTCATGTACAATATATTGTGTAGCATCCCCACTAGGATTTAGGATAGTAACTGTAGGAAAAATCGAGACAGCATAAATAGCCTCATGTGAAGCCAGGTCTGTATCAGATACACATATAAGTTACCCTCAAGAAATTAGTCCTAAAATATGGATGGATTTAAGAAATGTGGATAAAGCACAATGGACCTGTAAAAGAAAAAGAAGTGAAGTTCTGGGAAGAGTATTAGAACTCTTGGGAATACCTACTTCTATTCCTGTCTACCTCAGAGGATGAGTAATAACATCAGAACTACAGAAAAGACCATGTAGCCACATATCGAACATTTTTCTCATAAACATCTTACGCTAACCTGGGGGTTAAAGAACTAGAGATAGAATAATTATTAGAAGAAGGAGAGGCAAGGAAAACAGAACTTTTGTAGGAAAATTTACCATATTAAGCTGTAATTTAACAAACTGTAACTTGACCATCAGAGATAATACAAACTGAGAGTTTCATTCTGATGCAACATTTCCTTCTTCACGCTGGCTCAATTAGAATTGGGAGAGCAAACTGAAATCTTTGCAGTATCCAGGCACTGGGGAGAATACTAGGACTCATGAACTTTCTCCATGACATTTAGATTTTCCCTTCACTCTTACACAAGAATAATTCAAATGGATACATTCAACTATATAAATTAAAAAGCAGATTTGAGGGGCACCCTGGGTGGCTCAGCAGTTTAAGCGCCTGCCCAGGTGTGATCCTGGGGTCCCGGGATCGAGTCCCATGTCAGGCTCCCTGAATGGAGCCTGCTTCTCCCTCTGCCTGTGCCTCTGCCTCTCTCTCTCTCTCTCTCTCTATCATGATAAATAAATAAAATCTTTTAAAAAAAGCGAGTTTAACAAAAGTATCATAAAAATAGTAAGTTGATGGTTTTATTTTCTTTTATGGCCATGGTAAGGATAAATTTTTGCTCTCGAGGTCAAATAAGCAGCTCTGGAATTGATTACAAACCAATTTGTTGTTACAAGCTTCTTATCTGCAGTTTTCTTGGAAATATGATCGCAGTCAATTTGAGGTCCCTCTCCCATGTTGTAAGTTTGGAGCAGAGGATGGTGTTTGAGTGGTGTCATAGTTTCAAATGAGTTCAAGTCTTTTTCTTGGTGTCACATGATTACAGAGGCTCCTACTTAGCATCTACCACTCTCCTAATCCTAAATTAGGGGTCCTAGTTGACTGCATACTTGATTTTTCAGTCTCGTTTCGTGACACTACAGGTCTGAAAACCATTTCTTCTATTTTCATGTTATCTTATGATACACTACATTGATCCCACAATGCAGCTCCTATGAATGGTGAGAATAAAACTTACCAGACTGTGAGATTTTTTGAGGCTTTTCCTGCTTATATATATCAGGCATCATATCATTTTTTAGTTTATCCCAACTTTCCTTAGACTCTGCTTGGATAATCTTTCATATAGTTTTTCTGCATTCAGATATGATTCTCCAAAGTAGTTAGGAATGTTTGTCAAACTCCAGGCATACAATAGAATGTATAGAGTTCTTTCCCTAAACTTGCATTATTTCTTCTATCAGTCCTGCAAACCTTCAAAGCAGAGATTATTCTCTTTTGTTGGAAGGGTGGGAAAAAACTTACTTTGTTTATGATGTTTCTTTCAAGACTTTGACTTTTATGTTACTTTAATGGCCTGGGTTTTCTTAATCATGAAAGTCAGAGAAAGACTCGTTTATTCTATCTTTTGTGTTGCAACATCTCTTAAGTTTGGGCACAGAAAAGCCTATCTGCTTGAATACGGTGAAGAGAAAATGCTGTGCTGAAGGAGAAAAATAAAAACTATTTAAAGAGTGAAAATAACCTGTTTATAATGGCAAAACCTTGTGTAAGAATAATACATAAAGGTGGGAAAATATGAAAGAGAAGGTGGATTATTTGGACCCTTATAACTAGAAAATTATATATAAAAATATAGAGTCATAGCCAATTGAAAAACTAGAAAAAATCTTTCCATATTACACTGAAGAAACAGTTATTCATGTTACATTAAATTTGGCTTAAAGTGTTCACATTTAATGTAAACATTTTGCTTACAAATATATCAAGAAAAGCAAAAAGAAGTAATGGGAAATTGAGCAAAAGCCATAAACATCTGATACAAAAATAAAAGAAATTCTCAATAAACAGATCAATAAAATATATTTGAGTATATCAACCATCAAACTTAATTTAGAAATAGGTAAGCTTTGTTTATCTACCAGTTTGGCAAAGACTGAAAATGACTATATACCTGAGGAAGTCAAGAGTATGGAAAAATAGACCCACTCATACAGTTCTGGATATATAGGAAAAGTTCTTATTTTATTATAATATTAAAATTAAAATTAATTTAAAGATAAAATTAATTTCATTAAAATATTTATTAAAATAGTAATCATTTTATCAAAATTATTTTAAAATTAATTTAATAATGTATGTAAAATATTATATCTGCATACACCATGCCATAAATTTACTTTAAGCATATAAGATTATCTAATCTATTAACATATTGCTGTTTATCTAGATATATAAATCACATATTTATGGTAGTTAAAATTATCTAACATCTCTGCAATAGGAATCTATAAAAGAAATTCTGATAATTCTATAAAATTGAGGAGTTTTCTGCCATTAAAAATTATATAGATCTGCATTATGCCTAGGTATATAAGTACAAATATATGTAAGAATTCGAAGACAAATTATTAAGTGATTGAAAGGAAACTTATAGAGTATAATCATATTATTTAAAAGGTATTTGTTCAACAACTATTTTTCTAGTACTAGTTTGTGTTAGAGCCTCCGTTACAAACTGGGAAGAATATGTGAAGACACAATAATTGTAATCTTTTCCTCATGCAGTTCACAGTCTAATAAAGAATAAAAGAAATCCTTAATAGTCATAGAACCTCTATCATTTGTTTCTCTTTATTTCATGTCTATCTCAGTAAATTAACATTTATATTAAACCTACCTCTACATTTTATATGTGAATTCAAGAGTGTTCTTCTAGGCACTGTAATTATAACAGTGGACAAAGTCTACACGCCAGTACCCTGTGCATAAGTAAAAATATAAGAAAGTTCCACTGGAGATTGAGATTATAAATGTTTGGAGGTTTTGTATGCATTCATTTCATTCACTTCTAGCACATTCTATTTCTTACTACAGAATGTCTAAAATACCTCATCACAATAAAATCTAAAACTCATGGCTTCTAAAAATTCAATGTGTTGTGTCATCATAGATCATATTCAAACTGCTTTCTAGAATAAACATCCCCTATGATATTTTCCTAACCTCTAACACCTTTCATTATCATTAACTCTTGGCTTTTCTAAATTGTATTTTTGCAGATTCCAATGTAATTCCCAGTTTCCCCATTTCTTAGTCTATGTACTTAGTGTCCTTACTGTATGGAATGAATTTTCCATGATGTGGATCCTGAAATCCAACCCAATATTCAATTTCCATTTCTAATGTCATTTTTTTCCCTAAATCTCATGTTTCCCGTAAATGCAATGTCAACTCTCCACTGAATATCCTTACTGAATTTGTCTGAATCTACTCTTGTTCTCCTATAGTTTTTTCCTTCATTTTAGTGTGTAGCTTGTAAACACACACACACACACACACATACACGTGTAAGTATATGTATATACATAAATAATATATATTTTAAAATTATAATGTCAAGGCAGTTCACATTTTAAATAATTTTGAGTTGTCCAAAGCAGCCACCACAGATACTTAACCCCATATTAAATATGACAACTATTTGTCAGGTGTCTAATACATACCAGGCACCAATCTAAGCACTGTACATATATTAATGAATATTAACAATTTGAAAAGTATGTTTTATTATTATCATTAGAGAATATTAATCTTAATCATCGAAGACATTTGTTTTGAATGGGTTTTTAGAAAACAGCAACACATACAGAGAAGCCTATTTGCTTTTCCCTCAATTCTCTAAGGCAGAAGTCACATAATACCATTTACTCACAAAGACCATCATCAGTGATGGCTAGCTGTCACAGGTTTGTACACGAGTAAAACAGGCCTCGGTGAAGCATAGGTCCCAGGTTCCTGGATCTATCCTTTTTAAACGCCGTTAGGTTAATGAACATTATAGCAGGTTGTACTATTTATTTGAACATCCAAATTCGAAACAATTGGAAGAATCTAGGAATTAAGCAGTGAAAGTCAGTTTTCTACTTCTTCTTCTTTTTTTTTTAGTTTTGTTTTACCTCAAAAACATTTAACATGTTGTTTAAACTGCCTATCCATATTTTTAGTACTACCATGTTTTATGCTTCTCAGAGAACATTCTTTCTTTCTTTTTTTTTTTTTTAATTTCTTCTTCCTTGTTTTATTAAATCCAGGCTTTAACTACATTTTCTTGTTTCCCTGCAATGTCCACCTTTTGTATCTGCTTCAGGCCTCATAACTAAAACCTCAGGTCAAGTAGGTGGCAACTCTCTGTGTTTTAAGCATTAGAAGATTGAGACTGTGATTGCTTATTACCATAAATGGTGGGAAACAAGTCTTGGGGGGGGGGAAAGAAGATCTATTAGTTACATAATGAAGCAGGACTAGGAAATGGCTTTTCCTCTGCTGGCTGCTGCAGTTTGTGGAGCAGTTGCCAAGCTCACTTGTGGGCTCCCATGGGCATAACTGCTCCCTTTCTTTCACAAATCCACTGTATTTACTGTATTATTCTTACCTAACATAATTCTTTCCCCATTTATTGTGGAAAAATGATTTTGCCATACAGTTCCCTGGCCTCATTCTTTTTTGTTTTGTTTTGTTTTGTTTTGTTTTTGTTTTGAAACAGCAATTGCATCTGCTCCTTGAGAGGTATAAAAACATCCATCAGTTTCACAGCTAGAGGTAGAGTGATGAAGATTCAGCCTTGACTTTTTGTCTCATTTTAACTTCTCATAGAACCACTTTGGGTTTTGTCTTTGTTTTTGTTTCTTGTGCAAAGTGTATCGTGTTGCAGGAGCTACTGATTGAGATGTTAAGAGCAGCTAGATCTTTGCCTTTGCCTGGGACTGCAGACCCTGAAGGTAAGGGAACAATTCCTTCCTCTGATAGCTGATCGCTGCATCTCCATAATCCTTGCTGCCCTGCTTTTCAATCCCTTCTTTGGCCATTTGTTGAATGTTACTTAAAATTCAAGTGAGGGGGTGCCTGAGTGGCTCAGGGTTGAACATCTACCTTTGGCTCAGGGCCTGATCCCACGGTCCTGGGATGGAGTCCCACATCAGGCTCCCCGCAGGGAGTCTGTTTCTCCCTTGGTCTGTCTCTGCCTCTCTCTCTGTGTCTCTCATGAATACATAAACAAAATCTTTTTTAAAATAATAAAAGAAATAAAACTCCAGTGAGGCACTTGAGTGGCTCAGTCAGTTAAGCGTCTGCCTTCCAATCAGGTCATGATCTCATGGTTCTAGGATTGAGCCTCAACTCTGGCTCCCTGCTCAGAGGGGAGTCATCTTCTCCCTCTCCCTCTTCCCTTCCTCCCCTCTGTACTTTGTCCCCTAAATAAATACATAAACTTTTTATCAATCAATAAAACTGCAACGACTTTCCACCACTTAAGGAGACATGTATTTTTTCAAGTGGTACTGCATCAATTGCATAATCCTCCTTCATTTGGTCAAACCCTGCTATCACTGTCACATTGCTTATATAAATCATTGTTTTCTTTTCCAGTATTTTGTGATTGTAATATAAGTGCTGTCTTTTTTTCAGAATTTGGTTATATCTTTTTTTAACTTTTACATATCTTTTACATATCTTTAACATAGAATGCAAAAAAAAAAAAAAAGTCTGAAAATGGAGACTGGTATCCTATTATAGTGTTCCCTGAATACCTGCAATGAGGAGTCATTTCTGAATCCTATGGGTGATGCAGAGGCAGTAGAGGTCTACTTGTTCACCAACTGTCCACTCAAATGCAACATGCCAGTAATTTAAATTTGTGATATAGTGTGTATCCTTCATTATCTCTTAAAATATATCTCTTTATCTTCAATTATTCCTCAGTGACAGAGCTTTAAGGTCTATCATCACAGGCCTGACATATGTTAAGTGCTCAATAGATGGAAGATGTAGCAAATTTAAATGTGTTTTACTTAGTAAGTAGGTAAGGGAATACTTTGAATAGAGTTAACTTTAATAAAAGTAAATTCACCACGGTGCATAGCATGGCTTCGGCTCGGGAGTCTGTAAAAATATATAACTTAGGAATCACTTACAAGCTTATTTTTATAGCCTTTGAATAATGATTACACAAGTGAGATTTTATAAGGTCAGGGACTATTGAGTTGGCAATAGAAACAAAAAGAAGGAATGGAGTGCATGGGCAATGTCCTGGTACAATCTATAGGACTCTGGAAATGATTTCTTTGTTTGGAGAAGGGAGTAGAAATAAAATATTTTTAGCCTAGGCTGAGCAACATAAGTACAAAAACACCCCTGAATTTCAAGAGATAACACAGTGGGTAGAGAAGGAATATTTGATGAAAGAAAGGAACTTGAATTTTATATTTTGAAATTCTAGCTATTATTCTCAACTGTGGCCATAACTAGCAATTTGATATTGAGCTAATCCCTTAACTTTTAAGATCCTAATTTCTCATTAATAAGAAAAAAAAGATTAAGGATCAAAATGCTGGGGTACCTGGCTTGCTCAGTCAGTATAGGGCATATGGTTCTTGATCTTGGAGTCTTCAGTTCAAGCCCCACATTGAGCCAAGGACTCCCCAAAAAATCAAAATGCTTCTAGACCCTTATTCCATGATTTCTAACAAGAAAGCCCAAGCTATGAAAGACAGGGACAGAGAGTGGGATAAATGAGTGAAAGAGATTTCCATATTTGAAGGAATGTATTTTGTCTTGTTTTAAAATTAAGAAAAATAAGGTATAGAGAAATAAGGATGACTTAGCACCTAGCCCTACAGGACATACGTTTAAAAAGTATTAATAGAACAGATAAATATATAGTTTAGAATTGGCCAGGAAATTGGGCACCTATGGGTGCCTGTGTGGCTCAGTAGGTTGAGCATCAGGTTCTTGGTTTCTGCTGGAGTCATGATCTTGTGATGGTGGGAGCAAGTCCTAGGTCAGTCTCTGCAGTTGGCATGGAGTCTGCTTCAGATTATCTGTTCCTCTCCTTCCCACTCACTCTATCTATCAAATAAATAAATAAATAACATCTTTTAAAAAGGGAAATAAAGAAAAGGAGAGCCTCAGTGGTGGCATCCCACTCTTGATTTCAGCTCAGCTCTTGATCTCAGGGTCATAAGATCAAGCCCCCCATCCCATAGGACCCCATGCTCAGCAGGGAGTCGGCTTGAGATTCTCTCTCCTTCTCCTTTGCACCTTCTCCCACCAGCAGTGCTCTCTGCCTCTCTCTCAGAATAAATTAATAAACCTTTTTTTAAAAAAAAGAGTTGACAAGAAAAAAGGAACATGCTAACATACCAATAAGTGTCATATATACAATATATATGTAAATATAACGAACCATGTAACATATATGTTAAGAGGCAAGCAAATTGAGGACTGTTATCCCAAATTTCTGAGAGATGTGAAAAATGAGGCTGCTATTGACTGAGAAGACTGCATGATGGATACTAAAATGCTTTGAACCTGTGCATGAAAAAAGAGATGATTCAGGAAGGCAATAGTAAGTGATAAAAAGAGATGGAGATTCCATTTGAGGAGACATAACATGAAACTTAGTTATATGAGTGAATGTATTTTCTCATAAATTTTCTCATCTTCCATTTTATGGATTTGAAGATGATAGGGGCAATGCTTCCTGACTGGCTGACACTATTTTGGAAAGAAAATTGCATATGGTCACTTTGGTGGGTACTATTCTAGGTGAGAGAACTGAAACAAATCCTAGAACTTGAAGGGGCTTACCAATGAGACTGAAGATGAGATTCAGAGGGACTACAGGAAGTTGGGTTCATATTTCAGTTTTCGAGATTAAGAAAATGGTACAAATTAGAGTTAACAAGGTGTAAGGTACAGTCACATCAGGGTAGACGGTAAGAATATGGTAGAGGTCACTGAAGTAGTGCAGATATAATGCTTTTGAGGTCAGGGTTTTATTAAGGACATAAGTATAGCTCTTAACATATCCAGAGTTTTTCTTAATGCAATGCAGAGTGCATACATAACTTTCACAATGCAAAGAACACATCCAGGAGATTAAAATATAAACAAATCTCAAAGGTTTATTATTATTACTATTGTTATTATTTTTATTATTATTGCCAATATACCCTTGAACTAGATGTTGAAGTGTAGTGGAGGAAATAGATAATGCGCACATTGAATAAATGTATAGTCATACATAACAATAAAGAATTTGGGAGATGAAAGCATAGAAATCTGGGAGAAAAACTCATTTAAAAATGAGTTTATGGAGGAGCAAGATGGCGGAAGAGTAGGGTCCCCAAATCACCTGTCTCCACCAAACCACCTAGAAAACCTTCAAATTATCCTGAAAATCTATGAATTCGGCCTGAGATTTAAAGAGAGACCAGCTGGAATGCTACAGTGAGAAGAGTTCGCGCATCTATCAAGGTAGGAAGACGGGGAAAAAGAAATAAAGGAACAAAGGCCTCCAAGGGGGAGGGGCCCCGCGAGGAGCCGGGCTAAGGCCGGGGTGAGTGTCCCCAGGACAGGAGAGCCCCGTCCCGGAGACGCAGGAGCTGCACCGACCTTCCCGGGGGAAAGGGGCTCCAGGGAGGTGGAGCAGGACCCGGGAGGGCGGGGATGCCCTCGGGTTCCCTGAGACAGTAACAGAGCAACTGCGCGCCCAGGAGAGTGCGCCGAGCTCCCTAAGGGCTGCAGCGCGCACGGCGGGACCCGGAGCAGCTCGGAGGGGCTCGGGCGGCGGCTCCGCGGAGGGGGCTGCGCGGCCCCGGGAGCAGCTCGGAGGGGCTCGGGCAGAGGAAGAGGCTCCGTGCGGAGGGGCCTGCGCGGTTCCAGGAGCAGCTCGGAGGGGCTCGGGCGGCGGCTCCGCGGAGGGGGCTGCGCGGCCCGGGAGCGCGAATCCACCAGCGCAGGCTCCGGAGCACAGGGCGCCGGGACACAGCCCAGGATCCCGCCTCCCCCGGGACAGGCAGAGGCCGGGAGGGCCCAGGACAGCAAGGACGCTCCTGCCCCAGCTGAGCACATCAGCGGCCCCGGCCCGAGCCTCCAGGCCCTGCAGACGGAGAGCTCCGGAGTTCCTGCGGGGGCTGAATCCAGGTTTCCAGAGCTGCCCCGCCACTGGGGCTGTTCCTCCTGGGGCCTCACGGGGTAAACAACCCCCACTGAGCCCTGCACCAGGCAGGGGCACAGCAGCTCCCCCAACTGCTAACACCTGAAAATCAGCACAGCAGGCCCCTCCCCCAGAACACCAGCTAGACGGAAAACTTCCAGGAGAAGCCAAGGGACTTAAAGTACACAGAATCAGAAGATACTCCCCGGTGGTTCTTTTTTTTTGTTTGTTTGTTTTTGTTTTTGTTTTTGTTTTGTTTTGCTTTTTGATTTGTTTCCTTCCCCCACCCCCTTTTTTTCTTTCTTTTTCTTTCTCTTTTTCTTCTTTTTTTTTTTTTCGTTTTTTTTTTGTTTTTCTTCCCTTTTTTTTCTCTCTCTTTTCTTTCCTTCTTTCTCTCCTCTCTTTTTCTCTTTTTCCCAATACAACTTGCTTTTGGCCACTCTGCACTGAGCAAAATGACTAGAAGGAAAACATCACCTCAAAAGAAAGAATCAGAAACAGTCCTCTCTCCCACAGAGTTACAAAATCTGGATTACAATTCAATGTCAGAAAGCCAATTCAGAAGCACTATTATACAGCTACTGGTGGCTCTAGAAAAAAGTATAAAGGACTCAAGAGACTTCATGACTGCAGAATTTAGAGCTAATCAGGCAGAAATTAAAAATCAATTGAATGAGATGCAATCCAAACTAGAAGTCCTAACGACGAGGGTTAACGAGGTGGAAGAACGAGTGAGTGACCTAGAAGACAAGTTGATAGCAAAGAGGGAAACTGAGGAAAAAAGAGACAAACAATTAAAAGACCATGAAGATAGATTAAGGGAAATAAACGACAGCCTGAGGAAGAAAAACCTACGTTTAATTGGGGTTCCCGAGGGCGCCGAAAGGGACAGAGGGCCAGAATATGTATTTGAACAAATTCTAGCTGAAAACTTTCCTAATCTGGGAAGGGAAACAGGCATTCAGATCCAGGAAATAGAGAGATCCCCCCCTAAAATCAATAAAAACCGTTCAACACCTCGACATTTAATAGTGAAGCTTGCAAATTCCAAAGATAAAGAGAAGATCCTTAAAGCAGCAAGAGACAAGAAATCCCTGACTTTTATGGGGAGGAGTATTAGGGTAACAGCAGACCTCTCCACAGAGACCTGGCAGGCCAGAAAGGGCTGGCAGGATATATTCAGGGTCCTAAATGAGAAGAACATGCAACCAAGAATACTTTATCCAGCAAGGCTCTCATTCAAAATGGAAGGAGAGATAAAGAGCTTCCAAGACAGGCAGCAACTGAGAGAATATGTGACCTCCAAACCAGCTCTGCAAGAAATTTTAAGGGGGCCTCTTAAAATTCCCCTTTAAGAAGAAGTTCAGTGGAACAGTCCACAAAAACAAAGACTGAATAGATATCATGATGACACTAAACTCATATCTCTCAATAGTAACTCTGAATGTGAACGGGCTTAATGACCCCATCAAAAGGCACAGGGTTTCAGACTGGATAAAAAAGCAGGACCCATCTATTTGCTGTCTACAAGAGACTCATTTTAGACAGAAGGACACCTACAGCCTGAAAATAAAAGGTTGGAGAACCATTTACCATTCGAATGGTCCTCAAAAGAAAGCAGGGGTAGCCATCCTTATATCAGATAAACTAAAATTTACCCCAAAGACTGTAGTGAGAGATGAAGAGGGACACTATATCATACTTAAAGGATCTATTCAACAAGAGGACTTAACAATCCTCAATATATATGCTCCGAATGTGGGAGCTGCCAAATATATAAATCAATTATTAACCAAAGTGAAGAAATACTTAGATAATAATACACTTATACTTGGTGACTTCAATCTAGCTCTTTCTATACTCGATAGGTCTTCTAAGCAAAACATCTCCAAAGAAACGAGAGCTTTAAATGATACACTGGACCAGATGGATTTCAAAGATATCTACAGAACTTTACATCCAAACTTAACTGAATACACATTCTTCTCAAGCGCACATGGAACTTTCTCCAGAATAGACCACATATTGGGTCACAAATCGGGTCTGAACCGATACCAAAAGATTGGGATTGTCCCCTGCATATTCTCGGACCATAATGCCTTGAAATTAGAACTAAATCACAACAAGAATTTTGGAAGGACCTCAAACACATGGAGGTTAAGGACCATCCTGCTAAAAGATAAAAGGGTCAACCAGGAAATTAAGGAAGAATTAAAAAGATTCATGGAAACTAATGAGAATGAAGATACAACCGTTCAAAATCTTTGGGATGCAGCAAAAGCAGTCCTAAGGGGGAAATACATCGCAATACAAGCATCCATTCAAAAACTGGAAAGAACTCAAATACAAAAGCTAACCTTACACATAAAGGAGCTAGAGAAAAAACAGCAAATAGATCCTACACCCAAGAGAAGAAGGGAGTTAATAAAGATTCGAGCAGAACTCAACGAAATCGAGACCAGAAGAACTGTGGAACAGATCAACAGAACCAGGAGTTGGTTCTTTGAAAGAATTAATAAGATAGATAAACCATTAGCCAGCCTTATTAAAAGAAGAGAGAGAAGACTCAAATTAATAAAATCATGAATGAGAAAGGAGAGATCACTACCAACACCAAGGAAATACAAACGATTTTAAAAACATATTATGAATAGCTATACGCCAATAAATTAGGCAATCTAGAAGAAATGGACGCATTCCTGGAAAGCCACAAACTACCAAAACTGGAACAGGAAGAAATAGAAAAACTGAACAGGCCAATAACCAGGGAGGAAATTGAAGCAGTCATCAAAAACCTCCCAAGACACAAGAGTCCAGGGCCAGATGGCTTCCCAGGAGAATTTTATCAAACGTTTAAAGAAGAAATCATACCTATTCTCCTAAAGCTGTTTGGAAAAATAGAAAGAGATGGAGTACTTCCAAATTCGTTCTATGAAGCCAGCATCACCTTAATTCCAAAGCCAGACAAAGACCCCGCCAAAAAGGAGAATTACAGACCAATATCCCTGATGAACATGGATGCAAAAATTCTCAACAAGATACTGGCCAATAGGATCCAACAGTACATTAAGAAAATTATTCACCATGACCAAGTAGGATTTATCCCTGGGACACAAGGCTGGTTCAACACCCGTAAAACAATCAATGTGATTCATCATATCAGCAAGAGAAAAACCAAGAACCATATGATCCTCTCATTGGATGCAGAGAAAGCATTTGACAAAATACAGCATCCATTCCTGATCAAAACTCTTCAGAGTGTAGGGATAGAGGGAACATTCCTCGACATCTTAAAAGCCATCTATGAAAAGCCCACAGCAAATATCATTCTCAATGGGGAAGCACTGGGAGCCTTTCCCCTAAGATCAGGAACAAGACAGGGATGTCCACTCTCACCACTGCTATTCAACATAGTACTGGAAGTCCTAGCCTCAGCAATCAGACAACAAAAAGACATTAAAGGCATTCAAATTGGCAAAGAAGAAGTCAAACTCTCCCTCTTCGCCGATGACATGATACTCTACATAGAAAACCCAAAAGTCTCCACCCCAAGATTGCTAGAACTCATACAGCAATTCGGTAGCGTGGCAGGATACAAAATCAATGCCCAGAAGTCAGTGGCATTTCTATACACAAACAATGAGACTGAAGAAAGAGAAATTAAGGAGTCAATCCCATTTACAATTGCACCCAAAAGCATAAGATACCTAGGAATAAACCTCACCAAAGATGTAAAGGATCTATACCCTCAAAACTATAGAACACTTCTGAAAGAAATTGAGGAAGACACAAAGAGATGGAAAAATATTCAATGCTCATGGATAGGCAGAATTAATATTGTGAAAATGTCAATGTTACCCAGGGCAATATACACGTTTAATGCAATCCCTATCAAAATACCATGGACTTTCTTCAGAGAGTTAGAACAAATTATTTTAAGATTTGTGTGGAATCAGAAAAGACCCCGAATAGCCAGGGGAATTTTAAAAAAGAAAACCATATCTGGGGGCATCACAATGCCAGATTTCAGGTTGTACTACAAAGCTGTGGTCATCAAGACAGTGTGGTACTGGCACAAAAACAGACACATAGATCAGTGGAACAGAATAGAGAATCCAGAAGTGGACCCTGAACTTTATGGGCAACTAATATTCGATAAAGGAGGAAAGACTATCCATTGGAAGAAAGACAGTCTCTTCAATAAATGGTGCTGGGAAAATTGGACATCCACATGCAGAAGAATGAAACTAGATCACTCTCTTTCACCATACACAAAGATAAACTCAAAATGGATGAAAGATCTAAATGTGAGACAAGATTCCATCAAAATCCTAGAGAAGAACACAGGCAACACCCTTTTTGAACTCGGCCATAGTAACTTCTTGCAAGATACATCCACGAAGGCAAAAGAAACAAAAGCAAAAATGAACTATTGGGACTTCATCAAGATAAGAAGCTTTTGCACAGCAAAGGATACAGTCAACAAAACTCAAAGACAACCTACAGAATGGGAGAAGATATTTGCAAATGACATATCAGATAAAGGGCTAGTTTCCAAGATCTATAAAGAACTTATTAAACTCAACACCAAAGAAACAAACAATCCAATCATGAAATGGGCAAAAGACATGAACAGAAATCTCACAGAGGAAGACATAGACATGGCCAACATGCATATGAGAAAATGCTCTGCATCACTTGCCATCAGGGAAATACAAATCAAACCTACAATGAGATACTACCTCACACCAGTGAGAATGGGGAAAATTAACAAGGCAGGAAACAACAAATGTTGGAGAGGATGCGGAGAAAAGGGAACCCTCTTACACTGTTGGTGGGAATGTGACCTGGTGCAGCCACTCTGGAAAACTGTGTGGAGGTTCCTCAAACAGTTAAAAATAGACCTGCCCTACGACCCAGCAATTGCACTGTTGGGGATTTACCCCAAAGATACAGATGCAATGAAACGCCGGGACACCTGCACCCCAATGTTTCTATCAGCAATGGCCACTATAGCCAAACTGTGGAAGGAGCCTCGGTGTCCAACGAAAGATGAATGGATAAAGAAGAGGTGGTTTATGTATACAATGGAATATTACTCAGCTATTAGAAATGACAAATACCCACCATTTGCTTCAACGTGGATGGAACTGGAGGGTATTATGCTGAGTGAAGTAAGTCAGTCGGAGAAGGACAAACATTATATGTTCTCATTCATTTGGGGAATATAAATAATAGTGAAAGGGAAAATAAGGGAAGGGAGAAGAAATGGGTGGGAAATATCAGAAAGGGAGACAGAACGTAAAGACTGCTAACTCTGGGAAACGAACTAGGGGTGGTAGAAGGGGAGGAGGGCGGGGGATGGGAGTGAATGGGTGACGGGCACTGGGTGTTATTCTGTATGTTAGTAAATTGAACACCAATAAAAAAAAATAAATTTATTAAAAAAAAAAATAAAAAAATAAAAATGAGTTTATAACACATGTTAGAAAAATCCCCCTGAAGAACTGGCAAACTTAATCTAAAAACTTACACGGTTGCTAATTCCTACTAGCAAGAAATTAGCGAAACAAAAGCTTAGAGAAAAAGTTCCTGGAAGTGGACACAAGAAAACCAACTACAAAATAGTTAGCATCATTCCCATTTGGCTGGGGTGGGGCTTGAAATGACATTGAAGAAAAACTGGCACTTCACCTCTCAATAAATGGATAAATTAATTCTAACTCTATATAGCAAATAACATATATGATAGAGTAAATATCTGTTTCTTCTTTTTTTTAAAGATTTTATTTATTTATTCTCTCATGAGAGAGCGGGGGGCAGGGGCAGAGACACAGGCAGAGGGAGAAGCAGGCTCCATGCAGGGATCCCATCCTGGGACTCGATCCCAGGTCTCCAGGATCACACCCTGGGCGGAAAGTGGCGCTAAACTGCTGAACTACCCAGGGTGCCCTGTTTCCTCTTCTTATTTTGAATAACTGTAGATTAGGAAAGTTATTAACATGTTTTCAGTCTATATAATGCAAGAATGGAAAAGCATTGATTTAGGTGTTAGTAGAGAAATAGGAGGGAAATGTATCAATCACAAAATACATGGCTTTTGCTTTGCTTTCTAAACTCTAAACATTCTTCATTTATAAGGAAAAACTAGATCCAGGATATTTAACAGAGGCCAGTATTAAATTGTCTAAGTACAGGGTTACCAACAGATTTTGTTGTTTTGTCTGTCATTGGAGAAGCTTGCCTTTTTTCCAGTGCTGGACCCTCTATTCCTATTAGCTCTGACACTCCATTGTGGTATCTACATAAAATTGTCCTATCCTATCAGGGGAGGAGTGTTCATTCAAGTTACATCAAACTGGGACTGAACTGAGACTGAGAAGAACATGTGGAATCCAAGCCAGTAGTATTGAAAATGGATGATCAATGCATGACAGATGATGGCCAATGATTTGTACTCCTTAGAAGCTGGTACTGATAGTGGATGGTTTTTGTCCAGGTGAGTCTCATGATTTTCCTTCTAGAAGCTTGATCCCTTCTCCTGTTAACTCTCCTTCCTCAGTTGATATTAGCAAAAGGATGTATAATTTATTTTAAAGGTTTTATTTATTTATTTGACAGAGAGAAAGGAGAGAGTGCACAAATGGGTGGAGAGGCAGAGGAGACAGGAGACGCAGAGAGAGAATCCTGAGCAGACTCCACAAACCAGCAGAGAACCCCACATGGGACTCGATCACACAACCCTGAGATGATGACCTGAGCCAAAACCAAGAGTCAGATACGTAATTGACTAACCCACCCAGGTACCCCAGTGATATATAATTTTTATTCCCAAAGTTGAAAGTTGGTGGGCCATGTTCCTAGATGCACTACAAGTGCAATTTGTTAAGTGCTTTTTGGCATTTGTTTGACCAAAGCATTGATTTCAGTACACAGTGGATAAAAGATCAGTAAATTTTGAGGAATTTCTTAAAATTTATTTCAAGAAGACAGAAGAGAAGTTGAACCCAAACTGGATTGGTACATATTAAGACAGGGTTACAAACTAAGCACAGTGAGAGATCATAGAGGGAAATCTCACAGAAGAGTTTCCCTGAGAGGTGTTTGAGATGGACTTGGAAAAAAACTGTAATACTTTCAAGTGATGGAGTTGGGGTTTGTGGACATTATAGGTAAATGTAATAGCCTGAAGTTAAGATCAAAGAATAAATGTTGAAGCTTTTTGAAATGTTGAGTTTTCCACTGGATAGGATAAGTCTACAGATTTAAGTTTGACACTTATTTGTATGGGAATGCTAGTTGACGTTAAAGAAATGAATAAAATTCCATTAAAAATATTAGGAAGAAAGTTAAAAGGACAGAATATAGAATATAGATAAACCTCAGCAACCAACAAACCTCTATTTTTCCCCCAATCAACTTTTCACATTCTTCTTTTCCTATGTTATTAATATTTTGTTCTGAACTCTTCTATCAATATTTATGAGCCGTATTCGCCTTTCATTTTCTTTCTTGTCTCCTTGCCAGGTGTTAGTATCATAGTTGGTCTCACGTAACAAGCTGGGGAGTGGTCTCTATTTTCTGAAAGAGGTTTCCAAGATAGATAAACTTCTTCCCCACATGTTAGGCAAATGTCACCGGTGCAGTCACTTAATATGGAATTTTATTTGTGGATAGTTTAGTTCACTAATTAACATAGAATTATCCAGATTCTATATTTCATCTTTGTCACTTTTGGTAAATTGTACTTTTTAAGCAATTCCTATTTCATATTGTCATATGTATTCCATAATATTTTTCAGTAATATCCTCTTGTGATCTTTTAAATATCAATAGTCTCTATAGCGATACCCCCATTTTATGGGTTATTCATGTTATTTCTCTTTATTTTTCTATTATGATAGGTGCTTAATGAATTTTGTTAATCTTTTAAATAAGCAGTTTTTGCTCTGATTTTTTTTTTCCCTTCTTTTGAGTGTCTGCTTTCAGTTAATTGAGTTATCTTCTTAACAGCATTATTTTATTTATTCTTTTTGGCTTTATTTGATCTTCTTTCTATAACTTTTTGAGATAAAGACTTAGATCATTTTTAATGTTTGTCTTTATTAATATATGCATTTAAAGTTCTATATTTTCAGCTAAATATTGATTTAGCCAAATCTAAAAATCTTTGATTTATCATAATTGAATTTTGTCAAATTATTTCCCAATTTCCATTTCCTTAGATCCTAATATATTTGGAAATATATTTTACAATTGCAAACCATTTAGAAATTCCTGTGATCTTCATATTTAATTAAATTCTTCTGAATATAATGATGTAATTCTTACTTCTTCAACTGTTTGAAATATTTTGAAGCTCCTTTCAGAATATATCATATGGCCACTTTGGTAAATGCCATATGTACAAATAATGACAATACAGTTATTGGAGAAAGACTTCTGTAAATACCTTTTAGCTCAAGGAGGTTAATTAGGTTTCTTAATTCATCAAAATAATATATTTTTCAAATATTTGCTGATAGTATCAGTTACTAAGATCTCAAATATGGTTGTGGATTTGTTCATTTGTTATGTTAATTTTGTGATTTTTTTTTTTTTGCCTTAAGTATATTGAAACTGTGCTATTAGATTCACACACATTAGTATTGTTACTTCTTGTTGCTTCATGCCTTTTCTTTTATTATGAATTCATCTTTATCCCAAATAACTTTTTTTTTTTTACCTTAAAAATATACCTTGTGGGGTATCTAGGTGGCTCAGTCAGTTATGCATCTAACTCTTGATTTCATCTCAGGTCATCATCTCAGGGTAACAAAACTGAGGCTTACCTTGGGATCCACACAGAGCACAGCACAGAGTCTGCCTGAGTTTCTCTCCCTCTCACTCTGTCTATAACCCCATGCTCACTCTCTCTCCAAAGTAAATAAGTCTTTTAAAAAATATATAACTTGTGTGACATTGGTGTAGTAATACCAGCTATTTTATATTGAAAGTTTTACATGATTTTACTTTCAAATTGATTATGTTCTAATTATTAAGTGAATTCTGCAAACAGCATATAGTTGCAACATTTATTAGGTTTTAAGTCTGAAAAAATCTGTCTTTACATTTGAATGTTTTGTCCACTTATTTTTAATGTAATTAGATATATTTTGCTTGAATCTACCAGCCTACTTTTGTGGTTTGTCTTTGTTTTTTTATTCTTACTTTCTACTTTCTTTAGCAAATTATTTTTTCCATTTTTTCTCCTTATAAACTCCACAAACTTAATGTGCAAATTAAGCTTTGGTATGGGTATAAACCCATAAACCTGTCAACATAATCAAGATAGTAAACATATATCTATCACCCCTCCCCTACCAAAGTTTCCTAATGTCTCTTTGTAATCACTACTACCTCCCTACTGCACCTGCTTATAGGAAGCCAGTGATCTAATTTCTGAGTAGTTTGTATTTAATAGATTTTTATGTGTATGAAATCATAAATGTGAACTGTCTAGCATCTCTAATTTAGCATAATTATTTTGAGATCCATCTTTGTTATTGGTTCATTAGTAGTTATTCTCTTATACTGCTAAATTGAATTTTTATTGTGAGGTATATTATAATTTCTTTATTCATTCACATTTTGATGGACATTTAGGTTGTTTGTATTTTGGAGCTATTATAACTACCATGATCATTACTGTGTAGGATTTTCTAGGAAGCTTTTTCATGTATCTGGAATAAATATTTAGGAGTAGAAAAACTGGCTTGTAGAATAGGAATATGATTAACTTTTTATGAAAATGTCAAATTGTTTTCCCAAATGGCATCTTACATTCTTATCATCATTGGACAAGAATTCCAGTTCCTCCGCATCTTCATTAACACATGGTATGTTGTCTTTTTAATTTTAATCATTTTAATATATTGGTATATATCTTATTATGACTTTGATTTGGATTTCTCTAATGATTAAATAGGTTCATCATCTTTTAAAAAACGGATGTGAAAAAAATAAGAAAATAAAAAACTGATGTGCCATTAATACACCTTCCTTGTTGAAGTGTCTGTTCAGAACCCTTTCACATTTTTATTTGGAGGTTTTAATCACTTGGTTTTGAGTGTTCTTATAAATGTTATAGACACAACTTCTTTTATGTATATATCATTTACACATAGTTTCTCCTGGTCTGTATCTCCTAATTAGTATCTCCTAATCATTTTATTCTCTTAACAGTATCTTTCTATAGGTCGTTTTTTGCTTTAAACTTAGGCCAACTTACAAGTTTTTTTATGGATGGTGCTTTTGGTATTATATCTGAAAAAAAATTTTTCCTAACCCTAGGCTATAAGGATATTCTCATATATTTACTTCCAAAAATGTGTAGTTCAAAATTTATTTACATTTATAACTCATTAAATTAAACATTTTATATTTGTGAATTATGGATTAAGTTAATTATTTGTGTAGATGTCTAACTGTTCTAGCACCATTTGTAAAACTGCAATCAGAAAGTTATACTTTTCTTACATTTTACAAAAAGAGTATAAAAGTGTCATTTGAATATTGATAATGATAATTGAAATGTGTGTGTGCTAATCTCTAGGACAACCACAGGTCTAAATAAATGTTAATGTATTGAAATCATTCATAGTATTTTCTATAATTTGCACAAAATTGATCTACAAATCAAAAATAAAAATTCAATTAACTGGAATGTCCCTATATATGTGAAAATTAAGAAATGTCTAAATAAATTATATGTCAAAGAAATAGTTTCCTATGTGTCAAATAAGTTGCTAGAATGGGTTTTTGGTGTATTTTGAAGAACATGAAAGTAAAAGTGCAAAATTGCAAAGCTTGTGGAATGCAGCAAAAGCCATGTTTACCAGAAAATTGTCTAAGTACAAGATTAATCTCAGATGGCCTGGTGCAGTCCGGTGCTTTTCTCTAAGGATACTTGGAAACAGTGCCAAACCTTGACCAAAAAAGCAATAGAATGTACTAGCTAATGGTTATTGCTTTTCTATGCTAAGATTTATGATATAATAATGATTAACATGTAGCAGATTTTCAGCTTTGTCTTTAGATATGTGCAGATTTGAGTTTATGTTATCAATGTTTGTATTATTGATTTTGGTCAAACTGCATGGTTTTAGTTAGCTAACAAGAAGAATATAAAAGACTTGTCTATGTCCTGTGAGATAGAAAGTACTCTGAAGGCCTTCTGAATGTTACTTTAGGTTTGTTTGCTTTTTCTTGCTATGTATTTTTGTTTACATTAAACTGTTTCATGGATAAATGTTTTGTTTTTGTCAGTCCTTTCAATTATCTAGACCAATATAATTAATATAGTTGGCATATTTGGCAGAATAATAGTATAATCAATCAATACTAGTATAATCTATTCAGTAATGTAGAAATGTTTGGATTTTTTTTTTTTAATGAAAAAGGATAAGAAGAAAAAGGTAGTAGAATATGCTACCCCAAAATATGATTGTAGAGGAGTTTGCTACTTTGGTAAGTTGATTGTTTTGAGCTGTAGGCACTTGAAAAACAGCAAATATGGGGAGAGGCTTTCTTTGAACTCCCCCTATCTGTTCAGATACAGATCCTCCAAAAGGAACTTAGCTTTGTAAATCTTTTCCCCTAGAATTTCATCAACCAGAGAAGACTGATTCTTATAAAAGGAGAGACTAGAAGTTGATACTGTATCCCAACAAACTTTATCACAAACTACCATACCTTTCATCTATTATTTTAAGAATTCATTCGTCTTTCTTAGAAATCACTTACTCTTCCCTAAGAGGCCTAGATCTTCCTGTCCTTTTCCTTGTTAAGATGGTATTTAATTCTAAACTACCTTAGGGAGTTATTCCCTTTCCTCTGGATGTCTCCCATGTATACAGGAGATATATGTGTTAGTAAACTGTCTGTTAATCTGTTTTTTATTAGAAGCATCTCAGCTATGAACTTATAAAGATAGAGGAAAATTATTTTTCTTCCCTTACAGAAGGACAGGAGGAAGAGGAACCTCTGATATCTGGATTGCTGCTGAGCCATACATGGCTTGAAGGTGATCAAATGTTATTATCATTGGCAGTTAGAAAAAGCTTATCAATGGGATTTAGAGGTGGTAGGCCCCAAAATTGAAATCATTGCTAAATCAATAAAAAAGTAATTTAGACAGAAGAGAACTCAACAAAGAATTTGGAAAGCTATTGCAGAGCTGTATATTATCCAATGGGGACCTAAGAGTTTCCTCTGTAGCTCAAGACACAGTGATCTAAGTGTAGTTCGAGCTTACTCAGCATCCCCAGTTAATCACACCCTGTAGAAATGGATAGATCTCCAATCTGATGAGCTGGTTAAAGGTGAGAGTTATGTAGAGATTACTGTGAGAAGACATTGCCCAAGCCCATCTTTATATATTAAAAGGAACATTCCTGAGTCTGCTAAATATTAAGAAGGTAAGCTACTTTGGATTGAGTATGTGATGACATTAGGGTGCTAAATTATCCCTTTAACTGAAGTCATGGTGGATGCCAAAAACTGCCTCTTTGAGCATCTTATTTTACGTTGTAGCTAAAAAACAAGACCAAATAAGAGAAACAATCATGAATAAATGAGCTACCAGCACATATTGGAGCTGCTTGACAGAAAGAAGATACGAATTATTCAGAAAAAATTGGAAATAGTTTAAAAAGGGATGATACAAAGGCAAGGTGTTTAAATCAAATGTGTTTAGGTGGGTAGTTAACAGTGGTACAAAAAGTAGGAGGTAATTCAAGTGGCAGTTAAGGCGATTATGGATGCTAATGTGAGATCAGGTGGTCAGGCTGCTCTAACAACTCCTACAGTGAAAAGAAAGTAACAGATTTCTTCATTCATCTTAGTCCTGATGAATGTGAAATCTGATAATGACACAAAAGTGAAATATAGTCTCTTCAGAATCAGTGCTGATCAAAATAGTATGAATCAAGGGACACCTGGGTGGCTCAGCACTTGAGCATCTGCCTTTGGCTCAGGGAGCAATCCCGGGATCCCGGGATCGAGTCCCACATCGGGCTCCCTGCATGGAGCCTGCTTCTCCCTCTGCCTCTCTCTCTGTGTCTCTCATGAATAAATAAATAAAATCTTAAAAAAAATAATAGGAGTCAAAAATGAGGATTGTGAGTCAGAAAGTGTGGGGAGCTGAGGTCTCTCCTACTACTGCCTCCAGAGGGAATCTGAGGTCTTTTGATTGGTGTGGGTAAACTAGTCTGGAAGTGATGAAGAAGGATTACTAGATTATAATAAATGGGGGCTTAACACATACTGCTACCTATACCTGAAAATGAAAATCTGAAGGGCATCGTATTAAACTTCTAGGATGTGGTGATGTTACTTTGGAACATTCAAAAGTAAAAATGTGCCTTCAGATGCGAATTTATAAATGAATTATCATGTCTGATAATCTCATTGTGTATAGATTTATGCATTATCAGAATGAATGTGATGTCCAAGTGAGAAACGCTTGCCTCACCCAAATGATTGAGAAATGAGGATATCATGCAAACTGTCCATTTTACTTGTTTGGTCAGATTGTTGTTTATTTACTTTTATTTCATTTTTTTAAAGATTTATCCACGCAAAATTGATATGCAATAAACTTACAATAAATGACATGTACTTAAGTTATACAAGTTAGGTCTTGAGATATGTAAAAATCCATTGCACCTATATAGTGAGCAAATCCATAGCCTCAAATGCTCCCTCATGCTCTTCTTTAATCCCAACTTCCTGATGTTCTCACTCTTCCATCTTCAGGAAAGTATTGGTCTGAATTTTTTCACTATAGATTGATCTGCATTTTCTAGAATTGTCTATAAATAGAATCATTTAATATGGATTTTTTAAAAAATTAAAGATTTTATTCATTTATTTATTCATGAGAGACACAGAGAGAGGCAAAGACACAGGCAGAGGGAGAAGCAGGCTCCCTACAGAAGCCCAATGCAGGACTTGATCCCAGGACCCTGGGATCACTCCCTGAGCCGAAGGCAGATGTTCAACCACTGAGCCACCCAGCTGCCCCTGTTTTTTGTTTTGTTTTGTTTTGTTTTGTTTTGTTTTTTTAAACAGGATTGTCAATCTCCTTTTTCTCAGCATAATTCTTTGAGATTAATCAATGTCATGGCATAGATCAGGAGTTTTTCTTTCCTTGCTAAATTCTATTCCATTATATGGATATGTGCCGATATATGTAGATCACCATCTACTTGTTGATTGACACTTGGGTTGTTTCCAGTTTGGGACTGTTAGAAAACATCAGTTATGAAAATTAGTGTAAATGTCTTCAGTGGCCATATATTCTCAATTTTTCCTCCCGGGTTTATTTTTTTTTTTTATTTATTTTTTTATTTTTTTATTTTTATGATAGTCGCACAGAGAGAGAGAGAGAGAGAGAGAGAGGCAGAGACACAGGCAGAGGGAGAAGCAGGCTCCATGCACCAGGAGCCCGACGTGGGATTCGATCCCGGGTCTCCAGGATCGCGCCCTGGGCCAAAGGCAGGCGCTAAACCGCTGCGCCACCCAGGGATCCCTCCTCCCGGGTTTATACCTAAGGGTGGAATGGTTCCTAGGTGTATCTTCAATGTGAGAAGAAATTGCCTATTTTTCCAAAGTGGTTATATATAACATTTTATACTCCTACCTTCAGTGCATGAGGTTTCTATTAGTTCCAAATACCAACACCTGGTATGATCAGTCTTTTTAATTTCAGTTCTAGTAATGTGTCTGTTTAATTTGCATTTCTCTAAGGACTCATGGTTTTGAAGAGCTTTTCATGTGTATTTGCCATTTATATATTTTGCTATGACATTGCCATTCACCTTATTTTTATTAGGTTGTTGGATTTCTTATCAAGTATTGAGAATTCAGCATCAAAGTTATGACTTGAAAATTTGTCTGCCTGTTTTTTTTTCTTTTCATTCTCTCAATAATCTTTTGAAGAGCATGTGTATTTCTTTAGTTTATTTTTTTTTAATTAAGTCAACTTAACAAGTTCTTCCATTGGCTAAAGTTAATACTTTGTATATACTCTATTTCAAGTCTTCCTTGTCCTTCCTTGAGATTCAACTTAATGGAGCATATTTAATAACAGCTGTTTAAAGGAAAAATGAACCTATATACCTGATATTAAAATGATGGGAAACTTTAATTTTCTTTCCTTTACAAAGTGTACCATTGCCTACCCCGGTCATACCACTTGTGTATCTTATGGCAGTCACAGTCATAATGGATTTCACTGGACAATGGCTCAATGGCACATAGCCCCATTTTTTTTTTTCTTCCAGAAATACCTAAAGGAGTAACAGGTTTTAGAGAAATATTCTAATGGAATGAATATAATACTATCTTTAGTAGCACAGTCTGTTTAACGGTTGTCTGGATAAAACCAGTCTCAGTTTTGCGTCTTTGTATTATGTTATATAACAAAGAGTCATCTTATTGTTTTGTCCTATGTTTGCATGTCCTAGTCAGAGCTATGAGGGCATGCGTACCAATGACTTATCCCATTTATATTAGCTAAAAAGAAAACAATCATAAACATTCAACATCAACTTAATGCATCAACACAAAACACAATTCAGAAATAGCAATCAGGGAAGAAGAGGAGTATGTATTCAATGCTTAATATGTGTCAGGCATTGCACTAATCATGTTACATGACATATACACAGGTCATCCTTAAAATGTAATCATGACAACAAATGGCTTTTTGGAAAACAAAGTTAACTGTCTTCCATCTCAGAGCCAACTTACCCTGTACTGATTTCACCTTAGGATGTATATCACTTGTTTCAGAAAACTTGCTTTAGGTAAGAGAGTTCAATATACCAAAATTTTAGTAAATGTGACTTTGGGAATAAGTGTTTATTTTTTGTCCCTTCCCTAGTAGCCTTCAGAGCTTTCATATTAATAAAATCTCTCACATATAGAATATTGTTTTCCATTAGCCAAAATACAAATATACATATTACCTATTTATTTTATTTGTTGCCCTATATCCATTATGGACATCTACTATGTTGCTCTATATTCACTATAGCCAACTTTAATTAGTTTTTTTTTTTCCATTACTCACTATGTGGCTGTCACTAAGCTAAAATAAACTTGATTTATCTTGTAATAATGAATAAGGAAGTGACTTCTGAATGTCTGAGTTTGACTCCAGACATTTTTCTTAAATTTTCTGTTTTATCCCTATAAGAAGAATAGGAATAACAAATCCTCCACAGGTAGAGAACAGAGAATTTTGCCAGAGGCTCAGATAAATCTCTTTTACCTTGAAAATTGCTCACATAATGCTTTTTAAAATCATGGATTATATCATGTTTGGTAAATTCTAGGATCTATATTTATTTGTATTATTCTAAAAGCAAACACAAAGTTTCTGGATCGAATATGGATTGTTTATGACAGCAATAACTGTACCAGTTCCCACGTTCCATGTCCTTCCCCCGCCACCACCACCTTCAGGATGACGCCATGAGGGCCAGATGGGCCTTGCACATACAAAAGAAGTTTTATACACTCCAGCAGAGGGACTAAAAAATTATGAATCTTGGAGCTTATGGACTAAACACTGCTTCCTTCCCTTCTGAGAGATGAGGGAAACATTTGCTCCTAAATGAATGCACCATAATCCTATGGAATGCAAACAGCCTACTCCATGGTTCCAGGTTTCATTGTACTTTGAAATGTAAACAAATTTTAAGATAAATATCTAAATCTCTCCAGAGGTCTCCCACTAACTAGTCTGTCATCTTTTACCTTCTGAGAGATTTGTCCCTTAATCCACCTTCCAGTTTCTTTGCTGAGAAAGGCCTAACTGTACAAAACATCAAAATACTCACTTCCTGACATGTCAAATCTGAATTAAAACTCTATGTAACTATGAAGACTAGAAGTACTGCACAAAACTTAACCATGAAATTACTAAATATGTATTTTCTCACACGTGACAAGTGGCAGCGGCTTTTTTTATTTGTGCCAATAATACAACTAGCCTGTATGACTCAAGAGTCTTTCACACATAACTCTTAACAGTCGAACTCTTTTTTTTTTAAATGAAAATTAAAAACAACATGCTGTTTTCATCTATCTAATTGTCACTACATGGGATAAAATGAAAATATTGCATTTCAAATAATTGTACATCATGCTATGTTTCCTCAGAGACTTAATCTACATGCAACATTTTTGGAAACAGCAAAAGCTTTAATAAGAGAAAGTCAATGAACCTCATGTACCTTTTATAAAACATGACATCAGGCAATATAATTAAAACTAAACTTATTTCCTGTGGTGAAATTAACTTACAGAAATGAAGGTGTTTATTTATTAAATGGGATCTCTGGAGCTCTCCCCTTATTCTTTCCCCTCCTGGGAGGGTTTTGATTGTTTGCTTCCTTTATCTTGCCTGCTTGCTGTGTAATTTAAAACTGATGCCTTCCTTTGGGAAACAAAATTTGATAGGAGAACAGCCTGCACCACCAGCTAAACAAATTACCAACGTTTTACTCACTTTTCTTCCTGTATCCTTTTTTTTTTTTTTTCTTTAAGAACCAGAAGAACTGCGTGCTGGGGTTTCCAAGTGCTGTTGTACAGTTTGGGTTTAATTTGTAGCAGCGTGGAAGACATACTGGTCCCGTAGTGACACACAGCTGCTTGATGAGAGTCAGCTTAGAAGCAAACAGGTTACTCTTCTCTTTTCCTCCTAATGCCTGAACTTAGTCTTTTTCTGAAAAGCTTTTGGTTTCTCTGGAACTATATTTTGATTACTGATTAAGTTACAAGTGCAAGATAATTAAAATAAAAACAATTATAAAATTCTTCCTTATAAAAGCAAAGACCAAATGGTTTTTATAGCACAATACATCCAAATAGTATCAGGTACAGCATATAACTGCCTATTCGTTCATTAAATAAAACATTTATTGAGTTCAAACTCTGCTTCAGATATTATGGAAACAACTGCTAATGCAGACATAAATATGAATAATATACTGTTTTGCTGGAGGCAGTTTATGTAGCAGTCTGTTTACTCATTTTGAGGAAGACATACATGTGAATATATCTAGCCAACATGACCCCAGATAGCAGTAAGCTATGATTCACACTTGATTACTAGATGATAGCCAGAATTATCTTTTAAAGTGTAAGTAAATTTGGTCAGTTAATCATATGCATTGAAAAATCATTTTTCAATGATTAGGCTCATATTTGCTTTGGATACTGTTGCTATAGACCATCGGATTTACCAAGACAAATCTAACTATATTAGACAGGTTATTACTTCTGATCCCTTATTTTCTTTGTAATCAACAATTTTTTTCTAAAGTTTAAATTATTCTAAGTTTAACTTAAGATATGTATAAATACTATTGTTTTAAATAAAGAAAGCCTTATTACTACTATTTATTTAATTGTACCTTAAACCTGTGGACAATTTATAAAGGTACAGAAAATTCTCCAAATTAAAGAGGACTTAGATATCTGATAATAGTTTTATAAATGAAATATTTCCATGTGGCCTCCCAGAGAGTATTGAGGAGTGATTATTTGACCCTCCTACTTTCCCCTAAATTTATAATGAAATTTAATTCCCGGGTTGATGGTATTGGGAGGTGGGACATCTGAGAGGTGCTTAGGTCATGATAGGGAGGCTTCATGAATGGGATTAGTGCCTTTATAAAATATATCTAAGAAATCTTGCTTGTCCCATTTCTGCCATGTAAGTTGACAGTGAGAAGATGGCCATCAGAAAGGAAGGAGGCTCTCACCAGACACTGAATCTGCTGGCATCCTGATTTTAGACTTTGCAGCTTCCAGAACTGTCAGAAACAAATGTTGTTATTTGTAAATGCTGAGTATTTAGCTAAGCTAATCCATGCATTGTGCCTCAGCACCCAGTTTGTTTGCCCAAACACCTGGCAGTAATCTTAAATGGCCATTAGTCTCTCATGCAAGTACAAGCTCTATGTAGAACCCTCCAAGTCATTTACATTAGTAAATGTAAGTTCCTAATAGGACTCCCTCAACAGTCCTTGTGATCAGCAGTCTCCCCTGTCTCCCAATACCTTCCTCTTATGTACCCTTTAGATAAGACACCCAGAAGGCTTGCCAAAAATCTCACTCTTTGGCTTGAATTGACCATTCTGGCCTTAGCCTGGGAACTCCAAAGCGCTCCCATCAGAGACCCTAATAAAGTCATGTGTCCCAGACACTGTCTCTCTTTATCTGTCTGCACTCTGCCTTGATCTTCCTTACAGCCCCTGGAGGCATGCCAGATACTTTACCCAGGACTTGTGAGTAATAAATTTCTCTATTTCAATTTCTCTTGTGTCTATTTTGAATTATGAATCACCACTCAGACCTTGTGCTCCATTTAACAAGTGTTAATTCAATAAATTCACTACAATAAGCCACCCAATTTATGGTATTTGGTTATTGTAGGTCAAATAGACAAATTCACAGAATTTGTGAATGTCCACACTATATAACCCAAGCTTCCTTACACTGAGTCGATGTTTTTCTCATAGAAAAACTTATGTAAATTAAGTATTTTGTCCACTTACTTATCTGATAAACAGGGATTCATTGAGCATCTACTCTGCCTAAGATTTTGTTATGCGCTGAAGACAGAATAGTAAAAAGGCTGTGGTGGGGCTGCAATCTAACAGGGGAGTCAGTCACTGCTAATTATAAAATATGTAAAGAAAATAATATCAAATTATAAAACATGGTATAAAGGAAATTAACAGAGTGCTCATATAGAGAATATCAAGGTTCTGGGAGTGTGTGTATTTGCTGAGGACTATTTACATATAATAACCAAAGTAGACATTCCTATACATATGGCATTTATTTTATTTTATTTTACTTTATTTTATTTTTAATATTTTATTTTTTTTATTAAATAGAGACACAGAGAAAGAGGCCGAGACATAGGCAGAGGGAGAAGCAGGCTCCCTGTAGAGAGCATGATACAGGGCTTGATCCCAGGACCCCAGGATCATGACCTGAGCCAAAGGCAGACGCTCAATCACTGAGCCACCTAGGCACCCCTACATATGACATTTAAATTAGTAAGATGAATTGGAGCGAAATATGTGGGGAGAGTTAGAGAAGTGTTCTAATGTGGGAAGTCTACAAACAATGACTTTGTGTTACAGAGACTGAATGAATACCAATGATTGTATTATCTGAGGATCAATGTCACTATGTATGTCCTTATACGTGTATGTGTTAAGAAATTTAATTTTTTCCATGTCCAATAAAAAATGAAATGATTCTTTAAGCAACAAAGTGACAGAATGCATTTCTCTACCTTGCTGCACTATGGAGAAAATATTGAAAGAATATAAATGTTGATAGTACTTAGGATACTCTTGCGATTGTGAGGGAAGTCAGTGAGTAGATTATGATGTTGACACTGATGATGGAGAAGAGTAAGTAAATTTGAGAAATATGGGACACGGTATTAACAGGCCATTAACAAGTAAAACATATATAATTTGCAGGAGTATAGAGGAAAGAGAGGTGTCAAAGTAACCATTAGGATAATGGCTTAAGCAATTAAGTAAGAGTGTGATTTCCTAAGATTGGTGAATTTGGGGTATTACTGGGCTATTATTTGTGGAAGGGAGGAATTCAGACTTCAATTTTGGACATGATAAGCTTGAGATTTCTGTGAAAGACACCCACGAGGAAATACCAAGTGCATACTCAGAGGTGCATGTAGGGGATTACGGAGATTTGAGACAGAGACATAAAATTGAAACATGGCATTGAACTGAAATTTTAAACTTGGGAAATCAATGATACAACTGACTGTGGAATTCCAAGACAGAAAAGGGGCTAAAATGATCCCAAATAGAGGACAGAGAATGGAAATAGAGGATGTTGGGGAAAAAAAAATGTTAGTGAGATAGAAGTAAAAACAGGAATAATTGGTGACAAAATACTACCATTTTTACAAGAATGATGATGGGTTCACCTCCCTAAATGATTTCCAAAGGTGAAAAAAAATGTGAAGATGGAAAAATTTACCTTGGATTTCTGAATGTTTAGGCCACTGGTGACTGAGATGAGAGCAGTTTCACTAGAATTCTGGGGTTGAGAGTTGATTTTATAATTGAAGAATGAGTAGAAGGTGAAATACGGACACACTGGGTATAGGTGGCTCTTTAGAAATAGTCAGCTGTGAAAGGGAGCAGTGAATTTGGTGGTCTCCATATTTCACTATTTGGCAAGAACATTAACTAGGACATATCTGTGCACCAAGGAAAATTATTCAGCCGAAATGGAGAGAATGATGGTGCAAGAGGGAAGGAGTGAAGTAAAGGTGCAGATATTAGGAAGTCTAGAGTAGAAACGATCCATAGCACAAGTGGAGAAATGGTTTCCTGGTGAGAAAAGAATGGTTTACAGGAGGAAATCATTTTAACAGGAAGAAAGATGATGGGAACAAAACAGTAAGTGTGTAGGTTTCAGTGCGTGATGGTGAGAAGATGTGTAGTTGTTTATTTTCCCAATGAAATGTGGATAAGACCACAGCTGAAAGTGAGAGGAGATGAAGACATATGGAACATTGAAAGAGAAATCAAGGCTGCAGAGTAAACATTTTAGGAAGTGAGGAAAAGAAAGTCCATTCTAAATAAAAGGGATTAAAGGATGACTGTATCTGTTATTGTTAAACTATGAATGGCAGGAAAGCAAAGTAGCAGTGGCTTAAGTAAGACTAGAGTTTTGTTTTCTTATACCCATGGATAGACAGATAAGAGTTAGTGTGAGGATCACGGGATCATCAGGAAACCAGGCTCCCACAGTTTTGCTCCACCCACCTTAACATTGCTTCCTCCTCAACGTGCAGATTGCCTGCTTAAGCTCCGTGATACCCACAACCTTCCAGGCAGCCAGAAGAAGAAGGAGAAAAGGAGGAGGTGCAAATTTGTTCCATTCAAGCACAATTCCAATTAATTTCCTGCATCATTTTATGTTACGTGCAATTTGGCCAGAATGTAGACATGTGGTCATGCTTAGCTGCAAGGCGACTGAAATACAGGCTTTATTTTGGCCATGTCTCTAGGAATAATTTGGGATCTACTTGCCAGAGAAAGAGAGAACACATATTAGCCTATGTGATGGTTACTTTTATGGGCCAATTTAACCAAGCTAAGGGATACCCAGATAGCCGGTAAAATGTTATTTCTGGATGTGTCCCTGAGGATGTTTCTGGAAGAGATTAGAATTTGAATCAGTAGACTAGGTAAAAATCTGCCTTTACCAATGTGGGCAAGGCATCATTCAGCACACTGAGGATCTGAATAGAACAAAAAGTTAGAGGAAGAGTGAATTGTTTCTCTCTTCTTGAACGAGAATGTCCATCTTCTCCTGCCCTTGGTCATTGAAGCTCCAGGTCTTTGGACACGTATTCAATCTGAATTATAACACTGGCTTTTCTGGTTCTCTAGCTTGTAGACAACAGATGGTGGGAGTTCTTGGTGTCCATATCTGTGTGAGGCAATTCATATAATAAATCTTCCCCTGTATGCATCTCTTTATCTGCTATTGATTGTGTTTCTCTGGAGAATCCTGACTAATTCAGGCAACAAAAGTAATTTGTGCTACATCATATAGAGGATTTTTTTAAGATTTTTTTTTATTATGAACTTCAAGTGAAATAAAACAGCTTCACTTACTCCAGTGTTTTCATCTAGCCGCCACAGGATGTATATCATATACAGAGAGGTAAAGGGTTCAACTGAGTTTTAGATTTTTCTGGGTGAACATGAGTAAAAACTGAGGGATAATATGTTTATATAAAAACAAGAATATATTCAAAGTTATATGCAGTGCTGTTATACAGTTTGGGTTTAATTTGTAGCAGCGTGGAAGACATACTGGTCCCGTAGTGACACACAGCTGCTTGATGAGAGTCAACTTAGAAGCAAACAGGTTACTCTTCTCTTTTCCCCCAAATGCCTGAACTTTGTCTTTTTCTGACAAGCTTTTGGTTACTCTGGAACTATATTTTGATAAGTGATTAAGTTACAAATGCAAGATAATGCCCAATATATCTTTTAAATTGGTAAGGGGTGAATTTGCACCTTGTTTTGGAAAGCATAATTATTTATCCAGATAATTTACCTTCCTTTAATTCATGTATTGATTTATATCCTTTTTTCCATATTCATTGAAGTGAATTAAGGGAAATATGTATATACTTGTTGGTACTATATAACGGTTCTAATTGTTTAGGATATAGTTTATCACGATACTTCCAACTTATGTCCATGTCACCTGACCTTTATTTTCACCCTCTCCCTTTTCTTCCCTAATATTAAAACAGTAGCAGATTTATAATCCAAAAGCAATTTGATTTTGGACACCAAGAGCCATGTCACTAGTAAATAGGAGTTTTTGAGGGCTATGAGGGAATACGGAGATAAACTGGCTGATAAAACCTAGGACTTATTGGCCTCATGATACCATTCATACTGTGGAATCAGGCAAAGCCTTAGCCTGTGACCAACAGACACATTTTCATATGCAATTCATGAGCTATTTTCCTCTTTTATCCTTTTACTTTTCATCTAAGAAACTTTTCTGATTTTTGATAGCCCAAATATATACAAAAAATAAATTGTGTGATTTAGATTGATGTTTACCATAGATCGTATACCATTTAGATGCCATAGCTTCAGGAATGATGAACAATTTAAATACTTAATTGATGTCCTAGAAAGGAGAAAGGAAAGCCATTGTGCAGTGGCTGGGACACTCAGGTCACTCCCTGAGGAGTTAGGAAAGGCTGGAATGGCAAATAACCTGTTTTGCTGTGACTTCAAAACAAAACAAAACAAAACAAAAAAGCAAAAAAAAACCCTTATGTTTACTTCTTGTTCATGCTCCATGTCCCATTAATAGGGATCATTAAACTGTTTTGCTCCACACAGGCTTTCAAGAACCCAAGCTAACAAAATCTCTATTGTTTCCTTCCCGCACCAGCTGAATTATGCAGCTGTTTTAGTCAGTCAATGAATCAGAGGGAAAAGATTAGGGGCTCATTAATCGGCTTTCCACTGCTTACATTCAGAGTAATATAGATGACCTTCTTTCATAGCCCTTTGGCCAGAGGTACACGTAGCCTCACATATATGGAGGGCAACTGAATAATGTGGAGAAATGACAAATGGAAGATTTGGTAAGTATTAATATCCTTCAATTCAATCTTTTAACTACTAAATTCCCTCTTTTTTTTTTTCCTTTTCCTAACTCATAAAAAACATTTGACAATTTCACAAGCTATTTAGCTCTGAGATATTCTTCAATGTCTTTTATCCTACTTGGCCACATATTAAATAGCTTAGGAAATACGCTCTCCTTGTAGATTAAATATCTTTCTCAATGCATTACCTGAATGTAGAAATTGTTTGGATCAAAGCATGGCTACGGTTCCAACCAGTCATTGTATCCAGTGATGGAGTCAGATTATGATCTCTTAAAAAGGTCAGAAAGATATTTTAATTGGCTGACTCCACAGTCTAATAAAAAAATACCTCCACAGGATAGTAATAGAACAGGAAAAGAAAAACTGTAATAATCACATTAAAAAAAAAACCTGGAAAATGATAATAGCAATGACTATTGCTATTTAGTACTATTGAAGTAGAACTAAAATCCTGCTGGGTAGACATTGAAAGAGTCCCTTACTCATCCTTTCACTTCAAACTCTTGTTTTGCTCCCTGGAAGGAGCTCTCTTTCCAGCATGTAAATATTTGGGAGCCAAAGTACAATTGTTGGGAGGCCTGGGTGGCTCAGCAGTTGAGCATCTGCCTTCCACTCAGGGCGTGATCCTGGGGTCCCGGAATTGAGTCTCACATTGGGCTCCCTGCATGGAGCCTGCTTCTCCCTTTGCCTATGTCTCTGCCCCTCTCTCTCCATATCTCTCATGAATAAATAAATAAAATCTTAAAAAAAATAAGTACAATTGCTGCTTAAAAAAAAAAAAAGACTTTATTTATTTATTTGAGAGAGAGTTGGGGGAGGGCAGAGGGAGAAGCAGACGCCCTTCTGAGCAGAAGTCCCATCCCTGGGTCCTGGGATCATGACCTGAGCCAAAGGCAGATGCTTAACCTAGTGAGCCACCCACATATCCCCAAAGTTCAGTTTTGTCTTAAACACTAACGGTACCTTTTAGGTCTGGCTTTTGCCATTTTTGACAGAATATATTTCTCTAAAATTTAGTAAACATACACATATTTTTCAAGATATATTTGTTGAACTTTTGTCTGGTTTGTTATTTTCACATTCTACTTTCTAGTCTCTGTCCATCTTTCTTCTCACCTTAATATTGGATACCTTGAATGGATTGTCTTTGATCAGAAATTCACATTCATCTCTGCTCTGGGTCATTGAATTGAAATAATTCACTGGGGATCACACATTTATTTTCTTTTCCTATACCTGGTGCAATTTTATCATTTGAAAGATACTTAGGATTTACCATTCACATACTTTGCCAGTCTTATTTTTTGCTCTTTTGGGTGAGAAGCAGTTGGTGATTTTAGCAATGAAAGGCTTTTTTTTTTTTTTTTTTTCCTGGAAACTCTATATTCATCTTCTATTTTGCTTTCAAGTTTTCATTTTTTCCCTGAGTTTTTCTCTTTCTTTTAATATCCTGGCAATATAGCCAATAAACATCAACATACATTAAAAAGATTCTATATTCTTACTTTTTCTCACAGGGATCTAGGTTCATTTAAGCAAGGTATTTTGCATCCTTTTAATTTCAGTTGAACTTTTTTTTCAAAATATATAGCCCCCATATATCATGGTTCATCCTCTTTCCAGCCTTTAATCAACTTTCTCATTTAATGCCACATGTTTTAGATATTTTTATATTTTTTTTCTAAAAGGATCATCTCATTTTTATTATGGCCATTTCTTTAGCAGTCAGTAATAGATAGGTCATACTGTAGTGACACAAATTATTAAGATCTCATCTGGAGTAACACATACAAAGTTAAATCTATGCTCAGATTCATATTCAGTGCAGTCCCATGGCAGTAGTCATGCTGCACATAATCACTCAAGAATGCAGATGAAGCTCAATATCCTGGAGCTAAAATATCTATTTGGAGCAAATGGACAAACGTTGCCAAGGCAAAGTAAGAGAGACCAGAGAGGCTTCTGACCAGCCTGAAGGGGACGCACATCACTTTCTCCCCCAGTGAGTGATGTGCTCTTGCCTACCTGTAAGTAAGGAAGGGTAAGAAACAGAATATTTAGTGACCTTTACCCTCTTTGCCACTTCTACAATGAGATAATTTATTCCTAAGCTATTTATTAAACATATATATCATCGACATCTAGATTTCGCATTGTGGTTAATAAAGAAGTCCTTGCAACTCCCTTGCACAAAATATTCTTAGGCCTCTCTTGAATTAAAATAGATGCATGAGCCAACGTTGAGTCTTAAACTGTGATTCTAATCTTCCTTTTTAACTATATTCTATTGATATCAAATCTTGTTTTTTATATAATCTTCGCCCTCCAAATACAACAGTTTCACTCACATGTAATTACTTTATTCATTCATTTTGATTCCCTTAAAACTACCTAGATCCTAGCATCTCAGTAGTGGCAAAACTTAGATCTTTGAATAAAAATGGGGGGAAAAAGAGTATCAACTAACATCTTTGAAATAGTACCTAAATTCTTTGAGTTTATATTCTATTGTATGATGTGGGATGCTACTCTGTGTTTTATGAAAGCATTTCTAAAGGCATTCATGTAAGAAGTTCTTAAGAACACTTGGTTTTTCTTTCATTCACTACTCCTATCTGGTGCTCTTTGTCCTATGGACAATAAAGTAGTCCAATTGCCAAAGAACTGAATTTCAAACCTGCCTATGGGTTCTATGTCCAAAATATGTTATCCCCTCTAATTCTTAATTTCTCATTGATCGAGAAAGTATAGCAGCATTCTCCATATTGTTTTCACAGACTTACTACAAGTTGAACTTTGCAACATGGTTTTTAAATTCTTAATGGGTAACATAAACATCATGTATTCTTTTAATTGATATCTATGCCATTGAAGGTTCATTTGGTCTAATAATTTCTTTAAAAATTTATACAGCCTTCTCAGGACAGATTTAACCATTCTTTTTCTTAAGCATTTATTAGTTGCAATGATTTTGCAGTTAAAAAAATAAAACAGTCTCACAGCTCTTTAGGTTTTTTTTGTCTCTGTTCCTAGACACCTATTAACCTTCCTGCAGGGGTTGGTGTGAAGCATGACTTTTGTCAAGCTCACTACTTGGTAAGTGCCCAATGCTATCTGTCAAACTAAATTAACACATTTATCCTTCTGGCCTGTTTACATTAATATCATTATCAAAAAATATCTGCTAAAAGGAAAATTTGTTAAACAAAGAAATTTTCCTCTAGTTCAAATGAGACTTTCATAAACCATGAATAATTTAGAATTATTGGGATTTTATAATAAAATGTTTTACTCTCTGTACCCTAAACCTAAAGTTCATGTCTGTTCAATAAAAACCAAAAGAGTATTACTCTGGTGAGTTATCCACATGATTTTAAAAGCTCCATTTCAATTTTTAAATCCATCTCCTTTCTCTTAGAGTAATTGTCTTTTCTGGGAGAAAAGTTGGTCTCAGTTCCTTCTGCAATGTTTTCGTCACTAATCTTACTGATAATGATTTTCAAGGCTTTTATGTTTCACTTATAATGGAAATAATATTAAAAATATGTTAAATAAAACCCACAACTGCTTTGTTTCAGAATTCTGAGTGGAAATATAAAAGTTATAGAATCATAATCTTTTAAAACTCAGGCCATGTTAAATATCATCCTGAACAACTCAGCACATTCTCACTAATGAGAAGCTCGACACCAGGAGTACGTATGTGAAATTGCTGTGTCCACACTGCTTGAGAGTGTAAGAAATGGATCCAGAACTCCTGTTTCCTGACTTTCAGGTAAATTTGCACCACACTGCAGTAAGTTCGAATTTCTTTTTGGTACCTACGTGATAATGTTTAAGAAATAATATTTCAAAAGAACAAAATAGAGGCCCCTGGGTGGCTCAGCAGGTTAAGCATCTGCCTTCATCTCAGGTCACAATCCTAGGGTTCTGGGATCAGCCCTGTATCCAGCAGGGAATCTGCTTCTCCCTTTCACTCTTACTTTCCCTCTGTGCACCTCTCTCTCTCTCTCTCTCTCTCTCAAATAAATAAAACCTTAAAAAATATATGACAAAAAAATCCAGGTGTGACTTTTATTTAGAGGGGATATAAATATATGTTTAAATCACACAAAATTCAACTAAATGAATAAAATGATAAGAAAGTTATTATTTTTAATAAACTTAAGGATTTGGGACATTTAGGTAATTTGGCAAATTCATAGTGGCTAAAGGATTCATAGCAAGTTAGGGAATGAGGAGAGAAATAAGGTTATTTTCATACATGGCATTTTCTACTGTATTAATAACTTAAGACTGGATTCTGAAGGTGTCAATATTCCCTTCTGGCTTGCTGTCTTCATACGTATGGCTTCTCAAGATTGAAATGAAGTCCCTTCATCTAATAATTAAAGACAGGATGAGATGCCTTTAAAATTATTGGATATAAATGTGGCTAGAGGTAGGAAGGGCAACAAAAAGACAAAACAGTTTAATAAAAAAAGGATATGGAGCACCTGAGTGGCTCAGTCAGGTAAGTGGCCTACTCAATTTCAGCTCAGGGCTGGATCAGGGTCCTAAGATAAAGCCCCATGGCCGCCTCCCCTCTCAGTAGGGACTCTGCTTCTCCACCCCCCTCTCTCTCCCTCTGGCCTTCTGCCCTGCTTTCTTTCTCTCTCTCTCAAACAAACAAACAAACAAATCAATTAATCAGTCTTTACAAAACAAAGAAAGGATGAAGTAACAGACCAGGGCAGAATGGACAAAAGAGATGGAGGAGTACTAAAACTAGGAAGCAGAATAGATGAGTTATGCTAATTAACCAGAGAGAGAGATGGAGAGAATAGTATATTTATAGAGATTCATGCTTAGGCAACAGGGCCAAGTGCGTCCCTATGATTGGGAACACAGGAGCAAAAAAAGTCCAGACAGGGACAAGAAGTTGTCTTGACAACTTGGCTTTGAGATACAAAAGGAAATCCAAGTAGTGTTTCTAAAGAACATTGATATTTAAATTTGAATTTAAAAAATATGTGTTTTGGAAATAAATTTATGCCAACGAATATATAGGTTTTAGATGAAGCCAAAGGTATACAGTGTTTAAGAACGCATATTGAGAGAAGAAAATAAAGCAGAGGACAAGATGCTAGGGGCGGTCGAGGAAACATAAAAGCAGCATAGACTGAACAGAGGTCAACCAGGAAATAGACAAAGGCAGAGTGGAGTTAGAGAACCCAAGTGAGGCAAGAAGTTGAAGTGCCTACTACTGCAGAGAAGTCAAAGATAAAGAGATGAACCTGATAGGAGATCTCTGCTCAAGTAAGTAGAAAATTACTTACATGGAGGGATGATGTCATGAGGCAGTGAGCTGAGAAGGTGAAGATGACATACGGACTGGAGGAACATAGTTGGGTTTTTTGTTTTGTGTTTTTATAAAACAGGCTGTAAGAGTGAAAGAGAATGGGTAATACAAAAATGGACAAAGATGCTGATGGACTTTTTTTTTAATTGCAGAATAACTGCAAAGATGATTGATCATGTTTTTAATATGTGTAACATCCAAATTACTCCTCTCCCCATCACCCTTTTCATCTCACATATTTTTTAGCAGAACAAGAGCCATTATGCTGAACTAAAAACTACCTGTGTTTCTTGATCCTCTTCTTCCAACCTGCTGAAATGGAAGCAACATATCTCTGTCTGCTGCAGGTACCTTTCCCTGGGTCCAGCATGCCATCTCTTTCTGCTACCTCATTCACACCTATCTTTCTGTCATCTCCTCCGGCTGGATTTTAGCCAACAATATTTATACATATTCTGGTAGCTCTCTTGTTAAAGAAAAAGTCTTCTCTTTTGATACCAATTCTCTCAAATTGCTGCTTTGCAGCACATATTTACATCTTATTTCTTTGAAGAGATCAGACCATTGAACACACTGATTTCATTTTCTTAAAGTCACTTTTAATTTGCACCATTCTGGCTTATACCCCCACTGAAACTGCTCTTTCAAAGTCAACTGTGATCTCTCTTTGCTAAATAAAAGGGAATTGTGTGTGTGTGTGTGTGTGTGTGGGGGGTTGCCATCTTACTTTGTTTTTAAAAATAGATGAATACTTTTTCCTTCTTAATTATGCTTTAAGTTTCTGAACATAAATTTCAATTTGTTGTTTTTGTTGTTGCTGCTGTTCCATGTTACACGTGCCACTGTTCCACTTCTATGGTTGAACTCCACTTTCCCTGTCCTACTTCTGAATGTGTAAGTTCCACCGGCCTTGATCCCATGACCAGTCACCTTGTTCCTCTGTACTCTTTCTCTCCCTGGGCTTGCATTCTTTGACAAAGGCTTCTATCCAGCCTGTATAGAACCCAATACACTTAACTCCAGCCCCATGCCTACCAAATGCTGGTACCTCCTATTTTTCATCCTCCATCTTAGTCAGTGGCACCTTTCACCATTTAGTTATCCCGAAAATATTAGAACAGTTTCCTTTTCTCTTTTCTCAAAACTTAAAAACCGTTCATAGTTTATTCTTCCCTTCTGTAGAACATTGGGTCCTCTCTTGATTTTCACCACAACCTTTTAGAATAAGCCTGTATCTCTCACGTGGGCTAGTATCTTCATCTACTACTCAAACTTCTTAAATTCACCACCTTCTTGACCTTACTTTTTTTAAGGGTACAATTCAGTGATTTTTAGTATACTACCATAGTTCTGCAACCATCACCACGATTTTAGCACATTTTCATAACACCCAAAATAAACCCCATATACCAATTAGCAATCAGTCCCCATTCCTTCAACAAGACACAGCCATAGGCAGCCACTAATCTACCTTCTGTCTCTGTAAATTGAATCATCCAGTGTGTGGTCTTTTGTGGTTTCCTTCATTGGTGATATATTTTTTTCAGGATCATCCACGTTGAAGTATATATGAATATACTTGAATATACTGCTCCCTTGTGAAGCAGAAAAATATTCCACTTTACACATCTACTATATGCAAATGACATCAGTTATTTGGACATTTAGGTAAATTCCACTTTGGGAGTATTATAGATAAAGCTGCAATAAAGACTAGTTTATATGTTTGTATGTGGATACTTTTTAAAATTTCTCCTGTGTCTATGCTTAGCAGAGGAATTGCTTGCTGATCCATATGATAGCCTTCTCCTTGACTTTCTGAGGAACTGCCAAACTCTTTTTCAGAGTTGCTGCACATTTTACAATCCCCTCAGCATTGTATGAAAGTTCCAATATTTATATATCCTTGCCGACACATTACTGTATATTTTTTTGATTATAGCTATCTAGTGGATAAGAAAGGATATGTTATTATAAATTTATTTTATATCTCACTAGTGGATAGTGATATTGAACTTATTTTTGTGTCTTTACTAGATATACATATATATATATATATATATATATATACACACACACATATACATACATATGTATATATATAATCTTTGGAAGAATACCTATTCAAATTGTATGTTCACTTTTTAATTGGATTTTTTTTTATCATTTTTAATGTTGTACTACAAGAGCTCTTTAATCTAGATATGTCTTTTATCAGATAACTAATTTGTGATCATTAATTTCCATTTTAAGTGTTGTCTTTTTATTTTTTATGTTATTGATTACAACAAAACTTTTTAACTTTTCATGAATTACAATTTACCAATTATTGGGTCATTTGCACTTTTATCTAACATAAGCTCACACAAATTTATTTCTGTATTTCCTTGTAAGAGTTTTAGTTTTCCCTCTTAAATTTAGATCTATGAACCACTTTAATTTTTTATATTTGTAGTAAGGAAAGAATCCAAACCCATTCTTTTAATGTGGCTATACATTTGTCCCAGCACCATTTGTTGATAATTCTCTGCCCCATTACTTGTCTTGACATGCTGTAAAAAAAAATCAATTGACCATAAATATAAGGTCTATTTCTGCTCCCTAAATTTTGTTTCATTGATCTACATGTTTGCTCTTTTGCCATTATCACACTGTCTTGATTATTAGATATTTTTAGTAAGTTTTGGAATCAGGAAATGTGAGTTCCCCAACTTTTTATTTTTCAAAATTGTTTTGACTATTATTGGTTCCATGAATTTTTGGACCAATTTATCAAATTCTTAAAAAAAAACAGTTGAGATATTGATTAAAATTCTGCTGAATCTGTATATAAACATGGACAGTTAATAAAATTAAGCTTTCTGATCCATGAGCATGAGATATCTTGTCCATTTATTATTTCCATTTTCTTAATTTCTTTCAACAACATTTTGGAGTTTTCAGTGTATAAATCTTGCACTCATTTTGTTAATTTTATTCCTAAGTATTTATATGCTATTATAAAAAGGAATGTTTTCTTAATTCAATTTTCTGATTTTTAATTGTTATTTTATAAAATATAATTAATTTTTATATTTATCTTCTACCTTGCTGAAATCATTAGTTCTTATAGTTTTTAAGTAAAATGCTTAGTTCTTTCATGTAAGATCATATTATCTACACAGAGAGATAATTGTATTGCTTCCTTCCCAATCTGGACTTTTTTAAGGTTGTTCTAGGGCTTACAATATACATCTGAACTTACCAGAATCTACTTTACAGCTATACTAACTTAATTCCAATGAAATAAGAGAATTGTTATTCCAATATAGCTCTATAAAACTTCTATCTTTTTTTGTGCTATTACTGTTAAACATATTGCATTTAGAGGTATTATAAACTCAATAGTAATTTTATAATTATCAGTGCATATAAAATTATATCTTTTTTTGGAGACTTTATTTGAGAGGGAGAAAGAACATGAGGAGGAGGGGGCGGGAAAGAAGGAGAGGGAGAGGGAGGGAATCTCAAGCAGACTCCCTGCTGAGGGAGAAGCTTGATCCTATGACCTTGAGATCATGACCTGAACCAAAATCAACAGGATAATGCTCAACTGATTGAGCCAACCAGGAACCACAAAATATCTTTTAAAGAAGGTGAGAAGAGAACAATATACTATAGTTCATTATGTTAATATTATTATTTTCCATTTCTTGTTCACATTCTTGTTTCCTGTCATTTTTAGAAACCATCTGTCCCATTTCCTTTTTTTTTTTTTTTAAGAATTTATTTATTTATTCATGAGAGACACACAGAGAGAGTTAGAGACATAGACAGAGGGAGAAGCAGATTCCATGCAGGAAGCCCGGTGTGAGACTCCATCCCTGGACCCCGGGATCACACCCGGAGCCGAAAGCAGACATTTAACCACTGAGCCACCCAGGCATCCCTGTTGCCATTTCCTTATACTAATACAGCTTTTTTTTTTTTTATCTGTGCCCTTTGCACTATTATTGTCAAATATATTACAACTCTTTGTGTTCAACTTCTGTTTCCGCTTGTTTTGTCTGTTGTTATAGAGTTATCAGCCCTCTTTTAATTTCTCACCACCAAAATCTTTATTGTTTTTGACAGTGCTCTTTGGCTCAAATATCTCTACACTGTGTTCCAAATAAAACCAGTCCCTTTATGGAGAGCTCCTGGAATGTCTGTTCTTATAACCTGCTCTTCCCTTAGGCAGAGCACCACAGCTCTATTGCTCGAGTATGGACAGATGCTTGCTATGATGAGATATGAGAAGAAGAAGTAGGTCATCCTAGTTTATGAGATGAGATATGCTTCTCATATCTACTCATGCTTGCTATGAGTAGATATGAGAAGAAGAAGTAGGTCATCCTAGTTTATCTCTCATGGTACAGATTCTTCATTTTATAAGCAAGGAGAGCCATGAAGTTTTGGACCACCATGCTTGGGTAGAAATTCCTCTTTGGAAATTGAAGGTGGGTAAAAGAAAGGAGCCCAGATTTTTTAGTTGTGCTTGCTTCAAGTAAAGCTTCTGTAACATGAATTGATTGTAAGGATAAAAAAATCTTGATACCCGGTCCCTCTCAGGGAGAAACCATACCCTAAACTTGGAATTTAGGCCATATCAACCAGGGGTTCCATCCCCCTAAATTAGAGTAAGTGTTGTGGGTCATTCCTCAAGTCCCACAGACTCTTTCACTCTTCCAACCAAGATGCATTTGCTTCCTCTACCAGGAATGTTCTTGCGCATTTCCATGTGGATAGTTTCTGCTCAACTCTCTGGATTCCATTTATCCATACTGATAGCTCCAGAACCTAGCATGGATTACATTAGGTTCTGAAAAGTTACACATTACATGAATGAATAAGTGCATAAAAATGGAGGAAATTCATAGAAAGGGCAGAAAAACATTGACAAATTCCTAGAGGTAAAAGAAGTGGTAGTTTTCTAAGATACATCTGATTTGCATATGGCCTCCTCCTCAAATGAAATACACTTTCTACAAAAGAGGCTTTCGTGGAAGCCCATACTTCATGGGAAGCAACAAGAAAATGCCTGGTATTTCATTTGTTACTTCCTGCCTATACTTTATAGTGCAAGTGCAAGGACTCTGTTTTCTGTCCGGATAGAAGGTTATCTGGCCTCAGCCATAGAAGAAATATGTACTGTGTCCAATATTATATTTTCATCTCACAAATTCTAAAATGCAGAAGGAATTTTGAGCTGAAAATGGGAAATTAAGGGAGAATTAAAAACAAACTATTGTTTCCTGAGCTTCAGTAACACATAAGTGGCTACATCTCAAGAAAATCTCTCTCTCTCTCTCTCTCTAAGAATATATTGTAGCCTATTTTTTAAAAATTATGTTTCAAATGATATTTCTTCAGTTTTACACATGAAGGAATTGGGGCTTAGCAAGACTATCTACTTCAAAAGGATTAAATAGCAGAGCTAAAGCTAATTCTTTAATAATATAGCATTTCTCAACAAAGCATTTTATTCATTCCTTAATTCATTTATTCATAAATACTCATGCATTAAACTTATTCTTTTATTTAAACATGATTTATTCATTACTTGGAATTATGCAATTGAATTAGGTTATGGTTTTCTAAACCTAGTGGGTTGTATATGAAATATTCAGTCATACTGATTCAGAAACCCTCTGGAATGGATTGAGAATCTGTATACTGGCAAGTTTACCTGCTGATTTTTATTTAGTCTACAACCTTATACAGACTAAGGGTTATGTTTGTGAAACACTTCACTGGACATATAAAGTTGGCTGAATTCCCATTTATAATCTTCTATTAGGAATAAGATATTTTCATGAAAAATATATGCCAAGAGTATAATTTATATATTAAAAATGTTACAGTTGAGGAAAAGGAAGAATAAATTTGTAACTTGGGTGAAAAATTAGCAATTTTCCTTTATAGGCTCACTTTGGGTTGAATGGCTGAATTTTGAAGGTATAATTCAGGCTTTTCTCATAATGGATTATTTATGAATATAGTTATGGAAGCAGTCAAATGGTATACACATATGTACAGTGTGTTGCAATGTGGAAGGGTTATGGGGTTCAGGGAAAGGATAGCAAAAAATCATGCTAGAAGTTTAGATTTGTGCCAGATAGGGCTTTGACTGTTGGCCAGGAGATCAGAATATGCAGCATGTACTGCAGACATAGGTGATTCTTTGGTCAAGGGCAAGACATTTTAACAATTTTATCCAAGGGAAAAGTAATCTTTTAGCCTTATATTTAGCAGATTACAAGAAAATATTCTAGAGGTCAGAAGATGTGTAAGCAGACCATTTGGAGGGTCAGTTGTGAGTAAATGAGCTTTTGAACTAAGGCTTTTAAGGAGAAATTAAAGGCACAAACAGAGACCAGGAAAAAAAAAAATCATAAAATGGTAAATTCCACATCACAAAGCAAAAACAGAAAAAAAATAGTAATATTTTCAGGAAAAAAAAACGCAAATTCTCCCTGTAATATTGGAAACTAATGAAAGAGAAATACAGGCTATAGGATTTTTTTGCAGTGCAGCATTCCTCAAGGAGATAAAACAATTATTACACATTATTGTCTCCCTTCTTTCAAATTCCACATCGATTTCTACATTATTTCTTTCAAGTTTCATAATGGAATTGAATGCCTACTGAACACTGGAAAATGAGGTTTGCTTATTTAAGAGCACCATGACTTTGAACATTTCAGATTTATTTCAATCACCATCATTTCGGCTCATATATAATGCTCAACTTCAACTGAAAACCACACACAAAAAATAACTTCTTCACAAGAAAGCTAAAGGCACTTATTATTTTTTTTAAACTGCAATAGCGTATGGCTATTTGGCTTTCATTTTATACTGCAATACAGTATTCAGAATTTATTTAAGCATACAAAGAAAACACATTCTTCATAAAAGACTCCCAAATCCTCACAGACTTCAATCCATTCTTTCCTTTGGTCAGCTGTAGAATCTCTTTCTTTACAGCTACTGTGCTGGGTTATAATTCTGTTCTATCATAGTTTTCTTGCTTTGTGATGCAATTTATGAGAGTAGTGGCATATTTTATTAGTGATTAGGAGAGGAAATGTCAGCCAGGTAGTGGGGGAATGGAGTAGAGGTAAGCAAGAGAGGTCTGTATATAGTCAGTAAGGTAAAGCATCATTCCATCATTAAAAATTTTGATATTTTTAATATGATGTATTTTCACAGAACAAAAGAGCAGGGGAACAATTATCTAATTGAGATGGTTTGAATTTTGCTAACTTTTTCTACTTGGAGTAAGTTGAAGATAAGCATAATATAATTCAGCTTTCTGAGTATCATTTAATTACATTGTCATCTGAATATCTCAGTATTTTAAAATGGCAAGTCAAGGTATAATTGCCTATTTTGCAAAGGGGAAAAACTGAGGCTCACAAAAGCTATGGCCCAAGAATAGGAACCAAAAACTGACCAACTGAGAGTTCCAATGAAGATTTTCCATTTCAAAATCTATTTCCTCTCTCTTTCAACTTCCCTCTTGTTGACTTTTCATTCTTATCCCTCTCCTCCCTGCTATATGTTTTCTTTTTCTTTAATTCACTCATCAAACATTAATTATTCTAGTCATTTTAACTTTCCTAGAGATTCAAAAGTGGATAAAACAATCTGTGACCTCACACTGCCGTGTATAACACGTAAAACAGATGTTGGAAGTTTTGTTGGATAACCTGTGATTTCCACCCCTGCTAAAAGTCAAGCAAAAATGGGGCACTTTACATTATCAGAAAGGAATTTCATAAGAACATGAAAGTTTTCTGAATCTTCTGTAGAAGAGACTGAGGAGAATATGTAAATGACACAGTTGTCATCTTTCCAGCCCCCCATTCCCAACTGGTTATATTTTCTTAAGTGTCTCCCTTGAACATTTCCCTAAGGAATCTAAACCCTCTCCCTTTTCTAAGCCTGTCACTTAATTTTTTTTCTTAAACTGCATCTTTTCTCCTCTTATGTGCATATGATTGTATTTCTTTTCTTTTTTCCTAAACATCCACAGGGATGTCTATACATACAAGGATAAAAAGACTCTTCAGGTGCCAGTGGAGAAAGGAAAATAGTAATATTTACTTTTCCTCTCAAAATTGCCACACCGGAGTGTTATATATGGTACCAAGGGCTGAAGGCATAGCAGAAGCCCACACAGGAGAATTAGAATTGACCATTCTTACTTGCCTTCCTTCTGTCCCCAGGATGTCTAACGCGGAAATATTGCAGCCCATAAATCAACATATTCAGTATTGTAATGAAAATCCACATATAAAGCTATTTGTGAAGATTCTTTCTGCAGCAAGAAAATCCAAATAGATCATTTGTCAGCACCACATTACAACCAACCTAGCTAACTGGCCACTTCAGATAGTTCATGTTATATCATCTTTCAAAATAGAATGAAGTATGAACTTTGTTGTAATTTTTCTAAGCTATTTGCTTGGTTTCTGAAAGCAAAGGGCTAAAATAGCAAATGGTAATGGATTGTATTTTCAATTTGAGTCTATTGTAAATAGTAATAAAGTCTCTGGTTTTGTTGGCCGAATCACATGAAAATCATGGTTCTAGAGTTTAGAATGCAAAACTAATTGTTTCACCCTCAAGCTGGGAATATTTTAAAAAATAAATATTATAATACCGGGATCAAATTATTACCTCCCCCCCTTGGTGTGGAAATTTTTTTTATTAAATTGGTAAGACTTTGTTTCCGTTGTATTTATAATGTTCTGTTATACATAACATTAAAATGTTCATTAAAATAAAAAAAATTGGATCTGTCATTTCTTCAATGTATGACTGGGCAAATCAGAAACTTAACTCTTAACGTCTTATCTATAAATGAAATAATAAAAGCAGGTTTATGATAAGCTTTTTAAGAGATAATAATATATGTAAAAGATCTTGCATAAAATCAAGTTTTATTATTGTTAACTTAATTAAACATGAAGGGAATTAGAGGGGATCTCTGGGTTGCTCAGTGGTTGGGCACCTGCCTTTGGCCCAGGGAGTGATCCTGGAGACCCGGGATCGAATCCCATGTCGGGCTCCCTGCATGGAGCCTGTTTCTCTCTCTGCCTATGTCTCTGCCTCTCTTTCTCTCTATGTCTATCATAAATAAATAAATAAATCTTAAAAAAAAGAAGGGCATTAGAATGAGATTATTCTAAAAGCTTAGTAGCCTATAAAGGTAGACCACGACCTAAGCCTATAAATGCCTCAAGATTAAGAAATCACAACCTAAAGACATCTAATGACAAACAGTCAACCAAACCTTTCTGAATAAGGCTGATGTTTAAGCTATAGCCAATCAAGTAATTTCCTTGCTTTGCTTCTGCCTTTTCTCTATAAAACTCATCATCTCATCCTTCATCATTACTAACAGCTACTACAAAAATTTTCAATTATTTATAAAACTATTAACATGGAATACCGTATGACTAATGCTAATACATTAACCATGTGATACAAACCAAAAGTGTGTGAATAAAGAAGAGAAGGGACTATGTTAGAACTGGAAGAGATAGGAATAGTCTTACTGGTAGTGCTAGGAACATGCATTAAAGAAGGTTAAAACATTTCAGGGAAGAGCAACAGTAGGCAGCTGAGTGGAAACGTGATAGGTGTGCTGGGCAGGGGAATATCTAACAGATTAAATATGAGCAATAAAACTGATGAAAATTTGTATTAAAGTGATATTAATCTCAGAGCTTTGTATGTGACAACTATTAGAAAAATGGCTCTCTGCTTTTGATGATGAAAATCATCACGTATTTGCATATTTATTTAGATTCATAATATTCTTTCAAACAGCTAATTACATTTAGTCTTCACAACACACCTGTGAGGTAAATATTATCATTACATTTATTTTACATATAGGAGTGATTCGCTCAACCTCATGATATCAGTAAGTGGTGAAAAGAGATGCACATACCATGTATAAGAATGCCTGGGCAGGGAAGTAATACAAGCTGTAAACCAGTCATGCGTTGCTTGCCAAATCCCCTAACTTGGCTCAGCATTGTGTCAGCCTGGAGAAAGAGAACCTAACTGGGAATCTCATTTCCCCTCCAGATTCACCTTTCTACCCTTCCCCATCGTGTCTTCTGCCTTGGGCTTTCCTGCCCTCTGGCACCTAGTTGTGTTGGTCAGCAGGAATCACCAACGGAGATTAAAGTGAGGAAGGAAAGTATTGGAGCCTTTACTTTTCAGTCTTTCTCTCTCCAGCACCACTTGAGACTGGCTATTTTTCCAGCTCTCAATACGGACCACTTTGTCATCTATTTCACAGTTGTTCCCTCCCTTACTCAGTTAATAGAAGAGAAAGTAAAAAACAAAACAAAACAAAACAAAACAAAAAAAACAGGCTATTCTACAGATCCTTGTAATTTCAAATATTTGTGTAAGATCTTTAATATCTTTAATTGCCCTAACTGGATTATGCTAAATTTTTTCCTGCTGGGACCCTGACTGACATAAAGCCTACTTCTACTTTGCATAGAAAAGCAGTTTCCTAATTTATTTGCTTTGAACAGAGCCTTTTCTCTTACAAAAATGTACTATATGTGCTTTCATCTACTTAAGGTAAAACTAGAATTTAAACTTGTATCTTATCAGTAAACTAGAAGGAACTTGGCAGTATAATTTCTAATACTTCCTCTCTCATTGAGCTGCTAGATGAGGTTAGACCTTGCCCTTGACCAATTAACAACATCTTTTGGGGCTTGACCTCAGGAACTTGAGCTCAAGAACTGAGCTGAGATCAAGAGTGGGATGCCTGAAAAAAAAAAAAAAAAAGAGTGGGATGCCTGGGTGGCTCAGCGGTTGGGTGTCTGCCTTTGGCTCAGGGCGTGATCTCTGTCTCTGGATCCAGTCCCACTCTGGCTCCCTGAGGGGAGCCTGCTTCTCCCTCTGCCCATGTCTTTGCATCTCTCTCTCTCTCTCTGTGTCTCTCATGAATTTAAAAAAAAAAAAAAGTCAGATACTTAACCAACTGAGCCACCCAGGTACCCCTAAAATAATATATTTTTAAGGTTCTTTCTTGGTATAAATATTTTTGTTTGTTGGTCTTCTACCTTTGTTTTGTTTTGATTTTAAGGTTCTATAAAAATTACACTAGGAAAAGGTTATCTTATCATAAATAATCATAGTATCATGAAAAGCTTAGATTTATTGAAATTAAACTTATATGGAGAGAGTAATATATTTTATTTAAAATATTTCTGGGATGTGTTTTAATTTATATTTCTAACTTTTATATGAGTTATGTATTTTAGTCATTAAAACCATTTTCTGAATATACACAAATATAACATTGAATACTACTGTAAGTATCTCCAAAGTATGTTTATCTTCTAAGTAATCAATAAGCTTTGTGAAAATTGTTACATTAATAACTCAAGGTAATTATGAAAATGGATTTAATATCATATATTTAAAATAAAATGCAATAGCAGCCCAGTGATTTCATCTTTTCCAGGTATATTTATACCTGTACAAAAAAATCAATCTGAACCATGAAAGCAATACTTCCCCTGTACATAATGTTTTCTTATCTACTGTATTTATATTTTATAGAAAATGTGTAATAAGTCTATTAAAATGCACAGAAATGAAGCCAAAACATCATGCATGTAATTAATCTACAAACTCTAAGCCAAAAAATATTGGGGATTATTTCCTTAATAAAGGGAAAAAAGAAGCATATCATTGATTTTTTGAGTGGAAAATTCATTTTAATCTAATGCCAAAAGTGTCAGGTTTATCACAGTGTAACATAGCTTGTGTTTTTCATGGTCATCTAAATAAAATTCTTTATAAATTATCAAAATTCTTTCCTCTGCCCAATAGCCATCACTTCCATCTTCTACTGATTAAATTTCAAATGGTTCACACTTAACTCAGCCAGACACTAGGCAAGTCAAACAACTCTACCATCTGGCCTAGGCAAAAAAACTGAAAGAAAGCAGTGACATGCTGCAATTCAAACCAGAACACCATGCCTGTGATGGCTTCCAATGTGAACATTTCTTCTCCAAAATATAGTGAGGATTAAAAAAATAAAAAGTACTATTAAGGTTAAATATACTATAATGCACAAAATAGCATAACTAAGAAAACATTTTAAAAGAAATACATATTTTTATGATTACTGGAAAGGACTAAAAATCTTTTCTGTCTACTAGACTAACGATTTAAAAATAGTTACAAAGTAGAGTTAAAATAAAGAGAGAAGGGATCCCTGGGTGGCGCAGCGGTTTGGCACCTGCCTTTGGCCCAGGGCGCGATCCTGGAGACCCTGGATCGAATTCCACGTCGGGCTCCTGGTGCATGGAGCCTGCTTCTCCCTCTGCCTATGTCTCTGCCTCTCTCTCCCTCTCTGTGTGACTATCATAAATAAATAAAAATTAAAAAAATTTATATATAAAAAATAAATAAAGAGAGAAAAATTTAATATGACAATATGATCTTCTAGGTAATCTGACCGAATAGTCCACTGAAAAGAAGTAAAACTTCTGTGGGATACATATGTATATCTCATGTATAGATCCCACAACACAAAGTATGCTTTGAGGAATAAGAAGCAAGGACCCTGATCTAAATAATAGTAATTGAATATATGTCTACACACACACACACACACACATACATTTATGATCTGAATTCTTAAATTGAATATTAATTATAATGAGAACTTAGAGAAGAAATGAAAGCAGATAAAGACAGCTTTCACTTTAGGACATTTACTGATTACATAGAGATTTATCTTTTGTTATCAGGAAACTCATTCTCAAAAATTACCCCAAAGAATAATTCCAGTAAAATTGAGTCCATAGTCAAAAATATCACAATTAAGACTCGGTATCATGAATGTAGGCTATCACTAACAATGGGAGAAAAAAATGTAAAAAGTCAAGGGGAGATACCAAGTTATAAAATTAAGTATACTTAATAAGAAGAAGAAACAAAAGGTCAATGAGAATAATGACTCCAGTATAGGTGGTTAAGTTGATTAGAGAAATAAAGTAACTGAACATATAAAAATTAAAACTATAGGGATCCCTGGGTGGCGCAGCGGTTTGGCGCCTGCCTTTGGCCCAGGGCGTGATCCTGGAGACCCGGGATCGAATCCCACGTCGGGCTCCCGGCATGGAGCCTGCTTCTCCTTCTGCCTGTGTCTCTGCACCTCTCTCTCTCTCTCTCTGTGTGTGACTATCATAAATAAATAAAAATTTATAAAAAAAAAAATTAAAACTATATAACAGAAGTTAAAATCTCAGTGGATTTGTTAGCAGAGATAATACAGAATTGAAGAATCACTCTTAAATATATAACATAAGTTGTTATGCAAAATGCAGTTAAGAGTAGAGATTAAAACAGAAATGAAACCAAAAGAAAAGAAAATATGGCAAAGATACATAGAATTTAGAATGGAAATATATGAAAAATTTTATCAGAATTTCAGGAAAGAAGAGCTAGGACACAAAAATATTTGAAAAAATAAAGACCAAGAACTCCAAAACTAGTAAAAGGAAACAATTCACAGAAGCTCAAAGAATCTCAAATGAGGTAAATAAAAGATAACTACTCCTTGGCATATCAAAGTGAAGCTGTAGTACACCCCAAACCAGAAAATCTCTTAAAAGTGGACAGAGGTAAAGAAAATATTGCCCTCAAAGCATTTCAACTAGATATATAGGTGACTTCTCAACGGTAACCATGGAAGTCAGAAATTTTTGGAATATCACAAATGTCCTGAAGAAAATTATATTAAATCCACCTAAGAATGACTTCTATGAAAGTGAAAAAGTAGATGCCTAGCCATACAGACAATGAGATCTTTCTTGCTACAAATGGAACTTCCTTCCACAGGATGTACTTCTACCAGAATGAGTAGGATGAGAGTAGGACATCCATGATGCCATGCAGATTAAAAGCAAAGATTCTGTTACACAGGTCAGTAACTGAAACAAAACAAAAATTGTCTGGAGAAGCCAACATTAATTGTATCTTGTGGGAATTAAAAATACAAAGTTGCAATAATGGGTGATGATTTGAGAAAATTAGGGAAGAGTTTGGTCATGTACATTTTTAAAGATTTTATTATTTATTTAAGACAGAGAGCACAGAGGCAGAGAGAGGGAGAAGCAGGCTCCCCACTGAGCAGGGAACCCCATGCAGGGCTCAATCCCAGGACCCAGGACCAAATCAACTGAGGTATCTTACATTAACAAGTGAAGAAGAAAATTCTTATCATCATCTCAATAGATAAAGATATATTTTAAAAGTCAACTTTCTGTGATTAAACACTAGAAACGAGGAATGAAAGAGAACTTTCTTATTTCAATAAATACCTCCTATGAAAATCTCCTATAAAACTTTATACTTAATGGAACTGTCAGTAATGAGGGAGACCTGAGTTGAAGGCAGAGGCTTAACTGAGCCACTCAGGCACCCCTAGTTTGGTCATATTTAAAATACTCTAAATACTATTTGCGAGAAGAAAATACCAATTAACTTATTTAATAAGTGTTAAAATTGTGGAGGGAAAACTAAAGATAAATAAAATATGTACATTTGGTTGAATGCAGGGGGAAATGGAATTAGAACAAAAAATCAAAACAGCAGAAAAAGAGTGAAAATGCATAAATGGGAAAGTGTAAAGGGCAAGGTTAATATCAAAAATAAATGTATATAAATCAATAATTGTAACAAATACAAATTAATAAGGTGCGTGAATTAAGGAGCACAAAGTTTTTCAGGATGAGCCCTTCAAAAAAATATCTATGTGTTATTCAAAAGAGACATATCTAAAACACAGAAAACAAATGCAGAAAGTAAAATGATGAACAAAGGTGGAAGGGTCTAATAGCATTACAATATGTATAATAACAACCAGTGCTTAATTTGAAAAACATTATGCCAATTATTATGAAAAGATGAACCAAATAAATTTCTAAATATATATTCACTTAAAATATGTTAAAATCAGATTCATTTTATAACTTTAAAAGTATTGACTTAGTAAAGTCTTCAAAAAGAAAACACCAAACCTAATTTTGCATATTTGTTTGTTTCACCAAAAACTGCTAACATGCATTCATGAATTAAATAAATCCCATTTCCAATGGATTTGGGATTTCCACTCTGAAATACAGAAAATAAGAAATATTCTCCAACCGTATTTGTTGGATTAACACATTCTATATACTAAAACCCACAAGGGGGTATCCCTGGGTGGCGCAGCGGTTTAGCGCCTGCCTTTGGCCCAGGGCGTGATCCTGGAGACCCGGGATCGAGTCCCATGTTGGGCTCCCAGTGCATGGAGCCTGCTTCTCCCTCTGCCTATGTCTCTGCCTCTCTCTCTCTCTCTCTGTGACTATCATAAATAAATTAAAAAAAAAATTAAAAAAAATAAAAAAATAAAACCCACAAGGACAATACGAGAAATGATTACAGGCAATAAACTATTACCATAAATGCAAAGATTTCTTAACAATTTAACAGATCAAAAAAAAAAAAACAATTTGACAGGTAAAATCTAGTAAATCTTGAGTATTTAATATTTATGGACAAATTATATTTTTTTCTGGGAATGTTAGGTTGATTTTAAATGAGAAAAAAATCAATTGAGGTATCTTACATTAACAAGAAGAAAATTCTTATCATCATCTCAATACATAAAGATATATTTCAAAAGTCAACATTCTGTGATTAAACACTGTAGAAACTAGGAATGAAAGAGAACTTTCTTATTTCGATAAACACCTTCCTATGAAAATCTCCTATAAAATTTTATACTTAATGGGACTGTCAGTAATGAGGGAGTGTCTGCCTCCTGTGAATGAAGGTCTGGGTCCTTGGATTTCCCATGAGATTGATGTGAGGCTCTGTTCTCCAGTAAAGACAGTCGAAGGAAAGTAGCAATAAAGCAGATTATTAAAGTGAAAGTACACTCTTAAGGTGGGAGAGTGGGGCGTCTCCCCAAGGTGGTTTCAGCTTCCAGGTTGTTTTGCAATTGAATATCATTGCATCTCTTGGCTGGCAGGTGCTGTCACCTACAGTGAGGTGGTCTCTGATCCAGGCTGCTTCCAATCATTTGGGAAACTCCTCCCACAGGGTGTGAGGGGGACTTTTGACCCTACAAGGTTTGTGCTGGAACTGTCAAGCCTTTCTCAAGGATGGAGAAAGCAAATGTATTATAAGGGGTTCACCTGGGACAGAGGTGGACGAGGAGAGAGCATGTGCTGTACCTGTGGCTCTTGATCTGTTGGGCCCAAGTCGTTGGAAGCCACAGCTTCAGGATGTTGAGCTCCAGGACTCATAATATGTAGGGTTTTTTGTTTTGTTTTGTTTTGTTTTTCCATCACTCTCCTCACCTCCATCTCATGTCTCTGTCATTCTCCTTCAAGGATTTGGGACTTTGCCTCTGGGTGTTCCTTCCATTATTCACGTTTAGCTTCTACCTAACAGACCATTGAAAGCATTACTTTTAAGGATGTACACTATGCACCACTTTAAGGGTTCACATGCTCATCACTTTTATTTATCATTACAGTGAGGAATCTAGTTAACATGGGAAGATACACAAAAGTAAAACCACATTAAAATAAGAAGTTTCAGAAAGAAGGAAAAACCCCTCACAGCATACAGATAATACTATTTCTATAAAGACAAATTCAAATGAAAGTATGGATATAATGACAAGGCACTATAGTTTCAAATGTTTGACACAAAGTCAAGGTACAAAACTGGTTCTTTCTATATATTACCAACAAACAGAAAGTTATACTAAAATACATCACTAAAATATCTCAATTAATATAATGTAAATATGTTATTTTAGTATATAAAATAATGCAGAAATATATATCTAGAAAAATGTGTGTGTCAGTCCTTAGTGAAGAAAATTATAAAACTATATTGAAAGACTTTAAACAAAGTTTTAAATAAATAAATTTAAATAGATAACATTCTTAGGAAGGTTAGATATGATAAAGGTTGTTATGCTCTCCAAATTGATAGATTCAATGTAATTTCAGTCAAATTTCCATAACACTCTTTTTAAAAAAGATTTTATGTATTTATTCATGAGAGAAACAGAGAGAGAGAGACAGAGACAGAGACAGAGACATAGGCAAAGGGAGAAACAGGCTCCCTGTGAGATCCCAATACAGGACTTGATCCTGGGACTCCGAGATCATGCCCTGAGTCAAAGGCAGATGCTCAACCACTGAGCCACCCAAGCGTTCCCCATAACAGTCTTTCAAGGAATTTTCCAAGCTAATTCTAAAATTATAAGATAAGGTGAATAATCAAGGAATCATAAGGCATCCTATGCAAAATTAATAGGGTGGGATGACTTCTATTATATCACAAGAGTTACTTAGTCAGCTAAAATAATAAGCACATGCAATATTGCTACAGAGCAGAGAAATTGAGCAATTAAACAGAAGGCCAAGAAACAAATATCATTGTATGGAAATTTGATTTATGACAGAAATGGTATTGTTAGTCATTGCATAAAGAAAGAACTTTACAATAACACATGCTGAGATAATTAACTATCCGTATGTTAAAAAAATGAAACAAATCCTACCTCACAATATAAACAAAGATCTAATGAATTACACATTTGAAAATGAAAGGCAAAGCTACAAAACTTGCAGAATTTACATAACAATATTTTATAATGTAAAACTAATAAAGCGTTTCTCAAGTTCAAAGGCAAAATTATAAGACAAAGGTAAAGATTGTTGAATGGGACTATATCAGAATAAAAATACCTACCTATGAAAGTAAATTATAACAGGAGGAACCTAAACTATGAATTGGAAGAAGATACACGAAACTGATATTATTCATATATTCAGAATATATAAAGGTTATGTCATTAAGAAAAAGAGATAATCCCATAATATGGGCAAAAGACAGAATTCCCTGAGAACAAAACCTTATTAGACATTAAATATATAAAGCTGTTGACCTGATAAATAATAGGTGGGATTCAAGCTGAACTTATAATGAGATATAGTTTCATATCAACCAAATTAGCAAAACTTTAAGTCTGAAATATCAAGACTTAGTAATCATATGAAGGAACTGGAATAACTTTATGCTTCCGGTGGGAGTGCACACTGATAAAATGCTTTAGAAAGAAATTTGACATATTCTAAGAGAAATGAAGATACACATACCGTATAGGACAGCAATTTTATTCTTATTCATATAGCTCTGAGAATCTCTGACACATGTGCCCCAGGAAATAAATCTAAGAATGATCATGGCAATGTTTTCATTTTCACAAAAAGCTGGAAATAATCTTATATTAAATACACTTGCTGTGTTATTCAGTGAAATATTACCCAGTAATTAAGAATATATGATAATTATTTACAGGCACATAGATGAATTTCAGGAACACGATGTTAAGTCAAGTAACCAAATCACAAAATAATACAAAATAATATTTATTATTAATAAATAATAATAACCCAGGCCCAGGAACACACATATTTCTTCAGGGACAAAGGCACCTATTTGGAAAACTAAAGGAAACTGGAGAACAGAAATGTAACATTCAGGATAGTGGTTTTCTGTGATGGGAAAGACTGATTTAGGATCCAGCAAGGAAAAAAAATAATAATAATAATTTAAAAAAAAAGTATCCAGCAAGGGCTCACAACAGTCTCCAGGGCAATTTTGATCTTTTTTTTTTAAAGATTTTATTTATTCATGAGAGATACAGAGAGAGAGAGAGAGAGAGAGAGGCAGAGACACAGGCAGAGGGAGAAGCAGGCTCCATGCAGGGAGCCCGACGTGGGACTTGATCCAGGAACTCCAGGATCATGCCCTGGGCTGAAGGCAGGCGCTAAACTGCCATGCCACCCAGGGATCCCAATTTTGATCTTTATTGTAGATAATACACTACATACATCAGTGTTCCCTCTAAAACTCACATATATTAATGTGTATTTTTAATATGTTTGATATTTAATAAACTGACGACAATAATGCTTAACATATTCAAAATATAAGCATTTTTAAAGATTTTATTTATTTATTCATAAGAGGCAGAGACATAGGCAGAAGCAGGCTCCTTGGGGGATCCCAATGCAAGACTCAATCCTGGGACTCCAGAATCATGCCCTGAGCTGCCCAGGTGTCATAAAATTCACAATTTAAGAAGACAAGAATTATTCTGATACTAACTGAGGACAGTTGGTGCAAGGCTTGGAAGATTAATTTTGATCAGGATGTCTATTTCAAAGGAAGGAAAAACATCAAGTTTGAATTTGTAAGAATCTAAGGAACTTGTACAAGCCTGCCTTAAGAGTTGCTTCTGTGAAGACATGAAATAAAGGAAGTTAGGGCATTCTGTTCATTGATCATCAGTCTCTTATAGGTTGTGTTCAGGGCATATGTGTGAGGAAGGTAGAAGGAAAGCATAAAAACAGGCTTTGAGTGTATGCATGCTGGGAACAAACACTGAAGGCTTATAACGGGTTTTCTCATAAGGGAAATGTGTGAAGTAGGCCTACAAATAGAGCAATTTACAGTGATAGCATAAAGCAGAAACAGGAAAACAGTAGAGTCTGACCTAGATTGTGTTGAATCACATTTATTATAGTCGAGGGCTTAACAAAATCTCACAATTGAAATTAAGCATTTAAATGATCTGTTCACCTGACATCATATATTCTTCTACGTTATACTTATTTCAGTAAGTATAGTTTATGTAAGTATCAACTTAATTTAGCAGGTAGGATAAGATGACCAGGGCCTTGAACATCTAGACCAATAAGTAGTGTACTAGTTTCCTAGGGCTGCCATAGGCATCATCAAAAACACTTTTAAAAATAAAATTTAAAAAATTAAAAAATAATAAAATAAAATTAAATTAAATTTAAAAAAAGGAAAAAGAAAAAAAAATAAAAAAAAATAAAAAAAGGAAAAAGACAACTGGCTTAAAGTAAAAGACATTTATTTTTCTCACAGTTCTGGATACTAAAATTCTAAAATCAAAAAAAAAAAAAAATTCTAAATTCAAGGTGTCCGCAGTATTCAATCCTTCTAAGTGCTCTAAGGGGGAAATCTCTTCCATGCCTCCCTATTCGCCTTTAGTAATGGCAGCCAATCCATGGCATTCCTTGGCTTGTCAATGCACCGTTCTAATCTCAAATTCTGTTTTCACATGGAGTGTACCTGATATTTCTATGTCTTCATATGGATCTCTTCTTATAAGGACACCAATTATATCGTGAACTCATCTTAACTCTATTAATTCTGCAAAGATTCTATTTCCAAGTAAGGTCACATTCCACATTCTCAGGTACTAGGTAGGGATCATGACTTCAACATATTGTTGGCTCAAGGAATTTCTTATTCATATAAAATTTTATTCTTAGAAATAAATTCCGCTTCTCTATAGTGTGTACCTTAAAAAGTATACATTTTCTTATTTCTAAAATGGAAAAGTGTAAAATACAATGTCACTTTATTGTAACCAAGTGATTCATCTGTAAGTTTCCTGTACATTATTTCTTGGATATAAAGTATTAGCTGCTGAAGTGTTAGACTCTTTGTCATCATTTCATATTTTACTTACAAAAAAATAATTACAAACACTAAATGGTTTCTTTACTAGATTCCTTCATGTTAACTTCAATAAAACTACTGAATTACAACTAAGAGAATAACTAGCATAACTGATCTGCAGCTCAAATAGAATCACAGCATGGAATACTCCTCATAGCCTTAAGTAGTCCTTCTAATACAAACTGACGTGTCATTCAGTAAGAACACCACAATAAAATGGGTAAAAAGGAAGAAAACTGATTACTGTGAGTACTTAAAAATTACTTTCTAAAGGTCCTATCAATGGAGAGTGCTACATTATTGTATTTTTCAGATTTGGCATTTATTCCCTAAAAATTGACCCAATTGTTGTATAATTTCCTAGAATTACTCTTTCAGTTTCTTAGCCCTGCAGTAAATTGTTAAAATAGATCTTTAAACATTCCACTATGGTCAGATACACATATTTCCAAAATAAAGATCAGTCATAAAATTAGAAGAGACCTATCCAGCCCCTGGCATAAGCAAAATCAGATTATAAGCCAGTCAAATATAAATGTAGTAAAAGTATATTTATATATTATAGCAATAATTCTCAAATATACAATGTGTAGCTTAAGAAACATGCAGTATTTTTTCACTAATTTTATTTTTATTATTTTTGCTGCAAACTTGACAAGCTAATCATTTTCCTTCTAAAACTATTAAAATCAGGATTAATTTGTGATCACACATCATATAGAGAACAACAGAAGGAAAATAAAACCAGAAATCTTTTTCTTTTATTAAAATTTAAATGCAAAATCCCACTAAGTGCCCAAATGATCCAAATTTGGTTAATTATATAAATATTAATTATTGAAAACAGTTTAAACCAGTAGTTTATTATAATAATTTAGGTATATCTTATCTCTGGATATTCAAGATATTATTTTTTTCGAGGTATTGTTTTTAAGGCTATTTATTTTTAGGGAAAAACTTAGAATTTCTTGTAGATAAGTACAATGTATTCATGACAATTGATCAAGATGCGGATTATCTGTACTACTCAGGTGGAAGGCAACTTATGGTCACGAGTCACAGTCCAGTAACATTTTTCTTGCTTGGTTTGTCACTAATGCACCACAGAAACTACTAAAAATCAGAAACTCTTTTAGAAGGGCTGAGTAATTTCATTTGTAGCAGTTTGTAAAGAACCTATGATATTAACTGTTTTTCTGTGTGTGCAGGGCTAATTGGAATCCAGGCTCGGTATTATAGACTGTGTGCCTTAACAACAATGAATTTCTGGTTAGCCTCCAATGCACACTCCTTCCAAATTGCTCTTGCTGCCAGTTGAATGTTTTTATTTTCTCATTTGGACTTCCATGGTAGCATTGACTCCCGCATTATATTCTTACAGTATCTCTTAATGGCAACATAATCTGCTAGAGAGAATGCAAAACTCCTACAGAAATTACCTCTTAGCTTAGGTTTAAAGAGGAGTTGTGGCCAGAGTGGCTAATATGTAGTTAGCAAGAATAAGGTTAATGATAGAGAAAGAGGTTTTCAAAGAAAAACTTGGAAGGAGGGGAACAAGAAATTGCCTCATTAAAAAATGAAAAAATATAACTATCAATTATTGTACTAGTAAATCACGCTAGCATATAGGTGGGTGTGCGTACACATCGACAATATGTGTACTTGCATGTTCTTATCCACGTTCTTTTTAATTGTATAACACAAAGCAGTCACATAGTCTGCAATGTTTCTAAAATTGATTTGTACTGCAAGGTTTAGATAATAACCACTATTACCAAGACAAAGTATTTTTTAAATGAGCAAATAATACTCAAAAGCTAAAATGAATATATAGAAGGCAGCAAGGACTAAATAGTTTTAATAAAGAAAAGATTTTTGGGTTTTTGACTCTAGTAACTTCGGTGGCCTGGTCAATTATCAATAAGTTATATTGGAAATTTGTTGAACTCTCTGCTAACACTTTAGATTTTAAACAGGCTATACATTGTCAAAACAAGTTCTTAAAAATTTTCATGAAAAGATTATTCATCTGTTTACTGGATCGTATGGATACAGAATATGTAACTGAGTCAGTGATATTTTACTGCTCAAGGATTACATTAGCATCGCATAGGCACAGACTTACTGAAATTTTATTTAAGTAAAATGAATTTTACCAAGCCCTGCTTTGAACATAAAACATTTTAATTTGTCATTAATCTTGTTTTCCTGAATTAACCCTTGAAAACTAATTTTGAGAATATTCATATTTAATTTTAAAAAGATATTGGTTAAAAATTGAAGAAACTGCAAAGGAAGAAGGTATTGTGTAACAGTATATATTATTTTAGTTGTTGACACAATGAAGAACCATTGCTTAAAACTTACTATTACTTTGAAACAAAACAAAAATCTTGCCCCAATTGAATTTGCATTTGGTGTTGACTATGTCATTTTTAACTCAAATGACAGTATAGAAGGCTTAGCAATTGATATTCATAATGCTCTTTTAATGTCTGAAGTATTCACTAAATGTATATATAACCTCATAGTAATTTAAAGAAGAGAATTAACAGATTATTTACCTCCTAATTACTCTAGGTCTCAAAGTGATAATTTAATACCTATGATTTTTTTTAAAATAGAAGTAGCAATAAAACAGAAAATATATCCTTCAATTTGATCAATAATCCTTTTACCTTAGTATTTCTAGGAATTAGCAAGAACAAAGACAGGTGTTAAAAGCTGCCCTTGGGATGTAAGATAACTTATGAAACACCAAACTGAATATATAACGCATACTTTTAAAAATTGCTCTTGATATTCTTCATATATAGATGCTGGGAGTCAAGAATCCATGCCAAAAGCTGTTTCCATTAAATTAAATGAAATGATCTTCTGACCTTTGCTTCAGAAATGGTAACCTACTTCAGAAACAGAAAAATCCACTCGTTGCTCTGAGACTTTTTTTTGCTTATTTTCCTCTAACAATTTCCCCCACCAGTAAGTGCTTATCTTTATATATTGCTCCTTTGCACCTTGTTTAAGGAATTTTTAACATGTTAGGAATTTTTTTGCATATTTTTCAGATATATTTAGAATGATAGCTGGCTAATTAAAAAGCAGTAACTTTTAATATAGCATTTTGTGTATTTTTAAATAGTTTTGATTTCCTGGCAGATACCTTCTTTGGTGTAATTTCTTCTCACTTGAGCTTCCACAGTGTTGCCCAGTGTAAAACACCCTGGAGATAGCTCTCCTTATCTTAATCCAGACTGGAGTCAGCAGTTCTTTCACAGAAAAATGTATTTGATCACAGGTTCTGCTACTGTCAATTACGCTACTGTGTATTCAGATATTTAGTAAAAGAAAGGAATTGGTATGTTTCCTTTACTTCATTCCCCTCCTTTGTTAATTTGAACTTCTCTCAGCTAAACCTTATATTTAATATCATAATTGGAGCTCTGAGTGTCTGAAAACCAGTTGAAATGTGTTTACAATGTCCATTACTCCCAGATGGAACAGGTGTACTCAAGAGCAGACTGTTAGGGAGAGATTAAAGCAGTTACTCATACCACTCCTTGGAAATGCTTCCAGAGCACGATATTTTTTTCAGCTTTGAGATATAATGGACATGTAACGTTGTGTAAGTTGAGGGACGAAACATGATTTGATACACGTAAGTATTGTGAAATGATCATGGCAATGTTAGTTAATATCCCCCACCTCATTGTTATGATTATCTTTCCTTGTGATTAAAACTTAGTAAGTAGATCTTACTCTCTTAGCAACAAGTTTCAAATATACAAAGTATTTTTATCTATAGTCACCATGCTGTACATTATATCCCCACAACTTATTTACCTCATAATTGAAAGTTTGTACATTTTGGCCACCTTCACCCATTTCTTCAAACCCTACACCCCACCTCAGGCAACCACTGATTTGTTCTCTGTTTACGAGTTTGTTTGATTTTTAAAGATTTTATTTACTTATTCATGAAAGAGAGAGAGGCAAAGACATAGGCAGAGGGAGAAGCAGGTTCCTTGTGGGGAGCCAGATGTGGGACTTGATCCCAGGACCCTGGGGTCACACCTGAGTCAAAGGGAGATGCTCAACCACTGAGCCACTCAAGTGTTCCTGTTTTGTTTTGTTATGTTTTTTAGTAGATTCCACATATAAGTGAGATCACATAGTATTTTGTCTTTGTCTGACATTTTACTTATGCCCTCAAGTTTCATTCATGTTGTGACAAATGGCAGGATTTTCTTATTTTTAATGGCTGAATAATATAAGACCAAAATATTGAGATTTAATGTAATAGAACTCTTTATTTATTATGATGCTATACCTCAAAAACCTACATGAATTTTCTAGGTGGTGATATGGTTTAAGTATTTGTGAACTACATGAAACAAATCATAATAAAATTTATTTTAAGACAAATGGGGATGAGCTGTCTGTAACCTGTAGTCATTTAAACTAATTTATAACTTAAGAACTTTTAATGATCCACAGCAAGGAAATAAGATTGTGTCTAGTTTTAAACTGTATATTTATTTTTTAAAGTTTTTTTAAAATTTTTATTTATTTATGATAGTCACACAGAGAGAGAGAGAGAGAGAGAGAGAGGCAGAGACATAGGCAGAGGGAGAAGCAGGCTCCATGCACCAGGAGCCCGACGTGGGATTCGATCCCGGGTCTCCAGGATCATGCCCTGGGCCAAAGGCAGGCGCTAAACTGCTGCGCCACCCAGGGATCCCTAAACTGTATATTTAAAGTTGAACATGAAAATATGGCTTTAAGGTCAATCAAGAATATGTGAATTAAGAAAAACTTCAGAAATTAGTGGGTCAGATTTGTCAAGGGTGTCTCTCCAGTATATTATCTGTGCATATCTATTAGTTCATGTGATTTAGACATGAATTGTTTGGGAAAGGCAAAATTAATTCTATTTTCTGATTCTATTTTTTAGATACACTTTTTGAGTAGGTCTAATTTTAAGCATGACTTGGGTAACTGAAGTAAAGGAACACAGTGGAATAGATAGAAATTTAACACATGTTGAGATCCTATTTTAGAAACAGACTATGGTTTGAATATTGACAATGGCTGTGATCAAATCTGTATTGAAAGGAACTAAGTTTATAGAAACTAATTATTTATTGAAAATAGCTATAACAGCAATTTTCAGAAACATGATTATAATCTTCAACACACTTGTTATTTGTCAATAGCTATCTCAATGCCTTAGTGAAAAAGTAATTTTGTTGGCATCATCAGTGTCGTAATTAAATCTTCATGCCTAAACACTGCACCTTCAGGAAAGATTTACCTTTCTTACAGAAAAAAAAATTGAATTTAGGAGCAGGTTCCTAAATTCATGTTTACTTAAATATAAAGACACATTTTTTCATCAATATTTTTGACAGGTTTGGATTGAATTCAGACCCACAAGATTTTCTGCAGATGTAAGGTTTCCAAAGCTATTGCTTTAGTGATTTTGCACAGTGTATTATAAATGTGTTTTTCCCCCTGACTTCTCTTCGTTTCACCCGATCTTAAGACATTCTTTGCACATTAATGTATTTCTTCTGAGTCCAGCTCTTGTCAACCTAATCTTCTATGAACTTGCTTTTGTTATCAAGGACTATGACTTTGAGTATTTTGTGCTTAAAGTTAGGGATTTATAAGAAGCTTTTATTCAATTCTGTATTTAAATACTCCAGGCAACCATGTTTGGCTTTCTCTTAGTACTTGGAACAAGATGTATAAATAAACATCAGGATCGAATTTATTCCCTACAAAATAATTACCTGTAGTATTCTAGAAAAATACAAATAAGTTGTCATCATGATCACAATTATTATTTCAATTTAATAATTATTTTGATTTAAGCTCACCAGGATGATTAGGAGATTAATGAATTAGCAAATGGCAAGTACTCATAAGATGTGAAGTATGCAGTTATCTTCAAATACACAGATTGTGGGATTTAATGGAAACATTTAGCAATATCTGCACTTCTATTCACTATGTTTATTTCTGGAAAATTCTGTAATATATCTAAATTTCACCTTATCTAGTTTTAATATTATAATAACTGCCTAAAATAGTGTTCTGAGGATTAAACTTAAACTATTCTTAGAGTCCTTGAAGTCTAATAACATTTTTATTAAACATAAGATTATGATTGAAGTGAGTCCATGCAAAATATAAATATATCATTATATATTTATTTTTGCTATACCAGTTATATATACCTTTGTATTGTGTTTACCACATATAAATATAATCATACAGTATTTTTATTGATGTCAATATTTGTGGGCATGCCAAGTGATAAGTCAACATTTCACAAAATAGAGTCAACAATGAGGTAAATGTCCCAAGAGAATTTAAGAATCAAATATAAAAGTAAAAAAAAAAAAATATATTTAGAACCTGATCAAAAGCCTGACTCAGTAAAATTGAAGAAATATTTGCAATAATCCTCAAATGGTTTGGGAAAATATTTGAAAACAATGCAGTTATATTTTACTTATTTGGGAAAATGTTTAATTAGTCCCTAGTGATTTCTGGCAATAAACTAATGAGTCAAAAATTATTTGGGCCTTGCCTTCAATGAGTTTTATTCCAATAATGGAGATGGAAATTAATAAAGTAATATTATAATTAAGAATGAAATAACTTTATGAAATTCTGTTTACCTACTTTATGCAGGGAACTTCATTTTTACTTAATAATAAAATCTACATTTTTTTCTTAGGTGAAAGATCATTCCAGGAACAGTGAAAATGTATTTTAATTGAGCAATATTAGACATGAGTTGGCCAACATCGAAGCTACTGTAGGATATAGGAATGGGAAAAATCAATAGAACTAAATTGTAAATTGAATATACATGTTTAAGAAAAGGAAAGTGTCAAAGATGACCTCTGGAGTGTTGTATTTTTCAGTGGTTAGATGATGATAGCATTTGCCAACCATGAAATTTGAATACTTTGAGTTTTTGGATTCTTTAAAACAATGTTGGATCCAATAGGCAGATAGAAAATTTATTAAGGTAAGAGCTGGAGTTAATAACATCTGCCGGAGGCCAGATATTATATAGTACCATTGGATCACTGCAAATATTTACAAAGAGTTTTCTCAAATAGTTAGATGGCAATAAAATTACAATAAAGTTTACTAGGAATCTTGGATAGTCTATCTGTGAACTGACATCAATGCTGCACCTTCACTGCCATCATCCATATTTATAAGATATGACAGCAGTCTTAATAATATATATGTGTCTTTAAATTTTTAAAGAATTATTTCTAAGTTATAATCTACAAAGTTATAAATATTGGGGTATATGATAAAACGGGAAAAATGGAGAAACTGCAGTGGTTACAGATTGATCTTTAGGGAAACACAAAATATAAAATAAAGTATGTTCATGATCAAGTCTTTAGATATAAGGTTTAATCAACTTAAACAATATTAAAGTGTTTTCATTATAACCTTGAAAATTTTATCCAACATATTTAGTATGTAGTGTTTGCCAAATTCAGAAGAAATCTATCAGATTTAATTTATTTTTTCAGAGGTTTTTTCTTCCTAGTATTTTAAATGAGGAATTCATTCATAAGTAAGAATTTGGAAGGATATGATGGCTGACTATAGAATTAAATTATATTGTTGAGGAAGTAAATAGTTAAATAAAATATATCAATCCATGATCAATTGAACAATGTGTGTTAGATTTCTTTCATATTGTAGCCAGTGGTTGGTAGTTTGTGACAAACATTCATTAAAACTTAATCATGTTAAGTTAATAATTCACTTCACTGCACACTCTCACCTTTCCATTAGGTTTCTTGTAATATATTTTCAGAGTATTTGAACTTGTATTGTTTTATAAAAAAGTTTTATGAAAAAAAAAAGTTTTATGAAACATATTATCTAAGGAAAATAATAGAAAGACCAAGTTTATCCTGCTACTCTCATTCAGGTAACATCATTTAAATTTGATTTCATGAAGGAACAAAATTATTAACAAATCTATTAACATTACAAATGATTCTGAAAATGAGTCAAGAATTATGAATGAAATATTCTCAGTAAATTGGCAATTGTATTTTACTTTTTTACTACTAGTAAGTTCCTGGTTTATTCATGCACAAAATCATACTGAGATAAATGCTGACATGTTATCTCTCCTTCCTTTAGACCAAAATAAAATATAGATTATTTAATATTAAGACATATTTGGTTTATTGTTTGTGATGTTTACTGAGAGAAAGGTTTTTGTGAGGAGTGGTTCAGGTTTTTTGTTTGTTTCTGTTTTGTTTTGTTTTTTTGTATTCTCACAGCATGATTTTCCTAGGAGTTGGAGAAAGTATGGAAACACCAAAACTTTAGCCCTCAGCTCTATTCCAGCCTCTCTCAGAAATAAGAATAACGATTTCACTCAAAAATTTCAATGAATATTATTGGCAGTTTCAAAGTGTATCTTAAATTCAGTATCATAAAAGATTGATTTATTTCGCATGTATTAAAATAATTTTTATTCTCTATAATCCTTAAAATATTTTAAATAAGAACCTCTTTTATAAAAATATCATATTCTATTTCTCCTCAGTTGTTGGTAGATTTCTAAGTTCCCCTCATGACTTCAAAAATTGTACTCTTTTGTCACAATGTGGGGCCCTGGATCCTTCAGTCTATCATTCTAAAACTCTAATTGCTGGAGTAGAAAATAGACTCTATAAGACTATATTTTCTGTAGCAAACTCTTAGGTAAAATAATTCAAAACTTGCCAAGAGACATTAGTTAAAGTCTAACCCTCTTACGTTACCTAACTTCATTCTGTTTTGTCACTCGACAATCATATATTGAGCTACTATTTTGTGTATATCAATGCTTTAACATTAGAAATCCTTATTGAGTAAAATCAATACAGATTGGAGCTTATATTCTAGAAAATGAATGAATGCACAATTCTTTATTTAACTGATATTATAAAGGAGTACAAATGCAAGAGCAGATGTACCAGGTTGCTGTGCTCTAGTCTGGAGCTTCAGGGAAGGCTTCCTGGGGAATGTTGTTAAATTGAAATTAAAATGTCATTCCAGCAACAGGAAATAAATTCTGCATATGTTCTGGAGGAGAAAGGAATAAAGCACATTAACAAAGGGAGTAGATGGATTTTATGTATTATAAGCAAATGATTATATGAGAAGATAGTCTTCCTGTTATTAGTGTTTCTTATTTGTAAAACTAGAGAATGCTGGTGTTGAGGGACTAGATGTGTAATATATCATATATATTAAACATCTTTTGATTTCTTTTAACCAACACTGTATATAATCCATGATATTTTTCATAATTTATGAAATTTCATGGGAACCAGAGAATACTGTCCCATTTTGGGAGCTGATAATTCTAAGGAGTTGTGTGACCAGGCTCATTGGTACAGATTGTACTGAACAGGCACAACCACTTTCCACTTTGAACCAAGGGCCAATCTGGCAAAGATGCAGGAATGATGGGAAATCTTTTCTCAAGAAACTATCTTGGCAGCAAATCAAGGTTCCTTAGAACAGCATTGACTGTGAGAATAATGTGTCACCAAAGATCTAGTGCCAGGAAGTAAGATCTGGTGTCTGGTGCTCGGAAAAGTAAGAACAAACTTTTCTGGATGAGTTCTATGGGTATAATTTTGCTAAAAGTTATGAATGTGGCAGATTTTGTGTGGCTCTCACTGGTTACCTTCTTTCCCTTCTTGAAGATTTTCTGAGACTGGCTCTCTAGCCTTCTTTGCTAATTTAGTTATCTAAACATTTGTCAATTCTCTTTTCTTCTTAAATAGACCATAATAGGTTTTTATTATTTGGGACTGGAATTAATTCCAGAATTGCTACCAGGGAAGGATAATGAATGGGCTAAGAGAAGGTGGTGGGAGAGTTTCGGAGTGGTGATCTGTCATTGTTGGGGCTAAATGGAAAATCCATCTATTGCTAAGGAATGAGAATCTAATAACCAAAGCATGAAGTGGAAAATGATTCCTTTGTCACCAACCTCATCTGGAATGATGTTCTCATTGAGGATTTTTTTATAAAAAGGACAGAGGAACCCAAGGGATTTCTAAGAGGCTCATAAATTGAGTCCTATTTTGCAGAAATCTGAAAAACAAATAGACCCAGTCAGAATCATTAGTGTTCAGCAATGTTTGGAATAGAGTATTCAATTACAAAACTAGTTTTACTTTGATCCCATGATTACTAATTGTATGTTACCTTGACCCAGATATTGGTCAAACACTATTGTGTATGTTTCCCTGATGGTATTTTTTAGATGAGATTAACATTTAAATCAGTAGACTGAGTGAAGCTGTTTGCCTTCCCTAAAGTATGTGGACCTTATCCAATCATTTCAAGACCTGAATAGGAAACAAGAGTCTTAACTATTTCCTCAATTAGAGAGAATTCTCCCGCTGATGGACAGCCTTCAAACAGAACTTCAGCTCTTCCTGCTTCTACGGTAGCTTCTGGTCTTTGGACTCAAGCTAAGACATTGGGTTTGTAGAATTTGAACCTGCCAGCTTCCACTCCATATGATGTGAGCTAACTCCTTATTAAAAAGAATATCTATCATCTATATATCCATTTATTTCCTATTGGCTCTGTTTCCCTGGAGAACCCTAATACACACATCGATATCATTGGTAGAAACATGAAAAAATTTATTAAAATTAATGGTCTTTATGATCATATCCAATAACTTACTAAATTCAACTATATTTCATACTAACTTAAACAAACTGATGTGTATGGATAGTAGGTATATATATATATAGATAGATATATAGATATAGATAGATATAGATAGATATAGATATAGATATAGATATAGATATAGATATAGATTTTTTGGATAGTAGATATATTTTTTTAAAGACATTTACTTTTAAGATCAAATTGATGGTTAATATAATAAGACCTACATGTTAGAAGTGAACTGGAATTCTTAAAGTGTTGCCAATCTATAGATTCTGAGTGTCTAAAAATAGAGGTTTGTGTTTTGTAGATTAAGTCTGTAGGAGAAAGCACTGTATGTGGCACGTAGATTTTTTTTAAATAAATGGTTTAAGTTTCAGAAGTCAAGACATCTGTTAAAATGAAGTTACTAGAAAGTGTTCTTAAGATTGAGATTAAGGACAGCTTCAAATTAAGTAAATATAAGATAATTATAATTTTAGAAAAGAAATGTAACAGGCTCGAGCTACTTCATTCATTCATTCAACAATGCCCACGATGTTCCTGGCATTGTTTTAGGCATTGGTGATACAACATATTTAGAACATAGTTTCTGTCCTTATATTTCCTATCTATATTTTAGTGTAATCTCTGTATGAACATGTAAATATGTGGATGAATAAACGGATATAAAAGGCAAGATTTATTGGTAATAAATGGAAACTGAGTATAAGCAACTGGGTAGATCATGTATCTAAGCAGAAGGTTTTAAAAGGGAAAAAACTATTTAAGGAACTTAACAGTGCATACACAATATAGGAATATAATGCCAGTAGTTCGCCTGTCAAACAAATAAATGAAAGTGTCTTAATAGCCAATAATTCTGAAGTAAAATTAGAAGAGATTTTAATTTTTCCAAATTGTTTTAAAAATGTATTTAAATATTTCTTAGCATGTTAACACTGAAAAATAGTTCTAATCCTGTTGCAAAAAAATTGTAGGTAGTTTCTGAAATTTATTTGAGGCACTTTTTAAAGGATAGAAAGATTCCACTTTCAAAATTTTGAAGTACATTAGAGATATGTGTTCATCTGTTTTAAAAGTTGCTTCATTTCTAATAGGTATCATATCACCAACAGATATCATATGCATAAATCACTCTCTATCCCAATTGTTTTCTTCTCATAAATCTGTTTATGGGTATGTTTAGGTGCTAATGAGTAACTGTATACTGAGGAACAGAATTTACTTTTTTTGCCATAAGCAGTTTCCAATTACAACCTTTTGATTTAAACTTTTCACTTACATTGGTTCCATTGTCAACTTTTTAAGACTTATAAGATTTTAGCATGAGGAAATATTACTTCATCAAATAAGTATTTTTCACAATGTGAGTCTCAAGAGCAGCTGAAGTCCTAAAACTTTTGTTCTTATTTATTTGTCATTACATATTTTTAACAAAACAAATGGGTACTTGACAGAGGGAGAAAAATCTATTGTTCAAGCTTTTCAAGCATTAATTTAGCAATTACCATCTATGGAGAAAATCAATTTGACTCTTTTAAGTCTCAGGAAATACTAAAATGAAAGCAATACAATGTTGGAGAACTATAAGAACTATGGGAAGGAGATATATTTTCAGAAATGCAGAGAATTACATGTAGAGGAATAGATATTGAAGATTATACACATGGGAACATACAAGGGGAATAATGAAGAGAATATAGAGTAGAGGGAGGACCAGGAAGAGAGGTGGATTGAGCAGGTCCCAACAGAAGTATAGCACAGACCTCGCACCCAAATCGACTGGATTTGTATATTAAATTTGTCACTTTAACTTCATGCAGCTTAAATGAGTTAGTATCTCTAAAGACCTTAGGAAAGAAAATGGCAAACTCTGACCTGAATACCAAACTAGTCCATTGTTTTTGTAAATAAAGTTATGTTTAAACACAGTCACGAATCCTTACTTATTTTCTATGGGTGCTTTCAAACTACAAACTTTCAAACTACACATTTATGTCTCTAAAACTACATCTTCCTTCGCCTCAAAACACAGATAGATTTTAATGATTCTAAAAGCAGACAAACTTTCTATGTTCATTGTATTCTCCATCTGTGCTAACATCCTAGAGACCACTTCAGAGGAGATGGACACTAGTTTGGTAGCACAGATGCAACTATTCACCATCACCAGGGGTTTCTTGAGGATCCAAGATAGAAAATCATGCAAGTAGGTCTCATGAGTAATATTAAATTTGATACCACATTTATCTTCCCTGTGCTTTTAGAGACTAATAGTAATGTACCTTTTTAACCTTGCTTTCTATTCTAGAAATACTGTCAATACTAACAAGCATTTGGGACATTACCACGTATAATCTACTGATATCAGAACAGAAAAAGATTATTCCATCTCCTTGAAATTTTCTTTTTTTTTTTTTTGAAATTTTCTTTTAAGTGAAATCATGTTAATATTGAATTTAATAGAAAAAAACTCCTAATAAAAATGATTTAACAGTGTTAAAGATATGATGTTAATGATTACTAGCAGTGTTGAAAGAATTATAATAATTATAATAGTTAATATTTCATTAAAATTTATTCTGTGGCAAGCTGCATGTTAACCCATGATAAATGAATTAATTAATGTATAATCCTGATTATATTTTGAAATAGGTAAAATTATTATGCATATTGCACATTGTGGACCTAAGGCTTAGAGAGGTTATGCCAGCTTTCCAGAAAATAGAGCTAAAAAGTCAAAGAACCAGAACTAGAGATACATTTATCAGATTCCAGAGCACAGACATCATTGTGCATATTGCCATTCCAGAACTACAAGGCAATTCCTTCCATGTGTCTTCTAAACACTTTTTTTTTTTTTAATTCGTATTCACTATGTCAGAAACTCCTTATTTCATTCGGACAGTTTATGTTAAAAATACCTTAGAGTTAAGCTCTTCACGGAATAGTGAGCTTTGGTACAACAATAAGTTATTTGATAGTTTTGTATTTTTAAATTAATTTTATGAGATACGAATTTATAAAAATGTATATAAGGTATAAATTATTGTGATATAGTAAAACTTATTCATTCAAAATGCAGTTCAGAAAGGAAACACTATATGTTCCTTTGAAGAATTCTGTACTAAATGGACATATCCAACCTCTTTCATTATCTCTATACACAAAGTTAACCATGTGCTCTATTTTCTTTAGATAGATTGATAGGTAGAATAATATAATAGAAAGATAATGCATATCTTGTAACCAAAATTTTATATCTATGTATCTATCTGTGTATCTATGTATCTATATCTATCACCTATTAATCTATAATCTGTCTTTGGGGGGATACAAATCTACATATAATTATGTAGTTACTTATGTTTTTTAACCTAAAAACTATTTTATTAAAATTTCATTTCTTTCCATATGAAAACTAGAGTTATTCTCTCACCCTAAACAAACAACTAGGATATTTGTAAAATATGTGAATCAACTATTTTCAAATCCTTGTCAATATACATGCAGGACTATGATCCCTAAATAAAGGCAAACAAATAAGGGAACTTTATGGGCTCAGACTAAAAGCAATTTTTGGACATTAGTGTGTAGAGAATGGGAATGTAAGTAAAATAGGGCAATTCTGTGCAGTTAAGGAGTCAGAAATTAAATTTCAGGGAGTCCAAGGCAGCTAAATTGTAAGCTACCTTAGAGAGGAAGGTGTTAGTTACACATATTTTGATGCCTCTTGATGAGGCCTGACTATGTCGTATAAGCTTCCTTGGGTTTGAAGTTTTGGATAAATTCTTCACATATGTAGCAATTTCACAGTTTTTGTTGTACCACCAATTAGGCATGTGGCAAGCAGTAGTAATCAGGAATTCAAGGAATTTAACTCCTAGTGATATGTCCAATGTAAACAATTAAACTGATGAAAACTTGAATAAATACATACTTTGTAGGTAAGGCCAAAGTCATACATGTGTAATAAAACAATAGCCTGCTCCTCTGCCAAGCCCCTGCCAAATTCCCCACACTAGTTTAAAAGATGAATTGATTTACATAAAATGATTTAGTTTTCATATATTGATGCAACTAATGGGCAGGCAGTGTTGATAGATGCCTAAAAGTTAAAATTTTACATAACAAGCTACCAGAAAGCTCTGCTTTATGATCTTTGATTGTTGAATGAAATTCTAGGTTATGATAGCATGAATATTTTATGTTATATAAACACACATATGTAATATGTAAAAGTATGTTTGTGTACTGTGCAATTTTTGTGCAATCTATGTTATGTATAGAATATCAGCTCTACAGCATTGTCTCCTTCACCGAAATTATCTACTTAGTATCTTGTTTATAACATTTCAAAAACTGATATACTTCTGCTCTCTCTCTCTATCCCCTTCTGTCTCTCACTCACCAGATTCATAAAGATATTAATAGGCAAGTATCACTGTTTTAAAGTGAACATTTTAGATAGCAACATCATTAGTAAAGTAGTACAATTGTAATTATAGCCACCAATGAGCTAAAACCCTTGCATATTCATTGTACGTCTACTTGTCCTATGTCTACTGATAATTCTGAAGTATTTGTTCACAAACTATGTTGCTGTTTGTTAACTTGAGATTTCCAATACTAAGTAATTCAAAGAATAAATATTTTAATTTTATATACCTTAACAATGTAAAATGATTTAAAATTTATCATTTATAAGATACATTGATAATATAGTGAAAACAATATTATGATCTAAATTTTTGCACCATAGGATTCTATGTATAGAATAGCTTTTGTATCATAGGATTCATTTAATATATTATATTAAATAAATATAATCAATAATATCATCTACTGCCAAACTAGATGATAAACTGTCTAAATATTTATTTTATAGTATTTATGCTATAGGGATATTGGCAGCCGACATTTTAATAGAAATTACTAATTTCTGGGCAAAAAAGGTAAACCGTTACACCATTATCAAAGAGATATTAAATATGGAACAAAAGCTAAGAATAAGAGTGACCTTTAGTGATGTTTTACAGCCCACTTGGATTTAGTCTTCAGCATTCATATTGCAGCAGGGCCATAGAAGTCTAGTGACTATAGCCAGACATGAAAATCATTTCCCAAGTTCTTACATTTTTCTTTTTCTTCTGGAATGCATACTTAAGAAAAAGAGATAAAGGGAAACTTTTCTCCCTTTCTCCTTCATCACTTTTCAGATTTCACCATTTTAAACATTTTATTTCTATGTAATTAATGAAGTGTTTTGTGCTTTGATAATTATCATTTGAGTCTCTTGTTTCTAAATCTTTTTATACTCCATAAGCTTATGCAAGGCTTTAATTTTACAGTTTTTCATTCTAGTAATGTGGGAGCAATATTGCATGCATTTCACAGAATATTGAACTTCAACCGATTTTTATGTGCCAAAGATGATCCTGTCAACTGTGTTAAATAACAGTATTGTTTTTAATGTTATTCTTTAAATAACTTAGTAAAAGTTAAGCACATAGAACAGAGAACAACCATAAGAATGTAAATCCTAAGTTTCTTTTTTTAATATGCTAGGTGCAACATTATGCCTAATACTTAGCTGTTTCTCCCAAATAGCACATATAGTAAAAAAAAAAAAAAAAAAAAGTTGGCATAAACCGTGTGGAAGAAAATTTCTCATCTGTTAAATAAGATTACCCCAAACAAAATATGTTACAATATTAACTGTTTTCTTTCAAAATAAATGGATTCTAGTATGTAAAAATTATATAAGTTCATAATGTTCAATCTGTGAAAGCTGACTAAAAGACCAGAAACATAAATAAGGAAAAAAATAGCATTTCATATAAAAATGACTTAAATATGTGGACAGGGATCAGAAAAGCACTTTTTCAAATAACAGAAAATGGCTATATATCTTTTATTTATTTAGCTTTGACCAAAATTATTTTATTTCCTCAGAATTACAACTTTGTCTAAACAACACACTTTTATTTTCAATTGGCTTATTCTCATGCTTTTGTTTCTGACCTTCGAAACATATCTTCTTCTATGTATGTGGTAGTTCTATTAAGAGAAACATCAAAAACAGCAGTGTTCAGCAGGTCTTTTAAAAATTATACTATTAAACAAATAATGTGAAAAGACTAAACAGAACAGCTAACAATGAGGTTCTGGAAGTCAGCCAGTCTGCAGGCAATAAAGAGATGGTTATTAGTTCACTTGCCTGCTAGGCTGAAGATTTACAGGGAATAAATACAAATAAAATCCAAAAGCATTCCTGTAAAATATTGTATTCAAGAGGTGAAATGGGGGTAACTAAAAAAGAGAGAAAGCATAAACACTTACAATATATATTGAATTATGTCCTCTAGCAATATGACACTGCTATAAACTGCTTGGCAAGAATAATAGCATGCAGAATTACCAAGATGCAAAAATAGAAAAAAAAAGGGGGGGGTGTTGCTCATGTTAAACAAAGACATTAAAAACAATCAACTGCTTTAATGAACACAATTCACAAATGATGCTAAATCAAAGGTGGCTTTGCCTGCCTTACACAATATATTTTATATATAAAGGGATTGAGTTTTTCTTGGTCTTTCCATTTGCAATTAGCAAATGCCTTAAAAAAATTCACTATCAGAACTCTGCATTCTCTCCTTGAGTAAGAAAATTATGATGTAATATGATACGTTTATTTTTAAAATACGTTTTGCTTCATTATCTTTTCAACATCTAGCAGGAAATATCCATTTGGTTGTTAGAAATGCAGCTCATGGGACGCCTGGGTGGCTCAGTGGTTGGACGTCTGCCTTTGGCTCAGGTTATGATCACGCCGTCCAGGGATTTGGGTCCCACATCGGGCTCCCTACATGGAGCCTGCTTCTCCCTCTGCCTATGTCTCTGCCTCTCTCTGTGCGTCTCTCATTAATAAATAAATAAGATCTTAAAAAAAGAGAGAAAGAAAAAAAAAGAGAAAGAAACAAATGTAGCTCATGAGTTTGAGCAAGTGGAAATCACAAAGAAGATGGTGATAAAAGGCATGAGCAGGAGTTAAGAATTGAGAATTGAGCCCTGTGAAACACATACAGCTAAAAAATAAAAAAAACAAAAATTTTTAAAAAGGCAAGAGAATCAGAAAAAAAAATCAATAGAATAGAAAAGGTAAAGGCACAGATTGGAAATAAATGAGTGATATGATAAATTATTAAAATGCTTTCCTACATTTTGAGCCTCCTGCTACCAAAAAAAAAAAAAAAAATGGCTGCTACATAGAGCAATTGATAACTGATGATTGAATAAATGTTTTTAAAGTATAGAAGTCAGATTAATTAGAGTATAGAAGTCAGGTTAATTAGTAGAAAAAATATTTTTGCTCAATAAAGGTCTCCCAATACAGTGAATTTGAAGATACAACAATGCAATCTGAACAAAAAAGAAAAATAGACCAGAAAACAAATGAGCAGAGTCTTCTCAAACTCCACCAATTTGAAATATTGAGGCTATTTTATTTTACACAGGAAGAACCGGACTCCGCCAATCTCTTTTCTGAAGACTTGTTAAATCCTTTGTTCTTTCTCACAAATATAGAACATTGGGGCTTTGGTCACTTTTGTATTTTTCATAATATCCCACTGCTTCTCACAGTCACTAAAATGGTGACACCATATTAATTGTTTATTGAACAGAAAGTGATGGTTAACCTGAACAATTTAATGACACACAAACTTAGAAGATTTAGAGATCTGACACATTGGTAAAGCTTGCAAGTCTAATTGTGCTTGTCATGTTAGGGTCTCCCCTCTAGAGAGATAATGCACTGTTTTACTTTCAACTCCTTAAGGTAAGAAAGAATCATTCAATCTTTGCTGGATCTCTTGACTGTGGAGCTCATGCCAATCTTAGAAATAACTGTTCAGATCTATTTAGGTGAATCAACATGTTGCCAGTTTTGAGTTGTACATAATGCAAGAGAGGGCTCTATAGAGGGTCAAGGCTGCACTGCTGCTTGGACCATATTAGCCAGACAGTCCAGCAGTGTTAGAGATATTGACTGTAGATGAGGTCGTTAAATAGATCGAAACACAAGATGCAAAAGATTCATAGTGCAGACCCCTGAGACTGTAAGAAGGGCTGTATGTTCTGTAACAGAGAACTATTCAACCTTTTTTAAAGCAGAGGCTCACATGTTACTGGAGTCTAATGAACACAGAGCGTCTGATCAAGTGGCCTCAAATGAATATATGGGAGGAGCTGACCAACAAAAAGCAGGTATTAGCAGACATAACGATCAACTAAGATATAAATGCAGCTTTTAAACTAAGGACTTCATGTGTAAAGAAGCACAAGTAAATATCGTGAGCAGTGGCCTAGTCCACTGCCAACTCTGTTGTACTAATGCCCAACCTCATGGAGTTTCACTATGGCAACTGATGAATGATGAAAAAACTCAGATACAGTTGACAGATGAATCAGGTTCCCATGTTAGAATAAAATGAAGATAAATTGCTGCTACACTGAAGCCATATTCAGGGTGGACCTAAAGAATAATAGTGAAAGTATATTTTCCTACCATGTATATCACATACTTGAATATTTATTTTTTTTAGAAAGAGAAGTGTCTCAATATACAGCTATTCATGGATTTTTTTTTAATTAATTATATGTATGTGTCTTTTATCCTTTTCTACCAACAGATTTGTAGAATTATTATTTATAGCCATGAAATTCCTTACACAGTTGTTTCACACTTAGCCGTCAATAGGTGAAGGACCATGGAATCTACTGGTCACACCATGTTCCATAGACTGAACTCTTCTGGTCCAAAGGGATGATTAAAAACCTACTAAAAACTCACCTACGGTACTAGCTTGAGAACGCATCAAGCATGGTTGGGGTGCTATCCAGAATGCAATATATATATATATATATATATATATATATATATATATATATATATAAATTTTTACACTCATTTAATTTTAAGGTCATATCACCACTGAGGCACCAACCACAAACCACCAAACCACCCACCACAGCTGAATTAGTATATATATTGAACTAGTAGACAGCAAGTGATGCTAGGCTTCCCAAAGCTATGGTTTAAGAAATGAATGGAAATCAATCATTCCCTTTGACTCCATTATACAAATTATACTTCCTATCCTGATAAACACTGGCTGTGCTGAATTAGAGGTACTGGGGTCCTTAGAGAAAAACTTCCAGCAGCAGAGAAATTAAGTAAGGTTTTACTAACCTTGAAATTCTAACTTATACCTGATTACATCAGGCTTCTTATTCTAGTAAATATGAAGAAAATAAAAGGAGGATCTACTAGCAAATTTAATCTTTCCTTATGAAAAACTAGACTAAACTGCTATACAATGGGAAGAAAAGATTCATGAGTTATTTTGGACTTTCATGTCTAATAAACATTGTGAATAGTCAGTTGAAGAAACCAAACCTTAACAAGGACAAGGCAACTGAGGGTCACTGACCTCAGTGACCATACCCATGGACTAAAATATTTATTGACTATAAAGTCAATTGATGGAGAATAGGAGGAAAATATCAACATCTTCAGAGCAGTTACGATAGCTGAGGCTGCAGCTTGTTATCCCCCTGCATGAATTGCTGCATAGAGATTGTAGGTTGCCATCATCTTGAGTGGGTGGTGATTGCTTGGGTTTAATGGAAAGCATACGCATATCTGAAAAGTTCAAAGGAAACAGTATTAAACCTTTGCTGTTTACTGCTTCACATCTTCTTAGCCTTAATTCTGTTTCAATCTCAGATAAATGCATATTTTTCTATGCAAGATTGTATTAGTTTTTGTTCACAAAGATTCAAGTACATGCCATCATTTCTTCTTCATAAAGCTTCTCTAACATCACATCATGGTTCACAAAGCAGAGTGCACTGCCTTGGCCCTTATAAATGTAGAGAATGAAAAACGGTATCCGTAACACAAGAGAACAACCCACAATTGATTGGGAAAAAATCTAAGGGATAGATGATTCCATTTTTAGTTTTTACCAGGAACAATTTTAGATGCTTTTGTTACAATTTTTCAGAAGGATCAACACAAACAAGAACTAGTATCCTATAGTAATTGCCAACTCAAGAAAAAAGTGCTACATTTACTTTCCCTCCTTTCTGGCCATCTCCCCTCAGTCCCTGACCTGCTAAGTGAATTCAAATTTTTTACTTGGGTTCTGTTGTTGGGAAAGCCAGGCTAATCAGAGAGCCATAGAACTAGATGTATACATAAGTAATTCAAATAAGAGTAAAACAATCTTGTTTATGAAAACCTTCAGACCCCAGTATATGTTTTCAAAGTGTGATTAAAGAAAAATAATTATTTTATTTTTTAACAGATTTTATTTATTTATTTAGGAGAGAGCAAGAGCAAGAGAGAGCACAGAAGGAGAGGGAGAAGCAGACTTTCCGCTGAGCAGAGAGCCCGATGAGGGGCTTGATCTCAGGACCTTGAGATCATGACCTGGGCTGAAGGCAGACACTTAGCCGACTGAGACACCAGATGCGCCTAAACTTAAGTTTTTAAACACATCTTAAACAACTGTCTCTCCAAATATGGGACAATGCATTATAATTCAACAATATTTAGCAGGTATTTGTTGAGTATCAGCCATATAAGAGGTCTTATACAAGACCTCTTCTGAAGTACTTCCTTTAGATTCCAATTGTGTTTCCTGTTTCATCTATTATATTTGATGCAAGGAATGTAAAGTAATGATGAATTATTTTTTAAGGTGTTAGGATAAAATCAAAACAAAAACAAAAAGCAAAATAAGCAAACAAGTAAACATAAAACCTAAACTGAAACCACCACTGCTAACATCCCCACGACAAATATTAGTGAAATGCTTTGATGACTAATCAAATAGTGATATGTTTACTGAAGACTCAAAATCATATTTTTATGCTGATGAAAATAAATTATGTCAATTATGTATTTTTGAAATCAGCAAACATAGAACTATTTTCACCCAGTTTTAAATTAGGAGAATTAGATCATTAAAAAAAGCTTTTAGGGGCCAATTTTTTTTGAAGAGGTTATTCCTTTGTTATTCCTTTGTATTAATTACAAATCTTAATCCTAAATTTGGTTACCTGGCAGTGATTTTCTTTCCCAATGAAGACTACTTCTCCAGTATGATCTTTTCAATTGGCTTATTATACATTTTTATTGAGAAAAATGAATTTCTAAGAGTTAAAAACAGGTAATGCAGAAGACAGAGATAAAGGGGCTTTACAGCAGGAATACTGTGGGACAGGAATCTTGCCCAAGTTATGAGAAGGTGTTTCAACTGACAAAGACAGAGGATAATTGTAACATGGGAAATGTCTGAGGTTTTAGTAATCAGATTAACCTTAAATTTACTGAAAAGAACTGAGATAGTATTATTAATTTGCACATTTAACTCCTGTCATTCTATCTTCCAGTATCAACCCAATTCAGTAAATTGTGAGATTTGAAATAGAAATTTGATATTAGTTTACAAAAATATAAAGTATTTTTTATCCGTACAAAACTAAGAATTTTTCCCCGTACAAAACTAAGAAAATCCCAGTGGAAATATATGTACACCAGATTATTGATTTAACACATATGACATACTTCATAATACTTAGACTAAATGATTAAATATTGTCTTGTTCATAGCTCCTCAAAAAGCAATTCCTAGAAATTGAGATTTAAGAAAAAAGTTGTGCTAAAGTCTGGTTCTTACTATGTTGAACACAATAAAATCTGCTTTTTTATAGCACCAATGCTTCTCATAATGGCAGTGTGAATTATCAATCTTCAGGAATGTCCTAGACTTGATCCCAAAGCACAACACGATTTTTTATAAGACTATTACACATACCAGTGGTTACCATGAATGGATTTTTAGAAATGCTTATTTATCCCTATCCCTATTTTTCAGTTGAAGAAACAGATGAAATAAAAATTAAATAACTAGCTAAAACTGAAGAGATAAGCACTTGAAAGAGACAAAAACCCAACTCTCCTGATATCACACTATTGATCCTTACTAGAATTTTACATTGCCTCTCTTAATTTACTACAGTGTGACAGGAATGAATTGGGATTCTATTTTAACTATTTAAAAGAATTAACTTTGTCAGGTTTTTTTTTTTTTTTTCATTAATTAGGCTTACTACCAATATCCTATTCACATGCTATGGAAAATAATTCTGTTCATTTTTATTATTGTAAAAAGTCTGATAATGAAGTTTTACTTTTCTTAGGCTGTAGTTGACATAATGCCATAAACCTAAGTTACCCATTTATGAAATAGGTAACCATCATTATATATTATATGTTTAATTCAAAAACCACTTTCAAAGCCTTCCTATTAAAGACTATGTTATTCAAATTTTATAAATGTAGCCCTTATTTGAAAACTGGGCTAACATCACATATTTTATTTAGACTTTAATTATGTCCACAAGATTAACATATTACATATAGACTAATTATTTGCATGTCATTATACCTCATTTCAAACTATCAGATTCCTTGGTATCATCAGAAGCAGTCAAGTGATAATAAACATCTTTACAAACTCCCTAATTATTGACACTGGGACTTAAAGGTAAGTTACTAAACTTTCCATTTCTGTCACTGAGTTCCAGACATTCCATCCAGACATTTAAGGCTTATGTGCATATATTTTGTTGATATATAAACTGATTTCAGTAAAGGGTAAGTGACTACTAATACAGCACGGTCAAGAGTATTTCATAGAATATAAATTGATCTAAAATAATGAATATCCTGACCATTCCCTAAAATGTCAGAGTTAATAGAATTTGAATTACCGGTGTAATAGGTGAAGGTTGTAAGAAACAAATGATTATAAAGAGGGCATAATAAGTATTTTTTAAAAAATTCATACTTCTTTTACTTTAAGTGGTATTTATTAAGTGCCTATTATGTTGCGTTGGTGGTATAGTGGTGAGCATAGCTGCCTTCCTATTATGTGCCAGGTCAGGTGCTGAGGGTATCGTGGTTAAGGAAATGGCACCTCTTCCTAAGTATTTTATAGATAGATTAAACTTAGGTCCTGTATTTCCAGGAAATTACATTATCAACATCCGTTTTAAAATCTTATTTATTAAGACTCTTTCCACTCTCAGATGTACCATTGTATATAGGATTAGTCATATGATTACCCTATCTGTAAACTTGATAAAACTCTTATAAATGAAAACATTGAAAGAAATTTGTCACAATATTTGATTTTTTTAAAAAAGTAAATTAGATCTTCACTTCCTTTTATAGTTTGAATCTTATCCTACCTACATCAATTCACTCAACTTATTTTAAACCACAGTGAAAGCTGAATAAATATCTGATTATCAGCAAAATCAATCTTATACTACAGAACTCAGTAAATTAATTTTATCCAGAGTATTAAATCCTGTTTGGAGAAAACTGTGTAAAGAGGATTATGACAACATATTATAAATTGACTGTAAATAAACTCATAGGATTCTCATGGGAGAAGACATGTTTGCTCTTACAAATGAGTATTCCATGATGCTCTGTTCCTTTGTTTTTAGATAAAATCTGGATATAGAGTATTTATCATTAGCACTTTGTAGGTGTAAATTATATGTTAAAGATACTTACTTAAGAAATACTCTTTTAAAAACAACACAAAGTCCTAAGGTGCAACTCTCAATATAAATTGAATTCTATAATGGAATAGAAGAGGAGTGGATTCAGGATAATTTTTAAAAGTTTGTTCAGTACTCCAAAGAGGGTAGCCCAGGTGGCTCAGCGATTTAGAGCTGCCTTCAGTCCAGGGCGTGATCCTGGAGACCTGGGATCAAATACCATCAGGTTCACTGCATGGAGCCCATTCTTCCTCTGCCTGTGTCTCTCCCTCTCTCTCTCTCTCTTTCTGTCTCTCATGAATAAATAAATAAAATCTTAAAAAAATTATTTAAAAAAAAAGAACTCCAAAGAAATCATGAAAACTTCTCATAGGCCTAAGACATTTCTTTAAACTGTGTAGGTTGGATCTATATACTAGACAAAAAAAAAAAAAAAAAGGAGATGTTTTCACTGATTATTTTTTAAATTCAAATCACCACATGACATTTTGAGGCACAGAGGTATTAGAAATACATTTTGTTAATTTAATGAAGTTTTTCATGTATTTTTACAAATATGTAAAAGAAACACAGAGGAACAGCAATGAAATCCATATGAATATCCATAGAAATAGTAAGGATGAAAATTACAATTCTTCAACCTCTATTAACAATAAACTATATAATAATTTGTTTCTTATGGAGAGTGAGCAGGGTCATTACTAATACTTAATGAAAATAATCTGAATACTTTTGCTGCATATTTAAGAAAAAAAGCTTTTGCCACATTTCAGAGTATGAGAAAGAGTGGCAATGACCTCCTCATCTTTCTCCATACACACAACTCCTCTCCACCATGCCTATTAAATTCTATTTCTTATAGCATATGCTCATTTAATATTTGATGGATTTTTTAAATTGAGAAAGTAAATTGAGAGGAATCACTGAACATTTTGGTCCTTTTGGGGAAAAAATTAAATGATAAAAAAAGATACAGTAGACTTGTCTCTACAGTTTTTAGATTAAAACATAGCAATAATAACCTTGCTAAATCTGGTAAAATTAGTGGATGGAACTAGATCATTTCCAAACTAACCAACAATGCTATAGTTTTTAAAAATGATGATTTATTTTCCTGGGGGAAGCCAACAACAAAACTTTCAAGTTAAATTTATCAAAGAAACCTGGGAAGTGCCAGAACTTGTAGTTATAGTGGTTAAAAAGAGATAACAACATAAATGTTATAATTCAAAATGAACTTTCTGTAATAGCCTATAGTATTTGCCAACTGCCATGGATATAAATATTACAAACAGTGTGCTATTTAAAAGCAAAATTATTTTTTTTCTTTTTGAAATTAACTTCCTTTTCTCTACTATTAATAGGATTTTCAAACATTTATCAATACATTTTTATTTAAAGATCTGAAACTCGCTGCTCTTAAAAGAAAAGCAATCTATGTTGAGTTAAAAATTAATGTGGATAGGTAAAGTCATATTTATTTATGTATAAATAGTGGTATCAAACATACTTAATAGACAATATTGTGTATAGGCTTATGATTTTTGATGACTAGGTAATAACAGTAAATCTAGATATTTTCCCAAATAAAAAGTGAAATCATCCTTTGTTTTTAATAATTCACAAGACAATTATTTACCAACTTTACAATGGTCTACCTATCTATCTACTAATCTAGATAAACAGATATTTCCTCATGATGGTTAATTTTATGTGTTAGCTAAAAGGTTTTTTTTTTTTTTTTCCATGAGATCAACATTTAAATTTGTGGACTTTGAGTAAGGCAGATTGCCCTAGGCAACATGGATTTATCCAATCAATCGAAAGCTTGGATAGAAAAACAAAAACAAAACCACAATTTGGGTCCTTGAGAAGAACATGAAGGAATTCTCTAGAAGGTTGCCATCAAATTTCATTACATAACCAGCTCTCCTGAATCTGCAGCAATCAGCCACACTGCTGATTTTGGACTTGCCAGCCAACATGATTATGTAGGCCAATTCCTTTAAATAAATGGGTAGATGATGATGATGATGATGATAGATGATAGATAGATATAGATAGATAGATAGATAGATAGATAGATAGATAGATAGATGATAGATAATAGATAGATGATAGATACATAGATACATAGATAGATAAATAAAGCTGACCTTCGACAATGTAGGGATTAAGGGCACTGACATTCCCTATTATGGTAATAAAACCCATGTATAGCATTTGACTTTCCCAAAACTTAACTACCAATAGTCTATTGTTGACTGTAAGACTTAACAATAAACAGTTGATGAATACGTATCTTGTAAATGTGTTATATACTGTATTCTTACACCAAAGTGAGCTAAAGAAAAGAAAATGTTACTAAGAAAATCATTAGTAAAGAGAAAATATATTTACAGTAATGTACTATAGAAGTGGACCTGTGCAGTCCAAACCCATGTAGTTCAAGGGTTGTCACATACACTACTAATTTTTATCTCTCTGGAAAACCCCAGCTATTACAGTCTCCAAAATCAATGTGATTGAAATGATGTGTATTTATTTATTTATAAGGACTATTTATTTATTTGGTAGAAAAAGAGCACAAGCAGGGAGAGGCAGAGGGAGAGAGAGAGGCAAGCTCTCTGCTGAGCAAGGAGCCTGATGCAGGGCTCAATCCCAGGACACTGGGATCATGACCTGAGACCAAGGAAAACACTTAATAGACTGAGCCACCAAGGCGCCCCAAAATGATGTGTATTTATAAACCCATCATCTCTGACCTTAAAGTACCAACATAAGTGATTACAGCTTGAACAAAAATTCAATCACAATGCCATAGAAAGAATTTCTAGATAAATTTCTTAGATCAAAAAGGTTATTTCTCATCGTATGTATAGAATCATAAAAAATAATCTGACCTTCACAATAAAGGAGGTTCCACCACTTTATCATGACGAATGTTGTGCTATATTAAGCTAGTTTTTATTTTTCTCCAAATTTGATTTTAATAGATTTCAGTTACAACATTCATTAGTCTGGATATAATATGTTATGTTGTGTTAATAAGCTACTCTTAAGACCAATGGCTTATGAAAATAACATTTAGTTCTACCTTGTGCTAAATGTCCATGGTGAAACGAATATGCATCTCTGCTCCAAAATATCTTCCTCAAGATCCAGGCTGAAGAAGTGTACACTCTCTGGGACATGCCAATTGCTTGACAGGAGAAAAAAAAAAAAAAAAAGAGATAAAGGTTAACTGTGAGTTTAAAGCTTTAGGAGTGACACATATTACCTCCACACAAATTTTATTGGCTAAAATGATTTATAGGACCTCTCCTGATTTCAAACTCCAAGGATATACAATTCTCTTTCTGGGTGGATCATCACAAATCACAATGACTAAGTCTGAGATAATTGGGCAGGGATAGAAGGATTGTCCTTCTGCAGAAAAAGTCACTACAAATTACATTGCCAACATTGACATTGAAAGGGTGCAGCAGTATAATCCTACCGAAGAGGAGCAGCAAATGTTTTGTACAGCAATACCAGATCATACATACTCCGTGTCAACCTAGTACACAGAACTATGCAGATTGTCAACAGATGGAAGTAATGCTATTTTTAAAAAGATTTTATTTAATTATTCATGAGAGACAGAGATACTGGCAGACAGAGGGAGAAGCAGACTTCCTGTGGGGAGCCTGAGGCAGGACTCCATCCCAGGACCCTGGGATCAAGACCTGAACTAAACTCAGACGCTCAACCACTGAGCCACCCAGATGCTCCTCAAATAATGCTATTTTAAAGTCTACTGTAATCAATAACCTCCATTTCGCATAATGTTGCAATTGCTTACATTCCTCAATTGAAATACTTTTTTCTTAAGAAGTTTGAAAAGAAGATGAGATGGAGGAGCAGGACTTGAAGGTACAAATAATTAGAAGGAAAAATAAGAAGAAAAGGAAATAAAAAGAGAAATCAAGGTTTACAAATAAAATTCTTATCAGTACTATTCTTATTTCTCACAAATCAGTGATGTAAATCTTAAAAAGAATCAACATTTGCTGTAAGAGAATAGATTTTGATAGCATTGTAGTCAAAACTTTTATTTAAAAATACACAAAATAATTCATAGATAATATTTATATAAAGTTTTGTAGTGAAATAACATCATGATTTCCATTTTTGTTATAGTGAAGTTTTGTAAAATACACTGTTTTTTCTAGAAATAAAGATGTGTGTGTGTGAGGAATCTTTTTCTCTTCCTATGGCTTCAATCGAATTGTGAATCTTATCAACTATCCAAAATGGTTTTACGGGAGATGATGGGAAAATGCACATGTTTTAGAATGACATGGATGTGAGTTGCAGTCTTGACTCAGAATAGTAGCTAGTGGTTATAGGCTTAATAATTATGCATTCTGAATTTAATTTAATGTTTAAAAATGGTGATAATCATATTTAGATTATGTATAGATTCTTACTGTTTATTTTGTCATAACTTCTCTTATCAGGATACTTTTTTCTGGCCTGATTAAAACACTATTAAAGGAAATTATTTCACAAGAAATAAATATATGATTTCATCTGCATTGTTTTAACTGAAATTAATACTAATTGAACTTTTTGCCTCCTTTTTAATAATATCCATTTCAAATGTGTTTATGCAAGTTAAGATTCTATAGATTTGCTAATTAAAACCATGAGCAAGTTAAGGAAACATGTTTGAGAATTCTAGGAATGTTTATGGGGACCTTGTACTAAGTATCTACAATGTAAATTAACCATATACTTTGTTTCTAATTTGCTGTAAATTGAAAGCTAAAGTGCCATCTCTTCCATATCATTTTTTTTCTTGCAATCATTTACTTAGCAGTGATAGATGAAGCATTTGCTTGTCTTGAATAGCATGCTATACATCTATTTTAATGAATTTTAGCCATCAACTTAATTGATAGTTTCAAGTAGAGGGATAGATTTATTCCCACAATGAATAAAACTACTTAACATTTGCAGCCTGTATAAATTATGTTAACACTTCTATTGGCTCTCCATTTCAGCCTAATATACTGCTAATTTTAAAAGAAATCAATCAAACAATATATAATATATCACTAGACCACAGTTTCTATATAAAGCAGAGTACATTTTTTTTATAATACTTTAAAACTATGTGTTAAATGATTTTGCCAGGAGCCTTCACTGAACCAAGGAGCTTTTGACTTGTCTGATGTATATCTCTGTGGGCTCCCTTTATCATTTTTTACTTTAGACTATTTGTCTTTCCCTGGCATCCCACCTGTACAAGTGAGATGTCTCTATTGTAATAATTTATTATATAGAGTTTCAGAAAATTTGTCTTCTAATTAGAAATGTAAAGGATTCTAACCCATATGGTTGATTATAGAGAATAAAATGCAAAGAAAGTGAAAATCAAATATTGATATATGAACATACATGTAAAAACGTTTTCTAGTATTAGTTTAAACCCCCAGTCAAATATCATAGATCCAGTACACCTCACGTGATCTAGCACTTATATAAGGAAATACTATGGTTTGTAATATATATAAAATATAATCATTTCTGTATGTTAATATTCTTTAGATTACTAAATCATGTGAGTTATTTACTTTTGCTATATTACTAAAGATGTATTATTTTATTTTTATGAGAAACCATCGCCACTGAATAATTGATTCTTAAATACATTAGAATTAACATGCTGCATAGAGGCAGCAGTTTTATAGTAAAAATTGCACTGATAATTTACTATAATATTTGATTACATGATATTATATTGCCCTATAAGCATTCATTTTTAAGTGAAATTATGTGACTATTCTATTTTTCTTTCTGTAATACTGTTTTCTTCTAATGAAACTGCACTAAAATTTACAAATTGAATGCCTTGCTTTATTTTAATGGGTTTAAAGGAAATACAAAAAAACAGGGAAACCATAGAGTGATGATCTAGACTTAATACTAATACTATAAAATTAAGATACATTTTATGAAACATCATTTAATTCAATTTCATTTCCACAAAGAGTTGTGTAAAAGAATGGATCAAAAAGTACAACCTACTGAAGGATAGCAAATTCATCTAAGATCTAAACATAAGTTGCAATGTTAACTGTATTAGATAAAATCTGACATATATATTATTTTTAAAAATATTTTATTTATTCATTCATGAGATACAGAGAGAGAGAGAGAGAGAGAGAGAGAGGAAGAGACACAGGCAGAGGGAGAAGCAGGCTCCATGCAGGGAGCCCAATGTGAGACTCGATCCCGGGATCCCAGGATCACACCCTGGGCCAAAGGCAGGCACTAAACCGCTGAGCCACCCAGGGATCCCCAGACATACATATTATTTATTCCACGTGATGCCATTAAGTGACCTCTTTTAAAATGCCCTGAACAAATATAATAGTCTTGTCTGACTTGATAGCCATGATTTAAAGATGAGACCAGTCAGCATAGCTGAGTTTTATTTTTTTGTTTTCAGATATGTTCAGTTACATAGGTGTACATGTGGGTAGCCGGAGTTGAATCCAAGTTTGGGATTTTTACTGATTTTGTACAGGGACTTGAGGAAGTGATAAGTATGTTGAGGTTTTATATGAGGCAAGTCTTTCACAGTTGGACAGAATCTCAGGTGGGTCTTTAGAGAAGTAAAAACTTAATGATGATTGTCGGTACAAAGAGGAGATACTTCAGCACTGTAGTAAACTATCCCCAAATTTATTGCCACTAAATTCCTATGCATTCTTCTTATCAACCAGAACACTGAAAAAGGCAGAGTGGGGATTCCTTGTATCAGCTCTGTGATCTCTGCAGCCCCAGGCTGAAGAATCAGAGTGTGTGTGTGTGTGTGTGTGTGTGTGTGTGTGTAATAATCTGAAGGCTCATGCACTCACTTGTCTGACTCTTGACACTATCCAACTGGGGCCTCAGTTTCTCTCTTCAAAGGCATTGGATTGTGAAATCTTCTCAAGAGATAGTTTGGTCTCTTCTTACCGCATGATACTTAGTTCCAAAGACAAGCACTCCAAGATAGAAAAGGAATCCCAATAACTATTTATGATATAACCTTGGAAGTTATGCAGCATCACTTTTGCCATGTTCTTTTTTTCAATTTTTTTTTGCCCAAAACTTTATCTTTTTAGAGCAATTTTAGGTTCACAGAAAAATTGAAAGAAGGGTATAGAGATTTCCTGTATACCCTCTAAACCACACCTTCATAGCCTCCTGCATTATCAACATCCCTTTCAGAGTGATACATTTGTTACAACTTATGAACCTAGGGACGCCTGTGTGGCTCAGCAGTTGAGCATCTGCCTTTGGCCCAGGGTGTGGTCCCGGAATCCTAGGATCGAGTCCCACATCGAGCTCCCTGCATGGAGCCTGCTTCTCCCTCTGCCTGCGTCTCTGCCTCTCTCTCTCTCTGCCTCTCATGAATAAATAAGTGAAATCTTAAAAAAAGCAAACAAACAACTAATGAACCTACATTGACTTATCATTATCACCCAAAGTCTGCAGTTGATATGGTTCACACAATCTTGTACAAAATTCATGTTGCCCATGAGTTTTGAAAAATGTATAATGGCATCTATCCACCATTATAGCACCCTACAGAATTGTTTCACTCCCCCAAAGTCCTCCATGGTATGCCTATTAATCCTACTTTATCTACCTCTGATCCCTTACGTGTATTCTTAGTTTTGCCTTTCATAAAATGTAATATAATTGGAATCATATGGTATGTAGCCTTTCTAGACTGGTTTCTTTCACTTAGTAATGTGAATTTAAAGTTTCTACATGTCTTTTCCTGGTTTGATAGCTCATTTCTTTTTAGTGCCTTATAATATTCCACTGTCTGGATGTACCACAGTTTATTCATTTACTCACTTACCGAAATACATCTTTGTTATATTTTAGTTTTATAAAGTGTGAATAAAACTGCTATAAATATTTGTGTGCAAGTTTTGGGGTAGATAATAAGTTTATAATTCATTTGGGTAAATATCAAAATGCATGATTTTAGGAGCATATGGTAAGAAAATGTTTAGTTTTGTGAGTAACTGCCAAACTGTCCTCCAAAGTGCCATACCATTTTGCATTCCCACCAGCAATGAGCTCCTGTTCCACAACTCACCAGCATTTGATAGTGTCATTATTTTGAATTTAGCCATTCTAACACGTGTGAAGAGTAGTATCTCACTACTGTTTTCACTTGCATTTTCTGATAACATATGATGTAAAGCATCTTTCCATATGTTTATTTGCCTTCTTTGCATCTTTGGAGAGTGTCTGTTAAGCCTTCTGATCACTTTTCAATAGGACTGTTTCCTAATTCTTCAGTTTTAAGATTTTTAAAATATATTTTGGTTAATAGTTCTATATCACAGTCCTTTAGCATATATATCTTTTGTAAATTTCTTCTTGTATGTGGCTTGTCTTATTCTCTCTCCCTCCCCCCTTTTTTTAATTTTTTATTTTATTTTATTTTTTTTTAATTTTTATTTATTTATGATAGTCACAGAGAGAGAGAGAGGCAGAGACACAGGCAGAGGGAGAAGCAGGCTCCATGCACCGGGAGCCCAACATGGGATTCGATCCCGGGTCTCCAGGATCGCGCCCTGGGCCAAAGGCAGGCGCCAAACCGCTGCACCACCCAGGGATCCCTTTTTTAAAAGTAGGCTCCATGCTGGGCCTACTTAAAACAGGACCTGAGATCAAGATCTGAAATGACATCAAGAGTCATACTCTCAACTGACTGAGCCACTCAGATATCCCTGTATTATTCTCTTGATATTGTATTTACAGAGCAGAAGTTTTAATTTTAAGTTCAGTTTATTATTTTTTCTCATAATCATGCCTTTTGTGTTTTATCTAAAAAGTCATTATTATACCTAAGGTGATCTAGGTTTTGTACTATGTTTACTTCTAGAGTTCTAAAGTTTTGTGTTTTACATTGATATCTGTGATCCACTTGGAGTTCATTGTTCCAAAGGGTATAAGATCTATTTCTAGATTAAACTTCTTTGCTATTGTTTCATGTGGATCTATAGTGTTGCAGTACCATCTGTTGAAAAGACTGTCTTTTCTCCCTTGTATTGCCTTTGCTATTTTACCAAAGTTCAATTAACTATATTATTTTTTTGGGCTCTCCATTCTGTTCCATTGATCTGTTTGTCTATTCTTTTGCTAATACCTCACTGTTTAGATTACTGTAGCTTTATAGTAAGTCTTAAAGCTGGGTAGTGTCAGTCCACCAATTTTTTCTACTTTTTTAATGTGGTGTTGGCTATTCTGGGATTTTTGCCTTTCCTATAACCTTTTGAATTAGTTTTTCAATATCCACAAAGTAGATTGCTGGGATTTTTGTTGGGATTGCATTGAATCTATAGATCAAATGTGAAGAACTGATATCATGTTAACCTTATCTTCTTATCCATGAAAGTGAAATATAGCTTCATCTATATAGCTGTTTTTTTGATTCTGTTCTTCTGAGTTTATATTTTTCTTCACATAGATCTTGCACATATTTTGTTATACTCATGCTTGAGAATTAGGATGTAACATGTTCAGATTCAAGCATTGCTCTGTGTACCACATAAAGCCTCATTCTTTCCATTCCTTATTTAGTCAGTTTGGTATATTACTTTTTCCAAAAATGTGCTTATTTCATTTTAATTTTCAAGTTACTTAGCAAACATTTTTGACAATAGTATCATATTAATTTCATCTGTCCTGTATTTATATTTATATATTGTTTTATCCATAATATTATTCTCTATATTCATTTTGCTCACCATTTTTCTTTTGCTAGACTTTTTCCTTCTTCTCAAACCATTCTCCAAGTTATGGTCTGAGTGGTTGTTAAATATATATATTTTTATATGTTATATATTTATATGTTAAATATATATAAATATCGATTATTCCATTTATTTTATCAAGATCCTTCAGTGTTTTCTCAATATATTAAGAGTAAAGCCCTATATCACATTCCACACTTTCATTATAAGGCTCTTATTTAAGTATGAAAAGTTTCTAGACCAAGAAATTATTCAGATATATCTACTTGTGTCTGTGTCTGTGTGTGTGTTGTAGGATTTTAGACCCGTTACTACCCTATGTAGAAAATACGTTTTCTCTTCTGGAACTATTTCTCTGTCTTTCCTCATTCTCTTTATCTGGACTTTATTATCCTTTCTGTAATTACACAACATCTTTATTTTGATACCACAGAAATCATTACATTATATTCTAATTTTGTATTAAATTGATTGCATCTCCTGGATGACTGACTATAAATTCAATTAGAGCTCTGTAACAGTGATCACTTTGTCTCAAAATTTAGCAGAGTTCCTGTAAAATGTAATCACTCAATAAATATTGGATGGAAGTGTCATTGATTATAACAGCATACTGTATAAATATTTTACTGTATTTGTGTTCAAAGATGAACTAAGAGTGAGGAGAGAAGTGAACAAGGAGTGAGAACTCCTGAATTATATAGTTTTGCCTCTTGTAATTCGAAAGCTGTAAAATGTACAAAATCACTTACATTATAACACTCTATGAAGCTATATTCTTATGTATAAAAAGACAAGTTGAACTAGACAATTTTTCCAACATAAAATAGGCTTGACAGAGAGAACCAATTTTCCCTCTGGAAAAATGTTTTTCATTTCCATACCTAAAAACAGAGAAAACTTCACTGTCTTGCAACTATATTGTTAGAATGGTATAAATATGCTAATTTCATATATTAAAAATTCTGTCTTAATACTAGAAATTATGAATATTTACTTGATGACATAATATTTTGCAAGCTTGTCTAGTATTGAGGTATCTCTTACTAATATAAATTTATAAATTATATTTTTAAATGCCCTTTCTTTGGGAAAAAATACTAGAGACAATGCTAACAATTAACAATTACTTAGATTAGCTCCCATGTCAAATTCTGGGTTTTGGTGGAAGAAATAATATGATGTGTAGCTTCATCAGAACCACTTTTGGCAAAGCTGTTGCCTACAAAAAAGGTATGTACTTACCAGAATAAAGGGGAGATAACACTAAGAAATTTTAAAAAATACATCAATTTGAAAAATCAACATACATATTCCTTTCCTTTTTTAAAGATTTTATTTATTTATTCATGAAAGGCAGAGAGAGAGAGAGAGAGAGAGAGAGAGAGAGGTAGAGACATAGGCAGAGAGAGAAGAAGACTCTCTGCAGGAGCCCAATGTGGGACTTGATCCCAAACCCCAGGATCATGCCCTGAGTCAGATGAGGCAGATGCTCAATCTCTGAGCCACCCAGGCATCCCAACATATTCCTTTCAATTAAATATTAGTTATTCCAAAGTAATGTGTTTGCTATATTGGTAAATTACTAAGATATTGTGACTTTTGGTGGAATTGTACTTTTTTTCTTAGCTCTGTCTTTCCCAAATCCAAATCCAAATGGTCTTCAAGTGTTATCTAGAAGACAAAGAAAGACAAGAAGAGGAGGAACAGAAAAAAAAAAAAAGAAAAGAAAAAGGAAGCGAAAACCTGATTTCTCTTTCTCCTGCTTCTCTCTTCTGTGCCTTTTCTTATTCAAGTAATAAAAATTTGGAGAAGAACAGTAAATTTATACGTTCTGTTTTGATTTATCCACCTTTATTTTGAGGTCTGTCTTCTTGGCTCTAGCTATTCTTGTTGTGAATATAAATAAAGGAAACCTTATTTGAAATGGAGTCAGGAAGCCCTGAAGGTGGTCGTTTTAAGTGTTTCCTCTTCAATGGGATTCATAAAAAAGACTTTGACAGGTACTCTAGTACACCAGTTTTGATAAATTTAAGATCATAACATTGAACTAAGTAAGAATTTCCACAACTTTAACAGAAAACTGATTGCTTTACTGTTTTGTTTTCCAGGTTTAAAGGAACTCTTTTTGGGCAGCCGGGGTGGCTCAGCGGTAGCACCGCCTTCAGCCCAGGGCCTGATCCTAGAGTCCTGGAATCGAGTCCCACATCATGGAGCCTGCTTCTCCCTCTGCCTATGTCTCTGCCTCTCTCTGTGTCTCTCATGAATAAATAAATGAAATCTTTAAAAAAAATAAAAAAGGATCTATTTTTTCTTCTTTAAGCAATCTATAATTTACTGCAATTTGGTAAAGTATATCTTTACCACAAAGTTTGAAGAATTTATCTCTTCCTCCCTACCAGATTCCTCCAAAATTCTGAAACCTTATCAAATATTCTTATTTTTCATGAGAATGTGTCTATTTGCATAAATTCAATAAAAATCTCTTCCTCTTAAAACAGGATGCGGAATACCCGTTGCCCCTGCTTCTTTTAGTCTACAGCTGATACAAAGGAGACATACTTCAATATTGTGAAGACCTATCTCTGTTGAAAATAATCATGCTTTGATAGAGCAATTGTTTCACAGTGTGATCCTGGGAACATCATTTTTGCAACTTATACTTTAGATATTGGAAAAGACATCTCTAGAAAAAACTTCTTTTGACCCTGCTGGAAAGATCCCTATCAGCTACGGTTTATCAACCCTTGTCCTGTCAAACTCTAGGGAACAAACTTTTGGATTCACATGTTATATCTAAAGAAAAGTACCAAATCCTGGCTGGTCCTGTACACCAGCTGGTGACCTGAAGGTAAAGATTTCCAGGAACTGAAGACGTATAACAACAACAGGAGAGCTTTCCTGAGATGATCAGATCAGGACTCTCTTGCTACTTTCTTGCTGCTGCTTCTTACTTGGTTTTTCTCCTCTTTCTCTTGGAGAGACAATGCTCTTATCAACAAATTTTAGTCTATTGCAAAGGAGAGAAATGTCTCTGACTGTTGGATCTGTCACCAGAAACTCTGATCTGTTCACAGTGGCAGAGACCCTTTGGTATTTCCTGTAGCTAATGTCTCTTTAGTCCTAAATGGCAATGCTGTTTATACATGCAAGCTTATGGGTGTTACCTATTAGGTTAGGTTGTTACAACTAGGTGTTCTCACACCATGTTTCAACCTTTCCCCAGTCTAACCAGACTAGTTCAACTAAACACCGCCACTGTTGCTGTTTGACCCTTGTTCCTACACATTCTTTTCTTTATCTAAATATGATCTGTTCCCCTGTACCCAAGGGAGATACAAATGAGTTTATACTTCTCTGTGAGGTTTTTATTTTTTTAATTTTTTTTTTGTTTTTTCTCTCTGAGGCTTTTAGAAAAGACCTCTTTAAGAAGGGACAGGCTTTCAGAATGTTATCTCAACTCCTCTGACTCATGGCTTTAAAGGGTAGATCATGAAATTCCAGCTAACGAATCTATCAAACCAGACCTCAGCTGGAAACCTTATAGTCCATTGGGTTTCACGTTTGTTTAAGGTCGACTGCATTTGGAGGGCATGGGAATGTTAAGAGAGCTAACAAATCAGAGGTCTATGCTTACTGGAACTTTACTGTCCCTGTTAACATCCATACCAAATCAGAAGCTTCCCATTAGTTCATTCTCTTGAACATCCCTGGCCACTGTAAACAGGAACTCCCAAGATGCATACATGACTCTAGATTTGTTTCCCTAAGGAGAGCCCTTCTCCCATTGATTGGATTAAATACCAAGGACGTGCATGAGAAGAAATCTCTCCATAATGTTAGGAGAGCTAGCCCATTCCACAGCCAAAGCAATAGCAGGTAAAGTGCTAGGTAAGCACTTGACTCATTGGCTAAAGTAATTTTGCATAGTCACGTTGCCCAAGATTATCTGCTTGTTGAATAAGAAATCATTTGTGTATAGTGATACCACCTGCTGTACATGGATAAATTTCTCTGAATAGGAAGAAACCTAATTGCATAAAATCAGAGATCAAGCACATTGGCTAAAACAAAATCCAGATAATACATGGTTTTGACCTATGCAACTGGTTACTTTCAGACTTGGAGCTCTGGCTTAGGACTATTAGCCAAATTGGGGCCATTATTCTGTTCCTTGTCTTATTTTGTATAATCAATTGTATTTTTTTAAAGTAAACTCTGCCTGTAACATGGGGCTCGAACACATGACCTCAAGATCAAAAGCCACATGCTTTATCTACTGAGCCAGCCAGGTACCCCTGTTAATCAATTTTAAATGTTGTGCTTGTTGCCTGCCAAACCACTGCAGAAGTAATGCACCAAGCAGGGTGATGCTAGCTAAGGGCTTTGTGATGATCTCCAATGCTTACAATCTTGATAAGATATAGATGTTCAGTGGACAATCCCTAAGAATCCTTCCTCCTACCCTTCTTAATTACACAGATACGGCCTCCACAATTTCCATTCTATACACTTTTCCTTACATGGAAAAATGACAATCAGGAAAAGTCCTTCCTGGCACTGGGGGGGACAAACCACTAAATGTGGTAAACCCACCTTATCAGTGATGTTTTTGAGGAAAGATCTTGATCAAAAAGGAAAAGTGTGAAAATAAAGGAAAGTTCATTAAAAATGAAATTGGGATGATCTGAAGGCTGATTCTCATGCACATACTACTTATTGCTGCCTGCATAACCAGGAGGAAGAAGGAAGAATTATTTTGACAAAGAGGACATTCTTCATTTAGAAATTTCATCTCCTGCTTTAAGAGAAAGAAGGAAGCTCCCTCCCTACCCCAAGAACAACACACTAACCACAGCTGTCAGCCAATGAGAAACCTTCACAAACTCAAACTTTTGTTCTTTTCCCGTGAACTTTTGTTCAAAACAACCCTCAATTTTTTTTTAATTTTTATTTATTTATGATAGTCATACAGAGAGAGAGAGAGAGAGAGAGAGAGGCAGAGACATAGGCAGAGGGAGAAGCAGGCTCCATGCACCGGGAGCCCGACGTGGGATTCGATCCTGGGTCTCCAGGATCGCGCCCTGGGCCAAAGGCAGGCGCCAAACCGCTGCGCCACCCAGGGATCCATGACGAATCTAATAAAAGCTGATCTTGTCTTTGTCTCTTCCGATTTGCCAATGGTTCACCATAGCTTGCAAGTCCCAGATTGCAATTCCTCTGCTATTCCTGAATAAACTCAATCTCCTGGTAAAATAGCTGGTTATTTTATTTTATTTTTTTTAAGATGTATTTACTTAGAGGGGAGGGGCGAGATGGCGGAAGAGTAGGGTCCCCAAATCACCTGTCCCCACCAAATTACCTAGAAAACCTTCAAATTTTCCTGAAAATCTATGAATTCGGCCTGAGATTCAAAGAGAGACCACCTGGAACGCTACAGTGAGAAGAGTTTGCGCGTCTATCCAGGTAGGAAGACGGGGAAAGAGAAATAAAGAAACAAAGGCCTCCAAGGGGGAGGGGCCCGCGAGGAGCCGGGCTGAGGCCGGGGCGAGTGTCCCCAGGACAGGAGAGCCCCGTCCCGGAGGAGCAGGAGCTGCACCGACCTTCCCGGGGGAAAGGGGCTCGCGGGGAGGTGGAGCAGGACCCAGGAGGGCGGGGATGCCCTCGGGCTCCCGGGGACACTAACAGGCACCTGTGCCCCGGGGGAGTGCGCCGAGCTCCCTAAGGGCTGCAGCGCGCACGCGGGGACCCGGAGCAGCTGGGGGGGCTCGGGGGCGGCTCCGCGGAGGGGGCTGCGGGGCGGGAGCAGCTCGGGGGGCTCGGGGGCGGCTCCGCGGAGGGGGCTGCGGGGGGGGGGAGCAGCTCGGGGGGGCTCGGGGGCGGCTCCGCGGAGGGGGCTGCGGGGGGGAGCAGCTCGGGGGAGCTCGGGGGCGGCTCCGCGGAGGGGGCTGCGGGGCGGGAGCGCGAATCCACCAGCACAGGCTCCGGAGAACTGGGCGCCGGGACACAGCCCAGGATCCGGCCTCCCCCGGGACAGGCAGAGGCCGGGAGGGCCCAGGACAGCGAGGACGCTCCTGCCCCAGCTGAGCAGATCAGCGGCCCCGCCCCGGAGCCTCCAGGCCCTGCAGACGGAGTTCCTGCCGGAGCTGAATCCAGGGCTCCAGAGCTGGCCCCGCCACTGGGGCTGTTCCTCCTGCGGCCTCACGGGGTAAACAACCCCCACGGAGCCCTGCACCAGGCAGGGGCACAGCAGCTCCCCCAAGTGCTCACACCTGAAAATCAGCACAACAGGCCTCTCCCCCACAAGACCAGCGAGACGGACCAGTTCCAGGGGAAGTCAAGGGACTTAAAGTACACAGAAGCAGAAGATACTCCCCCGTCGGTTTTTTGTTTTTTGTTTTGTTTTGTTTCATTTTGTTTTGTTTTAATTTGTTTCCTTCCCCCACCTTTTTTTTCCTTTCTTTCTTTTTCTTTCTCTTTTTCTTCTTTTTTTTTTCTTCCTTTTTTCTTTTTTCTCTCTTTTCTTTCCTTCTTTCTCGCCTCTCTTTTTCTCTTTTTCCCAATACAACTCGCTTTTGGCCACTCTGCACTGAGCAAAATGACTAGAAGGGAAACCTCACCTCAAAAGAAAGAATCAGAAACAGTCCTCTCTCCCATACAATTACAAAATCTGGATTACAATTCAATGTCAGAAAGCCAATTCAGAAGCACTATTATACGGCTACTGGAGGCTCTAGAAAAAAGCATAAAGGACTCAAGAGACTTCATGACTGCAGAATTTAGATCCAATCAGGCAGAAATTAAAAATCAATTGAATGAGATGCAATCCAAACTAGAAGCCCTAACGACGAGGGTTAACGAGGTGGAAGAACGAGTGAGTGACATAGAAGACAAGTGGATGGCAAAGAGGGAAACTGAGGAAAAAAGAGACAAACAATTAAAAGACCATGAAGATAGATTAAGGGAAATAAACGACAGCCTGAGGAAGAAAAACCTACGTTTAATTGGGGTTCCCGAGGGCGCCGAAAGGGACAGAGGGCCAGAATATGTATTTGAACAAATTCTAGCTGAAAACTTTCCTAATCTGGGAAGGAAACAGGCATTCAGATCCAGGAAATAGAGAGATTCCCCCCCTAAAATCAATAAAAACCGTTCAACACCTCGACATTTAATAGTGAAGCTTGCAAATTCCAAAGATAAAGAGAAGATCCTTAAAGCAGCAAGAGACAAGAAATCCCTGACTTTTATGGGGAGGAGTATTAGGGTAACAGCAGACCTCTCCACAGAGACCTGGCAGGCCAGATAGGGCTGGCAGGATATATTCAGGGTCCTAAATGAGAAGAACATGCAACCAAGAATACTTTATCCAGCAAGGCTGTCATTCAAAATGGAAGGAGAGATAAAGAGCTTCCAAGACAGGCAGCAACTGAAAGAATATGTGACCTCCAAACCAGCTCTGCAAGAAATTTTAAGGGGGACTCTTAAAATCCCCTTTTAAGAAGAAGTCCAGTGGAACAATCCACAAAAACAAGGACTGAATAGATATCATGATGACACTAAACTCATATCTGTCAATAGTAACTCTGAACGTGAACGGGCTTAATGATCCCATCAAAAGGCGCAGGGTTTCAGACTGGATAAAAAAGCAGGACCCATCTATTTGCTGTCTACAAGAGACTCATTTTAGACAGAAGGACACCGACAGCCTGAAAATAAAAGGTTGGAGAACCATTTACCATTCGAATGGTCCTCAAAAGAAAGCAAGGGTAGCCATCCTAGCCTCAGCAATCAGACAACAAAAAGACATTAAAGGCATTCAAATTGGCAAAGAAGAAGTCAAACTCTCCCTCTTCGCCGATGACATGATACTCTACATAGAAAACACAAAAGTCTCCACCCCAAGATTGCTAGAACTCATACAGCAATTCGGTAGCGTGGCAGGATACAAAATCAATGCCCAGAAATCAGTGGCATTTCTATACACTAACAATGAGACTGAAGAAAGAGAAATTAAGGAGTCAATCCCATTTACAATTGCACCCAAAAGTATAAGATACCTAGGAATAAACCTAACCAAAGAGGTAAAGGATCTATACCCTCAAAACTATAGAACACTTCTGAAAGAAATTGAGGAAGCTGCAAAGAGATGGAAAAATATTCCATGCTCATGGATTGGCAGAATTAATATTGTGAAAATGTCAATGTTACCCAGGGCAATATACACGTTTAATGCAATCCCTATCAAAATACCATGGACTTTCTTTAGAGAGTTGGAACAAATCATCTTAAGATTTGTGTGGAATCAGAAAGGACCCCGAATAGCCAGGGGAATTTTAAAAAAGAAAACCATATCTGGGGGCATCACAATGCCAGATTTCAGGGTGTACTACAAAGCTGTGGTCATCAAGACAGTGTGGTACTGGCACAAAAACAGACACATAGATCAATGGTACAGAATAGAGAACCCAGAAGTGGACCCTGAACTTTATGGTCAACTAATATTCAATAAAGGAGGAAAGACTATCCATTGGAAGAAAGACAGTCTCTTTGATAAATGGTGCTGGGAAAATTGGACATCCACATGCAGAAGAATGAAACTAGACCGCTCTCTTGCACCATACACAAAGATAAACTCAAAATGGATGAAAGATCTAAATGTGAGACAAGATTCCATCAAAATCCTAGAGGAGAACACAGGCAACACCCTTTTTGAACTCGGCCACAGTAACTTCTTGCAAGATACATCCACGAAGGCAAAAGAAACAAAAGCAAAAATGAACTATTGGGACTTCATCAAGATAAGAAGCTTTTGCACAGCAAAGGATACAGTCAACAAAACTCAAAGACAACCTACAGAATGGGAGAAGATATTTGCAAATGACATATCAGATAAAGGGCTAGTTTCCAAGATCTATAAAGAACTTATTAAACTCAACACCAAAGAAACAAACAATCCAATCATGAAATGGGCAAAAGACATGAACAGAAATCTCACAGAGGAAGACATAGACATGGCCAACATGCATATGAGAAAATGCTCTGCATCACTTGCCATCAGGGAAATACAAATCAAAACCACAAATGAGATACCACCTCACACCAGTGAGAATGGGGCAAATTAACAAGGCAGGAAACCACAAATGTTGGAGAGGATGCGGAGAAAAGGGAACCCTCATACACTGTTGGTGGGAATGTGAACTGGTGCAGCCACTCTGGAAAACTGTGTGGAGGTTCCTCAAAGAGTTAAAAATAGATCTGCCCTAGGACCCAGCAATTGCTCTGCTGGGGATTTACCCCAAAGATACAGATGCAATGAAACGCCGGGACACCTGCACCCCGATGTTTCTAGCAGCAATGTCCACAACAGCAACACTGTGGAATGAGCCTTGGTGTCCATCGAAAGATGAATGGATAAAGAAGCTGTGGTCTATGTATACAATGGAATATTCCTCAGCCATTAGAAATGACAAGTACCCACCATTTGCTTCAACGTGGATGGAACTGGAGGGTATTATGCTGAGTGAAGTAAGTCAGTCGGAGAAGGACAAACATTATATGTTCTCATTCATTTGGGGAATATAAATATTAGTGAAAGGAAATATAAGGGAAGGGAGAAGAAATGTGTGGGAAATATCAGAAAGGGAGACAGAACATAAAGACTCCTAACTCTGGGAAACGAACAGTTAACTAGGGGTGGTGGAAGGGGAGGAGGACAGAGGGTGGGGGTGAGTGGGTGACGGGCACTGGGGGTTATTCTGTATGTTGGTAAATTGAACTCCAATAAAAAATAAATTTAAAAAAAAGATTTATTTACTTATGTGAGAGAGAGAAAAAAAAGAAAAGGTTGGGGAAGAGGGCAAGAATCTTTGAGCAGACTTCCAGCTGAGCACAGAGCTGGACATGGGGCTGGATCACAACTTATGAGATCATGACCTGAGCCCAAACCAAGACCTGGCTGCTGAACTAACTGAGCCACCCAGGATGCCCCTGGTTATTTTAAAGGTTGGAATTATGTCAAAGTTGTTGTAAACTCCTCATGAAGTCACTAAATTATAGATGATTTCTTTCTGTAGTAGCTGTAAGTTAACTAATCCAAAATTAGATCAAATATCCATTTTATAAATCTTAATGTATTTCTGAAACTGAATATAAATTTATGACACAGTTTAGTTAATTCAGTTAATTTTTCTCACAGGCATATGTATGTAGTCTCAAAGTGTAATTATAGTAACTCATGATTTTTGTGAATAGATATTTCAGAGGGAAATTATACGTCTAATCACTGAGCAAAAGAGCTTTATTCCGAGGACTTAACTCATTGTTTCTTCTTGTGCATATTTGACTATAATGAAATAAAAAAATATAAGTTGATATTTTATAGAATGGCATTTCATTGAATTAATGAATTAATGAATTTCTATTTTTCATAACTAGGAAAATATCATTTCCCAGTTTAATGTATAAAATTGTTTCATGCATAAAATTTGAAGAGAGTAATTTCCAATATCATATTTAAAATGTTATAAAACTATGAACCTGCCTTTCTTTTCCATTTCTGTTTTTTAAAATTTGAAACACACAATGCTGAATACTGGTATTTTAAATGTATGTCAAGTCCCTTGAGTAATAATGTTATTTTTTTTGAGTAATAATGTTATATATGATAACTTGTTGGTATCTGTTCTTTAAATCCACATTACCCTGGTCCCACAATTGCCCTGATAGTTGCAGTATGGCAAATCAATAAATGACTAAGCTTCAAAGCTAACTCAATAATCCTTTGACTTAAATTTTCTAATTGAAAAAAAACAAGAAAAAAAAATTCTAATTGTTCAACCAAATGTAATTGTCAACTACTTGGGGGGCCTTGGGTGGCTCAGTGGTTTAGCACCTGCCTTCAGTCTAGGGCGTGATCCTGGAGTCCTGGGATCAAGTCCCATATCAGGCTCCTGCATGGAGCCTGCTTCTCCTCTATCTGTGTCTCTGCCTCTCTCTCTCTCTCTCTGTCTCTCATGAATAAATAAATAAAATCTTTAAAAAAAAATCTAAAAAAAAAGTCCACTACTTTGCACACCATGAAATTCATAATTTACCTAGAATTATAATGTTTATGCTTGTATAATTTCTCTGACATCTGACATTGTAATTTCATGTTACTAATGCATGATAACTTTAAATTGAAAAATGCAGGAATACATAAAATAGCAAAATGTTTTACTAAAGCATATAAAAGAAACATGAATTAAGTGAAGAAACTGAATATTAGCAGAAAATGCTGGAATAAGTAATCTTGATCTTTACTAAAGAAGACAAAATTAGAACATGTTTAAGTGACTGCTAAAGGAATAAAAAAGTTGGAAGAGAACAAAAGATTTTAGGACTAATTTTAGGACTGATTGTGAACAGAAGAAATAATTTTAAAATACTCATACCTATGTACACTTATAAACATCTGCACACATATACATTATTCAAGTATACTTTTAATAAATGTTAACCTTAATAAATAACTTTAATGTTAACCCTTGTTCAAAACCAGAATTCTACATTTACTGCCTATTTTTAATCTGTAAGATAAATCTAAGAAATGACTCATAAAAATATCCTTCCAAATTTTATATTGATTTATTAAAAGAAAAAAAATAAGATAAATGATCAATTATTGAAAAAGATAAATATTCAAAAGTATAGCATAACCAGGAGATCATCAACTGAGATTTTCACAGCCTTTTTAGTTAAAACAGTAAAATCTCATCTTACAAATTTAACCATGAATAGTCCATTAACCATTAACTCATTTTCCTTACAAACTCAGTTTTCATCATGTAAAAATGTGTAAACAATTCCTTTAGAAAATTTACAGCTTTATAGCTTGCAAAGTTAATTGCAATGAAACCAAAGAATTTTGACAAAACATTTCAAGATTTTTTCCATCTGAATGTGCATTTTAATGATTTAACATGCAATTCCTTGTCTCATTTTGAAACTGTCAAATTTACATGCACTTGTCCTCTGCCCTGTAAACAGTTGTTATTGCAAATAAATATTGCAGTTGAGCTTGAAGATGGATTTGAAATATTAGATCTAAATTACCAAAATATTTTTTAAATTACCAAAATATAACCACTATGATGACAAGTAATTTCCATGAAGTGTCACCCTTTTATTCTTGAGCAAGTTATAACTTTTATGCTGATGATATTGTTGCAGGAAAGAAAAACCTGATCTTAGTACAAAAGGTTAATTTTAAAATTAGGAAGACAAATCTAAAAATGATGCCATTTCCTATTAGTTTTCTAATTTCCGTTACATTTTAATATAATTTATAAATGGCAACATGTATTTATCCTCATTGAAAGTTATTTTTTACATTATTATTCAGTATCAAGAGCCCTTAATCAAAATGATTTGCTATTGAAGAGATATCTAATTGTGAATACTTAAAAAATATAGTAGCCATGACCCTTTATGACATATTGTATCTTCTAGACTTAAATTATTTTCACAATAATGGCTACTAGAAATTTTAATCAGTTTATATTTAAAGATGTATTTTGGAAAGAACAAGCTTTGAAAATCGATTCATGGAATGATCTTTTGTTTGTATTCAGAGTTCTTATGTCATTTGTGCAAATATGAAGAAAGAGAAAAGCATTCCTTAAAAAGTATTATTGAATAATTAAATAATTGAGTAAGAGTAAAAAACAGTAATGATGAGGTAATATATATTATAAGAATTTAAGGGAAAAAAGAATTATAAATATTAAAATAAGAAATTGGTAAAGAATACATAATAGATGGTGGACTCAAACATAAAACATATACCCAAATATCTTTGCAGAAGAGAAAAAATAATTTCTGTGACTATAGAGAATCGGCCTACTCTAACCACCACTTGGAAAAGAGCGAATTAATCAAAATACAAAAATATTAACTCAATCCAGTGAAATCATTTAAGCATTAACAATGACAAAAATAATATGATAGCAATGATAAAATAATGATGATGACAAAATTAAAAAATAATGGTCACACCTAAAACACCTTGAAACATGAGTAGAGTAATGTGTCCAGGAGCCGCTGGGAGCAGAAGTGGCCAGAAATAGATTCTCTCTTGGAACCTCGAGAAGGAACACAACCCCAATGACACTTTGCTTTTAGCTCCTTAAGGCTTCCTTTAGATTTCTGCCTCTAGAAGTGTAAAAAAAATAAATCTGTGCCATTTTTGTCACTGCATTTGTGGAAATTTGTGATAGCACCAGAAAATTACATACCCTGGAACAGGATTCTACCCTTTAGCTTTCATTTACATAGAAATCATTGGCAGGCATCCCAAAGCAAGCAAACTGTTCTTCAAGAGAAGCCAAGACCATTGTGTCCTTCATCAGTCATACTTGACCTAGAAGAAATTGTATTATATACCCAGTTATCTACCCTGTGGTCATGGAAAAGAGAAATAGAGAGTGGAGCAGGCAAAGCATCTTCATTAATTCACCCGACAAATACTTACTCAATGAAATAGGCTTAATCTGGGGGCAATGGAGAAAAAAAAAATACTCAAGAACCCCTGCTCTCATGGATACTACATTCTAGCTTTCTTTTTTATAGACTGTCTCTTCCATTAAAAAAAAAATGTGACTGTTTAAAAGTATAAGCATGGTTCACTTGATGCATGTTTAGTTTTGCTTGCCAAATGGGTGGTCAGGGTAGAGAGAAAAAAAAATATGGTAGCAAGTATTTTTTGGACAAGTTTCTCTGTGAACTCTGCATCAAATATAATCTTTTGAATAAGCCCAGGAATGGTCTATGGTCTGAGAAAGAAAAATGAAACCACTAAACTGTTTCTTGCCAGATACTTCCTTCAATGCAGATTTTATGAGACCTGGATAGGGTGTTGGAAATTTAATACCTAGGGAGACTTTGTAGGTGATGTTTATGAGTTGTCCACAGTGTCTCTGTGGTAATTTATTAAAATTAGCTCTTAATTTAACATTTCTCTCCAAACCATAGATACTCTCTGTCTTTATTGATCTAAGTAGAGCCATGTTTAAAGATTTATTTATTTATTTGAGAGAAAGAGAATGAGTGGGAGTTAGGGGTAGAGCTAGAGAATCTCCAGGAGATTCCATGCTGAGCTCAGAGCCCACGTGGATAAGTCCTACAACCCATGAGATCATGACCTGAGCAGAAACCAGGTATTAATCATTCAACCGACTGAGCCACCCAGAGCCCCTAAGTGGAGTCATGTTTAAAAGATCAAAATGCTTCAGATTTAGTGATCTAGGTTGTTGTTCTAATTTACCTATGTACTATGAATGAAAATGTTACTGGCATAAAGCTTAAATCCCTCATCTGCAATTTTGAATCCACTTAGCCTATCCTACAAAATTCAGTCTATTCCACTGTGATAAATTCTTTAAATAAATATAAGTAATAAAAACAAATGGAGAATACATATTTTGGGTTAAACTTATAGGTTAAACTACCAGCTCTTCCTATAAAATGTGAAATTACATAATCATAAATGAGTATTTGGAGAACTGGATGTCTTGGTATTAATCATAATTATAATTTTATATGACTAATTCACATATTCATAAAATGCCTTTGGTTATCATTCTAAATGTAAACATTCAATCACAAAAGAAAATTTACAAAGTTGTCTTGCTTTTAAAAAGTTTTATTTGGAATTTGACATAATGTTAAGAAACAGAAGGAACCAAAGTTTGAACAAGTTTTTCAGGAAGAAGAACTGTCAAAGGAGAAAGTTTTGCTAGAATAATAGTGAATAGAAAAATTGATTAAAAGCCATCAATAGGGATCCCTGGGTGGCTCAGCGGTTTAGCGCCGCCTTCAGCCCAGGGCGCGATCCTGGAGACCCGGGATCGAATCCCACGTCAGGCTCCCGGTGCATGGAGCCTGCTTCTGCCTCTGCCTGTGTCTCTGCCTCTCTCTCTCTCTCTCTCTGTGACTATCATAAATAAATTTTTTTTTAAAAGGTAGAATTTAAAAATATAAATAAAAGCCATCAATAATACTTTCGATTTTTTATTAAAAGTTATACATCATAACCTAATACTATTTTTAATGAGTTTATTCTGTGTTTCTCAACATGAACAAATGCTTAATCAGGACTTTTTTTAACTTCTCCTATGGGAAGTTTGACCAAAGAGGAAGGACAAAAGGGGAAAAAATAGGGTCATCTTCTGCATATACATCTCAATCTTTTCACCTGTAAACTTCTATATTTTTCTTTATTCTGGGAAATATTGTGAGACCATGGATCAAAGCCAATCAAATTAGGCTGAATTTCTACTTACTTGAGAAAAACAATGTTAAATATTTATAATTCCCCTAATATAATACAATTAAGGAATTTGTAAGATTTGTGACCAAATAAATACAAAATACTTTAAAATAAATTTAAAATTTTCAAATTTGATATAAATATGATTACCACAATATGATAAATTACATTTTGCAAGTGATGGCTAAGTATAAAAGTGTATATTTACTTTATTAAGATATAGCCAATATCAAATAATCATTTCATAGTACATTATTGTCATTACTATTTATTTTATTAACTCTAGTTTACAAGCTAATCTTAATATTCAGAAATCCTTAGCTTTCTCTTGGGTGATGCAAATCAAAGTACCTTCCCTCCATTGTCAACATCCTCTAGATATACTTTATTCATTCCAGATCAATCAATCAATAAAGCAATGAGGTAGAAATAAAACTGGAGATGTCTTATTTAAATGTGAAGAACAAAAGTGCAATGGATGTAAATACCTTGCAAACTTTGGAATCTATCTTCCTGGGAAAGTTATGAGAAAATAAAAATTTCTTCTTTTCTGTTCCATAAACTGCATATTTGTTTAGACAATGGCAGAAGCTAGTGAAATACCTTAAATCATCCTGCTTCCAAAGAAGGAAAAATTCAAAGATTTGCAACACGATTTTTAAAAATATTTTATTTATTTATTCATGAAAGAGAGAGAGAGGAAGAGAGAGAGAGGCAGAGAGATAGGCAGAAGGAGAAGCAGGCTCCACGCAGGAAGCCTGATGTGGGACTTGATCCCAGGATTCCAGGGTCACGCCCTGAGCCAAAGGCAGACCCTCAACCACTGAGCCACCCAGGCATCCCTGCAAGACAAAATTTAAAGTCACAGTCTGTATAATACAGCCAAGTGGAAACAATTACCTGGCAATAATTCCCAACTACAAATACATCTACTCTTTCTGGGATTTAATTAAAACTCCTTTTGATAAATGTTCATAGATACTAAAATATAGTAAAGCAATTTTACGTGATTATTTCTAATAAAACTTGAGATGTATGTCATACGCAGTAAATATCTCCTGATAGGAAGTATATTTACCTATTCTCTGTAAGAATATCAAGAATTTGGCCAAGGCAATTCCCTGAGGAATTTAACCTGCAAGGGGGTCATGCAAAGAAAAAGAAGAGAGTCAAGTTTTTGATGGCTGAGGTAGACTGGCCTAAGATAGCAGAATGGCCCTATCAAGTAGAAATCATTGGGAAGAGCTTGGACATCACTCTACAAAATTTAGCTACTGCATATAGAAATATGTTAACTAAAAATTAGAGTGCATGGTCCCTGGAAGAGTAAAGAAATCGAACTCTTCTTTTAGGAAGTTTGACCTACAACTCCTGATGTATCACAGATAACCATTTGCATTGGGCTGGGGGGTTTATATCTGTTGTTTTTTAGAAGATAAATGTATTATGAAGAAGAATATATTTTACCCAACTTGCAAATAAGAGTAAAAACATAAATTCTTCAATTCAAAATTGTAATTCAAAAAAATTGTAATTCAGCAGTATTCTTAAAAAAAAAAGCTTTTTTTCTGATGGGGGAGTGTTAAAAAGTATATCCATTTTTTTCCCATTATTTCCACAAAATGAAAAATAATCAAAACAGTTCTCTTTACTCATTTAGAACAGAACTAGCACAGCACAGAATTCACTGCTAAACACAAATCGACTACAGATATATTTTTTTAAAAATAACTTTTTTATATAAATGTGGTTTCAGAGGCTGTATTTCAAAGACAACACATTAGTAAAAAAGTTGACTTAAATTTTGACAATGTGTTACTATAATCAGCATTTATACAATAACAGAAATATCATTATATATATATATAACACCTATAATTACATGCTGTGATAACCTGTATAAAATACAGATTTTTAAATCTTAATCTCTTTCTTTACACCTTGAATTAAAATCATAATGCCCCTTTCAGGATTATGGTGGAATATATGAGAATTATAGGCAAAGTGTCCAATAACATATTTCATTCGGAATACATCACAAATAACTGATAGGTAATTTCACTCAAGCCATCACAGTGATGGAAAGGTTCTGAGTTTTGGAAAATATGTGTAAATGATCAAACACAAGTCATGTAGGTGAGTTCTTTAAAATTTGGTACCCTTGATGTCGCAATATAAGTTCCATCTTCTACAGATGGGAGGCAATTTCATACTGTTTGATTTCCCATTGAAATGAGAGTAGCCAACTAGGTCTCTCTTAGTGTACTATAAACTGACTTACTGATTTAAACAGATATAATTTAAATAAATATTTAGATCAGCAAAACACAGGGTATAGTTTCCTCACTTTGATGTACACATACACACATTCTTGATGTATATATTTTTACTATTACCTCAAATAATAATCAACTACTCATATCTCCCTCTCTCTATAACATAGTGACTCTAGGTTTCTTGTTTATTCTGTTCTCATTTCCTACATACTTTACCTGGAATTATTAACAGAATTATTTTTATTATCATATCATAGAATTCTTAAAGCCTAGAAGATAATGTTGGATTCTTGTTTTTTATAATGTTGGATTCTAAGAAATAACATTTCAGAAAATTAAATGCAGTCTATTTTTTGTCTTATATATTTCATTAAAGTCACCTGGAGAACAATTGAATAAGTCAGAAATGCAGCATTATCAAATTATTCACAAGGCTTATCTAACTGATTAGAAGTAATTGAAAATATCTTTAAAAGATTGCAAAAGCATGGCTTATGGCAGTCTGATCAGGAAGCATGTAACTACTTTATCAAAAAAACTGGAGGTTTTAAAGCTGCCGCAGACTTGGTAGTGATTTCTTGGATAAGACACAGAGAGCATAGTCAACAACCATATCGAATAGAAAGCTCCTGCACAGCAAAGGAAACAATCAATACATTGAGAAGGCAAATCTATAGAATTGGGAAGATTATTTAGAAACCATACACACTTATGGATTTAATACCCCAAATTTATAGAGCTCATGCAACTCAATTATCAAAAAAAGTAAATAGTCCAATTTAAAAGTGGGCACAAGACTTGAATAGACATTTATCTTAGTTAATACAAACATACATACATGAGCATTACACAACAGAAGTTGACATTTTCCCATATCCTACTTCTCCCTCTGCCTGTGTCTCTGCCTCTCTCTGTCTCTCAAAAATAAATAGATAAACTATTAAAAAAAAAACAAAAAATAAAAAACAAATTACTACTTGAGACTAACTACAAAACTGACCTTATATGTAATATGTCCTCAGTTTGTTATGGTTATTTCCTTCGTTCTTTATTTACTCGGAGTCCTTTTATTATTTATTTTATTTTATTTTATTTTATTTTATTTTACTTTATTCTGTTATTTTATTTTTTTAAGATTTTATTTACTTATTCATGAAAGACACACACAGAGAGAGAAAGAGGCAGAGACACAGGCAGAGGGAGAAGCAGGCTCCATGCAGGGAGCCCGACGTGGGACTCGATCCCAGGACTCCAGGGTTAGGCTCTGGGCTGAAGGCCGCGCTAAACCGCTGAGCAACCCGGGCTGCCCTATTAGTCCTTTTAGTTTAGAATAAAGACAGTTGCCTAAACTTTTCTTTCTTTATTTTTATTTTTTTTTAATTTTTATTTATTTATGATAGTCACACACACACACACACACACACACACACACACAGAGAGAGAGAGAGAGAGAGGCGAGACACAGGCCGAGGGAGAAGCAGGCTCCATGCACTGGGAGCCCGACATGGTACTCGATCCTGGGTCTCCAGGATCGCCCCTGGGCCAAAGGCAGGCGCCAAACTGCTGCGCCACCCAAGGATCCCAACTTTTCTTTCTTTAGTAATAGATTTGTATACTGATTGCTTAGTTTAAAGGTAAGGTATTCATTGATAAGATCTAGACCCATAATTTGCCATCTAAAGAATTTACATGGATATGTTAGTAATATCCTCTAGGTCTACTTTTTAGAAAAGGCTGGGATACACTATTTTGGAATGTGCTTTTGTACAATTATTTCAAATTTTTGTTGAATACATGCCCAAGGAATTTCTTTTAAAGATTTTTCTTTCTTTCTTTTTTTTTTTTTAATTTTTATTTTTTTATGATAGTCACAGAGAGAGAGAGAGGCAGAGAAACAGGCAGAGGGAGAAGCAGGCTCCATGCCCCGGGAGCCTGATGTGGGATTCGATCCCGGGTCTCCAGGATCGCACCCTGGGCCAAAGGCAGGCGCCAAACCGCTGCGCCACCCAGGGATCCCTATTTCTTTCTTTATTCATGAGAGACACACATAGAGAGGCAGAGACACAGGCAGAGGAAGAAGCAGGCTCCATGCAGGAAGCCTGATGTGGGACTAGATCCTGGAACCCCGGATCATTCCCTGGGCCCAACGCAGACGCTCAATCGCTGAGCCACCCCGGCATTCCCCCAAGGAATTTCTTAAATATAAATATCCTCAACATGTGTACATAAATAATATATGCTTAGGAATAAAGGATTATGAAGGATCTTTCAATAAACAAATTTAGATAATTTCACACACACATATTTGGAAATATTGAATTAGAAAATTAAAATGCCAATATTATTATTTCCAGGACTTTTATTCAGAAACATTTAGAATGACCTTTATATTCTGTGCATTCCTACATTGTGTTATTCTTAACTGTTCTTATCTTTTTGTTCTTTCTTTTATAATTGCAAGCATCAGTTTACTCTGTTAAAAGGGTAGACCTGTTAATTATTCTTACCATAATAATAATAATAATAATAATAATAATAATAATATTAATAAAATATAACCATTCATTATGTGGTAACTTAAAATATTGGCACAAATAAACATATAATTACCTTAAAAATTCTGTAATCTCACAATCTAAAGAAGAACAAGTAGAACTATACATATAATAACATGCTTTTTTGTCTTAAAGAAAAACAAAAGTAGAGTTCATGTTAATGAGAGTCATTGTCTCATCCATCCACTACCAGTCCCTTAACTCTCTCTTTCTTTCATAACCTGCTTCATTCAAAATAAATTTTCAATTGTCAATCAAAATAATTAGCATACAATATAAATGTCATTATGATGCACTCATGCTTGAAGTTATTTCTACTTATAATTCATTTTAAACTTAGTTGGACACACCCTTGCTTAAATAGCTTCAGCTTCTAGCACATCATGCTATGGTGCACCCAGAGGAAACTTTACTGTCTTGTAGAAATTTTCCACCCTTTCTGCCTTGTGGATTTTTTGAACTTATGCTATGTTCTCTATATGAACCAATCTTGTAAGAAACTGCCCTCCACCACAATTTCATTTGGATAAAACATTCTTGAACATATGATTTACATTGTATCCCTATATGGTCTACTATTACAACTAATATTTCTTTAGCATAAATTTAAAACCCTTAATTGAACTGTATATTTAATCATCTTTTTCATCTGCCAGGTTGTAAACTCCTTAATGGTTGGTACTGCCATTTTCTTGTTCAGCATTTTACCACTGGTGCATGTCAGAATGCATTAAATGTATTACTGAACACTAAATTGTGGCAGATATCTTTTAGGCCCTGAGGATTTGGTAGTTTACAAGATCAGATAGGCTGCACTCAGAGAGACTGCTTATATATTAATGAAAAGGAGAGAGAAAAAGCATGGAAATATATAAACATGAAAAAGACTCAGATGTGACAATGATGGTGATGTACTATGATGGTTTTAAAAACTAGGATAATAATAGGATAGAGAATATTTTAGGCTGGGAGGAATGGAATCTCTGAAGGTATGATAGTAGAACTATCATGTGAATACTAAGAAGAAAGCTATATAACAATCAGAAGAAATAAATAATCCAATTAAGAAATGGGCAGAAGACATGAAGATACATTACTCCAGAGAAGACACAAATGGCCAAACAGACACATGAAAAAAATGCTCAACACCACTCATAATCAGGGAAATATAAATCAAAACCATAATGAGACACCACCTCACACCTGTCAGAATGGCTAAAATGAACAATTCAGAAAACAACAGTTGGTGAGAATGTGAGAAAGGGCAACCCTCTTGCACTGTTGGTGGGAATGAAAACTGGTGCAGCTGGTCTGGAAAACAGTAGAGGGGTTATTCTATATTCATAATGACACCTATTCATACTCTTATTCATAATAACAGTATAATAATTATAAATAATTATAAATAAACTATAAATAATTATAATTATTATTATAATTATTGTTACAATTATTATAATTATAAATAATAACTTGCACTATTAGATATTTATCCAAAGGATACAAAAATACTAATTCGAAGGGGCACATGCACATCAGTATTTCTGGCAGCATTATCCACAATAGCCAAGTTATGGGAAAATGCCCAAATGTCCATCGACTGACTTCTCTGTCTCTCAAATAAGTAAGTAAATTTTTTTTTTTTTTAAAGGAAGGGGAGCACCTGGGTGGCTCAGTTGGTTACATGTCCGACTCTTGGTTTTGTCTCAGGTCATGATCTCATGGATCATGAGATCGAGCCCCATGCACTCAGCAGGGAGTCTGCTTCTCTCCCTCTCTCTCTCTCTCTCTTACCTTTCTCCTCTCTGTGACTTGAACTCTCTCTCTCTCAAATAAATAAATCTTAAAAAAAAATTTCCCATCAACTGATGAATGGCTAAAGAAGAGGTGATACATATAAATAATAGAATATTACTCAGCCATCAAAAAAAAACTCTGACGTGGATGGTGCTAGAGAGTATTATTATTATGTGCTAGAGAAATAAGTCAGTCAGAGAAAGACAAGTACCATATGATTTCACTCATGCATGGAATTTAAAAAACAAAACAGATGAACATAGGGGAAAGGGAAGGAAAACAAAATAAGATAAAAATAAAAAGAGGCAAACCATAAGGGACTCTTAACTATAGAGAACAAACAGGCTTGCTGGAGGGGAGATTGGTGGGGTAATGGGCTAAATGGGTCATAAGTATTTAGGAAGGCACTTGTTGGGATGAGAACTGTGTTGTATGTAAGTGGTGAATCACTAAATTCTTCTCTTGAAACAAACAAACAAAATAGTATGGAAAGAAATAATAAGCTCTGAAAAAACATATTCAAATCTTACAGATATTAATAGAACAAAACAAAACAAACAAAAACAAGAAAATAAATAAAAAGTCAGGATACTACATCAGGTCCTTATGAGACAGGGGAAAAGTGACTGGAGAAAAGGCCAGTGACTGGGGAACAAGTGAGTTTGTAAAGCATCTTATAGGCCATGGTAGGAGTTTGGATTTGTTTTTGCTTGAAATGAAAACCATCAAAGGATAATAAGCAAGATATTACTATGATCATGTTTATTATATAAATGAAAGATTCCAGTAACTGCTGTGCCAAAAATAAAATGTACAGTCTGCTTAGTAATATACTAAATACATATATATACATATATACATATATATACATATATTCCATTCAAGAGATGATAGTGGCTGAAAATTAGTTGTAAAATGAAGATAGTAAAATGTAATTAAAGTTAGAAAAATATTTTTGAGGCTGAACCAAAAGAAATTGCTTATAGTAAGCTTAAAATATGGGGAAAAGAGTTAAATGAATCGTATCTTCTGTATTTTCTTGTTGAAAATTTCAATGAACTAAATGGATGGTTTCATCATTTATGGCACTAGAGAAGGAACAGATTATAGCAGGAACTGAGAGGTACATTTTGTCTGAATTATATTTGATATGCCAGTTAGGCTTCCAAATGAAGATGCTAAACAGACAGTTTCATATGTGTTTGGGGCCCAGGGCTAGATCAGATGAAGATGAGGCTTGAGACTTATCAAGATACATATGGCAACAGATTTATGAGACTTTTCTGATTGTCTAAGGTAAGATTGGCTAGAACATCTAACACCGAACTTTTTGTAGTTTTCACTTTCTAGGTATAGCAGAAGAAAGACCCTAAGAAAAGACAGGGAAAAAATAAGTTTTCACAGAAACTTAGGATATGAAGAAAAAAGAAAAAAAAAAAGGTTTCAGTTAGAGAAGAATGATGCACCAAGCTAAATGCTATTGAAAGTTCAGGCAATGTTAAGGAAGGTAAATGAGTATCACATTTGCCAAGATTGAGGTTTTGATGAATCTGAGAATTATTTTTGTGGATCATGAGAATGAGTGACCAAATGGAATAAACTGAAGAGGAAATAAAGGAGATGTCATGTATCAAATTACTCTTTAGGGGAGGGGATTGGTATGAAAGAATAGGGAAACATAAAAGACAGTAAATTAAGTTGTTTAAAGCAAAACAAGGGATATCTACATACGAATGGAAATGATCCAGCAGAAGCAAAAGCAATAACAGTAAAGAACAAAATAATTATAATAGTACATGTTCTTGAGTAGGCTACATACAATACTCACTAAAGGATTTAGTAAGCATTTAGTGAGCATTCCAGACACTGGCAATAACGCAGTGTTGTCAATAAACCTCCATCTCTCCCTCCTTGCAGAACCACCAAATTTGAAAAAAAAAAAAAAATATATATATATATATATATAACAGAGATGGTGCAAAGTCAGACATTAGTCTTTGTTGATATTTTTCAATGAATAAGTTTGATAAAGGAGATAAACAGGAGAATTAACAGTTTGTAAAGTTAATGGAAATACCTAAGAAAGTAACCAGTGGCTTTCAGAAAGGAATGAGGAAGAATGGTTTAGAAGTGGAAATGGGGAGTAGGACTAACACCTACCCCATTTTGTCTGTATCCTGCATATATATATATATATATAGTGTGTGTGTGTGTGTAAAGAGAGAGACATAGGGTTTATAATTAAAAAAAAGACCAATAACACATCAATTTGACACAGTTACCAGAGAAATGATAAAAAATGATCATGTCATTTGAGAAAAATCATCTCTGAAGATGGAAAGGAAATAAAGGGAATGTTTACAGAAATCTGAGGACATAGAAGCACCTTCTTATGTCTGTTTTGGGATTCTAGTAGGCATAATGGAGAGGCTGGAGTTGAAAGGAAGAACCTAGAGGTGAAAGGAAAACCTAGATGTGACATTAATTGGGATTTTTCTTGTGGGCCATGGTCTCCCAGTGTGTGAGAGCATAGGGTTAGAGCCAAAACTTTGAAGGTAGAAGCTAAGCAGTGCTCCATCTTATTCTCTTGAGGTATGAGGTTGTGCCTCAGCTAGAGCCAAGTGAAATATAAGGATCTCAGGACTCACTAGCAAGGAGGTGGAATTAAGTCCCTTTGCTTCCTAAAAGAACACTACATAGAAACACAATAATATTGCTTCCACCTGTGAAAGGATAAAATACAAAATCTGAGATATTAATCTTAATTAACTATCTTAGAGAAATAAACTGGCATCAAAATGATAAGAGATTCTGACTAAATGTTAAGACTTCTAGCCCTAGGCAGTAGAGGGACAAGGCTAGATATAGAACAATCAGTGTAGGCCTGAGATTCACTGAGTATAAAGTAGCAGAGAAAGTATAACACAAAAGAGGAGAACTTTAAAAATCAAGGCAATAGACATAAAGTAGTCTGGAAACTTTAATCAAGGGAAAACAGCCAAAACACTTCAGTATGATAAAATAGTATCATTTACTACAGGATTATTACAATGGTTCATGTTTCTAATGATAACTGTTAGTCATCGAGGCAAAGAATAAGTTTTATTAGGATAGTAACTTAATGCTCTTGACCCTTAGAAGTATTTATTTCATAAAGGCTCATGTTAAAATTTGTTTAAAGATTTCCTGGGTGCCTCATGAGATAAATCTTCAGCTTTCTGGAAATCAAAGCTAGCCCGGTAAACAACATCCCAATATTTCTAGGTAATTTTACTTTCAGAGTTAAGAACATTTTCTTTAGAAAGCAGTAAGAGAGTAAATAAATATTTACCAAATTTTATTTTCATTAGGAATTTTTGCTTTTACTTGATTATTTTTCTTAATTAATTTCTAGATTCTACACTTCCCTTGACTAATTAGAAGGATAGCCTTAGTTGATGTTTTAACTAGCTGTTACACCAAAATACAAATTCAACTGAGTTATTTAAGAGCCAGATAATATGAAAAGCAAAGAGATTATTTGAACTAATGTTGCAAAATGAAAACATAATGAAATGTATTCATTATAAGTCAACAAATGTTTGCCCCATAATATGTGATATCTGAACTAAATGGGTTTCTACTTAGTTCTTTGTTTATTAGGGTAGAATTAGAAGTTTTGAATTTAATATTATATGGGAATCTTTCGTAAAGAGTGTTCCATAGAACATTGGTCCATGCAACTTTTAGAAGTGCTCTGCAGGACAGGTTTATGATTCTCAAAGATATGATCAGTAAAGCAACATTAAACTAGTATTTTTATGCCATAATTCCTCAAATCTTTTATCAAGTAATGCTCTGTTTGATCATGGAATCCATTTTTCAGGACATTTCTCTTAGGTTAATATTCCATGGAATATATACTTTGAGGCATATTGCTATATTTATTTAGTTAGAAAACAATTGTGAAAACTAAACAAGAAATAATTAAACAGAAAAAAAGCCCTCCTTTCTTGTCTCCAACAATAATGACAGAAAAATAAAAAAAAATAGAAAATATATCCCTACCCTACACCTGTGGAAAATCAAAACTACAAATTATATCACATGGTGAAGAAGTTATCTTTTACTCAGTTGTTAAATGTGATCTGCTTAATATCATTTTTTTTTTCTTTGTCATTTTGGCTCCCTTATTCATTTTTATTTTTAAAAATATTTATTTTTTTGAGAAAGAGAGTTGGAGGAAGAGTTAGGGGGAAAGGGAGAGAGAGAATCCTAAGCAGTTTCCTGCTGAGCATGGAGCCCAACATGATACTCTATCTCATGAGCCTGAGGGTCATGTCCTAGGTTGAAATCAAGAGTCTGGATGCTTAACCAATTGAGCCATCCAAGTACCCCTGAACCTTTCTTTAAAATAGAATCATCTATAATCAAAGTGATTAATGCTCCTTCAGTACAATAAAATACAGCTGGAAGGGACCTAAGAATTGAATAAATGATACGGAAACTATTCAATATATTAAAACATTCACTGACATTGAAAGATCACAGGTCTGCATTTTTATATTAGATAAAACTTATTTCTTGTATGTTTTCTCCAGTTTAATTGAGATATAATTGACATACAGGTATGTTTAAACTTAAGGTGTTGATTTGATACACTTACCTACTGCAAAATGATCACCACCTTAGCGCCGGCTAGTGAACTCTATCAAGTTACATACATACTGCAAAGTAGCCAAAACTTGTAGGACACCATGTTAGGCATAGCCTGAAGTGTTTGTTTTCTCCCTAAATCTTCACAACTGTCCTATGGAGTTTCATTTTGATAATGTCCTCATTTTCCAGTTAAGGAAAGAGACTGACTAAAGTAGAGATGTTTGCTAATGATACAGGGTAAATACATAGTGCAACCATATTTGAAAATGTATAGTCTGGCCCCAGAGTCCACCTCCTCAAACATTCCTTATAATTTTCCATAATGATGAGGAACAATTACTTACTATGCTAAGGATACTTTTGCTTGGGCTGCTATGGGTGGACAGATTACGTTTCATTCTTTTCATGTAAAACCATATATTTGGTAAGAAGATAGCCATTGGCATATGTAATTTTATTAATGATCATAAAATAGTTTCCTTGCTGCAAAGAAGATAACATTATCTTTAGATTGAAAAAAGAAGAAAGCTTAACACAAAAATAGACTTGCTCAGCGATGAGTAAATTTGTTGTTGTGATGGTAAAATCCTGGTTAAATTGTTAAATAAATATTAAAGCATTCACTTTATTGCTTCTAATATAATGATAACCGCATTTTTTGTATAATCCATCCTTTTATTTTTATAAGTATATGATATATGTTAAATGTGCGCACCACTTACAAGTGCTTAAAGGAATGTAATTCAATAAAATCATTCTTATTGTGCCTTTTTTTCTATTTAAATGCTTTTTTATATCATCCATAACAGAAGGTTGAACTATTATAAACATGGACAACACCATTATATTAGTTTTTCTTATTCAAGTCTCTTTCATGATTTTCAGTCTTTTCCTAGGCACTGTAAAAAGAAATGAGTCACCCAAACACTAAAAAGATAAAATGAAAAAAAAAAAAAACTATAGACAATGTGATATTTATACAACAGTTGAAACTGCAATCCTCAGAGAAAGAAAATAGTGTTTTGACTTGTAAACTGAGAAAAAATAACTAAGGATGTCAGCAAAGGATAATAATATAAACTATAGATGTCATGTTCTTACATTGTCACTTTTCTGACCATAATCACAATTTAAAATGAAACATGTGAATAAAGAGTATTGGATGATAACATAAGCTATAATGACTATAACACATAACAAGAAAAATGACTACATGTGTTTTTTTCTAAGATTTGATCACCATTAATCAACTCTCCACAAAAGTTACGAATTTAAGGAATTGATGAAACCATAGTTCTAAAAAAAATTGGGGACTGATGTACTTATACAGCATACTGAAAACAAACTGAACAACTTGTACGTCCTGAAATTGTTTTTCCAAGATTAATTTTTAAAGGAGCAATGAATTATTTTCCAAAGTATTTTCTTCCATAGGAGAAAAAAGGGCAAATATATATATATTCTACTACCCATTTTTAAAATTGACATTATGTTCTTATAAGTATCATGTGCATAAATAGCTGGCCATTGCCATTTGCATCTATGGAATAGGTAGTGAGAACACCAAATCTCGTCATCATCTATCATTTCAATTATTTTTTTTTTCCAAACACCTACCAATCTATTTTTTATTACATCTCCATGAAAAAAAGTGTCACTATAGCTCTGGAATCTAGGCCATTTAATGACTCTTATCTTCAATATTTATCGTGTGAAATGTATCATTTATCTGATAGATGTTATGAACTTTTATCTTGCTTTACCCTTTGGTGAGGTTAAAGCTAACTAGACACCAACTTTGTCCTACTACTCCTTATTAAAGTTACTCCTTATTAAAGTTACTTATTAGCATTTTATGGTAATAGACAAAAGAATCCCCCAATTGCCAAAAACTGGTAGGAATGCAAAATGTATTTATCAAAATTTTTCCTGAATACAAGAGAATAATACAAGCTTAGGGGAGAAAATGACAGAAAAAAGACAGAATATTTTGACACTTCTAAAATTTCACAGGATGAAATATATAACCTGAAATATTATATTATAAAACTGAGATGGATAATTATAAATGCAAATAGATTTATGCGGATCTAATAAGATTTAAGGAAGAGTGGACATGGAATGATACATGCTTCCAGACAGAAGCAATCTCTATATAATATGCTTCTTACCAGATTGAGGCCCTTTATGTCTAGAAATGCCAAAAGCAGTTGACCAAGATAAAACCACCCCAATCTAAAAGAATGGTCTAAGTCAGTACTTTGTAACAACTACAAAGAAGATAACTTAACAATAATTATATTAACAATTTAAAATAAGAATTACAAATTTTCTAAGTAGCATAATTATACACATCAACATATAATTTTGGATATAAAAAAATTTGGATATAATGAAAATCTTTGTATTAATTATGGCAGGTAATTGTCTCTGCTTTTGTGCCATGGCTATCTCCTCTTTTTTTTCCCCTTTAACTCAAGAGAGTTTTGCTCTTCTGATCATTTTCTACATGTACCACCTTATTCTTCCATTTGCCCCCTGCCTTGGAATGGTTGGCAATATCTTTCCGCTAATATTGTCAGAAAATTCTTATGTGTCTACATAAACATAGGTCAAACTTGGCTTTTAACTACTTAGTTTTTATCAAGGATATCTTCTGGATGATTTCTTTGCTTCCATTTACTTTGAAGACTTTTTTTTTTTTTTTTTTTTTGCTTTGAAGAAATTTTAACCATTAGTTACTTATTAATGAGGAATGACTTTTCATTCTATTTAGGTTTTCTCACCTCTATAAATGTCTTTAGTATGAATGTTTCTTGAACAAGTTGTGTTGTTACCTGATATCTTCCATGATGCACAAAACTATTAATGCCACAGGGTTTGGTTTTGTTTTTAAAGAAATGTTAAATGTCTCTCTCACAGCAAAGTGGCCTTTAAAGTTTATCTTTTCTTTTTGATTTATTTATTTTTTTAAAGTCTATCTTTTCATTGCAGCTGGTGATAGTAATAAAAGTTGGTAAGAAAGAATTCAACCCTTGAACACACAAATGAGTAGGTGTAATCAGAAGTATCTGTAATTTCTTCTCCTCAATACTTACAAATCGTATAAAGGTGGATAAGTGAGAGACGAAACTGCATATCATTTAAGATATCAAAATTACATGCAGTTTTGTCTCTCATCCATCTTTCCTCTCTTCTTACAAAGATACTTACAAAGATACTCTCATCTGCATATAACCATGTGATGATATGGGCACATAACGTACCGCACACAATAAAGACCCAGTGACAGGCCAGTGTTTGGTTAATAGGATAATATACCTAGAAAGGATCGCTATTATTTTGTGATAAAATGATTTCAATTGAAATATCTTTCTTACATGTGATTCTAGATCCGAGACAAAAACAAAACAAAATTTTTAGAAAGAAAAAAAAAACTTGCAATGCAGTGGAGCACGTCTATTTTCACATATGGGCAAACTGGATGTTGATGATTCAAACTCTAGAACAAGCATGGAATCAGTAGCATCACTGAGTACTTACGGTGGCAACAATGTGTGATGTGAATGTAATGAGGAAAGCTCTGTGACAGGGTATGGTTTCACAGAGTTTATACTTAAGTTAATACGCTTTGAGTTAGACACATTCACAATTGAGTTCTCTTTTATTTAATCAGTTTTAATGTGCCTTAAGTGAGGTTAAAGGTCTCCTATTTCCACGTATTGAAATTGTATTAATGAAATTAAGTAGAGTGTAAAAATGTCTAGTTTACTCACCAGTCATGGTTACTTTTCTCTGTTGAAGTCCAGAGACCATTGATACATGAATTCTTAGGTTTTAGAAATGAAAATTTTCCACTCAAATTTTTATATGAATTTTTAAATGAGACAGGGTATAATTATATTGTCCTGTTAGTCACTAAATTGTCCACAAGAGATTATAATATCTGAATTTATAAGACTTAATATATCTACAAATGACTCAAAGCTGTAGAAACTGTATTATGTGAAAAGCTTATTGATAAATCCATGTTAAAATAAGTAATGGTAAAATCATTCTATTTGAAACAATTTTACATATGATTAAAATAACTATTTCAAAGCCATAAAGTTTAAAGCTAAATTCATTTTACTCATGCCCAGAAGGCATTCGCAGTTCATCACATATCTGATGAAAGCTGTCTTTGCACATTAACTATTTCATTTTTCCCGGCAACAAAACCATGAGGAAAAAAATACACACACACACACTCTAGGTGTGAAAATCTTGGCATTCCAGCTGTTCTCAAAGATAAGCCTATGCATTTTTGACCTTTCAATTTGTTCCAAGAGTTTTCAACTAGCTCTTTTCTGCATTATTTTCTGAAAATTTTATGATTTGGCATTCCTGTCTTCTTCATTATATGGGCCAAGATGAATAAAATATTTCTTTCTTTCTTACATTACATGAAATAATTAACTTCTTCCAAAAATGAAAACGGCAATAGAATGAATGAAGAGACAAAATAATTTATTTGAGCAACCAGACAAAAGTAAGGAAATAGTTGAGTTCCCAGTGTGGCTGGATCTCTTTATATCATAATGGAATTGTTACTTTATGTTTTGATATTCCGTCTTTATTTTTTACGTTTAACTTTTTTTTTAAAGATAATACATACACATGACTGAATCATCCAGTGAAATTCACACTTCTCTCCCTGTGCTCCAGGAATCCTGCAATTCCCACAGATAATTGTATTTGTTTCTTATCTGCCATACCAGAGTATTTTAAAGAAAAAATTTTCACTTGTGAGTGTATGCTTATCCTCCACTTTTTATACACAGAGTACTATATGTGTGTGTGTGTGTGTGTGTGTGTGTGTGTATCTTCATCTCCTTGTTTTCCCACTTAATATATCTTGGAGTCTATTTTCATATAAATAAGCCTAGAGCTTCCTCATTGATTAGAGTAGCACATCATAATATTATTTGTTACATGGTAATTTATTTTAACATTCTCTTGTCAAAAGACAGATTATTTTAATTAATTTTATTTTTGTTGTTACAAACAATGCTGCAATTAATGACTTTAGTGAGAGCAGTATATACATAGGATATTTCTCAATTGAGTCAGAGTGAATCCATTTTAATTTAAATATTAAAATTGTAATTATAATGAAGTGAATACATCCTCCTTACAGATGTAATAGCTGACACTCCCACATGCTTTATAAGAGAATACCTATTTTCCAGAAGCTTAATTAACAAAGCACATTGTCATTTATGTTTCAGGTCTAGATAGGGACTGGATACCCTTCCAGCAGCAAAAGCTCTTTTTCTGGCCTTACTTTGATTAGTGTGAGCAGGACCTGCAGTTTTCAATCATTTTCCCTTTAACCTACAAGAGTCTTCATATTTATATTTATACTCAAAGTGAGTTTCTTGTAGGTGGAATACAGTGGGTTTTGTTTCAGATCTCCATTTTCCACCATCATGAAATGCAGAGTTATTCCAGTAGAGAGGAGTTAGTGGTGATGGATGTTTCAGTGCAATGCTGCTTGTATTATAGTATTTGTTATATTATGTCTTGAAGAATAATCTGTGATATGTATACTGCCATAGAGTAAATAGAACTGTGATTTATGATTCACCATTTACATAACTATTTTAATATGCTACCTTCTATCCTGCTTTAATGCATTCCAAAGAAAATTAATCCTATTCTCCTCTACATTTATTCTTCTTTTTGCATTATGGGCCATGGAGGGATTCTTAAACAGAAATTATGGGGCTCTATGATATATTCCTGATGCTGTGTTCACTTCTTCCTTCCTAATATTTGGTCTCAGAACAACAGTGAACTTAAAGATGAAATGGCAAATTTCTTACTTTCAGGTATCTCCCATATTTATACATGTGATATTTTAGGTAAAGATGGGAAGAGGGCATGGCAAATAATCCTGTGTATTATAAAACACTCTGTTTTTCTGTATCCATTTCTAATTGCTAAGTTCAGGCAGTGCAGATTCACTGAATGAGAAAAGATTTTTTCAGCACATTTCATGAAAAATTTTCAAATTTCTAACCTATATTTTTCATTAAATTAATTACGGAAAACTTCTTAGAAGATTAATATTCTTGTTACAAAAACACTATTTTAGAAAAAGGCTGAGGAATTCCATTATTTGGACAAAATAATAAAGATAAAGAACTTATTAATAAAGTAGCAGATTTTTTTTTCTCAAAACAATGTTACTAACACTATGCAACATTTAATCTCCAGATATTGAAGACAATTTTCTTTAGAGAAAGATGCTCAATTAACCTCATAGGAAATATTTGACATGCGATGTACAATTCATTCAGGTTGAGTAATTAAACTTCAGTTTACACCAGTATTATAGAATGACAGTGATTTTCCCTACATTTTCAAAATTGGCCATTTATGATTAGTTCACAAGTGTTTAAGGTTTCATTATTTATGTAAACTAGATGTTTCATATTACATAAAATATTTGTTAATATAATATGTCATATACATGTTAACTGTGATTAAAATAAGTTTTTATCTTAAGGACCACTGTGGTGTTCCTTCTTTATGCCAAAAATGTACAGGATGTAAAATATACTGAGAAATATTTAGTACTTTGCTTAGAGCAGTTTAGAAAATGTGTTTATGTGTTGATTGTTTGATTTTACAGGCTTGATTTTGATGTCCACTTTAACTCATTTATTTTATTAATATTTAATATTATTAATATTTAATTGATTAATAAAAATAAAAATATTTGATTCATTAATAATTTCAACCCATACACATAGGATATAATGATACATTTTGCTCATTGGCTTATAATAAAAAAGTAAAACATAATCAATTAAATTAATAATTATAATGTCACAGTATGGCCAGCCTGTGCCTAACCATCACTAGTTTTGAGGAACTATTACTTGAGGAAAACCATTCCATTTCTAAAAATCTGTTGGTAATTACCACCAATGCCTATATACACACAATTTTTAATAGACATCATTCTTAGCATCTGTTTCCCTTCAAGTTTATTTTTAAGGACCAAGGAGGAAAACCAGCATGTAGCACATTTCTTGCATGTGAGCCATTTCTTTTACCTTACTGTTATTTGTTCTACTTAAATATATTAATTTACCCTAAACTTCTTTAATCAGATAAGATTAACTCAATATTTCAGTTATGGCCTGTTTCAAACAGACTAATATTGTTGCATCAATTCTAAATATGTTTATATTACGATAATAGTAAATTAAGCAATAAAGTCCATAGTAATCCCATTTGACTTTTCTCTGAAAAATGAGGAAGTTTTCCTTAAATATTCTCATTTTCACTAATATTTAAGAAAAACAATATCAACAACTTACCTGTGTTATTCGATTATTATTCCTTAGTATTGAAAATATGTATTTTCTTTTACTTTCCATTATTAGATCAAGCTCTCAGTAGAAGTATGGAACAAGTTAAAAGCTCAGAAAATATAAACCTTAAATCAATTATATACATCAATGATTAATAAAATGACTGCAATTTAAATTACCAAATAACACGAATTTATTTATACATTTATTCATAACATGAAATAATCTAATGAAATATATAATCCTAAATCCATTTTGGACCAAACTAGTTATATTGGCATTTTAATCATGGTATAGTTTGATCACACTGTATTAAAAACTAATTTAACTTTTTCAGTATTCACAAAACTCGTGTTTTATTCTGACAATGATAAATGGTTAAAATACTCTACATAGAGTGACATACCACATTGCACGAGGATAAATCATCAAGTTGGTCAGTTATAAAGTGTGAAAAATTCTTCCATTATATTTATTATAATTATCAACTTGTTATTAATGTTATAGTTGCTGTTTAGTGAATACTTGCTAAAACTACAGTTAGAACAAAGTAGCAGATATAATACAGAGTGCCCTAAGCCAGGGATAATAACATCGATAGAGAGACTTTTTCAGTTCTTAGAGATGAAGAGAAGGGTCATAATGAATATTCATGAAGATGCCAAGTTGTTAATGCCAATAAATGAAAGAGATTAGGTCTGTGAAAAACTGGAAAACACATTTATCCTCTAAAGGAGATAACCAGTGCTTAGCTAGCTAAATTTTAAACATTTTTTAACTTTTTTTTTTTTTTCATTTTTTAACTTTTTAATTCTCATTTTGCTGTCATGGAGTTATGAAAACAAGTGAAGTATATGGGCCAAATTAATATGTATATTTGAAGTAGTCTACTTTGCCAATTTCCCTGTTGTAAAACTTCCAATATGGCCAATTTAAATTTGTCAGTGAAATTTGTCAAGGTGATGTCACTGATCATGGGATTGAGAAAAGTTGCATACAATCATTCCTCACAAGCATGTAAAATTCATCTTCAGCATACCACTCACATAGGCCACAGGCTTGCTACCTCAGCTTTAACAAGTTTTTTGATCATCCACAAGCACCAAGAAGTCTACCAAAGGGGGCGTCTATGTATATATTGGTACAACCAGTAACATTTTAACTTTCTCTTTACTTCGTTCACCCTCCTTGATCTCATTGCCTATGTTCTAATTCATATTCGCTTCTTGTTTTTCTATACTTGCTGCCCTACTCCTTCCCACCTGTTCCAAAACTTGCATTTATGGTGACTGGTACCTTTTCATTTCTCTAGGTCATTTTATCCAATACAGAGTTTCCTGTGTTTGGTTCTTTCTGCTCCCACAAACACTCGAGACAGTCCTGCCTCTCTTCTAGTCCTGAGCCCAGTTCCAGATTCTCCCAGACTTTGCTCAGGAGAAGACAAAAGAAAAATACATACAGTTTTCCACTGGAAACATAGTATTTGTTATTACCACACTGGAATGAATACCCTAACAAAGCTATGCACTAAGTATTATAAAAATGTGTAAAAGTGGCATCTAAATGATCTGAGGTAGTTAGTAAAGGAGGGAGAAGACACTTCAGGAAGAAATTGGGAGGTCAACATCTTCATGGAAAAGACTACTAACATTAGACCACATGATGAATCATTAAAAGTACCTTCACCATTTATAGACAGTGACTATAAGACATCTCAAATCCCAATTCTATCATGAAAAAAGAACACACACACACATACACACACACACACACATACATGCCACAAGAGAGATGTTCAACTTGGCTTTGTTGGGCTTGGCTTTAAAACAAATCTCTAAAAAGGTGGAAGTACATAGAAAATTATAAATAAAGAACTGAGCAAATTTTCCATATTGTTTTATAATTCTCAATGAGAAAGGGACATACACTTCTTGTGCTTGAGTGGGATTGAAAAACCAAGTGAAGGAAATTGCAAAATCATTACACACAGAGGAATGAGGACAGAGAAAAAAACTCTCATTACACAGATACGCGTACACGCATGTAATTCAAAATGAACCCACAAACCAAACACTATTATTCTAAAACACAGAACGAAATCTTAGGCAGCCAAAACAGCAGTCTAAATATGAGATTCTTGGAGCAAAACATAATTTCCCAGTCACGTCTAGCAAAATCTTTAAAAAATACACTTAAATGGTTAATATGAATTTCATTTACAAAAGGAAAAACCCAAACTGGGGCCCTACAAAGAATGAATTTGGAACTATGACTATATAACAGGAGCAGGCTAATCCAGTTTTTCTTAATGTGTTCACTTTTAGTCCACGGATTATCTGTATCGTACCATGAGCCCTAAAGAGAAAGTAAATGTCCAGATTTCTGCATGTCCAACTCTCCCCTCACTGCCCCAGGACTTTGAGAATCTAAATATCCAGGAGTGAAGCCCAGAGTCTTCATTTTCTATATATTATCTAAGGATATTTTTTGCTTCATTTCCCTCACCATAAGAACTAAATCAACTAAAGGTAAATCACACAATTTAAATGCCAGCTCCTTTCTCCATAATTAGCACTTGGTAGGAAGTAGGAAGTATTACCTGAACACTAAAAGTACTTCACTGAGGTTCAATGAGAGACAGAATGTCATGGTGGCTATGAAGCTTTGGAAGGAACCAGATCTAGGTTCAAATGCTGGCTTCCGTAATAACTACATATGTAAGCATGACATATTATTTAATCTCCTTGAACTTGAGTTTTCGCCACATGGAAAATGGAGATAATACCATGTCACATATTTGTGGTGGAGATTAAATGCAGCCACAAAAGGAGAGTCTTCAGAATAGATCTGACACATTCTAGGTACTTGATACATGATCAGGATTATGATGATTGTTCTATGATTCTTCCTCTCCTTTACCTTTGTTACTCTTAGGATCTGAAGAGGATATTAGAGAAACAAAGGATGAAAAGAGATTACTGGGAAAAAATAAATAGTAATGTATCTGATGTTAATGAGAATATATAGAATGAGGAATACAATGATATTGCAAACTTAAACTGTGGCTGATATTACAGACCTAAACTTGGCAATGCCATATTTAGGACCAAATCTTAGGAATTTCATGTACAACCACCAACACTATTTCTAAGTCTATTTTTAGGGTAATTCACATATTCGCATAGAAATCGGTTCAGCTGTGTTTGTTATAACCTAGATATAAATGATCAAAGTCAGAATTAATCTGAGTAACTATCAAGGGAAAATAAGCAAATAAAATCTGGTATTGTCACTTTATTTTGTCAGTGGACTCCACTAAAAGATCACCGGGGTCCTACCTGTAGTTGAATGAACTGCATGTGCAGTTGACCCTTGAATAATGTAAAAGTTAGAGGCACCAATCCTCTGAGCAGTTGAAAACCCACGTGTAATTTTTGACTTTTCAAAAACTTAACTACAAATAGCCTATGTTGACTAGAAGTCTCACCAATAACATAAAACTTGAGTCAACACAAATTTTGTATGTTACATGCATGTTCCATATACTGTATTCTTACAATAAAGTAAGGAAGAGAAAGAAAATGTAATTAAGAAAATCATAAGGAATAGAAGGGGCTCTTGGGTGGCTCAGTTGCTTAAGCGGTTTGGTTTCAGCTCAGGTCATGAGCTGAGAGTCATAAGATCAAGCCCCGCCTTAGGCTTCATCCACATTCATTGCAAAGTCTGGTTGAGTTTCTCTCTCCCTCTGCCTCTTCCCCCCACTCACGTGCTCTCTCTCTTTAAAATAAAGAAATAAATCTTAAAAAAAAAGAAAATCAAAAGGAAAAGACATCTATAGGTTATGCAGTGTTTATTGAAAAAAGTTCACATGTGTAATTCCACCCACACAGTTCACACCTGTGTTATTCAAGAGGCAACTGTATTGCTAATTGCACGCAGCTAGACAAATTACACTGTGCAAAACTGTGCAGCATCTAATTAGAATACATGGAGGGGAATCTCACTTGATTTGGGTCTTTGAGATTATTTAGGGGAGGGTTCAAGAAAACTGAGCTTTGTTTCAATTTAAAAGTTGTTAGAAAGCAGGAGTAATTCTATCATTTGCTATCTTAATAAATCTTTCAGTAGGACTAGCATAAGAAACTGTAATTGGTGAAGGAGCATTCACTTATACCAACCAGAAGAGTTGTACATTTTGGGTTTTTATAATTTGCGTCATATATGGATTGATTCTTTCAGTACTCAGACTCTTTGCCTTCCTTCCTCACAGTCACAGTGTGTCCTTAATTGATGTTGATGTTCTATGAATTTTTTTTTTTTTTATGAAATTGTCAACATTTAAAAGAAAGACCTCAGGCTTAGCTCTGAGGGCTTAGGTCAGCACTTGGATGTCTGCTTTGCTCTTTCTTACATAAAATAAAATATGGAAGCTAGAAGAAAAGGGAAGTACACATGTGAGCTTCTACTTATTGTAGCTCCTCCTCCTCTTATAATTTTAACTCTTCCTGTTTTAAAAATCTCGTGTCCTAGTGCACTCTCACTCTGCTGTAGTTCTCTGGTCCCGATCTTGCTAATTTCAATTAATTTCTATTAACTTTGGTTTTTGGTTTCTTTTCTCTCATGTTTGATAAAAAAAAAATTTTGCTTTAATGTTTAGTGTTTGAGTCTAAGCTAGTTAATATATAGCACTTTCTTTGGGTGGCAGGTTAGTAATAATGTGCTGGCTGTTTTTATTCAAAATTAATTTGAGAGACACCATAGATCTATCTTGGGTACTTTGATTTGGTTGTATAATGAATATCTTAGCAGATGGTAAGAAATTTTTTACTTAATTAGACATATTAAGAATAATTAAATGACTTTGACTTTGAAAATGATATTGCTCTTGTCTTCAGTGGTTCTCATACGCATATAAACTAATTGATTAATAGGGAAGAAGACAGGCCACCTGCACATACACAGTGTAACAATCCGTGAATGCCCGTATCTGTGCCTTGGATTTTGCACACACACACACACACACACACACACAGGAACATGTGTGTGCACACCATTTTTCCAAATTTGAGATAATTGTTAAATATATTGAACCATTACCAATATTAGAAAATATCAAAGGAGGCAGAGATCTAGCATAGTACAATCTAAAAACATTTCCGTGGGAAAAAAAAAATTTCTCACTGTTCACTTTACTTGCTAACCTTCTAGCATCTAATTCCTAGATACATAAAAAATGTCAAGTCTTAAGTAAGTTAAGACTGTGTAGTGCACACAGCTGTGATTTAATTACTAACAGTGATATTGTAAAAATTATTAATATGATGTTCTCTTTTTGTACTTTCAAATACGTAACCTTCTTTATCTGTTCAGGAGTACTTGAGTATTTGCTACAGAAGGAACACACATAAGAAGATCAAGGTAGGGGATCCCTGGGTGGCGCAGCAGTTTGGCGCCTGCCTTTGGCCCAGGGCGCGATCCTGGAGACCCGGGATCGAATCCCACATCGGGCTCCCGGTGCATGGAGCCTGCTTCTCCCTCTGCCTGTGTCTCTGCCTCTCTCTCTCTCTCTGTGACTATCATAAATAAATTAAAAAAAAAAATTAAAAAAAAAAAAAAGAAGATCAAGGTAACATAACTACAGGATAAAAAAGATTAGCATTATTTTTCCCATTCCAAATAAGGTAGTTTCTCCTCAAAAAATTAATGACAATTTGTTTCTCACTTCATTCATAAAACCTTGCTTCCAAATTTGTCTGATTGGGCAAGCACTAGTGGCACATGACTTTTACAAACTTGAAATATGCCTAAATTAATATGTGCTATAAGTGTAAAATTTGAAATATCTAATATAAAAAAGTATATTAAATACATCATTAATAGTTTCTTATATTGATTGTATTCTGAAATATTCATTTCGATTAAATAAAATATATTGTTGAAATAAAATGTACCTAATTATTAATCTATCCATTAAATATAAAATCACATATATTGGTCCCATTATATTTTTATTCGACAGCACTTGTCTAGACTGCAAATCACCTTTATAAGGTACAGAAGGGGAAAGGAAAGTAAAAGGAACTTCAGAACCTGAAGGAGCAAGACAGATACCCTCTCTGTTGGTAGGATTGAGATAAGGAGAAAGAAGAGGTAAGAATGAGAAAAAGAATAGCAAGGTGTAGGGAAAACACATGTAGAGGCACATATCTATCCCTACTAACATTTAAATCTTCTATTAGGAAGAGAACGAGGTGTGAAGGTCATGGAGGGAGAAGAGAAGCGACACAATTGTTTAAATTATAAGGTCAGGCTCATTTAGTACTTTGTTATTTTTACTTGTACAGGCCCTAAAGCATGCTGGGGCACCTGGGTGGCTCAGTGGTTGAGCATTTGCCTTTGGCTCAGGTCATGATCCCGGGGTCCTGGGGTAGAGTCCCGCATCAGGCCCCCTGCATGGAGCCTGCTTGCTTCTCCCTCTGCCTGTGTCTCTGCCTCTGTCTCTCTGTGTCTCTAATGAATAAATGAATAAAATACTTTTTTTAAAAAAGGAAGAAACTGGACATTTTAGAACATATGGTGTAACAACTGAAGGGACTACCCTCTGCACTCTCCACCAGGGCTTGTGGTTGGGTTTCTTGCTTGTATAATTTTTAGTGACTGGGTAGACTGGGTTAATGAAATCTGTTTGTCCTTTACTGACAATGTTAAGCCTTTGATGTCACTCCACAGGCTTGTGCAGCTTCCAGTCACCTTCGGAATATCAGTGGTATGTATTGATAGGGCTCTCTCTCTCTCTCTCTCTTTCTCTGGTCACATTGGGCTGTTAAGCTCCACTGGTCAGTGGGCAGATTCCTCAATGTTTCAGCAATTCCTGTGGAATCAGTTGCTTTACAAATTAATACAATCAAATTTTGGCTCTTTCTGAGGTCCCTGGTTGATCCTATCCTCACTCCGGGAAAGCTCTCTACAGCCACCTGCTTACCTGGCTCTCTTCCACAAACTAGCCAGTTTATGGCATGGATTGTATCTTTAGTAAACCCACAAATCTCCTCCTGTCAATTTTCACCACATTCCACTGTTTTAGAAAGTTTTAAAGATTGACATTTTTCACTTAATAATATGTATTAAAGGCTCCTCCTTGCCTTCTCCTGAATTTATAGCTCATTTGTTTTTAGCACCAAATAATAATAGTCCACAGTCTAGATTTACCAGTTTACTTATCTGTTTACCTAATGAATTGCTTCCATGTTTTGCCAATTTTTAATAAAACTACTAAAACCATCTATGTGCAGTTTTTAGGTGAACATAAACTTTCAACTCCTTTGAGTAAATAGCAAGGCTTGTGATTGCTGGATTACATATGGTAAGACTATTTTTTTTTTATGAGTTTGCTAAACTATCTTCCAAAATGGTTGTGCTATTTTGCATTCTTACAAGCACCAAATGAGAGTTCCTGTTGCTCCACATCATTGCTAGGGTTAGTATTGTCAATGTTCTGGAATTTGGCCATTCTAATAAATGTGTAGTGGTATCTCACTGTTGTTTTATTTCACTATTCTCTAATGACATATGATGTTGAGAATCTTTTCATATGCATATTTGGCATCTGTATATATATTTACTGAAGTGTCTGCCCCGGTCTTTTCTCATTTTTAATCAGGTTGTTTTCTTATTTTTGAATTAGAGTTCTTTGTATATTTTGGATAAGAGTCCCTTATCAGATATGTTTTGCAAATATTTTCTCCCATTCAGAGGCTTGTCTTCTCATTTTCCTAATAGCGTTTTTCGCAGAGCATAATTTTTTTTAATTTTTAATAAAATAACTGCTATTTAAAAATAATGAAAAAAATAATAATTTTTTTAAATTTTTAATAAAATAACTGCTATTTAAAAATAATGAAAAAAAATATTTTCATCTCTGCCTCTCTGTGTGTGTGTGTCTCTCATGAATAAATAAATAAAATCTTTAAAATTTTTTTTCATCACTTTCTCTGGTAAGTGGGTCAGTGTGGCTCCTTATGTTGTCATGCCAGAAGTTGATATCTGAGATAGACTTTCTATATCATGAAATTAATGACTATGAAAATAGTAAACTATAAACTATTCCACAGCAGAAAAAAAATCTGTTAATAATAAGTACTTACATATTTTATTATATATCCACATATTTCAATGCTGAGGGAATATAAAATTATCTGTAGAGAAGTCCAGATTATATCCTTCTAGGTTCTAAACCCAAATTTGTATCTGGAAAAAGCAACAAGAAACTTAAAGAATAGAAAGGCTTTTTCAGGAATGCAAAATTAATGAGAAGTAAATGTACTGAAACATTTGGGCAGTCATCTGTATACTGCACTTCACTGTAAACTAAGCATAAAAAGAATACGTTGGGATAAATAATATAAAATGCTCAAATATATTAACACATGTATAAATAGTTACACACACCTCTATCTATATCTATACAATCTACCTCTATCTACATCTATACAATCTATCTGTATAGAGAGATTTTCCACCTCTTTTCCCTAAGTTTTTATTTAAAAACCAGTAAGTTAGTATTACAGTGTAATATTCATTTCAGGTGTACAATTTAGCGTGATTCAGCACTTCCTTCACAAGTGCACTCCTAATCCCCATCACCTACTTCACCCATCTCCTCTCACCCACCTTCCTTCTGGTAACCATAAGTTTGTTCTCTATAGTTAAGAGTCCATTTTCTTGGTTTGCCTCTTTTTTTCCATGTTTATTTTTTTTTGTTTGTTTCTTCAATTCCACAAATGAGTGAAATCCTGTGATATTTGCCTTTCTCCGACTGACTTATTTTGCTTAACATAATACACACTAGCTCTATACACATCATTGCAAACAGCGAGATTTCATTCTTTTTTATGGCTGAATAATATTGCATTATATATATGTATATGGAATGGAATAGATATAGATAGATGATGATGATGATGATGAAGATAGATGATAGATAGAGAGATAGATAGATAGATGATAGATAGATCTACCACCTTTCTTTATCCATTCATCAGTCAATGGACCCTTGGGTTCTTTCCATAATTTGGCTATTGTGGATAATGCTGCTATAAATATTGTGGTGCATGTTTCCCTTCAGATCAGTATTTTGTATCCTTTTGGTAAATACCTAGTAATGCAATAGCTGGATCTTAAGGTAGTTCCATTTTTAACTTTTTGGGGGGATCTCCACACTGTTTTCCAGATTGGCTATACCAGTGTGTATTCCCATCAACGGTGTAAGAGGGTTTCCCTTTTTCCACTTGCTCCCAAACACCTGTTGTTTCCTGTTTTGTTGATTTCAGCCATTCCAACTGATGTGAGATGATATCTCATTGTAGTTTTGATTTGTATTTCCTGATGATGAGTAACGTTGATCATCTTTTCATGTGTGGAACGGATTTTCTCTTGATGAGTGACTTAGCATATCTTTTTTTCTTTCTTTCTCTTCAAAACATATTCAGAAATTCCTTTAAGTATGCTATCTTTGATAAACTTTTGAAATATACCATAATAATAAATATCCAAGCATAGGTCCACAGATAGAGTCTCTCATTTCTGTAATTGATTAATTATGCCCATCTGCCAGCAAAAAAAGAGTGTCTAAGAACATTTCTTTAATAGCAAGTATAATATTAAGTAGTTATAAGCCTTGGGCAAAGACAAAAAGCAAACTATTTCCACTTTTTCTCTCCAAAGTAAACTTGCTAATAATTTCTTATATAAAAACATAGAGAATGTCATTAAAACTGTATGATTACCTAAAAAATGTTCTGTTCCTTAATTTAGCTTGCCATAATACATACAACTGATATATTTTAAATAATTTCCTTTTTTAAATTATTGTCAGTAGTATTTAGGATATATCTACACTAAGAATTTCTTCTGTTCTATTTTTTGGTTTGGATAAATATTATATTTAATTATGTCTTGTCACTTTTGCCATCAAGTACTATAGAAATTTATGTATATATATATATACATACACATTATTTTAGTTGATTATATTATTAATACTATACATTGATATTTTTATAACTCAACTGTTTGATATTATTATATTTTACATGCCTTAAGATGCCTAGATCGTATTACATCTTTTCAAATTATCCCACGTTGTTGGTAAATTAGGAAAATTCCAATTTATTGTTATAATGAACACTGTTGCAATAAATTTCTTGTAGATCTTTTCATTCACATAATTGTTTCCTTAGGTTATATTTCTGAAGTGCTATTTCTTACTCATTTTTAAGGCTTTTACAACTCATTACCAAATTGCCTTCCAAAAAGGTCATACCAATTTATACTCTCATATTAATACAGTGTGAAGAAGACACTTTTTATGTTTTTAATTAGGAGGTTAATTGGCAGATGCTTTCTATAGTATAAGGAAAAGGAAAGTAACCAGTAATTCTAAATTAAAGGAAAAATGTATGCTATAGCTTATGTGTGATTACCATAGGATTTTCTTCTTATAACCCAGGATGCGGAGATTAGAAATAAGTCCAAAGTTATATAGTCCCATTCCTTCATTTTTTTCTTCTGAGAATGGTAAATTGATAAACTCACTACAGAAAAGAAAAACTTTTGTAATATTCTGTAGTTTAAGCTGTTGTTCAGTGGGTAAAATGTTAAAGTATTCAAGATGAATAAGCTCTAGAGATCTGCTATACAACATACCATCTATGGTTAACGACACTGTATTGTACACTTAAAAATTTGTTAAAAGGGTAATCTCATGTTAAGTGTTAGTACTGCAATAAAATATTAAATTAAATTAAAAAATTAATACCAAAGGGGCTGGAAGAAACTTTTTGGGATGATCAATATGTTCGCTAATTTGATGATGATGATAGTTTTGTGGGTTTACACATGTCTATGCTTATTAAATTGTATTAAATATGTGCAGTTTTTGTATATTTATTATATTTCAATAAAGCTCTTTAAGATATGGTGTATAAGTAAGAAACATCAAAATTTATACCTCTATATCTAATTTGATGAACAGTAGCTATATAATCTAATCCCCTTTTCTACTCAAGAAAACATATGGGAATGCCAATGCATGCTCAGCGAAGCTTTTATGTACATACTATTGATTCCATTGAAATATACATATTTATGGAAAATTTCATCTCTAAATCCTTACACATGTTCTGATCTTTCACAATCTGGTGGATTGCTCGAGGCAGATTAGACAAATAGATTCATCAGGACAAGAGACCATTAATAGGTTTTACCACTACTGAAGATACCACGATATAATTTCCTCATGATTAAGCTTAATTTTAGGAATTGCTACCTTGCCATATCTGGTTTAAGTGATCTGTTTAAATTTGGTCTTATATTCAACATAGCAGTTTGCATTTCTTCAGTTTATTTTTATAAATATATCATTGTTTATATGTTTGCATTCTAATGTAAAACTAGCGTATAAAACACAAAAATCAATGTATTAGAAATATATCAACCAATTTCATTTTACTTTTATTTTTTAGAGAGAGAGTGCACAAGGCAGGGCAAGAGGTAGACAGAGAGGGAAAGAGGGAAAGAGAAAGTAAGCAGGCTCCACAGTTAATGCAGAGCCCAATGTGGGGCTCGATCTCACAACCCTGAGATCATGAGTTATCTGAGACCAAATCAAGAGTTAGAGGCTTGCCAACTGAATCACCCAGATGTCTCACCAGCTGATTTTATTTCAATAAATAATTTTCCTATGTTCAGAATTCTAAGTTAAGAGCGATGCACTCTACCATATAATAGAGGTCAAGAGTCTGAGCTTTGGACATCTCTTTGTGACTTAGGCAAAGTCATCAATTCAACCTGTGGTAAATTGGTATATATGTATGCATGTATATATAAGCACAAAATCCAGATAGCAACTGAGATCTATATATACATCTCAGTCATTTTTGTGAGCATATATATATTTGTTGCTATCAAGATTTAATGAAACAATATTTCTGAAATATTTGGTATAATGAATGCCTGGTACAGTTAAGCATTCACAAGTGTTAGTTATGGTTATTTTCTGCATGTTCATTATAAAATAATTTATCATAAATTGTTAAAAATGCTATATAACATGTTGTAATAGAAGTATTATATTCCTTATTATCATGTTGAGTTTTACTAGAGATATCAATTCTCATTTGTATTTGCTATTATGAATATTAAATAAAACCAAAGGAGATTTATTTACATATGGCATATTTTAACTTTCTAAATGTAAGGGAAAACCTTTTGTCAAATACTGCATTTCTATAAATACTTTAAAACCTTTTTTTTTTTTTTTACCAAGAAAGGGAGTTAAAGGGATTCAATATATTTGAGAAAAGAAAATAAGCGCTAAGAAAATGTGGCACAGAATGGTTCTGACATGTATATTATCTTACCTGGAATCATTTCATTATGGGGTCTAAAAAAATAGCTGTTCTTTGGGACCGAGTGAATATAGCTCTAATTTCAGCTTCTAATTTCAGGTTCTCATATATAATTACTCTCTCTATGAGTGTAGAGTGGAGGGTTTTCTGTTACCTTGGGTATGAGCTTTAATTTAAATCCTCAGATTTCCAAAATTCTAATTTAAACTGCAGAGCAGCACAGCTATGATCAGATTGTTCTCTTGCAAATGGGGTTTATAATTTGCGAATCCCAAATGAAACAAATCATTTAGCAGAACTCAAAGAAGCCAGTTAGTCTATGCTTTATTTTTTTTTTCTTTTACAAAATGAAAGTAAAGAAAACCTTAAATACTGTTCTGAGAACCTAATCAAGAAAAACTACAGAGTTAGTCTTGAATTATATGCCCAATGGCAATTTAAATCCAATCCTTTGGAGAAATATTAGTAAGTTATAGAAATGGCAAATTGGGACAGTCTGAAAACTTTAGTGTCATGTAGCTGATTTTCATGGTTTATAAAAATGGAAGAGAAAGGACCTTTCTTTTATAGATTATATCACACAAGTTTGATGCCATTGCTACTGTAGTAGGAAAGAATTCTCTATTCCCCATATGCAATTCTCAAGGATTTCTAAAATGACAGATATAGAAAATTACTAGTTATTTGCAATTGTCTTCTCTCTTACTCTATTCTCCATTTCCCCAAAGTCACTGGCCCTAAAGCTGGTGAGAAGAACAATCTAACCAGATAGAGAGAGTCAGGGAAAATGTCTTTACAGTCAGAATGTGAGTTCAGAAGTGTGAAGAAAGAAAGGTCAAAACCAAATCAGGAAACAGTTTTCAAGTCCTTTTAAGAGTGAAGTTGGAGCACTTCTACCCCATGTGGGCTTTAGGTAGAGGTTAGTTGACATAAAGATGTCAAGATAAACATACTGCCCTAATCCTAGCTTACCTCCCTTGGTGATATAGTTCAAGACTTCAATATTGATAATGGAAAGTTATTGCACAAACTGAATCTTTTTGAAGATGAATAGTTGTTATCACAAATACTACTCTGGTCTGTATAAAATCTACTATATCTTCAATTGCTTCAAGTGCTAGAAATTTCTTAAGTAGTAGCACAGATTTTGAAAATGTTAGAAAAAGCATTCATTTTGATCATTTAAAAATATAAAGCAAGCTGCCAAGTTTTTGGTAGTATGAAGGGAAAAAGCAAAAATATAAGCGAGATAAACATGCTAAGAAGTAGCTACACGTGAACAGAATTTTTAATCAGTAAGATTTATCTTGATTATCTTATTATGAATAGGCCAAAGAAAGAGCTGTCAAATTACAAATATGGTAGAAACAGAGTCAGATTAAGTTTATAACTTGCATACTTTCTTGTGACACAGACAGAGGGAGAAGCAGGCTCCATATATGGAGCCCGATGTGGGACTCGATTCTGGGGGCCCAGGATCACACCCTGGGGTGAAGGCAGGGCCCAAACCTCTGAGCCACCCGGGCTGCCCTATGGCTCCAGTTCTGTTTTTAGTAAGAATTGGGATGATTTTTCCAGTTAAAGATATTTGATTATCCAGGTAAACAAATTAAATAGTTGAATACATCTGATGACCCATAATGGTGAAGACAAACATTTATCAAGCCCAACCAGGCAGACCTTGAAAGCTTCATTAATTATGTAAGTGTTGACATCTAAGTGGAGTAAGATCTGTGAGTAAGTGAGACAAAAGCAAGAATCATAAAATACGGAGCGTGGTGGAAAATTTGTACCAAATCTATGTTAATGGAAAATTTTAAAGGGGTCTAAGTCTCTAGTAAAGGATTAGCAGAATTTATGAAAGTGATGTAGATCTCACTTACCATGTCATGACGCAATACTATATTATACTTGAAGGATATAAAAAAAATGGATAGAGGGTAGTTAAATAGACAGATTGCCTTGTTGCAAGAAGACAAATTCAAGATGTCAAATTTCTGTAGCTATATGTATTTTAAGAAATCTGTTGCTCTTCAGAAATTTCAGCCCTGAGTGCATGAGAAATGTTACATAATTTGAATCTCCTGGGCTGATAAGGTGAAAGATAAAGAAAAATGTCCAGATAATCTACAAGGAGCTTAATATGTGTGGGTTGTAGATGGGATAGTTTTATACTTTCTATTTTCATTTTATCTATATTATATGTATGCTGTATGAAGGCTTTTACAGCCAATTTCTCTTAGAATTCAGAATGAAGGAAAAACAAACAAACTAAAACTAATCTGCCCAAAAAGAAAAAAAATGAATGTTTTTCCTCTTGGCTATCAGGACTAAGCACATGCTTTTTATTCCTTACTCTACTCTGACGTCTTAGTCCAGAATGTTCTATGCTTTCCCTTCCTTACTGAACTACTTAGTTTATTCTTTCCTCAATTTTACAAAATATTGATTTACTCATGTAAAAATGAAGAAGAGTTATTTTAGGCACAGTGCATTTATAAAATATAACAATTAATTAGCAACCAAGAGCTATTTCTAAATTAAAGGTAGAGGCCCTACGTAGGGATTAGATGGAATTTTTGAACATATTCATTTAAGTTGTAAGTGTGCATGTTCACAAAGGTTAAAATGGCGGCAGGAGTTCATTATATATAAATATATATAATGTATATAAGTATATATATATATATATATACACACACATATATATATTTAATAGGTAGACTTGCCTATGGATGATGTCTTTGAATTACTGTTATGTTTAATCAAAGCTATTATGAATTATTCCACTACACACATAATATATAATCAAGTACTCTTGTGAATCAGCTTGGTTAGAAATATTCCTGATAATACTTTATGCAATATGAGGACCTTCAAATTAGCAATAATGGGGAAGAAATGGTTATTAATCTTTGATCATGATGGGGCCTTTGGTCAAGCTGTAGCGATTTCTTAATAATCTAATTCAAATTTCAATCACTTGTTTTCAAATTATTAAATCAATTGATTGAACATAGACAAAGAGAATCAGAGCAAAGAAAAACTAAAGATGGGCATTCTCCAATTGTTCAAGTATTGACATTTTCATCAGTATGATTGGTTCTATTTACTACTAACGCACTAATGCAGCTCTTTTAAAATACTCCATGACAGATAGCCAAATTAAAAATATACACAGTTTATGACATTCAAAGATAACCTATTCTTTAATAAACAATACAATTAGACCTTAGAATCAGTAGCCTAAAAAAGATATTCCTTTCCTTAAGAGAGAAGGGGAAATTACTCCTACTTTTAGTAGACAGTGCCTCCCTAGGGAATTACCATGATGTATACTTTATTTATCCAATCAGTAGTTTGGATTCATTTGTCTTCTTTTCCTACTTTTTCTCTAATCCTAAGAAATATAACATTTGAAGTCTGGGCCACTATGGAAATATGCTTGAGAAATTAAGAAGAGTAATAAGTAAATGGATTAGCCCAGAAAAATCAGTTCTAGGTGCCTATTGTACCCTTCTCTGATGACTTTAACCCCTGAGTTAGCTCCCTCTCTTAATTCATCATTCTTTTGATGTCATACATTGGGGATAGAATCCCACTCAGGAGGTGTGGTCTCTCTGCCTCAAATATCACCAACATACCCCTTTGCAACTCCATGGGGATGTTATTGTTACTTAGGGAGAATTCCAAACATTATCTATAAAAACTCCACATGGTTAAGGCTGCAGCAGATGTGAAAGATGCTAAAATTCAATGTTTTAGGCCTCTACCAGACTATTATTGTATATAAAGTTAAGTAATTCTTATGATAAATTCTGGCAAATGAGAAAACTAACAAGAAAAAGGAGGAGAAAGAGAATGATTTAGAAAAGAATCTCCCCATAATACTTTCATCATTACTCACTTCAGTTTATTTTTAAAATTTTATCTATTTATTCATGAGACACACACACACACACACACACACACACACAGGCAGAGACATAGGCATACCTAGAAGCAGGCTCCCCACAAGAAGCCCCATGCAGGACTTGATCCCGGACTCTGGGATCACGCCCTGAGCTGAAGGCAGACGCTCAACCACTGAGCCACCCAGGCATCCCTAATTACTTCAGTTTAAATAAAAATGTAAAAAGTATCTCAACAAAATTTGCCACACTAAAATGTGGTGATGAAGACAAGTGAGTGAATTTGTCACTTTTACTACAATATACTGAGCGAATTTTGATCGAGATTAAATTAAATATATAGCTCCATTTATGATTAATGTATATAAGATTTTAGCAAAGCTTTCCAATCCAGTAATTTGATAAAATGTGTCAGTTATTTAGACATTCTATTTCTCTAATATATTGCAATTTTCTATACAGATGTCTTACACATATTTTGTTAGATCTATCTGTTAGATATTGTTAGATCTATCAGTTGTTAGATTTCAGTGTTTGATATTTTGATGCTACGAAATACATTTGGCTTGTAAATTGAGTGTGCCAAATCATTCTTATTGATATCTAGAAATGCAAGGTTTTCTACTGACCTTGTATCTGCACCCCCAAATAAACTAATTACAATGACTTTTTACATCTACTTCTATGATATATGTAACTTTATTTCTCTATTATCTCTCATTGCACTGACTAGGGTATCTGAAATACTGTTGAATTGCAATAATAGCAAACACAGATTTTGTGGTCTCCTTATTGAATTAAAGGAATAGCATATTCAATATTTTACTACTTACTGTATCTATTGATTTTGTTTTTTACTGTATGTAAATATCTTTAATTAGGCTAATGAGGTTGTCTTCTAATCCTGGTTTGTAATTTTTAAAATTTATGTATTTATGTATGTATTTATGTATGTATGTATGTATTTATTTAAAGATTTATGCATTTATTCATGAGAGACAGAGACAAAGGCAGAGACATAGGCAGAGGGAGAAGCAGGCTTCCTGCAGAGAGCCCAATATGGGACTGGATCTTCGATCCCCTGACCCAAAAGCAGATGCTCCACTGCTGAGCCACCCAGGAGTCCCTGGTTTGTAATTTTTTAGAGGATAATTGGATAATGGTTTTTTTAAGTGCTTGTTTTACATCTTCTCATAATCATATGATTTATATATCACATTCTGACATATTGATTCATTGATTTTACATGTGAAACAAATGTGCAGTTCCCAAAAGTAACCCATCCTCATTGTCACACACCTTCAATCTCTTGTATTACTGAATAGAGTTTGCTTATGTTGGTTTAGGATTTCTAAATTTACATACCTGAGAAACAGTTGCTTCTATTTTTTTATGAAGACTTTATTTATTTATCCATGAGAGATACAGAGAAGCAGAGACATAGGCAGAGGGAGAAGCAGGCTCCATGCAGGGAGCCCGACGTGGGACTCGATCCGGGACTCCAGGATCACGCCCTGGGCTGAAGGCGGCACTAAACTGCTGAGCCACCCGGGCTGCCCGAAAGAGTTGCTTCTAATTGTTCTTTATTTGTAATGCACTTGTAAGGTTATAGTATCAAGATCCGTATAAACTTCTTAAATCATTGTGTTGTTCATCTGAAAATAATGTAGCATTTTGTGTCAATAATATTCAATTTTTTAAAAAAGAGGGAGAAATATCGGTTTGCCTCATAAAGTGAGTTGAAAATATTTTAACCTTTGGTAGTATCAATAAAATACAGATATGTTGTAATTTCTTTCTGGAATTTGGTAAGACTCATTAGTAAAAACCATAATCTCAGTATATTTCTGATATTTCAACTTATACATTTAAACTGGCAGAAAACAGTTCCAACTTTTCATTTCATTTGTAATTTTGTTAATGGTGCTTTGTGTTTTGGAATTCTTTTTCCATTTCACATATGTAATTATCATTTAATAATTATTGATAAAAAAACAAAAAAAAACAAAAAAAACAAAAACAAAAAAATAGTTATTAATAATATATCATTTATTCTCTTTAATGTCTGCAGGATTTATTTTTACTTACAGTAATTTTACATCTGTGCCCTCTGTCTCATGTACATGAAATCTTACTCTATCACCCCTCTCAGCATTTATTGATCCATTTTATTTGTTTGCTTTAATAACTTTGCCATTCTTGGGTTTCATGCAATAACGTTAACAGAATGTCTCTATTCAAGTTCCGAAAATCACAGTGATATAAAGGATGTACACAAATCCATAAATTACCATCACTTGCATCCTAAAAAAAATAGATATAGACTATTAAAATATATATAAATGATCCATATGCAGGATGATAAACAGTACAATCCAGTAGATGCTAGAGCCCAGAGATAGGGAGAGTAGGGCAGAAAATCCAAAGTATATGCAGAATAGAAGAGATATGTTCAGGAAACATGGATGGGAGAGCATAGATGAGCTCTCCCCAGGAAGAATGAAATTACATACATAATTAGTAATACTGAGGAAAAGGTTGACATCTGAAAGATTAACATTTTGGCTATGAGACATAGGGAGGAAAGCATCTGGAAGACTGTATGATCCCAGGGGTTGCCTCAAAGAGCTGTCTTTTTAAAGAAGAAGGTGACAATTTAGAAAAAGGTGGTAACTCTCCAGATTTGGTTGAGAGGAGAAAAAAAAAAAAAAAACAAATCAAGGAAAGCCAGAAGACTTGAAGAAACAAAGAGAATTGAGAAATCTGAAGACAAATCAAAGAACATCTCCCACACTGTGAAGAAATATGGCTATCCATCTCAAAAGCTCAAGTATTTTCTATATTTAACTGTTATTTTTACTTCAGGCACAAATATTGTAAGAAATGGACAGAAAATGGAGGGACATATGCATTCAGGAAGGGACCATGACTTGTTATTTACTGGCTTATCCCCACCATTCACTTACCAAACATAGCTGATACATTGTGGAGACTGAGTAAACATGTATTTATTAAAGACCTTGTATTAAAATGATTGATAATAGATTATTTAAACAAAGTATTTAATTTAAAATACCTGGAATAAAATCAAGAGATGCTTTTAGGATTCACTAAAGAAATGAAAATTACTTAAAACTACTAAAAGATCAGCCTTCAAAAAAAAAAAATAAAATAAAAAAAATAAAAGATCAGCCTTCAAGAAAGTCTTTATCATTCAGGACACACATATGGTTGAAATTTTTTTAAAAAAAGATCAATTTAAGCAGTTTTTAAAAAATCATTACATTAAAAAATGATCGATATATGATGAAAAGTTAATAATTAATTTCCTCCTAAGCCCTTAATAAGAATTTGAAACAATGTTAAGAAAGGAGTAGATGAATCAAACTATGAATTATTTGAGACTACCCAAAACCATTCATCAAACCATTGTGGAATTTTTATGGTGCTTTTCACAGGCTCTGTAATTTTTTACTTATGTCACATTAATAATTTAAAAGATGTGAAATCTATATTGATTTTGAAAAATTTGAATTAATTTTCCTTCTTATCTTTATACATAATTTACCCATAATCGGTATAAATGTGTGCCAAATATATTTACATAAAAACATATTCAAAATTAAGATTTAATTCTTTGGGAAAATATTTATCTTAGAAAGAGTAAAATTCAAGACATGTTGTATAATGCATTGTACAAGGAACCAAGGAGCTTCATTTTAACACATTTCAACTTCCCTAAGCACCACTCACCACTTACTGAATGGAAATAACTTTTACAGAAAAGTGTTCTAAATTGTATATTTCAAAATAACATGTTATATATTACAAGTTATGGAAAGTAGAAGTAAAGGTGGATGAGACACGAGAGGACAAAGAAAGAAGTTCCACACCTCTTATGCCCAAAAGAGCATTTGTTGTAATCTTAGTATACATTTACACAGATATCAAGTCACAAGCCTGAAAGCACAAAGATTATAGTAGTTAAGGAGAATTTTAAAATTGAAGAAAGTAAGAAGATAAAGGTAGAAAAATGTATATCAATTTTTACTGCATAACTGCCAACCACAAGCTTTGAGTGGCATGGAACACTGAAAGTTTATTTCAAAAGTGTGTGTTGCTGGATAGTGGCAGAGCAACTATGCTAATGAAGTCTTCATTACAGGTCCTGGACCGAAGGAACAGCAGCAAACCCTGGGAAACTTTTCTCATGGTGATATCACAAACACAGGAGTACATGAGTACATGCTCCGTTGTCCTAACAATTTCAACAGCAACAAAAAAAATTAATCTAAATCCTGCATTAAAGAATTTTTTTTATTATGAGTATGTGTTGGATTGCATCAAATTATTTTTCTGCACAATTAAGTTCGTTAAATGATTTTTCTGCTGATTTATTTTCTACCATTTCATCACTTTCCAGTCATGGGTACAAACCCAATACAATATAATCTAGTAATCATTTTTATATATTGCTCATTTCCATTTGCTAATATTTTAGTAATATTTGTGTCTTATCTCCTTCATGGGATTGGCTTAGAGATTTCTCTTTCTCTACAATTCTTTGTGGAGTTTGGAATCAAGGTTATTCAATCTTCATAAAATGCTTTGGGGTATTTAAATAACATAGCACTCTAATCTAGCAAAGGTAATAGGAATATACAATAAGATGTGTCAAAGTTATTGATCTAAAGACATCTTTTGATTCAAAATTTTGTTTTTTTAATACTATCCATAAGATTTATATAAAGTATTAAAATTTTAAGAAAATTTATTTTTTCTGTAAGTGTATCTCACATTTAACAGCAGAAAAGGCAACAAACACATTTATAATATGACAGAGCTACAAACAAGGCATGATCCCGGGGTCCTAGGATGAAGCCCCACATTGGGCTCCCTGCATGGAGCCTGCTTCTCCCTCTGCTTATGTCTCTGCCTCTCTCTATATCTCTAGTGAATAAATAAATAAAATCTTTAAAAAATAAAATAAAATAAAATAAAATCTGTATATTGATTAATAACTCACTTCCACAACAGAATTACAAGATGCAGGATTCATGTGTGTAAGTGTGTGTATTCATATTATGTATGTTCTTATATATAAAGTATATATGTATCTACATACATATGTAAAAATATACATATAACCATAAAATCAAGTAAGGCATTCCCATGTGGACATCTAAGTAAAAGTTATTCTACAGTTACAAACAGCACTAGTCACAGTCTCCTAGGACAGGACAGAGAGGTAAACTGCAATGGGTCAAAAGTAAGCCTTTCAGTGAATAAAAATGTTCTATATTGGGCAGCCCAGGTGGCTCAGCAGTTTACTGCCGACTTCAGCCCAGGACGTGATCCTGGGGACCCAGGATCAAGTCCCACATTGGGCTCTCTGCATGGGGCATGGCTCTCCCTCTGCCTGTGTCTCTGCCCCTCTCTCTCTCTCCTGAATAAATAAATAAAATCTTAAAAAATATGTTCTAAATCATAATAGGGGTTCCCATTACATGGGTATAGACGTTCATCTAAACTCATTAAATAAAATAAGTAGAAGTTATTATTTATAAGTTATACTTCAATAAAATTAATTACAAATCGAATTTATTTTTTGGAGTTTATTAGCTAGTAATTAACCAGAACCTCTAGTTAAGTTAGTGGCAGTGTTTTTTTGAGGGGTATAGCATGTGATGAAGGGTATTTAAGAAGATGTATTGATTGAGGATGTCCTTATCATACAAATTATTATTATAGGAGTCCTCTAGGTAACATCAATTAATAAATTTTATTTGGCCAAATTTGCATACACTCAGGGAATTTGATAGCAATTGAATTCAACAAAATTAACTTGAATAGTATGTTATGAAACTCTGTTGGAAATACCACTTCATGCTAGGAAGGTAGCTTATCTTCCACACATTATAGAAGCCAAAAAAAAAAAAAAGAAAAAAAAAAAAAGAAACTTGGTCACACTGAAACAGAAGAATTCTATAGGAAAAACAAATACCCTCTAACTTACAATCTCATCTCACTTTTCTGGCCCTCAGTAGTAATTAACTTTCAAAACAAGTTACCATCCACCAGATTAAATAACAGCATTCTAAGCTTATCTATCATTAAAATAAACCAATGGCTTATATTTATATTTATTTATGATTAAAATAGATAGTGTAACATCATTATCTTTGAAAATCAAAGTGAACATGAATACCTTTTAGTATAATTTGATGCCCTAGAGATTGATCAATGAGTCTACCATGCAAATTACAAATAAAGAAGGAAAGTGGGCCAGGCTAAACAATTTAGTATTCTTGTGTAGGTAAATAAAATTGCTCAAAAAAAAAAAAACTTGAAAATATCACACAGAAAACTTATTTGTCATGTCTTTGGGCTGTTTAAATCAGAAGTCCATGAACTCTCTCTGTAAACAATAGCAAAATCCCTAGAAAAAGCAGAGACTAAATATATTTTAAGCTTTGGGGGCTATCTTGTATCTATTACCTTTTTCAAGTTGGCCATTGTAGTGTGAAAACACATAAATAAATAAATAAATAAATAACAAATAAATATTAATATATTTTCAGACTTTCCTCTAGCAACTCATTTTCTATCTCCTTTTTGTGTTTGTTTCAGTTATATCGATTTCCTTTTTTTTTTTTAAAGATTTTATTTATTCATTCATGAGAGACAGAGAGAGAGAGAGGCAGAGACATAGGCAGAGGGAGGAGCAGGCTCCATGCAGGGAGCACGACGTGGGACTCCATCCCAGGTCTCCAGGATCACACCCTGGACTGAAGGTGGGCGCCAAACCGCTGAGCCACCCAGGGATTCCCTAGTTTCCCTTTTAAACAGGGGAACTAGTAATGGATGAATATGGATGCATTCGGATAAAAACTTAGCAAGAGGCTGTGGGATGTGCCCCACAAGATGTTATTATTATTATATATTATCATAAGTACCAGAGCGGATAAGTCAGTGATGTTATAATTATTTTAAAAGTTATTTCCTATCCTCTATTTGCAAAATAAATTCAGAAATATGTTTAGAACATGGTTAATTATGGATTTTTTAAATAATAAATTTATTTTTTAATTGATGTTCAATTTGCCAACATACAGAATAACACCCAGTGCTCATCCCGTCAAGTGTAATTATGGATTTTTTGTATATTTTTATTGGAGTTTTATTTGCGGACATATAGTATAACATCCAGTGCTCATCCCATCAAGTGCCCCCCCTCAGTACCCGTCACCCAGTCACCCCGATCCCCTGCCCACCTCCCCTTCCACTATCCCTTGTTGGTTTCCCAGAGTTAGGAGTCTCTTATGTTGTCTCCCTTTCTGATATCTCTCAGTCATTTTCTCTCCTTTCCCTTTTATTCCCTTTCCTATTTTTTTATATTCCCTGAATGAATGAGACCATATAAGGTTTGTCTTTCTCCGATTGACTTACTTCACTCAGCATAATTATGTTTTATGAAAACTGATGGAGTGTTCTACATTATAACACTAACTGAGTAGTGTTGAGATCTCCAGGGTGCACCTCAAAATATGGTATATCTCAATTTCAACTAAGCTCTTCATATTGTAACAGAAATCAAAGGAGTAAAATAGAAACCCAAATGCCAAGTATATTTCTGACAGAGGCCAGGTCAAAAGACATAGCTTAGTGCAAGAGCTAAACAGTTCTGTTAAATAAATCTTATAATTAATAAGCATATTTACCCACCCCATAAAGTGGTGCTTGATGTAATGGGGCTCCATCCTTTAGGTTTACACTGTTACATAAATTTACAGAGTTAACATCAAGAGAAAGAAGGTCTGAATGAAGATAAGCACCAAGTTATTCTTCCCAAGTTTGGTTCCCTAATCATTCATTTCACCTACTTGGATTGGAGTGATTATAAAAAAGAAAGAAGCTTTCCTACTAAAAAATAGATTATGTCTCTTAGACAATTTACATTTAGTTTACAAATGTAAACTTCAAAGACTTCTGTTTGATGCTTATATGTTTTAGTCATTTTTCCCAAAATCATTAATCTTTGGCAGACTCCTAATCCTTTTTTTTCAATTGTTGCAATCACAGTCAGTAGATACATCAGTAACACTTTGCTGAAAACACTACTGATTGTCATGAACTCATTTGAGATTTATGCAGACTAATATTTATTTCCCTAAAATATTCTATTACAATGTAGAATTGGTTGAGTTCCATGGATTTCTGAGGTTCTGGATGACTGCCAAAGCTTAGTTTTGTTTTGTTTTTCTCTTTGTTAATTGTATTAAATGATATTTCCCTTTAACTCATTATAAAATTTTATCGCTAAATGGAGCATATTACAACTATTAGAAATAGTGAATGAAATTTTCTAATTTTATGCCGAGATGAAGATTAGACAAATGCAACTGTCCCACATTAAATATCTTGCTATAACCTAATACATGTAATGTGTATACATATTACATATAAAAAGGGGTCAGTGCTTTTATTACTTTTTTCTCCAGCTTAAAAATAAAACAGATTGAAATAAACAACATAATAATAAGATAGAGTAACTCCAAGAAGGAAAAAAACTTAGAGGCAAATTAAAGAAGTTTTTGTTTGCACACATATAGATGGGCATATATTTTTGCCTAGATAAATTAGGATGAAAAAAAAGTTACAGTAGAATACAGAAGTGTTATGAATACGGTGCTTTGAAAATAAAGGAGTGTCTTATGAATCACAATGTTTATACAAAAAGCCTGATTTAAAAATTTAGGTGACATTTTCTCAAAAATATGCTCCTGACATTTTTTGTCTATCGTCAACATCAGTCTTTCCCCCCCGAATATACATATTCAGTAGACAATATTTAAAATATATATGGATAGGTAAGTAGGGAGATCAGTAGGTAGATAGAGTACTTGTTATATTAGTAAAGTCTGAGAAACAGAATTGTATTTATGTAGGTACAAATATTTCCTTTACGTGTCTTTGGCCTTGCATCATTTTCTCTCTTGGGTAATAAGCATGTAGAGGATAATAATATGCTCGATTTTTTTAAATAAACACTATGTAATATTTTATTCAGTTCATTAAATTCTTCAGAGGTCCCCCTGCATGGTGCATGACAAATTTTCCTTTCCCCCCAAGTCACTGATGTGGTGAATTCAGAGTTCCCCTGCATGTTTATATACTTTATATAAATGTAATCTGGTATTGTTAACTATGATTAAGTCATAGTTAATAATAAATTAACTTTAAATAAATTTACTTTAAATAAAACTATAGTTTTATTTAATAAACTATTTAAAACTTGAAATAATTTTTTTTTACCAAACATGGCCATTCTAAATTGTATTTTTTCTCTCCACATTACTTTTCATAGATTTTTAAAAAGATTCCATTTATTTATTCATGAGACACATACACACACACACAGAGTTAGAGACACAGGGAGAGAGAGAGAAGCAGGCTCTATGCAGGAGCCCAAAGTGGGACTTGATCCAGGTCTCCAGAATAACGCCCTAGGCGGGAGGCAGGCGGCCAACGGCTGAGCCACTTTTCACAGATTCTATGTTAATAGATATAGAGCTAGTTAATTAATTTAAATTCCTCATTAAAATTATGTTGGGGGGATCCCTCGGTGGCGCAGCGGTTTGGCGCCTGCCTTTAGCCCAGGGCGCGATCCTGGAGACCCGGGATTGAATCCCACGTCGGGCTCCCGGTGCATGGAGCCTGCTTCTCCCTCTGCCTATGTCTCTGCCTCTCTCTCTTTCTCTCTCTGTGACTATCATAAATAAATATAAAAAAATTCTGTTGGATGCATATCCTTGTATCCAAGAACTATTGATGGACATTTAAGCTAATTTGAAAATTACTCTTCTATATCCTATGTTATATTGAAATCTAAGTGTATATAAATTCTAGGCTCATTTATGACTTTTTCTAGAGAACATACAGAGGAATGAGATACCCAAGTAAAAGAGTGTGATTTTTTATTTTAATTTGATTTTATTAATTTTGATTTGATTTTAATTAATTTTGCCAAAAATTAAGCAAATTCATCAATCTTTCTATTGTAATTTTTGTTTTTGTGGTTTGTAAAAGAAAACCTTTCCTATTTGTATATCACATAGCTTGTCTCCTGTTTTGTCTTGTATAATTTAAATTGCATTTCAAAGTTGATGATGCCAAACGAATGAAATTTATTTTATTGGTGGTATGTTAAATGAATCTAAATTTATTTTAATGTATTACCAGTTGTTTCAGGAGTTATTGACACTTAACTTTACATTTGTCCTATACAAAGTTTCTATGAATGTTTTTCTCATTCTGAGCTTTTTAATCATACCCTTTTATCTATTTGTTTATGATAATAACAATAGTAATAATAATTAATCTTAGTATTTTTTTAATGTGCCAGATACTATCCTAAGTACTTTATAAATACTTAATCTTTTAATCTTACAACATTCTATGAGGTAGGTACTTTATATCTTCATTTACCAGATGAGCAGAGAATTTAAATAACTTGTCTAAGATCACATAGTACTTGGGAGAGTCAGGTTTAAACCAACATTTGGCTCCAGAGTTTTAATTTAATTTAACTCATTAATTTAATTTAACCCTCAGCTATCCTGCCCGTCCAATATCATACTCTGAGAGAAACTGCTATGTGTTACCAAGGCATATTTCATTTTCCTCTTCGGCATACTATTAACTTCTAATTCCCCAGCCTCCCTTTTAGCAAGGTATATTTATGTGATTTTTTTCTAATCAATGGACGATGAACAAAGTAATGTGTGTTATTTTGAGCCTTGGCTCATAAAATGTTCTTATGTATAATCTCCCCCTCCATTTACATACAAGATGCAGAAAAGCAAGTAAAGGATTATGAGATCCTAAAAGATAGACTACACATAAGATGCACTGAGCCTGGTCTCTGAATCACAGTGTGGACCACAGATGCCAAAGGATGGTTTTAAAGATTTAGGTAGGCAGGAAATAATATTCCAGAGCTGTGCTATCACATACAGTAGGTACTAGCCACATTGGTTACTAAATTTAAATTTTGATTGATTAAAATTAACTAAAATTAGAATTTTAGTTATACAGTCATATTAGCCACAGTCAAGTGTTCAGTAGGCACATATGGTTATCACATGATCATTATATTGAACAGCACTTATTTTAAGTGTAGAATAAGATTCTATTACAAATATTGTTATATAGATGTAGTACAATTTATTTATCTATTCACCTAAATGAAGGACAGCTCAGTTGCTTCCCTGTTTCGGCAATTATGAACAAAGCTCCCATAAACACTTATGTGTAGGTAGGTGAATGGATAACTAAACTGTGATACTTACTACTATGTAAAAGAAGCCAAGTCCATAGCATATACAACACCAAGAGTAACCTCTAAGGTTAAACTCTGGATATTGGGTAATTATGATATGTCAATCTAGATTCATCAGTGATAACAAATGTACCACTCTGATGGAGGGTGTTGATAATGGGTAAGTGTATGCATGTGTGGATGCCAGGGATATATGAGAAATTTCTTTACCTTTCTCTCAATTTTCCTGTGAACCTAAAACTGGTATAAAAACTTAAGTCTTTAAAAAATTAATTTATAAAGATACTCAATATCATCAGTCATCATGGAAATGCAAATAATAATCATAACAGAATGCCACTTCACACCACTAGCATGGTTATAATCAGAATAACAGAAAGCAACTAGTGTTGATGAGGCTTCAGAGAAATTGAAATTGTTGTTAATTGCTAGTGAGAAATATATAATGGCATCATCACATTGGAAAACAGTTTGTGGGGAGATAGGGTAACTGGATGATGGGCACTGAGGAGGGCATTTGATAGGATGAGCACCGGATGTTAAACTGTATGTTGGCAAATTGAATTTCAATTAAAAAACGTAAAAAAAAAAAAAAAAAAGGAAAACATTTTGAAAATCCCTGAAAATGTTCAACATAGAGTTACCATTTAAACCCAGAAATTCCAATCCTAAGGATACCAAAAAATAAGAAAAATATATGTCAATACACAAAATTGTATATGAAAGTTCAGAATAGTGTTATCAATTAACGCCTAAACGTAGAAAGAGTACAAGGTCAATTATCTGATGAATGAATAGTAACATTTAGTATATTCATACGACAGAATATTATTTGTCAATGTAAAGACTGAATTGCTGATACATGCCACATCGTAGATGTGCCTTGAGAACTCTACACCATGAAAGAAGGCAGTCATAAATTAAAATCTATTGTATTACTCTATTTATATCAAATTTCTTTAATAGAAAAATTCATGGAGACCGAAAATAGATTATTGTTTGCCAGTGAATTCCAATATATATAGCAGTTTCTCTTATGGTGATGAAATGCTCTAAAATTAGATAATACTGATATTTGCACACTTCTGTGAATATACTGGAATCAATGAATTATAGAGTCTAAAAGAGTAAAATTTATGGGTATAAATAATACTTTAATAAGCTGTTATAAGAAAAATATCATGTTATGCACATTTCTACATGCCTTTCTATGCACAGGTGTATTTATTTCTTCTGGTATATATTTCTTGGCTTGCTTTTGGCCACATCACTGTCCGCTTTTACTCTTGTTCACTAAAAACAAAACAAAACAAACTAGGTTTTGGCTCACATGTGGAGGAGGTAGAGATCAATTACACTGTATTATTTTAGGCCTTATCATAGCTCTAATACAGAGAAAAGACCAAAGAAGAAACACTTAGTAAAGAAAACATATAGAAAAAAGATAAATCAAAAATGTTTATTGCTAAGAATGTAGTCAAATTGTTAATTAATAAATAAAATTCTGAAAGAAGAGTGACTAATGTTATAGGAAATACACGTGAAATTATTTTCAAATATACTTATTATTATGTACCCAAATTGCATGCATCTGAAACTATTTTTCCCTAACATGATCTCTTCTTGGTAAAATACCCAAGTAGGGCTTCTTTCATTTCATTCTCTTTTGTTTCTATTTCTTGATAGAAATATTAAAGGAAAAGCAATTATTGCAAATGTATTTAAATACACTAAACACATTTAACTTTTCACTTCTTTCCATTAGAAATAACTGGATGATTAATTGATAATGCAGTGTAAAGTATAAGCATAATAGTAACAGTTATCTAATACTTACTATGCATTATGCATAATTTTGAGCACTTTACATAATTCGCTGATTTAAAATTTGGGCGATAACACTAGCAGGACTGAAAATGTGACAGGAAAATACTAAAATATCTAGTCTAAACTATATGAATATAAAAATCCTAACTTTTAAGTTCACAAAACTTTATTTGTAAGCTTTATTTGTAAGCTCCCACAAAAATTACTAAACATCAGTATACAGTTTAATGCAAATTGTACCTATGCTTCTAACAAAACTGAAAATATAGTCAGAACTGAGGTCTTCACAACACAATTGTTTGGTCACCTTTAAAATGAATTTTTGCAGGTCAAACATTAACTTCTAATGCATATTAGAAAAAAAAGCATATGCTGTTTTCTAACTATTGAATTGGTAAAATAAATAAGTTATAGATCAGTAAGAACTTCATACACATATACATGCTCTGAGTTTCCCTTTTGCTTCTCTGTGTTGAATGTTCTTATAATGTTTTTTTTTTTTTAAAGACTTTTATTTATTTATTTATGAGAGACTCACAGAGAGAGAGGCAGACACAGGCAGAGGGAGAAGCAGGATCCATGCAGGGAGCCTGACATGGGACTCAATCCTGGGACTCCAGGATCATGCCCTAAGGTGAAGGCAGATGCTTAACCACTGAGCCACCCAGGCGTCTCATTCTTAAAAGTTCTGTCTGTAAAACATAAGTGGATTCCCTTTAGTAATATCTCCTATTAATCCCCAATAATCCAGCCATGCCTGATTATCATTTTCCTGGTTTCCAGGCCAGAGTTTATGACTTTCTATATGTGCTGATATCTTTAGACTCAAATATTAACAGCCTTTATTCCAGAATATGTGAATATAACTGAATTCTGCTCCCAAAGAAATTATATGTACCCTAATTTGTCTTCTCAAATATTATGATATATTTTCTGGACTGCATGTTCTAATTTTGTTGAAAGATTATGACTTCTTTAGAGTCAGGCCACTTTCTAACACTATCTGCATCCCCCTTTTTCATATAACTCTCCATTGTGGTAGAAGTATACTAATGCAGCTATTTTGCATAGCCACTCCAGAGTCCCTTTAAGGAAATATCAATGAATAATGCTCCATGAATTGATTATATCCTATGAACTTATTGTGTGACCTTTGTCTATGGAAAAATATGGACATAAATATTTACTGCATTGTACAATATCTTATGACTTACACCAAAAATAAGACTAGGCAATTATAGATTAAGACCCTTTATATATTGCCTGTATTAAATGGCAAATGATATGTTATTTTTAAACCATTTTTTCCAACTTTGGAATGTAGATGACATTTGTTGCATGTAACAGATAGAACAAATAAATACTTAGCTAAACAATTTTGGGATTCCAGGATAAAGGATAGCATCTTCTGTCTTACTGTCTTTGGAGAAACTGTAAGGATTTCCTTTATCCAATAGCAACATGTTTGTACCTATGAGAACCTAATGTTTCCTTAATAATTGAAAATATTACAATATCTTTGAATTCTACTTAATTTTTACTTGACTGGGTCATCACAATGTTAAATAAGCTCAAGATTATTTGGCCATTATTAGGAATGGCCAAAATGGTTTTACAAAAGTTATTTCCCTGAAAACTCTAATGCAAGAAAAATGTTTTAAATAATATACTTCAAAAATAGTATACCCCACTATTTCTTTTTTACTTGAATCTATTTTTCTGGGATTAGAATAAGATCTGATAGACAAATCTAAGAACTTTAGCTCTGTTAAGCAGTATTAGCAGCAGTGATGATTGTAACATTAAATTTCTTGATTTGGGGCGGCACCTGGGTAGCTCAGTTGGTTAAGCATCTGCCTTCAACTTAGGTCATGATCTCAGGTCCTGGGATGGAGCCCTGGTCCCTGCTCAGTAAGGAGTCTGCTTCTCCCTCTCCCTCTGTCCCTCCTCCTGCTTGCTCTCTCTTGCACACACATGCCCTATGCATCTCTTTCTCTCTCCCTCGAATGAAAAAAAATAAAAATCTTTAGAAAAATAAATTTATTGTTTTTTTAAATTCAATCTAAAATATTTAGTAAATATCCTGTGAACCTTAAATCCTATTTTCTACCCTAAAAGCAACTGAAGTTAACAGTTTATATGTTCTTCTTGACTTTTTTCTATGCTGTACAGATATATTTTTTATATAAAATAGACAATATCTTTGAAATTATTATTTGATCTCTAGTAATGCAACAAAAACAGTATTCTGTATGGAAGTTTAGCTAGGCCTTGCAATTTCAACATTCCTTGAATCTGATGGAGAAATAAAGACAAGTTATTTGAAAATATAATTTGAGACACTATGATCTAGCTTCACCCTATAGTTCATAAAAAGGATCTCTTATACCCATATTGTCTAATGTGATAGCCTTTAAAACTTATGGCTATTGAGCGATGAAATATGACTAATCTGAACTGAAATCTTAAGCTCCACATATTTGGAAATTAAGGACTATATCTCAAAATAATCACAGCTTCTAGCAAAATAAATCTCAAGGTAATTTTAAAATATTTTGAACTAATGATCTGAACAATATAATAAACACAGGACTTAGCTAATAGCAGGGCTTATGGAGGAATTTATAGCTTTAGGGACTATAATTAAACATAATATCTAAATTTAATCACCTATCTTAGTAAGCTAGGAAGAAAAGCACAAACTAAACTCAAAGTCAGAAGAAAATATTTATAAATGTTTATTGACTATCATTTAGATTAAGGCAACATACCAGTGTTTTAATTTCATATATCCTTGAAACTAGTTTTATACATTTCACAACACATCTTATTTGTATGTGACTGAAATATATATAGCAGCAGGAAAGTTTTCAAGACATTTATTTTTCTTTCACTACAATTTCAATAAGAACAATTTTGCTACAAACCTTTTATTTTTATGACATTAGAAGTTGTTCAGTTTTGGAAACCCACATTAGCATGGAAAGCACTAACTGGAAAATATAAACAGGAACTTCTAATGTTTACATTTTTTAAGATTTTATTTATTTATTTATTTATTTATTTATTTATTTTAATTTATTTTTTATTGGTGTTCAATTTACTAACATACAGAATAACCCCCAGTGCCCGTCACCCATTCACTCCCACCCCCCGCCCTTCTCCCCTTCTACCACCCCTAGTTCGTTTCCCAGAGTTAGCAGTCTTTACGTTCTGTCTCCCTTTCTGATATTTCCCACACATTTCTTCTCCCTTCCCTTATATTTATTTATTCATGAGAGACACAGAGAGAAAGGCAGAGGCACAGGCAGAGGGAGAAGCAGGCTCCATGCAGGGAGCCTGATGTGGGGTCCCCAGGATCATGCCCTGGGCTGAAAGTGGTGCTAAACTGCTGAGTCACCTGAGCTGCCCAGGAACTTCTAATAAAAGAAAAATGAATAAATAGTGGTTACATGAAGGAAAAAAAATTGGAAAAATATTCCCAAAGAATGTAAACATAGTAGTTACATTGGTGTACAACTCAACAAAATTGTTAGATACCATTTGTCTCATTTACATGAGTCAAAATGTAGGAGATGAAAATTAGAATAGCATTTTTCCAATTAAACTGTCATAATTACCTGTATTGAAGTAACCTATAATGAAACATGACGAGTCTTCACTTCCTACTAATTTGTTATTTAGCACAAGATAGAAACATACAGAATTTATACTGAGTAAGAAAATATTCTGGACAGTAATGAATTCTGGAGTCATATTATATATTAAAAATACTTATTTTGGAAAAGCATAATCTGGGCCAACCTGTGATCTCACATTATATTTTTGAGATTAAGGTCTTTAGCAGCCAGGACAATGCCATAAGTTAAAGATACTTTAAGGAGAAAAAAAAGAAATCTAAGTCAGTAAAGATCTCTTAAACCTAACAAGAATAAAAAACTTATTAACAAATCACCTTTTTCCTGATTCTCAAGATGAAATTTTGAAATTTTGAAAAGATTGTGATTTCAATAAAATAAAATAAGACACATAAAAAAGCAAATACATTTGGTTGACTTATAAGAACTGAATAGTAATAAAAAAGGGGGAGGAAAGGAATCAAGCTATATAAAATTAATGTTTTATATATTACTGGAATTAAGCTAGTTTAAACCTGAATTTAATTCTAATTGGTTAAGATGTAGTATTAAACCCTATAGCAATCATTGAACAAAGAATTCTCAAAAGATAAAATCATGGAAAACATAATTAACGTGCATCATTGAACAAAGAATTCTCAAAAGATAAAAATCATGGAAAACATAATTAAAACATAATTAAAGTGCAACACTAAAAAGCATTTACTTAATGCCGAAGTAAGTAGGAAAGGAAAAAATATAGGATTAAAAAATATATGAGACTCTGAAAACAGGTAGTAAAATAGAAAACATAAATCTGACAATCGCAACAATAATATCAAATGGTAATGGATTAAATAATCCAATGAAAATTAAGACAGTGTCAAACTTGATAAAAAATATGATATAACCCTATGCTGTCTATAGAAGTCAGATTTTAAAATACAATGAGGTATGGGAAAAGGTGTGTGAATTATATATCATGCAAGTAGTAACAGCAAGAATGCTAGATAGGCTATACAAATATTACACAATATAGCTATAAAAAAAGAATTTGCTAGTGATGAAGAGGGACATTTCAGAATGATTCACTGATCAATTTATCAAGAAGATATAATTAGAAACATATGCGCCTATTAACACAGCACTATAGCAAATGAATCAAAAACTAACAGAAGAGAGGAAATTCAGTAAGAGTTGGAAATTTCAATATCCCATTTCAATAATGATTAGAACAAGTAGAAGACTAACAATAAAAGATTTGAACAATACAATAAACTGACAGACAATATAGATTTAACAGAGAACATTCTATACAACAGAAAATATACATTCTTCTCAACTCCACATGGAATATTTCCCAGGATTGACCATTGCTAGGCCATTAAAAACAAAACAAAACAAAAACCTCAATAAATTTAAAAGGATAGAAATAATACGAAGATATGTTCTCTGATCACAATGGAATGAAATTAGAAATAAATAACAAAAAGAATTTGATAAACTCACATGCATACAGAAATGAAACAACACACTGAACTTAAAAACAAGAAAAAAGAAGAAAATTATAAAAATTAAAATAGAAATTCATAAAATAGAGAACTAAAAGCAGTAGACAAAAAATTAGTGAACAAAACACTGATTCTTTAAAGAGAGAGGGAGAAGGGGACTAGAGGTGGTGGGGGGAGAGTGAGAGAAAGAGAGAGAGAGACCTAGATTACTAGGATCAGAAGTGAAAAAGGAGACATTACTATGAAAGAAGAAGGAAATATGAAGGATTATAAGAGAAAAACATGAACAAGTATATTCCAACAAATTAGATGACTTTAGAAAAATTCAATAAACTAGAAAGCAGAGTAAAGAAATAAAGAAATTAAACTGAAAAAAGAAAAAAAAAGTTGTGTTATTGAAAAACCAAATAAAGTGGCAAGTATTTTGATAAACTGATTTTAAAAAGACACATAAACATCATTAGCAATAAAAAGTGCATATGAATTTAAAAAAATAAAGCTTAATAAAAATCCATAAAATCTTTATCCCAATAAATTAAAGATTTGAAAGGAATATTTTCTATAAAACATAATTTATATAAACTCAATAAAATAAGAAAATGCAGCAATAAAAAAAGTAAAAGAAAATGCAATGATAACAGGCTGCTGGAATAAGTTGAGTCTTTTGAAATCCATACCTGTACTTAAAAGGGGGAAAGTAATCCAAAATATGTTCAAAGGTGATAAAACACTTAGGAGATTTTAAATATTGGCTATAGAAGATTAAGTGTAATGGGAAGGAGCCTAATGGTGGGTATGATTACCACTTTACATAACTTTATAAGAACTTGGATAAAATTAAAAATACCCATATTTGTAAAATAATAATTTACTGTAAAAAATAATGAAGTCTGCTCTTAAGCTAACCAAATACTTAATGGCTTCAACCCATATTTGTAAGCAGTTTTTACATCACCTCAGAGATTTAAAATAAATTTAAATTTTTAAATGGAATCTTAAAAAAATGCATTTAGAAGTCATATGAAAATGTTACATAAAATTAAGATAGTTTGTCTTTTGTCTTATTTTCTATAATTGAACCATGGGACTCACTTAGGCCCTAAGCAGGAGCCCCAGTTGAGACAGAAATTGTTGACATCGCAAAGTAGTAAATACACAGATCGCAAACAAGATTGTGACCTAACCCTCTTACTTTGATCTCGATTTGAAGAGAAGGTACAATTTCAAATTTACTTTTGAAATTGTACAATTGGTACAATTTCAAATTTACTTTTGATTACAATTGACAAAATGATATTCTTTGATGGGTATAGGGAAGCCTATATTCAAAAGCTACAGTAATAACCCCAAACTTACATGACAGAGAGGAGTATCACTCTGGAAAGCCTGTAAAATGAAACATAAATGTCCTTTTGCTACAAAATCACTCTCAGGTAAATTATTCAACATAATCTCTTAATTATCATTAATAAAAAGATATTTTCTCCATTTAGGCATACATCCTGCTGTTAAACTGATAAATACTGATACCTTTCCAAGAGGATAAAATTTCTAGAATGTATGTATGCATAACCATACTAAAGAAATATATTCTCCTAAAATATTTGAAACTTAGAGTAAATGTTAATATAAGGAAATCAGTTTCCTAGTTCCGATCAAGTACTTTTTGTAAAAGTTTTTATTTATTTATTTGAGAGAGAGAGTGAGCACAAGCAGGAGAACTGAATATGGAGAAGGAGAAGCAGCCTCCCCACTGAGTAGGGAGTCCCTGCTGGCCTCGAACCCAGGACCCTGAGATCATGATCTGACCCCAAGGCAGACACTTAATTACCAACTGAGCAACCCAAATGCCCCATGAACAAATAACAAAGTATTTTTCAGAAGACAGATTAGCAAGAGTAATTTTGTTGCTTCTGATGTTTTTTTTCTTAGATTTATAAATATATTTTTAAAAACCCTCAGTTAAACAAGAAGGGAAAGAGTAGGCTAATTATATTTTGTATTATTCTGTCATGTAAAGTCCTAATTTTAAACAGGAAATTTCTAATAGAAATACTACCAAGGCAAAGTTAACCAACATAAATTTCTCTAATGATAAAAATGTTCCGCATATGTGTTGTCCTATATAATAGCAGCTAACCCCAACTCATTAGTGAGACTTGAAAAGTAGCTAGTAATACAGAAGAATGGAATTTTTATTTCCTTTTAATTAATTTTAATTTAAATATCCACATGTGGCTAATGGCTACAATACAGGAAAGCAAAGCAAGAATTTATATATTTTACTCGGTCAGGACTTCGTGTACAAGCTTGCATCCTCTAAGACACATTATACATGAGTTTTGTGAAAATGAATAATCACTTTCAGCTTTTTCAAAAGAGAAATTGCCACAGAGATTCACAAAAGCCCACTTTTAGAAAGAACAAATGAGCATATACTACCATGTTAATCAGTGTTTAAATGTGTTAAAAAACAACAAACAAACACAATGATAATAAGGATATGAAAAGCTACTTGTTAGAACTAATAAGAGAACAAGAAAGCATTTTTATCTGGTGGCCCAATTTGACAACATTTCAGTAAGTCTTTCAAAAAGAACAGTTTGCTAAAGACAAAATTACGCAATTAAAGCATGCTATATGGAATTTCATTAATATGTTCATGTTAAAAACAGATAATCTTCATTTGAAGTCTACGTGATAGGAAAATACATAAATCACATTTATCATCTCTCTTACTTCTAGGTGCTTTTTGTGACTTTTGCATTTATTTGAAGAAGCAAAGGAAAACTTACAATTATTTTGGAAATTTGGGAAACTCTTCCAAATTAGTCCAAGTCTTTGAAATACTCTGATTTGGATTTTAAAATGAGCATTTCTCTTAAAAGTTTATACAATGTAATACGATTATTTTTGGTTAGATAACTGGGTAATTTTATTCCGTATAATTTTCCAGGGACTGTAGAGACTCACATTTTCTAGTTCTAAGTAATCGATGTCAACAGTTTTTGAATGCTCTTTATACAGACTCATAAAGTAAATTAAAATACAATCACATTGGTTATAACATCATGGATGCATCAAATACTTTGAAAATAAAGACTAAAGGGCAAAGTACACATAATAAAGGGACATAGAGCCAAATTTACTAGAAATCACTAGTGCTAAGCATAAATTCTTCAACCTAAAAATTAACTCAGTGCCTTTACCAGTCTGTGAAAAGTGGAATCAAAATGAATTATGCGGATCTTACTTTCTAATAAAACAATTCACATAGGGCACCTGGGTGGCTCAGTGGTTGAGCATCTGCCTTTGGCTCAGGTCATCATCCCAGCGTCCTGGGATTGAGTCCCAATTAGGGTTCCCCACAGGGAGCCTGCTTCTTCCTCTGGCTTTCTCTTTGTGTTTCATGATTAAATAAATAAAATATATTTTTTAAAAAACTCACACAATACCATCAGAAGAAACAAAGTGTTTTTTTAAATCTAAACTCTGATGAGAATGAATTTGGAGTATTATATTTTCAATGATAGATGTGTCAATATATTTAATTCAGTCATTCATTATCTTGACCCTGTACAAACAAAACCACTAAAACTATGTTCATAGTTGTCAAAATATTAGCTTAAATTTTTGCTTCTGAAATATTCAGATCACAAGAAAACTCCTTCCTTTAAAAATGGAACTACCCTACAACCCAGCAATGGCACTATTAGGTATTAGCCCAGAGGATACAAAAATCCGGATTCTAAAGGGCATATGCACCCTGCTGTTTATAGTAGTATTAGTAACAATAGCCAAATTATGGAAAGAACCCAAATGTCCATCTACTGATGAATGGATAAAGAAGAGGTGGTAAATATATGTGATGCACTCTTCAGCCATCAAAAGCATGAAATCTTCCCATTTGCAATATGATGTAGATGGAGCTAGAGTATATTATGCTAAGTTAAATAAGTCAGTCAGAGAAAGACAAATAATACTTGATTTATACATTAACCTTCCTAGTTTGGAACTCGATAATATAAATAAGAACTGCAGCAAATAAGTACTATAGGGCTGAAATTAAAGTTATTTCTCAGAGGTAAAAATTAAAGTGTGTGTATTTATATATTCTTTTAAATTATTGTTTCTACCTGTTTGTTTGAAGACATCAGACACATCTGTTAAAGCAATTAGGATCTGAAAGGACAGGATCATGAACAAGGTGCCAACAATGAAACACAAAGGAGTGAGATGACTTCCAGTCTGACGGCAACTTTTTCTTTCCTGGGACATTTGCCGATTCTGTATGCTGTAGAAGAAGCCAAGGATCTGAGTTCCCTTAGCTAAGGGCCAATAGGAAGATGCAGAGACACAAACAAAAATTTGAGAGGTTTTGTGAAACAATATTAGAAACAATGAGGATGAGGGAAAAAAGCAGGGCATAGAACTCAGTCACTTGCTCTGTTTTTCCCTCCAGACAATAGGCTGTAATCAAAAGCTATACAAGGGAGAGTAAGAAATTCAGTAGAATGTTTCCTGAAAGCAGAGCACAAATATTGTGACTGTTCCAACCCCAAGGATCGAAAGTATACAGCTCAAAAGAGACCCTGATGACAATTTGAGCTTCACAGTAATGTGACTATAACTATGAGTTAGGCAAAGATTTTATAAAAATATTAAAAACCCATTAAACATAAAAAGAAAAATGATAAATTCTATTATATTATTTACAACTACTCCTTTTTTTATTTTATTTTATTTTTTTCTTTGTCTCTGTCTTTATTTTATTTTTTATTTTTTTTGTCTCTGTCTTTAAATATCTTAACTCAGCCTGCCCTTTTCTTTTCTTTTTTTTTTCTTTTTTTTTTTTTAATTTTTTATTGGTGTTCAATTTACTAACATACAGAATAACCCCCAGTGCCCGTCACCCATTCACTCCCACCCCCCACCCTCCTCCCCTTCTACCACCCCTAGTTCGTTTCCCAGAGTTAGCAGTCTTTATGTTCTGTCTCCCTTTCTGATATTTCCCACACATTTCTTCTCCCTTCCCTTATATTCCCTTTCACTATTATTTATATTCCCCAAATGAATGAGAACATATAATGTTTGTCCTTCTCCGACTGACTTACTTCACTCAGCTATTTACAACTACTCCTTATCAATTATTACGATAAAATAAAACCACAAAATTGAAGAATATGTTTTATAATCCATGTATCTGACAAAAACTTAGTCCATATTTAATTAAATTAATTCCTTGCATCAACTTAAATAAGAAATAAGCAGAAAAACCAGGAGAAAAAGTGATTAAAACACACCAACACTTGCTAAAAGCATATCTAAATAACCAATAAATATATGAAAATGCACTCAACATCATTAGTGATCAATGAAATGCAAACTCGAATTACAGTGTTATCACGTATCCAGCATGACTAAAATAAAAAAATACAATACCATATGTTAACAAGGATGTGAAGAAATTGGCACATACATTGATAATGAGGTTTAATTTTTTTATATTTACTTTGAAAAATTATCAGCATCCATTAAAGTTTAACATACACACACTGGTAATTCAGCAGTTTCATTCTTCTGAATACGCAGAAGAAATCCACATTCATGTTTACTAAATACACGTTTATTTTTATAAGTAACTAACAAAATGTTTTCGGGGGTGACTGTATTAATTTACCTTCTCACCAGCAATGTGTGAGTGATCTTGTGACTGTGCATCCTTAATGACATTTTGCATTATCACTATTTTTATTGTACCTATTCTAATACGTATGTACTGATATTTCATTGTAGTTTTAATTTTCATTTCCTTAGTGGCTAGTAATGTTTAATATCCTTACGTGCTTATTTTCTCCTGGTATATCCTGCTTGGTATATCTGTACATCTTTGCTCACTTCTTAATTGGATTGCTTATTTTTTTACTGTTACATTTTGAGTTCTTTAAATATATTTTTGTTATCACTAGTCCTCTGTCAGGTATGTCAATTGCAAATATTTTCTTATCTGTAACTTGTCTTTTATCACAACAGATTCTTTTGCAAATCATGAAGTCTAATATTATGAATTTTCCTTTTATTGTTCATACTTTTTGTGTCAAATCTAAGCAGTCTTTGCCTAGACCTAGGTTCTAAAGATTGTCATTTTTTCTAGGATTTTTATAATTTTATGTTTAAGCCCATGATCTATTATTGTTAATTTCTACAGACTGTGTGATTTAGTAAAGGTTCTTTATTTGACTGTTGATGTCCAATTGTTCAACACCACTTCTTGAAAAGACTATTCCTCCTCCACTGAATTGCTTTTACTCCTTTGTTAAAAATAAATTGGACATATTTGTGCATTCTCTATTGCAACTTCATTTTTAATAGCCAAAAACTAAAATCAATTCAAATTTCTATGAATTTTAGATTGGCTAAGTAAATAGTGGTAGAGTCATAGAGTGGAATATCAGAAAGTTATAAGAATATAAAATTATTACTGCACACACATAAACACACACACAACAATGAATCTCAAACATAATACTGAGCAAAAGAATTCAGGCAAAAAACAAGGCATAATATGTATAAGGTTTGAAATGGTCAAAAGTATTTCTGTTGCTACAACGCAGAACAATGACATTTATCATTGGAAAGTGACTGGCAAGAGTCATAATGAAGCTTCTTAGATTTCAATAATATTCTATTTTTTATGTGTGTGATAGCCTAATGTACTCACTTTGTGAAAATTTTCTTAATTGTACATTTATGATCAGTGCATTTTTCTGTATGCTGATTCTATTTCAATATCTCAATTAAGATATAAGAAAAATATCCTATTCTCTTTCATTCCTTGGTCAGTTTAAGTGAGGAGAACCTGTACTGTTCATGTATGTGGAAGATGTGCTGAAATAAAGACTAAAGACTAAGAATCCTGCTCGACTTGTATATTACTCAATATGTTGTAGAACTATCTCACTGATAACTTACAAATACAATTTCTCCATGTTTCCCAACACTGAGAAAATTTCTTCATATTTTTGTCACTTAAATATGGATATGATACTATGAATATCAGGAATTAACTTCATATACTCAAATTGACAATCACAAGACATTTTTTGTTTAGTCAAGTTAAATTTGTATTTTGAAGACTATAGAAGAACTTTTGACATGTAATGAGTCCAATGTATAAATAGAACTTACAGGGCAGCCCGGGTGACTCAGCGGTTTAGTACCTCCTTCAGCCCAGGACATGATCCTGGAGACCCAGGATCGAGTCCCACGTTGGGCTCCGTGCATGGAGCCTGCTTCTCCCTCTGCCTGTGTCTCTGCCTCTCTCTCTCTCTCTCTCTGTGTCTCATGAGTAAATAAATAAAATCTTTAAAATAGAAGAAGAAAGACGTTCAAAAAGAATAAAAAGTAAAAATGCAAAGCTGAACTTAACTTTTTTACATAATATAATTTTTGAGAGACTTGATGAAATGAAACTATATGGGATAACAAAATCCTTTGATCCATCTCCATCTTTTAGTATTTTATATTTTTTATAGCATTGTGAAAACAATGAATCAGAGTAAAATGTCACACAGAGAAGAGAATAATTCCTTATTTTAAAGAAGTTAAGATGGGATCCTTATGGAGAAGTCCATGACTCTAAACACTCTCCTTATTCTAATCTCCCTCAGCCTTCAGAAAACAGAACTCATAACCTGCAGGATTATGCAGGATATATTCCCCTCATTTTTAGAACTGCCTTGTATACGTCAGTATAACATATCATGTCTGAAAAAAAATGTGTCAATATATGTTTCTTTCTATGCTATAACTTGGGTATAAGGTTTTATTAACTGGTAGTACTTGTTTCTACTTCACATTATTATGCAGAACATTGTTAATTTCCTCTGTACTCTTCCTTCTGTCAGTTTCTTTTTACTCTTTCTCGATAAAAGCTGTAAACTTTTCATGGCTAATGACTACTCTATTACACAAAGACCTTGTCAAAGCTTTTAAATACCCATAGTGATCTTTCATTAATCTCTTGGACAAGTCAATTTCCTACATTTTCTGTTGGCTGTTTGTGGACACTGTGGTTCATTGAGTTATAGAAGAAAAAAATAAATTGGTGAATAAAAGTTACGTGTGTGTGTGTGTGTGTGTGTGTGTGTGTATGCACAAATAATTAAGGGAAGACATGATGAAAGAAGTATGGATAACAGGGATGTAGGGAATTTGTGACCAATAGAGTTGAAATAATAGATATTTAGCTAGTTCTTAAACATCTGATAAGCAATTATAGCTTAATTTAGAAAGCAGAAGTAAAAATAAGCAGTACAGTAAGTTGGCAACATTACTCAGAATGAATTAAAGAAAGACATAAAGACTAGATTTTGAAATGTCTCAGGAAGTACTACATTTGGCCAGAAAAGAAAAAGTAAAGTTTAAGCTAGTGAATTCACAGTGAATGAGGAAAAGATATTATCTGTATGAATGATTTAAAGAGTATCAGGAACAATTTGCAACTAATATATAATGGGGACAATGGCTAGGATTATGATGTGACTGGAATAATAGTTATGTGGTGATGACATTTTCAACCAAATTAGAGAATTTAGAAAGAAAACCTGCATTTGAGTAGAAAGAATAAGTTTTATAATGGATATTTGCATACATTAGAAAGGCAATGCCTATTTATAATTTTAATCACTAATTATATTTAACTTCAGACATTGTAGTTATGTTTTTCCCATTATTATCAATCATAGAAAGTAAGTGGGACCTTAGCCAGCACACCAGTGTCCTGATGCAGATACAGGGGACAGTATCATAGTGTTTGTCAAAACCCAGGTCAAAATCTGTTAGTAGGTCAAGATCAGCACTTTTAAAAATGTAGTGAATGAAGGAAATAATCTATAATAGAAAATGAAAGTATCAGAATGTATCCCAGGTACTCAGGGTAAGTGTGCGCGTGTGTGTGTGTGTGTGTGTGTATGTGTATGTGTGTATGTGCACACATATGCATGCATGAGGAATCATTACATAAAAATATTTTCGTTTTGGGCAGCCCAGGTAGCTCAGTGGTTCAGCACCGCCTTCAGCCCAGGGCCTGATCCTGAAGACCAGGGATCGAGTCCCACGTCGGGCTCCCTGCATGGAACCTGCTTCTCCCTCTGCCTGTGTCTCCGCCTCTCCCTCTCTCTCTCTCTCTGTGTCTCTCATAAATAAATAAATAAATAAATAAATAAATAAATAAATAAATAAATATCTTTTAAAAAATTAAAAAAATATTTTCATTCTTAGTATGGATTGTTCAAAACATGATGGAAGCAACTGCTGTAAGAAGTTTTAAAAAACCCTGTGGAAGCAGATATCCTGGGTTTAAATCCTGGACCCACCAATATCATGTATGTCACATCGGCATGTTACCTGAAATCTGAAAAATAACTGAAAAATCAAAGAATATCATAATTCATAACATTTTCACAGTGTTGCTGGGATGAGTGAATAAGTAAATATATGTGTAGCAGTTATAATGGTACCCAGATTATATTAAGTGCAATGAATCAAGTCAGATGTATCCTCTTCATGTAACATGCAATAAAGAGAAATTATTCGGCAGTCATTAGTATACCATGTTTTTTGTTTTGTTTTGTTTTGTTTTGTTTTGTATGCCAGAATAATCTCTGTCTTTAATACTGCAGCTGCTAAAGGGGAGCCAGACTCCGGAAGTAAATCTTTGGACAGTTATATAATCCACAGGACTACAAAGAGAAAGGGTTATATAGCCTAACTGCTAGAGCCCTTAGATTTAAGGCCTTTCAATCCCTTTCATTTCTCTTACTCCCTATGGAGGCAGGCTTCTGAGCCAACTGGTCAGCCATTTCTATTAAAGTATTTTAAAAATCTTCTTTGGCTCCAGAAAGATTTTATCTGAGATCAATTGAAAGTTGAAGTGATTTAATATGTGATCAGTAGTACCAGTTTTTATTCATCAGTTTTTAGGACTTTGTAATATTTAGTTCACTAGCCTTTGAAAAATAAAACCACAATAATTTCTGCTTATAAACAAAACAAAACAAAATAGAAACAATTATAATTCTTTCCAAATTTAATGCTTGTTTAGTGTTAAATTTAATAAAACATAAACTTTAATTTTAAGAAGTAAAGAACTATTACATGTGTTATATGTGCTACTTTGCATATTTTTTATAACAATTCCCATTTTCTCCAGAATAATATTAGGTTAAAGTATTTTCACTGTTCTCTGTCCCATACCCTTGGACCTTGTAGCTGATGCTTTGTCTATTAATGTCTTCCAACCCTTCCTCTTTCTTCAGATATAATTCAAACATCATTTCCTTTCCCCTTACCATATCACTTGTGCCTTTTTCATACCCACTTTTACTAAAGGGTCAGTCTCAAAACAAAATTTAAGGAATTCCATTTGAAATGCAAAATAAATACATCAATATTTTAAATAATTACTTGAGTTAATATCTTGGGAAGAAGGGTAAGAAAATAATATCTTATGGGACGGGTGGGTGGCTCAGCAGTTGAGCATCAGCCTTTGGCTCAGGGCGTGATCCTGGGATCCTGGATCTACTCCCCTGTCCAGCTCCCCACAGAAAGCCTGCTTCTCCTTCTGGCTATGCCTCTCTCTCGCTCGCTCGCTCTCTGTCTCTCATGAATAAATATATAAATCTTAAAAAAAAAGAATATAACATCTTAGACATATATTTTTCTAATACTTTTTATGAGCATTACCTACAAAGTAAATACAAATAGTTAAAATATGAGTATCTATCGTAAAACTGTTACAGAGTAACTATACTTACCTCAAGTTCTTTGAAATTTCAAAAGAATACCCTTAACTGTACAACCAATTAAAATTAACTTTCACATATGTACATGCTATATGCATAAAAAATGATTATTTAAATATTATTCCATTCCGGTAATTAGCACACATTGGAGAGCCTAAGGAAGCATCTGCGTCCTTCTGTTGTGATCAGTAAGTTCCTTAAACTTCCTATGCTTTAGCTTCCTCAACCATAAAACATGGATAAAAGAGGAACCAAGCCCACTGGATAGCAATGAAGACTATGAAAGTTGTTATGCAGATCACTTAGAATAAAGCCAGACATTTGGGGCGCCAAAATTGGTTGGTTAACACATTAAATGCAATCCCTATCAAAATACCATGGACTTTCTTCAGAGAGTTGGAACAAATCATCTTAAGATTTGTGTGGAATCAGAAAAGACTCCGAATAGCCAGGGGAATATTAAAAAATGAAAACCATAGCCAGGGCATCACAATACCAGATTTCAGGCTGTACTACAAAGCTGTGGTCATCAAGACATCAACACATCAAAGCTGTGTTTTGTACTGGCACAAAAACAGACACATAGATCAATGGAACAGAATAGAGAACCCAGTAGTGTACCCTCAACTTTTGGTCAACTAATATTTGACAAAGCAGGGAAGACTATCCACTGGAAGAAAGACAGTCTCTTCAATAAATGGTGCTGGGAAAATTGGACATCCACATGCAGAAGAATTAAACTAGACCATTCTCTTACACCATACACAAAGATAAACTCAAAATAGATGAAAGATCTAAATGTGAGACAAGATTCCATCAAAATCCTAGAGGAGACACAGGCAACACCTTTTTTGAACTTGGCCACAGCAACTTCTTGCAAGATACATCCATGAAGGCGAGAGAAACAAAAGCAAAAATGAATTATTGGGACTTTATCAAGACAAGAAGCTTCGGCATAGAAAAAGAAACAAGTCAACAAAACTAAAAGACAACCTACAGAATGGGAGAAGATATTTGCAAATGACGTATCAGATAAAGGACTAGTATCCAAGATCTATAAATAACTCATTAATTCAACAGCAAGAAACAAACAATCGAATCATGAAATGGGCAAAAGACATGAACAGAAATCTCACAGAAGAAGACACAGACATAGCCAACAAGCACATGAGAAAATGCTCCGCATCACTGGCCATCAGGGAAATACAAATCAAAACCACAATGAGATCCCACCTCACACCAGTGAGAATGGGGCAAATTAACAAGGCAGGACACAACAAATGTTGGAGAAGATGTGGAGAAAGGGGAACCCTCTTGCACTGTTGTTGGGAATGTGAACTGGTGCAGCCACTCTGGAAAACTGTGTGGAGGTTCCTCAAAGAGTTAAAAATAGAGCTGCCCTATGACCCAGAAATTGCACTGCTGCAGATTTTCCCCAAAGATATAGATATAGTAAAACAACAGGACACCTGCAGCCCAAAGTTCATAGCAGCAATGTCCATAATAGCCAAACTGTGGAAGGAGCCTTGATGCCATATGTATACAATGGAATATTCCTCAGCCATTAGAAATGACAAATACCCACTATTTGCTTCGACCTGGAGGGACCTGGAGGGTATTATGCTGAGTGAAATAAGCCAATCGGAAAAGGACAAACATTATATGGTCTCATTCATTTGGGGAATATAAAAATTAGTAAAGGGAATAAAGGGAAAGGAGAGAAAATGAGTGAAAATATCAGTGAGGGTGACAAAACATGAGAGATACCTAACTCTGGGAAATGAACAAGGGGTAGTGGAAGGGTAAGTGGGTGGGGCTTGGGGTGACTGGGTGATGAGCAATGTGGGGGGCTAAAAAATTAAAAAAAAACTGGTTGGTTAAGCATCTGCCTATGGCTCAGGTCATGATCTCAGTGTCCTGGGATTGAGCCCTGCATTGGGCTTCCTGCACAGCAGGAGACTGCTTCTCCCCTCCCTTTGCCCCTTGCCTCAGTTCCTGCTTGCTCTCTCTCTCAAATAAATAAATAAAATCTTTTCTTTAAAAAAATTAAAAAATGAACAAGGCCAAATATGAGAATTGTAAATGCTACTCGTTTTTTTTTAATTAATTACTTCAGAGATGATTATTACAAAACACTAAGAACCCAGAATCTAAGTCATTGTCATAACTTTATGTCACGTAGGAAAATTCCCTTTCCTGGGGAAATATATTTAACAATTCTAGTTTCATTTATTCCAGAATTTTATATTTAATGTATTGTTGAAGGTTTTATTATTAAGGAAGATTCTTTATGTCGGCAATGTTTCCAGACTACATATGTGAATTCAAATTATGGAAAGAGATTAAAGCTATAATTCTCAAATTTTACTATGCGAAAGAATCATTGAAATACATGCAGTTTTCTACCCCTATAATTCCTGAATTCAAATTCTGGATGAAGGTACTTATATATTAACCAAGCATTACAAGAGATTTTGATGCAGGTAGACCTAGTGAAACACAGAATGATAAAAAGGCCATTTCCCTCAAAGATTGTCCCCATATATGGTGAATAGTATATACATTTATTTGATTTCACATGTAAACTCAGGCAGTAAACATGCTAAAAGGCTGTTCTTCACTTTAAAAATATGATTAAGAAAACTGAACACTCAAGAAAAATTCAGATGAGATAAAGTATTTTTATAGTTTTTTTTTCTGTCAATAGATACTTTCAATTGCAAGGTTAAGGAGAGAAAAATAATACAATGAAAAGAGTATGTCAGGATGATTAAATCTTCTTAAAAATGACAACTACCTGTGTTTTCAGAAGTACAAATACACAAGACAAAAGGACAAGCTTAAGACTAATAATGAAGTAGAACAAAAATTTTTATGTTGAGCTGTCAGGATAATTTCATGATACTTTGTCTAGTAAAATATTGGGATGGGGTATAGGGTAATCTATACTAAAATCCTAACTGAGATTTAACTGATTAAAATTTATAATGCTGCAAATTGGCGATCTTTACATGGATTGCAGAAACATGCCTAATAGAACATACCTAATGGGCAATACACAATCATTAACAGCTGAGGCAGCATATACAAAAAAAAAAAAAAAAAAAAAAATGGTTGTTGGATATTGAGAGAAGAGAAAAAAAGTCCTAAAACTAAGAAATGAGCAAATTATGTTCTGCCTCACTCTTTGCAGCTTGAAAGGAAAAAAAAAATCACGGGTGATGGTCTCTTTAAAATCAGATTACACTGCTTTACTCTGCCTGTGGTCTCTGTGTGACACCATTTCCTGTCTTCTTGCTTGTTGGCCCTATTGGATCCTACGGACAGGGGATCAAATCCTTTTATTCCAATTTCAGACACAGATGTGGCTTTCTCATTTGCTTCTTCAATGTGTTAATTTTGCCTCCAGACTGATATTCCACACACCTGGCACTTCTCATCACCAAACCCCAGACCTCCTATGTAAAATCCAATCTGGACATGAAACTTTTAAGAATATGTGAATTTAAAATTCAAAGCTTTCTTTTAAAAAAAATTAGCTGCTTATATAAGTATCCTTGGACCTCCTCCATGCCCTGCAACTGTCCTGTTTTATTTGCTAGCATTTTTAAAATTTGGGGTGTATTGTTGATATTAATAAAATTTTGTTTTGAACAAAAATATTTTAACAGAACAATCCTATCTATTAAAGGAAGAAAAGAAGAAAGGAAGCATGAGTAAACTTCATAGGATGATTAAAATGAGAATTACCGAGAAATATTAACAGAAAATATTTATTTAAAAGAAGAATCATGTATGAGTAGCATGGCATTCAAATCCATGAATTGTACTTTCTTTTTTGTTTGTTTCATTAAGGACTTTCTCCCTTCTTCCTCTTCCTGTTCTGACACACAGACACACACACACAAAAATATTGTGCTGTGCAGTACAAGGATTTACGAGTTAAGAAGGCAACATTATGTACTTTTTGTTTTCTCTAAGGACAAGTAACTAGTTGTGACCCACTTGCAGTCATCATTTTCAAGAGATCTATGTCACAACAGAATGACACAGCAGAGACCCAAAGGATTCAGATTCAATGGTGGGAGATAGGATAAATGAAATTTATCAAATTAGATCAAGGTTAGATTATTTGTGACTGATGATAGCTGATGTCCATTGTCATAAAGAATATGTGCATCAAACATGTTTTAAATTAGCAGCATATTTTGATAAAAATTACATTCTAAATTATACATTAATTTTATTATATTTATAATATTTGAGATTTGTAAGGAGGAATAGTTTAATAGATCATATACTAAAAATTCTGAGCCTACCTGGTTCTATCATAGACAGGTTTACCTTAGCAGGCACCTGGGTGGCTCAGTGGTTGAGTGTCTACCTTTGGCTCAGGTCGAGATCCCGGGGTCCTGGGATCGAGTTCTGCACCAGGCTCCCAACAGAAGGACTACTTCTCCCTTTGCCTGTGTCTCTGCCTCTCTCTTGTGTCTCTTATGAATAAATAAATAAAATCTAAAAAAAGAGAAAGGTTTAGCTTATTAACTTACACTTACACACACTGAGTTGCCAGTTAATGGCAAGTGTACACATTATGTACATAACATAGGAAGAACAATTTAACTTTATAAACAAGAATTGGATACAGTAAAAAAATATTATACATGATCACAGATTCTGCCAATATTCTTGAAAATTAACTACTCGAATCTCTTCTTTCAACTTCATTCCTTAAATGATTTCTCTTACTTTATACTATGCATTTTCCAATTATTAGAGACACAGAAATAAGAAGACCTGATGTGTGCTTTCATAACATTCTGACTATTAAGCAGATATAAATAACTAAAAACAAGGAAGTAAGAATATGAAATTTGATGCTACTAATAAATTATTATGGATTCTAAAGAGAAGTCTGTGTAAGATACCCTGAACATGAGAGGCAAGGTCAATGTATTCTGATGGGGTGAAGATGGGAGACAGAAAAACTTTACATGGGAGGGTGATGCTCAAGATGGGAATGCCAAAATGAAAATAAAAACTAGAATCTTGTGCTATTATAAGAAATTCTAGCACTAGAAGAAAAAAAACCTATGTTTTAAAACTGTTGCTAGAATAACAGTTAACAAATTGGCTTTAAACAAATAAAATTGGATATTTAAAAATATAGTTTAGAGTCCATCTGTGGCAGTTCATGATTCTAATTATATAAGTATTCTTGGACATGAAGGCCATTAACCAAATTCAGGGCACTTTTTTTCTGGATTGAAAAAAATGACTTTTCTTCCTGTCACTAATACCTAAAACAATTTTTCCAAACTCTAATTTTGCTCTTATTTTTCTAAACATTCTCAGAAGAAACCTTGTTAAGCAAAATACCTAGTCAGATATTGTTAAAAGTAGAATTTCACTAAATATTTTAATATGAGAATAAAAGTAAGATGATTTAAAAAACAAGAATCTCCTTATTTTGGGTAACAAGGTATTCCCTGGAAATGTATAAGAAAATAACACAAGTAAAAAAGGATAATTGGTGATAAAAGTTTGAAAAGCAAAATAAATAAATAGGTGAATTATAAGGAGATAGAATGACTGCAAAAATATATCTGCTAAGAGAAGATATGGTCAATAATATGTAGTTGCTGGGCTGAAAAAAATATTAGATAGTTTTCTATTTTATTTTGTTTATAAAGAGCATTATTGATAAGTAAGCAAATCAATTCAGAAAGTATGTGTACTAAATTGACCATGTGAAAATCATGATCCTATATAATATGGAGGTAATAGAGGAATCATCTTTTTTAATCAGAAAATCATTCAGTACAAAAAAATGCAATTCAAGATGCAAATGATTCAAGAAACATTATGGTAGAGATGGAAATAATCTTGAAATCAGGTCAGCTTTACTCAGTGACTAAGCACAGTCTACCTACCAAAACTAGCAGTCAGGTAGGAAAGGAAAGAATGTCACTCAGTTACTGAAACATTGTTTCTTGAGTTTTTAAACTGTAACTTTTTGTTTTTAGGCAGAAATTAATAACAGAATAATAAAAAATAACTATTAAAAACACTATATATTACTAGGAGTTATAGAGAAAAGAATGATTTAGCAGTTATGACCAAGTGATGAAAATCAAAGTGCTCAACTCATGGACACATTCACTGGCCTTAGTAAGACAGCAGATCACTTTCTCACCAGAAATGAGAGTTTAAAAAAAAAAGGAAAATGTGGGAATAAAAGAGTTATGGGTAGAAAGAACCTCAAAACAAAGCACAACCACCACCACAACAAATGTCATGTGGTTTGGCCAGGACACCATATTTAAATACAATTGCCCAAAAGAAAATCTTTTTTTACTGGAATTTTACTAAAAAGGTATCTTTCATGAGCTACATAAAATATATTTCTTTCAGAATATGCATTTAAGTTACAAGTAGACATTTTGAACAAAATCAATATATAACTTAATTAAATTAGTGATATAACAAATACATGAGAAAAAAGAAATCATAAAATGTTTTACTACTCAACTAGTTCATATTAGGTAGTATATTTTGGGAGTTCCTAAAACACTACAGAGTTGCAACTGCAAGAGGAAAATCAATCAAGATTCCCTTGCTAATATTTCCGTAATACAATAGTAAAGTATTGGAAATCTACTTATATGTGACTATGAAGTGTTTGGGGAAAATATAAATAAAATGCCTTTAACCTTGAGTGTATCTGTGTGTCTGTGTGTGTGTGTGTGTGTGTGTGCATTTTTAAACAGTCAATTGCCATGAATCTGATCAACATGATTAGGTTATGAAGTTTTGTTGGAAAGAGTAAGATTGTATTTAAATATGGGAATTATAAGAAAAATCGATTTTATTTTAAATCATGTATTAAAACACAAGGGAATGAATATTGAACAGACAAAACATAACTGTCAGTGCAATTAAAATTTAAGTTGGCATCTTAGAGTGGAAAAAAATGAAATCATTTTTAGGAAATCAAATTAACTAATGCAATATCCATCCAAACACTGGAGGGGGAGAATTTTCTTAGCTAAGCGGTTTAGAAAGCAAAGCAAACCTTTCTTTAAACATACTTTTCTAAAATGTGCAAATATTAAAGTTATCAATTTTATAGGGTAAACCACTCTGCTATACAGCCAGATTATGGCTTTACTGGTGTATATTTAAGTTAATTCAATCTACATCCCTTCAACATATTCAAAGTTAACAAATCATGCAATTTTATCAATCAAGGGCTAGTCAGGAGACAAAAATCACCTTAATATTTTGAATAGGGGGAATTTAATATAAGTGATTGTTAAGGAAGTATAAGTTTATTAACTAAGTAATAGAATAGGTAAAAGGAGAATCTGGCCATCATGAAAGTAGGGCTTAAGTAGTAGCTACCCTTCCAGAGAAGAAGGAAGAGAGAAGATACTGAGATTATTACGATTTAGAAATTAAGAGGAGGGCCCTGAGAAGCTGAAACTCCTCCTTGAGGAGGAGAAGATGCTACTCAACTTATGTGGTACATGCCACGGGAGTCCCATGGGGCTAAGACCCTTACCCCTAAGGAAGAGACAAACATCTGCTACTCGGTGCTTATGTCTCTGAATGAGTACAACAAGGCTACTTTTGTAAATGTTGGGAAAAAGGTCAAACAATCCAGCTCTGCTCCAGAAAGGCAGTGCTTCCGCCAAGGTCAACAAACAAGGCTGAGATGATGCTCACAGAAACTAAACTGCCAGCCTCAACTATCTATCTGCCTCCCCTACGAAAGAGCCTCACAGTGAGGAGCTGGCAGGGGGAGAATATGGAAGGGTGGATTGGGAGCTGAGAGGAAATAATTTAATAACCTGTCTAGCATTGAATCCCATGCCAGAGGACTAAAAGAAGTTATTGAGGTAAGTGTAAATAAATTTAATTTAAAAACATAAAACAGGAAACTTATTCTTCATTGGAATCAAGCCTAGATTTAAACTAATCCAGTAGAATTTTGAGCAATTAGTATAGTGATCAACAACAACAACAAAATCAAAATGTAATCATAATATCATATACTTCAATCACTGAACAATTTTAGGAAACATTTTTTAAAGGTGAAAATATTTTTAAAAACTAAAGGTGAAAATATTTCAGAGGATCATAACATAACTTGCCCAAAATCATAACAAAGATTACTGATGAGAGGAAAATTGCAAATCAATTTCTTCAGTCTTATTTTCTATTTCTTAGAATATAAGACTCCTCTGATCATTTGAAAATAGGTAATATTTTTAGTAAAAAACACTTTTAGTATCCTTACTTTTGATATAAAGGTCTTAAGTAAAATAACTATAAAATCATATACAAGCCAGTACTAACTTTCTTTCTTAAACTATTACTTTTCCCTCTAATTTATGGTAGCTCTTCTACTACTGTTGTCAATCTGATTCAATTACAGGAAAAACCCAGCGTTACTGTTAACTATTATTTTCTTAATAACTATTGATTGAATATTTGAACATAATATTTAGACATTAAATGTATTTAGACAATTATAAATGTGCCACATGCCTTCAGAATCTATCACTGAGATATTGTAAAACCTAATGAACTGCTCCTGGAGTCTAGACGTACAATTTGCAGAAGAAACTGACAGTACAGAAAATCAATAATCTACCAATAGTCTGCATTAGTTATCTATTGCTGTTATAAATTATCTCCAAGCTAAATGTCTGATGAGATCATGCAGCTCTTGGGAGCCTGTAAGTCCTAAGTGACTGTTGATTGGCCTGAGAAGATCTACTTCCAACTCTCACATGACTGTCTTCAAACTCCAAGTTCTCACTGACTGTTGGCCAAATACCTCACTCCCTTGCTATTTGGGTGTCTCCACAGGGATATTTACAATGGGCAGCCTCCTTCTCCCAGAAGGAGGATACCATCAAAGAGAAGGTGAGAGATGACAAGAGGACAGAGAACACATTTATTTTGTAACCTAATCTCAGATATGACATTCAACCACTTTTGATGTATTTCATTCATCACAAGTAGGTTGCTAGAACTAGCCCATAACCAAGGGGCAAGAGTTGGTTACACAAAGTCACAAATGCCAAGAGGTAGATGTCATTTGGAGACATTTTAGAGGCTGTCTACCACAAGGTCTATCTCCAGCGCCCAAAAAGAGACAAAATGCAGAGGGAATCATACTGAATTTTTTCATCCTTAGTCATTCCGAGTCCTATTTAAATATCTTAATTAAGTTTTACAACAGAACAAATAAAGAAAAATGTTTTGAAATGTGACAGAACTATCAAAAGCACATCAAACAGATCACATAATTTGTGAAATTGGAACGGATTTTAAAAAATAAACATGTAACAGTTCTACCAAGGATCTCTCTCTCTTTTACTGAAGGCTTTTTTTTTAAAGTATAGCTAGCATACAATGTTACATTATTTTCAGATGTACAACATAGTGATTGAACAATCTATGCATTGTTTTGTGCTTATCACAACTGTAGGTACCATTTGTCACCATACAATGCTTCTACAATTACCATTAACTCTCTTCCCTTGCTGTACATTTTATCCCAGTGACTTATTCATTCCGTTACTGGAGGTATCTTCCACTCTCCTTCACCCATTCTGCCCATCTCCACCATCCCCCTTCCTTCTGGCAAGTTTATTCTATTTACATGTCTGTTTCTGCTTTTTGTTTGTTCATTAATTCATTTGTGCTTTCTTCCTTTTTAGATTCTACGTAAGTGAAATCCTATGGCATTTGTCTTTCTCTGATGACTGATTTCACTTAGCATAATACCCTCTAGGTCTATCCATATTGTCTTAAATGGCAAGATCCCATTATTTATATGGCTAATATTCCACTGTATCCAAGGATCTCTTTACTAGTATAAAAATGTTATCTGTGAAATTGTGATTTAATTTTTTTTTTTAACTTTCATTGAATGACTGTCCTAAACCTAACAGTTTCAGACTTTAGGTTATAAAACTGTCAAGCTTGAAAACAGATGCATCAATGATTTCAGTCTATCATGCCTTCCAAAACTCCTGTGCCGTTGTCATCTATGATTCAGATTGTTTTATTTCACACTTGCTGCAATATTGATTTAACTGGTGATTCAAAATCACTAGGATAACTAGTGTAGTATGACTGATATTTGCATCTTTACCTTCCTGCATTACATGTTCTTTTTTTTTTAGGTAAGAGACTCCAAATTATGGGAGATACTTTATCTCCATTCTCAGGCCAGGGCTCAGTGAATTATATACCTCTGGCTACTGTAATTATTTTGGAGGTAGGAATTTAGCCCAGATTAGGTTATAAAGCTCAGGTCTGGACTTGCCTTGCAATCAGCTGAGATATTAAAAGGTCTCTCCTGTTTGCTTCTTTTACGAAGCAGTGGAAATGAGACTACAGATTCTGACAACTCTGTCCTAAGTCTAGAGACCTCCTGCAAGTGACAGTAATGCTGAGGAAATCTGGAGCTTAGAGAAGTGGATAGTAAATCAGTGAGACCACTCTTGAGCCACTTCTTTCAGCTATGTCTGAGATAAGCCTTATTAGTGATCTGATTCCAAAAGACTATAGTCTGTCTGTTGTGCTTTCACTAAGCATATTTGACTTGGTTTTGTAGAGTTTGCTACCCAGTGAGTTCCAGCTTCTATAATCAGTAAGCAAAATGGTGTTTACCTGAACGCATGTCTTCGCAGTGTAATTCAGTAATGGAAGTAAAAACCAATCTGCTACCATATATTGAATTTGGAATATTTTTATTTAGATTTAAATATGATAGAAGCAGAAATGACTTATTATTTGAATAAAAAAACCTTATTTGATCAGTCACTTTTGTATGCAGAACTTAATTACCTATTGAGAAAAAGATGTACCTTCACTTCAGAATCAAACTTCTAAGTAAATGTAGGGAATGTTTAAACTGCCACTTGATATATCAAGTCACAACTTTATAAAGAGGGAACAAATTCTTTATCAGCAATTAAAGTAATTTGAAAATGTACAATTAAAAGGAATCCAAAAGCTTTTTTTATATATATAATACTTTCACCTTGTTACTAAACTGTTTTTAGTTATTAGCTTGACAGATCAAAGATGCTAATGTGTGTAGTGGAAGAAAATCATTCTAACATAATTAAATGTTAGTATGTTAGCAGGAATAGTGAAATCTTGTTGCACTCCTGCAGTTAAGAAGCTGTGTGATTTCAGAACATTTTGTGATCTCTCTGATATTTGAAAGTCAAGCTATTTTCTCTACAATAGTTGTTGTGGACTGTCTCCCATTGACTCTACCAAATATATTCCAAGTGATAGACTAAAACTGAGAGGTATATCACTTCATTATCCCACTTAAATTTTTCAAGCTTATATGCACCTAAGATGATGTTTATTACTTTTCATGAGGACTATTGCCAGAATATCTGTCCTTTGCCTGACTTCCAAGTTTTTTTTATTTTTTTTTCATTCCTCACATACAGTTCAGCTAACCTGACTTTCAACCATTTCTTCTTCTAACCTGTTCCAGTCTTATATACTTTGCAAATACTATTTTTTTCTCTCTCCAAAATGGTAGCTTCTATAATCTTGACTTACCTAACTCTTCCTCCTTTTTCTTACACTACTTTAAATGTCACATGCTCAGTTATTCCTTCTCTAACCCATTACCACTAATCCCAATTTAGTCCTTCCTTCATAGTATTTTGATATTTTCTAAAGATAATTTGTTTCATTTTATAATTTTATAGACACACATAGATATAATTTATTCTTTACATATACATATATGCATATATATGTATGTGTGTAAATATCTGTACATGTATACACATATATTTACTCTATTTAATAAATCTGCACCATTGTATATGTAGTACCAGACACTTCTCTCTAGTGAATATTAGGATCAATATAAAACTGTTAGATTGATTTGTATTTTTAAAAACTGGTAGAAGGGGATCCCTGGGTGGCGCAGCGGTTTGGCGCCTGCCTTTGGCCCAGGGCGCGATCCTGGAGACTCGGGATCGAATCCCACGTCGGGCTCCCGGTGCATGGAGCCCGCTTCTCCCTCTGCCTGTGTCTCTGCCTCTCTCTCTCTCTCTCTGTGACTATCGTGAATAAATAAATAAAATCTTTAAAAAAAAAAAAAATAAAAATAAAAACTGGTAGAAGAAATACTGAGGTGATTTTTCTTTCTGAATCCATATACTTTTGAAGGTTTCTCAAAAAGTTAAAAATAGAACTACCCTATGATCCAGCAATTGCACTACTAGGTACTTACACAAAGGATATAAAAATAAAGATTCAAAGGGTCACATGCACCCCGATGTTTATAGCAGCAATATCAAGAATAGCCAAACTTTAAAGGGAGCCAAATATCCATCGACTGATGAATGGATAAAGAAGATGTGGTGTATATAAATATATGTACATATATATACACAATGAAATATTATTCAGCTATAGAATGAATGAAATCTTGCCATTTGCAATGACATGGATGGAGCTAGAGTATATTATGTAACTGAAATAATTGGTCAGAGAAAGACAAATGCCACATGATCTCACTCATAGGGAATTTAAGAAAGAAAACAGATGAACATATAGGAAGGGGAGGGAAGGAAAGAAGGAAGTAAGCCATAAGTGATTCTTAACCATTGAGAACAAACTGAGGGTTGACGGAGGGAAGTGGGTGGTGGATGGGCTAGTTGAGTAATGATTATTAAAGAAGGCACTTGTGATGAGCACTGGGTGTTGTATATAAGTGATGAATCACTGAATTCTATTCCAGAAATGAATTGCACTGTATATTAACTAACAAAATAAAAAATAATATATTCGAGATTTTGTGAATGTCTTTTTGCCTTTATTTGTTCACATTTCTAATTTTTTAAAATTTAATGCATTAAAACATAATTTGTAAAAAAGATTCATCACAGCACACATCATGATAATTTAGGGTAATCAAAGGCAGTATATAGAACACTTAAATAATAAATTTATATTCCCCTCAGAAAACACTGCCACTTCTACTGTAAATAAAATCTGAATTTACTTACTATGTTTTGTAACTCTTATGTCCCACATAGTTAATGATCATTTTCCTTCTTTTTTATTATAAATAAATACATAGACTTTGGTTGACCTATCTACTCTTATTGTCAGACTTGTGTCCTAAACTCAAAACTTTAATCATTATTACCTGAATCCTTCTGTCTCTCCTTCCCCTGGAATACATCCTTAACTCCCTTATCTGGCTGAAGAACTCATATTTATTTGTTAAGATTTTATTTTAAACAGGCACTTTTGTTGATACTATTCTAACTACCACTCTCAATTTATTTTTTTATTTTCTAATGTTTTATAGAATCATCATACAAAAATTGAATCAAAATTAGCAGATGATGAATTATCAAAAAATCCAAATGTCCATATGATAGAAATGGAATATTACCACTGTCCTAAAGTTCCACTCTTCTCCTTCTAACCACTCCCCTGTACTTCCACTACAAAACTTACCATCATTCTGATCATTAATAACAAAACTCAATTTACCTGTTTTGAACTTTGAAAAATGGAATCATGCTTAGGTATTCATTTTGACTTGGCTGCTTTTTAACAATATAATATTCTTGGGACCCTTCCATATTATTTTCTAGAAATGGGTTATATTTTCATTGCTGTATAGTATTCTATTGATTCATCTAGGATTTTTTTAATTCAACCATTATAAATATTTATGTGTCTACTTCCCATTATAACAAATAATTTCACTACACATATCCTTATGCATGCCTTTGTTTGAACTTTTACATGTTTATTTAAGATAAACAAAGCACATGTGCACATGCACATGCATACACACACACTCAGAAGAGAAATAATAAGTCACAAAGCATCTTTACATGAATACAGTCAAATAGTTTTCCACAAAACTCCAGTGAATAGATGATACCAGGTGAAAAAACAACCTCCTGAAAGGGAGAAGGTATTTTTGTGAGTGATTTATCTAAAAAGGGGTTAATATCCAAAATATATAGAGAATTTATACAACTCAACACCAAAAGCACCAAATAATTCAATAGAAAAATGTGCAGAAGATCTGAATAGACATTTTTCCAAGAAGGCATACAGATGGCCAACAGACACATGGGAAGATGTTCAACATCACTAATTATCAGGGCTACGCAAATCAAAACCACAATCAAATATAATCTTACTCCTGTCAGAATGGCTAGAATAAGAAGACAAGAAATAAAAGTGTTGGCAAATATGTAAAGAAAAAGGAAACCTCATACACTGTTGGTGTAAATATAAACTGGTACAGTCACTATGACAAACAGTATGGAGGTTCCTCAAAAAACTAAAAATGGAATTATCATATGATCCAGTAATTCCACTACTGGATATTTACCCAAGGAAAATGAAAACACTAATTTGAAAAGATATATACATCTTTATGTTTACTGCAGTATTATTTACAATATCCAAGACACAGAAGCAATCTAAGTGTCCAGTGGTAGTTGAAAGAATAAAGATCTAAAAACAAAACAAAACAAATAAACAAAAAAGCAGAAAAACACCCATAAGTACAGAGAACTGATAGTTGCTGAAGGGAAGGGGGATGAGGAGATGAGCAAAATAGATGAAGGAGATTGGAACGTACAAGCTTCCACTTATGGAATAAGACATAGGGATGAAGGACAGCATATGAAATATAGTCAATGATAATGTAATAGGGTTGTATGGTGACAGATGGTAGCTCTTCTTGTGGTGAGTTATAACTCATACAGTTACTGAATCACTGTGCTGTATACCTTAAAAATAATGTAGCATTGTGTTTCAACTATGTTTTAATAAAAAAAATGCTCTTCTTGACTGGCTATGGGTTTATATTATAATTAGGAATACCGTTTATTGAATTATTCTTCTGTATCTATTGATATATCTTTATGATTTCTCCTTTATTCTGTTAATCTGGTAAATTATACTTAAATGTTAAGTTAGCAATACATTCCTGAATCTAAAATGGTCATATATTTTTTTTATAATTAAATATTTGAATTTGGTTTAATAATAATTAACTCAAGATTTTTATATCTATGTTCATAAAAAATTCATAACTGTCACTGCAATATCTTCACCAGGTTTTCTTATTATATATCCCAAAGCAAGTTTAAATATGATTTCTTCTTGGGATGCCTGGGTGGCTCAGTGGTTGAGCATCTGCCTTTAGCTCAGGGAGTGATCCGGGATCCTGGGATTGAGTTCTGCATCAGGCTTCCTTTAGGGAGCCTGCATCTCCCTCTGCCTGTGTGTCCGCCTCTCTCTCTCTGTGTCTCTCATGAATAAATAAATAAATAAATAAATAAATAAATAAATAAATAAGATTTCTTCTTTATTCCTTCAAATTGTTTTGAATATCTGGAGTTTCTTTTTCCTTAAATATATTTTTTTAAATTTTTATTTATTTATGATAGTCACAGTGAGAGAGAGAGAGAGAGAGAGGCAGAGACACAGTAGGAGGGAGAAGCAGGCTCCATGCACCGGAAGCCCAATGTGGGATTCGATCCCAGGTCTCCAGGATCACGCCCTGGGCCAAAGGCAGGCGCCAAACTGCTGCGCCACCCAGGGATCCCTTTTTCCTTAAATATTGATCAAATTTTTCATGGAAGGCATCTTGACTTTTAGTCATTTTGTGTGTGTGTGTGTGTGAGAGAGAGAAGGATTTTAACAGAGGTAAATTTTATAAATATAGAATAATTCAGATTATAAATTTTTGTTATGTCAGTTTGTATAAATCAGGTTTTCCTCCATATTTTCCTGTTGCATTTATCAGGTGTACTTCTAGAAAGATGTTCATAATATGCTTTTATAATCATTTTCACGTTTGTAAGATCTCTACTTCTATTTCTTTTATCATTCCCATTATCGATTACTGGGACTCTCCAATATCTTGATGTGTCTCACCAGGGATTTATTATTTTTAGTAATATATTATAAAATATATTTCTTATATGATTAATTTTTATCATCTTGATTATTATCTTATGATTTCTTTTTAGTGTTTTAAGTGATAGGAATGCTTAAATCATCAATTTTCTCACTTTATTGTCTTGCATATGCGAGTAAGTGTCACAGCTAGACTTTTTGGCTTTCGAATCAAAAAAGATTTTCTAATTGCATTGTGATTTTTTTTCATCTCAACTGGATATTTAGAATTCTGCCTTTTAATTTCTTAATTTAATTATACTTGAGTGTTACTTGTTTTAATATTAATTTTTAAGGTAACCCCATAATAATTGATAATATACTATCTATTTTAAGGCTTTGATATTCTTGTGACTTTATCTGTGACTCAGCATGTGGTAAATTTTACTTATTATTCTACCATGAGTCCTTACAAAGAATGTATATTTGGAAGTTGTTGGGCTCAGCTCAAACTTAATAATCAGATCATCCATATGTTATAAAGGCTTACTGTGTTTTTTTCTTTTCAGCTTGCTTTATCAGTTACTAAGAAAGCTGTTTAATATTCCATTAGTTCTGTTAATTTTATTTTTTAAAGATTTTATTTATTTATTCATGATAGACACAGAGAGAGAGAGAGAGAGAGAGGCAGAGACACAGGCAGAAGAGAAGCAGGCTCCATGCAGGGAGCCCGACGTGGAACTCGATCCCGGGTCCCCAGGCTCAGGCCCTGGGCTGAAGGCAGGTGCTATACTGCAGAGCCACCCGGGCTGCCCAGTTCTGTTACTTTTAACTTTATATACTTTATGGTATATAATTAGCACAGACATACTTATAATTTTGTATCTTTATGATGAATTATAATTTTATTATCATGACTCACACTTTTCCAAACACACATTAAAAATCTTTTTATATATGTATTTTATTTCACCCCTAATAAATCTCTATAGTAGCAAAAATACTGCCAGTCAAAAGTTTTCGGCTCAAGGAACTGCAATCCCTTTTGTAACGAATGCATAAACGTAGGAATGGCTTATCATTTCTGTGTCTACTCCTTTGTACTTCTCCAACGTAAGATTATATAATTTTCTGCCTTATTTAAGTCACCCAAATATTCTACACACCTTAGTCCATTGAACCTTTGCTTGCATGTTTTTCTTATCATCAAAAGCTTAGTTTTTATCCCTTTGACTGCCTTAATGCTATTCATTCTTTAAACTTAAAATCAAATACAATTTCCCAAGTAAGTCTGGCTTCATCTCCCAAACTAAATGAGGCTTGTGTTATTGTTATCCTCATAGTATTTTTCCTTAGACCTGAATGAATATAATTGATAGTACCCATCTCATAGGTTTGTGTGTGATTATTGAATAAACAGAACATGGAAAGCAATCAGAAGACTGCCTGGCATTAATAACAATTCAATAAAGTTTAGTTATTGTAAAGCTATTTCCATTTTTACATAAAATGGTGGATCTCCAAATGAATAAGAGATTTTCCCCAAGGATACAAAATCAATAAGATGCCATGTTTTACCCCATATACAAATACTGGTTTTAATTTTTCCTTCCTGTCTTTGTTAGCCATTTTGCTCATTGACCTGATGTTTCCCTGATATATTTGTAGGTATATGCATGCAGATGAATATATATGTAAGTATATACACATATACATGGAAAGTCCCATTCACCCACTAACACACACATTTGTAACTGAATACTATAATAGAATCTCCTTAAAGAATTTGTGATAGGGTAGTTAAATAAATGTTTAATAAATCATTGCTTTCAAAAAGTAGTAAAACTCCATACTTGATTGGAGTAGTTATTCCAAAAATTTTTACAAAATTGTTGCATCTATGGGTAGTCATCAAAATATTTTGAGGATAATATTCCTTTATGTTTGTTTTATTTCCAAATAACCAATGTTTATCCAGGATTGCAACTTGGAACTATGACTTTCTATTCAGGCTGCAGACAAATTTCATTATACTTTATTTATACAGTATCCCTCATGTTTCCTAAAATTCATTCCTTAAAAGTGGTATAACATAGAGTTTCCTATATCTAAAAGAAGAAATGCAATTGATAAAAATATTGAAATATATGATGTTTTGATTTGATGTGACATGGTACATCATCATCTGCTTGGCTTTCCTTTTTAAACTACTTATTTATTTTTCTCCTAGGGCATAAGAGGCAAGTAATGAAAATTATCAGATTTCAGTCATAAGTACAAGTTAACTCACAATCATTAATATGTGGCACTTGAACCAATTTAAAACAGAAATGAAAAATACAATATATTTTATATGATTATATATTAAATATGAGAAATGTGAAAATATGCATGTGTATTAAAACACAGTTTTAAGATATTTTACAATTCAGATTGTTTCTGGCTAAAATTTTATGTAATAATATTAGTAAAAATATACATTTGAAAATATAATGCTTCTGAGTTTTATTAAGCTTTTGTATAGAAAAGTGTGTGTATGTTCATGTGCATGTGTATGTATATGAATGTGCATGCATTAAAAAAAAGAGTCATGAAGAAAAAAACTTAAAATAATGTTTCCTATATGGATTAATGTGAGTATAAAAGTGTGCAGGAAAGTCATTGCCTTTTTGACAATGCAAACTCACATTATTTTATTACTTGAAACATGAATGGATACTGACCTCAAAAATTAAGCATATTCATTAAAATTTTATTTGATGACCCCTGAATATAGGTGGACACTGGCATAAAATTGAGAATATTCATTATAAAATTTGTCACTGTTTCTAAAAATATTGTTCTATGATTTCTAAAAGGACTTTCATTTTAAGACTCAGAGGAACATTTATTTTTATAGTTTATAAGACACTCTCCAGACTGCTAAAATTCACAAGGAAAATTGCATCATATCCTAAATAGACTTCTTGCCTCTGGGTGTGTTTTCTCAGTAACAAATGTTCATTTGTCAGAAGCAAGTATATATATTTGCAAATTGTATTTAATGATTATTTTAGAAAGACCCATGTAAGCTTAAACATAGATACATTGAATCAGAAATATTAAAATTCCAAATATTCCAATTATCTTTTTCTTGTATAACCTGTTGTTTCAACATACTAAATATATTAAACTTCTCATAAAATAAAAGTTTTGTCTTTGGTAAATTTTCTGTTATGAGTAAAGTATTAACAAATGTGAATATCTAATTTGTTACATGCCAGAGTACGTACACATTTATTCCAAAAATAATACCAACAAAAATAACCTTAAATAAAAACATAAATCAGCAAATTTGAATATAGATTTCTTTCTATTATAAAATATGTCTTTAAACTAGAAGCAGCTTAGCTTGAACTCATTTTCATAATTTCATAATTTTAATAATTCATTTTATATTAATTTATTAGTAGAATAAATTAAATGAAAGCTAAATTAAAATATGAGGTATATATGTATTAAATCCTTTTCAGTGATCAATTAGAAGTGAGATGATTAGAGAATATAAATTTTCTTTTGAGTGTTTCTCAATGATAACTCAGATTAAGCAATATTTGGTTATTGTAAGTAAGGAAATAAGATTATTTTAGATATACTACATTTTAAACAGACCATATAAACTATTAATATTTCTATAATTTAAAAAAAACATATATAATTTATATACATACCAAAGATATTGGTTTTTTTTTAATAGTCCTATTTAAAGAAAATACATTGCTTGGTGTGATTATTGTATCCCTTTCAAGTATAGTTAGTTATAGCTCTATGAACCATGAGCCAAATTTTCAAATTTCCTTCTAATTATAACTGCCCAAAGTTATGGGAAGTATCATTCTTTAAGCAAAATTACCACAATGAAAAATTTTCATGTACTGTATTTTGTGCTACTTTTTCTTGAGTGTTAAGAATATAAAAAAAATTTTTATTTCTTTAAATTGAACAAAACCATAGTAACTGACCATAAAAAAGAAATTTCAAATTTTTAATTATATTTAACTTTTCTAAAGTATATATAAAGCAGAGAGCAAGAATTATTTAAGATAATACTTATTAACTTACTACTGGCATAGAAAAATACTGGACTCTATATTTGTTTATTTAATCTTAAAGGAAAAAAATGTTTGAAAGGGAGAATGTCTTCTTTTTATACTTTTTGCCATCATTCCTTAACTTTTGCTTACAATGAAAATCATGAAAGAAATATTTTCCCAGAGTCAACAAACTAAAAACAATCTATGCCACTGAAGAGTAATCCTGTTTATCATGCTTTTTTAGATTGTACACATATCCCAGCACAGTGCCATATACACATGGAAGACAGTACAGCAAAACCTTTTAAATGGCTTTGAGTATGGAACTTACATTTAGTGTTGCCTCTGCTTGAAAGACATAAGCAGAAGAGAAGTAGGGAAACATGCTCTCTAATACTGCCATGCTATAATAGGCGGAAAAGAAGTATGTTACAGGAGAGGGACAAATTCTTACAGAAAAAAAAAAATACAGTAAGGAAAGAGAGATCTAATTTCTCCAAAATAGTAGAATAATCTACTAGTGTATGGATAGTCCTTCTTTCAATATTTTTTCTGCCGATGGGCCAAAAGGTACCATCAGAAGTGACAATGTGTCCATATGCAGTACTGAGTAAGTTTTCCATTTCCAACATCTGACCTCCTGAATGTGCTTCACTCTCAGTTGTCCCTTTAACTGGATAAATTAGAAGTTGCTCCTTGTAAGGGAAAGTTGGAGACTACCAATTTGGCCCAAGTTCCTCATTTTACAAAGGGAAAATTGAGGTTGAAAAAGGTTAAATGGCTTTTTCATGGTCATGCATATATTCAACAGGAAGTCAGTACAAGAACTTTTGTTTCTTTGCTATCCTTCAGAGATCAGAATATGACCAGAATACGAGATAGGAAAAACCCTAAGACTGAGTCTCACACTTTTACCTAAAATAAGGTATGTGTATATGTGTATGCATATAAACTCAATCTATACATATACATATACCTTCATAAGTTTAGTGTGTGTATATATATGTATATATAAAATACTGTTTTATATATATTATATATTGACTATAAAGAAATTATGTATATATTGGCTATAAAGACATACCTTCTATAGATGTTATCTACAGTTACTGACTCAGAAAAGATTTTGAAATTAAGAAAAGCAACATTAATTGACTTATAGACCATAATACATGTATAATGGGATCTGAAAATAATTTAATCATAAATCACACAGTTATTTGCATTATTTAAAATGAAAGCACTTTTGTATGAAAATTCTAATTGGGAGAATAATTTTCTCTATGTTAAAACAATATATTATTGAGTTATGTTACATTTCAAAAAATAAAAGAGAAATAGAAAATAAATTTCTTAGCTTACATTCATGCTATTGTTTAAATTCCTATAATGAAATATGGAGGTACCGTGTTTTAATGTATGCAGCTTTTTGAGAGCTGGAGAAGTATTTGAAGAAAATAAGATCATCACTCTAAACATTCCAATGTTTTTAATTTGACTGGAAATTTAGTATAATTTAAATAGTATTTATATCTAGGGTCATTTTCCCTATTTATTATTTTCTTTGGAACTCTTTCTAAGGTATATTTCAAATTAAATGTACATGTAATTCTGTTTGGGGGCTAGTTAACAAATGTTCTTCCTTAATTTCTTTGTGATGAGCTTATTTTTCCCCAGGATCTGATCAAAATAATTGTTTCACTTTAAAAGTGTAGTAAATATACTTTATTAAAGTACATATATATGTAAAATATTAATAAATAGTATATTCTGACATATTCTCTGGTGGAGGAATTAAAACAGGTGATTTAAAGTGAAGAGATCAACAGTTGTAAGACAAGTATCTCCAAAGAGTAGAGACAAAAATGAATTAATGAAGTCTACTATTTTCATACAAGGTTTAGTTTTATTATTAGAAGTCTAAAGAATTGGCACAAACTCTATTTATGTTTTCACTGAACTATTAAGTATCATATCATTGAGTTGGATTGTATTGAACATTATATTCATCCATAGTATTAGTCAATGTATGTCAGTTGATATTAACTTCTGTATTCCTACATAAATTTTCATACCTGTTAATTTATTTAATATATTTTAGAAACAAGTATTTACTATCCTGTGATATACTGACTGCTAGTCAGTATAAGAGAATAAGTGGCTTATGCCTTTAGTTGTTCAGTCTGATATTAGGACTCTATATGTTTCTGGTGGAGATCATAGTAGAAGCAAAACATTACTGCCTTCTGGAATCTTTTCAGACTTGGATCTGTAAAGATCTAAGGGAATTTAGCATCATATATAAATGATATTGCATCATTCATGTCTTTGGAAATTACCACCATTATTTATTTTGTTATATGTTTTCCAAATAAATGGCCTTAAACTTTATTTGAACATTGCATAGTATAGTTTTCATAATTATTTCTATATTGAAATGAAACTGTGAAATGTCAAAAAAAAATTAAGGAATAGACTTAAAAACTAAAACAGGGTTTCCCAAACTAGTCTTCAAAATTCTTGTACAAACTTAACTGAAATATTTGATAAAATGAAGATTTTAAAAAACCTTTTCCAAAACATATTAAATCAAAATCTCTGTCACTGCAATTTAAATATCTATAATTTTAAAACTATTTAAGTACATATAAACATTCATTTTATAACCAGTGATGTAAATCGTATCATGCCACTTATATTCTGATTTTATTTGGGTTACCCTAAAGGCAAAGACCTGTGTGCTGATACATTATGTCAATAGGCAAAAGTGAACAAGGGAAATGGGAGTTGAAAAGTGAATAATCAAATAAATATGAATAATTTATCAAAATTGCTGTTCTGAACAAAAGATGCTTATTTCTACAGGGATCTCTGAAAAGCATATGGAATGCCTCTCAAACCATCTTTTAAAGATGAGTAGCTGAAGCATTTATCCATCAACCTCCACTAGTTGAAGGTTGCCTGCAAGGAAAGCTCTCCCACACTTCCAGGAGGCATTTTTTGTGTAGGCCAAGTGAGTTCTCACAGCTTCAGAGCAGGCCCCATGGTCAAAGCACAAAATGATATGTGGCAGAGACCTGAGGGGGTTACTATTAGAATGAGTCTGAGCTTGCAAGAACATCAAAACAAACAAGCAAACAAACAAAAACCTAAAACACCATCACAACTGTGGTTAAGTCTAGAAATGTAAGCAGAATACCAAATATCTTGCTTATATGTGTCTTAACATTGCTCAGATCCATTCATGCCAAATGCAAAGTCTCCCTCTGTCGTAAAGTTTCAAATACTTTCTGGTTGACAATTTCTATGAAAGCCAATGCATAGAAGAAGTAATGGAAAAGCAACAGTCCCTGCTATTATAAGGCAGCATCATTGTTTTCGTGGTGAGAGAGGAGCCATAATCCTGACTCTCTAAAAGCACCATCCCTATCACCAATGCTACTCTATTTATGGGAACATTAGTCAAGCATGAGATGGGCAATACAGAGGATGGCTATCATATAAAGGACAAGTCATTTTGCCTTTTGAAGGAAGCCAAAGGTAAACAAAACTTTTTATTTTATTTTTTTAAATTTTTATTTATTTATGATAGTCACAGAGAGAGAGAGAGAGAGAGAGAGGCAGAGACACAGGCAGAAGGAGAAGCAGGCTCCCTGCACTGGGAGCCTGACATGGGATTCGATCCCAGGTCTTCAGGATCGCGCCCTGGGCCAAAGGCAAGCGACAAACCGCTGCGCCACCCAGGGATCCCAAACAAAACTTTTTAAAAAGGTGAGTGAAATACCACTTTCTCTAGCCTTATAACCATCCCCTCAACCTAATTGACCTTTACTTTCCTTTCTGTCCTGTAAACATCTACTTTCTCTCACTTATAAATTTTTTTGGCACTTTCCCTCAGCTTTCCTAGGAGACACTTGTAATTTGAAATAAACAAATAGTCATTTTGTTCTACATATTTGTTGAGTACTCTCTCTGCAGTAGAGAGTTTTCTGTTCTGTGAACATTAATGTGAACCACGAACCCCCAAAATTTGTGTTGGCCCCTATGTTCCAGCCAGTTTCTTTCCCCGATCTCTTTACAAACAAAAAGAATTTTGTTTGAATTTATATCAATTTTTCCATACTGTGCCTTCAAGGTCCTGAAAAAAGCAAGTGAGCCACTTATCACTGCTCAGGAATACTTATATATTCTTATCTCACAATTCATCTCACACTATACAGACTCTCAGTATCATGAATAACATGCTGCCCAATTGAGAGAATTTCTTCCTAATAATATTGGTTAGAGTCATCCCTGAATGGAATTACAGCTTAGCAGGAATCCATTTTCAGATATGTTCCAAAATATTAAACCACCCCTTTATAAAACAGGTGTAAGCCTTTTCCTTTTCCACTAACTAATCACGAAGAATGCCTCGCCATAGGTGAGACTTCTGTAAGATGAAAAGATACATAATAGTAGCTATCATATAAATCTGGGGCATCAGGACCAGTAACATGCTTGTGTCATCTGAATCTGCTCAGGTCCAATCTGAAAGATCACATTTCCATTATATAATGGATAGCTGCTCTGTCCACTTAAATTTGTTTTGTGGTAGATCTTAACATACCCAGCTTTGGTGGAAGGCAGTTTGTGTCACATAGCCATTTAATGTCATCTGTTGTCACCTCTCATTCAGGAAGGGACTAGTTTGTGGTTCATCATCAGAAATATAGATAAATAGATAGATAGATGATGATGATAGATAGATAGATAGATAGATAGATAGATAGATAGATAGATAGATAGATTTTATTGGTATATGTTTGCCATTTGTGCTGGCAAAGCCTCAACCAGCACACTATCCAGAGGAGAGTACCTGACCAACAGGCATGGACTACCACATGGCTTAGCATATGATAAAGGGATCCGCTTCACATCAAAGAATATGCAGAAATGGATGTGTCACAATAGGTTCCACAGGTTGCATTACACAGCATATAATGCAGAAAAAGATGGCTTTACATAATTCTCAAATAACTTTCTAAAAGCACATCTGAAGTATATCCCCTGAAGCAACATTGAAAATACCTGGTACTGTCATTTGGGATGAAATGTGTACATTAGGGTTTTTCAGGCTAAGAGCAAGGAGTGGAAGCAGGAGCAGCAGCTCCACTTACTAATGACCAAATAGTGGACTTTGTGCATCTTATGTATCCCCAAAATCAGGGCTCTGCGTGAAAAGCAGATGAACTCTTCCCAGAGACATATATCTACGTCAATGTCTAGGTCAATGGTCCCATTGAGCTATAAGCTATAGATACCACCAGGAAACTGAAATTCTGATATCTTGGAGATAGAAGGCACATATAAGTATAAATGTGACCAGAATAATTGACCCTGATGATCAGGAGCCAGTGACTAGGACTGCTTTTAGGTCATAAGTGTAGGGAGAAACATGTATTGAAAACAAGGGATCTACTTGGGTAAATCCAGGTACTTGCTTCCCATATTATAATTGTGAATGGATAGGTACAGCAGCCCTAATCTAAGAAGGATTTTGAGAACTCTTAGGCTTCAGTCACACTACCAGCTAAGCTACCAAACTTACTGATATGATAGGTTAAATTTAAAGGAATTTAGAGCATATAATAAATGAGATGGAATAGATACCAAGTTGTAGCTATAAGACTGACTATAGTGAAGGTAGTTCATCCCATTAATTTCCTCTTTTAAGTTTCCAACAGGAAGAAAGCCCACAGAAACTGTGGAGGAGCTGATCTTTGAACTTGTGAAAGAAACACATCTATGCGGAGATTGGCAAATATCCGGATGGTCCAGCTCCCAAATATGAGCAAAGTGGTCCTCTATTAGATATTTTTCTCATAAGCTTTTATTGTTTTAACATCTCTGTGATATGATAAAATAGGGATTTTTTATACATATATAATTTTGTTGTTTTTGTTTTGGGGAGAGAGTCTGTCTTTTGTAAATTATTCCATCATAGCCAGAAGTAGATGGTCCCCCAAATTTAAAGGATAATTTCTAGAAATTTCACATAAAACATTTGTTTCTTTCTATTTTAATTACATGGCTATAAAATCTGCAAAGGACCATAAAAAAATATACCCAGTCAAAAATCTTAAGTTCTATTAATGAAGAGAGCAATGATAGATAATGAATGTACAAATAATAAGGCCTACTACAATCATTAAATCCAGTTTAAGAAATGGTGGGGTGGAGATAATCCATTAGGAATGGGGAAGCTGATGTATTTTGTGAGCACTGACTCCAACAATTATTAAAATAAGATTGGAAACTTAACTTATATATAAAAGCAGTATATACTTGGTTAAGGTCTGACTCTTGATTTTTGTCTTGGGTCAAGGTCTCAGGGTCTATGAAATCAAGCCTGTGTGGAGCTCTGCTCAGGACAGAATCTGTCTTTCCTTCTCTTTGCCTCTCTGCCCTCCCTCCACTTGTGTGCACACATGCACTCTCTCTTAAATAAGATCTTTTAAAAAAATAAAATTAGTATATATATAATAGAACTATTAACAATGTAAAAGTTAAATAATGACCACATGAGATACAACTTTACTCCCACGAGGATGGTTATTAAAAAAAAAAAAAGAAAGAAAGAAAAGTTCGTTTCCCAGAGTTAGGAGTCTTCCATGTTCTGTCTCCCTTTCTGATATTTCCTACCCATTTCTTCTCTCTTCCCCTCTATTCCCTTTCACTATTATTTACATTCCCCAAATGAATGAGACCATATAATGTTTGTCCTTCTCCCATTGACTTATTTCACTCAGCATAATACCCTCCAGTTCCATCCACATCGAGGCAAATGGTGGGTATTTGTCGTTTCTAATGGCTGAGTAATATTCCATTGTATACATAAACCACATTTTCTTTATCCATGCCCAGAGGTCAGTGGCATTTCTATACATTAACAATGAGACTGAAGAAAGAGAAATTAAGGAGTCAATCCCATTTACAATTGCACCCCAAAGCATAAAATACCTAGGAATAAACCTAACCAAAGAGGTAAAGGATCTATACCCTAAAAACTATAGAACACTTCTGAAAGAAATTGAGGAAGACACAAAGAGATGGAAAAATCTTCCATGCTCATGGATTGGAAGAATAGATCAGAGATTTAAACGTGAAACACAGAAATATAAAATTCTAGGATAGACTGAATGTTCGTGCCACCCTCTTTTGTGCCAGAGTGAAGTCCTTATTGACAATGTGATGGTATTTTGAATAGGGCCTTGGGAAGATAATTAAGCTTACATGTGATCATGAAGATGGGGCCTCCGATATGGGATTAGTATCCTTATAGGAAGACAGACCAAAGCTCCCTTTCTCTCTTGCTATCATGTAAGGGAATAGCAAGACAGTAATAGCCATCTGTAAGTCAGAAGGGAGTTCTCACCAGGAACTGAATTGGCCAGCATCTTGATTGTGGAATTCCCAACCTCCATTATGAGAAATAAATTTCTGTTGTTTAAGCCACCCAATCCATGCTATTTTGTTATAGCAACCTGAGCAACCAAAGATGAACTACTAAAAGATAATATATGAAAAATTCTATATGACCTTGATTATAGCAATGACTTTCAGATACAAATTTGAAAGTATAATCCATGAAATAAAGAATTGAACTGGGCTTCATTAAAATCAAAATCTACACTGTGAAGGAAAATGTCAAGAGAATGAAAAGACAAGCTATAGAATGCAAGAAAATATTTACCAAAGGTATATCTGATAAATGACAGTAATCCAAAATATACAAGGAACTTTTAAAACTTATCAGTAAGAAAACTGAAGCACTTGATTAAAAAGTGGCAAAAGACTTGAAGAGACACTTCACCTACACACACACACAAAGGTATACAAATGGCAATCAAGCATATGAAAAAATGCTCCACATTATATGTCACTAGAGAACTGCAAACTAAAACAACAAACAATGAGATATGTATTAAAATTGTCAAAATCTAGGGATGCCTGGGTAGCTCAAAGGTTCAGCATCTGCCTTTGGTTCAGGTCATGATCCCAGAGTCCTGGGATCGAGTCCCTCATCAGGCTCCCTGCATGGAGCCTGCTTCTCCCTCTTCCTATGTCTCTGCCTCTCTCTCTGTATCTCTCATGAATAAATAAATAAAATCCTTAAAAATAAATAAATACAAATAAAATGGTCAAAATCTGAAATTGTGACAACATCAAATGTTGAGAATGATGTGGAGCAACAGTCATTCCCATTCATTGTTGGTGGAAATACAAAATGGTACAGCCACTGTGGAAGACAGTTTGGAAGTTTTTTTTACAAAACTAGACATTATTATCCTACGATTTAGCAATTGTACTCCTTGGTGTTTTCCCACAGAAGTTGAAAACTGATGTCCACTCCTAAGTTGAATCTAACATAGATGTTAAGATCAGCTTTATTTATATTTGCCAAAGCTTGGCAACAATAAAGATTATCCTTCAGTAGATGAATTGATGAATAAACTGCCGTACATCTGGACAATGGAATGCTATTAATTTTAAAAGAAAATTACCTATCAAGTCATGAAAGGACATGGTGGAAATGTAGATGCATATTATTAAGTGAAAGAAGCCACTCTGAAAAGTTACATGCTGTATGATTCAAACTATGTGACGTTTTGGAAAAGGCAAACTGTGGAGATAGTAAAAGGATAAATGGTTGTTAGGAGTTAGAAGACAGGCTGGGAAACACAGAATATGGAGTATTTTTAGGGAAGTGAAACTACTCTATATGATATAATAATACATAGATGCCATTAAATGTTTGTCAAAACTCACAGAATGTACAGCCTCAAGAGTGAACCATAATATGAACTATGGATTTGGGGTAATAATGACATTTCTTTTTAGGTTCATCAGTTGTAATAAAACTAGCATTGTGGTGGAAAGAAGTACATAATGGGGGGCCTATGGATATGCAGGGGCAGGAGGTATTGGGGAAAGCTCTGTATCTTCTCAGTTTTGCTGTGAACCTAGACCTGATCTTTTTTTTTTTAATTTTTTATTTATTTATGATAGTCACAGAGAGAGAGAGAGAGAGGCGCAGAGACACAGGCAGAGGGAGAAGCAGGCTCCATGCACCGGGAACCCGACGTGGGATTCGATCCCGGGTCTCCAGGATCGCGCCCTGGGCCAAAGGCAGGCGCCAAACCGCTGCGCCACCCAGGGATCCCCCTAGACCTGATCTTAAAAAAAAAATAATATATAAAGTCTGCAATAAAAAAGAAATACATATTCCCAGAGTCTATTCAAACCAATAGAGTCAGAATTTCTGGGAGTGTGATCTTATACATTAATTAACTTCCCAGGAGACATTTTATACATACAAATGTCTAAGATGGGTCATGATCTCTCTCTTAAACTTGTCTCAGATCATGATTGCTTCATTTCATAAAGCTTTATATGAAAATTATATAACTCAATTTATAGTTGAGATATTTTAGAAAACTACTTAAAGCTTAGAGAAACAATGTACTACACTTAAGTTTAATTTCTAAATGTATGATTCCTCACCTGTTTCTGACTTACTTATTTTTTATTTTTATTTTTTAAAATATTTTATTTATTCATTCATGAGACACCCAGAGATAGAGATAGAGAGAGAGAGAGAGGCAGAGACACAGGCAGAGGGAGAGAGAAACAGGCTCCATGCAGGGAGGCCCAACACGGGACTCGATCCCGGGACTCTAGGATCACGCCCTGGGCCGAAGGCAGGTGTTAAACCACGGAGCCACCCAGGCGTCCCTTCTGAATTATTTATTTTTAATGAATTAATTTATTAGTTTTGAATAAACAGAAATTACATAATCTAAAGTTCCACTGTATTTGTAAATAAAAATCAACATCTATCCAGCAGTCAGTCATATTCTGTGTATTTAATTTTATGCATTATAATACTGCATTATAAATATTTTACCTGTCAGTTATGATTTTTAAAATTTTATAAGACTTTATGATTCCCACATGAATATTTGCTCACTCTAAAATTCAAACTAATTATATTCCACTGTTCACACACTGCCCATCTCATGCAGTCATTCATGTTGTCGCTGTCCTCTGCTGCCATTCCCACATTTTCTCAAAATACAGAATATATTATCTTATAATCTATCTTAAAATAGCTGTTTAAAATTTCTCTCTCTCATCTCTCTGATTCTTTTCAGTATATGAAAAGTTGAAGAGAAAAAAATCTAAAAGCAGCATTACTCTTATGCTGAATCAGTATTATAAACATCTTGAATTGGTTTTTCTATTTAAAATGGTTACTGGCAGCAGAATTTGTATCAGCTTTCAATATAATTTTCAACTCACTTGGTATAGACAGTTAATACTATTAGTGGACGGTATCCAAGAAGCTCTCTCGTTAAAACCATGTCAGTAATATGAAGAAAACTTAGCAGTCGATTAAAAGCAAATTTTCATTTTATGAAAAAATTGCAATAAATTATTATGAATCTATAATCAGAACATGAAAGACTTTTGATAATACAGACCTAGCCCCTAAGAATCATGTTTGACATTCTAATTTGTTTAGCCTGCCTCATGAGAATCAATAAAATAAAAAATATAGATTCCAAGATTATCTTTATGATGAGAAGAAAAATCAAGCTGTTCCAAAGCTCCCTCTTAATTAAAAAGAAGGGGAAATGAAAAGCTATATACCTTTCATGAAGTCACCCAAATAAGTTTTCTTTTGATTGTGATTGGAGAAATATGAGAGTTTAAAAGATGTTAATTTATTATTTTTTTCTTTTGGGGCACCCAGGTGGCTCAGTGGTTGAGCATCTGCCTTTGGCTCAGGTTGTGATCCCAAGGGTCCTGGAATCAAATCCCACATCAGGATCCCCACAGGGAGCCTGCTTCTCCCTTTGCCTATGTCTCTGCTTCTCTCTGTCACTCATGAATAAATAAATAAAATCTTTAAAATATTTTATATATTTTTCTCTTTTGGCTTTTAATCCAATTATTTACATGGTTTATAATTTTTATATTTCAAGTTGACCTATCAACTTTCCAAACAATTGCCTGCTATGTTACCTAAGAATTTAATGCTTCTTAAGTACTATCTTTACCCTCCCAACGTTTCTATATCAGAAATTTTTTTTTAAAGATTTTATTTATTTATTCATGATAGTCACAGAGAGAGAGAGAGAGAGAGGCAGAGACACAGGCAGAGGGAGAAGCAGGCTCCAGGCAGGGAGCCCGACGTGGGATTCGATCCCGAGTCTTCGGGATGGCGCCCTGGGCCAAAGGCAGGCGCCAAACTGCTGCGCCACCCAGGGATCCCATATATCAGAAATTTTAATAAAAATTTGTTAATATCGATACTATCTGTATTAACACTACTCGCTGTTAAACCAAATAATAGTTTTGGCTTCTGATTACCTATACATACATAAACACACATATATGCAATTTGTATACATATATATATATATATATATATACACATACATGTGTGTGTATATATATATATATATATATATACCCTTGTAGTTTTTATTATTGCCATTTATATTATTCTTATTCTCAGTGTTCTGAGTTCACTTTCTAATTGGCTTTTATGTGAGGCTTTATTAACTTATTTTTCTGGGCACTGGATAAGTCTCTTTTATCTGAGTGATAAGAAAAGTTCTGGAATTACTTTTTTTAGATTCTTTTTATAGTTACCCCTTCTCTGTTTTTAATTCATATTTTGGAAAGAATTCATATTGCTCGAATACTGAAACTTCTTATCCAATCTTTATATATCCTTAACTTTCTTTTTTTAAAGATTTTATTTATTTATTCATAAGAGATACACAGAGAGAGAGGCAGAGACACAGGCAGAGGGAGAAGCAGGCTCCATGCAGGGAGCCCAACGTGGGACTTGATCCCATGTCTCCAGGGTCACGCCCTGGGCTGAAGGTGGCGCCAAACTGCTGGGCCACTGGGGCTGCCCTATCCTTATCTTTCTTAACCAATTTTGTTCATTATCCTTTTTGTTGGTTTCAACTTTAGAAACATTTTCTAAATTTTATCTTTCAAATTTCCTACTATTTTTTTACTGACTGATATTTTAATTTCTAGGAGATTACTATTGATTTAGCATTATTCTTTTTCCCAAACTTATTTTTCCATGTTAAAGAATCTAATGTCTCTGAGAATTTCAGTTACATTCTTAAAATATTTTTTCTCTCGATTCCCTCCCCCACATTATTATGGGATGCTTCCTTATGTCACTTATAGGCAATGCTTAAAGAAAGCAAGGCACATTCCAAAAGAAAAACAAAAAAGAGATTAACATTAGAAAATGTCAAGATACGTCACTAAAGGCTATTTAGAAGGTTCACCAACATCCAGAATTAAACAGAGATTTCAAGGAGTATTGATTAGAAGAGCATTTGACTGTGAATTTCTCTTCCTAAAGAGGGAAATAGATTCTGGGAAGATGCCGCATTCAATCACAAGCTTAGGGAGTCATAAATGTCCCCTTGCAGGTGGAGGCACTCTAGATGGGTATCTGACATATGGCTGTGATGGAAGAGCATCGAGTTGCCTCTAGGAGAGTCAGTGATTGACTGGCTTCATGAATGAATGCATGATTGAATGAAACAAAGGACATCTATTGCTATTTACAATGTGCTGCATAAACAACTATAATGTAGTTATATATTTATATATATACTATATGTAAACATCAATAATGACAACAATACATCTGAGAACTAATAAATTATAAAATCTGACAGGGAGTTTTCACTAACTTCAATTCAGTGGTGACTATGAAAGCAACATTTGTTGACTCCTTCATCTATACTCATCATCAAGTTGGGAAGGTGGAGGTTCCTTATTTACCATATACTACTAGAAGCATGCCCTTTATACTCTATTTTAAAACATTCAGAGTTTATTCTATTGCCCCATGTAAATACTCTATTATTGCTGTTATAATGGCATTAACGATTGTCTCACACACATAAAGTCTACAGCTAAGTAGAGAGGAGGTATTATGGCCTATTGTAGATTGTACTATTTTTTTTAATTGAAGTATAGTTGCCACACAATGTTACATTAGCTTCAGGTGTACAACATAGTGATAAGACAATTCTATATGTTATGTTATGCTCACGAGTGTAGCTACCATCAGTCATCAGGCAACACTATACAACACCTTTGAATATATTCCCTCTGCTAGACATTGTATCTCTGTGACTTAATCATTCCACAACTGGAAGCCTGTATCTCAACTCTCCTTCACTTGTTTTGCCTATGCAATAAGTTTTAATTAGGCACCCAGATCCATGAGACAGAGGTCCAAAAATAAGAGTTAGAGAGAGGAACTTTGATTAGGAGAGCCACTCCAGTGTGTTGGGCTATGAGGTTGCAAACAATTTACTGTATATGTAACTGTAGATTTTTTGAGTGAGTATAACTAGAACTTATCTAATTGCAATCATATTAAGTAATCTCAGTTTTTCTCTCAGCTGTAATGTTGAAAGAAGAATTGATGAGAAGGGGAATCTGTTGAGGATAGATAACCTAGACCTGAAATTTTGAAATGTCTATACATCAGGAGCAAGATAAAAAACAAAACTTTGAGACAGAGAACACTGCAGAGAGGCAGTAAGAATATTTTAATGCTTTATATGCCAAAACAGAAAATGTTAAGATTAGGGAGTGATGAATGATGAACCTATATGGTTAGCAGTTATCAGTTAAAATTATAAATCTTAACAGAGGTGGGTATTTTTGTTTGATTTTTTTTAACAAATGTTGGTGTTTTCAGTGAAAAACTTCCTGCCATGGTAGCCACCTCATTCTGCATAAAAACCTTCATGATTATAACATTTGACAGCAAAAAAGCATTCCATCAACTGCCACTTGTTCCAGGAAATAGCTGGCCAAGGAAAACTCTCAACCTCTAAGATTGAATAATCCTTCCTTTTTTGAAATGACTTCAAAACTGTAAGGTTTTGGCAACCAAGGCTGCCAAATGTAGAAGACCAACTAAAATGTCTCCCTGCATCTAAAACCTTCACCTTAAGAGATAACTTATCAGTCAGAGACTGTCAGCTTTTTCTGCTTTTACTCTATAAAATATAGTTTCCTTTCTGACTCCTTGTTTGAACCCCTATTGAAATGTAACTGATGACAGATGGGTTCCCTTATGGCAACTTTGTGAATAAACAAACTTTGTCTATGTTGTAGCAGACTTAGTTTTGTCCTTGACATCAATAAAAGGGCCCATAAATTTAAAAGATGAATAAATTTCAATATGAAGTAACTAAGTACACAAATGCCAAATCAACACTCTAGTAAACTTTAACATTTTTGTGGTCTGTTATAATTAGCAAAGCATCTTCACTTAGATTATGTACACTTGAACACAATCCATACAATCATTCAATATAACAGATATAGGAAATAGGTTCTAGATTTTTATTTATATTTTCACAAATTCAGTAAATATGAGCTAGAACTTGAACTGAGGCCCCTCTGATACAAGATCCTTTTCCTTGGACAATTCAGCACGTTGTTTATATTATGTTACAGGGACAAAATTGAGATAGTGTTCTTCAACAGTAGAGATGTCTGAAGTGAGAAATAGAACATGGTTTGGCTTCTTAAAGGAATTTAGCCTTGGCTAAATTTCTAAAAAAAAAAAAAAAAAAAAGAAAAAAAAGTGATATTAACAGACTGGGAAGGAGCAGAAGAGTAAAATGTCATCAGAATAAAGAAACTTGAAAAAAAAAAAAAAAAAAAAAACACATGAAAAATTTTTCCAGTACATGAAAACAAGTATATTTTGCAGACTAATTTCTTTTTCAGTTTAAAACATGGAAAAATGAGATAAAAATCTACCCTCTGCTATGTTTAACCTATAGATTAAAGGATCATCAAAGATCAAATGTGTCATGAGACACATGCACACACCCAGATGCAGAGACACCGGCAGAGGGAGAAGCAAGCTCCCTACAGGGAGCCTGATGCAGGACTAGATCCAGGGACCCTGGGACCACACATGAGATCTCAACCACTCAGCCACCCAGGCATCCCTAATACAGTAATTTACAATTATTGTCATTGATAGCTGTAAATGTGGTTCACTGACAGTGAAAAGGTCTTAGGAGATACACTTTTATAGGCCAAATTCCATCCAGGCCCAGCATCAAAGAAGATTATCTTTTTTCTTTTTAGGAATTATAAATCTTTCTGTAATTATTTTCTCCTTCCCTCAGGTCTTTATATTTCTTTCACTTGACGATATTTCATCCATATAAACCTACAAATCTGATCACATCATCACAATACTTAAAATCTCCCTCTGACTTCAGGGTGAAATTCAAAACTTATTAGCACATAAAGGTTACTTGTGCCACCGCAAAAAGATCGTGGTTTGGAGAGTCAGTGAGGATTAAGAATAAATCTGGATCTATCATTTCAACAGACTCAATTTCTTAATCTTTATATAGACATAATAATAGACAACTCACAGGTCTGTTGCACAGACTGGCAAGAGTTTGCACGGACAGGACAGAGTATAGCAGGTATGCACTAGGGACACATGACATTATTTATGATCCTTAGTATTTATCATTTATGAATCTGTATAGCTTTCACACAATATCACCTCTTGCCTGTTAAAATATACTTATCTTGTCCGTGGAGCTCTTTTTTTCTGCTTTCATTCATAATTTTGCTCTTTCTGACTCAGTTCTTTAAAAAAAAAAAAAAAAGAATTTATTTACTTATTCATGAGAGACACAGAGAGAGAGAGAGGCAGAGACACAGGCAGAGGGAGAAGCAGGCTCCATGCAGGGAGCCTGATGTGGGACTCGATCCCAGGACCCCGGGATCACGCTCTGGGCAGAAGGCAGAGGCTTAACTGCTGAGCCATCCAGGTGTCCCTCTGACTCAGTTCTCACCTATGAGGTAGAGAGAGGACTTCAGAGGTAGGGGGAGATAGTAGGAATTTTTTATTTGATGGATTACCAGGCTCCTTTCCAATGTGTGGAATCAAATAATGGACATAGTCAAGAGAAACAATTAAGATAAAACTCCATAGGCTAAATATATCTCCACAGTAAGGAAATGAGAGAAGGGGAATTCTGCAACAAGTCCTCCAAATTCTACTATAATAAACTTGTGCAGGGGCCCCTGGGTGGCTCTGTGATTGAGTATCTGCCTTTGGCTCAGGCCCTGATCCCAGGGTCCTGGGATCAAATCCACCATTGGGTTCCTCGTGGGGAGCCTGCTTCTCCCTCTATGTCTCTGCCTCTGTCTCTGTGTCTCTTAGGAATAAATAAACTTTTAAAATATCTTTAAAAAATAAATAAATTTGTGCAGTTGTAATGTGCTCTTTATTTTCATACAATATTTGAAAATGGAAAACACTTTTTTTTTAAATTTTTTCTTTACTTATGATAGTCACACAGAGAGAGAGAGAGAGAGAGAGAGGCAGAGACACAGGCAGAGGGAAGAGCAGGCTCCATGCACCGGGAGCCCGACGTGGGACTTGATCCTGGGTCTCCAGGATCGCGCCCTGGGCCAAAGGCAGGCGCCAAACCGCTGCACCACCCAGGGATCCCTGAAAATGGAAAACACTTAAACATGTTTTTGTTTTATATACTTTTATATTTAGTCAAATGAACTTTCCTGATTTGTTTTTTTCCAGAACCCATTTTAGTTTCACAAGGTTAATTCACTTCAATACCCTCACTATATCAGTTTTCACCGCCCAAAGCAAAGAAACAAAACATATCCCAGTTACAAGGATACATATAAAAATATATCATAGACATCTGGGAGTTTCAAACAAAAACAAAGATTAAAGAATGCAGGCGACACATCACATGCATGAGACATTTTGTCTCCAGTAATGTTTGAAGCTGGAGACCTGAGGCTCCCCTTGATATGGTGAGATCAGAGATTATGTTTCACACGTAAATGGAACAGTGTATTTGAAGTAAATGGGGCACCTGGGTGGCTCAGCCAGCTAAGTGTCTGCCTTTAGCTCAGGGCATGATCCTGGAGTCCTAGGATTGAGTCTGGCATCAGGCTCCCCGCTTCACGGGGAACCTGCCTCTCCCTCTGCCTCCCTGTCTCTTTCTCTGCCTCCCATTAATGAATAAGTAAAATATTTTTAAAAACGAGTATTTGAAGTAAATATTCTTTTTTAATTAATTTATTTTTTTAGAGAGAGACAGTAAGTGTGAGCAGAGCGAGGAGCCGAGCAAGAGGAAGAGAAGCAGAGCACAGAGCCCAAACCCAAACCACGGCTTTATCTCATGATCCTGAAATCACTGCCTGAGCTGAAATCAACAGTAGGATGCTTAGCTTGCCTGGATGGCTCCACGGTTGAGCGTCTGCCTTTGGCTCAGGTAGTGATCCGGGGCCTGGGAATGAGTCCTACATCAGGCTCCCCATGAGGAGTCTGTTTCTCCCTCTGCCTATGTCTTTGCTTTTCTCTCTCTCTCTCTCTGTCTCTCTCATGAATAAAATCTAAAAAAAAAAAAAAAAAAAAAAAAAAAAAAAGTAGGATGCTTAACCGAATGAGCCACCCAGGTGTTCCTTGAAGTAAACATTTTAATTTGCATACTCACTATAGAATGGGTAATTTAATGAAAGCCTATAAATATAGCAAATGCTTTAAATTTTCTTTTTTTTTTAATTTATTTTTTATTGGTGTTCAATTTACTAACATACAGAATAACCCCCCCGTGCCCGTCACCCATTCACTCCCACCCCCCGCCCTTCTCCCCTTCTACCACCCCTAGTTCATTTCCCAGAGTTAGGAGTCTTTACGTTCTGTCTCCCTTTCTGATATTTCCCACACATTTCTTCTCCCTTCCCTTATATTCCCTTTCACTATTATTTATATTCCCCAAATGAATGAGAACATATAATGTTTGTCCTTCACCGACTGATTTACTTCACTCAGCATAATACCCTCCAGTTCCATCCACGTTGAAGCAAATGGTGGGTATTTGTCATTTCTAATAGCTGAGGAATATTCCATTGTATACATAAACCACATCTTCTTTATCCATTCATCTTTCGTTGGACACCGAGGCTCCTTCCACAGTTTGGCTATCGTGGCCATTGCTGCTAGAAACATCGGGGTGCAGGTGTCCCGGCGTTTCATTGCATCTGTATCTTTGGGGTAAATCCCCAGCAGTGCAATTGCTGGGTCGTAGGGCAGGTATATTTTTAACTCTTTGAGGAACCTCCACACAGTTTTCCAGAGTGGCTGCCCCAGTTCACATTCCCACCAACAGTGTAAGAGGGTTCCCTTTTCTCCGCATCCTCTGCAACATTTGTGGTTTCCTGCCTTGTTAATTTGCCCCATTCTCACTGGTGTGAGGTGGTATCTCATTGTGGTTTTGATTTGTATTTCCCTGATGGCAAGTGATGCAGAGCATTTTCTCATATGCATGTTGGCCATGTCTATGTCTTCCTCTGTGAGATTTCTGTTCATGTCTTTTGCCCATTTCATGATTGGATTGTTTGTTTCTTTGATGTTGAGTTTAATAAGTTCTTTATAGATCTTGGAAACTAGCCCTTTATCTGATAGGTCATTTGCAAATATCTTCTCCCATTCTGCAGGTTGTCTTTGAGTTTTGTTGACTGTATCCTTTGCTGTGCAAAAGCTTCTTATCTTGATGAAGTCCCAATAGTTCATTTTTGCTTTTGTTTCTTTTGCCTTCGTGGATGTATCTTGCAAGAAGTTACTGTGGCCGAGTTCAAAAAGGGTGTTGCCTGTGTTCTTCTCTAGGATTTTGATGGAATCTTGTCTCACATTTAGATCTTTCATCCATTTTGAGTTTATCTTTGTGTATGGTGCAAGAGAGTGGTCTAGTTTCATTCTTCTGCATGTGGATGTCCAATTTTCCCAGCACCATTTATTGAAGAGACTGTCTTTCTTCCAATGGATAGTCTTTCCTCCTTTATTGAATATTAGTTGACCATAAAGTTCAGGGTCCACTTCTGGGTTCTCTATTCTGTTCCATTGATCTATGTGTCTGTTTTTGAGCCAGTACCACACCGTCTTGATGACCACAGCTTTGTAGTACAACCTGAAATCTGGCATTGTGATGCCCCCAGCTATGGTTTTCTTTTTTAAAATTCCCCTGGCTATTCGGGGTCTTTTCGGATTCCACACAAATCTTAAAATAATTTGTTCTAACTCTCTGAAGAAAGTCCATGGTATTTTGATAGGGATTGCATTAAACGTGTATATTGCCCTGGGTAACATTGACATTTTCACAATATTAATTCTTCCAATCCATGAGCATGGAATATTTTTCCATCTCTTTGTGTCTTCCTCAATTTCTTTCAGAAGTGTTCTATAGTTTTGAGGGTATAGATCCTTTACATCTTTGGTTAGGTTTATTCCTAGGTATCTTATGCTTTTGGGTGCAATTGTAAATGGGATTGACTCCTTAATTTCTCTTTCTTCAGTCTCATTGTTAGTGTATAGAAATGCCATTGATTTCTGGGCATTGATTTTGTATCCTGCCACGCTACCGAATTGCTGTATGAGTTCTAGCAATCTTGGGGTGGAGACTTTTGTGTTTTCTATGTAGAGTATCATGTCATTGGCGAAGAGGGAGAGTTTGACTTCTTCTTTGCCAATTTGAATGCCTTTAATGTCTTTTTGTTGTCTGATTGCTGAGGCTAGGACTTCCAGTACTATGTTGAACAGCAGTGGTGAGAGTGGACATCCCTGTCTCGTTCCTGATCTTAGGGGAAAGGCTCCCAGTGCTTCCCCATTGAGAATGATATTTGCTGTGGGCTTTTCATAGATGGCTTTTAAGATGTCGAGGAATGTTCCCTCTATCCCTACACTCTGAAGAGTTTTGATCAGGACTGGATGCTGTATTTTGTCAAATGCTTTCTCTGCATCTAATGAGAGGATCATATGGTTCTTGGTTTTTCTCTTGCTGATATGATGAATCACATTGATTGTTTTATGGGTGTTGAACCAGCCTTGTGTCCCAGGGATAAATCCTACTTCGTCATGGTGAATAATTGTCTTAATGTACTGTTGGATCCTATTGGCCAGTATCTCGTTGAGAATTTTTGCATCCATGTTCATCAGGGATATTGGTCTGTAATTCTCCTTTTTGGTGGGGTCTTTGTCTGGTTTTGGAATTAAGGTGATGCTGGCCTCATAGAACGAATTTGGAAGTAGTCCATCTCTTTCTATCTTTCCAAACAGCTTTAGGAGAACAGGTATGGTTTCTTCTTTAAACATTTGATAAAATTCCCCAGGGAAGCCATCTGGCCCTGGACTCTTGTGTCTTGGGAGGTTTTTGATGACTGCTTCAATTTCCTCCCTGGTTATTGGCCTGTTAAGGTTTTCTATTTCTTCCTGTTCCAGTTTTGGTAGTTTGTGGCTTTCCAGGAATGCGTCCATTTCTCCTAGATTGCCTAATTTATTGGCATATAGCTGTTCATAATATGTTTTTAAAATCGTTTGTATTTCCTTGGTGTTGGTAGTGATCTCTCCTTTCTCATTCATGATTTTATTAATTTGAGTCTTCTCTCTCTTCTTTTTAATAAGGCTGGCTAATGGTTTATCTATCTTATTAATTCTTTCAAAGAACAAACTCCTGGTTCTGTTGATCTGTTCCACAGTTCTTCTGGTCTCGATTTCGTTGAGTTCTGCTCGAATCTTAATTAACTCTCTTCTTCTCCTGGGTGTAGGATCTATCTGCTGTTTTTTCTCTAGCTCCTTTATGTGTAAGGTTAGCTTTTGTATTTGAGTTCTTTCCAGTTTTTGAATGGATGCTTGTATTGCGATGTATTTCCCCCTTAGGACTGCTTTTGCTGCATCCCAAAAATTTTGGAAGGTTGTATCTTCATTCTCATTAGTTTCCATGAATGTTTTTAATTCTTCCTTAATTTCCTGGTTGACCCTTTCATCTTTTAGCAGAATGGTCCTTAACCTCCACGTGTTTGAGGTCCTTCCAAACTTCTTGTTGTGATTTAGTTCTAATTTCAAGGCATTATGGTCTGAGAATATGCAGGGGACGATCCCAATCTTTTGGTATCGGTTCAGACCCGATTTGTGACCCAATATGTGGTCTATTCTGGAGAAAGTTCCATGTGCACTTGAGAAGAATGTGTATTCAGTTGAGTTTGGATGTAAAGTTCTGTAGATGTCAGTGAAATCCATCTGGTCCAGTGTATCATTGAAAGCTCTCGTTTCTTTGGAGATGTTGTGCTTAGAAGACCTATCGAGTATAGAAAGAGCTAGATTGAAGTCACCAAGTATAAGTGTATTATTATCTAAGTATTTCTTCACTTTGGTTAATAATTGATTTACATATTTGGCAGCTCCCACATTCGGGGCATATATATTGAGGATTGTTAAGTCCTCTTGTTGAATAGATCCTTTAAGTATGATATAGTGTCCCTCTTCATCTCTCACTACAGTCTTTGAGGTAAATTTTAGTTTATCTGATATAAGGATGGCTACCCCTGCTTTCTTTTGAGGACCATTAGAATGGTAAATGGTTCTCCAACCTTTTATTTTCAGGCTGTAGGTGTCCTTCTGTCTAAAATGAGTCTCTTGTAGACAGCAAATAGATGGGTCCTGCTTTTTTATCCAGTCTGAAACCCTGAGCCTTTTGATGGGGTCATTAAGCCCGTTCACATTCAGAGTTACTATTGAGAGATATGAGTTTAGTGTCATCATGATATCTATTTAGTCCTTGTTTTTGTGGAATGTTCCACTGAACTTCTTCTTAAAGGGGAATTTTAAGAGTCCCCCTTAAAATTTCTTGCAGAGCTGGTTTGGAGGTCACATATTCTTTTAGTTGCTGCCTGTCTTGGAAGCTCTTTATCTCTCCTTCCATTTTGAATGAGAGCATTGCTGGATAAAGTATTCTTGGTTGCATGTTCTTCTCATTGAGGATCCTGAATATATCCTGCCAGCCCTTTCTGGCCTGCCAGGTCTCTGTGGAGAGGTCTGCTGTTACCCTAATACTCCTCCCCATAAAAGTCAGGGATTTCTTGTCTCTTGCTGCTTTAAGGATCTTCTCTTTATCTTTGGAATTTGCAAGCTTCACTATTAAATGTCGAGGTGTTGAACGGTTTTTATTGATTTTAGGGGGGGATCTCTCTATTTCCTGGATCTGAATGCCTATATTTCCCTTTCCAGATTAGGAAAGTTTTCAGCTAGAATTTGTTCAAATACATATTCTGGCCCTCTGTCCCTTTCGGCGCCCTCGGGAACCCCAATTAAACGTAGGTTTTTCTTCCTCAGGCTGTCGTTTATTTCCCTTATTCTATCTTCATGGTCTTTTAATTGTTTGTCTCTTTTTTCCTCAGTTTCCCTCTTTGCCATCAACTTGTCTTCTATGTCACTCACTCGTTCTTCCACCTCGTTAACCCTCGTCCTTAGGACTTCTAGTTTGGATTGCATCTCATTCAATTGATTTTTAATTTCTGCCTGATTAGCTCTAAATTCTGCAGTCATGAAGTCTCTTGAGTCCTTTATGCTTCTTTCTAGAGCCACCAGTAGCTGTATAATAGTGCTTCTGAATTGGCTTTCTGACATTGAATTGTAATCCAGATTTTGTAACTCTGTGGGAGAGAGGACTGTTTCTGATTCTTTCTTTTGAGGTGAGGTTTTACTTCTAGTCATTTTGCTCAGTGCAGAGTGGCCAAAAGCAAGTTGTACTGGGAAAAGAAGAAAAAGAGGAGAGAAAGAAGGAAAGAAAAGAGAAAGAGAAAAAAAAGGAAGAAAAAAAACGAAAAAAAAAAAAAGAAAAAGAGAAAGAAAAAGAAAGAAAGGAGAAAAATGGGGGGTGGGGGAAGGAAACAAATCAAAAAGCAAAACAAAACAAAACTAAACAAAACAAAAAAAAAGAACCACGGGGGAGTATCTTCTGCTTCTGTGTACTTTAAGTCCCTTGGCTTCCCCTGGAAGTTGTCAGTCAGTCTAGCTGGTCTTCTGGGGGAGGAGCCTGCTGTGCTGGTTTTCAGGTGTTAGCAGTTGGGGGAGCTGCTCTGCCCCTGCCTGTGCAGGGCTCAGTGGGGGTGTTTACCCCGTGAGGCCCCAGGAGGAACAGCCCCAGTGGCGGGGCCAGCTCTGGAGCCCTGGATTCAGCCCCTGTAGGAACTCCGGGGCTCTCCGTCTGCAGGGCCTGGAGGCTCGGGCCGGGGCCGCTGATCTGCTCAGCTGGGGCAGGAGCGTCCTCGCTGTCCTGGGCCCTCCCGGCCTCTGCCTGTCCCGGGGGGAGGCCGGATCCTGGGCTGTGTCCCGGCGCCCTGCGCTCCCGGGCCGCGCAACCCCCTCCGCGGAGCCGCCCCCGAGCCCCCCGAGCTGCTCCCGCCCCGCAGCCCCCTCCGCGGAGCCGCCCCCGAGCCCCCCCGAGCTGCTCCGGGTCCCGCCGTGCGCGCTGCAGCCCTTAGGGAGCTCGGCGCATCTCCCGGGCGCAGGTGTCTGTTACTGTCCCCGGGACCCCGAGGGCCTCCCCGCCCTCCTGGGTCCTGCTCCACCTCCCCGCGAGCCCCTTTCCCCCGGGAAGGTCGGTGCAGCTCCTGCTCCTCCGGGACGGGGCTCTCCTGTCCTGGGGACACTCGCCCCGGCCTCAGCCCGGCTCCTCGCGGGCCCCTCCCCCTTGGAGGCCTTTTGTGTCTTTACTTCTTTTTTCCTGTCTTCCTACCTGGATAGACGCGCGAACTCTTCTCACTGTAGCATTCCAGGTGTTCTCTCTTTAATTCTCAGGCTGAATTCATAGATTTTCAGGATAATTTGAAGGTTTTCTAGGTAATTTGGTGGAGACAGGTGATTTGGAGACCCTACTCTTCCGCCATCTTGCCCCTCCCCTCTGCTTTAAATTTTCTGCTTGAAACTTTCACTACATATGCTAAAATTGCAATAGCATCTAAAAGTAATTATGATACATATATATATATATATATTTACATATATCTGTCAACTTCAAAAAAGAAATGGACATTTGCCTATATTTTGGGACTTACATTCAGCCATTGAAATAAAAACCATTAGAATTACAGAGAAAAAAATACAAGCTGAAAAAGAGTTATAATAAATGCCTTTCACAAAGCATAATCACAACTGCATGCCCTTAAACTTTAAGACAATAATGCAGAAAGAGAAAGAGAAATGTTATAATGCATTGTCATGAACCTGTGTTATCACACTCTCAAAGCAGTAAAAAAGAGTAGGAAAATAAGATGAGCAAAAGTTATTTTTAAAAAAGTGTTTTGGACTCAGTCCAATTCATAGAAAAGTATTGAATAGATAGTATGGAAAATAAACCAGCATGGATTTTTTAAAGATTTTATTTATTTATTCATGAGAGACCCAGAGAAAGAGACAGAGAGAGAGAGGCAGAGACACAGGCAGAGGGAGAAGCAGGCTCCATGCAGGGAGCCCGAGGTGGGACTGGATCCCGGGACCCCAGATCACCCTTGGGCTGAAGGCGGTGCTAAACCCCTGAGCCACCCGGGGAAGCTTCAGCATGATTTTTGTTAATGCAAATTCTTCCTTAACAAACCAATAGAGATTCTTCATGCTCCTTTCTGTGGAGAATTTACTAGGAGGAAAAAAATTACAAATGACAAATGATATAAAGGAATGCTAACTGATGGTTATTTTCTCTACAGACTGAATACAGGATTGGTAAGAATCTGAATTTTATGAGGACAATCCCACTGGATTTAACTGTGTCTTGGTCTTTGTTTCAAAAAAAGAAGAAAGGAAGAAAAGAAAGAAAAGAAAGAAAGAAAAGAAAGATAGAAAGAAAGGAAAGAAAGAAAGAAAGAAAGAAAGAAAGAAAGAAAGAAAGAAAAGGGAAAGAAGGAAGGAAGGAAGGAAGGAAGGAAGGAAGGAAGGAAGGAAGGAAGGAAGGAAGGAAAGGAAGGGAGGAAGAAAAAAGAAAGAAAGAAAGAAAGAAAGAAAGAAAGAAAGAAAGAAAGAAAGGAGGAAGAAAAAAAAGAAAGAAAGAAAGAAAGAAAGAAAGAAAGAAGAAAGAAAGAAGGAAGGAAGGAAGGAAGGAAGGAAGGAAGGAAGGAAGGAAGGAGGAGGAAGAAAGAAAGAAAGAAAGAAAGAAAGAAAGAAAGAAAGAAAGAAAGAAAGAAAAACTACGCAAAATTGAAGCAAACTGGTCATTTATTTGATGACTCACTGAATTCCTGGAAGTAGGATTGACAAGGACACTAGTGAGGCTTCATGAGAATTCAAGAAAGGCAGAGCTGCACAGCAGCCACATGATGTCCTGGGGCTCCACAGTTGCAGCATATCGATCTCCTGAGAATTTGTTACTCAGTTTCTCAAATCCTCTCAATCATAGAAACTAATCTCTACCTCTCTGTGGTACCTTTGGTCATTGAATAAATTTGCTAAGGCTGCCATGACAACAGTACCAGAGACAAGGTGGCTTAAACAACTTATTTTCTCACAATTCTGGAGCCTGAAAGTCTAAGAATAAGATGTCAATAGGGTTGGTTTCTTCTGAGGCCTCTCTTCTTATTTTGTATATGGCCATCTTCTTCCTGTCTCTTCACATGGTCCTCCCTCTGCATCTGTGACCAAAGGCCATTCTTATAAGGTATCGATCATATTGGATTAGGGCCCACACTAATGGTCTCATTTTAGTTTAATTATCATTTTGAAGGTGCTACCTCCAAATACAGTCACATTCTGAGGTATTGGGGGAAGGGACATAATTTAGCTCATAATAGTAACTCAGCTGAGATTTAAATTTCTTGAAATGTCAATCTGATTGACCAAGCACAGGTTTGCATTCCTATTCATGGACTTCAACTTTTTAAAAATATAGTATAAATTTTATCTTACAATTGGAAATGGATTCCCCATGTACCCAGGTGAATTAACCTGAAGTTTCATAGCTGGCATCATGTTCAGGATCTATGGATTGATTCTTTGTGTTTATCATGATCTTATCTCACTATTCTATTCTGCATCTTGGAATCCATACTGTCACAGTATCTACTGCCAATATACCCTATTTAAAACAGCAAGGGGAAAAAACAAACAAAACAAAACAAAAAACAAAACAAAAAACCCCCCACAAAAGCCAAAAGCAAAACAAAATAAAAAAACCCTGTGTATTTGCTTTCCACAAATATACCACAGCTTAGAAGGACATCCAGGTAAATAAAGTGCTGTTTTAGACATGTATTTATATATTCATAATTTATATTTACATCTTGTGGCAGACACTTGCAATGATTTGTCAAGTAAAATGACAACTGAGAATTAAATTTGGATGTAGCAAAGTGGCAGTCCCTAATGATCTTTAAAAAATAATGATTTAATATCCTATTATGATGGTTTTAAAAATAAAGTGGAATCTTATGTACAGTTAAATATAGAAAACTCTTAGGAGGACTTTTTTCTTCTATGGGAAAGAATATAGATGATTATCTAGAGAGAGAAATGAATTCAAATAAACATTTTATTTGTTTATTTTTAATAGTGGAAAAATTATCAAAAGTTTGAATGCTAATGGGAACCATCTAGTTGAGAGCAAAACCTAAGTAGTATGGGAGGAAAAAGGGGGTCCGTTCTTTCTTTCTTTCTTTCTTTCTCTTTCTTTCTTTCTTCTTTCTTTCTTTCTTTCTTTCTTTCTTTCTTTCTTTCTTTCTTTCTTTCTTTTTCTTTCTTTTCTTCTTTCTTCTTTCTTTCTTTCCTTCTCTTTCTTTTCTTTCTAGCTTTTAACTTATTTACTTACTTTTTCTCAAAAAGTAGCATATTTATAGGGATCAAAATCCAGATGACACATAATAATGAACATTGAGAAGTCATTCCTATCCTTGTGCCCATATCCACACCATACTCTCACCCCTTGGAGGAAATAACTTTTGTTAGCTTTTAAAATATATTTGTTTGGTGTTTATTCATGTAGACATACAAAAATGTAAATATACATCTAAAAAGGGATATTTTCTGTAGTAATCATCTTAACTATGTGAGATCCTCCAGATTCTGGAGAATGTGTCTCCAGCACAATGGAGAAGGTAATACTAGAAGCCAGTGAGATCTACGTAAGGAGGTTTCATAGGGTTGTGTGCTTAGAAGAATACTTTAAGGTGGAAGAAAAAAAGCTGTTTCAAGCACAGGAATAGAACAACAAATAATTCTTGACATTGATATAGGAACATCTCCAAAATATTTTCTGAAGGTTTTTACCTCGTCCATCTCTCAATCTGTAATCTAGGTAAGACAATTTTGAAACTAGAAAAAGTTAATTTTGAATAAATTACCTTTGTCCTCAGAGTTATTCTGTACAATGTGTTCTTTTAAAAAAATCTATTTTATATCTATGGATATCTTTCTGATGTTGTCTTTCATTTGATTTCATGTGTTCTTTTGTTAAATATGGAATGCTTTTCTGGAAATGTTCATATGATCTTTTCAAAAAAACATGCATTTGAGAACAATGTCTGTAATTACTCCATTGTTACATTTTGTACCCCTTTCCTGAGTCTGACTCATTTTTTTAAATGTTTGACCATTGACTTCTTTGTAAGTCTAATGCTCCTTTTCTTTGACCTTACATCTGAAGGAGCCCTTGCTAGTCTCCTCCTTTGGAACTGCTTGAAAAATTTAAACCCTACAACTCTTTAACCCACCATAGCAACCTTTCCTCAGTCATACCCTCTACCTCCCATAAAGGCCCAACTCTGTCTCAGTCTTCACTCAAGCCAACCCTGCTTTTCCAGATATCTGCTGTGTGAAGAATAAACTTGATCTGAAATTATCTTAGTGGGTAGAGTGCCATCAGCCTTGACACCTGCTCTAAAAGTAACAGAGATCCATTTTACTTCTTACACGGTGACTGCAAAACACTGGGTATGTAAACAATTTATTGTTCTAGAATGTGAATTTCTGCTCTTAACCTGATAAATGGAAGAACGTTTTAAAAGAAACCAAAACCCCCAAATTATGTCTCTCGCATATAGCTATACAGTCGTGTGGTGTCTGTTGAACAACATATATAGAAAAACTGGTAATTACAGTGCAAACAAATGTTAAGATTTGGGATATTCTAACCCAGAGGATGAAATCAAACATTTTTCTTTAAAATAAAATTATATGTATTTAATATTTATATGTATTCAAGAACTGTATAGAGTGTGAGGTATAAGTAGGTGTACAATCATATTTGCATGTGCATATGTATATATATATGTGTGTATGTGGGTGTGTGGGTGTGTTATCCAAATGAGGGTACTTAAGAGAGCAAAGGAGAACTCTTCCAAAGTTCAAGAGGTATTTTGCAAAACTATCCAGAAAATCTGAATTTTGTGGTAATTTATACAAATCAGATTCAGATGTACCAAAACGCATATAATTTTGCCTAACTCTATCATCCCATGGTCTTTTCTTCATTTATATATTAATCCCTATGTTCGCATTAATTCATTTTAAAATGCTTTTAAGGTTTATTATTCCCTCTCTTTTACTACTGTCAACAAATACTATTCTGTGTCTAGATTACTAGATTGAATGAATATTTTGTCTCCTATCTTAAGTGTCTTTTTCTGCTTTCAAATTGCATACTACTTGTCAAATTTAATCTTCTTAAATTATACTTTTATCTCTTTACTCAAGAATAATTTCCCCTATTATTATATTATATTCCAATTCCATTAATCAAACTGAATTATCTTCCCCTTTCTGGCCTACCAATTCAAACCCCTTCTATAATTCACACCACTATTCAATTCCAGCTTCCCTGTAAGACCACTTCTTTATCTTTCCTGTTGCAGTTTCCATTAAATTCTCAAACATCTAGTGTCCCCCTGAGTATAGACTGTCCACCATACAACCAACCATTGTTGTTTCTCTCTAGCTCTCTTCTTTCTTTCTCTTCTTCCCTCCTTTCCTTCTCACCTCCCTCATTGTTAATTTCATCTCTCCAGTTTCAATCTCTAACAAATGTTTATTATTATTATTATTATTATTATTATTATTATTCTTTCAGCTAAGGCTCAAAACACAACACAGAAACTCCTTCATTAGAAAAAAAAATAGAGAGACTTACAGAATAATAATGTTAATAAAGGTAATGGCTGGGTTGCCTGGATGGCACATTCAGTTAAGCATCCGACTCTTGGTTTTGGCTCAGGTCCTGATCTGGGGTAGTGAAATCAAGCCCCATGTGGGCCTCCATGCTCGACAGAGTCTGCTTGTCCCTTTTCCTCTGCTTCTCCCTCTCCCTCCGCTCTTCCTCTGTGCTCTCTCTCTTTCAAATAAAGAATTAAATAAACTCTTAAAACACTTAAAAAAAAAGGTAATGGCTAATATTTATTGAACATTTACTATGTACCAGATTCTGTACTAAGACCTGTACAGGCAGCCATTTTGATTGCATTTAAATTCCATGGTTACTGTGATCATCTTCCTTTTATTCGTGATAATTTTAAGGCTTAAGGAAAGTAAGCATTATCCTCCAAGATCACTGAGAGCAAGCAATGCTATTCAAACCCTATTACAGTTGGCTTCAAAGACTGTGCTATTAAAATTGACAGCATGTTTGAAGATTATGTCACTTAAGCCATATGCAAAGCATATGATGTAGGATTGGCAGCAAGTAGATTTTTGTTTTGTTTTGCTTGATTTTTTTTTCAAAACTGAATAGTAGGAGCTCAACTGATGCGTCATTTGACCAGACAGAGATGACAAATCTGAGCATTAGTTTATTTTCTAAATCATTTAGCATTCTTTTAGATTCAACTTCAAAATACATTATTGTCTAACTTTACCTTTGTGTTTAAATACTAATAAAGTTTAGTGAACTAGCCAAGTATCATAAGCAATGTAATAATGAAGTGTTCAAGCCTAAGAACTTAACTCACTTTGTAGTACAAAATTGCCATTATATCATCCCCTCCTATTTTTTCTCTTTTTCTTTTTTTTCCCCACTCCTCTTTAATATATGTTGAAGGCATAATGTTAAAACAGGTAGGGAAGTAATATTGGGGAGAATTAATATCTTATCAATTTTAAATGTATAGATTATGGTAATGGAAACTATAAAAGATGAGAAATATTGATGTAATACTATAAGCAAAATAGTTAACCATAATACAAATGACAACATAAAAAAATGCAATGTTTCTTAAACTCAATGGATATTCCTTCAGAAACACTGTCTCTGGCTATTAGCTGCTTAATTATTATTATTTTTACTTACTTTGATCTAATATTTTATAGAACACCTTTTTTGAAACATTTGATAAGAAATCAGTTGTGGTTTAACATTGGAGTGATTCCTCTTCCTGGAAGCATATCTTTTTTTAATATTTAGGCTAACCATACAATCATCTGGGTAATCTAACTTTTAAAAGTGGAAAATTATTTGTCTGTAGATGAATTAAAAAGATCACCTTATTCTTTGCATTGTTAAGAATTTTAATGCATATTTATTATTACAATCTGTGGTCCCTCATGCATTATTTAATTTCATTAGAGATAATAGGTAAATTGATACTCAGGACACTTTCTTTCATTCCACTCTGTCTCTATGCTGGCATGGAGGAAATATAATCAGCTTATAATCAGATAAGTATTATGGAATACATTGTCCTTTGTTTTAAATTTAGAGGTCCCTTTCAGCTTCTTTTCTGTACTGAAATGCAATAGCATTACTAGAACATTTTTAAAAAGAACATTTCAAACAACAGCTTAATGAGGAAAAGACAGCATTTAATATTTTCAGAAAAATCATTAAAATGTGCCTATGCTTTGAATTTTTCTCTCTGGTTTCTTATATAAAACATAATTAACTTTAGAATTATTTACTAAAATTTGGGCAATTTATAATTTTGTGGCTTTATTGATCAGGTCGTGATTAAGAGAGAAGTATCTTAGCTTTAAAATCATACTACTCTTTGAGATAATTGAGTTCAATGCGGATTCAAAAGACAAATAACAATGACAAAAACAAACACAACCTAAAGGTTAAAGCAGTAGTCTATCGCACTAAAGTCTTCAAGATAGAAATAACATTAACCAGGAAAGAACAAATGGTTATATAAGAATTTTTTTAAATGTACAGTCACCATACCCATAATTCTATTAAGCTTCATTAAAATGATAAAAATAAAATCATACTGTTATCTTTTAATATTTAGATATAATTTAAGACAATTTAGAAAATTCATTGCAAAAGACTTAGAAAATATACTTCTTGCAAGAAAATCTTGGAGGTTACTAGTACAACCCAGGAGTAGGGGGAGTAGTCCCTAGGTATTTTTTAAAAAATGTGTGTGTGTGTATACACACAAATACAGTTTATATAATTCTAGTAATATATATTTTAATTTTAAAAATTATCAATATTTTAAAGAGTTAAACATAATATAGAAATAATACTATCAAAAGTTATTTAATTATTTAAAAATATGCTAAGCAATAGATGATAGTCCACACTTCACACTCGTACAAATTCGAATAGACCATAGATATAAAAATTCAAATTTTCGTTTTGCTGTTTGAAATGCCAATTTTACGTGTTCACAAAGTTGTGGATACTTTAAATTGAAAACTATCAACATCTTTCAACCAAGTAAATTCAACCACATAAAAGTAAATAAACCCACATTCATACATATTCATATACATATAAATGTATGCAATTTATAAATATATATAAATTTATATATAATATCTGTGTATCCATATGCCTGTTCATTGCATAATTGTTCTGAATGATGAATTAGGGAACTGTTTACCAGTTGACCCATTCACACCATGAATACTATGTAGCCTTTATAAACATGAAGTAAACTTCCGTCAGCTGGTACCCAGATATATTTCAACATGTATTGTAGAGTGTAAAAAACAACATGCAGGGATCCCTGGGTGGCGCAGCAGTATAGCGCCTGCCTTTGGCCCAGGGCCCGATCCTGGAGACCCGGGATCAAATCCCACGTCGGGCTCCCGGTGCATGGAGCCTGCTTCTCCCTCTGCCTATGTCTCTACCTCTCTCTCTCTCTCTGTGACTATTATATATATATATATGCAAAATAGTACTTATAAATATAACTGGTTTTGCCAATAAACGACCAAGAAGTGTTGTGTGTGTGTGTGTTTATAATTTTAAGAACATGGAGAAAAATAAGCCAGTCCTTATAAAGAGACATTAATATGAACATTCTATGTTTGAAGTGTTAGAAATTGGAATGGCAAAAAATAAAAGGATTAATGAAAACCTGTTGTTGATATTATATGATTGTGTTTGTGATATTATATAAATTATACACACATGTATGTATCTGTATGCTTAAAGAAAGGTAAAAAATCAAAATAAAACCAATGCATTTCAAACTAATCATTAACATTGCTCTTGATGACAATTCATGGAAAGCACTTCTCTAAATTTAAGAATTAAAGATACCATCTAACACTACTATTACCTAATATTTCTTGAAAGCTTTATTTCATAATTTTCAATATCAGTACTACTAACATTTGAGTGAGATTCTTTCTTGTTTTTGGGTTGTCTTGTGCATTGTAGGATGTTTAGAAGCATCCCCTCCTTCTCCAGTAGATAACAGTAGCATCTTCTGGTTGTGATAACCAAAAGTTTCCCAGCATTGCCAAGCTTCCCCAGGTATAAATATGTCACTGTAAATTATCACTCAGGTAGTATTAAGTAAAAATAAGAGTTGGGGTTTACAAGAAGGACAAAAAATTCTTCGCTGATTATTAGTGTTCTATGTGGAGAAAACCTGATCAACTATTAAAATATGAAAACTTCTATTAGTGCTGATATAGAATAAATAATTAAGAACTGGTATTTTCATGTTATATTTAAAAGCAGGGAGAAAATATGATGAAGAAAATATGCCTTTACCAAAAAGTTAAAAAAATATAATGGTGCTGTTGATGCAATGACGTGGTTAGAAATAAAATACAGAGAGATAGCTGTATTGGTACTAAGAGCTTAAGAGGTGACCCGATTCCTTCCCAGCTTCCTTGTATTAATGACATTGATTCCATGCCTCTCTAATGTGAGTTGAATGGACCACCAGAATGGTGGCATAACGTCATGAGAGAGAATGGGAGCAGGAGGATGAGAATTTACCTCCCATTTGTAAGAACTTATTGAGATATAAATTACATCTCATAAAATTCAGCCTGTAAAGATCATGATTCATTAATGTATAAAGTATTTACAGTTACATACCTTTCATCATAACCTAATTTTATCACATTTCATCATGCCTAAAACAAATCTTGTACCCTTGCAGATACTCCCCATTCTTGTTTTCCTACCACTAGGAATCATAAAATACATGACTATCCTCCTGCAATTAGCATAATAATTTTGGAATTATCTGTGTTGTAGCATGTATCAGTACCACATTCCTTTCTGTTGTCAAATAATATTCTATTGTATGGATATACCACATACTGCTTATCCATTAATTTGCCTTTTTTTAAAGATTATTTATTTATTCATGAGAGACACAGAGAGAGAGAGGCAGAGACATAGGCAGAGAGAGAAGCAGGGTCCATGCAGGGAGCCCGATGTGGGACTCCATCCTAGGTCTCCAGGATCAGCCCTGGGCCAAAGGCAGGCACTCAACCACTGAGCCACCCAGGCATCCCCCATTAATTTGTTGATAGGCATTGGTTTTCCCCACTTTTTGGCTATTATGTATAATGTTACTATTAATATTCACGTAAAAGTTTCTTATGGGCATGTTTTCATTTCCTTTGGGTAGATACTTAGGCGTACAATTCCTGGGTAATACAGTATCACTATGTTGAACATTTTGAGGAACTTCCAATCTGTTTTCCAATGTGGTTCCAAAATTTTATATCTCCATCAGTAATGCAAAGGGGTATCAATTTCTCCATATGTTTGACAATACTTGTTATTGTCAGTTTTTTTTTTTATTACAATGATTTTCGTGGGATCTTCATTAGATCTGGTGGGATTCCATAGATTGGAATGTCCTGATTTTGATATTCACTTCCCTAATGACTAATGATATTGAACTTCTTTTTATATGCTTTTGACTAATTGTATATCCATTTTTGACAAATATATGTTGGATTCTTTGCTCATTTTCCAAATTGAATTGTCTTACTACTGAGTTTTAGGGGTTCTTTATACATTCTGGATGTAAGCCCTGTATTTGATATGTGATTTTCAGTTTTTTTTTTTTTTTCTCTCCTAGCCTTTGTAATGTCTTCTTTTGATGTTCTATGGAGCACAAAAGTTATTTATCTTAATATTGATTAAATCTGATTTAATAATCTCCTATTTTATTACCTGCACTTTGGGCATTATATCTAAGAAATCATAGCCTAACCTAAGTTCTCAAAGACATACCCCTTTTTAAGAGTCTTATGTTTTTTAAATAAGTGTTTTATACTTTTAACTTTTACATTCTACAATCCAGTTTGAGTTATTTTTTGTATATGTAAAGTAGCTATGTACATTCATTCTTTACTACGTGGATATCCAGTTGTCCCAGCATAATTTATAGCAAAGGTTTTTTTCTTTATCCATGGAATTTTCTTTGCCCTTAGTTAAAAATTAACCATAAAGAGGTGTTTGGGTGGCCCAGTTAGGTATGCATCTGTTTTCAGCTCAGGTCTTTTTCCTAAGGTCCTGGGATCCAGCCTCTAGGCTCTTGTTTCTTCCTCTCTCTTTCTCAGCTGCCCCTGCTTGTACTTTCTCTCAGTCTCTCAATCTGTCAAATAAATGAATACACAAACTCTTTCATAAATAAATAAGTAATAAAATTGACCATAAAGGTTAGGGTTTATTTCTGCACTTCCAAATCTATTCCATTGATCTGTGTCTATCCTTGTGCCAGTGTCATACTGCAGCTAGATAGTTAAGTTTAGGTATTAGGACATGAACTTCATTCTTTATTATTCAACTTTTATTATATTTTTATTTTCAACTTTTATTTTTCACCATATTACTTTATTCTTAACTTTATTTTTATTTTTCAGAAATATTTTGCCTATTACTTGATTTTCCACATGAATTTTAGTGTCAGCTTGTTAATTTAAGCAAACTAAAACAAAAACAAATGAACAAAAAAAGCCAAGGCTTTTAAAGGAATTGTGCCGGATCCATAGTCATAGATCAATTTGGAGATTATAGCTATTTTAAAAATATTAAGTTTTATGATCCTATTTGGAAATATTTGTAGTACTTAGATCATTTTTTTTTGTTTCTTTCAACATATTTTTAAAATTTTTCAGGTACAGGTCTTACATTTAGTTTGTTAACTGTTTTCATTAATTCTTCATTATTTTAAAGCTATTGATGGAATTGTTTTCCTAATGTCATTTTCAAATTGTTCATTGTATAGAACTACAATTGCTTTTTGTGCATTATTTTGTATTCTTTAAGATTACTAATTTTATGATATTTAATAGTGAATTTCTTAGAATATTTTATATAAAATAAAGGTATAGTATTGACACACCCATTTGCTATTTACTGGTTTGAGAATAGACCCTAAAGAAGGAAAACTTGCATTCCATCTAAGCTTTTCTTCCTATGACACTATCAACCTAAGCTAAATTCTGTGACCTGCCTATGGCTTTTTTGGAAATAATAAAACAGGTGGGCCTGGATGACACAGTCAGTTAAGCATCCAACTCTCAGTTTCAGTTTAGGTCGTTATCTCAGAGATATGGAATGGAGACCCAGGCCAGTCTCTGTGGTTGGTGTGAGCCTGCTTAAGACTCTCTCTACATAGGATGCCTGAGTGGCTCAGCAGTTAAAGCATCTGCCTTGGGCTCAGGGCATGATCCTGGGGTCCTGGGATCAAGTCTCCCTGCATGGAGCCTGCTTCTCCCTCTGCCTGTGTCTCTCTGTGTGTCTCTCAAAAATAAATGAAAATCTTTAAAATTAAAAAAAAAAAGATTCTCTCTCTCTCTTGGGTAGCCCCAGTGGTGCAGCGGTTTAGTGCCGTCTGCAGCCCGGGGTGTGATCCTGGAGACCCATGATCGAGTCCCACATCAGGCTCCCTGCATGGAGCCCGCTTCTCCCTCTTCCTGTGTCTCTGCCTCTCTCTCTCTCTGTGTCTCTATGAATAAATAAATAAAATCATATATATATATATATATATATATATATATATATATATAAGACTCTCTCTCTTCCTCTACCCCTTTTTTCCTCTCTAATAATAAATAATCTTTAAAAGACAAAAGAAAGAATAAAATAAATATATTAACCTATAAGATAATAATAATAGTTCATGGAACAACATAATTACACTTAAATAAATTGAGCCAGAATCATGCTCCAAAATGAGAAGAAACTTTCCCCCAAAGTGCCAAATTTGATCAAGAGGTTTCTAACATTTTGGAACAAAGTGCATCTTAAATATGCAATGAATAGAGTAATGTTTATAGATACTGTTATTGTTCAAATAGTTAATCATCATCATTTGGAAGAAAATATAGTATCTGTATCTTATACTATAACCAAAGTGAATCCCCTGTGTAAAAAAAAGATGGCTTAATAACAAATTTGATGGACTAGAGTTCCATGTATAGTATCCATGTATTCAAAGGATGATTTTATTGTATAAACATAAAACAAAGCAATTAAGTAGTTGTAAAAAAAAAAAAAGAAACAACATTAAGAAAAGTATTCACAAAATATCTGAGTGACAAGGTGTTAGGGAGGAGGGGTCAGAATCCTAAAATGACCCACCTCAGGTTTCTTGCTTATTCCCTGGAAAGGTGAATATAGAGATACATAAGAAACACACTAACTAGGGATATTGTAGATGTAATTAAGGCAATTAGTCACTGAAGTCAGAGTTAGTAGAAGATAAATTATCTAGGAAGTCCTAATCTGATCATATCAGCCCTTTAAAAGTCAATGTTTTCTACAGCTGGTCACAGTTTAACAAAAAGTTGATGGTTTGAAGACTGGGGATCCCATTAAAAAGGAATGTGGTCACCCTCTAGAAGCTGAGTATAACTCCCATATGACAGATTGCAAGGAAAGAGGTACTTCAGTCCTACAGCCACAAGGAACTAAGTGAGTTTAAAAAAATATTGATTCCCAAACCTCCAGATAACATTCCTGAATGACTGACACACTGATTTTCCTCTCAGGAGATTTTTAGCAGAGAACTCAGCAAATCCTGTCCAGATTTCCAATCTACAGACCTGTGAAATAATAAATGTACCTTGTTTTAGTTTCCTAATGTAGTGATATATTTTAATTCATCAATTAAAAATAATAAAATGCCAAATACAGAACTATTATCAGTCAGGTGGGGCAAGCTGCTACTTCAACAATTTGCTTAAAAATCTCATCACTTAAACATCCAATTTTATCACTCACAAATTTGTTCTTTCACAAAACACTAAAAAAAAGTTTGAATTCTTTGCCACTTATAACAAGGATTATCTACCCTTCATTTTCCAACAACACATTTTTCTTTTCTGTCCAAGACTTCATCAGAATCATCCTTAACATACATATTTCTAGCATGCACCTCAAAACTCTCCCACCCTCTACCCATCACCCAATTTCAAAGCCACTTCCACACGTTTACGTATTCATTATGGCAGCATTCTACCTTCAATAACTGAATCTTAGTCAGCTTAGGTTGATGTAACAAATACCATAGGCTGAGTGCTTAAATACAGAAATTTATTTCTCAGTTTTAGAGACCAGGGTGCCAGCATGGTTGGGTCCTGATGAAATCTCTTTTCCTGGCTGGCAGAGGCTACCTTCTCACTATGTTCTCACAATACAGAGAAATTGGGAGAAGACAATATCTCTGGTGTTTCTCATAATAAGAGCACTAGTCCTTTAATGAGGACTCCACCTCCATGATTTCATCTAAACCTAATTATCTCACAAAGGCTCCATCTCCAAATACCATCACGATGGGGTTAGGGTTTCAAAATAGGAACAGAGAAGTGGGAGATACAATCCCATCCACTTGTCATGAAAATATCTTCCCCTAACTGCAATAATTCCTTACCAACTTATTTTTTCTTCCTAGCTCATATTTTATTTTTCTTCCATGCATTGCGTTTTATTTTATTTATCCCTGATTACAAACTATTTTCCTTAACTTTCCTTCTTAATGATACCATGGTGGGAGGAAGATCTATCAAACACATGCATGTGTCCTCCCTTAGAAGACATCAATTCGAATCAATGTACAAAGAGTGTTCTAGATTAATGAGGGCTGCACAATATAGCAACATATCCATACTATCCAGCAGTCATAACTGAGTGGTGGAGATAACATATATACACAAAAAATAAGAAACTCAAGATTGTTGTAAATGCTACAGAAAAGATATAAAGAAATTGCTATAGGAAACATGAAGGAAGGAAGCATTAATTATGCCTGGAAAAAAAGAGAAGAAAAGTAATATGTGAATTGAGCCTTCAAATATTCTGATGAAAAATGAATCTGCTTCTTTTGTTCTTTAAGCTCTGTAGCTCCTCCTTCCCCCTCCCAAAGTGGACTCTCCATTTCCTCTCTAGTTCTTAGCTTCTTTATTCTGTTTCTCTCTGCTTCTATCTCTGACTGTTATTCAGATATGATCCACACTTGATCTGGCAACCAAACCTTGGACATCTTGGAAACAGCATTTTATCTATAAAAACACATGGAGGTGAAAATAGAAATATTTCTTGGAGACAGGAAGGAATTTACCTTCGGATAAGCTAGACAAGAGTCAAGAACAGGAATAAGTCCTCAGCCTGGGCTAGAAGTATACTTCAGTTTTTATGCAAAAATAGACATGGTCAGTCCTCCTGGTGGCTTGCCTCAGGAGTGTGGTGGAGTCTAATGAAAGTATCTGACTCAAGAATCCTTAGGAATCACATATGAAAAATAAAGAGCAGGGAACACATAAACTGAGCCACCTTAAGAAATCATTTTTTGTATTGTCTGTTTTAATTTCCTCATTGTATATATTATATAGAATTAATCTTTTTCACTTTTAAGATTTCTATGAAAAAAAGAAAACGATAGTAAAATTATACAAGAAAACCAATATTTTAAACATCTTTATAATTAATATACAATATAGATTTTTTTTTCCTTAGAGAATCTTATTGTGCTCCAACACACTGTGACAATCACACTGCAGGATTACAGGCTATTTGGAACTCAAAGGAATTTTATGAAATGTAAGCAGGGTGAAGAAAGAAATGTGTGAATCTGAAGTAAAAGTGATGACAGCATAATCAGATGATCTAGCAGGCCACTGTAAGTTTGCTTTAGTAATACTTATAAGAGGATATGTGAAGGACAGAAGTTTAGAGAAAAAATATGTCTAGCACATAGTACAAATCATTACAAGAATAATAAAAATCTGTCATAATAGTTCCTGTTTTTCAAAGCTATTTTTATCAATTGAAAACATATGTAGGTAGGCCTGGGTGGCTCAGTCAGTTAACTGTCCAACTCTTGATCTCAGTTCAGGTCTTTATCTCAGGTTCTTGAGTTCAAGCCTCACATCAGCCTCCACACTGGGCATGGAGCCTATTTAAAAACAAACAAACCAAAACATATGTATGTCCACTACAAGGGTATATCATAAAACATCTAATTTTATAATAATATATACTAGCTACATGTGACGTTAATAATATTAAAATCTTTCGAGCTTGCTTGTATAATGTAAACAATTTAAAGTTAAAATAAATTAATGCTAGCCACCAAAGAGTACCCCTTCTTTACTGTGTTACCATTCCAACCCTTTCAAGGAGTTTTTGCTGATCACTATTGTATGATTCATCTTTCACAACTGGATAACTTCTAATAAACTCATTCTTATTTCAAAAATCCCTTTTATGTTTACTTGTGAAAAATTGATTCTGAGCTTCCTTTTTGTTTTTCTGAAATCACAGGAATGTTAAATTAATGGCTAATTATAACAAGATAAATTACCACTGGTGATAAAACTATATAGATATTAATTTTAGAGATTCAAAATACATGCTTCAAGGCTATCTCACATAGGTTAAAATATGAGCAAGCATTCATTAAACAACTACTAAATTATATTATACTAATTATAGTAATAATTCCAAGCATATATTTATTTATTTTTTTTTTTTGTTTTTTTTTTTTTTTTTCAAGCATATATTTAAAAAAGAAAACAGGTTTCTTTTCTCGTGTTTTTAAAATAGAAATCATATTGTAAACATGATAGAAGTCTAAATTTCATTCTAAAAATAATAATAGTATGAAATCAATATCATCACATATTAAATGTGATAATACTCACAAAACAAACATTTTAAAAAACAAAAGACAGTATAAAAGTTATTGTTGGTTTAAACATCGCAGTGAACCAATCTAAATTAAAAGTAACTTTAATACTGAGGAAAAGAGTCTTCCACTTTCCTTAATTATGTAGGCAATTAAAAAGTCTTGCCTGTACTTAAGTAGTCAAAAGTTGATGAGTTTCTAAGATTAACAAAAATGGATCAGTATATGTATTGTGTGGTGATCCTTTTCCATTTCTGAGACTTTTAGCAGTATGCAGAAAAAAAAATTCCCTCGTGCTGACAATATCACATTAGAAACAAATTTAGAAACATGCTCACATTTTCATCTTTCTTGGGGAACTATTCTTTCATTGTGTGTTTAAGAGAATACTGTTTTATTTTGTAAATGAATCATTCTACCCATAAAACATCTATAGGTAAAAAAAAAAAACTTAATGTGTAAAAAATAAATAAAAACATACAATGTGAACATGTCGTATCAAGTGGTATTTTTAATTTGTTATTCATCAAGTTAGATTTGCCAAGGAATTGCAAATAATTCTATTTAGAGAATTGATTGTCATCTCTGATCTTCTGTTTCTTAGTTAATATTTTCCTAAATATTTCTAATCTGATTCAGAGAATATTATAGTTCTGCATCAGTGCTGAAGATAATCTTGCTTAACATTCTAATTTCTAATTTATTCAGCAAATATTTATCTGGTGCTTACTACATATTAGGAATCTTCTGAGCACAGCTAATACTATAATAAGCAGGATGACCTGCTTCTTTTTGGTCACCATTCCAGTGGTCACCATTTCAGGGGAAATGACAGCCAATGGAAAGTGGTAAGTGCCATAAAGAAATAGGAAAAAAAAATCAGGGCCAACTACCAATATGGTGACATAGGAGACCCTAACTTTTCTGACTCCCAACAAAGATAAACAATTAGATAGCTATCCAGAATCAAAAACATCTCTAGGAGAACTTTAAATCTACTTAAGAAATTTTAGCAACACAATGGTACAAAAAAGTGAGAATAACTGCACAAGAAGAGAAGGAAGACAGCTTCATTTTGCCTGCAACATCCTATCCCTCAAACTGGCAGTACTCAATGCCAACAGGAAACTTTCCAGCTAGAAAGAGTATACATCTCCAGTAATGGAAAAGCAGGATGAGCAACCAGCTTTTTAGCATTTCAGGACACTGAAAAAGGTTCTACTTCAGTTTCACTCCTCCCATATTGGTGAAGCTACGATGTATAGGATGGCTAGGATCAGAAATAAAAGCAGGGGCTATTAATAGCAGCCATGCAGGGGAAGCAATTGTGGTTCACAGAGACCTGTTCTGCTAATTAATTCATTAGATTTTGCCATCGAAGAAGAATTGCCATAGCTACCACAGAACCCCTGAAAACTTCACCGGAATTCTTTTCACAAGTATCCCATTGAAAGACTTATGGTATACCATCAAGACAATGTAAGCATCACTGGAGTCTCCCAAAGAAAAGCATAGGAGAAAGGAGTAGAGAGCTTATTTAAATAAATAATGTCTGAAATATACCAAACATGGAAAGAAATCTGAACATCCAGTTTTATGAAGCTAATGGGTCACCTCAAAATTTCAGTCCAGAATAGTCTTCAAGACACATGATAATAAAGCTCTCTGAAAACAAACACAAAGAGAGAATTTTAACTCTCTCATATAAGAAAATACCCCTCACCACCACCACCAATAAGGCTATCAGTGGATTTTTCAACAGTAACCTTGCTGTCCAGTAGACAGTGGGAGAGTATTTTCAAAATGCTGAAAGAAAGAAAATGCCAACCAAGACCTCTTTACTCAGCAAAACTGTCCTTCAGACATGAAGGCAACATATTTTCCCTACTAAACAAAACCTGACATGTTCACCACTCTACTTGCCTTATAAAATATACTGAAAGTAGTTCTTCAAGCTGAAATGAAAGGACACCAATACCATGAAAACATGAAAATATCATACAAAGTGTTAAAGATAAGCATATGGTCAAATTCAGAATCCAGTAATGCTGTAATTTGGTGATGTATTAACAACCTAACTCTGGTATAAAGGTTAAAAGACAAAAGGATTAAAAATAGCTACAGGTACAACAATTTGTTATGAGGTACAAAAATAAAGATATGTAACTAATGACATCAAAAATGCAAAAAGAGGGGCAGCCCCAGTGGCCCAGTGGTTTAGCGCCGTCTTCAGCCCAGGGCATGATCCTGGAGACCCGGGATGGAGTCCCACCTCAGGCTGCCTGCATGGAAGCCTGCTTCTCCCTCTGCCTGTATTTCTGCCTCTTCTCTCTGTGTGTGACTGTCATGAATAAATAAATAAAATCTTTTTAAAAAATGCAAAAAGGAGGAGTTAAAAAAAACAAACCTTTCATATATCTTTGAAATTATTATTAGTATAAAGCAGACCATTATATATGTAACAGGTTTTATGTAAGCTTCGTGGTAAGCACAAACAAAAATGTACAGTAAATTCACATAAGATAAGGAGAAGGGAATCAAAGCATACCACTGAGGAAAATCATCAATTCATAAAAGAAGGCAGCAAGAGAGGAAGAAAAGAACAAAAGAATGTAACAAATCCAGAAAAAAAGGGGTTCTATTCATAAATTCTGACCTATCAATAATTACTCTAAATATAAATGAAATGAATTCTGCAATCAAAAGACACAAAGTGGCTGAATAATTTAAAAAAAAAAAAAGCAACTATATGCTGCAAAAGAAGAAAACTGGATGACTTACTACCATTATACACAAAAAGAAATTCAAAATGATCCAAGACCTACATGTGAGACAAGAAACCATCAAAATCATGGAGGGGAACACAGGCAGTGACCTCTTTGACATTGGCCATAGCAACTTTTTTTCTAGGCATGACTCTAGAAGCAAGGGAAGCAAAAGTGAAAATGAACTATTGGTACTTCATCAGGATAAAAAGCTTTTACACAGCAAAGCAAACAATCAACAAACCTAAAAGGCAGCCTGAGGAATGGGAGAAGATATCCACAATGATATATCTGATCAAGAGCTAGTATCCAGAACCTATAAAGTACTTAACAAACTCAACACTCAAAAAACAAAAAATACAGTCAAGAAATGAGCAGAAAGCATGAACAGAATTTTTTTGAAATAAAATATACAAATGCCTAACAGATACATGAAAAAATGTTCCACATCACTTGGCATCAGGGAAATACAAATAAAAACCACGATGAGATACCACCTCACACCAGTCAGAATGGCTAAGATTAAGAAGTCAGGAAGCAACAGATGTCAGTGAGGATGCAGAGAAAGGACAACCTTCTTGCATTGCTGGTGGGAATATAAACTGGTGCAGCCACTCTGGAAAACAGTACGGAGGCTCCTCAAAGAGTTGAAAATAGGGCTACCCTATGACCCAGCAATTGCCCTAGTAGGTATTTATCCAAAGGATACAAACATATTGATTTAAAGGGAAATGTACACCCCAATGTTTATAGCAGCAATATCCTCAATAGCCAAAGTATGAAAGGAGCCCAGATGTCCATTGACAGGTGAGTGAATTTAGAAGATTTGATATATAATATCGGAATATTAATCAGTCATTTAAAAGAATGAAATCCTATCACTTGCAACAATGGGGACGGAACTACATGGTATTATGCTATGCAAAATAAGTCAGTAAGGGAAAGACAAATATATCATTTCACTTATATGTGGAATTTAAGAAACAAAACAGATGAACATAGGGGAAGGGAAGAAAAAATAAAATAAGATAAAAACAGAAAAAGAGGCAAATCATAAGAGACTCTTAACTATAGAAAACAAACGGGGCGGGGGGATCCTTGGGTGGCGCAGCGGTTTAGCACCTGCCTTTGGCCCAGGGCACGATCCTGAAGACCCGGGATTGAATCCCACATCAGGCTCCCAGTGCATGGAGCCTGCTTCTCCCTCTGCCTGTGTCTCTGCCTCTCTCTCTCTCTCTGTGTGACTATCATAAATAAATAAAAAAACATAAAAAAAAAAGAAAAAGAAAACAAACAGGGTTGCTGGAATGGAGATGGGTGGGGAGATGGGGTAATTGGGTGATGGTTATATAGGATGACACTTGATGTAATGAGCACTGGGTGTTATATGGAATTGATGAATCAATAAATTCTATCCCTAAAACAAATAATACACTATATTATAACTAAATTTAATTTAAGCAAAAAATTAAAAATAATCAACAAGGAAATACTGGACATGACCTATACTTTAAATCAAATAGACCTAACAGACATACAAAACAGCCCATCTAACAGCAGCAGAATACACATTTTTTTTAAGCACTCATGAACATTATCTAGGATAGATGATTTGGTAGGTCACTAAACAAATCTTAGCAAACTTAAGAAGAATGAAATTATATGAAGTATCTTTTGCACCCACAATAATATGAAGCTAGAAATTAATGACAAAAAAATAGAAAATCCACAAATATATGGAAATTAAACAATATATTCCTGAACAACCAATAGATCAAAGAAAAAATCAAGAGGAAAATCAAAAGTATCTTGAGACAAATGTAAATGGAAACATTATATATCAAAATTTATGGGATGCTGCAAAAAGATCTTGCAAGAGGGAAGTTAAGAGTAATAAATACCTAACTTAAGACAAAAGAAAGATCTTAATAAACAACCTAATTTTACACCTCAAGTAACCAGTACAAAAAAAAAAAAAACTAAAACTAAAACAACTTACTAAGCCCAAACATAGTCAAAGAAAGCATGAAATAACAAGAGGAAATAACAGAGCAGAAATGAGTGAAACAGAGACTAGAAAAAGAATAGATTCACAAAACCAAAAGGTTTTTTTTTTTTTTAAGATCAACTAAATGGACAAACCTTTAGTTAGACTAAGAAAAAAAAAGATGATCAAAAGAATAAAAATAGAAATGAAAGAAAGATATTACAACTGGAAACACAGAAATACAAAGGATCCTGAAACCAGTATGAGCAATCATGTGCCAACAAACTAGATAACCTAGAAGAGATACACTTGTAGAAATATACAACCTACCAAGAATAAATCATGAATAATTAGAAAATCTTAATAGGTCAATAATGAGTAAGACAATGGAGTCAGTAATCAAAAATTTCTCAAAAAAGAAAAGTCCATGATCAGATGGCTTCACCAATGAATCCTACCAAACAAAAGAATTAACATTAATGCTTCTCAAACTGTTGCAGGAGAAAGTTCACAATACCAGATGGAATTACGAAGACTAAACAGCAGTAAGTGAAAATATATTTTTTTTAAGTGAAAATATTTTGCTAAAGTGATCTTACTTTTTACTTGAGATAGTATAAAATTCTTTCATAAAAGATGGTGTTAGGTTAAACACATACTTAAGCCCTAGAATAAATACATGTTAACACAGACACACACTTTTGGCTGTAAAAACAATAAAAGAGATAAAATATAATACTAAGAAATAATGAATTAATCCAAAATGTGTAATAAATAAAAGGAAAAAAGGAGCTGAAAATCAGAGGGGTCAAACAAAACAAAATAATAAAAATAAAAGAGTAAGACAGTATATCTAATCCAAATCATATAAAGTTACATTAAATGTAAATGGAACCATATCACAATTAAAAGGAAAAACTTGTGCAACTACATTTAAAAAGGAAGAGTAAGTATGTTAATCATAAGGGATGTATAAACATTTAAACAGTAGATTAACAGTAGAAGAGTGGAAATATTAATCCTGGCAAAATCTGAATGACTATAATAGTGTAGGAAAGTAGACATCAAAACAAGGACTCCCAGGAATGGGTATCAAGGGCTATTGTGTAATGATAAAATAGTTGATTATTTATGAGGATCTGCCAATCAAGTTAATTCCCCCTAATACAGAGATCTAAATATCTAAAACAAAATCTGAGGGAATTAAAGAGAGAACAAATTTATACCATTATAGTTGAATATTTCAATATCCTTATCTCTATACTTGATAGGACTCTGAAAGAAAAAAATATAGAACAGATATAAAACATCTGAACAATTACCAACTAACTTGACCCTTTGACAAAGAACATTAAAAACAATAACTGTAGAATGTACCTTATTCTCAATTGCACATGCAACATTTACCATTATAATCAAATGTGCATGAAACATCAGCTTGATCAATATAATTAAATGTGTTTACTTTCTAAAAAAAGAAATCCACATGTATATACAGAGTAGGTTTATTTTTAATAGACAAACTAAAACAGCTGGAATGCCCATCAAATGGTGAACCAATAATAAAAATGTGGCAAATTCATATGGAAGAATGTTACTCAGTATATGTGGGAATAAAATATAGATTTACACAACAACATGAATAAATAGGGAAAACACGTTGAAAAGAAGTTAACTTTAAAAACTGTAATATTTCATTTATTGGAATTTATAGAAAAAAATAAAACTAGCTAATGTTGAAATAATTGGGGATATGAGTGTTTTCTGAGTGGAATTTTGACTGGGAGGGCCACAGGGTAGCTTCTAGGCTGACAGAAGTGTTATTTCTTGATAGGTTTCTATGTTTCACGAAGTCTATGCATTTTTTAAAAACCATTAAGATTTGTTCATTTCACTGTATGTTATATGAAACCTCAATTAAAATGTTTTTGTGTGTATGTAAAATTTTAAGGCATATGAGATTGTTTTTATTTTTTTTAAAGATTTTATTTATTTATTCATGAGAGACACACAGAGAGAGAGGCAGAGACACAGGCAGAGGGAGAAGCAGACTCCATGCAGGGAGGCGGTTGTGGGACTAGATCCCGGGGCTCCAGGATCACACTGGGCCGAAGGCAGTGCTAAACCGCTAAGATTTTTTAGCAATAAAAATCTCTATACTGCTTAGATGTACCAGTTAATAATAATAACAGTATGACAGACTGATTCCTTATATATACTATATTAGTATCTGAGCAATATATATTGGTTTACATGTGCTATTTTCATGCATGTTTCAAAAATAGATATTGTGGATGTTTAAAATGGCAAATACTACACTAACCATATAGAATATTTTCAAAATGTTTTCAAATTATACATTAATACTTTTTTATTAAACGATCAGAAATTCAGCTAAATTATAGAGAAAGATACCCTAACTTTTAATGTAAAACCCAAGATAATATGCTACTATCATTTTACAAAAGTCTTTTTGGCAATTCTTTATAATAAAACCACTAATTTGTTTTAATTTAGATTTCTAAAATTAATTTAAAAATTTTTAATTGGTGGACTATGGCATCTTGAGAAATGATAATTACCTGTCCAATTGCAAAAGTAAAGTGCAATATTACATTCATTTGGCTTTCTTTAGTCTTGTTTCCTATATTCCTATTCACTCAAGCAATATTATTAAGTTCTGAAGTTGATTATATGGGTTGCTTTGTGAATAGGGACAAGCAGCATTTCAGAAAGCTAAAAATAATGTTCTATTTGGTTCTAAGTGAAATACTTACACCTATCATCCCTTCTAAAAAATATGCACTGAATATTAGAATTAAAACGTTCACTACTTTAAAACTGCTCTGGAAAACCAAAAATTAGCTTGGTGACAGTTAACATTTTAGATATTATCTTTAAAATAACAGCTTGAATATTGTGCTTCTCCCTTCACAAATTAAAGTCCTTTAAAAAGTTCTCAATCATTAACTTCGAGGAGAATAACAATACTTTTTCTCTTTTTTTCTTTTATGATTTGAGCTAAAACAATGTTAAAGCCATTTTCCCCCAATATATTATGTAATGTAAAAAAGGACTAAAATACAGAAACTAATTTTCATATGCAATTAACAGGGTTAGACCTTAAGAGTTATGTTTGTGAAAATATACATTAGTAATTGTAAGATAAAATGTAAATATTGGTTTTTCTTATTGACTATAATTTTGGCATGCATAACTGGAAATTTTTAATTAAACACTCCACTAAATTAATCTAACATATTCAATAAAATTTACATAACTTGGAAATTCTGTGAATTATGACATACATAATAAGTGGACTGCAGGCATAATGGAAAATCTTTTTATAAAAATATGAAGTCTACAGGGTTTTCTTCTCACACTGTTCTCAGCAAAATCATTGTTTAAAAAATACTCTCAATTAAAATATTAGTCCTTGGCAATTTGTTCCCACAGAAGTAGTCTGATTTAGACTAGGATTGCCCAGGCGAATGTTTGTCCAGTATCAGCTACAAGTTCAGGTAAAGAATATGTGTAAGGTTCTCTAATACTGATGCCAGTTAAGCAGTTTAGATGAAGAGAAGCACACAATTGAGTGCTTTAGGACCTGGTTTCTTATCCTGTCCAGCAGGGCTTTCTATCCCATCCCTTCTAAATACATCCTGTAACATAATATAAAGCCATCAAACTTTTACAAATACAAGTTCTCTTCTTCTTCCAATCGTCCTTAGCCATCACTATTTTAAATATAACACCCTCTCTAATTCTCCGTCAGAAAGCACAGTGTCAGGAGGCAGAGATGTTAACTCCTAGAACACTTTGTTTATGGTAGAAGGGGACACTCGAATGTCAGGCAAGATTTACATTTTCCAGGTTTGTTTCTCTCTGCCAGCCTGCTCCAACCCAAATATCCTTCTGCCATCCTTCCACTGCCCCAATAACTGAACATCTGTTACTGTGTTCCTCTGTTTACTGTCTCTGGTCTTCAGTTTCAAAAACATATGAATATAAAATCCCAGATCTCAAAGAGGTAGACTGTTTTCCCACTAGGAAGTGTTGAAAATGTATTTTATAGGAGAGATAACTGAGAATTAAGTGTTAGAAAGGCAATGTGGAATTCTCAGTCTTTTTTTTTTTTTTTTTTTTTTTTTATTTTTTTTTGGAATTCTCAGTCTTAAAGACAGCCTAAAAGGATTAAATAGGAGTAACCATGAAGCAAGGGATAGGAATGCTTCTCACATTCTTTTTTGACCCATCTTAAAATAAAAAATACAAAACAAAACAAAACAAACAAACTTAAAACAACCCCCACTAGATTACTGGGAAAGTGAGGAGGAATGACTTTTGTGTCAAATGTTAAGCCTAATTATCCTTAAAAATTATCACTAACTGTGAAGTACAGTAATTTATTAGATATCAAACACATTCATCACAAAATTTAGGAGGTTTAAAAAGATAAAGCTGTAGGTAGCTAAATGAAGTGGTATAAACTGTATGAAATGGAAAAAAAAAATAAATCAAACTAGATTATCTGTAGGGAGAGATTAGAAAGAATGGGAACTTTGATATAAGGAAGACAAACTCATATTTCTTTTCATTAATTAACCAGGGCCTCTCTTGATGGTAATGGGAGCTGAATTCAGAGGAATTTAGCCTTCTGCATTAGGAAGCAGGGTAGTAAATTCAACAAATAGTATCCTTGTTACTAGTTAAGACATGGAGAAATTTCATTATATAGAAAATTATGTTCTTTATTATTATGTCTCCCACAATCATGTAAACCAACTTTCCTCATTAAATTAACACATAGGCCATATTTTAAAAAAAAAAGTTATTTATTTGAGAGAGAGAGAGAGACAGAGTACATGAGCAGAGAGAGGATCAGAGGGAGAAGCGGGCTCCCTGCAAAGAGACCAATGTGGGACTGGATCCCAGACCCCATGATCACACCCTGAGCCAAAGGCAGATGCTCAACCACTGAGTCACCCAGGCGTCCACACAGTCCATATTTTTAGGGAAAATTACCTCTCAGTTTCAGCTGAGATATTTTTAATATCAGCTTAGATATTTTTATTTTTATTCTTGTTGTTTCAAAATTTTATTTAAGTTCTAGTTTGTTAACAAATAATGTAGTATTAATTTCAGGAGTAGAGTTTAATGATTGATCACTTACATATAACAACCAGTGTCATCACAAGTGCCCTCCTTAATGCCCATCTCCCAGTAACCCCATCCCCCAACCTGACTTCCCTCCAGTAACCCTCAGTTTGCTCTCTATAGTTAATAATAGATAAATTTTATATATATATATATATATATATATATATATCTCCACACACACCCACATACATACATGTAATGGAATATTACTCAGCCATCAAAAAGAATGGAATCTTGCCATTTGCAATGATGTGCATAGTGTTAGAGTATATTATGCTAGGCTAAGTAAGTCAGTGAGACAAAGAAAAATGTCATATGACTTCATGCATATGTGAAATTTAAGAAAGAAAACATGAACATAGAAGAAGAAAAATAAAAAGGAGGGGAGGCCTGGAAACTTTTTTTAGATAGGGCTAGAACTTAAGATCAGTACTTCTATCTATTAACTGTAACATCCATTAGACTTGAGGATACAGGAGTTTCACTGGTGGCACAGAGAAGCAAAGAGATATAGATCCCACCTAGAGAATCATAAGCAGTTTAGTTATAATGAGATGCCCCAAATATAGAGCTCTATTACCATCAGCATAAAATTATTGGTTAAAAAGAAACTACTTAGAAGATAGGCCTAAGGAGATGGCCCTCACAAAAGCATGCTTACCACTGTAAAAACTGTGTGGTATGTGCAAAATATAATGTATGAAAATAGTATAGGAAAATGGTGGTGGAATTATTGACTTAAGAGCTTCCTTTGAATCCAATAGCTTAAAGTCTAAAGAGTATGAGTCAAATCAATTATTTAACACATTTTCTATAAAATCAGAATTTGAAAACATACTCTAAAAATATTTTAGTTGCTTCAGAAAAACTTTAAATGATACATTTTTCATGCTGGACCTCATTTTATAATTTCTTGTATATGTATATACATTTTTTCTATTAGTCTATCATGGTTCTAGAGGCTAGAATTCTGAAGTGAAGGTGCGGTAGGGCCAGGTCTCCCTAAGGTCTCAGGGAAGATCCTTCCTTGCTCTTCCTAACTTCTGGTAATTGTCATCAATCACTGGTGTTCTATGGGCTGTGGATACATCACTTCATCACTGCCTCCATATTACGTGGCAGGTCTCTCTGATAATGATGGTTCAGTAGGTCCCCTGTTTCATCTAAGCTCTAATTCCTTTTCACCGAACTGCAGAACATTGAATTTATTTTGTCTGAAAGAAATGAAGAACTCTCTTTTGTGAGAAGATTGGTTATTCAGTAACACTTGAAAAGTCTTATTCTGAGTGAAAATTTGCCATATTATGAATTATCTATTAATATTGATCTCTCCGTCTTCCTTAATCTCTTTGTACTTTGAGCCTATAAGGACAGAGTACAGGTAAGGGTCTGATACAAACATCTTTTAGTCTGGCCCTGATGACAGTAATTTCAGAAAGTTATTTCAGACTGGTAGTTTTATAAGGAAAATTCTATATTGGGGTAAACTTAAACTTTTGAAAATGTACATTTTTGTTGTTGTTGTTTGTAAGAACTTGATTCCAGAAGAGATCTCCTCCCTATGTATCCTATCTACTGGGATTTAAAATTGGAGGGCGGATTGAAATTATAGACAACAAATCATTAGTTTAGGGCCAAGACACCAAGAAAGCAAGCAACATATATGACCAACCAGTACCTGATTCATTTTATGCCAAGTCCTTGCTACCTCTGCTCTAGACTCCTGCTTCTATAAGCTTAGATCATGTGCTTACTTTTTCTAAGTGGCATGATATTACTAAACATAATCTGGAATTACAGTGGTTACATTGGAGAACTTTTGATATGAACAAAATTGTTTATGAGATAGAAAAAAAGGGATCAACAACCTAACATAGAATGATCTGTATTTTCATTATGAGGGATCTTCCAAAGCAAACTCATATCATACCATTTTTAAAATATCTTTCTTTACGATATCTTCAAAATACAACTTGAACCTGGTTTTCATCCCACCATTCCTCCTCCAAGTCTGTGATCTTCCATTATCCTCAATTTACAGCTTCCCTTTTACACTTTCTCATTTTCTCCTGGGTCAATCAGAAACATCCCAAATCCAATCTCCTCTTAAAGTTAAACTTGCTTAAAAGCAGGGCAAGACATTTATGATTTCAAGTCTAGTTTCAGCCTGAGCAAAGAGTCATTGTTGAAGATTTTATAAAACCTATACAAGAAAGGAAGAAATTTAAAAAGTATGATGTAATCAGTAAAGGAAGGCTCAAAAAGACAGAATAGTGTCATTTTGCCATTGCATGGTATAAACAAGACATTTATAATAAGGACATTACTTCTAAGACCACTAGAATTGTACAAGTTCCTGTAAATATATAAATACTTTGATATTCTTTAAGTTTCCCAAAGTAAAACATATTTTAGTCATTTGTCAAGAACATGGTACATTATTTTCCAAGGAATCACTTTTCAATCTTCACGTTACTAAAATTTTTAAATAAAAATGTGAAATTAGAAAAGTGGGTATTTTTTTATACAGACTAGTATCAAATCAAGAAACTTCTCTCCAAATGGTGTGATATTTACAAAGTAGGGTAGTTAGCTTAAATATACACTTCAGTCATTAAGTCTTAAGTATTATTGCATAGACACAGACCAAAAAATAACAATAATAAAAGATACCCCACTCCCAAAAATGATAATCCTACAAACAGAACTGGAATATTTGTTGTTCATAAATGTTCAACAACCATCATGGGGAACTTGATATCCAGTCTGCTGCTTCAAACAACAGCACAGATCTGGATCAAGCGTATACCTAGATAATAATGCCTGAAATTTCAATTTAGGAGAAAGAAAGAATGTGTGACAGAAAACTGAGATAATCTACTTAAAAGCAACTGATGGAAGTAAGAACTCTGGTGACCTATGTTGACATCACTTAATAGTTTGCACTCAGAATTCTTCAGCAGGATGATCAGATTTTAAACTAGTAAATAACTTCACTGTTTGCTTTAGAAGATTCTGCTAAACCAAATTTGTAGGCAAATAATGCATTCACTTGGCCAAGTGGTTTTCTCTTCTTGACAGCAGTTTCCTCAGCTGGACAAACTGTTCACTTTACAGGGCGAAAATTTGGTGACCACAATCCTCTTCAAGATTTTCACCCTACTGAGTTCACTGATCCTACATACTCTGTCAGGAATTTTCCCAGTCCTAATCAGTTTATGCATCTGCCCTGGAACCCCAAACTCTACAAATCTTTTACCAGATTTCTCCTTTGAGACATTACTCAGGCAATGTCATGGTAGTAATTCTTCTACATCACAGCAAAAATAATGAATCCAACTTTGATAAGATTTAGTTTAGTGATCTTTATTCAAATATGACGTGGAAAAATATTATAATATCCTATGGTGTTTTATCCATAAGAAAACTTAGCCAAAAAGTAAACTTCAGAGGCTCATTAAGAAAGCAAGGAAGTTTTCACTGGAGAGCAACATGCAAAAGAATGAAACTGGACCACTTTCTTACGCTGGAAAATAAAAATACACATACACAAAAATAAAGTCAAAATGGATGAAAGACCTAAATGTAAGATGGGAAACCATCAAAATCCTAGAGAAGTACATAGACAGTAACCTCTTTTACATCAGCCATAGCAACTTCTTACTTGATATATTTCCTGAGGCAAGGGAAACAAAAGCAAAAATGAACTATCTGGACTTCATCAAGATAAAAAGTTTCTGCACAGCAAAGGAAACAATCAGCAAAACTAAAAGGCAACTTAAGAAATGGGAGAAGATATTAGCAAATGACATATCTGATAAAGGGTTAATATCCAAAAAGTTATAAAGAACTTACCAAACTCAACACTCAAAACCCAAATAATCTAATTTAAAAATGGGCAGAAGACAGGAATAGACATTTTTCCAAAGAAGACATACAAATGGCTAACAGATACATGAAAGGATGTTCAACATCACTCATCATCAGGGAAATACAACTTAAAAACTATAATGAGATATCACATCACACTCATCAAGATAACCAAAATGAACAATAGGAAACAATAGATGGTGATGAGGATGTGGAGAAAGAGGACACTTTTTACACTTTTGGTGGGAATGCAAACCGGTACAGCCATTCTGGAAAACAGTATGGAGATTTCTCAAAAAGTCAAAAATAGGACTACCCTATGACTTAGCCACTGCATTAGGAGGTATTTACCCTAAGATACAAAAATACGGATATGATGGGATACATACACCCCAGTGTTTATACCAACATTATCAACAATAGCCAAATTATGGAAGGAGCCTAAATGTTCATCAACTGATGAATAGATAAAGAAGAGGTGGGATGTCTATATATATTGCTGGAGGGGAGGTAAGTGGGGGGATTGGTTAGATGGGTGATGGGTGTTATATGACTCAATCACTAAATTCTACTCCTGAAACAAGTAATATCACACTATATGTTAACTAACTGAAATTTAAGTAAAAACTTAAAACAAAAAAGAAGTTTTTCAATTTCAATATAATTCCAGTATGCTGTCTTAGGACTATTAGTTAATTGTTTATTAGTTAATTAAATAATTGATTGATTTTTTAGAGTGTAGGACTTTTGTTTTTTTTATAATTCACACCTGATTAAAGAGAATACACATTTTCCATCCTATTTATCAGTTGACTGCTGCAACCAACATAGAAATATTGGAATTATAGATTGCTCCAATTTCCTATACACATTCTATTATAACCAGTACTAACAATAGATGATATTCAACAAAAAATGAATTTTTCAATATTTTTCAATATAAGGCCTTTTCATTAGATGTATATAGATGGAGAGAGAGAAAGATGAGATAGATGATAGGTAGATAGAAAGACTTATAGATAGCAAGACAGAGAATAATAGTGTATTAATATATGCACTAATATATGTATACTTTATAAATACATTATACATACATTATTATATACATGTATATACACACATACACACACACACACACACATATATATATATATATATACACAAAAAAAAATACTGGTATAGATAATGGCATTTTTCATTTATACCAAGGCTTGACACTACCATTTAAGTTTGTTAGGGTGAACAGATATTAGCATGCACTGAGTGTCTAAAATGCCAATAATTTTAAAATGTAGATGCTGTATTTGTGTTCTATTTCAGAAGCATTAAAATGTTAAAACGTTTTATTATGGAGAATACACAGAAATCTAAATCATAGATAATTTAACATAGCAATAGGTAATTAAAATTCCTTATCTATGGTCACGTAGAAGTTAAATGCTGATTTACAGTCAAGTAGAAAGAATAGTTAATTTTACATATAAGACTTCTAAGAGAAATATTCTGATGTTCTTTTGAAAATCACCAAATCTAATTTTTGACATGTAACTGATTTAAAGGGTTAATAAATTTATAATGATTTGTTATAATAAAAAATACTTTTTGAAGCTTTCTCCTCTTCTTGAATCTGATGCTTATAGTAAAATGATTTCAAAGTTATAGGTTTTTTTAAACACAAATCACCAAATCGTATTCTTGTCAATATCTCTAATTGTTAACACAGATGAATTTCAGCATTTAATGCCACAGTGAATGAGGTGAATGTTTATTTGCTTTTGTGAAAAAATGCATAAATAAGTTAACCTATATGATATATGTCAGTGTTTGAATAATTCTATGATTCATTTTTCCAAATTTAGACACGGATATTTTCTAGTATCTCTACTTTTTTCCTTTGATATAAAAAATCTGCTTTGTGTCCATAGATTAAGAACAATACATCACTCATTGAAATGTTTCTTTTACAGTGAATATGCAGGGGAAAAGAGCTTACTATAATGATAATGGCAAATGTTCAATTTTAGTTCTTATTCTTGGTGGAATTTATTTCTAATTACTAGCTTACATTACAAAATTTATTTAACATCATCAAAGTAGATAAAATAGGAGCTTTAATATATTCAATATAAGAAAGGCTATCAGCCTAATGAGTAAAATAGGATAAAATTTGAGAACATAAAATGAGTTCATTATCAATGTTGGGGAGGAATTTTGCATATTATAAAAAGCATCAGCAATTAAGGCAGCATTCAATTGACAGAGTTAGGAGACATAGAATCTAAACCTTGCCATCATATTTTTTTTATGAAAATAAACTTTCATTATAACAATCTGGGATGAATTATAAAATATTATGCAGTAGGACACAAGGCATTCATTGGAAAACAGTCATAACTTTACCATCATCTTAACATGTTGGTGCAATAGAAAGATGGCAGAGAGTTGTCCTTTAAAACTTTATTTTTATAGAAGCCATGAAGTTTATAGGCAAATCTAAATGAAGTGAATTACAGTGATTTAGCTACTAATACTTAGACCTTTTTTCCTGTAAGAAAATGCCATTTAAACTCTGAAACCTATGAAAAATGAACACTGTTTTAAAGAAAATCATCATATTAATTAACGAAACTTGATGTGGTATGATATAAAGAATCTGTTTATGTCTTAGTTTGTGAACAACAGTTTTCTCTGGGATTAATCCAAGGCCGTAAGAATCTGGTTGTACCAACTAGGCTTACTTAATTAAATTATTTTAAAAGAGAACTACACAGCTAAGCTTGGGAAGAGTGATCATTGACCAACGCACAGCAAGCATATGGATGAAACTACAGGAATGGTGGTTACAACAAGAGGACAGAGATCAAGGAATTTAAGTTGGAGGACTGACAACATTCTACTTTTAAGCGATAGAAGTCAGAGGGCCAAAATGGGTCTCATTGGGCTAAAATAAACATATTGGTTACACTACATGTTTTTCTGCAAGCTGCAAGGAATAATTTATTTTCTTGCCTTTTTCAGCTTCTACATTTCATCATCCTTCCATTCAAAAGTAAACAATGAATAACATGTTTTTCATATCGTGATACCCTTACATTGATATTCCTGACTCTCCCAACTTTATAAGGACTCTTGATTACATTGGGCACTCCCAGGTAATCCACTTCAAGATCTTTACCTTAATCATATTTGCCAAATCTGTTTTGCCATGTAAAGTAAGCATATTTATGGATCTTTTTTTTTTTTTTTTTTTAGAGGAGGTCATTATTCTCCCTACCACAGATATAAATGGGAAAGCAGATTTTACAGATCATAGGGTAAACATATGCTTTAGGCTTGATAAATACTTCCAGTTACCCAAGTGGTTTTGCTGATTTACATTAATTTACATGTGATTTATGGGATTCCCAGTTGCTTTACATCTTTAACAATACTTAATACTTCTAATATTTTTAATTTTAACTATTCTGGGTTTGTAATGGTATTTTATTTATTTTAATTTACAACTAACTTGAGAGAAATTACTTTGAGAACTTTTCATATGCTTAATGGAAACTTTTTGAAATTATATCTGTTCAAGTATCTTGATTATTTGTATTGTTTTTCTTATCTATTTCCCAGAGCTACTTATATATTATCAATATTATCTCTTTATATATATATATATGTATGTATATATATAGCCTTATATATATGCTACATATATATATAGTAACTCTCTTCTCCCAGTCATTATAAATGCTATCTTTTGATGAAAATACATTTTAAATTTCATTAAGTACAAGTTGACAATCTTTTTTTTCTCCTTTACACTTACTGCTTTCTTTGTCCTGTTCAAGAGAAATTTGCCAATCATATTGTGACAATTTTTTTAGTCTTTTAATAAAAATAACTATATTTAACTGTACTGAATTTTCCAATTTGAAAGTAATTCTATTGTGTTTCTGTTATCAATGAAATTGATAAATCTCCACACTTGTTTTTTTCTCTGAATACTGTACATATTTCTCTTTCCTCTGACTATACTTTACATAATTATTAGCTTTCATACTCAGTGCCCTAAATATAATATTGAATAACATTTTATATCTTATCATTTTAAGAAAAATGCTTATTTTAATTAAGTTTTAAAAGTCCAGTCATTATAATTATTTATATCCATGTAAAGTAAAACATTCAAGGAGATATTACCAGTTAGAAATAAAATACTGATGTTCTTTTCTATTTTCTATTTTTATTATTTTTTTAGTCACTTTTTTTTTAAGATTTTTTATTTATTTATTCAGGAGAGACACACAAAGAGAGAGGCAGTGCACAGGCAGAGGGAGAAGCAGGCTCCATGCAGGGAGCCTGACACGGGACTGGATTCCAGGTCTCCAGGATCAGGCCCTGGGCTGAGGGTGGCGCTAAACCGCTGAGCCACCTGGGCTGCCCCTGATGTTCTTTTTTAAACAGCAATACAAGCTTCATTCCTGAACTCCAATGATGTGTTTCATTTAGTATGATTTTGGTGACAGATTACAGAAATACCATTTCAAAATAGCTCCAATAATACAAAACTACATTATTTCAAAAATGGCAAATGGAATACAGTCAGCTCTAGAACTGAATGATTCAATAACTCTTGTGTGTCAGTTTGGACACAGAGTCTTTCTTATCTTCTCAATGTCATCTTTTTATTTTCTTTTCAATGTTATCTTTGGTTTTAGCTTATCCTTAGGTAATTGTTGATGTTCCAGTACCAATGGAAAATTGTTCAAACAAAAAGAAAACACTCTATGTGTTTATAGTCTAGAAGTAAATGGTGCTTGAGTAAACATACTTTTATATATCATTGACCAGAAATATGTCACAAATCCCCTTCTGAATCAATTTGCAATGAACAATATGGTAGTTGGGTGTATAGCTAAATATTTTAGGCATTTACCTATTAATTTAATTATAAATAGTAAATATGATGTAATAGACTCCAATTTTTTACCTAAACTCCAGCCAGTTCCTTATTCTCCATTTCTAAATGGATTCTGGGAAATATTTGACCAAATAAGATGCTATATATCTGTATCTATGTCTATATAATCTATATATATATATATATATATATATATATATGTAGTATTTCATTGAAAGGCACACACTCATAGTACTATCTAACATTATGTCCAGTTATTATAACCTGTTATTATTCAATAAATTACATTCATCCAACATTTTTACTTGATTTTTTATTTTTTTATTTCCTCTCATTGTCTTTCTTGATCATAGTAGAGTTGGTTTCTATCTATAATCTTGTCTTAATCTATTTGATATTTTACTAGCATTTCTTCTACAGAAGAATGTATTTTAATCACTTCAAAAATTCTGAAAATTGTCAATTTGATTAAGTAAATATATTCTCAAAATTCACATGAAATAATTTAGATAAGTAAATAATTGCTAGTAAAATGATATTTTTAACAATTTTATTCACTGTTTTAATAAAAGCAACATTACAAAATAAAACCACATCTTATAAATCAGAGTGAAAGTGGTAATAATAAAAATACTAATAACAAAATATCTATTAGAGATGAACTGAAGAAATCTCATACATGGCTGGTGGAAATGTCAGCTATTACAATTGCTATATCAACACTGAGAGCATGCAGTAATAGCTGTTAAAATAAAAAAAAATTAAATAAATAAATAATTAAAACTAGAAATTTAACTATTGGGGATCTATGCACTATAAATAAAATCAGAAATATTGACAATATAGGCATTTTTATTGCATTATTGCTCAAATTAAAAAAAAAAAACAACCTAAATTAAGACACCTGAATGTTTATTAATAGAATCAGGACTGAGAAAAATATATGTTTGATATATGCTTTATACGATATGTACATATATAAAATGTAAATATTATAGTATATACTATTAAAGTATAGGAAAATATGTGGAGACCCAAAATTCTGGATTGGGTAACAAATCTTTTTCTCACAGAGATCTTATTCCTATTCTCTATGACCCAATTCTACAAGAACCAAGCAATGAAAACTAGATGTGCCTGTGAGTACAGTAGTTTACACCACACAGGGAGAACCATAAAATCAGGAAGCTCCGAGCTTTACAGGAGCCTCTAACTCCTGTGAGAAGATGTTTGTATTACCCTTTGTAATGTAAGTAAATATCTCCAGAGAAGATGTCACTAAATCTTACCAAAATACTCTGTCTTTAACTTCCAAGTACTGTTAGTCATTTGATCATCCTTTATCCTAATGCCAGAAAGTGGAGCTCTTTGAGCCAGTTCAAGATATTGTTTTCCTTGCTTCTACATTTGAATGTAAACCAGTAAGTGATATATTATATGCTTGTACTTCACCAGGCCATGTGGGGATTAGCCAGAGACAATTATCTTAACAGCGAAAGAGCTACAGATAGCTGCTATTGAACAAACTCCACTCCCATTAGCCACTAGTTGGTAGATCAAGATGTAGCATGAGCACCTCTACTCTCTGATGTTCAAAATTTTTAGTATATGGTTGATGTGCTACTGGTGGTCAAGTCTGAAGTCGCAGTGTCAGAAGATCTGTGATGTAATTATATTTCTCCAACAGAGCTTCTTAAAAATCTCATTAAAATTCAGATTCCTCCTTTCCAATGAAATTGGGACTATGTGGTAGATTCACAATGCTGAATCTCTCTGATATTCAAGGGAAATGTTTTGTCTTTTTGTACCGCTGAGCACCTTATTGGATACCCTGGGTATTGGAGATAGTATAGCTCTACAACTGATGATTTTGCCATTTCCACTCTAAGATTCCCCTTGGAATTTTGGACTTAAGGCGTCCCTAATGTGGCTAATAGATGCACTACTTTTATTTTTTTAAACGATTTATTTTTATTTATAAATTTATTTTCTATTGGTGTTCAATTTGCCAACATATAGAGTAACACCCAGTGCTCATCCCATCAAGTGCCCACCTCAGTGCCCATCACCCAGTCACCCCCACCTCCCGCCCACCTCCCCTTCCAACACCCCTTGTTCGTTTCCCAGAGTTAGGAGTCTTTCATGTTCTGTCTCCCTTTCTGAGATTTCCCACACATTTTTTTCTCCTTTCCCCTTTATTCCCTTTCACTATTTTTTATATTCCCCAAATGAATGAGACCATATAATGTTTGTCCTTCTCCGATTGACTTATTTCACTCAGCATAATACCCTCCAGTTCCATCCACGTCGAAGCAAATGGTGGGTATTTGTCGTTTCTGATGGCTGAGGAATATTCCATTGTATACATAGACCACATCATCTTTATCCATTCATCTTTCGTTGGACACCGAGGCTCCTTCCACAGTGTGGCTATTATGGACATTGCTGTTAGAAACATCGAGGTGCAGGTGTCCCGGTGTTTCACTGCATCTGTATCTTTGGGGTAAATCCCCAGCAGTGCAATTGCTGGGTCGTAGGGCAGCTCTATTTTTAACTCTTTGAGGAACCTCCACACAGTTTTCCAGAGTGGCTGCGCCAGTTCACATTCCCACCAACAGTGCAGGAGGGTTCCCCTTTCTCCACATCCTTTCCAACATTTGTGGTTTCCTGCCTTGTTAATTTGCCCCATTCTCACTGGTGTGAGGTGGGATCTCATTGTGGTTTTGATTTGTATTTCCCTGATGGCAAGTGATGCGGAGCATTTCCTCATCTGCTTGTTGGCCATGTCTATGTCTTCCTCTGTGATATTTCTGTTCTGTCTTTTGCCCGTTTCGTGATTGGATTGTTTGTTTCTTTGGTGTTGAGTTTAAGAAGTTCTTTATAGGGATCCCTGGGTGGCGCAGCGGTTTGGCGCCTGCCTTTGGCCCAAGGGCGCGATCCTGGAGACCTGGGATCGAATCCCACATCGGGCTCCCGGTGCATGGAGCCTGCTTCTCCTTCTGCCTGTGTCTCTGCCTCTCTCTCTCTCTCTCTCTCTCTCTCTCTCTGTGACTATCATAAATAAATAAAAAATTTAAAAAAAAAAAGTTCTTTATAGATCTTGGAAACTAGCCCTTTATCTGATATGTCATTTGCCAATATCTTCTCCCATTCTGTAGGTTGTCTTTTAGTTTTGTTGACTGTATCCTTTGCTGTGCAAAAGCTTCTTATCTTGATGAAGTCCCAATAGTTCATTTTTGCTTTTGTTTCTCTTGCCTTCATGGATGTATCTTGCAAGAAGTTACTGTGGCCGAGTTCAAAAAGGGTGTTGCCTGTTTTCTCCTCTAGGATTTTGGTGGAATCTTGTCTCACATTAAGATCTTTCATCCATATTGAGTTTATCTTTGTGTATGGTGAAAGAAAGTCGTCTAGTTTCATTCTTCTGCATGTGGATGTCCAATTTTCCCAGCACCATTTATTGAAGAGACTGTCTTTTTTCCAGTGGATAGTCTTTCCTCCTTTGTCAAATATTAGTTGACCATAAAGTTGTGGGTCCACTTCTGGGTTCTCTATTCTGTTCCATTGATCTATGTGTCTGTTTTAAAAAGTAGCTATTACTTATAACTGAGCTTTTATTGATACCTGACCCCCAGAGTCCTTTTTACTCTCTGGCCTGAAATTCTCCTTTGTAGTGGGTCAACTCAACTCTATAACTAACAAGCTAGGAAGGAACCAAATATCTTTGCTTGAAAGGTGAATGATACACTTAAAAAATATAGCCTGTTTGGCCCAAATAGCATCATGGCTTTACATGATAAAAGGGTATCTATTAGTTCACTAGGGAGAATTTATGTTCTATCTACTGCATTGCCTGAAAAAAAGCTACTCGGTCAATTGGATCCCCAGTTCCCTAAGGTTTTCCTAAATACCCAGTGGCTTGCTGCTTGATGATTTTTTTTTTTTTTTTTTGAGCTGAAATCCAAGTCCACTGGTTTTGTTTCATCTGGGGGTGTGGGTTATTTGGCTCAGTGAATGTCTCTCTGACTCTGGGACTGTTTCAAAAAGTCTCCCTTTTTGGGGGCTATTACTGGAAAAAAACTTATTTAACTGTGTGGTTAAATAGATTAAAATATACCTTCTCTGAAGATTAAAACTGAACAAATCATAGCTGCTGAAGGAATTGTCTGGAGCATTCAGATACTCATGGTAAAGATTAGTTCTCTGAAGAAACTGACTACAACCTAGAAATGACTCTGTTTCTGTGGCAGAGGTTACATCTATATGTTATATTTATGACCACTGCCAAAAACCGACCTGTTTGTCTCATGATGGTGAGACCAAATTGCAATTGGGAATTACTTCCTTCCACTCCTGGCAGATTGACTAACTATTCAAGTCTCATCTCTTTATGGGACTGCTGGTGATGCCTCATAAGTGTGTGTGTGTAAGTATACATATGTACATATACATATATACATGTGTGTGTATATAAACACATATAAACAAAAAGTGAACAGCCATCAGTCAGATGCACTGCTTGGAGTTCCTCCCACTAGGAGAATTTCTCTTCACCATTGTTTTGTTTTGTTTTTTAATATTTTTTTTAATTTATTCATGAGAGACACAGAAAGAGAGAGGCAGAGACACAGGCAGAGGGAGAAGCAGGCTCCATGCAGGAAGCTTGATGCAGGACTCAATCCAGGGACTCCAGGATCATTCCCTGGGCTGAAGGCAGGTGCTAAACGACTGAGCCACCCAGGTATCCCCCCCCCTTCACCATTGCCCATGGATGTCCCAGAATTGGGCTGTAGTACTACAGCTGTCCACCTTTCAGTGGTACCTATATATCTTGCTGAACCATCTGGAAAACAGGCCAGAATCTTCCCTTCTTTTGTCAAATTATCATAAGGAACTCCCTACGATGCCATAGATGCAGGCTGTGGGAGAGAAGGCAGTAGAAGGAAAAGGGGACCATGGGCATTTGGGACATTACTTTGTGTAACTTACTTGTGTCTTCATATCCTGATCAAGCCTAATCATATATATATATATATATATATATATATATATATATATATATATTCCATTTAATCCTGTAGTCCTACTGTGCACACTCAAATTTATGACTGGTGAGTCAAGTAATACCCAGTTCATAAAGGGCAGCTTAGGTCCCATGATAACTTGCTGAGTCATGGTTAGCATCTAGTTTCTACTAAGGCCCAGTAGCAGGCCAAAAGATGTTTCTAAAATGAGATTAATTACTTTTAGAGGATGGCAGAGCTTTGCTTCAAAATTTGAAGGCCTGTGTTGTGATTCAACTGTAGGGATCTGCCAAGATGCCCGCAGCATCCTTATATACCACTGCAAGTCCAAACACCATTAGAACTACTGAATCATATTATCCAAGTGGTTAGAGTTGTTTACACAATAGCCTGGACTTATTGCAGAGCTTCCTCTCATTCTGTGTTACACTTAAAACTAGTAGCTTTTTGGGTCACTTGGTAAATAGCCTGGAGTGATATACCCAACTGAGCAATATATTACCTCTGAAATCTAAAGTGGTCCACTGGGCTTTACACCCCTATTGATTATAGGAAAAGTCAGATGCAAAAACTTATCTTTCACCTTAGAAGTCTTATCTGGTCATTCCCCATACCTGGACCTCTAGAAATTTCACTGAGATGGAAGGCCCCTGAACTTTTTTTTGGATGTATTTCTTACCCTCTGACATGCAAATATCTAAGCAATAATTCTAGAATAGTTGTACTTCTTGCTCACTAGGTCCAATTAGTTTAATGTCATCAATGTAGTGGACCTGAGTAATATCCTGTAAAAGGGAAAGGAGATCCAGATCAATGTGAACTAAATTACAATATACAGTTGAAGAGTTGATATACCCCTGGGATAAACAGTGAAGGTATACTGCTGGTCTTGCCAGTTCAAAAAAAAAAATTTGTCTAGTAGTTTTCACTAACAAAAAAAGAAGGAAAAAACATTTGCCAAATCATGAGCTGCCTATCAGGTACCAGAAGATTTGTTAATTTGCTCAAGAAATGAAACCACATCTGGAAGAACAGGTGCAAGTGGATTCATCATCAGTTAAGCTTAAAATAATCCACTGACAGAATGCCTGGGTGGCTCAGGCATTTAAGTGTCTAACTCTTGGTTTAGCTCAGGTCCTGATCTCTAATCTCAGGACTCTGAGATCAGAGGCATAGGGCTTTGAGCTCAGTGGGGAATCTGTTTGAGATTCTCTCCCTCTGCACCTCCCCGATGCTTGCACATTCTCTCACTCTCTCTCTCTAAAAATAAATAAATACATCTTTAAAAAAAAATAATCCACTGTGGAATGATTGATCTATATTCTGCGGAAGACAAATAGGAAAGTTGTTGAGGATGTGTGGGAAATCACTACTATTGTATTTCTGGAGGCCTTAATGGTGGCAATAATCACTGCAATTCCTCCAGAAATGTCATACTGTTTTTGTTTTACCATTTTCCTGGCTAGAAGCAGTTCTAGTGGTTTCCATTTGGCCCTTCTCACTACATTAGCCCTCATGCCACAGGGAGGGAGGCAATGTGGGATTCCAAAAGCTGCTGAGTATGTCAGTTCCAATTATGTGTTTTGGAACTTGAAAAATATGATAGCACCCTTTGTAAGAGAGACATGAACTAAAAGTTCACTAATCACCTGACCTCCGTAAACTTGTATGATGAATATAGACCACAGTGACTTTTGAGTCTGGAATTAAACATCACATGACCTTTTAAAGGAATCATCCGCTGTATTTATTTACTTTCTTATATTTTTAAAATTATTTTTAATCACTTTACATCGTTCACTTAAGCTTTTATTTTATTAGTTTTTTCATTTTAATTTAATTTATAGGTTGTTTATTCCCTTATTTCTTAAAAAATCCTGAATTTTTTTTCTGTTTCTGTATGTTTTTATTTAAATTATTGAGACTTTTAAAGTTATACCAATGTTTTCCCTTTTTTTTTTAAACAAAGCTTTTGGTATAAAGCATTTTATTTTATATTACTCACTAGGTAGTTTACAGTTGCTCTTATAATATCTTCATTTGTAGAAATATAATTTCATACTATGATTTTCAACTATTCTTAACGTCTATGCAATTAAGACGTCTTTGGCCAACTTTTTGCTTTTATTTCAAATTATATTGGATTATGTCCTAAGTATATGATCTACAATGTAACCACTTTTATTCAGGTTGTTCATGTTTGCCTGTTGCTGAGATTTTCTTTAAGAAAGTGAGAATTATATTTTTTAAAAGAAAGTCTTTATGTATAAACAACATGGATTTCTTTTAATGAGTGGTATTACCTATTTTATCTCTGATGCTAGGCCTTCATTAATTGTGCATTGTGTGTGTGTGTGCCCACTTATTAGAGGTAGCCCTTTTTACCTGAAAAACCCTTTCAATATTTCTAAGCCTGGCTTCTGCTTGCTATTTTAATTTGCATAATATTATTTTCTCTATGTTTTCAAACTGCATTTCTTTAAGTGTTCTTTCTGTAAGAAAATTATTACTACTTTTATACTATCACTGAGAAATCCAGCCTATTCATATTTAGTGTAGGAGGTGGAGCAAGATGGCAGAAGAGTAGGATCCCCAAGTCACCTGTCCCCAACAACTTACCTAGATAACTTTCAAATCATCCTGAAAACATATTTAGTGTAATACTTGATGTATTCGACTATATTCTTCTCATCTTAATTTGTGTTTCTATTATCCACACTTTAATCTCTCATTTTCTGTTAGATCATCTTGCTAATTATTCCAAGTTGTCAATTTGTTTACTTAAAAGCAATTTTGCATATTGTCTATTCAATTAATGCTTATCTTCAACTGATACATCCATAAATAGAGCATAGTTCCTTATTCCAAAGAAGTTCTCACTTATTTCTGCCACCATGATAACCCCTTTCTCCTGGCATCTTGCTCTCCAATAAATTGATACCCTGACTGTGCTGACTTTGTCTTCTCTATTCTCCTCACAATTCCCCAAATAAAAGAATAAAAGGTCTTTGGGTCCTTCTTAATTCCTGTCCACTGGTATGAGTTTATGAGAGGTTTTTTTTTGTTTTTGTTTTTTGTTTGTTTGTTTTTTACTTTTTAGATCATTAACACATTTACCTTTGAATTTTTATTGCTTTTATGAAGTCCTTATTTAGCACTTATATTACATTTTCCAAGGAAAAATTTCTTTTTACCTTTAACTATATTTATATTACAAGGATTAATGACCTTCATTACGTACTACGTTCTTTATCTTTCAGTATTTTGTGGTCTTCATTCAGATTCATCTTTTGCTTTGTTAAAATAGCCTCTCATAGTTCTCAGTTGAGTTATTCAAGGGCTAATAACTCCAAATACTTCTGTTTCTCTGCTTTCTGAAGGCTGAATAATACTATGATTGGTTATATAATTATAAACAGAAGCACATAAGATCATCCTGCTCTAAGAATACCCTGAACTTTTTCATACGCTACAGATATCCAATTCTGAAAAAATAAATCATACTGTATTGTTAATTTAACTTTGAATAACTATTATAGAACTTTACTAAAAAAAAAAAGAAGAAGAAGAACTTTACTAATGAGAGTAGAAGACAAACTGATTTCACTCCGTTGCTTATCTGGAAAATAATGAGAAGTGGCAAAAATTCACAGATTATAAAAACGTCTGAACGCAAAGGGCTGGAGTAAGGAGGGGAAAATAAAATCTGCTGGAATTATAATAATTGTTCTTTCTTTGGTTTGTTTTAATATGTTGAATAAAATCTCTAACTCCAAACAGTATATAACCATCATTCAATAATACTTTGAAAAACATTGAATGTAAATTCAATCTTCATATTCTCTACCACTAGTCTAGATTTTAATTTCTAGATCTCTAAACATGATACAGACATTTCAATTCACACTTACATATTAAAATAAATAAGTATAAGGTATGAGGTTTTTTATTCACTTATGTATTTTATGTGAATATACATTATAACCTCAATTAATACCCCTATCTGGGCCAGATTCAACACACATATATGTCATAAGGCTAAAATATAATTCAAATGCTACATATGTCCTTTGCAAAACATTAAACCATTAGACTCTAGTTTCAAAATAACAAATAAAATGAAAACCAAAATTATTCTGTAGTTTTTCAGATATTCTATTTACACATTTTCTTTGGTTATGTTCAGTATGTACATAGACATAATGCTTTTAATGTTACTGTTTAATTTACTAACATTTAGATTTCCCATTCTGCCTCTTGGAAATATAGATACTTTCTTCAATATAAGAATCTACATTCCTTTTTATTAAATTACGTATAGTAAGGCTGATTAATTATATTAATTTCAATTCTATAAATTCAATTGCTTTAAAAGAAATAGCTCATTATTTTGTGTTTCCCCTAAGAACACCTTTTGGTTTCAAAAAAACTAAAGTGCTTATCTTTTTAATCTGTCATTTGAAATTGTAAGAGTTTTTCAAATCAAATTATCTTGATCATATGGAATACTGTATTGCAAAGAGTGTAGTGCCATCTATTGGGTAACATTATTCCCAAGTTGTACTCATGTTTTTCATTTTGTTTTCTTTTATTTTAAGTATATTTTAATAAAATCTTAACATACAATAAAAGGGGAAGAGAGCTCATCATTTACCTATATCTTCATTGTTTCCACATACACATAAGAAATTATGTTTGTTGTTTGTTTGATGATTCCATAGTGTTACTGAGTTAACTACCACCAGAGCTAAGAGTAGAGAAATGAGAGAGACTTCGTAAATAATGCCTAAGAAATTGGAAAGACTAAATTAGTGAATCTCTCTCATGAAGAATAATTAAGGATTAAATATATTTATGACATTGAATTCATATCTACAGAGATATGATCTTAAAAATGTGGATATTATTATCAGGCTTAGCCAAAAAAATATGATTTCATAGGGAAGGTCATACAGTAATCCTGCATGTAAATATGAATTTTTTTTGTATAGAAAAGGAGGCACAAAGAAGGAAAAAGATTCTAGGGTACGGAAATATTTCAGAAAGATAGAAAAATGTATATTCTTAGAGTTGGATCAGATCATCTCCACCCTTTATATGGAAATGTTAGCTATTTTTCTCTGTCCTTAATGTAAGAATTGAAAATAAATTATTTTGTTTTATGATTGTAATACCTTCTAGGCAGGATAACAGTTCTGGCAGTTTAGCACAACAGATGCTGACTGCTGACTTTGCTTTACCTGAGCAGCTTCATTCCTTGTCATACTACATTGAGGTTCTTATTTTATTGAAATCTTGAGATGAATAATGTGTCCCAAAAGGTAGGAAATGAAGAAGAATTCACATACTCTAGTAAGGTCTCTTCTTCTGTAATAGCACTGCAGCATAGGATTTAATTAAATAATGGAAAGAGAGTTGAAGTCATTGAGAGAGAATATAATTGAAGTGCATTACACAGCCAGTCTTCTAGTCTAAATTCTTTATTTTGTGAAGTTTGGAATACTGCTGTAATCAATTGGTAGAGTTGCAGGGATAGTTAAGCATAGAGTGCAGAATACAGGCCAAATCTAAGAGCTAAAACATCTTGTTTTTAGAGCATAAATAGTTTGTTCCAAATATTTAAGATGCATACATAAAAAGCCAGAAAGAGAAAATTCTTCCTAAAAATGTTTACCATACCACCAAAGAGCAAAATAGAACTGTTTGTATGCTCCCACATATGAATTTCATCAACTTGTCTGAATAGTGTACACTTTACAGTTTAAATTTTGGTTAAGGGATCCCTGGGTGGCGCAGCGGTTTGGCGCCTGCCTTTGGCCCAGGGCGCGATCCTGGAGACCCGGGATCGAATCCCACATCGGGCTCCCGGTGCATGGAGCCTGCTTCTCCCTCTGCCTGTGTCTCTGCCTCTCTCTCTCTCTGTGTGACTATCATAAATAAATAAAAATTAAAAAAAAATAATAAAATAAAAAAAAATAAATTTTGGTTAAGTATGTTCCGTATTTACATTGGGTTGAGTATGATCACTGTCTACATTGAATTGGAGTAACATGGAGATTGACTATATAAATAGTGAAAGAGAAGTTCATAAAGATAGTTTCATTTTATCTAAAATTAGCAATAAATGTATAATACAATGCTTACATTATTCCTAATTAACCAAACACTGGAACATAACTAGGACATATAAACATACAGTTTTATTCTCATAATGATTCCCTTTGCTAGGCAAGTCACATTTATTATTATGCCATTTAACAGATAAGGAAAGCACAACATAAAATTTAACCGATTCTTCCAAATTTCCATGTGTAGTAAGTAGTAGAGGTTGTATAGGAAGTCTGGCCTCCAAGCTTCACTCCTGGGTTCTATATCTGTGTTAGTATGCCTCCAAGATTCCTGTTTTCCCCATTTCTCTGTGATTGCCTAGACCTGCACATTCTTACCAAAAAATATGTAAAATGTTTTTTGTCAGGGGCTTGGCCTAGAGTACAGGAAAATTATATTATGGTGACTTTCAATGCTTTACATATTTTCTAGGGCTTTAAACATTTTTTTAATTCTGCAAATAAACAAAGAAATCAAAAGTACTAAAAAATAGCACTGAAGAAAAGAAATGACCAATAGAAAAATATTTCAATAACTTGTTATATAACTGGATAATTTTATTCTATCATCACTAAATATTTTCAAGCCACTCTTTATTTTTAGTAAAAGAAAAAATGCATGAAAGTGCATATTATAGAAATTAACCAAAGATATGTTGTTTCAGAACACAGATCTAAAGTTGTTTATATGATGATTATGGAAATACTTTTATGTGTATAGTTTGAAAACGCCAAGTTTATGGCACAATGAAGAAAACTACTTCTGTTTTTTTACTTAAAAGTCAAGTATCGAAAGTTTCAACGTGTTTCCAAATACAAACTACTCTTATATTACAAAGATGTAGGGCTATATGGAATCTAGTAAAGTATGAAATTGAAAAAAAAGTTGGGAACGGAGCTATAAATGAACTTTCCTCTATTTTTTATTTAAAGTTTATGTAATCAAATATATATATATACATATATATTTATACATGTTCACACGCATTTATGTATTTAAGCTTTTCAGATGATACAGAGATGCCAAATATTTTTTTAAATGCTTACTCTAATAATGAACCTCTGAGCTGATATATATATTCACAAGTGACTCAGGTAAAATTAAAAAGCATACCTGCTGTGAAGATAGATAGCCCTATTTCTTGTTTTTGTTTTGTTTTGTTTTGTTTTGTTTTGTTTTGTTTTATGGGATTTTTTGTTATCTTATTTTTTTATATTTTAAGTGCTTATTTTAATATCAATTACTTAACATAAAATGTCATATTAGTTAAAAGTGTACAATATAGCCAATCAACACTACCATACAATACCCCGTGCTCATCATGACAAGTATACTCCTTAATCCTCTTCACCTACTTCACTCATTCCCATATCCCCCGTCCCTCTGGTAACCATCAGTTTGTTCTCTATACTTAGGAAACTGTTTCTTGATTTGTCTTTCTCTTATTTCTTCCCTTTTTTGTTTGTTTCTTAAATTCCACATCAATATGGTATTTGTCTTTCTCTGACTTATTTTGCTTAGCATTATACTCTCTAGGTACATCCATGTCATTGCTGTTAGAAAGATTTCATTCTTTTTGTGGCTGAATAACATTCCATTGTCTATATCTACTATCTCCTGTGTATCCATTCTTTTCTCAATGGACACTTGAGCTGCTTCCATATCTTGGCTATTGTAAAGAATGTTGCTATAAACAGAGAAGTGTATGTATCCCCTTGAACTAGTGTTTTTGTATTCTTTGGGTAAATATCCAGTAGTTTGATTGCTAGATCATAAAGTAATTCTATTTTAAAATTTTTGAGGAACCTCTACAGTGACTACACTATTTTGCATTCCCATTGAAAGTGCATGAGGGTTCCTTTTTCTCCACATCCCTGACACCATCTTTGTTTCTTGTGTTGTTGATTTCAGCTAGGTGTGAGGTGGTATCTCATTGTAGTTTTGATTTACATTTCCCTGATGATCAGCATAGATGAGCATCTTTTCATGAGTCTATTGGCCATCTGGATATCTTCTTTGGAGAAATATCTCTTCGTGTCTTCTGCTCATTCTTAATTGGATTATTTGTGGGTTTTTTGGATGTTGAGTTTTAAAGTTCTTCATATATTTTGGACACTAATCCTTTATTAGACATGTCATCTGCAAATATCTTCTCCCATTCCATAGGCTGTCTTTAGTTTTGTTGATGTTTCCTTGACCATGCAAAAGCTTTTTCTTTTGATGTAGTTCTAATAGTTTAGTTTTGCTTTTCTTTCCCTTGCCTCAGGAAAAAAGTTGCTATGATCAATGTCAAAGAGGTTACTGTCTGTGTTCTCCTCTAGGATTTTGAAGGTTTCTTGTCTCACATTTCGGTCTTTCATCCATTTTGAATTTATTTTGGTGTACAGTGTAATAAAGTGGTCCAGTTTCATTCTTTTGTAGGTTGCTGTCTAGTTTTCCCAGCACCATTTTTAGAAGGGACTTGTCTTTTCTCCATTGGATATATTCTTTCCTGCTTTGTTGAAGAGTCATTGACCATATAATTGTGGCTTCATTTCTGTGTTTACTTTTTGGTTCTATTGATCTTTGTGTCTATTTTTGTGCCAGTATTATACTCTTTTCATCACTAAAGCCTTGTAATATAACTTGAAGTCCAGAATTGTGATGTCTCCAGCTTTGTTCTTCTTTTTTTGAGGCTGTTTCGTTCTTCGGGGTCTTTTGTGGTTCAGTACAAATTTCAGAATTATTTGTTCTGGCTCTGTGAAGAATGCTAATGGTACTTTGATATGGATTGCATTAAATGTGTAGATTGCTCTGGGTAATATACGCATTTTGACAATATTTGTTCTTTCAATCCATTGACATGGAATGTTTTTCCATTTCTTTGTGTCATCTTCAATTTCTTTCATCAGTGTTTTCAGAGTACAAGTTTTTCACCTCTTTGGTTGGGTTTATACCTAGGTATCTTATTGTTTTTGGTGTAACAGTAAATGTGATTGATTCCTTGATTTCCGTTTCTGCTGCTTTGTTATTGGAATATAGAAATGCAATACATTTCTGTACCTTGATTTTGTATCCTGTAATGTTACTGAATTCATTTATCACCACTAGCAGTTTTATTTATTTATTTATTTATTTATTTATTTATTTATTTATTTATTTTTTATTTTTTTTGGTGGAGTCTTCTGGGTTTTCTATATACAGTATCATGTCATCTGCAAACAATGAAAGTTTGACTTCTTCCTTGCTAATTTGGATGTCTTCTATTTCTTTTTGTTGTTGTCTGATTGCTAAGGCTAAGACTTCTAGTACCACGTTGAATAAAAAGTGGTAAAAGTCAATATCCCTATCTTGTTCCTAAATGTAAAGGAAAAGCTCTTGTTCTTTCCCTATTAAGGATGATATTAGCTGTGAGTTTTACAGATACTGCCTTGTGTTGAGAGAAGTTCCCTATAAATCTACTTCATCGATGGTTTTTACCATGAATGGATGTTGTACTTTGTCAAATGTCTTTTTTTTCCTGCATCTATTTAAAGGATCATATGGTTCTTATTTATCTTACTTTTATCTTACTTATCATATGTACATTGATTATATTGTAAATATTTAATAACTGTTGCAGCCCAAGTATAAATCCCAGATAATCATGTCAAATGATTTCTTTTTTTTTAATATATGATTGGACTTTGCTTCCCTAATATTCTGTCAAGAATTTTTGCATCCATGTTAACCAGGGCTGTAGTTCTCTTTCTTAGTAGTGTCTTTATCTGGTTTTGATATCAGGGTGATGTTAGCCTCATAGAATGAGTTTGGAAGTTTTCCTTCCTTTTCTATTTTTTGGAATATTCTGAATAGATATTAACTCTTCTTTAAATGTTTGGTAGAATTTTCCTGGGAAGCCATCTGATCCTGGACTTTTGGAGGGAGCATTGGGGGTATTTTTGTTTTTGATTTTGATCATGAATTTAATTTCTTTGCTGGATATTAATCTGTTCAACTTTTATATTTCTTCCTAATTCAGTTGGGTAAATTATATGTTTCTAGGAATTTATACTAGTTGTCCAATTTGTTGCCATATAATTTTTCATAATATTCTCCTAAAATTGTATTTTTGTGGCATTGGTTATTATTTCTTCTCTCTCATTTATAACTTTTTTTGTCCTTTCTATTTTTTTTCATCAGTCTGGCTAGGAGATTATCAATTTCATTATTTTTTTTCAAAGACCTACCTCCTGGTTTCATTGAGCTCTTCTATTACTGTTTCTTTAAATTTTATTTTCTGTATTATTTATTTCTGCTCAAATCTTTATTATTTTCTTCTTTCTGCTGGCTTTAAGCTTAATTTGTTGTTCTCTCTCTAGCTCCTTTAGGTGTAAAGTTAGGTTGCTTATTTGAGATTTTTCTTGTATCTTGAAGTAGGCTTGTATTGCTATATACTTCTCTCTTATGACCACTTTTGCTGCATCCCAAACATTCTGGACTTTCATGTTTTCATTTTCATTTCTTTTCATGTATTTTATTTTTTTAATTTTTTTTTAGTAACATGTTTAACCTCCATGTACTTGTGGTTTTTATTTTTTCTTGTGACTGATTAGTTTCATAGTGTTGTGGTCAAAAAGGTTCATGGTATGAATTCAATTTTTGTGTATTTGTTGAAGGCTGTTTTGTGACCTAATATGTGATCTAATCTGGAAAATGTTCCATGTGCATTTGAAAAGAATGTGCATTCTGCTGCTTTAGGATGGAATGTTCTGAACATATTTGTTAAGTCCATCTGGTCTAGTGTGTCATTCAAAGCCATTGTTTCCTTGGTGATTTTCTGTATTGTTATCAATGAGTTCCTTTGTGTTTGTTATTGTTTTATATATGTGGGTGCCCCCATGTCGAGTGTATATATATTTACAATTGTTATATTTTCTTGTTGGATTCTCCCCTTTTTCATTACATAGAGCCCTTCTTTGTCTCTTGTTATAGATTATGTTTTAAAGTAGTTTGTCAGATATATGTATTGCTATTTTGTCTTTCTTTGAAACATCCATTTGCATGACAAATGTTTCTCCAACCCCTCATTTTCAATTTACAGGTGATTTTAGGTCTAAAATTAGTCTCTGTGAAAGACAATTATCATATGATTTCACCTCATATGTGGAAGTTAAGAAACAAAACAGAGGAGCATAGGGAAAGGAAGAAAAAATAAAAATACGAAGTTGTATAGAGGGACAAACAATAAGAGACTCTTAATCATAGGAAACAAACTGAGGGTTGCTGGAGGGATGGGGTTGGGGGCACATGATGTAATGAGCACTGGGAATTACATGAGACTGAAGAATCACTGAACTCTACCTCTGAAACTAATAATACTCCATATGTTAATTAATTGAATTTAAATAAAGAAAAAGAAATAAATTGTGTCTCTTATAGAGCATATAGATGGGCCTGGTTTTTTATTCATTCTGACACCCTATGTCTTTTTTAAAAGATATTATTTATTTATTTTGATGGGGGAGAGAAGAGATGGAGGGATAGAGAGAATTTCAAGCAGAATTTCATGAGTGCAGAACCTGACTTGGGGCTTAATATCACCACCCTGAGATCATACCCAATCTGAAACCAAGAGTCAGATGCTTAACTGACTGAGCCACCCAAGTGCCGCATGATACCCTATGTCTTTTGATTGGAGCACTTAGTCCATTTGAATGTAAATTCAAAGTAACTATTGATAGATAATTATTGCTATTTTATTACTTATTTTGTGGTTGTTTCTGGAGGTTTTTTTCTAATCCTTTCTTATCTTTCATGATTTGCTGATTTTTTAGTGATGTATTTAAATTTGTTGCTTTTTATTCTTCGCATATTTATTAGTGGTTTTTAATACATGGTAATCATGCAAATAGCAGTCTATATTAAGTTGATGGACATTCAAGGTTGAGCCCATTCTTTTCTTCTTTCCTCCCCACATTTTAGGTATATGTTATCATATTTCATACCTTTTATATGTGTGATTTCCTTGACTGATTTTTACAGAAATATTCAATTTTACTACTTTCGTGTTCCTGCCTTTAACTATAACCTTTGGTTTCTCCTTTGCACTCAGAGTCCTCTTTAAAAGAGTATTTTTTTTTTTTTTTTTGAGGTTGTTTAGTGGTAATGAACTCCTTTAGTGTTTGCCTAGGAAACGCTTTATCTCTCCTATTCTGAAGGATAGCCCTGCTGGATAGAGTATTCTTGGCTAGAATACTTCTTGGATAGACTAACTTTTCACATTCAGCATGTTGAATATATTATGCCACTTTCTTCTAGCTTGCTAAATTTCTGTTGAGAGATCTCCAGCTAGCCTTACACGTCTTCCCTTGTGAGTTAGGGACTTCTTTTGTCTTGCTCCTTTTAGGATGTTTTCTTTACACTATATTTTTCAAATTTAATTACAATATGTCTTGGTGTTGGCCTACTTTTGTTGATTTTGATGGGGGTTTTCTATGCCTCTTAAATTTGGATGTCTATTTCCTTTCTCAGATTAAAGCAGTTTTCAGCTATTATTTCCACAAATATATTTTCTGCCTCATTTTCTTTCTCCTCTTCTTCTGGGACTCCTGTGATATGAATGCTATTACATTTGATGGAGTCACTGAGCTCCCTAAGTCCATTCTCAAGACTCACAATTCTTTCTCTCTTTTGTTCAGCTTCATTATTTTCCATTTTATCATCTATATCACTTATTCATTCCTCTGCTTCTTCCAGTCTTGTATTGATTGCATCCAGTCTATTTTGAATCTTAGTTATTGTATTTTTCATTTCTGATTTTTTTTAACTCTTTTATCTCTGTGGTAAAGTTCACTGATTCTTTCCATTCTTTTCTCAAGTCCAGTGAGTATCTTTATGAACATTGCTTTAAATTATCCACTAAGCATGTTACTTATATCTGTTTCAGTTAGATCTCTGGCTGTGGCTTTACTTTGGTCTTTCATTTGGGATAAATTTTTGTGCCTTTTTTTCTAAGTCTCTGCCTTCTTCTCTGTGTTTGAAAAGCCAGTATGTCTCCGTGTCCACCTGAAAGTAATGGCCTTATAAAGCAGAGGTCATATTGTGCCTAGGGCCTGGTGCTTTCAGGTAGTGTCTCCAGTGTATGCTGCATATGCTCTGTATTGTGCTTTGGTTGCTCTATCCTTTAGGTTAGTCGTCTGCAGAGGTTCTCCTTATAGGCTCAGGCAGTGTTTGGTCTCTGGCCTGAATGTGATGAGTTTTAACTAGGTGTGGTCTCATCTGCTTGTGAAATGAGATCTGTCACCACCTCCACCAGAACAGAGGCACTGCAAAACTCTGTAGTCAAGAGACATGATGCGAGCAGGGGTTTGTACTCATCTTCTCAGGGAGAGGCCCATTGTTCCAGGTTAGAGGCTGGGTTAACTGAGAAGGGCAGTTCCACCAGAGCATAGAGGGGTGGAGTTTAGTGTACACAAGTTAGTCAGCCAGTGTTGGCACTGAGCTGTTTCCCACAGGTGGCTCTGTACTTATGTTGAGAGGTGGGGGAGGGAAATGGCACTGACCAGCTTCTTTGTTCCCAGCTTCTTTGTTTCTCCTTCGATGCTGCCTTTCAGAGATGTGCCCCCAAGAAGAGAAAATAATCTCTTCACTGCATTTCCCAGACACTCTTCAAAACTGCTGTTTCCATGCTGTTGCTGTCTGCCCATGTGTTACTTGCCTGTCTTCTCTCCAGGAGCAGTTCAGTCCCTCTAAGCTCTATCCCAGCCAAGTGTGCTGACATCTAATACTCCAGACACTAAACCCCAGCAGTTCCAAGAACTCACAAAACTCACCCCCCCCTCCTTGTTTTTCAAGCCATTGGCTTTGGGGAAATATTATCTTTGTGCATTCCCGTGTGCTCCTCTCTCCCATCTTTCTCATTCCTCTCTCCCTTCTGCAGCAGCTGTGATCTGTTTATTGTCTAAACAACGTCTCTGTACTTACTACCTTCTTTGATATGGCTTCTTCTCTCCTTTACATGTGGAATTTGTTCTCTCAGTCTTCTGGTCATTTTCTGGGCTATTTAGTATGATTTGATCATTATCGAGCTGTGTTTGTGGGATGAGGTGAGTCTAGAGTTCTCCTAGTCTGCCACCATCTTCTTGCTTCCCAAGGATATTTTGCACAGATGTCTTTGAATCTGAATCCCAGAACTCTCCCTGAAAGCATCTCCTGAATGTTCTCTTATTAATATGCAGCAAAATAAAGAACCATTTACTGTTCATTGACCATACTGTGTGTTCTAATATATTACTACCAATTTTATGGAATTGTCTCTAATCTTATTAATCATCCCATGGGGCCCTCATCCTTCCTCTCCTTAAAAGCCATGCTCTGGGGCAGCCGGGATTTAGCACTGCCTTCAGTCCAGGGCCTGATCCTAGAGACTCAGGATAGAGTCCCATGTTGGGCTCCCTGCATGGAGCCTGTTTCTCCCTCTGCCTGTCTCTGTCTCTCTCTCTCTGTCTCTGTCTCTCTTTCATTCTGTGTCTCTCATGAATAAATAATAAATAATCTTAAAAAAAGAAAAATTCCATGCTCTGTCAACATTCCTTCCATGCATTCTATGAATGGGCATTCAGGTCATAACCTATCCAAAGTCATTGACAAAGGTGGTGGGAATTAGTGTTGAAAATCCAACTAGCACTACTACCCAAGTTGTGCATCCTATGAAGCCACACTGTTCTGGAGGAAGGCATGCTTTTCTATAATAAGCTTTCCTAGAAGGGACATTGTTTTTAAATGTATTCCTTCACAGGATGTAGTAAAGGGTGTCAATTTTTTGATGCTGTAATGGTGACAACTTTCAACCACATCCATCTCCTTTTCCCTCCCATCCCACATGTAGGAAACTGATAAGAAATCCTGGGTGCTTCTCCTTCGGTGAGGAGGTCACACAACATGACCTTGTGTCCACAGGCAACCCTCATTCGGTCCCATATCCTAATCATTGTAAAACTCCCAAGTCAGCCTCATTCTCTGACTTTCTCAACACATTTTCAGTCTTGTTTGGACACTACCATATTTACAGTTATATGGATTATAATAAGTATACTCATTCTTTCTTGGTGCATATGTGTGTCATCAGTCTGAACATTTAAACCGAATTTTAAGTATGGGTCCATTCTCTTTCTGTACAGTGATCACAACAGAGGAGAAACTTTTTTTTTTCTCAATTCCCCACAAAGTCCCAGTATATGCTGCAAGTGCATAATGTGGTTATGTTAGGAACAATGACTGCAAAAGGGGAAGACAAAATGCTATAGAAATGAGCAAAGAGAACAGGCAAAAGTAGCATAAGATAAAAGCAAGTGTGACTTGGAAACAAAACACTGTGTCTAAAAAAAAGCAGAATCTGCCAATACTTGAATTACAGGAGGACCCAAGTGACAGTTAAGGCAGTTGTGCTGCTTATTGCCAGAAAAAGGATTCCTTCCCTCATGTCCCTCTAAAGACATTGAACATAGAGAGTGGTGGAGCTGAGTCCACTGATTTTGCTGCACTATGAAGATTCCAAATTTTTTTCCAAAGTCTTTTCCAGGTTTGGCCAGGTGTATACTAATACATTGTTATAAAACTTTTCATATATTTTAGGCACTAGTCCTTAATGTATTTTTTCTCCAATTTTCAGTCTGTGGCTTTAAGCTATGTAATAAGAATTTTTATTTTGTCTTTTATTGGGTACTTTTTTCTTACTGTATTTCTATCTATTAAAAAATAAATCTTGTTAAAAGACTGATATATAGCCTGTGGGTTTTCATTGTTGAAGCAAATTTATTTTCTGGTTCATTTAATGATAATCAAATTATAGACACAGATAAAAAGTGAAAGGCAAGTTATTCAATCTAGCATGAGCAATACTGCCACAGTCCAGACCTGAGGATACAAATTACTTCTGTTGAAGTGATTTTAAAAGGTATCCCTTCCTTTTATACTTGAAATTATATTGTACAAAGTCCCCCTCCCACTGACTTTGATCTCTATATAGATGAAGATAATAATTAGAAAATTTAAACAAATCTATAAAAAAGGGAAATGTGATGTTGGGACTCTCTAAACAAAATAATTGAATGTTCATATTTCAACTACATACTAATCACTAAACATGTAATCAATATTATTTTCTAATTGTAGCTAACTATTAATCCCTCATTTACCTGAATAAAAACTAGAAATTAACTGCACATGTGATATAGTGACAATTTTTTTTTTTAAATTTAAAACTCTTCTTTTTGTGCACTTTTCAATTACTAGGACAGGAAAACTATTCTAATACATCTAAAGATATATTATTCATGCTTCTCCTAGCCTAACTTATTTGTGCTTTGTTAATTTCCATCTGTGTTTTCAATTTAGTTTAGTCATCTATTATGCTCATTATCTTTATTCTTGTACAGTATATTACCATTTTTGCCAATATCTTAACCCTTTGTCATTTTAAATCACCATCCATCATCATAACCATCAAAATTTGAAGAAAAGGAAAAATTTTAAAATGTAGAAAACAGTGTTTGCTTAAGATCCTTGAACTAGGCATCAAAAGATATGAGTTCTAGTCCAGTACACACCCTCAAGTAATATATATGGTAGGTAGAGTAAAAATTTGAAATCCAAACTATAAAATTTAAGGTAGGTTAACTATTCTACTTTATCCATTATATGCTAAATGAATCTGAAAATAATACCTGTTATATAATAATAATACACCTCTTTTAAAAGGGCTTTCCATCTGGTAATTGATATATTTTGTAAGACAAACCTAACTTTGATGATGATGACGAGAGAGATGCTTTACATGTACATTATTTTACTGTATTTATACCAGAAAATGCATGCTTTGTTCTACTTTAGCTATTTTCTATTCAACAAGATCCTGCTATCTATTGATGAGAAATTAAAAAAAAAACTTGAAGAGACAATAATGGATGGAATATTGACTAAAATAAGTAGACTCTCTCTGGATGATCTGAATCAATAGCAACAATCAAGATACTTTGCAACAAGGAACTCTTAGGATTTTAAAATCTGGCCTAAAATAATAATTACATATAAATGAGATTAAATAATTGATAATTAAAAAATAACTTCTTCATATAAAATGTATGTGTATATGAGAATTTATAACCTATTATATTTCATTGAATTCCATGAGATTTACAAAATATCCTTCTAAGTTTGAGATTTACAAAATATCCTTCAGGTTAAAATTAAAACCATTTCATACCTACACATAGACACACACACACACTCACACACAGTAAAGAAAGTCTTATGAACCCAAACTTCTCAATCATTAGGTGAAAGCTAGAAACTGATGTCTTAAATTGCTTTTTGTAGTTGGATTGCCTTTTTTTTTTTTTTTTTTTTCAATTCTCTTACTTAAATAGGGAGTGTGCATGGGCAGAGAGGTCAACATTACCAGATCTGGTTGAACAGATCTTCAATTTTGAAGCATGATATTGAACTCTGGTTATAAATACCAGAATATTGCATCATACCTACACCCCTTTAGGTCATCTTCTCTTTCCTCAAGGGGTCTACAAAGTAAGTCTAAGTCTCTGCAAGTTAGAAGGTGGAAACAAATGCTATTTGTATGGCTATGACTTTAAAAGAATGAAATCAGATTTATATGCAGTAAAGAAGATATAAATAACCTGGATGTCTTCATTCATGTTTAGATTTAAGAAATATCATTTAATAATGTGCAACTTTGACATATGTTTATTCACCTGTTTCTGCGTTGCTTATTTTTTTTTAAGATTTTATTTATTTATTCATGAGAGACACACAGAGAGAGAGAGAGAGAGAGGCAGAGACACAGGCAGAGGGAGAAGCAGGCCCCATGCAGGTAGCCTGATGTGGTACTCAATCCTGGGACTCCAGGATCGCACCCTGGGCTGAAGGCAGGTACCGAACCGCTGAGTAACCCAGGGATCCCCTTTCTTTTTTTTAATTGTTCCAATTTCTTGAACTTTCCAGTCCATTTATACAGCCATACTATACTTCGCTTTCTCTCTATTTCTATTTCCAAACCTGTTGCTCTCTATTATGTTGTCCTTATTGCAATTTGGATCTTCAGAGCAGTTATATTTCAAAAGATATAAATGATTCTGTATCACCTGCAATACTATGTTTGTGACAATTCCTTTGAGACATGGTAAAGAGGGGTAAACTGTATCATTATACCTTAAAAATGACAAACAGTAAATCATTTTCTTTCAGAGGTGGTGCCACTGAATTTTCAGAGAAATTATATTCTTTCATTCATCAACTATTTTTTTGGTTGACATCAGATAGTTCTGAATCATGAATTCCTGGCCTAAAAACATAGTTAACATATGTTAAGGCATCATTATTTAGTGTGGTTGTGAAAAAATAAAATTCCATAACATCTAAGCTGTTCATACACAAATACTATTTGCTTTAGCCATGAATAAGGTCAAAGTATAGGATTTATGTATAAACTGGGAAGTTCACGAATTGTATTTATTTATTTATAGTGACCATAATTTAAATAATTACTTCAGATAGAATTGCTTGGACAAAGTATTCACTTCTTACTACTTAGTACAAATTGCCAAAATGCAATCCAGCAGAGCTGTGTTCTTAAAGGTGGATTTCTCCTATATATTGTCCAGGAATAATAATAATTTTAATAAATATTCTAATCTTGAAGTAGGCATCATGTTAAGCATCATACTGTATTAATATCTTTTATTTTTACATTACATGCTATTACTGTCCCCCATTGACCAAAGATAAAACTGAACCTAAGAGAAGTGATGCAATGTTAAGGTTATACAGTTAAATAGGTAGTGAACCAATATATTTGAAGCCATTAATACCTGATTCTAAGATTTTGGTTTTGATACCTTCCACTTAACACTAAGATTATTATTTTATGATTTGAAAGTTGTTTATGCACTAATTCACTTTTTAAAAATATATACATACATATCATTTTAATTTTATGTGTGTTTTTATGAAAACTTTTAAAGAGTAAATTAATTAATCTTTCCTTATGTTTTATTCATTGTGCCTGTAATGTTCTTTTCTACCAATAAACTACGTAAATATTCAACAATATTATTTTCCATATGTTTTCTCAACTGTTTAATCTACTTTAAATGTGTTTTTATCACATTAAACATGAAATGACATATAGTAATATAGAGATATTAAAGCATGGGAGAAGTATCAGGATAACGGTTCCTTCTCACTTAAACAGAAGGCAAAAAATTGGGAACAATCTAGTATTTATATGGAAAATAGCTTTTGAGACGTTAATTAATTATGACCCATTCTGACATTATTTGAAACAAAGATCATAAAGAAAATATCTTAAAAAAGAAAAAAAGAAAAAAAAGAAAATATCTGGCTTTCCTGAAATGAAAAACCATATAAAAACGTATGACATTTAATATCATAATGTATAGTCCTAGTACATATATTATATACTTTTTTATTTTTGTTTATTTGGGATATCTAGTTTCTTTTTCATTGTTAGTTTTCTGGAAATGCTGACTTTAATGACCTTTATAAATAAAGCTCTAAATACCATTCGTATATTGGTAAATACCTGTTGAAGTTTAAATCAAGCACTACTAATCTTTTCACTCTTCCTATAACCCAAATAACTACAGTATTTTTATTTGATCATAAATTATTTTCTGTATTGCCCAAGATTATTTTTACAACCTCTTGATAATAAAATGCATCTTATCAAGTTCTTCTCTCACATTCTTCTCTCTGACACTGACACATTCATCAACATTAATTTATCAAACATTCATTCATTCTCTCAATGTTTTATGAATGTAATAGAAGTGCCAAGCGCAGTACTTGGCACTAGCAAAACAAAGATGAATAAGACAAAACCTTTACCTTAATTATCTACAAGTCTCTGAAAGAGATACAGACTTGCAAAAAAATAACTTGAGGGATTTAATCAAATTCTTATTAAATCACAGAGAAAAAAGTTTTAAATCTGGAAAAATCAGGAAGTGTCTCCCAAAGTAACAATATTTTAATGTGATCTTAAGATGTTCCAGGAGGAAATGCATTCCAAGCAAAGTGAACAATAGGTGCATATGCAGGGAATTAGTCCTGCTAACTATAAAAGAGGCAGGAGATGACAGATAAAATCTATAGAGGTCTAAATGTTAAACACTATATATCAGACTTAACCTATTTGTATAGATATTTTATTATTAATAGTAAAATCATTCAAGTTAGGAAAAATAATTAGCATATAACTTGGGAAAATATATACGAGGAGTAAAAATTATTATATAGCTATTCTAATAGTCCAGATGAGAGAAGATGAGGTCAGAGTTAACACTCGGTCAATAGATATGAATCAAATGATATTGAGATGCCAGATTTTATAGCATTTAGTCACCAATTTGTAAGAATGAGATGAAGAGAAAAAAAGAGTACCAAAACTGAGTAATGGATATGAAACAATAACACAAAATTTGGTTTGGTTGACCAAGTTGTGAAATAGCTAAAGATGAGAATCCCAGTAACTAAGGAAATTAAAGGTTTTCATTGGAAGTGTTGGTATTAGTTCAGTTTTCTACATGATGAATTTGACATTAAACTACAGCTTCCGGATACTTTTTTTTTGAAATGTATATCTGGTATTTTGGAGTGATTTTGTGGTTTCAAGATCTATCATCTATCTATCTATCTATCTATCTATCTATCTATCTATCTATCATCTATCTATCTATCCATCCATCTATCTATCATCTATCTATCAATATACATATTTATTGAATACCTATCATATACCTTGTTATGGACTAAATGTTTATGCCCCTCCAAAATTCACATTTTGAAACCCGAATCCTCAGTGTGATGGTATTTGAGGGTTGGTCATTTCTAAAGTAATTAAGTAATGAGTGTGAAGTCCTACTGAAGGGTTAGTGTCTTTATAAGAAGACACAGGAAAGAGTCTTCTTTCCCCCATTCCCACCATGCAAGGATACTATAAAGATGGGTATCTGCAAACCAGAAAGAATCTCTCATAGGACACCGATCTGTCAGCACCTTGATCTTGGATGTGTAGGCTCCAGAACTGTAAGAAATAAATGTTTGTTATTTAAGCCACCCACCCCATTGTATTGTTATAGAAGCCCAAACTAATACATGTTTTTCCTATATTAAATTCAGTGATGAACAAAAGAGATGGATTCTCTTCCCTCCAGTAGCTTATATTCAATTTGGGAGGAAAAATAATAATACACAAATAAATAAACAAGGTAAATTCAGATTGTGTGATACACATTTAGAAAAAAAATGAAAACTTTCAATGTGGTACAATATGAAAAAAAAAAAAAAAAAAAAGCAAAGACCCAACTCAACAACAATGAAGGGATAGTTTACTCCAAGAGGATCTCTCTGGAGGTTACACTGGAACTGATACTGAAATCATGATAGAAGGTTCTTCTGGAAAGAAGCAAGTGCAAATGTAATTGTGTGTGAAATGTGATCTCGGAACAGTTACCTTAGTTCAGGTTCCCATGAAACAGATATTAGAAATGCAGGAAATCACGGAGAGTTGATCTAAGGTACAGCACATGTTGGGGAGTAAAAGAAGAGGAAGTGTGCAGTGAGAAGTTGAACTGCAATAGAGTTAAGAGCTCTGTGAGGAGCTATGAAGCTAGGATGGCTTGCCTGTACAAAAAAGCCAGGTCTGTATACACCTGTCTTTGCACTTGGGTTTCATTCAGAAAGGACACAATCTTGAGTGAAGTGACTCTCTCTGAATGAAGGCAATTTCTGGAAGAGGCTAAGCTGTAGGCCTTAGGAGCCAATGTTCACAGCAGCTGAGAAAATAGGGACCTAGTCCTGAAGAGGGGCATAGAGAGCACCATAACATCCACTACAGCAGATGAGGACCATGGTGAAGTGGCTGGAGTCTATGTTTAGTATCTACATGAGTATTTCAAGCAAGTGTTTGTTCTGATCTGAGTTATAGTTTTAAAAAAACGTTCCTGGCTATTGTGTATAGAAATCTGAGAAGGAATTAATGTGCAATATGAAAGACAAGTGAGGAGTAGAATATTTGAGTACTCCAGGTGTGTGATGATGGTGACTTAGTCAAGGGTAACGAGAGTAGACAGGCAATAATTAGAAGCTAAAGCTGTGGGCTGGAACTAATTGAATCTCTCAGAGAAAGTGTTAAGCCAAGAGAATTAAGGCTAGAACTCTGGAGAACAACATTGCTTTAGTCAGCAGAGAAAGAAGCAATAAAATATAAAAATAAAAGGACTGGCAGAAGGTGAGTAAACTGAGGCAGAAGGTAAGAGAGAGACATCATGTAAATATTAGAAGTTTTGTGTTTCAACAAGGAGAAAATGATTAACTATATCAAATGCCTCAAGATAAATATAAAATAAAGGCAGAATTTTCCACTTGGTAAATTTGCCCATAGTAGTTTCATACATGTGATGGCATGGAAGACACTGTAGTAGTTGGAAAAGAAAATGGTAAGGGAAGGTAAGAGAGAGCACTGGCTCTCTCTGGAGAGTAACCAGCTATAGGTGAATGGAAAGCAAAAGATTTAATTAAAGTGACAAAGCAAGGAAAGCATTTTTAGTTTACTTTTATGTGTTTGTTTTTTAAAAAATAGATATCTGACTGGGTTTTCTAGCACACACACGCACACACACACACACACAAACGCACACACCAAAAACTCAGAATACAAAGAATTGATGAAGGTTAAGTTAATGACAAAACAACATTTGTCTCCATAATATGATCTTTGTGGTAAAGATCAGGGATTAATTGGATATATGTGGGGTTGGGAAGGATTATAAGGGAAAAAAGTTCACATCAAATTAATCCTATTTCCTTGGAGAAGTAAAAGACAAAATTGAAAGGTTATCATAAAACATTATGAAATGATTATATCATGATATAACGAGCAGTTGGAGTTTTACAAAAACATTAACACTAAGGATGATATCAGTTATGTTAAGATTTGCAATAAAACATCCAACCCTCAACAAACTAAAAAATATCATCTTTATCCCGAGAAAACTTGTAAGCAGAGATAGAAAGTGTGGGCAAAGACTGCCTTTATATGCATGAGCCACTGTGCTCACTTATTAAATTATCTAAGACAATTAAAAACTCATTCAAAATTTGCATTCTTTGTTTGATGGAGTCTCCTCTTTCCATTGCTTGATTACTTTCTCAGCAGTCAATACTGGCTTTCCATAGTCATAACACATATAAACTCAGTAAGAGATAATAGCTTCTACATGTAAATGTGCATCTACAACTTCCCTATTCATTGCATAATTTTATTGGTATTTAGGATAAATAGTAAGTTCAATATGTGTTTACTAGACTTAGAGTAGTCTAGACAACTCACAAAATAGAGTTATATCAGAATATTTGTGATTTCCATTTAAATGCCTGAGAGTTCACTTGTAATGGGAGATATGGATGCATTTTAGTATGGCATTTTTATTTCGTAATTTTTTAGTAGAATCATTTCTTTTCTTAGCAATATAGCATATTAAAGTACTGTAGCATAAATTATTACACATAAAAGTTGATTTAAAAGAGCCTATGGAAATGATAAAAACTATTTATCTCCTTTGGCTCTTAAAACCTTGAATGAGCTATTAATATTGGCTGAAAATTCAACTATTATGCTACCAATAATTTCTGAGATATAAAAACAACTTAGATGGTATGATTTATAACATAAAGCCTACCTGATTATAAAAGTTACTTTAATATCAGATATTATATATTAATATTAAAATGCATGGAAGAATGACAGAAAGACCATTACAAAATTCTATTTTGGATATTATAATAGAGATAATATGCTGCAATTTAGTTTAATGAGTTGCAATTAAGAAACTGTTTTAAGAGTTGCATGTGATTTCTTTTAATTATTAGTTATTAGTTGTTCCTGCATAAGTGTATTTAAAATCACAGTATTTGAACTGTGCTACATGATAAAAACTCTTTAATATATTAACATCTCTTATGGACTATAGATCAGCAAAATTTAAAAAGAAACACAGTACTTTAATTTCCATTACTTATGAGAAGAATATGATAATTTAAGGAACCTATTACATGTCCAATGGAGAAAACACATTCATATATATATATATATATATATATATATATATATATATATATATAATTTGGGGATATTTTGACAAAAACTAAGGGTATATTGAATATTTATCCATTCAAAAGGTAGCTCAACTTAATAGTCATCTCAAATCAAATATTTAAAGTACCTGATTAACTAAATGACTTCCTATTTTTGTTGGTTAGGGTTGTCTTAACAGAATATCTCAAATTAGGTGGCTCAAACAAGATAAATTTATTATCTCACAGTTCTGGAAGGTAAAAGTCCAAGATCAAGATGCTGTCAAGATTGGTATCTGATGAGGCCTCTCTTTCTGGATTGTAGATAACCACCTTCTCTTTATGTCTTCACATGATCTTTTCTTTATACATGTGTAGATAGATTGTCAGTGTCTCTTCCTCTTTTTATAAGAACACCAGTCCAAACAGACCAGTATCTATGACCTCATTTGGCCTTAATTACCTCCTTAAAAGCCCATCCTGAAATATAGTTACCCTGGGGATTAGGGCTATAAAATATGACATTTGAGAGAAACAGCATTCAGTGGATAACACGATGCTAAATAATTTTTCACAGCTAGGTGAAGAAAATATTATTATAGGATCCCATGACAATCAGAACACATTTCTATTTCGTCTCAGAGGAAGAGGAAAACCCACTGAATTAGCTTTGATTTTGGAATTGAAAAAAGAAATATTTCTTGCCTTCATCCTATAGTGCACATATAGCTTTGAAAAGTTAAAAAAAATGTGTAAAAGATAAAAGCAGTATTGTTATATTTCATGTTGTTCAGATATATAATAAATCATGAGCTGACTAACTGCCAAAGCAAAGACACAGTTTTACTAAGTGGGGAAAATATCTTAATGCCTGAAAGACTAAAAATAAAATCTTGATTAAACTTCCTGTGAAAAATTCTGTCTAATTTAATATCATACTAGAATATTTGATCACAGATATTGATAGAAGACATAAAATACTGCAATAAAGCATTTAATACTTTTTAAAGGCAGACTGACACATGCAGCACTTCATTTGGATATGTCTGGAGTCTTGGAGGCTTGACTGCCCTACTTTGTCCTACAAATGGACCCTTAGAACTTGTTTGGAGGTTCTATCATGAAAACATGGCTACTGTATACCATTGACCAAAAAATGGTCCTCTTCTATCAGGGAAGATCTTCCTCTTCCACCCAGTGCAAAACTTTGGGAGAGACACACACAGAGGTGTGAGAGAAGAAGGGGACACCCACTTAGCCAGCCCAATCAGCTGATTCAACCCTGGTGATCAATGGGGTGACACATGTCACAGCCAAACAACCTCACTTCTACATTCAACATCCTTAATGCCATATATTTACCATTCATGCTATATTTTATACTAAAAAGTGTATACTTTAAAATTCATATAAAAGAAAACTTATTATACAAAACCATCTTTCCTCAAATTATAGTTCTATGAAAAATTGTGTAATTCCTTAAATTATAGTTATATTAAAAATTGTGTAAAAAGTTGTTTAAATTCTTTCCCTACAGCTCTCTTTGTTTATTGAGGCATCAGAGCACTTAACATAGACCTTTATGCATACTGAAAACTCAATAAACATAGGTTAAAAGATGAATATATTTTGTCATGACTACGTTTATGTGATGGGTCATGCCATTTGTACCCATGTGTTCTAGAACTTTTTGAAAATTATTTCTTGCACCATGCACATTCCTTGATATCATCAACTGACACTGTACATTTTGTAATTTTCATATGGAGATGCTTCTTATTTCCTCACCTAAGTTAAACTTTCTTTGTGATGGTGTCTCCAAATAAGCTCACCCAATTATGTTAACGCTTCTACTTCATATAACATATTGCATACTATTAATGTCCACAGAATACTGTTATTATTAGCATTGGTGCTATTAACTAGATTAGTACCCCTATTACTAAATACTAAGTAGTATTAATACCATGTGTGTATGTGTGTAAATCCTCACCAAAGATGGAAGCTGTGATATCTACTCATTCATTTTTTAAGATTTTATTGATTTATTCATGAGAGACACAGAGAAAGAGAGAGGCAGTGACACAGGTAGAGGGAGAAGCAGGCTCCATAACAGGAGCCTGACATGGGACTGGATCCCGAGTCTCCAGGATCACACCCTGGGCTGAAGGTGACTCTAAACCACTGAACCACCCGGGCTGTCCATGTTTTTTTGTTTTGTTTTGTGTTTAATGCTACTCAATTTTATGTTCTACAATGGCTAGATATTCACTAACAGCTACCATAGCAAAAGTTTCAATTCAGTTATGTAAAGTTTAACATGAAAGGAGATGATTTAGAAGAAGGGTCATAATAATGCAAGAACAAACCCATCAAACACAGCCCTATTTCCTATGCATCATTCTTCGAGAGATTTGGTTTTGTTTTGCTTTCCTCCTCAGAATTTTGCTGAAATTTCTAATCATTCATTACCTTTATTTCTACAGTTGCCTTTTGAGTCAAATAGCGTATTTCGAAGAATACTATTCCACCAGCATGTGAACAAATAATAACATCATGATATAATCATACTCTTGAGCACATGACTTAACTTATTTAATGTGATGTATGCCAAAATAATTTGCTCATATAACCATTTCTGATTCTTCAGAACCCATGTTTTGAGTAACATATTTGAGAAACTATAGGTATACAACTCAAATCCATTTCCTGCATTATGGTACATGGATGAAGAACATTCTGCTGAATATAATAGAATTACATTAAATTAGGCCTTTCCAAGACCACAAAACCTTCAACTTATGCAAAAACACCTTTCAGCAAATTATTCCATAAGACAGGGAAAATTTCAAGGTAATTCGGTGCATAAATAAATACCAGAGAGTGAAAGCTTGAAGTGGACAAGACCTTTCTCAATGATAAAGTGCATGAAATTTCTAATACTATGTATGTAACATCCTAATTCACTTCCTTCTCAAAACATATAAAACATTTAAGTAGGTAAGGAGATTGAATTAGAGAAAAAAAATGCAAGTCCAGAGTAAAACTACACATCTTATAATGAATGAGGCAGTCATTTTTGTACAAGTATAGAATCATACCATTTTCATGGTATGTTTATCGTGGTAAATTCTCTGCAAACTAAAAAACAGTAACAAAACAATAATAATTGTTTTCTCACCATATGTGTAAGACTATTCCTAAATGTATAAGTTAGCAAGGATATTCTATGTGTGGAATGATGAGAATTAGAAAAATTAACACAATCATAAGTTTTAAAGGATTCACTCCGGCTGCTGTGGGAAAACTATCAGGAGTCAGTTGTGTGAGAGTTTGAAGCATACAATGAGTTAGAAGCTAAGCAGCTCTCCATGGGAGATTTCATATTTGCTTTTACTAAGATATTAGATGTACAGGAAAACAAAAATAAAAACATGTAAGCACACATGGGCTTTATTTTAAGAAAAGTCACCAGTATTTTTTGATGGATTGGATAAATAAAGTGAAAACATGAGTTCAACATGATCATTCTAAAGCTTTTCACATGAACAACTGGGTGAAAAGAAATGACAGTTACTTAAATGAGGCAGTCTAGGGAAGCAATAGCTTTTGGAGATTAAAGAATCAATTACATATAATTTTATTTATTAATTTGAGAGAAAGAGAGAGAGAGAGTGTGTGTGTGTGTGCACAAGTAGGGGCATGGAGGGACAGAGGGAGAAGGAGAAGAAGACTTTCTGCTGAGCAGGGGCTCAATCCCAGGACCCTGGGATCACGACCTGAGCCGAAGGCTGACACTTAACCCTTAACCGATTGAGCCACCCAGGTACCTCAAATCGAGAACATTTTTAGCATGTTTTAAACATATTATGTTGAAGATACCTTTAGGAATCATAGTCAATCAAACACTAGATTTATAGCATATGATAAAGGTGAAAATATCATTATAGTTTTTAAAAGAAATTTCACAAATATGGATTTAAGGAATTAGTTCTAAACTCAGATATAAATAGGAAAGCTAATATTTCCTTACAAAAGAAAGGAAGATGTTAGTAAAAAAAAATTGATATGCAATAACAACTGGAGTAATTTGTTCAGTCACTCCATACATGTGGCTACTATGGCCTATGTATTATATTAACTCTTAGTAATTCTAATATAGGCAACACTGATCAAGAATTTCCCCTTAGATATCAGAATCTAGCGATAAAAACAAAAATTTATTATATTCCTTGATAAAAACAGGCAAGGATTTATAAGAAAGAATAATAATGAGAACACCCCCTTCTCATGGTGGAAGGAGAATAATTTGGAGGTGACCCCATCATGTAGGAGGGAAGAGTAGAAGGCAAAGACTCTGGGAGGATTTCATGGGGCAAAACAAAATTTTATCACTCAAAAAATGTAGTGCTGAAGTGGCATGCATTTAGTTTTGCTAAAATGTTCTGATTTGAAGCTAGGTAGTAAAATGCTTAAAGGTAGATTCACAAGAGAAAGAATTAAGAGGATATGTGGTAAATGTGGGAAGAGAATGGAAGTGGAGAGGCTACGGCTGCAATTTTGCCAGAAGTGCAACATGCTCCTTACTTCCTTAGGGTGAAAATAGAATGTTCGTTTTAGTACTCATTGTAGAGTTAAAACCCAAAATATGACAGAGGCCCCTTAATATTTCTTTTTAAAAGTGTATTCCCTTGGTCCTTGAAACCCTGCTATAAAATTACTAATTAATATTTGGCAAAGAATTTGGAAAGGTGTATATTCCCAGACATGCCATAAAACATCTTGGTTAGAATGTAAAATCAAGGCTACAGTACACCCATTAAAAGGATTTATAACTGCGTTTTAACTTAGAGTGGAGATGGAAAGAACACCAGACAGCTGTTAAGGGGTTGAGAGCAGAAAATATGCTCCACTATTCATCAAAAAAGAAGGCGCTAGGGGTATAGAATTTGTTTTAAGTTGCTGGAAGATGTTAAGCATTAAACAAGCTTAGAATTGATATTTTGAAATTGGAACATAATTTGTGATTCAACAGATAATCTAATATGGTGAAACACCAAGGAATATTTGTAATAGAGATGTTTACTTATGAAACAATGATAGAATTATATTTGATATTTTAATATATTACACTAAATTGGGAAAGAGGAGAGTTACTCCCCCAAAAGAAGAATTTTAAAACAGAAAGGCATCATTGAAATGAGGATAGACAGGTACAGCTTGGAGCCTTTGATACATAATTTAAGTGTCATTTTTCAACTCCAATGGCTGCTCATCAAAAGAATTAAGTGTCGTTTTTCGACTCCAATGGTTGCTTATCAAAAGAATTGCTTGGTTTAGGAATAAAGATACGTTACAGAGCATCAAATATATAATAAAATTTTACTCAGGAACTTGTCATTTATAGATACAAAAAAGTTAGCATAAATGTTTTTGCAGAATTAATATATTTTATACACACAAAAATAGAAGTATATGCCATGGTTGAATTTCATACAAGTTATCTTTCTGTGTCATCTAAAATATTATGTGTTACCAGATTTCAAAGATTAGCATTAATTGAGAAAAGTTGAGAATTTTAAAATACATAGTTTTTAACACTTCAAATTCTAGAATTAGGTAGAAAATACCTTTTTGCAAGGAACTGACCAAATTATGAGCTTCTGTGAAGGAATTTTCATACTACTACTACTACTACTACTATTACCATAGACATTAATACTATTACTGCTACTCCCACCACTATTAATATTATTACGTCCATTAAAGATAGCAACTATAATAGCAAACATCTCTTGTGTTCACTGTATTTTCGATACTATGATGAAAATTTTAAGTATGCTATTTTTTATAAAAAATTCATTATCAGGTGGAGATTATTATTATTTTCATTGTATAGGTAAAGAAATGTGCCCAATCATTTGACTAGTAAAGACCAAAGCCTGTATCTAAACCCAAAAGTTTCTTTTATCATAGTCTAAGCATACTCTCCACTACAAGACTGACCTTTCATTCATAGGCCACTGTTGAGAGGATGTATACCACATTTTCCTAATGCAAATCAAAACACAAGGAGAAAACGGAAGAGGTCACATCAAAGTATTGAGAAGTATTTTGAAGTTTTTGCATTTAGGTAAATTTTGCTAAAAGATTTCTTTTAATAATCAGTTAATATACATTTCAAAAAAGAAAAACACATTGTTCTCTTAGTATTAAAATGCCAAGAACTGCTGAATATAAGGCTAATCAATACACTTAGACCCAACTGCCAAACTTTATAACGTTTGTTTAAATAGTTCAACTCATTATATAGAGAGCATCAAACCAGACTCTGTTGAGCTATCCCACTGATTTAGACAGTTATCCGTAATGAAGCAGTAATATGGGATTATGACAGGCAAGGTATTTTGAGATTTCTGACAAATTCTCATGAGGATTAAGACCCTATTAATCAAACATAACAAAAATTCTAGAATATCAAAGGTGAATGGCATTTCCAAGTGAAAGAATGTCCCACATAATTCTACAGAGCTTTGTCACATATACTTTGAGAGGATTCTAGAGTCACATATGTTAATTGGTTACTATAAAGGCAGTGGAGACTTGCTTCTTTTACAAAAGAATATTTCATTGGAAGTCAGTCCTTCAAACACTCACTGTAAATTATCTGTGGCCAAAGCCACAATAGTTTTTCACCCACTCATGTCATATCCCTGAAAGTTATAGTCATTCCTCAAGTGATATAGTTACTAGGAATGCACATTTATTTGTTAAAAAAAATGGATAAATCACATATAGCTGACACACATTTTAACAACATTCTAGCTCATTAAGTATCTTTAACAAAGATAAATGGCATTGAGGTTTAAAGGTGTGTAAATTTTAAAAATATGTTTCTCTTTATGGATAGTTAAAATTAATTATAAGAAGAAATAAATGTAATGGGAGAGAGAAAGGATACGAGGAATGAGAGAAGGAGAGGGGACAGAAGAAAAGAAAGAAGGAGGGAAAAAGGGAAGGAAAGAACTGAAGGAAGGAAAGAAGAGAGGGAGGGAAGGAGGAAGAAAAAAAGACAGAGAACTTGAGATTCTAGTGAGTTTCCAGATGCCCTAGTCTTTATACTCTTCAATGGACTAAAGTCAGGTCAAGGCAAAGACTAATAGGCAATTAGCACATGCTTTTTATTTTTTATTTTTTTTATTATTTTTTTTTAGCACATGCTTTTTAAAAAGCTAAAATTCAAATCTATATTTTACTAAAATCAGTATAAAAATCCAATAAAATAAAAAAAAGACATTGGAATATCTATTTATGGGACTATACTTCCCTGACTAACTTAAATGTTTTACCTATTAATTATTTCCCACATTTTTAATTGTTACCATTATTAATTTTTTAAAGGAATCTCTATGCCCAGCATGGGGCTTGAACTCACAAGCCTGAGATAAGTCACATGCTTCACCAACTGAGCCAGCCAGGTACCCCCCACATATCTTTTTTAATTAACTGCAGTTAATGTTGACATTTCCGGGTATTTACCTTTTATTCTTCCATAGTGTTTAGTAAGAGGTCTTGCTATTAAAAACAAAACAAAGATTCTCAATATATTTATTAATTTGATCATTCAAAATTAAATAAAAAGATTTTGTACTTTAAGTAGGCAATCCTCTAGAATGTTCTATTTCTGTTTAATTGTGTTAGTCTTTAAAGACATTATAAATCTAGTTTCTTGCAGGTTGAACCATCTGTTAATGGGTCTCAGATTAAGCTAGGAATTTCCTTCATAGGTAAGGGATCACAGGATGCAACAGGATACAACACAGTAGGTATTTAATAAAAGCTGAAAGATTATATCTCACTTTTGTAGAGATTGGCATGTTATGTCTTCAATCCGTTTCCTCTTCAATAGTAATAAAAATTCTGGAGAGTTCTGATTTTTCAGTATTAAAGGATACACTTCATACTTTCTCTTGCAGTAAGTATGATGATGTCACTATGTAACAGTGTTTGGTGGAACCTTACAGGCATATCTATTAGAAAACAGCTAAGAGGGAGTATGTGCCTGGGAGGCTCAGTCCTTAAGTGAGTGACTCTTGATTTCAGCTTAGGTCATGATCCTGGGGCATATTGAGCCCCGTGTTGGGCTCCATGCTTATCATAGCTCCCTAGTCAGGACCTGCATTTGAAACTCACTGCTCAATTATATCTATGTTCTCCCATTTACCATCATATGTATCTTCTGAAATATTTTAGACACCATTAATCATATTTTCTATTAGAAACATAACATTAATAATAGTCAACATTGTGAACTGTTTACATGCAGATCTACCTGAATTAATGTTACCTAGCTTCATCTTCACAAATACCCAATAAAGTATCATTATTATATCCTTGATGAAATATTCTTAAAAAAACGTTAAATGACTTCCTAAAGATCACATACTCCTTGGAATTAGCAAAACAATGATCGATTAATTAAGTCAGCCTCTCTTTCCAAAAATTTAGATTCAACAGAAAATGTCTCTGGTATTATTTACATCATATGGGATATGATTTTAAGCCAAGGCAGTGGCAACAGAATTAGATATGAGAAAGTTTTTTGACTCTTAAGTGATTTACTGAGTGACTAAGTTCCTTCAGATTTATGATGATAAAAACATGTTTGGTACGTACAAGGGAGCAAATGATGAATTGTGAGACTCATAAAAGATAGCCCTTAGCAGGTGAAGCTGATTATTATTCAAGGGGATAAAACATGACACATCTTTTGAGCTATATATGTTGAAGTCTGAGCATGTAACATTCCGATGCTATGGCATTCATCTATGCTGTATAGCTGGATTCTTTTCTTACTTTGATTAATATTGTTAAAATTATGATTAAATAGATAATGCAATGTAGTCTAAAAAAATACTGGCTGATTTGTTCTTAAGTTGCTCGTATCTTCGTAACAAAAACTGATGCTTGACCTGGACTTTGTGTTAGTTGTTAGCAGCAATGAAGATTGTCATCATCTGGCATTCCACATTTCCCCAAGTAATCAGACTTACTGTTTTTAGTACATTCATTTTTTTAATGTGGTAGGTAGTGCAGGATCCATCTTTCTTATTTTTTTTAACTGACACGCGTGGTATGAACATGTATACTCTGAGGCAGAGACTGAAGGGTTGAAGGGACTAAAGTTAATTTAATTGCAGTATGGACTATGAAATCCTTAAGAGAAACAACATAAAATTAAAATTTTAATTTTAAGTATATAGGGACTTGAAAGAAGTCTGTGTAAGTTAGGAGCCCGGAAGCTTGAGCTTCATTAGTTCCATAGTAAACCCACTTCATTGGAACAATATACTTAGATACATCATATACACAGCATATATACATCTTATTAATAATAATGGATTCTTTCTAATAATATGGCTTCTGACACAATCTGTGAAGATATCAAACTCCACATTTTTTTCATTTTATCTCTTCTAATCATTCTTTATATTTACATACAAATGTATTTATTTGTCTCCTAAAATTATTTAACATAATAATTTACTGTACCAGCCATTGTTCTAAGCATTTTTATATCCATCAATTACATTGTGAAACAGTTCTACCACCTATATAATAAATATTAACAAATAGATTAATTTAATTATAAATTATAAAATGAGAAATGATGAATTTAAAAAGGACATCTAAGATGTGATGCAATTTAAAACCAAGTTAAGAGATAAAGCATTATGTTAAGTTTCAGAAACAAGATACCCCTTTCGTGTAACAAAGATCAAAATTTGGTAAGGAACACAGACATCTAAAAGAGGAAAGAACTTAAAAAAATATATATATATTTTTTTCCATAGTGGGGGAAATAAAAGGAAGAGAAAGTGATTACAAGTCACAATAGAAATAAATGTACTATTACATATTTTGAGGGTTTTGTCAGTGCATTTTGACACTGATTTTCAGATATATTTTAACAGGGCATATAATATAAATAAAAACATAATCCTGTCGTATCATGCTTATCAACACTGATTGGTATTATTCCTCCTCCCCCCACCCCCCGCACACAAAGGCAATCTGATAGGTAAAAAGTAAAAAGTAGCTTCTCATTTTTATTTCAATTATTATTTTTAGCTTTAATTTTGTATAAATTCGAAAATTTTCACATTGATTTGTAAATTAAGTATCTTCCCTTAGATGTTAACTTTTCACTATTCTTTCTCTGTGTTCTGGGAGGTATAAGATGTTTTCTTAATTATTTGTTAAAATAACAAAAGTCACAAATATTCCATTTATTTTCCCTTTCCCTTTGTAATCATTTGACTCTTCTATTTGCAGTATTTTATGGAACATGTTTTTTTTTTAATGTTACATAGATGGATCTTTTAGTATTTACACTATAATTTGTAAATTGAATATAATGCTTAAAGAGAATATGTGAATATTTAATGTTAATATTTGCTAACATTTCATTTCATACTTCTATTTTTTAAAAATATTTTATTTATTTGATATACAGAGAGAGCTTGCACAAGCAAGGGGAGCTGCAGAGGCGGAAGGAGAAGCCTGATGTGGGGCTAGATCCCAGGACCCCAGGATCATGACCTGAGTTGAAGGCAGATGCTTAACCTACTGAGCCACTTAGGTGCCTCTCATTCAATACTTTTAGAAGTTGTTTTTACATTTAATAAATACAGAATCTATTTACCAGTGGTTGAATTAGGTTATAATTTCATTTTTCTTCAAACATGTATTCAGTTGTGTACAAAATAAAATCATGTTATGTTTAGATATATTTTACATATAAATGCATACATGCACTTAATTATACACTTGTTTAAGCTTCAATTATCGTACTATAAACTATCAATCTATAGATATTCCCTAATCATTACCATTATAATTAATATTAACATCATATAGCAAGTGACCACACAACACACACAAACACACATGCTTTATTTGTCCCGCAACATGTGGCTTATTATTAGTCTAATACTTTCAGTTGAATTAGTTTTAACTCTTTTGTGACTAGAGAAGCAGGATTTTGCATTTCGGAAGCTCGAGTTCCTAAAGAATGTGGATAAATGAAATTAATAAAATGGTACCAGGATGAATACATTGTTGCCTGCTGAACTAATAAATTAACTGGGTCGTGTTATAATATACTGTGCTTTTCATGCAACCAAGATCCTAATAAGGGGGTTGTTTTCAAGAAGTGATATAACCTCACATAAGTGGGTTGTCTATGGAAGTGCAAATAATAGATTCTTTGAAAGGTAATATCAAATCTGAGAATGAAGTTTCTCATTTGCCTGCTGAAGTATCCATTCTTACCTTTGGAATCAGATAATGGTCACTGTTCTTAGGGAGCATGGATTTCAAATAACTATTTTCATTTTCTGAAATTCACATCCCTACATGTGCTTGGTTGTATTCAGGTAACTAGGTCCATTCCACTGGGTCCAGGAGTGTCGATTCTCAAAAATTCAAAACTCCAAGTGAACCTTAGAATACAAAGGTCAAATTCTAGTAGAGAATCCTGTTGGGAGTTTGATTAAAATTGCATTAAATTAAAAGATTTAGTTTAGAAGAAGTAAAATATTTATGAGATCATTTTTCTTTCCATGTATTTTGACCTGCCTTTATGTTCTTCGTTCAAGTGAAGTTATAGCATCCATGTGGGTCTATCCTTACATTTCTTATAAAAATTTTAAAAATAACTTAATAATTTTGCTTTATTGACAAAACATTTTCTGACATGTTTTCCTATATAAAAATGCTTATGATTTATATATACATATATATTATGCTTATATATTAATATTTTTAAGATATTTAACATGTATATGTAAATATTACGTATATGTAAATATATGTACTTTTTAATATATACATATATAAAACTTTATTTTAATAATAGGTTGACAAATATAAAAAATGCCAATTTTTGATCTGTACAATTTGATAATTAGAGGTTTTTTGTTTGTTTTACATGGCTTGTACTTCCGAATAATGAAAATTGAGATTTGTGATTCTTGGGGAAATGTTAGAACACTACATGAAAAAGAGAATCTGGGGATGCCTGAGTGGCTCAGTGGTTGAGCGTCTGCTTTTGGCTCAAGTCATGATCCTGGGGACCTGGGATCAAGTCCCACATCAGACTCCCCACAGGGAGCCTGCTTCTCCCTCTGCCTATGTCTGCCTATCTCTTTCTGTCTCTTATGAATAAATAAATAACAACTTTAAAAAAAATAAAGAAAGACAATCTGCCATGAACCCAGAGCATCCCTGCATAACCGTATGCCAAAACTGCAAGGTTTGAACATTTTTGTGCCTGGGCTATTAATCAAGAATGTGCTTAAAAAAAAAAAAAAAGAAAAAAAAAAAAAAAAAAAAGAATGTGCTTGCAGTGACCAACTTTGAGGGATGAGGTAATGTCACCCTCTGGGACTAAGAAGAGAATTCCTTACTGCTATCTCTGAAAGAGTGGACTTCCTAGGTCAATACTCCTTAGCTTTGATGCACACCCACTGTATGTGCAATATCCATCTAGCACCCCATTCTCCACATTGCTTCCACGGGACTTGATGAGAATGGGAATTGATGTGCTTGCTGATAGTCATGCTATCTCTTGTGCTATCCTTTGACTCTGATCTGGGAGTTTCATGTCTCCTGCCTAATACTGAAATAGCAATAAGCTAACATTCTAGATTGGAAGTAGGATAAAATTGAATCTTAGACCCAACAATTTGGGTTATGAATATGGGAAGATGATGATTATGGGATGTTTAAAATGGCTTTAAACAAGGAGATGACCAAGGGCCCTACCATTTGGATTTGGAGATATGGGCACATTCCCTGGGACTGGGTAGTAAATGCTCTTGCCCAAGTGATGTGCTGACAAATGTAAGGATCTCTTGATACCCCATGTGTTAATGAAGCTGAACAATGAGAGGTAAAATTGAAACAAACCCATGAACAATAATTTGGTTTTTGCTTATTCTCCTTTGGATAGTAGAAGGGAGGAATGCTGTGATGACAATGCAAAAGCAAGTCCTACAGCCATAGCTGGAAGGCAATGTTGTTTGTCACTGTGCAGTTCCCAGAGTTGAAATCAAGGGCATAAGCAATAAGGGCTTTCTTATTCAATATAGAGCTTGGGGTGAGCCAAAAACATTAGAAATTTGTTTGGTTGAGCAACAAACATGTGGACAGCCAAATGCAAAAATGAATCAAACTTTTGCTTACTAACATGGAGCTGTTCTCCACTGCTGGGTAATCAGCAATGAGGCAGAGCCATAGAGGCATGTGCAGGGCAGAAAGAATAAGGCCATTTTGTCTAGGAGCTTGCCAGATATTGTCAGTATACAGAGGAAGAATTGACACTCTCCCATGTGCCCTGAGTTTGGAGCTAAACATAACGGAGAAAAAATTCTCCCTACTGATCCTGCCTATTCCCACAGCTAGCCTTCCCCCTTCTCCCTGCACTCCATGCATCACAGACCCAAATTATCTGTGTACCTGGTCCTATAGAGAGAACAAGCTCCTGAATTCAGCTAATTAGATTTGGGAAGAGTTCTTGGTACGGGTGGGAAACTAACTTGACCTCAGACGTGAGACCCTCTGGGCCAATTCACCATATTTTTTGTGTGCCTTCCACTTCTGAATGTATAATTAATGCTGATGTTTAATGTGCATGTGCTGTGAATGCCCAGCCGTATCAGAAGAAATTCACCAATTCAGGGACAGCCACATATAGAGAGATAATTCCTGTGTCCTGCTATGGGGTCTAACAGAAGCAAAACTAGAAATTCAGAAGGCGGAATCACCTTATTAGTTAAATATTTGATTGTCAACAGTACTCAGAGGGACCATTTCCCAGTATAGTAGCACCATCTGTCTCATGTAACCTCTGAGTAAACCTTTAGAAATCAAAGACAAAAATTAACCCAGCTACTAAGTTCTTATGGAGACCAAATGTTTGACCCATGATGATTTTGATTCTCTAGCTTGACATCAGCATTTTGGAGATCTTCAACTAAGACTCAATGACTAACAAGGAAGGGACCTAAGAGGCCTCACTCTTCATATGAAAATGGTGCATGTTGAAACTGTAGCTGGCCTGCTGTTGCATGAGAAAGTGGTGCTGCACCAGCAAGGGATACTTCACTTTCCCCTCCACCACTTGAAGCAAAGCCAATTGCTCCATGAAGCCCTTGATTTACAAAGACCTCCCTAAATTTCTGGCATGGTTCATTCATGGTCTGGCCAAGTGAAAATCTAATGGTGTTTATCAGAAACCAGGCATCATCCAACATGAGTGGCAACACTGGAAAAACAAGAGGAACATCATAGACTTCTCATTTTGGTTTGGCTGCAAACTGCAGAAACAAATCACAGCTGCTTATTAGACTGGGGCATATTCATGCCATTTTATGTTTATTTTATGCATCTTATCAAATCCAGGATGCTGGCATTATTGAATGCTAGAATGGACTTTAAAAAGTCTACTCTTGGGCATCCTGGGTGGCTCAGTGGTTTAGCACCGCCTTCAGCACAGGGCAAGATCCTGGGAACCCAGGATCAAGTCCCACGTCAGGCTCCCTGCATAGAGCCTGCTTCTCCCTCTGCCTGTGTCTCTGCTTCTCTCTCTCTCTCTCTCTCTCTCTGGCTCTCATGAATAAATAAATAAGATATTAAAAAATAATAAATAAATAAATAAATAAATAAATAAATAAATAAATAAATAATAGTCTACTCTACATCCCTCAATTTTTCTGATCCAGATAATTCAGAAAGGTAGTTTGAGCGGTGAATATGGTTATCCCCAGAAAGGTTTCATTTTCTCTTCCCACCTCCTGGGTAATTATCAGGATAAGAAGTGTATATAAGTCTATCTATCTATATATATATTTATATATACATATATGAATAATTTACATATATATATATATATGAGAAATTTATAGTTTCACCTAGTCCATTCCTGGGCATAATGATTCTGTATTTTTCCTTACTGAAACCCCAGGCCAGCCTGGTTGGTATACCCTTTAGGTACCAACCCAGTCAAAGGAAGAAATAGGACATTCAAACTCAATTCTGGCTCAGCCACATAGATTATCGTGTTGGACTGACATAACTTACATCATGAAGACACTGACACCTTGGCTGAATATACTGTTCATTGAGTCTCCCTAGAGTGGCCCTCATGGGCAAAAGTGATGCACATAATGGGTCTTTGAAAAAATTAGTTATTGTAATAGTACACATTAACTTTGTGTTTGTTCGGAAAGAGCAATGACATTGACACACAGGGAGGGAATACCTTAGAGTAGCTAATTTGGGGATGGGGTACCATTTATATATCTTTGTCTCTGAGATCTAGCATCACAGCCTTGAGAAACAATCACAGTCTTCTTAAGTAAAGCAGCAGCTGCAGTTGACAATCTGAACTTTTATGTGGTTTGTCATTCCTGTCTATGTGCTACAAAGAAAAATTTATATGGACATGGCTGGTCCAGGACTATTAAGATAGATATTCTTAACACCATCAGTGGCAGCTCCTGACATGCAGTCCACCTCTCTTTTCACCGCTGTATGTTTACCAACAGGCCAGAAGCCAGTACAACATTTTTTTCATTCTGACTCTTACAACTTCGTATTCTTTTGCTGATACCCAGTGGCCTTGGGTTATGCTATGGATGGTGACTGAGGTAGTAAATACTTGATAACACTGCCTACCCTAAACAATGTAATGGTGATCCAAGTTGAGTTTAACAATAAATTGCTAACTGGTAAGAGTTGTGACTTTCAGGTTAAATGTTTGTATTTGTGGGAAGTGAGTCTCAGAATGTCCTCCAGTGAGGATGGGAATTGGTTTTTGGCAGATCTATTGGCCCCTGGGATTAACAGGTAATGACACCAAAAATCAGTAGATGAACATTATCTCTCCTGTATGTGTAATAATGGATTATGGACCAATCTTAAAATACATCTTGTCTGTCTGAAGTAAGACCAATTGGTTCTCCCTGAGGCATGTTCACAGTTGCCTATTCTGCAACCCGGGGAGCATGGTTGAGGTCACTATCATGGTTTGATCCCATTATTCTGCTTGGAGCTCTGTTGAAAGTTACAGGCAGTATGAGAAAATTAAAGATGGTATGAAATAAATTGAACATATTTGATCATAGCCTCTGTCATTTAGATTAATCAGAGTAGACAACAGAGTAGCACATTTATGTGAAAATTAAGTTCGTTCAAGAAACTGTAGAACCAAGAGTGAATTGTTGAGAGAGGCAAACCTGCCCTGGTTCCAGAGCATCCCTGCATACTTTTGCTGGGTGTATCAAGAACACAGGCCCTGGTAACTCTTTACCTGGGACACTTCCAAAGCTTTGTTTAAAACAGCAATCTTGAGGGATAGGTAACACTATCCTTTGGGACAAACAGTAGGCTTACTTCCTGCTTCCTATGACAAAAGTGGATTGCCTAAGCTTAATGCTTCTCATCTGTGATGCAAATCCACTGCATGGGCGGTAACCATCTGTGCCTCTCCACATCATGCCTGTGGAATGTGGGTATTTGGGGGATCAATACACATCTTATATTCATGCTGCTTATGTGGCACAATAAATGAGTAATAACCAACAATAAATAATAAATACAATCTTTTGTCTCCTACCCAGGGGTCGCACATTTTCGGCAAGCATCCACGAGACAGTAACAGGCTTTCAAGTAGGTAACTAAATCCCAGACATAACTACATACTCTTACGGAAATTCACAGCATGCATTATTAACCTTACATCTCTAAGGAATCTGGTCAAGAAACCTTTCTAAATATTTTAACCTGTGTTTTCAAACACTCACATATGACATACTTTTGGAATACACTGCTATAGGGTTCATTTTTTTGTACCTTTAAATGTTTGATACATTCTAACATTTCTTCATTATTAGACATAACCTTTTTTGCTTCATTAATGAAAATGGAATATAGTTTACTACTTCATGGTCTCAATGAGAGCCCTTCCCAACTTCCTTCTTTCTCCCATAAAGGAACTTGCTCTTTTGGTACACAACTTGTTGTCCAGACTTGCCTATTTTATGTCCTGGATTGCAATTCCTCTATGATTCCTGAATAAACTCATTTTACTGATAAACTAACTTTAGGCTATTTTTACTATTCAAGTTGACAGTATCATGTACTTTTGATATTATCATTTTTAAAACTCTTATAATTAATTCATTCAACTTTAGCCAGCTTGACCATACTTAAAATCCCTTTTCAAATCCACTTTCCATTAACATTCTACACCTTTTTAGATATTCTTTCAGATTTGTCCTATGTTTTTCCCTTTTCCCATTCTGGAATAACCAGTCTTACATTAGAACAAATAACTTTTTTACTCTCAACAAAAAATATATCTCTATTCCTCATACTTTCTCTTAATAAAAATACATATCCTATTCTTTTTGTCTATGGATTTTTTTATTATTTCAGATAGTTCAAATTACATAGATTAGAATTTTTTAACCTTTAAAAACCTTAATTTCTAGTAAAAAGTAAACAACTGTGGACTATCTCTCACACCATCATTCTGTGGGTTGGCGGGCTTATACATATATTTCATAATTTCTAACCATATTCTTCCTAATTGTAAATTCTTTTTTTAATGTAGCATAAAACGTTTTTGCTAATAGACACAAATTATCTTAAGGTTCTCAGTAATAAGAAGCTAATAGTAGATAAAACTATGTTCAGTAACTACTGTTTCAGTATTTTATTTATCTGGATAAAAGACCTCAAATTTCAAGGATTCCATTGTTTAATCAAATTTAGCAAAACCCTGAGGTTTTAAGTTACCAGAAAGATTTGGAAATTATTTAAATTGATAATCCAAAAATATAATCATTGCTGAAAAGTTCACCTAAAAACTTGTATCTCACTTACATCTAATGGAAAATAGCACTAGTACTGACTCAGGTATTCATATAGGTAGAGGAGAACACAAAGGAACAATAAGAGTCACATCAGTCTTATAATCTTCTATTTTAGGTATAATAGCAGATAGATATAATAGTATATCTTTAATCTCATTAATCTTTTGAAATGAATCTGTCAATTAAGCTACTTTGGAATTTTGAAGCTTTTTGGAGACATCTGCATATCAATTAAAATAGGTATTCTGTTTTGTTTGATTTGAGAGCCCTTGCTTTCAAGTGCATTTCTTTTTTTTTTTTTTAAGATTTTATTTATTCATTCATGAAAGACAGAGAGAGAGAGAGAGAGAGAGAGAGGCAGAGACACAGGCAGAGGGAAAAGCAGGCTCCACACAGGGAGCCTGAGGTGGGACTCGATCCTGGGTCCCCAGGATCATGCCCTGGGCTGCAGGCGGCACTAAACCACTGAGCCACCCAGGCTGCCCTCAAGTGCATTTCTTAAATCATCTTATTTCCTTAAAATGTTGCTCTTAATGGCAGTTGTAATTCCCCTGAGGGAGAGCAGTAGTTTGGTAGGACTCTAGCCACAAATGGAGTTCAATGTACATTTCTGTCCAGTCATACCTAACTGTAAATGAAATACACCCACATTTCTGTCTGGCCATATTTTGGAGCCCCCAACCTGAGAGTTACCAAGCCACATTCTCAAGATACAAAACAAGTTCTATGTACTAAAATCTTGCCATTTTTGTAGATATCTACACCTTACAGGACTATAGTTTTCAGACATAAAATAAGTAAGTGTACTGGAAAGGGGAAAGTGGCATATTCAACCTTTTGGAACTTAAAGATCCAATTTTATTTTTAACTAAGCCTTAGGTTTCTCAGAGCCAAATTTATATCTAAGAGAGACTGCCACTGGATGGCGGGGGGGGTTATATAATGTTTTACAGTACACCTCATGACACAGACATTTTCTTCAGACTGGCAGGTGATATGGTGTCAATCTAGACCAATCCATGACCAATTTATCCTAACATAAAAGTCTTAAAAAGTTAGGTGGCAAATGCTGTAAAAGCTTTTCAGTGCTTGACCCAAACCCACCAATTTTGCAGCATTTGGCTTCCAAAATTCCCATCAGCAAGAGCTTTTACCTATATGAAATAAGACAAGTATGTGCACATTACCACACCAGCAGTAACCAGAGAGATATTACTGTGGACTGGCCAATCAAAGGCCTTATCTGTAGCACCAGCAATTCGCAATATATAGAACTGGTGACTGGGGAAAAGAACAGAACTAATAGATACAACAAATCGGGGCTAAAGACTGGGACAAACTGCTTATTCAATCTTAAAACAAATCTTTATCCATCTATGGTATCATACAGACCGATTCTAGCTTAAGTTGTACCCAGTCCGACCATGGACCCAGTGGGATTCTAAAGCGGACCGAGTCTTAGCTAGCAGGCATCAGCAGTTCTCAAAGTGAAATATGGTGGGACATTCCAAACAAAAGAGGAATTATAGACTGAATCAAGGGCTAGAGACTTGAGTTATGGATGGAAAAAGTGTCAGCTCAATCTGACCTGCCATGCCCTAGACTTGAAAGTTAGTTTTATCAGGAGCTCAACTCAGACTGCAGAGCTCAGAACTGAAAGAAACTTACCCATGACCTCAGAAATGGCGGAAATGCCACAAAACTCAAAGGGGTCATAGAAACCATGTCTGCTTCTCCACGAAGCTGTCAAAAATTTCCCTTGATTCTTGACATTGTCACCAAATCTGTTTAAAAAAAATCAACTGAGCAAATTTTAAAAATCATGTAGGTTTTGTTTAATGACTCATGAGTTGGGCAGCATACCATCTAGCAAACAGAAAGGGTTCAAAGAAGCTATACAAAGTGGAAGACTTTTATATGCAGAAGGGGATGGGAGGAAGCAGTTACTACCCAACAGTGGATTGTTTGTGTCAAGGTCACCTTATTTGGGGGTACTGGTGGAGTCTATTCGGCAGATTACCTCACTGGTGCTGACAGGTAATTTCAGATTGACATGGTTTAAGATTCCATTCCTGTGAGATGTTGAAATTGTAATTAAGTAAAATATTAAGTCTGTTTGGTGACATGGGTTTAGCACAAGTACTCCATTTGGGGCCTGTTTTTTCTCTCTCTCTCTCTCTCTTTTTTTTTTTTTAACAGATTATAATAGATTGTGTATGTTATTGGGGATATCAGCAAGGAGTTTTTAGGGAGGAATAATAATTCACATTGATAAATAGGGAAGGTAATGAATTTCAGAGAAGTGAAATAATATGTTCATAGGCAGAAATTTGGACAAGCATTCTACATATTTTAGCAATAAGGGGATGCTGCAATTTGAATAGCAAACCATACAAATTAGAGAAATATCAAAAGAAATTAAATGTAAGGTGGTTGCTGACTTTAGTGCTTGACTAAGAAACTGGTCCCTGATATCGCTGAACAACTCGTATTATCAGGTGATATATAAGATAATAAGAATAATTTATATAAGAATAATTTATACAAGAATAAAAATTCATTTTATCTAGTGGCTGAGGCTATAGGAAGATATTAAAATGATTGTGATTCTCACTTTGTCAAGTGGTGAAATGTGCATTGCAATTAAAAAAAATAATAATCAGACTCTGGAAGTATATAATTTGTTGTTTTAGATTTTTCCCCCAAAGTCTTTGTTAAACATACAGTGTGAAAGTAGAACTCAGCTAAGTATTTTATATAAATTTTATTATTTGTTCACTATAATAAAACAGCCCTATAAAGTAAATTCTAACTATTATTTTCAAACTATACAAAAGGTAAGTGAGGATTGGAAAATTCACATGGTTATTAATTGACAGAGCAAGGATTAGCAGAGTTTTGAGTCTAACATCCCCACACTAAAATACTTCTCCCAAGTGACTCCCTAGAGCATTTGGGGCTATTAAAAGCTTATGGCTACATGTCTTATATTTATTCATTTTATTATTTTTTTAATGTCTAGCCTCTCATCTAAGGGCAATAAGAATTTTAGTCTTTGAAATGATATTTAAATACAATGACAAATATGAATCCTGGATAACCATACTTATAAAGTGGGCTATTGGTGGAGAGATTTCTAGTAGTGAATTATGAGTCAAAGCTATTCTTGAGACTTATTAACATAAATATAAGTAGAATGGAATAATAATGGAATAATAATGGAAACCACATTCCTATAATTGAAATAATCCATATTCTGTAGTAGTCCAGGTTAATTTGTAAAATTAGTATGAAATGATAAATGAATAGAAAGTTACTGTGCTACTAGACAGTTTAATTTTCTGAGGCAGTGTTCAGTTTAGTGATTCTACCTCACAGTTGCTTTTCTCTAGGTTTTTTCTGGTATTCATATTGCAAAATGAAATGAGTGATATTTAAAAAGCCCAAGTTCTTAGTGTAACATGCTATTCTATGTGGGATGATTCATTCCATTTTATTTCCCATCATATACTTAGAGTGTACATATTCTGCTTTTTGGGTTCTAGGTTTGATGATTTTTATAGCATATTAAGTTTTATGGAATTCTTTGCTCTAATAATTTGGACTTTTTCGATGTAAATGATGTCAATACAACATTAATATATGTTTTAATCTAAATAAAACAGCTAATTTAAGATTATTTTATTTTAATCATAAGAATTATTTATGCATGGTCAAATATCTGTCATCTGCCAGCATACAAAAATATGCATTAATAGACATAAAGAATACAGGTTTAAACAGGAGTATCAAGACATACTGGGCAGCCTGGGTGGCTCAGCGGTTTAGTGCCACCTTCAGCCCAGGGTGTGATCCTGGAGATCTGAGATCGAGTCCCACGTCTGGCTCCCTGCATGGGGCCTGCTTCTCCTGCTGCCTGTGTCTCTGCCTCTCTCTCTCTCTCTCTCTCTCTCTCTCTCTCTTTCTCATGAATAAATAAATAAAATATTTTTTAAAAGACATACTATGAGAAAATATTACTACTGATATTATTACAGTATTATAATTATTATCATAAAATATATCCAGGGACATCAAATATTTATAAAGATATCACCATTGAGCCATTGAAGTAACTTTTTCTTTTTTTTTTTTTTTGAAGTAACTTTTTCTACATGTATACACTCTGTAAAAACTATATTTCCTGATAAAATGTACAATTTATAAATGGATTAATTCACCTACAGGCTGAAAAGTTCCATACTAAAACTTTGATAGTCCTTGTATCCCACTTCATCTCCTTGTATCTCCTGAGAACTCAGTACTTTTTAAGGCAATGGAATCATTTTTAGAGAATGAGAATTTACCTGATATAAATAATCAAAATCATCTACAATTGTGTCACTTTCATAGGATTTATATTGAACATTAAACTGCCTAGTAACCAACTACTCTCTATGTGGAGGTTCTGCAAAGGACAGAAACTCAGCAACTCTCCACCTTCCCCCTGTAGGATCAGTGCTAGCATGATTCACAGGAACCTGCAAAGTTTGGCACACGCAAAGGTGAAGATTGCTTATCTCTAAGGGTTTATGGAAGAGAGGGAACCACTATCTTTCAGCTCTGGGGTTGGAAATTGGGTTTGGTCATTTTTATTTTCATCCTCTGAAGATGTACAGAAAGCCTTCAGGGAAAAAAAAAAAGCCACATTGAGCCACCAGTAGCACTTCACAGTGAGTCTGCCCTTTGGCAAGGGATGTTAGAACTCCACCCAGGCAGACACCTGAGAATCAGCACAGCAACCCCCACCCCACCCCCTCAAGACCAGCTGGAACAACAAGTGAACACCAAGTTTACGGAGCACATAGGACTGCAAAACTTCAGCACTAGGGGAAAATAATATATAGAATTCAAAAAAATTTTTTCTTGTGATTTATCTTTCAATTTAAAATTTTCCTTCTTTTCTTACTTGTTTTCAAACTAGTTTCTTATTTTTTTAAAGATTTATTTATTTATTCATTCATTCATTCATTCATTCATTCATTCATGATAGACATAGATTGAGAGAGAGAGAGGCAGAGACACAGGCAGAGGGAGAAGCAGGCTCCATGCAGGGAGCCCGATGTGGGACTCGATCCCAAGACTCTAGGATCGCGCCCTGGGCCAAAGGCAGGCGCCAAACCCCTGAGCCACCCAAGGATTCCCAGTTTCTTATTTTATTGACTTTGTTTTTAAACCTTCTTAAACTTTCATTTTTTACATTTACATTTTATAGATATGTTCATCATTTTTGACTGTCTTTAACTGTATTCAATTTTATTTTTTGCTTTCCAAGACAAACAGAAACTAAAAGAATTTGTGACCACTAAACCAGCCCTATAAAAAAATATTAAGGGGGATCCTGTAAACAAAGAGAGAGCCCAAGAGCAACATAGACTGGAAAGAAACAGATGCTCTACAGAAACAAGGACTTTACAAGTAATACAATGGCACTAAAATCATATCTGAATATAAATGTGCTAAATGCTTCAGTCAGAAGACACAGGGTATCAGATTAGACAAAAAAGCAAGACCTGTCCATATGCTACATGCTATCTACAAGAGACTCATTTTAGACCTAAAGACACTTCCAGATTGAAAACAAGGGGATGGAGAACAATTTATCATGCTAATGGGCCTCAAAAGAAAGCTGGGGTAGCCATCCTCACATAAGACACAGTAGATTTTAAACCAAATACTGTAGTAAGGGATGAAGAGGGACACTATATTCTACTTAAAGTGTCTATCCAACAAGGAGATATAAAAATTATAAATATTTGTGCTCCTAATGTGGGAGCAGGCAATTATATAAACCAATTAATAACCAAATTAAAGAAACACATTGTTAATAATATAATAGTAGAGGACCCTACTCACAGCAATGAACAGATAATCTAAGCAGAAGATCAAGAAGGAAATAAGGTTTTGAAGGACATACTGGACCAGATGGACTTCACAAATGTATACAGAACATTCCATCCTAAAGAAAAAGAATACAAATTATTCCAGAGTGCACATGGAACATTCTCCAGAATAGATCACATACTGGGTCACAAATCAGGTCTCAACTGATACCAAAAGATTGGGATTATTTCCTGCATATTTTCAAACCACAATGCTTTGAAACATGGACTCAATCACAAGAAATTTCGAAGGAACTCGAACATGTGGAGGTTAAAGAGCGTCCTACTAAAGAATGATGAATAGATCAACGAGGAAATTAAAGAAGAATTTAAAAATTTGCAGAAAAAAAATGAAAATGAAAACACAACTCTCCAAAAACTTTGGGATACAGCAAAAGTGGTCCTAGGAAGGAATACATGTCACTCTCAAAAAATTAGAAAAGTCTTAAATGTACAAGCTAACTTTACACCTATAGCAGTTGGAGAAAGAACAACAAAGCCTAAACCAAGGAGAAGAGAAATAATAAAGATTAGAGCAGAACTCAATGTAATAGAAACCGGAAGAACAGATCAATGAAACAGAGAGCAATTCTTTGAAAGAATTAATAAGACCCAAAACTCCTATCCAGACATCAAAAAAGCAAAGAGAAAGGACTCAAATCAATAAAATCACAAATGATAGAAGAGATCAAGACCAACACCAAGGAAATACAATTTTAAGGACATATTATGAGCAAATATATGCCAACATACTAGGCAGTCTGGAAGAAATAGATTCATTCCTGGACTTATAAACTACCAAAACTGACACAGGAAGTAGAAAACCTGAACATACCCATAACTAGCAAGGAAGTTGAAACAGTAATAAAAAATCTTCCAACAGGGCAGCCCGGGTGGCTCAGTGGTTTAGCGTCTGCCTTCCACCCAGGGCATGATCCTGGAGACCCAGGATAGAGTCCCACGTCAGGCTCCCTGCATGCAGCCTGCTTCTCCCTCTGCCTGTGTCTCTGCCTCTCTGTCTCTGTGTGTCTCATGAGTAAATAAATAAAATCTTAAAAAAAAAAAATCTCCTAACAAAGGTCCAGGGATGTCTTCCCAAGGGAATGCTACCAAACAGTTAAAGAACTAGTATCTATTCTTCTGAAATGGTTTTAAAAAATAGAAATGGAAGGAAAACTTCTAAACTCTTTCTATGAAGTTAGAATTCCCTTGATTCTAAAACCAGACTAAGATCCTTTCAAAAATTAAAATTATAGACTGGTATCCCTGATGAACATGGATGCAAGAATTCTCACCAAAATACTAGTTAAGAGGGGTGCCTGGGTGACTCAGGGGTTGAGAATCTGCCTTTGGCTCAGGTCGTAATCCCTGGGTCCTAGGATCGAGTCCTGCATTGGGCTCCCCACAGGGAGCCTGCTTCTCTCTCTGCCTATGTCTCTTCTTATCTCTGTGTCTCTCATAAATAAATAAATAAAGTCTTAAAAAAAAAAAAAGATACTAGTAAGATTACATTAAAAGGATTATTCACCATGACCAAGTGTGGTTTATTCCTGGGCTGCAAGAGTTTCAACATCCACAAATCAATCCACAAAACCAGACTAAGACCCCATGAAAGGAAAACTACCAATGTATATATTTTTCCATGCAATGGAGTATAACTCAACCATCAAAAAGAATGAAATCTTGCCATTTGCAATGATGTGGATGGAACTAGAGTATATTATGCTAAGTAAAATCAGTCAGAGAAAGACAAATACCATATGATTTCACTCATATGTGGAATATAAAAAACAAAACAGATGGACATAGGTGAAGGGAAGGTAAAATAAAATAAGACAAAAACAGAAAGGGAGGCAAATCATACTCTTACCTACAGGAAACAAACTGAGGGTTGCTAGAGGGGATATGGGTGGGAGGATGGCATAATTGGGTGATGGGCATTAAGAGGGTACTTGAAGTAATAAGCACTGGGTGTTGTATGCAACTGATAAACCACAAAATTGTACCTTTGAAACTAATAATACACGCTATGTTAATTAATTTGAATTTAAATAAAAAAATAAAGAATTTCATGCCTTTGTATAAGATCTAATACAATCAATACTATGCAATAAGCCAGTGTAATAAACTTATCCTGCTATTAAAAATAATAAAAAATATTATTCTAAGCTGAAGGCAGTTGAGACCCAAAGGGCTCAAGAGAAACTTTTGACCTTCTCTTAACTACATAGAAGAATCAAAATCGGGGGTTCTTTTTCAGAATAAAAGTGATTAGCAGAGATAAATTGTAGCTGAGTGATCCACCTGTATGGCAGGGCAAACATCTAATTACCAAAATATCCACTCTTCTTATTGTTGTTAGGTGGACTGGGGGAGACCCCTGAGGCCCTGAGGCCTCCTCACAGCCCATTTCTGGAATCTCACTGAAGGCTCTTAGTTTTATCACAAGAAAGAATTCAATGATGGATCAGACATGGTGGTTGAGGGGTGCAAATGGGAAAGTTTATTAAGGGGAGAGTACACTCTCAAGATATGAGAGCAGCCAAGTTTAAGGTGAGCTGAGCCAGGATTTGGGCCTCTATCTTTTATTGGCAGTTATTAACTAGGAGGTGGAATATTTACTATTTAGGGAGAGGAGTTCTTTGGGAGCAGAGTTTAGCATCTTTTTTCCCCTTTCTCCTTTACTTGGCCAGGGTCTCAGGCCTTCTTTGTCTTACCCTGTCTGGCTTGATATGGTTTCTCATGGCTTTTTTGGGGGGATGTGGGGGTGGGGAGTGCTGCCAGGACAAGTCTCTAACTTTCCCCCACAATGGACCCTGACTCTACCTTTGCTGACCTCCTGGTATCCTGTTCAATTAAAAGAAATAAACTTGGCTAAAAAGAAGTAGACAAACAGAAATAAAATTTTAAAACATTTAGAAAAGGAGGACTCATCTTGCAGTATTCCCATACTTCCAATAAAAAGGAAGACAAATTAGATAAAAATGATTGCCCACTAATAGATTTGTACAAAACCTTAGTCATTAATTACTATAGTTCCTAACTCTGTGTAGGGGAGCAAATTGTGCCATCCCAAAATATGCCTCTTTGGCATATGATTATTCTAAAAAACAACAAACACAAAAGAAACTCTGAAAATCAAGTAGAAGTTATGCTTCTATAAGAGCCATTTACATGTATGAGGGAAATCTCCATATGTAAGAATGCCTCCCACAGTACCCTGAGAGGAGGATGACTCCAAAACTCTAGAAACTACTGTCAGTGGAGAAGGCCTGGACTTAAATCAACATAACAACCTTATCCTTGCTTACTGTGCTTTTCCTGGTAACTTCTTATAACTGACTCCTCATTCCCAACATCTTTTGTCTTCAGCTTAAGATGGTATTTAAGGTTATGACTTCAGTCATTTCAAAGTTAACTCAGTTTTTCTGGGTCTCTTCATGTATATCAGAAATATATCATATATATCTATCTATCTATATATATATATATTTCTTTATATATGTATAAATATAATTATATATATAATTAAATTTTGTTTTTCCCTGTTAATCTGTCTCATGTCAATTTGATTATCAGGGCAGCTAAAAGAATCTTAAAGGGCAGAGGAAACCTCAGAAGACAGTTTTTGTTTGTTTTTTTTTTTTTACAAAACTAAATATACTCTTGCCATATGACCCAGCAATCACAACACTCCTTGGCATTTGCCTAAAGGAGTTGAAAACTAATGTCCACACAAAAACCTGCACATGGAGGGTTAGGTTGGCTACGTTCAGGTTAGCTATAGTTGCCAAAACTTGGAAGCAACTAAGATGTACTTAAATAGTTGAATGGATAAACAAACTTCGATATATTCAGACAATGGGATATTAGTTGTCACCCAAAGGAAATAAGCTATCAAGCCATAAAAATATATGGAAGAAAGTTAAATACATATAACTAAGTGAAAGAAGTCTATCTGAAAAGGCTACATATTCTATGATTCCATCTATAGAATGGAACATTGTAGAAAAGGCAAAACAGTGAAGACAATAAAAAGACCATAGCATGTGATACTCTAATGCTGGCTATGTGTCATTATGCATTTGCTCAAACCCACAGATTGTACAACACCAAGGGTGAACCCTAAGGACTGAACTATGGATTTTGGATGATTACAATATGTCAGTAGAGGTTCATTGATTATAAGAAATGACCATTCTGCTGTGAGATGTTGACAGTAGGGGAGGTTGTGGATATGTAGGGGCAGAGAGTGTATGGAAAAACCCTGTACTTTCCAATTAATTTTGCTGTGAACCTAAAGTACTCTAAAAATTAAAATATAGTAAAACCAATAGCAACAAGAAAACTTCATTGGCTAATCTATGATGTTAATCTAAACTACTTACTATGTAAACTACTGTTCTTAACCCACTATATTAAAATGCCCTAGAATTTCCCCAATATTCTTGTTAAAAACTAAAGTGATACCTGTCAGCAAACACAGAATTTAAATTTTCATGTGGCAGACTATGAATTAGGGTCTGAGACCACATCTAATTTAACTGAAACCTTTCATAATCATGCTCGGTACTTTCAGATGCGTTTTTCCTTAGAAACCCTGAGACATAAAGTAATAACAACCTAGAAGGACTCTTGGAAATAATTCTCTTGTTCCTACTGACCAGGAGATTTGACTACCTGAAGGGTGAAAGTGTTCTGCAAGAAAGATTAGATGGGTTTTTACCATAATTGGAGAGACCCTTTCAAGTGCTGATAATCACCCCTGTGACGCCTCAGTGGGGTGTCTCTTGATCCGATGGGGGGAAGTGAAAGAATTCACCTAAGGACCAGCAAAGGAGATAGTTTATTGAATATCCAAGGGAGAGGCAGTCAGGAGGCTGGACAGTAGAGGAGAGGCTGACAGCAATTAGACAGTGGGTGGGGACTGTTTCTGAAGGGGGGAAGAGGAGGAAGTATGCCCACATGTGGAATCTTCCCTTTCTGGGGGACTGTACCTAATAAGTATCCCAGTGGGTCATTTTAATTGCATGAAGAATCACATTTACTAGAAACAAACATCTAATTTGATACTGATAGGAAGCAGAATACAAGACTTCTGGCCCGTGGATTATTTTGGGTTGAAAGCAATCAAGGCTTAAAAGATCCAGTAAGAATTGTTTTTTTTAACAGTTCCTTTAACTTCCTAAAAAGAACTAGATAGGGAGCCTGTATTAGCAGAGATAACTTTTTACATCAGACTTGTCTGAATGGCATGGCAAACGTTTATTTATCGAACATTTGCTTTTCCAATCATCCTGTAAATTGTCTTCTTCCCTTTTGAAGTTTTAGAGCTCTACTGCCTCCTCCTTAGCTCAGGATACCATATAAGCTTCAATTGTTCATTAGTTTTTCTCCTTTTGATCTCTCTTTTATTATAGGGGGTGTCACAACCAAGAACCTGAAAGGTAGGTGGAAATTTATTTTTCCTCCCCAAGAGATACAAGTTCTCTTCATTCCAGTATAGATTTTATTTTTTATTCATGGATATTTAGTTGAATGTTATAATAGTATAGACCCAATGCAAATGAAAGAAAAAGACCATAAAATGGGTTTGTCCTCAAGACTGAAAGTAATTTGAACCACACACATTAAACACTAAACATCCATGTGTACCTTTCAATAGGTACCCCATGATACTTTGATACTGGATGATCCCCATAGTATCTTGTGTTTCATATATGGGAACAATTATTTGGGAAGATAAAAAAAATGTTTTTATAATTAATGTGTAGAAATTGATGAGTTTGGATATATACAAACACCCATACTATCACGACCATCAAGACTCTAGAGCTCTGCTATACAACATTGTTAACAATATAGTATCCTGTACTTCAAGACCTGTTATGAGGAAATAGTTTACGTTAAATTTTCCTTCTACAAAAAACAAAAACAATGGACACAAGCAAGAGAATTTTTGGATGTGTTAATATTTACTTTTTAAAAAATTTAGTGATTTTCTTATTCTATCTTAATTTGGGTAATTGTTTTGCTTTGTAATTTAATTTGGACTTGTTGGATATTTATCTGGGCTACAACTTGACCAGAGAAAAGCAGAAACAGAAATAGAAATAACTGAAGGGGATCATTGGGTGGCTCAGTGTCAAGCACCTGCCTCCGGCCCAGGGCGTTGGTCCTGGAGACCCGGGATCCTGGGATCGAGTCCCACTTCAGGCTACCTGCATGGAGCCTGCTTCTCCCTCTGCCTCTATCTCTCATGAATAAATAAATAAATAATCTTTAATTTAAAAAAATAAATAACTGGAAATATTAAAATGTTACTATTTTAAAACACAGGGAGGAGATTCTGGGTAAATAACAAATTAAAAATAAGAGACTAATTCTCCCTGTTGAAAATAAGAGACCTCTCCTTCTTTTTCTTAGAACATTTACATATATATATATATAGTGCCTTTTTTCCCTTTGGAATGTATACAAACCTTTTTAAAAGCTAAATCAGCTTCAGAAGCCAAGATTTGTCTTTCCCAAAGACCTGAGAACTGTCCCTTTGAAATGTAATATCCAGGAAGATAGCATCAGTTTCTGTGAAAGGGTAGAAGCTTAGCCTCAGAGGGCTGCTCCTCCAAGTTACAAAACTTCTTCTCATAAAGATATAATAGGTTTCTTTTTCCTGTGGTTAAAACGAATTAGCTAACACAGATGGTTACCCCAATTTAGGATGAACTGAGTGTGACAAATGGTGCCATAAAGACCTTTTACTTGAGGACTAATTATTATTTATCTTAAGGGCATGTGTATAATGGGTTGTGTCTTGGCTTGGTTATGTTAAAAGAGTAAGATTTCTTTCTGTTCTTGGAATCTTTTAGTGGACTGCCTCTGATGTGCATCTCAATCTAGTTTGGTGATTTCAATAATAGTATTGTTTTCTTTTCTTCTATGGAAAGAAAGAAATCCCTTCTGTGGGGAAAGAAGAGGATTTTGTTTTTAATTATATTTTCCCAATAGTTGTCCAGTAAGCAACTGTATATAAAAGTCTGGAGTCAGGGAAGTGTTCCAGGCTAGATACATATAATGGATTCTGTAAATGGTATATAAAGTCAGGAGATAGGCTAAGATCACTAAAGGAGTGAATCAAAACAGACTTGAGAAGACATCAAATCCTAGTAGTGGGCTCTAATGCCAAAAAGAGAATCCAGAAAAGAAGACAGAACAGCCCAAGAGGTGAAGAGAGTGAAAAAGTAGTAAAGGGAGGTAGAGGTCAATTGAGAGTAATTAAAAGATTATGGTTTTTAAATTGTGTTAAATGCTGCCATTAGAACAATGAGATACAGGAAATGAAAACTGGATTTAACTACTTGAAACCATTAGTAATCTTACTTAGCAAGCTTGTTTTGAGGCTAAAGTCCCACTGGAGTAGATTTAATAGAGCTGTTTCAAGTATAAACATTGATATGCCAGAGCTGGCTTTTAAAAAGAAAAAAATAAAACAAAAAAATAAACAACAACAAAAAAAAAAAAAAACAAATGTGAGGAAGCCAACTGAAAATAAACACCATGTTGGACAATTTGAAATCAAGCTTGGTTGGATTACATATTTATACTCTGAATTTCAAAAAAAAAAAAAAGAAAAGAAAAGAAAAAAAATCCTTAAAATCATGGTTTGTTCTCCAAAAAGCTGGTTGTTAAAAATATTTACCAGCATACCAATGAATCAAAATCAGGTGGAAGTGAATTTCAAACATTGAAAGAAGAGGCAGTAAGTAAAAATAATGTCCTCAAAATAGAGAAGCAAAATAAATAAACACATATACAAATAAATAAATAAACAAAGAAATACCAGGCAGAAGATGGGGGGAAAAAGTGTGGTGGTTAAGAGGCATGTGTTTTGTTGTGTTTGGTGTGCTAATTTTGTTTTGTTTATCATACAGAAGGAGTAAAAGCCATAAGTAAGCAGATCAAATACTTCAGTCAAGTGGAGACAACCTGAAGACATAGAAGAGGAAAGGAAGAATCAGAGTTACCGCCTTGGGTCTGTAAGAAGGAGATGGGATCTAGTGTGTGAACAATGGGACTGGAATCAGATAGGAGGCTCTGGAATTATCAATCATAAAGGGGAAGAGGACAGAGCATCTGGATATACCAGCAGACAGGAGGATAGATAATAGTTATGGTGGGTAGGTGATAGTGATGGAGGATCGTTGAGTTACGTTTTTCCTCTAGGGACATTAAATTTTGAACAAAAAATACTTGTATGACTTCATACTTTCACATGAGAACTTGAGAGAAAAAAATAAAGTTTAGTCTAGCCACTTGAACAACACATTAAAATACATCACATTCAAATCTTAACACACTCTGTTAGGTTCATATATTTACATAGGACTACAAATTGTATCACTTCAAGCAATTCATAAAATGATGAAACTGAAAAAGCCATATGCTACAACTTGTATATATAGTTCAAAAGTTCTCTAGTTATGGAACTCACACCAAAAATAACAACACCAGCAATGATCTTTCTGACTTAGCCTATAAATGGTCATCTCAATGAACATCTGCTGTGTTTATTACATGACAGCCTATACAACGTAGATGTTCAGATGAGTTGACCCAAGTTACAACATTTTGGGATGCAGATCATTTTGAGCTGTAAACAATCAAGGTTCAAAAGATTCAGGAAGAACCTTTGATCTTTTCTTTAAATGTCAAAAGAATTTGGATGGAGGACATGCTCCAGAAAGTGAACTATCACCATAGATAACTACAACATAACATGAATTATGGGTGGTAAGATAGGGAGGAATTTAGCGAATTCTGGTTGTTAAAAATCCCTCTCTGTGTTCATTGCTTCTGTATGCCCTCAGTAAACATATATTCATCAAATATTTACTTCTTTTCATCTTCCTGTAAATTGTCTTCCTTCCAGACCCCAACCTGCTTCTCCTTAGTTTAGGTTGACATATATATGTGTATATTATATACGTATATATATATATATATAATTATATATGTATAATAATAATTTTACATGTCTTTGGAATCTCTCACGTTCATGTGGACTCCTCATACATACAAACTTACATTTGATTTTCTCCTGTTAATCTGTCTCATGTTAATTAAATTCATAGACTAGTGAGAAGAATCCTGAAATCTACAGAAAAAAATTTCCTCCCCAAAATAATGGTTGTTATATTTGCTAACATACTCTCTGGACAAATAACTGATGTCAACTTTAATGTCAATTGAGAGCAAGAGAAAAATCCAATTTTTCAGTTCTAGTGTGTATAGGAGCAAAATTTACCAACCTAAATTTGTCTCTTGGACATGTGGATTATTTTGGGATGATTATTTTTAAGAAACAAAAGGCTCAAGAAGAACTTTGACTTCCCCCCTAACTGACTAAAATAATTTAGATAGAGAACCTGCTCCAGGAACAAAGCTATCATCATAGATAAGAACCATAGCATAATATGAACTAGGTAGGCATATGACATAGACAGTCTGTTTCTTAAAATTTCTCTCTATGTCCTATTGTTTCTATATGGCCCCAAAACAATTTCTCACTATCTACCCTTTTCCATCTTCCTGTGAATTGTTTTCCTTTCTTCTGAAGTCCTAGACTCCTTCTCCTTAGCTCTGGATAGCATGTAAGTCTCAATTGCCTGACTGCCTATAGGCCTCATACACTTATGGTGCCCTTCTAAGTATGTAATAAAATTTCATTATCTCCTATTAAGCTGTATCATGGCAATTTAGTTCTTAAGACCAGCCAAAAGAACCTTGAAGGATATAGTAAATGGTTCCTCCCCAAAAACTGCATGTCTTTTTTCAAGAATATGTATACAGTATATAAAATTTATGTATATGTATATGATACACACACATACGTCCACTTAAATAAATGGGTTTACTTATTTTATTAAATAAATTGTACATAACTAATATGGTCATTGAAATAAGCAGCTATTTTCTCCTTAGAATATATAATACTTACATGCAGATTAAACATGTTTTCAAGAATTACTTGGATCACATATTAAGTGTTGCTTTCACAAAATATATATATTTGTTTTTGAAGATTATACCTATTGCTGAATATACCCATACTGATTTGTTTCTAGTAAAAGAAATCTAAAAACAAATTTAAATTTTTCTTACATCTTCATGTCCATTCAATAAATCCAACAAGTCAAAAGGGGAAGATTTAAACTGCTATTATTGTCACCACCTATTCACATGCTTCAATAATATCCTATTCAACTGACACAGTGACAAGCCCAGCATCTTTATCTTATCCTCATAATTTAATTTGCAAACAGCCAGCTTGACTCCCTTACCCTCCAGGCCCAGTGTCAGAATTATTGAATGAAATTTCAATTCTCACCAAAGGCCCTCAAGGGTAATTACTGGTCTATGGTGGACAGTTCTGCATTAATAACTCTAGGTGAAATCCAAACAATGTCTCTCTATAGTGATAAAAATCCTATCTCCCTGGATTTACATTTCCCTCCTCTAGCAAAGCAACCTAATGATTTGTTTACTTTCCATACTTTTTACAGCAGGCACAAGGTATCAGTATTTTTTCCCCTAAATTATCCTTAGTTCCTTTTCCTGGTCAGTTTCATAGTATATTTCAGTTTTTTAGAATTTTTGCTTTAAGAACTTGCAATTACAGAGTGATATTGATATTTATTTGATTTTTAATGTGCAAAGTAAATTTCCTAAAGTTCTTAAATAGAACTGAGTGAATTTTTTGAGAAAATGCTTACTCAAAAAACAACTGATTAATAACTACAGTAAAAATAATTGAGATTAATAATACAGTGTTTGGTAAAATGCTTTGAGAAAATGAGAAAGCCACAAGTTAATGTTTTATGATCAAAAGTGAAAAAGATTTTGTTTCTCTTCATTCAGATATCTCTAAATCTGCAAGTCAATTCCAAGATTGTCAGTTAATGTAAAAAAATAAAAAGATGAAAATAAGCCTCCTTGGTACTTATCTAAATAAAATAATAAAAAAGATTCTGTTCAAGGACTCTGTGTGGCAAACACTTTACACGTTTCCCCATTAGTTATCCAGTCAATGTCTACCTAAAAAAACTAAACAGCCAAAAGAGAACCGTGTAATCAGTTTGAACTCATGAAAATAAAAATATGCTAACTGTAAATATAAAGATACCAGATAGAACCTTTTCTGTCATCCACAGTTACATTTCCTCTGTTTCCATCCCAAAATGACGAGAAATAATATCATCATTTTATAAGAATAATATCATCTATTGTTCATTTCAAAGAAACACCATTTTGTTCTTCAGATTATATGGTTGGAAAAGTTTCTGTTCACAATTGAACATCTATATTTCAGTTTGGTATTTAAAAAGTGTTTCATTTGAAATTAATGTAAGTTTGAACCTATTTTGCTTTTGAAAACTACAAAGTGTAAGTATGCTATCATTTGTCTCTTTTCTCAATATATCTTTCCTATTTGTATTAATTATGTATGTTATTATGATTACAGTTTGGTGCTTTTACTTTTAGGCAATATGTAAAGAACTACTTTTATTTATTTTTTTAAGAGTTTTTTTTTTTTTAATTTATTTATGATAGTCACACAGAGAGAGAGAGAGAGAGGCAGAGACATAGGCAGAGGGAGAAGCAGGCTCCACGCACCGGGAGCCTGACGTGGGATTCGATCCCAGGTCTCCAGGATCGCGCCCTGGGCCAAAGGCAGGCGCCAAACCGCTGCGCCACCCAGGGATCCCAAGAACTACTTTTAAAGATATGCACACGTATCCACCAGCAGTAGATGCAAATAGATTTATTCTGGTAGACTGATCCCTTAAGAGGAGGTTTTAAGACTGCTAAATTCCTGCCAATACCAAAGGACAATATTTAGAAAATAGAACTACTGCATTTTCTTTCAAAGTAAAAAACAAAACAAAACAAAACAACACAAACACAACCTTTTCTATAGTATGAAAGTCTGTCTATGATTTGCCATACCAAACTTACTTTTTCACAAATTCACTGAAATTTATTTTAATCAATTTTTAAAAGTTTATTCTGTATTTCCTAATGGCCTCTTATATTTATTTACTGAAGCCTAGTACTTTGTTCTGTCACCTTCACATATAACCTCAAGGGCATTGACATTCTGATGACATTGTGATCACTAGACTTTAGATGACTCTATACTGCTATCTTATTTTTCATCCTTGTCTCATTTCCCAACCACATTAGGACTAAGTATATAATAGCCTAGGCTCCTTGTGGATTGTTCATAGAATATGTCAGGAAACAGCCTGTGTTACCTCCAGGAAAAGAAGCCCTTTCTTATCAATGCCATAATTGCCATCCCAGTCAATATTAGCTAATTGAAATACCAGTGATTAATGATCTAGCCTTTTAAAGGCTTTTCTTATCTCAGTGAGCTTTTCAAACCATGCCTAGGAGGTCTATATCATTTTCCAGTAATCTCTTTCTTTTTTATTATTTCTCTCTTAGTTTTAATTTTCCTGTCTTTCATCTTCATCGAAACTGTCCCTACTCAGGTGTCTAAGCTACATGTGTCATTTATTTCCTTTGTCACAGTCTCCTTCCTCATTCATATCGCCATACGTCTTTCTGTCCTGTGATGTCTATCCCTTTAATAGTACATATTTATCATAGTATTTTATCCCCTTCCTCTGACTAAATATAGTTATAAAACGGGCACCAAAAAAAAGGGAGTCCGATTAGGTGGTGACAGTTCTAATTGTTAAGATGTTAGATATATATGGTATTAGCGAGGTTGGTTTTATCAAGTCATCAAAACCTAGCTTGTCTTAAAAAAAAAAAAAAAGACAAAAAGTTCAAGGACTTTAAATCACAACATCATGGTGTTATAAACAGAAGAGTCAGATGGAGTTAATGCATGTTAATCATTTGTTGTTTGACATTATCCTCACAAATAGTATACCAAAATCTGTTTTATTCTGTGCATAGTCTAAAAAAAAGAAAAAAAGATATGTGTTCAGCTAAATTGTAACTTCTTCTAGGTCAGGATCTAAATAAAAGTAAACAATTTCATCACAACAGTACCTAATACAACACCAGTGTTTACAGTCATCACTCTATACCTGTTGAAATAATGGCAAAACTATAGTTCCTTAAAATTTACCTGCTATAAATGTGAGTTGTGGACCTTCATTTTGTTTCTGAGTGTGAGGATGTATAACTAAGGAAAAGCTGGCAAAAAATATCTCCAGAATATGCTTTCTTCCTTTAGATTATTTAGTAGAATGAAAGCCATATCCAAAAGAATACAAGATAACACATTTATTCCAACATTACCTTAATATAATTTCGATATATCCATGGTATTTTTGAACTAAATAACTATTATGAATATGTAATGGGAAAGTTCAGTACTGAGAATTGGTTTACATGTCATTTGCCATTTACTTGCTAGGTGTACCTGGCTATTAAAATTTGACACTTTAGATAATGTTTACCAAAAAACATGGATCCCTGGGTGGCGCAGCAGTTTGGCGCCTGCCTTTGGCCCAGGGCGCGATCCTGGAGACCCGGGATCGAATCCCACATCAGGCTCCCGGTGCATGGAGCCTGCTTCTCCCTCTGCCTGTGTCTCTGCCTCTCTCTCTCTCTCTGTGACTATCATAAATAAATAAAAATAAAAAAAAACCAGCTTATAATACAGACCACTTAGTAGACTTGAACAAAGACATGAGTGAAACCAGTTTTGGGATTTTTGAAAACTTCATGTGCATTGAGTTAATAAGCATTTGGGGTTAGAGGAATCTTATTTTAGAGAATGATTCTAGCAAAGAGCTTCTTGACTGTAATACATCTCATCACCTACCCCAAGGAAAAAGGTGTGATTACTATTTTTATTTCAAGTCAAACAGATTATCTGAAAATAACCCTAAGAGCTTAAAATGTGTCCCTTGAAATTTGGAGTGAAAGAAGTCAAGCTCTGGGTCATACCTGGGTATGTAAGAAGCAGGTAAGATGGAGGAACCAGCAGGGGGTAGGAATAGAGGGCTGATATTTGGGATGTAGCTACATTTCCAGAATCCTGTGGAAAAACGAGTGCATAAATGTTGTTGGTGGATTGGGTATAGGTCATGTATATGCCATGTGTGAGAGGCATGTTTCTCAGGGCTGAGCCAAGAGGAGCAAGACATAGTCCAAAGATACTGTGATACCCACCTCAATAAATCAGCAGATGAGGAAATCCCAGCTAATGAGGAGGAGCAAGAGGCTCCTCAAAACTCTTCAAGAGTAACTCATGAAGTGGTAAACTTAAACCCCTACCAAATCCAGATAGTGAAATATCATCTCTAAACATTACTAGGCAAGAGAGAATATTGCCACACATTATTCCTCTTTTCTCTTCTTGCTCCAACTTTGAAAAGTAAGAACTGAATCTACAAGCTGGGGGAGAAATTAAAATACACAGTGGGAAATGAAAGCCAAATCAGTTTATAGTGGACTCATGCCCAGGGTAGGAATAAAGTCTCAATTTTAAACCAATTTCTAAATTTTGAATATTGCATATGGCTGGGCTTCATAGTTACTAAGTTGATGATGTAGTGACTAAGAGTAACCGGAAATGTACTAGAAATATCCAAATTTTCATGATAAGGCAGGCTAATCCACTGAACAGCTTTAAAGGCAGAATGGTCTATAAAGTAGGCAGTTGCATTAAGATTAGAATCCAAGTTATTTCTTATTAATAATTCTGGTTACACAAATTGTATGACTTTGGTCAGGTAACACAACTATTTTGATTCTGTTTTATATCAGTAAATGGTGACAGATGTGGTGACCAGCCACGAGATCTGGGGACAGGAAGAAAAAAACCTGACAACATTCACAAACGGAGGCAAGTTAAAACTTATAAAATCCTTTAAAAATATTATACTTATACTTTATAACTGGGAATAATCTGAACAAATTATAAACAGAAATTTCAAGGAAATAACTAATATTTTATTTGTTTTAAATAACTAATAAGAACTATTTTTATTAAATAGAACAAACTGCAACAAGATATGATTCTTATAGTTGAAACAATTCTGCTCAAACTCTAATCTTATATAGAAAAAATAATTTTTGAAATAAAATACAAAAATATATTAACATCTGTACTGGGAGAAAAGTTCAGTGAAAGTGCTGGGATAGTTCTATCTCATTCACTAACACCCAAATAATTTGAAAATAATATTACTTTTAAAAAGCAAAAGGCATAGCATAATGTGTATGCTCTATACATTTATAGGCATAGCTCTATAAAGAATTATGTCCTATAAATCTGGCAAAAAATTGTTATTGTTGCATACACATTATATTCTGAAATGCTTATGGCTCGGAAGTCTAACAGCAAGGTAATTTGGTTTCAGTATTCAGAAGTATAGATAGAGTTTCTACAGAAATGCCCCTTTGTGAGGCTGTCACCTATAATAAGGGCCATAATAGAAGATATATTATTAAGAAGAGAAATATGATTGTTTGATAGTGACAAACACAAGTGACTTTTTTCTTCTTTTTTCCTTTTTCTAAGTGAATTAGGTATCTGGAGATAAAATATCCCATTTATTATTGATCCTGATTACTGATACCTTATCAATAGAGCAAAGAGTTATCTTTGCTTTCCAGAGCAGAGAATCAACAATATATTCCACTGAATAGAATAGTTTTTAAAACTAGAGTTCTAAATATAAAACTCTATAATGATAACTAAATAACTATTCTCCATTTACTGGAAATTATTGATGGGAAAGAGGTATTTCATAGGTCGATGGGAGAATGTATCAACTTTCAAAAATATTTTTGAAAGATTACTAAAAAGAATATCATGGGGCATCTGTGTGGCTCAGCTGATAAAGCATCTGGCTCTTGATTTTGCTCAGGTCATGATCTCAGGATGGTGAGATGGAGCCCCATGTAGATTCCATGTATGGAGCCTGCTTAAGATTCTCTCTCTTCCTCTCCCTCTGTCCCTCCCTCACCCCACTCACACGTGCTCTGTCTCTCAAAAAAAAAAAAAAAGAGAAAACAAAAAACAAAAAAAGAATACTGTGATAAGTATGTATGGTATGGGCAAAAATACGAATATAAGCTTACAAGTATAGGAAAATTGTATTTGATTCTATCATATAGATAGGATCTAGTATGTAGAATGTAAAGTATAGCAAATCTAACGATAAAAAATGTTTCTTTATTAAAGTATAATACTAATGAATATATTTGAAGTACAATATGTAATCGCAACATTTTCTTGTTTAAAAAATACTTGGGAAATCTCTATATATTCCTCTGTTTTATAAGCCTAAAATTATTCTAAAAAAAATAAGGTCTTAAAAAATTATGGATAAATCTAAACATTCTGGAACTGCATGCACTGTTGTATCAGTGAAGACTTCTTTGATCACAATGATCAGAAAACTCAATTTGGAATGTTTAAAGAAAAATATATCTTTTACTTAAACAGTTTCATAAAAGGGTGAGAATGAAATAAGGACCTGATTTTTTCTTTCTTTCTCTGAACCTCTCCACTCCACCTCAACTCCAATTGCACACAGAGGGCTCCTCCTATGTATCAAGAAGATAGCAGTTAATTCCTAAAAATTCCTCCAAGAGAACTCGGAGAAATATTTTAGAGAAGAAAAAATAGGTCAAGTGTCCACCCTTAAATGAGACACCACAACAATGGAAATATGGAGTGCTAATTGGCCAGATTTAGGGATATATGTTTACACTAGAGTTAGGACCTAACCTGAAGTTCACAGCCTGAGAGTGAGGAAGACAGGATTCCTTAGGGGAAATCATGGTAGAGTCAATAAATACAGTCAATAAGCAAAGGTGGCAGGAAGAAAACATAAAGCAAAAATCTACTATCCCAACATTTTAGAAGTGACCGTATCATTGGTGTGCATCAGTCCAAATATTTTTTTATTTGTGTATACTTTCTCATTGATCTTAGAGAAAAACAAATAAAGTTGGTCTAGGTAGTATTATTCTTATTTCCCAGAATGAGAAACTAAGGTAAAAGTGTTTATGGCTTTAATGAAGTCAGATAGCTAGTGAGCAGCAGAAGCATGTTTTTAGGTGTTTTGTCTGAATTTTAAAATATAAGCATTTTATGTTATTCTGAAGTGTCTCTAGTAGACACCTAATAAATTTTGAATGAAGCAATGAATAAATGAATAAGGAACTGCCTGAAATAAAAGCTATAGTGTCCCTGAGGCAGACAGGAAGGCCTACTGCCATGACCTGACCTAACCACTTGTTTGGTCATGAACTATGTACTCTGGAAAAGGACTCAAATGATCATAACTCCCATCTCTTCCTGTGTAGTCTTTCTTTGGAGAGTAAAAATAACTAAAATTCACTGAGGCTTAATAAACAAATCCTCAGAACAGACCAAGACAAAATTGAATGTCAGAATCATAACATCTCATGGGCAGCCCGGGTGGCTCAGCGGTTTACCACTGCCTTCAGCCCGGGGTGTGATCCTGAAGACCCGGGATCCAGTCCCATGTCGGGCTCCCTGCATGGAGCCTGCTTCTCCCTCTGCCTGTGTCTCTGACTCTCTCTCTGTGTCTCTCATGAATAAATAAATAAAATCTTAAAAAAAAAGAATCATAACATCTCTTCATTAGAAAAATTCAAAGAAAGAATTTTCCTAGACATCAATAATGAAATTATGTTTATGGATTATATATTTTTATCAGTAACTTTAAGTATGTTATACACATTTATTCTTCAAACTTTCATGGAAATAAAATAAATGGCAAAGTACACATAAGTTCATTTTGTTTTTTTAATCCAATGATATGGTGGGAATTGTTTTTCCTTTCAATTTTATCCCCTTGTCTTTTTGTTTTTTAAGATTTTATTTATTTATTCATGAGAGAGGGAGAGAGGCAGAGACACAGGCAGAGGGAGAAGCCGGCTCCACACAGGGAGCCCAATATAGGACTGGATCCTGGGACTCCAGGGTCATGCCCTGGGCCAAAGGCAGGTGCTAAACCGCTGAGCCACCCTGGGATCCCCATCAAGTTTATCCCCTTGTCTTTATAATTAAACACTACCTCTCTTCTTTGTACACCTCCAATTTTCAACTATGGGTAGTAATTTCTTGAGCATATAGAAAGTAACCAAGAAAACACCATTTAATGAGTCTCTAAGACTTGACAGACTAACTCAACAGAGTAACTGCTCTTTTTAGAGTAATTCCTTATGAAATAGCATTTCTGGACACTTCTCATTGGTAGAAAATTAAACAGCAATAAAAAAATTATACTCTGAACATAACAATAATACTGTTATGTCAACAGCTAATATGGCAAAGGTTAAAAACATCTAGTTACAGATCTATCACTTCAGTAAATCTTGAAACCTGATAAAGTCTTCAGTACCTGCATAATCATGATCCATTATGCATTTAACTTATCTTTAAGAATGTTGTAACTCGAGGTGCGTGGATGGCTCAGTCAATTAAGCATTTGCATTCAGCTCAGGTTATGATCCTGGAGTCCTGGGATCTAGCACAGCATCCGGCTCCCTAGTCAGCAGAGTCTGACTCTCCCTCTCCCTATGCATCTCCCTGTTTGTGCTCTCTCTCTTTGTCTCTCTCTCTAAAATAAATACAAATCTTTAAATAAAATGTTATAACTCTAACAAATAATAATCTGAGCTGCGATTTCACTGAAAATAATTTTATCTATCCAATATAAATTATACATGGATTGCAGGATATCACTAAGATACATCGCTATAGCTTAATACTGTGCGCTACAAGGGTTAAGAAGGTCTTTTAAGTTGTCTTTTTCAACAAGTTGTCAGTGGCAACCAACTTAAGATCATGTCTATGTCAAATGTAGTTTGTACAGTAATTTAATTTTTGAGAGTTCTATTATTAGCATCTTAAATGCTATCAACAAATACTTTTAGGAAAAGAAAGAAAGAAAAAAAGAAGAAAGAAATAAAGGAAAGAAGAAAGAAAGAAAGAAAAAGAAAGAAAGAAAGAAAGAAAGAAAGAAAGAAAGAAAGAAAGAAAGAAAGAAAGAAAGAAAAGAAAAGAAAGAAAAAGGAAGCATTTCCCCAGACCTTTTCTTTTAATAATTTAGAACTTCAAGAGGTTTGCAACCAACATATGAGATGCATGAAAGGCATCTGCCAACATAAAACTGTAAGTATTAATTGTAGTAAATATATGGCAATTTGAATTACAGTCTTCTAGAAGAATATGATCACTTCAGGCTGGAATAGTCCAGGACAGCAATCTGGCAATATAGGTGACACAATTTTGTGAAGAAGGGCCTAGGTTTTGTATTTAGCCTCACCCAGATTAAATTCCTTCCTTAGCTATTGTATGATCTAGAGAAAATTATTTACCACTCTGTTTATCAGTTTCTAATTATTAAATAGGCAGTAATCATAAAAATATCCTATATTATCAAGGTATAAATATTAAATTACATAATAAATAAAAAGCACTAGCACAGTTAGTAATCCATAAATATTATATTAGCATCACTATTTGATTGCTGAGAGTTTTAGTAATTTATAAAATTGGAAAATTAATGTAGTTTCTTTTAAAAAAAGATTATTAGATATTTCTTCTCTAAAGTATTAAGCCTATACTCTATAATGTGTTATACTACACCTAAGCCAGATGCAACTATCCTACAAACGTAATTCTTATGAGAAAAACAAACAAACAAAAAAAAACATTATTGGTCAATTGAAGCGCATCTTAAAATCCATAAAATTCCTAGACAGACTCATGTTTACTCAGAATTTATCACAGTCAAGTGTACTTATTGAAATAATTGCTAGGACATCATTGCCTCTGCAGGATAATGGTGTAGTTTTGTGTGTGTGGGGAGGGAGGGGGGGCATTGTGCTGATATGAATGAAACAATTTTACTGAAATTAAGGTATTTTTAGTCTGATAAATAGTGAGTTAAAAATTGTTGGTTTGAAAGTTCACTATATCAATTTTGTTATGTTGTTCTAAGGCCCTAGAATTTTCTGTTTATTTCTACAGGAAATGAATTTCACAAAACTATTGTATACTTCCTGTGGAACAACTAAAGGGATTTAGAGTAGAAAACAAATTAATGAGATTAAAAATAGCCTGCAAATTCAGAAAATTAATAATAAAATAAGGGAAATAACTGATGTCATAAGCTTACCAGGACTTTTAGTTGTTTCATTATAGGACGTTGATTCATGAGCTTGAAGATATACAAGGTTTTTAGGTATTAAAATTAGATGTGTCTTTCTGATCCCTGAAATATGGATTGAAAGAAGTAGGTCTAGGAAAAATCTTCTATATTAAAAAAAAAGTGTGTATGTATGTGTGTGTGTATTTACATGTATACATATTTATAAGATATAGCTTACAAATAATGGTGGATATATTTATCAAACGTACTCAAAACTACTATTGATTTTTTTGAATATTTATTTATATATATTTAGGGAGAGAGAGAGCATGAACAGAAGTAGAGAGAGAGGGTAGAGGAAGTGGGTAGAGGAAGAGGGAGAGATAATCTCCAGCAAACTTCACTGATGCAGAACCCAACATAGGACTTGGTATCACAACCCTGAGATCATGACCTGAGCAGAAACCAAGAGTCAGATGCTTAACCAACTGTGCCATCCAGGCAACCTCAATTATTGACTTTTATTACAATATCTCTATAACTTTCTGAGTCTTCTTTTAAAATTTATCCAAGTTGTAGTTCAAGGACTATAGCCTAACCAACTAAAAAAGAATTTCCCTATAGAATCCTTAGAATTGTAATTTATCAATTTTCTCACTTGACACTGTCAAGACATGCATCACAACAGGAAGATTTTTATTTTTTTTATTTTTTTTTATTTTTTTATTTATTTATCATAGTCACAGAGAGAGAGAGAGAGAGAGAGAGAGAGAGAGAGGCAGAGACACAGGCAGAGGGAGAAGCAGGCTCCATGAACCGGGAGCCCGACGTGGGATTCGATCCCGGGTCTCCAGGATCGCGCCCTGGGCCAAAGGCAGGTGCTAAACCGCTGCGCCACCCAGGGATCCCAACAAGAAGATTTTTAAAGAATGATCTAAGTAATGGGGTTTTCTGATACACTTATCTCGGGGCCAGTTAAAAGATGCAAGAATCAGTAAGAACTAAGATTTTGAAATATTGTGAATGTCACATATTAAAATAGTATGACCATTTTCTTGGATATCTTTATTAAAGAAGCCAAGAGAAATTTCTGTTGACTTTTAACAATTTTCCTGAATTCTAACAATGAAAAATATCCTTATTTATTAATGGAAAACATTGATAAAGATCATAAAAGGCATAATAATCATTTTAACACGTATCAAGTGCTATTGAGTGGCTTAGACATGATCTAGGTGCTCACTAATAAGCATTTTATAAGTACTAAATTAACACTAAAAAAATGGTATGAGAAGGTTACTATTGTCACATCAGCTGAGGACACATGGGGTACCATATACTAAATACAGTTGTAAGTAATATTGATAAAATTTAGCTAATTTGTCCATGATTTATATTAATCTAATAATACTTTAAAGGATATTTCAGAAATTCTTTAAAAAGATGTTTTTATTAAAATAATGCTAGCTTATTAACCACAAGCAAATCAGAGGAAAATCTACTAAAAGGTAAGAAATTGATTAAAAATTAATATACACACCTTTAACATTCATATACAAATAAGTAGTGAAAATATAACAAGACAGTTTGCACTAGAAAAGCTATAAAACAAGACAAAATGCTGAAACTTAAGCTTAAAAATAATTTCTCAGGATATACATTTTTAAAAAATTAACATTGTGAAAACTCAGAATAACAAATATTTGCCTTGTTCTTAGGTAACTTAATATTGTAAATATGTAAACAAGTCATAGTTTGAAAATGTTATAGCAAGCCAGACATGTCCAATTACAAACACAGAACTGCACAAAAGAAGTGATGGAGAGGTTTATAGAAGGCTATTGACTCTATGTCTCATAGTGGGGATAGGGTCATGGTTGCTCATTAGAATCAGCAGACAAGAAAAATCCCTGGACCTAGAGTGTAAAGAACAAGAGCAACTTAGACTCCTACCAACATTTTTGTTTCTGTCTCTCACCAGGGGATTAATAAGGGAAAGAGGAAATCTTTCACCACTTTTGCATGTCAATAGTCACATCTAAACCAGACAGACATCTTTCAGAAAGTGATGGCTGCTGCTTCACTTCTGCTTTCCATCTAACACAAATTTCTCTTTTGGCCATTTCTAACTTGATACACAGTTAGGGTAGGATTCTAGGTATCATACTTCCAGTTTTGTCATATTTATCCCCTACAAAATGTATCCCTTACAGTCTATTCTTTGTCTATTTAGCTAATACACACCTTCTTTAATTTTAATTTCCAAATAGAATATCAAAATCATGCCTACCTAATATGATGCCACTTTCTCTTGTAGCCAAGAATCATACTAACCCTCTGCCCAAAGAAGCCAATAAATCCCATATATCACAATCTATCATTGAGTGAGATTCATTCCTCCATTAGCTGAGCTAAAGTCAATTATTTGTGACTTAAATACAGAGATATTAGATTGCCAGTATTCATGCATTTTGTAATAGTTAATAAGGGAATGAGAGAGAAGGGAAAAGAAGATTAAAAGGGTATATATTCTGAAATGGGATAATATCACTACAAAATTTTCATTTCTGTTAATCACATTGCCATAGCTGGTACTTATAACCTCCTTCTTTTCTCTACCTATTCCATATTATCTTTGCTCTCAGCAAGTGACTCAAGTGCCCATGGTCCTTTAATTACTAGTTAAGTTTCACTTTCATGATGAAAAAGTCCATGCCATTAGCAATCTTGCTTATACTAATCTTTATCACAGGATGTGGAAGTGATAAGAAGTATAATAAAGAATCTCCACATAGAAACATCCTTTCTCTTCATCCTCACTGTATACTAGTAATCCAATTTCCTCTTGATAATTCTCTGATCCAGTATAGTAATACAGATTTTTGACAATAGAATCATTAAAATGAGAAGCTCAGAGGGTCCAGGTGTCAAACTAAACATCCATTTTTAAAAATATCTTGGTGACAGTATTCCTCTCTTAGAAACTAAGTCCTCTAAATGAAAAGGGTATAAATTTGTAAGGACTAGCATATTTCATCATTTATTTTGACCTGGAGTACAATAATATTCCTTTATTAAGGAACTGTTCTGCTTATGGTAACTGTTCTCAATTCTTTTTTTTTAAGTTTTTTTTTTTTTTTTTTTTTTTATGATAGTCACAGAGAGAGAGAGAGAGAGAGGCAGAGACACAGGCAGAGGGAGAAGCAGGCTCCACGCACCGGGAGTCCGACGTGAGATTCGATCCCGGGTCTCCAGGATCGTGCCCCGGGCCAAAGGCAGGCGCTAAACCACTGCGCCACCCAGGGATCCCCCAACTGTGCTCAATTCTTGTCTCACTTTCTTGGCTATGGCTCTACTCACTGATATATCCTTCCTTCTTCAGAAGAAAATTCATTTTCTGCTACGTAGCTTTTATTTTTTTTTACATTTTTATTTATTTATGATAGTCACAGAGAGAGACAGAGAGAGGCAGAGACACAGGCAGAGGGAGAAGCAGGCTCCATGTACCGGGAGCCTGACGTGGGATTCGATCCCGGATCTCCAGGATCGCGCCCTGGGCCAAAGGCAGGCACCAAACCACTGCGCTACCCAGGGATCCCGCTACGTAGCTTTTAAAGGCTGTTTCTTGTCTGTATGACGTTGAGGGGACAAGGCATATTTGGATTTTCTTTTTGTTGTTGAACTACGTTCTTTATAGAACCTATATAATTACTATATAATTATAGTAATTATAATTATAGCCTATATAATTACTCTAAAAACTTGTTTTTTCTGTTTTTCTGTGAATCAATATAATCTACTCTATTAGACAAATATTTCATCTGATAATCTTCTTCAATGTAGGCAAAATAATATCTTGGGAAAATGCACTTAATGATAGTAAAAAATCTTTGCTCCTACAGGACACAGTCTAAAGTTTCCTTAAGAAATTCAAGTTTCTCCTTAAGTTTCTAAGCGCCTTTTGAAAAGTGGTTTAAAATGTCTATAATACCCAAAACAATCTGATACACTTAATGCAATTCCTATTAAAGTACCACCAGCATTTTTCACATAGCTAGAACGAGCAATCCTAAAATTTGTAGGGAGTCACAAAAGATCCCCAATAGTCAAAGCAATCTTGAAAAAGAAAAGCAAGCTGGAGATATCACAGTGTCAGACTCTGAATTATATTACAAAGTTGTAGTGATCAAGACAGTGTGGTACTGGCACAAAAACAGACACATAGATCAATGGAACAGAATAGAAAACCCAGAAATAAACCCCTAACTATATGGTCAATGATACGGTCCTGCTTCAACAAAACAGGAAAGAATCTCCAATAGAAAACAGTCTCTTCAACATGTGGTGTTGGGAAAACTGGAGAGAGTAACATGGAAAATAATGAAACCAGAATGCTTTCTTGCACCATACACAAAAATAAATTAAAAATAGGTGAAAGATCTACATGTGAGATAGAAAATCATCAATATTCTAGAGAAGAACATAGGCAGCAAACTCTTTGACATCAACCATAGCAACTTCTTACTAGATATGGGCTCCAGAGACAAGGGAAACAAATGCAAAAATAAACTACTGAAACTTCATTAAGATAAAAAGCTTCTGCAAGTGCAGGAAACAATGAACAAAACTAAAAGGCAACCTTCAGTATGGGAGAAGATATTTGCAAATGCCATATTTGATGCACTCACACACTGAATATTATTAAGCGATCAAAAAGAATGAAATCTTGCCATTTGCAATGATGTGGATGGAGCTAGAAAGTATTATGCTAAGTGAAATATGTCAATCAGAGAAAACAAATGCGAGTTGATTTCACTCATATGTGAAATTTAAGAGGCAAAACAAATGAACATAGGTGGGAAAAAAAGAGGCAAACCATAACACAGACCTTATCTACACCAAATAAACTGGGGTGTGCTAGAGGATGGGCTACATAGATGATGGGTATTAACAGGGAACTTGTGATGAGCACTGAGTGTTGTACGTAAGTGATGAATCACTAAATTTTACTGCTAAAATTAATTTTGCACTGAATGTTGACTAACTGGAGTTTAAATAAAAACCTGAAGCTAAAATAAATAAATAAATAAATAAATAAATAAATAAATAAATAGCAGCTTATCTCTGCCTACCTTTATGATTATGATATTGAAACCACATATCCCTGAACGTCCTCTGGATTTAATCTTGGGGCCATTTCTTACTTGAGATTCTTTTGATAATACAGACTAGAATTTAGAAATAGTATTATTTTGACCATCAGCAAGTTCTGAATCTGAAGTATTTTCTCCATATTTTCTTAAGAACAAATTTTTCTTTTGGTTAGCTTCTCTTTCTTTGTAGTGTGATCATATGAGGCTAAAAGAAACCAGTTGGCATGTTCAACAATCTTTAGTCAAATTCAAAAGTTAGGTATATTTTCTTTTTTTTTAATGTGTTCACAGTGAAATTATTGCCAAACTTTCTGCTTGTATGTAAAACAGGCTGCATGTTTTTCTAGCTTTCAGTAACCATTTCCTCATTTAAGCTTTCCTTAACAGTCTTCTCCAGTATCTTTCACATTCTACTCACTGCTAAGTCCAAAATGAGCACATATTACGCTTTTGCTTCAGCAAAACTTCTAAGTGCCATACTCTATTCTGGTCATATGTTGCTGTATTATAAATCACACCAAAACTCAGTGGCCAGAAACAATGACCACTGCATTATCTCTTAACATTCTGTAAACTGACTTAACTAAACTGATTTTTTCTGTTCCACAGGCTAGAAGCTGTGACTCCAATGATCTGAGGGGCTTAGCTGTGCTCGTACATCCATGCTGATAGGACTGGAATCAACATAGAATGGAAGGAAAGGGGATCCCTGGGTGGGGCAGCGGTTTGGCGCCTGCCTTTGGCCCAGGGTGCGATGCTGGAGATCTGGGATCGAATCCCACATCGGGCTCCCGGTGCATGGAGCCTGCTTCTCCCTCTGCCTGTGTCTCTGCCTCTCTCTCTCTCTCTCAATCTGTGACTATCATAAATGAATAATAAAAAAAAAGAATGGAAGGAAAGGATTGAAGACAGTAAATACAGACTACCTTTTTAGAAGAGAGAAAGTAAAAACTATGTAGGAGAATATGTAACAGGATGGTTAGTTTGATTAAAATATATTTTTGTGAGAAAAAATGGGAGACTTATTGAGTAGGAAATAGTGATGTAACATGAAGCATGAATGAACTGGTCTCAGAAAGGGGAATGAAATTCTAACTGATATTAAACTCTATTTAGGTAGGATTTTTGTTTTGTTTTGTTTCATTGAGTATAAACTCATTTATCTAGAATGATGCTTAGTGCTTAGAAGATGCACAATAAATATTTATTAAATAAAGAGTAGTAATTGGATAGATGGCAAAATACAGTGACACTAATATTGATCATATGTTGCTAGGTAACATTTTGTGGAAAGTCTCCTTTCAATGCTTCTATTTTATCAGGGAAATAGGAAACATGGTCATCACTTGAAAATCATAATTGTGGAGCAGGTCTTAGAAGTTTGAAGTGAGACACGTTATGAAATATTAGATTTATGTCTATCCTGTGTGAAATATTCTCCAAGATATATTACTTAAGAAAAAAAAGGTGGGGGGGGGGGCGGGCAGCCCAGGTGGCTCAGCAGTTTAGCGTTGTCTTTGGCCCAGGGTGTGATCCTGGAGACCCGGGATCAAATCCCATATCAGGCTCTCTACATGGAGCCTGCTTCTCCCTCTGCCTGTCTCTCTCTCTCTCTCTCTCTCTCTCTCTGTGTCTCTCATGAATAAATAAATAAAGTCTTTTAAAAAAAGAAAAAAAGAAAAAAGTGGAGAAAAAGCAAAATATATTGTATAAATTGACTCTATTCATGAAAATTTGAAAGCCTATTTACTTTTATTAAAGATGTACAAATAATTTTTGGTTATATTCAGGTATGGTTTATTTAGAGAGACTTATCAGGACTATTGGAGAGGATGCTTTTTTTTTTAAGTTTGTTTATTTATTTATTTATTTATTTATTTATTTATTTATTTATTCCTGATAGACATAGAAAGAGAAAGAGACACAGGCAGAGGGAGAAGCAGGCTCCAAGCAGGGAGCCTGATGCAGAACTTGATCCCGGGTCTCCAGGAACACGCCCTGGGCCAAAGGCGGGCACTAAACCACTGAGCCACCCAGGGTCCCCCGGAGAAGATACTTTAAAAAAAAATTAAATTTATTCTAATTCAAAATATATTTTTAAAAAATCTCATACAACCCAACACACACACAAAAAAAAAATCTTAAAAATGTGAGAAGAGTTGAACATTTTTTCCAAAGAGACACAGTTAGCCAACAGACACATGTAAAGATACTGAACACTAATATTCAGGGAAACGTGAATGTAAATATACCACTTTATATCCATCAGAATGGCTATTATCAAAAAGATAAGAAATGACAAAGATTGGTGAGGATGTAAAGAAAAGTGGACCCTTGTGCATTGTTGGTGGAAATGCAAATTGGGGCAACCGCTAAGAAAAGTAGAGAGGTTCCTCAGAAAACTTAATGTTGAAATATCCTATTATCCAAGAATTCCATTTCTTGGTATTTACTCAAAGAAAATGAAAACACTATTTCAAAAAGATATAAGCAGCTCTTTGTTTACTGCAGCATTATTTGCAATACTAAAGATATGGAAGCAGCCTGAGTGTCCATCACTCAATAGAGGGTGCTGGGTCTCTCAGCTGGTTAAGTGTCTGACTTCAGTTAGGGTCATGATCCCAGGGTTCTGGGATAGAGCCCTATGCCAGGCTCCCTGCTTAAAAATAGATAAGCAGAAAAGAATCTGACACTCACACACACTGGAATATTACTCAGCAATAAAAAAGAATGAAATCTTGTTATTTGAAACAACATAGATGGACCTAAAGAATATTATGCTGAATGAAAAAAGTCAAACAGAAAGACAAATACCATTTGATTTCACTTTCATGTGGAATCTAAATAAGTCAAACAAACGAAAAACAGAAACAGACTCAAATACAGAGAACTGGTATTTGCCAGAGGTTAAAGTCTGGGCAAAAATGGTAAAAGAATTAAGAGGTACAAACTTTTAGTTACAAAATAAATAAGGGGATGAAAAGTACCACATAGGGAATATAGTCAATAATACTAACTTTGTATGGTGACAGATGGTAACTACCCTTAACGTGCTGAGCACTGTAAGGTATATAAAATTTGATCTGTAATGGAGGGCACCTGGGTGGTTGAGCATCTGCCCCTGGCTCAGGTCATGATCCTGGGGTCCTGGAATGGAGTTCCTCATCAGGATCCCCAAGGGGAGCCTGCCCCTCCCTCTCCCTTTGTCTCTGCCTCTCTCTCTGTGTCTCTTATGAATGAATACATGAGATGATCACCATGTTGTACATCTGAAACTAACATAATATAGCATGTCAACCATACTTCAACTTTAAAAAGTTAAACTATTCAGTATGGTTTGAATATTTGCCTTTGGTATATATGAATTTTCAATTGGATTTTAAGAAATGATTTTATTTAGCCTGTGCTAGATTTTAATTATAAAAACAGCAATATTGTCAATACATTGGAGATGTGATTGGCTTTTGAAATTTTACCTTCAATTTTCTAAATTGAGTATCTGAAGTTCAAGGAGGTAAAATAATTTGCTTATAGCATATGACTAATAAGCAGTAGCATTTAAATCAAAGTATATTAGCTATAAAGCCATTTCCACAAATATGCTGATACTTGATTTTGAAAGTACTATTAACATTTTAGATAGATTTCAAAAAATCCCTAGGAAATGCTAATACATACTGAATTTCTAACAGTTAATGTTAAATAGAAATTGAAATAAAAATATTTAATGTTTCAATTAAGAATATATGGAAATATTTTTTATCTATCAATACCAAACACACCTCAGGTACTTAGCTGTGAAAAATAATTATCTTTTTCTTCTTCCTTATGGTGCTAAGCTGACAATTTTACTTGTTTGGTTCTATCTAAACACTGATACTAAATTATAATACCTTTTTAGTTGTCATTTCCATCTTTAGGATTCCTGTGTTCAAAGTTTAACATGACTAACATCTCAGGTCTATGTTAGCAGCGGGGTAGGGGTGAGGGGGACTATTAGTGCCGCTTAGTCATTAAATCCAGAAAGTTTAAAAAGCATAGTAATTAATACTCATAAATACTGAGACCTTTCCCAACCATATAGGTTGAAACTTAAGTTTCTTTAACTACATCAATAATTGTCCATCCTTTAAAATAAAAAATTACATTTGTTTTTGTTTTTAGTAATCATATTGGTTTTATTTGGTCTTCATCTCGTGTATTTCTTAAATATGATGTTCTAGAAAGTCAGAGGTCTCTAAAGCACTTGGAATTATCAAGTACCATTATAAGACATGCTAATTTTATGTGCCCATCAAATTCAGCAGTTATTTAGCTTAGGTTCAGTTATTGATATAGCATATGCAGAGCACTTACCTGGTAATTTGAAATAAAGACTTGACAGTAAATATTTTATATATATAAGTAAGGCAATGATGGAATACAGTTTTAAGGTCATAAATCTTAAAGACTATAAAATCAACAGTTAATAATGTCTTGAATTCAAAAACTATTTTCTTTACCTTGAATTTAATAATTAGCATGTAGAGAATGACCTTGATACATTGGATGTTTGTAACTATTTTAATCACTAATAAGAACCATCCTACAGCCATCTATTGTAGACAGTAGAACTATATTATGTAACATCTGTAACCCATCTGTCATCAAAGCATTTTCTTTTCTTTTTATTTAAATTATATAAGCCTAATATTTTAGAAAGACCAGACCATTGCATTCTCTTATTTTTTACTACTTTCAGATCTTTTGAGGGTATAACTCTTTCCTTAAAAATAATTTAGGAGAAAACAGTGTAGATTAATTCTTCATAGTTTCTAAAGTTACATATGCAGTTATCAAAAGAAAACAAAAATTGAAAAATAACTAAATGTAAAGTAAAATTCTGTCACCTTTTATTTTTTTTTCTGTCACCTTTTAAAAACTGATGTTCATAGATGCATAGATAAATTACGGTGAAAAATAAGTCTTAATACCATATTTCAACATTAGAATAAACATCAAAGTTTATGTCCTTTAAAAATCATACAATCCAGTAACGGACTTTGACTACATTTTTCTCAGTAGAGAATATAAATGTTGAGAAGTTAAGATGGGTACACAAGATTACAGAATAATTCAATAGCACTGTCGACAGCATATTTTGTATCCTGGATGTAATATTCTTCTAAGATATTTGTTCTTATTGTCAATACAGTTTGTTGTCATTTATCTCTCTGACACTATGAAATAAAAGGAACTGAAATAGCGACTACCTTAAGCTCTTTCCTGAGGATTACGATATACAGAAGAAGGAGCCTCAAAGATCTTCAAGCCCTAAATCCTGGAATCCGTGGATAGGTTATCTTACATTGAAAAAAGGGATATTGCAGATGTGATTGAGGTTAAGGACTTTGAGATGGGGATATTAGCATGGATTATCCACACGATCCAAATTAATCAGTAAATTCTTAAATGCAAAAAAAAAAAAAAATTCCTTGCTGTAGTCAGAGGGAAATGTGACTACAGAAAAAGGGTCAGAGATGCATTGTCGCTGGCTTTGAAGATGGATAGAGGAAATGATAAGTAAAGGAATGTGAGAGGCTTCTAAAAACCAAAAAAAGCAAGGAAATGGATCCTCTATGGATTAAATAAGACATCAGCCTAGGGGTGCCCAGGTGGCTCAGTCAGTTAAAAGTTAACATCCAGCTCTTGATTTCAGCTCAGGTCATGATCTCAGCATTGTGAGATGGAGCCCGGTGTCAGGTACAGACTCAGCTAAAAATTTTCCCTCTCCCTCTGACTTTTCCCCTGCTTGTGCAGATGTGTGCCTGCACACATATGTTCTAACTCTTAAAAAAAATACATTAGAGTCTGTTGATACTTTTTAATTTTAGCTCAGGGATACCTATGTTGGACTTTATATAACATAAGAAAAGAGATTTGTTTTGTTTCAAGTCACTACCTTTGTGGTAATTTGTTACAGTTTTCTATAACTACTACAAAACTACAAAATACTAAAAACTACTAGAAAACTACTACAAGAATTTATTACCTCTTAGATTTTAAAAATATAGTTTTCAAATATGTATATCACATTAAAATATTTGTATTACATATTGTACATCATTTCTTTAGCAGTAGGAACTATCAAAATTTTTCTCAAATTTGAGTATTCAGATAAAGGTGATAAATAACATACCATATTCTATAAGAGAAATATATGATTTGTCTTAAAGAAGAAAAATAAATAATATGTCAATGGAAGCACCATCATTTTGTCTCATTATGGATGCCATGGTAATTTCTTGTAAAAATTCAAAACCTTTAAACAATTTTATTCAATATTAACAAGAAAAATTTGAAGTACCATGTTAAAAATATGTGTTAACATTTTAGAGCACAGCAATACATGTTATTTAATAAAGTCACACTCGAAGGGTATTTTCTTTTGATAAATTTGATAACGTGCATTTTGATTTAAGACTTTTTTGCAGAACAATATTTTGTAGATATTTGTGTGAAAATATACACATCTAAATACTGATGACTTAATTGATAGAATTTATCATAACTTATTTAACCAAATTTTGGGAATTTATAATGTTTTCAATATGTGCCATTACACATAGTTTTATAACTAATATTCTTGTACTTGATATATTTTTTTAGATCTCTATTACCTTAAGAAAAATCCTAGAAGTTAAATTCCTTGCTCAGAGCGACAAACTCTCAAGCCAAACATTACTGTTTTCTAAGTTAAACTTGAAGTACACACACCTTTTACCTTAATCACATGTAGTTTCACTAACGGGAACTCATTGAAAAAAAATTAGTCTGCCACAAAGTAAGTTTATAAAGACTCAAAATATTTAGAATTTGTACAGAAAATCAAATAACACTGGAGTCTAAATACTTTGACGTGAGACCTCAGAGTAATAGCTATCACAAGTGTTTTACTTTTGTACTTTTACTGTGATTACTGTGATTGTTCTCCCTACATCAGGTATAATGATTTTGTTCTTGTGCATTTAATTCCTCACCTTATTTCAGTGAACTGAGAAAAGGTGAAGAAAATGTTTTTATAAGGAAATAACTAATATGGAACAACAACAACAAAAAAAGACTTCTATATTAATTTCATTGTGTATTATTTTCTTTGGTAGTTTAAACAGTGAAAATTATTTAGAATAAAGCTACACAGGCAAACAAACAAATGAAAAACATGGGGAAAGTTCTGTATTCATATATACACTATTACAAGAACACCATAATTTCACATTAGAATATGGAGATGGATATTCAATCTTGTATGGAAGGAATCAAATAGAGTAGAGAAACTGAACATCTATATTCAGCTTTCTCATTATTCTGGCTTCCTCATATCATCTAGCCAGCTAACTAAACATTCTGTTATGTCCAAAATATATATCTTCAACTTTTGGAAGATCAAACATTTTCCTCCAGTCGAATACACTGACACTGTTCTACTAATAAAGAGAAAATCTCTTCTCCCTCCTTGTACATTGGAAAACATTTCTATGACTTATTAGTGATGATAATGACAATAAATAATAGTTTAATATTAAGTAGTGAAAGAACATTTGGTCATAATGTCTAGGGGAAAAAGAATGGGTGACATTATAATTTATCAAATACAATTTTCAAAAATAGATTTGCCTTCCTTCCCTAATGCAAGACACATTTTACTAAGCTATCCATTTAAAATATTAAAATTAAACCTAAAAAAATAATCCTAAACCTAGGAAGCAGACAAAATTCAACAAATTTAGTCAAGATTATCTATCTGCAAAATTAATTTGTGTTGGATCTTCAAGATTATATTAGATCTCCAAAATTTATTCATATTAAATCCGCAAGTGTGTCTTTTTTTTCTCATTTGTATTCATGGAATAGTTTTCAGTATGAGATATCATGGTTTCAACAGCCAAGGAGTTTCAGATCCTCTTGAATTGAAGAATCATCTATCATTTTCATTTAAGATAAACCAGGTATAACTTGAACTTTTGAGGAATAAGCAAGTCTTTTGCCATTTATAATTGGTTGGACAAAGACAAAGAGCAAAGAAGGTTGAAAAGATAAAGATAAAAGATGTGACACCAAAAATAAAGCCATATAGAGTAACTGGTATGCTGCATTTTTTAAGAAAGTTTTCCATTCTAATTAATTATTTTTCTTGTTTTTTTGACTTTATTGTATTGCTATGCCCTAAAATGTTAAGATTTATATTTTTAACATAAGTGTTTTAACATAGTTCTTAAAATTTTCCTCATTAAGAATTTAATATCTTTTCTATAATTTTGAATATTTATAATAAATTACATATTTTACAACTTAACATATAAAAACATAGCATGCTACTTATCAGGCACCTGCTTACTTATCCTCAGCTTTTCTTATAGCACCTACCTTGATTGCTGTGTTTCAATCACAAATATCTCCTTAAAAATCCCCTAAGTATGCACAAACTCTCTGAGCAAGCTAATTGGTCATAAACAGTATCATAACCTGAGGGTAATGACGATGATTAACCTTACAAATTTGAAATGTGCAGGAATAGCAGTCCTCTCACATTCCTGTTTATTTCACTCATCTGGTCCCTACAAAAATCAGATAGATTCTGCTGAATTAAATGATTACATATAGCAGTTTTCATTCCCTGACATAAACTACATCTGATAGGTTTCTTAAGGTTCTAAAGGGAGTTCATGACACAAATATTTGGGAATATTGCTATAGAATTGACCATCATGATGCAATCCTAAATAAAAGCAACATAGATCCCTAGGCTATGAAACAAGATCAAGACATCTACAGGAGATTAAATGAGTCATTCAAAAGGTAGCTCCTGGGTTATTTCTTTTTTTCCTCCTACAGATTTCATTTATTTATTTGAGAGAGGGAAAGAGAGCACACATATGTAGGGGCAGGGTAGGGAGGGGTAGTGGGAGAGGGAGAAACAGATACCCCACTGACCAGGAAGCATGGGGCTAGATCACAGGACCCTGAGATCATGACCTGAGCCAAAGGTAGATGCTTAACCAACTGAATTACCCAGGCACCCTAGCTCCTGTGGTATCTCTGAGCGCGGTGGAAACTGAACATACAACCATGGAACATCAAGTGATTATATAGCCAGAATTGAGAGCATCATAAGTTGAATTCTTTCAGAACCACTAAACCAATGTCAAGTAGATCCATCATCATTCTATAGTAAAATGGATGTGCATATTAGGGATTCCGCATGAGCAGGTTCATAGGACACAACCAAGTTGCAAAGATAGGTAAGCAGTGTCCCCATATCATTCAACATTGCATTTAGGTCACATCCATGATCACAAGAGGGTTTCCCCGGGACAAGCTGACAGAGAAAAAAGGTCAATTTCAGCTAATGGGTAGACTGACAGAGTATATTAGTGCAAGCAAAATAGCAACTACTATAGCATATACCCCAATCAGAGGTGCCTGAAAAATAGTAAGAAGGAAAAATTGTTGCAATGGGCAGAGCCTTGGGCAGGGTACTTAGCCATCTCCTTTGTCTGGAAAGGAAATGACTCAAGATAAAAATATAGACAGCCTTTCAGGCATTGAAAAATGATTTGGCTCTTTGATCCGGGGCTGAAAATAAAGAGTAATTAAGGGATCAGCATTTGAGATAGTGACATGTGGTATGACCTATGGGGGGGGGGGGACAGAGGTCTGATGATCATTGTATTACATATTATGCCCATAGGGGAACATCTACTATGGATGGCCCACAAAAGTACTAAGTAGATGGAAAGACTTAGTCAAATAGTGTCATTCAGATTCTGTCGTTAGCCACGCTATTGCTGGCACAGTGGGTATAAGAACAGAGTAATGACAGCAGGGATGAAAGTGAGAGATGGGCACAACAGGTGTCTCACAAAGGCTGATATAGCTTTCTTCTATTGCTGAAAGTACAATCTGTCAGCAACAGAGACCAGCGTTGAACTGCAGCACAGATTTAACCCTCAAAGTGACAAAATGCTAACTTGCTGACAAATTGAGTACATTACATCAAAGCCTTCTCATTCTGGAAAGGACAACGATTAATATTGTATAATATCTAGATATATTCCTGAAGTGAGTGTTTCTTTACTATCTTTAGGTCCTCATCCAGAATCACTATCTGGGAATGTATAGAGTATGATCCACCAATATGGAATCTCATATATGTTGTCATGATCAGGGACGCCTGGGTTGAGAATCTGCTTTTGGTTCAGGGTGTGATCCTGAGGTCCAAAGATCATGTCCCACATTGGGTTCCCTGTGAGGAGCCTGCTTCTCCCTCTGCCTATGTTTCTGCCTCTCTCTCTCTCTGTCTTTCATGAATAAATAAATAAAATCTAAAAAAAAAATGCCTTGATCCTAAGTACTCACCCTATAGCAAAGCAAACATGGTGGTGACAATGTGGTGCCATGGGATCCACTGAGATCTAACATTTAGTGCTCATGGGTTACCAGCCTAGTAGACGGAAGGACCTTTTCAAAGGCCTAACCAGGTGCCATCTTGCTGGTATCATCTCCCAAAATGTGCTATATACTTTGAACTGTCGATCATTGATGGGTGCTATTTCCCCCATAAATTGAAACCAAGCACTGAAAGTAGGATTACTTTGTTCTACCATTAGTTTCAGCAATCAAATTAAGAAACGTATGATTTCTTTCCCAAGAAATTTAGGTTCTATGTATGTAGAGATCCAGGTTCTCAGGCAAGACATTCTTCCAATAGGGGATGTAATGTCAATTTTAAGCTACAGCTGCCAGCCAGTCACTTTGAGCTTCTCTTGTGAAAAGGCAACTAAGCAAATAAAAGATTCACCATCCTGGCAGAGGTAACTGGCATTCATCATCAGTAGTAGGCAGGGCTGAGGTTATACAAAATGGGGAGATAAGAAAATGTTTGGCATTCGGGTGGTCTGCTTTTTGTACTCTCCTGTCCAATCTTGATATTAAGTGGCCAGCAAGTGCCATTATGAACAAGGCTGAGGTTCTGGGGCATTAATTTGGAGTTTTCCCCACAGCAAACTACAACCAGATTCTGACCTCTTCAGTCTTATCATTCCCACCAGCTTGATTTAACTTTAGATGGGCTTCTTTCCAACTACAGGCGCCTGACCTACTTTTTCTTAGAGTATTCCTGAAATTGCAAATTATTTCTCTGTCCTTTGAGATGCAAATCTCCCTGCATCCCCCCCCCCCCTCAGTTTAATAACCCAGGAACATCTTTCTCAAGGAACTGAGAGGCATCCATTTGAAATATAATCATCAAGAAAAGGTAAGGCTCCAGCCTCTCTGCCTCTGTGGGTGGATAGGGGCCTAACTTTGATAAGGTACAATTAGCAAACACAGTTGGTCTAATTGCAGTGACTGACTTTCCCCTAATGCCTTCTGCAATTTTTCCTTTAAAATTGTTTAAAATGTTTAAAATGTCTCTTCTCTTTTCTTTCAGTAGAGTTGAGTTGACTCATGATCGCGGTAGTCTCTTGCAGTAATCTTGAATAAAGTCCCAGGGATCCCCCTTCCTGCCTTTAAAAATTTGACAGCTCCTGAAGAAGCACATCTCACATGGGATGAACTTAGGTTAGTAAGTCAGTGGATCTGAGTATCACAGGTGGTTGACAGTAGTGGATATTATAACACAACATGTAGATTCCCCTCTTCCATTGGCACTCATTTTCAGGTCTTCTGGGAATGCTGACTGCTGACTGCTCACAGCAATGTCTCTGGAAAACACCTTCATCTGAATGTAGCTGCTTCCTGCATCTAATGGTCAACCAGTGGGAGTTTACATATACCTAAACCCTCTTATTTTATTTTGGGAGAATTCTAAAGGGCTGTGGTAGCCTCAGAAGCCAACTGAAGCCTCTGCTGCAACTGCATCATAGCTCAAACTTCTCTTTCTGCATAATTCTGCTTTCTTCACTCTTACAGGTGTTGTTCCGAAGAGCACTTCCCAGAAAATCTCTTGCATCCACATTCCTTGTGTCAGTCTGTTAAAAGGAATCCCAATTTATGAAATCCTATATATACAGCCACTCTTTAGACCACATACATTACTACTATTTTGGAACTGTTGAACTTCACCCCAGCCCTATAATGCTGGATTGGATGACTCATTTTCTTAATGGTAAGAACATTGTTTCATATTAATTAAGAATGTCAAGATAATTACTCAAATGGAATTTTTATTTATCAGATTATATTTTTCTTAATTTTATTTTTTTAAAGATTTTATTTATTTATTCATAGAGACTACACAGAGAGAGAAAGGCAGAGACACAGGCAGAGGGAGAAGCAGGCTCCATGCAGAGAGCCTGACATGGGACTCGATCCAGGGTCTCCAGGATCACGCCCTGGGCTGTAAGGAGGCGCTAAACCGCTGCGCCACCAGGGCTGCCTTTTTTTTTTTTTTTTTTTTAAATTTTATTTTTCTTAATTTTATTTTGTCAACAGCTTTGGCCCAACAGTCTTTAATGATAAGAAATTTCTAAATGCACTGTTACTTTGAATATTTATACATGTACTTTTCAGCTTTGTTTTGTTGCCATGTGCATATTTTAATATTTTGAAAACTGTAAGCTGTGAGAACGAGTTAGAAATTCTCCATTCTATTAATATCCAGAACAGTTCATTTGCTATTGCATATTTTAAAACTACTGATTTTACTGATTCCAATGTTTTGTATCACGTTCCTTTAATGTTTTCTGTACACTCCGACACATCTCATTTGTTTATCATGTAATTATTGAAGGGTGTTTATTTCTCTGTTTATTTCTTACTCTACCTTAATAACAAAGAAAATATGAGCACATTTATTAACTAGTTGTATAATTTTTGTCATTTGAACCAATGGTACTACCATGCTTTTCTCATGGAGTTAATTATTTTTACATGAGGTATTTTGTATGGGGCAGTGACAAGTCATTTGGTGCTATAAAGTTGTCTAAGTATCCATAGCCTTTTGTTTCCTTCTTTCATCGGACTATGCATGAAACTTAATGGTCTTTTGTCTCTTATTTCTATTGTTTTTGCCTTGATGTTTATTTTTCCAAGAGCAGGAAATGTGATTGGATCATGTAACCTACATGTCAAATGGTGTTTATTTTTACCTCATCTATGAACAAGAAGGACCTTGTATTTCAATAATCCCCCAAATCTAACAATGTATAGGACATAGAGTGTTTTTTTTTTTCACATCTTTAACAAATGATTGCATAGGGAGATAGTATAAACTCCATAAATGTGGAAAGATTATTTCAATGCGTTTTAATTTCATAATGGGTGCGGCTGTACTTCCGACTGGGTTCTTGATTTGGCAAGAATCTATTTGTAATTTTGGTGATACCTTGGGGTTAGAGTTTGTGAAAGCTTAGGAGCCAAGAACTTGGTTATTACATCACAAGAATTTCTAGAGCACCAACACAAGTGCTTAGAAAGCATCTCTGCAAAAACAATATAATTTCAAATGTAGTTTCTGATAAGGCTCATTTTCCAACAGCTCCCCTGCTTTGCTAGAATATAGTGCAAACCACCCAAAGAGAAAGATATAGTGCACACATTTTAGCCTCTAATTTTCTTTTGCAGAATCTTACGTGAAACTCAAACGCATTGTCGGAAATATTTGGCATCAATACCACTCAAGTGACTGATAACAAACTCCCTTAATGTCAAGAGTCATTCCATTTTTCTTTCAGGAAGAATAAGGCCATACCTAAACATATTAAAATATTATTCACTTTGACAATGGAACTAGTTCCAAGACATGAACTATTGCTATATTAGAAAGGAGAAGCAATCAGTATTTTTCATCGCCTAAGAATCTCTATACTACAAAAAAATCCATCACTTCTAATAAAATTGGTAAGTACCTAGGAGGCAAATGTCTTCTTTTATTTCTACTGTGAAATCTGGGTTGAAATGAACAGTTATAGTTAACTCGCATTCCTATTAACCAGAAAAATTTAGCCAATACTGAGCATATTTATCAAAGCTTTTTGAAAATGACGTGAAATTTCCATTAAGATTGCAAGAGCTATTATTGTTCTATTTTAAGTAGATCTGTAGATTGTTCTTAATATTAAAAACTGTGAATAACAGTAAATTCATTTTACTTAAACTACATTGATTAATCAACAAAAATTTTAGATTAACTTATCTAGAAAATAGTTATATATAGTTATATATAGTTGAGGTTAAATGTGAGTTTTTAAAACCAATACCTTCAATTTCTGTTTATAAAATGATTAGGTAGTACAATTTATGCTTTCTTTATTGTGTAATTGGTTTATCAGTAACTTGTGTCAACCGCAAGTCATATTTTCTGGTGCATTAATCTTAAATATTTTTCTTTCTTGACACACAAAAAATAAAGGCGCATGAAAATTTGAAAGAAATAAAAATGGAATAAAAAGTTCTCAGTAGAGTTTAGATGTATTTTCATATTAATATCAGAGAGCAATATTGTTTGGCTTCATATATATGCTTGCAATTAAATTAAGATATTTATTACAAACCACTCAGTGGTACTAATTTACTAAGGTAAATCAACTTAATGGTAACTTAGAAATAAGTGGAAAATATGGAAACAATTTCAGGATGATAATATTCCTCAGGAGTTTTTTTACTAAAAAGAAAAAATCCTTAAGTGTTGTTTTGAATAGTAAAGTTAGTAAAGAGTAAAATTCTATTAATCATCAAGACAAATTGCACTTGAAATAAATCAAAAGAAAACATAAATTTTCAGAAAAATAAATTGGCTATATATTTCACTTTGTATGGCTAGATTTCAGTAGTCATAATTTTCCTTCCTAACTTTATTTCAATTTTAGATATATTTACCTGTGTGATCACTTGATTAATATCAGTCTGTCTCATTAGAGAGAAAGCTACATGAGAGATGAAAGCATGTCTGTTTTGTTTTCCATCTCCAAAATTACACTTTGTCTGGTATGTGGAGTTAGATTAGTATATTTCCAGAATAAATTAAAAATATATGGATAATATTACCTGAAACACTGACTCTCATTAAATGGTTTGTAGGTGACCAGAAACTGGACCAAGAGAAACAAATAAAAAACATATGTAGTGACCACATGAGTTTAATAAAAAATATGCATAATGTTATGCTCAGTATTATGCTTAAGGGTATTCTGAAGGTATGCAATTTAAAGAAATACATAAATAATAGAAAGATGAGAGAGACAGGAAGACAGGGACAGATGACAGATCAATTGATCTGGACACTTCTGGCCCTAAGTTCCCCAACTCCATTTTAATTTCCAAATTCTATTCTAATTTTTCTAATTTCAAATATGATTTGAAATAATAATTTTCTGGATTTATGATCTTTTCTGTAATATTAACTAATCATAATCTATGACACTATTTTTTTTTACTTCAGTGAGATTTTTTGTTTTACAATTGCTATCTCTTATGAAACTACAAAGTACACTGATAACAAAGAGCAAGAAAAATAATTTTATGGCAAGTCTTTTATTTTTCCACATATTTGATAAAGCTTAAAACATGGTATTTGGCAAGATTTACAATCTAGATGGCCATGAAAACAAAAAAATTAATAAAATCGCCCTACAATCATATTCATCATGGATGGCTTTGAACCAAAACTGTTCTTCAGTAATCAAAAAGTTGCTTTGTTTTCACATAGGATCCAACATCTACATATTTATGTAAATTATAAATGTGTTTTTGGAACCTATATGGATATAATTTGCATAGCCATATTTTTTATGAGTTCATTTTGACCTAAGTTATAGAGATAACAAACACAAATTTTCTACTTTCTACCTACATGTATGGTAATTTTTTTAAGATTTTATTTATTTATTCATGAGAGTCACAGAGAGAGGCAGAGACATAGGCAGAGGAAGAAGAGGCTCCATGCAGGAAGCTTGATGTGGGACTTGATCTCAGGGATCCAGAGATCACGCCCCGAGCCAAAGGCAGTTAGTTGCTCAACTGCTGAGCCACCCAGGTGTCCCAATGTATAGTAATTTCTTCATCAATTTCTACAATGTTTTTTTAATATTTTATATGAGATTACAATATGTCCATATGGTATAGTTGAGTGATGCAACATGATATTATGCAGTACACCAAAGCTTTTGTCTAATTCTTATTTAATGAATTTTTGTTACGTAAGTAACATAAGCATTGAAAACATAGTTTTTGTCATACATATACGTATTAGCCTGCTTTGGCAACCATAATAAATTACCACAGACTGGTTAAAACAATGGAAATTTTATTTGTTCACATTCCTGGAAGCTAGAAGTTCATTATTAAGATGTTGGAAAGTTTCTGGTAAGAGCTCTCTTCCTGGCTTGCAAATGGCTCTCTCCTGCTATGTCCTCACATAATATTTCCTCGGTGCATTCATAGACAGCCAGTGAGCTGTGGTATTCTATAAGGATATCAGTCATATAGGATTAGGACCTCAATCTTACCACTTCATTTAACCGAAATTATTACCTTCACAAAGCACCCATTATCAAATACAATCACATTGGAGGTTAGTGCTGCAATCTATGAATTTAGGGGGAACACAATAGCATCCAAAACAATATGGAGGTCCCTTTATCTTCCCAACAGGTACTCTGTAAGAATTTCAACTGTAGGTTTTATTACTGTGGTCTTGTTTGTTGTGTTGTTACCATTCAAGTATATAAGCTTCAGCCACCTAAGTGCAGTCACTACTAAGTATAGTGTAGTATTATGTACTATGGATAATGTATCTTTTAATAGTGCATCTTGAGCAATTTTTAAGTTTTAAGTTTTTTTTCTCCAAAATACAAAATGTGAGTTAATGCTCTGCTGATCTCATGACTAGTAAAACTTTCACTGTGAAAATATAACACAATCCAACTTGGCATGTAACTAAATCATTGCTATGGAAATGATATGAAATATGATCATCAATATTTTTTAAATCATTACTCCATTTATTAAATTTGATAGTACAATGTATTTTTAAGTCTATTTAGTTATTAATAGATCAGCTGCAGTTTTCTGCTACTGTAAGGCAAATGGCAATCAAAAAGGTATTATAGAGCTTTAACAATATTTCTAGTGTGACATGGATTAAAATAATCAATACAATCCATAACACCGTATTTTAAGTTAAATGCTAAAATGTTGATTCCTGGATTATCTTCTGCTAATAATGGTGCCAGATTTCATGCTGATAATAACCCATCATGGTGAATAAATATCATCAGTTAAAGTGTTTCAAAATTCAAACAGAGTTGTATGACAGGAGTTGTTTACAGGATGGCACACTGTCTATCTCCTATAACACTCTTCTGTTTACAGTATGATGCTTATCATTCAAGATAATATATACAGGACTTCTGGAAGCTGGGCTTATGAATATTTTCCTGATGTGATTTTTTGATGGAAAAATGTGTCATTTTATTAGATACTCGATTAGTATAATAATCATACTATATGGCCCATGTATAATTATAAAAATGAAATTCATTTAGCTTTATTCTACATTTTGTACCATATGCAATCATTTGTCAAGGACAGTATTGTTATAATTATGTCAAACACTATTATAAAAGTCTTAGAGTAAAAAAAAAGTCTTAGAGTTGAAATGGATTTTAAGTATTATTTATTGAAATATGTTATCCCATACACAATTTTACTTCATTGTATCCATAATATGATATCCTGGAAAGGGTAGTGAAGTATACATAAGGAGACCAGAATTCTTTTTTATTTAATATTTTATTTATTTATTTGAGAGAGTACACAAGAAGGGGGAGGAGCAGAGGGAAAAGGAGAGAGAATCTTAAGCAGACTCCGCACTCAGTGCAGAGCCTTACATGGGGTTCGATCTCATGACCCTGAGATCATGACTTGAGCCAAAACCAAAAGTTGTGTGTTTAACTGACTGAGCCACCTAGACTAGACACCCAAGGAGACCTGAATTCTAATTTCTTCTCTACAACTGATTATGAGTTAAATTCTCTGAATGTCAATAACCTTATTTATTAGTAGTGCTATCTAGTTTTCCAGGTCTCAGTATCAGTAAACTTCATATGCATGATTTCTCTATATTCATACAAGTCAGTGAGACACTGCTGAAATAGTCAGGGGCCTAGCTTGAGAGTAGTTTGTCTTCCCTCCACTACCCTATTTCCTTTTCCTTTTTCCCACAAAGGGTCCCCAGCTATGAATACATCTTGAACTCTCCTCGAAAGGGCTTTTTGGAGTTCTAAGAGTTATTTGTTACTGAGATCTTTCCAATGTCCCATTTTGTAAAGATATATTTCAGATTCAAAATAGAGAGTTATGTGTATTATGCATACCTGAGTGCATGCCCATGTAATTTCAATATCCTATTATCAGTTGACCATTAAGTGGAACATGGTATAGACTACCAACTACAAGGAATTTCTAGGTACTATATCAGCTGGAACTATTTTTCAGGAAGAGAAACGAACAAGTCTTTTTCTTCAAAGTTTTAACTTTTGGACACTGAAGCAGGCCACCATTTCCAAGAGCCATGATTTGAACAGTAACAATTTCATATGCTAAGTGGAACAACCATCACATAATTTGTTAGAACACCTCAAGCAATTGATGGGTGATGTCAGGAGGTTCATACCTCCTGTGTTTGCTTTTTCTGAAAGGATGGTTACTTTCTAAAGCTGGAGACTAAATGATGTGGTTCATATATAGTGGTTCATATATACCTAGGGGGAACCTGATGTGTTTTAAAGCCTGTGATGCCTAAATATCAGTCGACTTTTTCACTCCTCCAGTATTAATTACTGTGAGAGTGAATGCTGTGGACATCAAAGGTTTTGTTTGTTTGTTTGTTTGTTTGTTTGTTTTGAGAGAAGTCATTTCTTTCTTTTGGGAGAAGCCATTTCTTTCTTTGAAATAACTATAGATAGATATATTTGGCAACATTGACCCAAATGTCTTCATGAAATATTTGGCAGTGATTCCACATGTATCTTAGAAAAGATAGTCATTTGGAAATATTTCTTAAAAGTTATTAGGTTTATAGCCCATAAGAAAGATAGAGCCTCAGTATATCTTTTTCCTAAGGAAATAACTAATATTTTTTTTACTAATATGTTTTCAAGAATGCTTTCACTGAAGCTTTATATGCCAAAATATGGTCAAAATAAAGCAAAATGTAACAAAAGTTTCAAGGCTGAGAAAAATCTAAATGTTGAGTTAGTGTTTTGAAAGTATTACAACAACTTCAGAGATAATATGTCTAATATGGGACCCCAGAATGTTTTCTTCATTCAATTGTGCATATATGTATTAATTACATATGTGTGTGTAGGTGTGTGTGCACTCTTCATGATGATATGAGGGCAGTTAGTTTATTTAACAACAAAACTTATAACTTCAAAACCAATGAATTAAATGGATACTCAAATGTAAAGAATTAATTACTGGCAGGGGAAATAAAAGAAAATGTAAGAGACAGAAACTGCTCTTAGACAAAAATTACTGTGCATCAGATGTTAATGTAAGTAGAAAAATGCAAACGTTTTCCCATTTCCTGCTAAAAAGAGGCACCTGAGCATAAGTGAAGCACTAAGAAAATACTAGACTATGATACACAGAACAGAGATGAGTGAAAACTAAAAGAGAAAGCTTTACAGAAAGTGGAAGAAACAAATGAATACCATGAACTTTATATGACAAATGTTGATGGAAGATGAAAATGCTAGAAAATGCCAAAAATGATATTTAATACAAATACGGGTTATTATTTTTCAGTGTGATTGTTTTTTAAAGGCAGTTACAATTAATCTCTTCTACATACAGCATGTGGGAGATGTAGGCTCCTATTAATCAATCTTTCTGTGACTGAATCTAATTATATGCAGAATTTGTTAGGGCTTAAAGTTACTCAGAGATGGTAAAGTTGATGAGGTTCTGAGTCAACTCTGAACAAAAGATTATTATATATTTACCTTACTCCATTTCCTTCTGTATTTGGGCACAAAGCTAAAGTGCATTTCCCAATCATTTTGGCAGTTTGGTGATATCATATGACCACACTGCAAATGAAATGTCAGCAGAATGATCTATACCATTTCCAGTCTTAGCTAACAGAAACCTACCAGAGACTCAGAGTATTTTCCACCATTTTAGGTTAAATGTAGGAGAGGATGATGTCATAGAAGTTGGCAGAGCTCATAATGAAAGAAGCATGGGTTCCCTAAACGATTTCTTTTGAACAGAGCATCTTCTACTAACCAGCATTAAACTAGTAATGAGGTAATTGTGGAGGACTTTGGATAATCTAATCTTCAAATAATGGCGGTTTGCCAATCAAAGCAGTGGCATTTCTAATGATGAACAGTCCAGGAGGAAGCACTTAGTTGAAGTTTTTGAAGTCTCTAATTGTCAACTACAGGAAATCGTAACTAGCAACTTCCCAAAACATTTTCTTTTTTTTTTTTTTTAAGATTTTATTTATTTATTTATGAGAGACACAGAGAGAGGCAGAGACATAGGCAGAGGGAGAAGCAGGTTCCTTGTGGGGAGCCCGATGCGGAACTCAATCTCAGAACCTTGGGATTACGACCTGATCCAAAGGGAGATGCTCAGCCACTGAGGCACCCAGGAGTCCCCCCAAAACATTTTCAACTAGAACTATAGCCTCTTCAGAGGACCTAGATGGGAAAATATTGTAGTCTGGCTTAAATAATGTGGTATCTGTAAGCCCTATCTCTCTAGAGCATTTAGAATAATTCTACTGTCCAATTAATCCCCAAATCCAGTAGGTTCATTAGACGAAAAACTTACAAAACTTTAACCCACTACAGAGAATTTTATAAACCAGGAAAAGAATGTGAGCAGGGTTCTCTCTTAATCTCTCTGCCATTCTCTCATTCTCTCTCTCTCTCTCTCTCTCTCTCTCTTTTCCTCTCATCCTCCCTCCCTAAGACACACATACACACGCTCATTTGGAAAATTTCGTTATTCATAAAATATACAAGAAACTACACTTTGGAACAGAGTTCCTTAAGCTGTTAAATTTTATACTGATAGCAGCCTTTAACCATAAAAAAATGTGCTTTGTAAAGAAAATTAATATTTGAATGGAGTTGCTTTCTATCATGTGAAACAAGGTAGTAATAGTCCAGACTCCCGAAAATTAGTAAGATTCAGTAGAAATGTCAGAATTCAGTGCATATGATATTAATGATGTCTCAAACTGCATCTTTGTCATATCTCAATAAATTGTTTGCTTTAAAGTTTAGAGTCAAGATTCAGATGGAGAATTATACAGAAAACAAGACAGCTTTAAAGCTAAGAAACAGCTATAGGTATATAATGGGTTAAACAATTCTTATAAATTCTCTTAAAATTAAATATAAAAAAATAAAAATGACTAACTCTAACATTCTTCAAAACTTTACATTTTTCCATTTCAAACAAGTGAAAAGGAATTTGATACTAGAGAAGAATATTAAAATAATATATGGGCCATGTATGATGTGACCTAGGAGACCACTACTCAGTTATTACATTGTCACCATTGACTATCCACACCAAGTTGGACTGTTACAGCTTCCTGTAATTTTTTTCTGATAAAATTTTTTATGTGTTCCTTAGTTAATTGTGATTCTACTGACAGACACTGAAACCTCCTTTCCTATACTTTAATCATCATCAGAAAAGAAACACTACACAGCACAGGCAATCATTGTTATTTTTTTTTCTTCAGAGACAAGTATCCTAATTATTCTTATTGGGAATCAGATTTTATACAGCTCTAGATTATCTGTGGAATTAGCAGGCAACCGTCAAAATACAGGAAAACCAGATGTTTCTCTAATTGGCACTGTGGCTCTTTTTTTTTTTTTTTTAATTCAAAGAATTAAACTTATCCCATCAAAAAGAAAATGGTTGTAAAGCTAATAACTAAGTAAAACTAAAATACAACAATCTGGCAACCAAACTTTAGTTGATGTCTGATGATAGGTTATTTTAACCAAGGCATTTTCCTATGAGCAATGGCAGCAAAATTACAAGTGTAAATTCAGATACCTGTGAAAAGTGTCCTAGTATTTGAAGACTTGTTATAAAATAATCCCTTCTACTGTATGCTTCTGACAGGACAAATAAACTGCAGAATATTTTAATAGAAATAATATTTTCATGACAATTTCAAAGTCTGCCATAATTTTAACCAATATACTGCAGGCAATCGAATTAATCTATGCCCAGAGCAATCAGAATTTCAAGAACGATACTTCTTCAAGCTTGGTCATCCTAGTAGGGATGAACAAACAAGTCTTGGGGACTTTCAGTCATGCTAGTAAATCTATAATGCTCTGTTATTATTGTTGTTGTTCATGGTTACCTTACTTTCATCTTTAATATTCCTCATATAGCATGGGCTTTCTCTAATCTCCTCAATTAGAAAAGCCCATCCATCTTGATTTTTCTCTATCTCAGCATTCTATCTCATTTATAGATTTTGTATCCTTTCTTATATTTACTGCATATAAATGCATATGATATGGTATACTTGAGAGCAGAGGCCATATCTGTCTTGTTCACAGCAGTCCATAAAGCCTAATAAAGTCTCAGACACATAATAAGCAATCAATAATATGTGATGAAAGAATGGATGAGTATAATAAAGATGAGCTATGTGAGCACAGTGAAACAAATGTGAAGAAAAACTTTTAGCACTGTAAATATAGTCAGTAGAAAATACTTAAATCAGTTGAAAGGACTTCTGTTTCCAAATAATTACCAAAGTCACTAGTTACCACTATGCATTTTTAGTAATCCAAAATGTATTACACATGAGTCACTAATCATTTTCCCCTAAAATTCATTTCCCATATGACATCTTATTTTGTACATAAATTCCCCTTCTCTCCCAGCATCTTTCTTATACCATAATTTAATTTCCCTTTCTCTGTAACGATTAATCCTTTCCTTTAACTCTAATAATTAAATATGCTTCATCTTTTAGTTCTCTGTACTATTTGCAATTTATTTGAAGAGTACTATGAAGACCCAGTTAGTATATTTTTTCTGTGCTTCCCTCTTTCTCTACTCCATGTGAGAGAGAAAATCCTGAAAGAATTTGAGTAAAGAAATTTATGCTTCCATTATTTGTTACAAAAAGCAGCTCATTCTACTATCTATTCAAATTTACTGTTCAAGATTATTTTCTTTAGCTCCATTTTAATTACATATGAGTCTATTTCATGTATAACAGCTTCATCACACACACCACACATTTTCTTTTCTTTCTTTCTCTGCCTGACTTTATTTCTCATGTTAATTTTCTTTGTTAAGAAAAGCACATATAATAAAGCATTGTTCAATTTCTATATGTTAGCATTGATTATTATTTTTTTGTAAAATGTATATCCATAATACATTAGAAATGGTTTAATTTCTTCTCAACACTACTTTTTTTTCAAATTCCTTCTTTAATTATATTATCTTCCTGACTGTGAGTCTGCAATGACTTCATATGTACATTAACTGTTGTAAGCAGTAGTATCTACTTTTTATACCAAATTCAAGAGCACGTGCACACACATACACATATATACATACATACAGGATTATGAAGCAATCTTAAAGGTAATAACTGACATATAAACAGGTTTGGATGCAAATTAAAAACAGTATCTCTAATGAGCATTCAAATTCACACAACAAATACTTGTTCAAATCCAAATACATCCAAAATAATTACACAGACCATATCCTCATTCGTTAAATTCTGATGGTATAAGAGATATATTGACTTTTATAGAACAGTTTGCATATATCATTCTTTCAGCTCATCAGGTAACAGACTGTTGTCATCTTCTTAGAAAAAAAAATATGTCTTTTATGCTATTGTTAGTAAATAGCTAAACATAGGTCTCCGAAAGAACTACCTTAGAATTTAATTCACGTACATTTATTATTCTAGTCAAGATACTATATATAAGATTACCAATTGTTTCTTAACTAGAGGACTAAGAAAACTGTCTAGGTTTTCTATCTATTGTATAGCAGAAGTGATGGTTATACAACCTATTTTACTCTTCCCTGCTTTATTCTTATCCTGGAAAAGTGACAGATACTTTGTTTCAACTGTAGAACTATTCTCAAAAACTGCAAGAAAAAGACAGTCTTCAGCATGAGAATGACATTCCAGCATCATTTTTTCTTTTATTTAACAAAGTTCTCTTTGGCAGAGTTTCATGACAATCATAAGTTTGTTTTTTGTATCTTTAGATTTAAAAATCTGTTGAGTGACAGTATAGAGAGACAGTTGGCAGCCAATAAAGATAAATTTTACCTGTCAAACTTTTATAGGCTGTGTAAGTAAAGAAATATAGACGATTTGGGCAAGTTAATAAAAACAAAAAATTAACTCAAAGAATACCCCTCAATGAATACAATGTAGAAAATACTGAAGTAACACTACATTAATAATTCTAATACAGTACATGAAGTAGAATCTCAAAAATATCTTTGAAATTAAAGAAATAAATTATATATACATAATTTATATATAAAATTTATATATATAAATATATATATATATATATACACACACACACACAGACATATATGCATATGTATAGAGATAGAGGTATAATCTGGGTGATTTTACTGAAGAACAGTAGTAAGAGAAGGCTGAGTATAAGAATAGAGTTCCCCAGAAATTCACCAGGCTGGGATGGCCAGAAATAATGGCCATTATATACAAGGGAATGTAATGACTTTAGATTCCATTCATATCAATGACATTAAACAAAAGGTTCAATGTCATAGTCAAGGATAGTAGAACCGGGACACCTGGGTGCCTCAGTGGCTGAGCGTCTGCCTTTGGTTCAGGGTATGATACCAGGTCCGGGGATCTAGTCCCATGTTGGGCTCCCTGCAAGGAGCCTTCTTCTCCCTCTGCCTGTGTCTCTGCCTCTCTCTTGCTCTCTCTCTCTCTTTCATGAATAAATAAATAAATCTTAAACAAGAACAGCAAAAAGGACAGTAGAACCCCTCAGGGACAAATAACAATAAGTTAGTAATCTAACAGGTAAAATCACAATTCCAGAGTAGTCTGTTGGTACCAAATAAGAACACAGCCAGTGCTTTGTGCCAAGGACATTGAACAGTTCCTTGGAAAGACAGCAGCTGACTAAGCACAGGTTGCAATTCTTAGAATGGCTACAATATTAACAGAAAATCAAAATGTAATTTCACATTTAGGTAAGAAGAACAGGCACTCCATGTGAATTCATTATTTAACGCACTTTTTGTATTTTGTCAAAATGTTTGAGACTCCTAAAATACTAAGCTGTTAGAATTGTAGACTTTTAGACTGGGACAGTTTCTCAAACATTTGTTACTTTTGATGCCTTGACAATCTTGAGGAACATGTCAGATACTTTGCTGACTTTTTCTCAATTTGGATTTGTCTGATGCTTTTTGTCTCATGATTAGATGGAAGTTAGATGTTTTCAGGAGGAAAACTACACAAATGAAATGACATTTGTATCATATCAGCACAATCAACTGTTGATATTATCAATGCCAATGTTAACCATGATCACTTGGCAAAGGTAACGCTTGTCAGGGCTTTTTCACTGTTCACTTATTCTTTTGAATTTGTACTCTTTTAAAGAAGCAACTATATGAAGTCTGCATTAAAGAACAGGGTGTTGTGTGCCACCTTCTTGAGGAGCAGCATTTTTATAGACTATTTGGAATTTTTTTGTAGGTGAGATTTGTTTATTTTCCCCCATTCATTTACATATTCAATCATTTCTTTGTATATGGGCTCGTGGGTATTTATTTATACATTGAGTTATCATTTACTATTACTTTACTATTTATTTTTAACTATTTTGTTATTATCTTATGGTTCAAATTGTTCTAGTTTTGGTCTTCAGAAGCTCTTTCAGTTGGCCGCTGTGTCTTTTAGCTCACTGTGTGTGTGTGTGTGTGTGTGTGCGTGTGTGACAGAGAGAGAGAGAGAGAGAGAGAGAGAGAGAATGACTTCCATACTTTATAACACTTCAAAATTCCACAGATTCATCTGGTATATCCCCTTCTCTGACCAGAAAACAATCATTTCTTCATGGAGATCTAGAGTGTTTATTGAAGAATGGTATTAGAAATGATAATTGAGGACTGCTACTGGAGTGTCTATTTCAGGCTTCTCAGCTATCTGAACAAGGAAATAAGAGCTTGATATTAATAACTTATGTATAAACACATATCTATAAATATTTCTCTATAAATCTGTAATTTCATTAAGCATTTTATGAGTTCCTATTGTCACCAACTCTATTCCAGTAACACATAAATCATTCTAATCTTCCATGCTTTTCTGTAACTTCCCACTCCAAGGGAAACATAGGCCCCACCATCTTGCATCCACTGACTTAAAAGTGCTTATGTACAGATTTTTTGCCCTTAGTCTTACAGTTTTCTTTTCTCCCACACCTTCAGTGAGTTATTGTATACATTTGTGAGAGGTTTGTCAAAGTTTTCATTTTATTTATTATTTTTTCATTTTATTTTTGGATTTAAAAAGTCCCTTATATATTTGGATAAACGTTGTGATTTACAAATACTTCCAGGGAAAGACTTGCCTTTTCATTCTCTTAAGAGTATCTTTTGCAGAGCAAAAGTTTTAAATTTTAATAAATTTAAATAATTTAATAAAATAATTTTAATAAAATCCAACGCATTTTTATTCATGGAATATTCTTTTGGTATTGACGATTAAAAACTCATTACCAAAAGTCTCATAGATTTCTCCTATATTTTCTTCTAGAAATGTTACAATTTTGCATTTTACATTTAGGTCTATGTAGTTTGATTTAGATTTTGTGTAAGGTATACTGCCTGGGTTCATTTTTTTTAAATATGTATATCCAATTACTTCAGCACCATTTATTGAAATGACCATCCTTTCTCCATTGAATAACCTTTGCGGCTTTGTCAAAAATCATTTGACTATATTTGTGTGGGTCTATTATCTGGGTTCTTTTCTATACTAAATGATCTATATGATGATTCTTTCTCTAAAAGCACACTGTCTTTTGTGGCTTTATAGTAACTCCTGAAATCAGGACTAAATCCTCTCACTTGCTGCTGCTTCTCAAATATTTGTTGAGTGTTCCAGGTACTTTGCCTTTCATATAAATTTTAAAATAGTTTGATGATACCTATAAAAGAGCTTTAAGAAAATTTGAAATTGTGCTGATCTATGGATCTATTTGGGAAGAACTGAAATCTTAACAATATCTGGTTCAATCCATGAGCACAGAATATATCTATCCACTTATTCCAAACATTTTTGGCATCTTTCATCAATGTTTTCTTGCTTTCCATGAACAGATATGACATATTTTGTTAGATTTATATGCATTTTTAAAAAATTTGGTGCTGCCATATTTTTTTTGCAATTTTAATTTCAAATTCAAAATATCTTATATAGGAATGCACTTAAATTTTATAAAGGACCTTGAATCCTGAAACCTCACTATATTTGCTTTTTAGTAATTTTGAAATAATTGATCCCATTATTTTAGTAGATATAAAGTTGGTCAGGTTATCTATTTCTCTTTTGAGTTATTTTTGGTAGTTTGTCTCTTTCAAGGAATTGGTACATTCCATCTAAGTTATGAAGTTTGTAGGAACTGTTCATAGTATTCCTTTATTACTCTTTCAACAGTCATGGTGTCAGTAGTGATAAACCTTGCTTCATTTCTAAAATTGGTAATTTTTGTCTCCTTTCCCTTTTTCTTTTGATTAGCCTATTTGGAGGTTTATCAATATCCATTTCTTTCTATGAACCAATTTTTGGTTTCATTGATTTCTTCTTATTTTTCTCCTTTCCTCTTTTCAACTGTGTTGATTTCTGCTCTAATTTTACTTTATTTTCTTCTGCTTACTTCATCTTATTTTTCTTATGTTTGCTTCGTTTAATTTTTCTCATGTTTGCTTCAAGTTTAATTTGTAATTTTTCTAGTTTCCTAAAGTAGCTTATGCTATTGATTTTAGATCTTTCTCCATTTATAATATATGCATTTAATGAAATAAGTTTTTTTTACATTGCTTTAAGTACATTAAAAATTTGGATAAGTTTAATTTTCACTTTTATTTGGTTCAAATTTATTTTTTTAATATATCTTGAAACATCTTTGGTTCATGTGTTAAACATCTGAAGTTTAAATTCCAAGTATTTGATATTTTTTTCTCTTTACTATTAGTTTAATTCTAGTATAGTCTGAGAAAAGGCTTTGTATAATTTCTATTACTTTAAAAATTTTAGTGTGTATGTTTCATCTTCTGAATGGTGATATACCTTGGTGTATGTTCCATGTGACCCTGAGAAAAATGTGCATTTCTCTCTATATTTTTTTTCCAGGAGTATTTTTAAAATGTCAATTAAAACAAATTGATTGATAGTGCTCTTCAGGGCATCAATAGCCTTACTAATTGTCTACTTACTTGATATATATACTACTGACATAACCATTTTGAAGTCTTCAACTATAAAGTGGCTTTATCTATTTTTCCCATGAGACTTATCAGTTTTTTTTCTTTATGAATTTTGGTGCTGTGTTGTTAGATGTATACTTATTTATGATTATCATATATTCTTAGAAAACTAACCACTTTATCATTAGGTTTTGCTCTTTTATATCCCTGATAATCTCCATTGTTCTGAAATGTGCCTTGTCTTAAATTAACATAGCTATTTCAGCTTTGTTTCATTAGTGTTTGCATGGTACATATTTTTTTTCATCCCAATATTTTTAATCTGTTTATCTATTCAAAAGTTATTTGTTGAGTGCCTAATCAAGCCATAAACTCCCCAGTCACCTTCAACCAGATCCAAGTGACTTGTTCTAACACATGAAACATGGATAAAAGTAATAGGTGAAACTTTTGGGCCAGTTCTTAAAATGTTCTTAAAATATTATTTCTTACATAGTCTCTCTGAGATTGTTGGATGGTTGGAAAAAAGGATCTTGCAGATGGCTTCAAGATCCTAGAAATGGGGGACACTTGAGTGGCTCAGTAGTTGAGCGTCTGCCTTTGGCTCAGGGCATGATCCTGGAGTCCCACATCAGACTCCTTGCATGGAACCTGCTTCTCCCTCTGCCGGTGTCTCTGCCATTCTCTCTCTCTCTCTCTCTCTCTCTCTCTGTGTCTCTTATGGATAAATAAATAAAATTTTAAGAATAGATCCTAGAAATTGTATAGCCATTTAGTATCAATATAATAAAATATCTAAATATAGATATTTAATTTTGCAGTGGCATCGATATACAATACTTTTGCCATAGGAAGCTTTCTAAAAATAACATATTTCCAAAATTTCTGCTTGAAGCCAAGGTGGTTATTGTGAACCCTTCTAATATATAATTGTAGCCAAAGCAAGTACCTTCTCTGATCATTTGTTCTGTTCTGAATTTGTTGTAATTAGACCACTCAATGTTAACATCTATTTAGAAATTATTAGAAATAATGTTTTGATGTTATTTACTTAATAATTTGTTCCCACTTTGCCCCTAAATCTACTGCACATGGCCAAATTACTTTCTGTGACCTTTGTTTCTTTTCTGTATTTCTTAGCTATGCTATACAGAGGAACAATTATAATAGTCTCTTTGTCAGACATTTATATCATTTTTATTTTCAGTGGTTTACAAGAAAACCTCAGAGATTGCTTCACGGAGAAAAGGAAGGTTTGTCGACTATAGTGTCTGACTATTTTATTTTATACCTTGCCTTGCTAATTCCATATCTTATGTTCCTATCATAATTTTTAAACTCTGGATCTTCTTAGGCAAAAAGAAAGTTGCAGCGAAAAGAGCAAAATGTCTTCAAATTAAAATGGCTTTCACTAAATATTGACAAGTTTTTTAAGTTCTGAAATTCCATTTTCTGATTTGTTAAAGATAGATTCCCCATAGAATTGCTATTGATTAAATAAATAAATAAATAAAGTGAACCAAGATCAGTGTACTATAGATATGTGGTAAATGTCTAGCATTTTTTAAATTAAAAAAACAAAAACAAAAACAAAAAACAAAAAAACAAAACAGAAACAAAACAAAACAAAAAAACGGACCTACCCTGGCTTAGATTCATGTCTCTCACACTTAATTATAGTCTAATTTGGATAATTTATTTAACTGTCTTAACCCAGGTGGGTGATTTATCAGATGTGAATAACCCTACCAAATCTATGTCACCTTGATATTTTGAGGCAAATGACCCTCAAAATAATGCATATGAATATACTTTGTTCATGGCAATGTTCTATCTAATTCCAAAGCATAATTATAATAAAGCCATCATTTCACCTATGTACATGAACTTATTATGTCCTGTTACCTTTTTTGGCTATGAGTCTACTTTACTTTTCAACATAAGTTTTAACTCAGAGTTTAGTCATGGATTTGGGGTTATTCTAAATCTGTAATTTTATAGAAATGAACTTGTATCTGCTAACATTCTTTATTGAATAAATGTTTACTTAATTCATTCCTATTTAAATTTAGTATTAATTGTTTAATCAGTATCAAGATTGGAAAGTTTGGCCACTGAAACACAACATAAAACTTTAGTTTCCTTCAGTGCTCTGGTAATTGGTTCATTTAAGCTAGTCCTTTTTGTTCATTTATATGATGTGATTTCTTGAAAGTTAGTTCTAGATCATTAGTAATTATTGGTAACAAGTGCTTTGCTGGCCACTTCAAATTATTTTAACTTTTGTTGATATCTGAATTATAAATATCTCAGGTGATTTGGGAATTAGAATACAATTATTTTCATGTTTTCTTCAGTAGGTCTAAATAGATAAAACTGAATCTAGTTGAAATTGATGGAGCTCTTTGAGTGATATGCTTTTTAAATTCAAAGAGATCATCCTATTGAATGATCTTCTTAGAATTTTATACTTTATTTCATAGTTAAGCTCTTAGACTCTGTCTTTTCTACAAGATTGGTGTTATAATTTGCTATTGTGGTGATCCTTTAAAATAATATCAGTAGAAGATTTGGCACAGTGACTTCACAGCACACTGAAAGAGGGAATGGATACACCTAGGCAGTTAAATAAATAAGCTGATTAAGTTCTGAAATATAATTTAAAAAAATCTGTTCCCAAAGACTTTAATTATAATTTCCCTGTTTTCAATATTTAATACAGAAATATGCCTGCCATTTCTCACTCTAGTAAAAATATGGCAGCAATATTTTTTATTATACACTTTTCTATATCAGGATATCCTGGGATTTTTCAATATTTTGACAATTATGTAGAACAATAATATATAGAAAACTAAAATATAATCAGCTTTCCTGGGACGCCTGTGTGGCTCAGCAGTTAAGGGTCTACCTTCAGCTCAGGGCATGATCCTGGAGTCCCAGGATCCAGTCCCACATCAGACTCCTTGCATGGAACCTGCTTCTCCCTCTGCCTGTGTCTCTGCCTCTCTCTCTCTCTCTCTCTGTGTGTATCTCTCATGAATAAATAAATTAAATCCTTTTAAAAAATCACCTTTCTTATAGCAACTATAAAATAGATGCTTATAAATACATATTCTATGAATTATTACTGCATGTATGTCTCAGGGATATTTGCATTCTCAAAATCTTCAATACCATACCAAAAAGAATAAAGCACATATTTTTACATTGCAATTTAAGTGCCAACATAAATCATGAAAAATAAAAGCTATTCAAGATCACATATTCAATTAAGAAAATGAATCAAAATATTCTTGCATTAAGTGAATATGAAATAGTAAGTTAATTTTAGCCAAATCTGAATAAAATACAAAGAAGCCATCAGTAGCCTTGACAGACATGTAGACAGCTACCTGCAAATAAAATTATTTCTGCATTGCTTTTTCTAGACACTGTAAGTACATTGTGTTATTAGTATATATATGAGCACTGTGGTAAGTAGTAATATTATTCCAAACCCCTCCTCTACTCCCTGCCCTTGCTGTGTCTTCCCTACAGATGGAGTATATGCCCTTGCCTCACAGACCATTGGGTTTGTTCATGGGACTTATTTGTCCAGTAGAATACAGACAGAAGTGACAGAGCAGCATTTCTGAGCATAAGTCTTAAAACACATGGCAAGTTCTACAAGCTCTTTTTCTCTTCTACCATTTATCATAAGAAACCTATGCCATAAAGAACCATTGACCCTGCAGCATGGGTCACAGAATAAGAGATGTGGAGAAGTCCCAGGCACAACCTGTGGTCTGCAGTCTGGAGAAAATCCAAGCTGACCCCAAAAGGCACCCTAAAGCCACAGATGATACACAGACTAGTGAGCAAGAAAGCACAAAAGCTATGCGCTAAAAGCTACACATTTGGGGTTTGTTAATTATTCAGACTTATCACGTCAAAATCTTTTCTTTGTAAGGTTTTATTTATTCATTCATGAGAGACACAGAGAGAGAGAGGCAGGCAGAGACACAAGCAGAGGGAGAAGCAGGCTCCATGCAGGGAGCCTGACGTGGGACTAGATCCCAGGACCGTGGGATCACGCCCTGAGCCAAAGGCAGACGTTCCACCGCTGAGCCACCCGGGCATCCCAAAATCTTTTTTTTATACAAGAATTATTTTATTATTTGAGAATATAATAAGAGAGATGATGTGTAGAGTCTGGCCAGGTCCTTTAATAGGATTCACTGGGCAAAACTGTTTTAGCAGAATCAGAGTTAACTAGGGCAGTGGTTCACAACTATGACTACATAGTAAAATTAACTAAAGTGCTTTAAAAAAAAAAGAAAAGAAAAGAAAGCTATGCTTAAAATCTGGGAAATTCTGAACTGATTGGTCTGAGTGAGGTTTAGGCAGAATTGTTGTTGACCATTCCCCAATTGTCTTTATTAGGCAAGCAGGATTGGGAATTTCTGACCTATGGCTAGCTGAGATCTACAGGAATATAGGTTCATTTTTATGAAAATATTCTGAATTTATTGGAAGTGATTTTTATCAATTAAACTCACAAGAAATGTATATATGGACCAAGATATCAGTTTGCTAGATTTCAATCTAAAAATTCCTATGTCAATTTTATAGGCCTTACTCTTTCTTTTAAAGATTTGCTTATTTGAGAGAGAGAGAAAGAGAGAGAGAGAGAGCACATGAGCTGGAAGGAGGGGCAGAGGGAGAGATTCTCAAGCTGACTCCTCATTGAGCAGGAAGCCTAACATGGGAAGTGGATCTCATGACCCTGAGCCATGACCTGAGCCAAAATCAGGAGTCAGACACTTAACCAACTGAGCTACCCAGGCACCCCAGACAGGCTTTACTTTTAATGAGCATCATAGCTAGTCACCTAATTCTTCTCTCACTAGCACATTTGTCACCTGTTTGCTTGTCCCAAACTCAGGTAAGTGTCAATTCTCTGATATTTCCATTTATCAAGTTAACAATAATCCAAATGAATGTGTTACCAGTGCAAAATTATCCTGAGCATTTATTTTTGGTTTTCTTGTGTAAAACATGAAGCTCTGAGTATAATTTATTTTAACTACTTTTCAGACTTCATTGAGATAAAAAGATACTATTATTTTTTTTTTACAATTAGCACTTACTTTTCATCTTCTAACAAATATAATTTAAATCTTTAAACATGCCTTCTGTTTTAATTTTCCTTTGTGACCCAAAATGTGTGGTCTAACACAGCAATAACTGCTCATTATTTATTATGTTTCTAGATGTTGACAAGAGGTTGTTCTGTTCTATGAGATACTGACTGGAATTGCAATCATCTGGAGACTCAACTAGCTGGAACATTTAAGACGACCCCTACAAAACTGGCTATTGGTATTGACTGTCAGTAAGGAGCTCAACTGGGTCTTTCCACTGGAGTGCCTCTCTTGTCTTAAAACCTCCACCTCTCCTCTTGGACAAGTCTTTCTCCCAGCAATGCCACTGGGTTATCAGAAGATTAACACCTAACAGCAAAGATGGAAACTACGGATATGTTATGGTCCAGTAATAAAAGTTACAAAATGACATTTCCCCTGCATTCTCTTGAGCAAAATAAGTCACAGGGCCTATCCAGATTCAAGAACAAGAAATAGTCTTCATTTCTCTACAAGAGGAGTGACAGAGAATTTGCAAGAAAATTTAATCCACTATATTTATATCTCATTTTTCAATTTTACTAGAATATGAGCTCCAACAACTCTGGAGCAAAACAACTTTTATTCGTGTTTGTCCTAGAAAAGCATCATTATCTAAAAGATACTTAATGGATATTTGTTGATTTTTTTAATGTATAAAACAAATCTAATACATTGGCATTGAAATTATTGTTTAATTTTTAGAGTTATGATGGTTCAGTCTCACACTGAAGTGCCACAAAATCTTACAATTTACATAATGTGATATCTATACAATAAAATCCACATATGCAGAGTTTAAGATATTTCAAACGGCTGGGAACTAAATTGAAGTTTTATCTTTGCATTATCAATTAAAATAGGCATGTAAAGCAAGTTAACTGACTAAACAAGATGAGGAACACTGGTTAATTTAATCATATAAATTTATAAGAGTTTTAAAAACATGTTTTCAAAGATTCAAAATAAAGGTAATTACTATTTTTGAAATTCATATTTTTATGATTTTCCTTGCAATTTGCATATCTGCAGTAAAGAAATGGTCTCTGGTTTGAGCAGTTATGCAAGTCATCTTCTATAATTGTTTAATGCCGAACTTTTGATGTATGTGTTGGTAAATAGCCCAGGGTTTAAGTAAACATTTGCTATTCATCATCTTAAGAAATAGAACCATTGATTTATAAATGTATTCATAAAGCAGAGCTGCAAAAGTCATGGGTGAGTAATTTAAAAAGGTATTTGTTCTCTCTTTATTGAATACCATATGCCATACATACATAATTCTCACTATTGCATATTTCAATTTTCATGAGAATATAAACAAAGAGGGATAATGAAATATAATTGATCATTATATGTACCATTACTACTGCTTACAATAAACTACTCTGTGTAAAAAGAGGTAAGCCTCCTCCAACAAATGAATTGATATATACAATCCCTTTATAAAAGCAAAAATTACAATTCCATTTTTTAAAATTTCATATCTACAAATATGCAAACATCATTCCATAACCTCCAACATGCTGCTTCCAAAACTACAAACAATAGCAACAGTTCATTTTTTTGCAAGAAAAATACTAAAATTTACTTTAATTTTGTTTTTACCCTTGACATACTGGAATTCATATATATATATATGAATATATATAGCCACACACGTATATATAAATACACATATATACATGCATGGAAAAGAGTTTTCACTACAGATACCACTCATGCAAATAATTCACCCGTACAGATAAGAATCTATTCTTACATTCAGGGAGCCCAATATGGGGGGAAAAAAAGAATCTATTCTTAATAGGAATTATATTAATAAGAGCTTTCAAATATGTAATACTAAGAATTCAATTATCAATATATGATGTGTGATAAAGAATCTTTTAAGTTTTACAGTCATAAATATGTATATATATCACATTCATCAGACAACTGAAAATTCATTTAAAAGACATCTCTAAATGACTCCTAAATTAGACCACACAGATACAGGAAGAAGTTTTGATTTACACACAGGGCTACTCACAAACGTCCGTTTTCACATTTGCAACACCCAAGCAAAGATTTACCAGCAACAATAAATATCAATAGGATACACAATTGAGAAATAAAAGAGCATAATTTAGTTTTAATTAAAATTCTTATGTATTGGGCTATGTTGGTATACCACTCTAAGAGCCATATACTTCCAATCTTCATTTTTTAAGATTTTATTTATTTATTTGAGAGAGAGTGAGCATGCACAAGTGGGTGGAGGGGAAGAGGGAGAGGGTGGGTTAGACTCCCCGCTGAGCAGGGATCCCAATGTGGTGCTCAATCCCAGGATTCTAGGGTCATGACCTGAGCTGAAGGCAGATGCTTAGCCAACTGAGGCACCCGGGTGATCCTCCACTCTTCATTTTTATACTTATATTTCTACCTACCTGTTACTTTTGGTTTGTTTACTTCTGGAAACTTAGCTTTACTATCTGACATCACAGAAATACACATTAGGTATTAAATACATATTAGAAATATTTACTATCTATTTACACTTATTTTTCATTGGGTAAGTTTCAATTAAGATTGTGTGCAAAACTCAGAATATGTTTTAATATTCCTTAGTATACCAAGACATGCTAATATCTAGACCTTAAACTTTGCAAGGATGCCTCTTCCAGGAACAATTAAACAGGGAATATAAGTAATTATCTAGATGCTCCAGGTATCAATTTGAGCTCCTTTGAAGCCTCCAAAGAAAATGCTCTATAATTCATTCTGTTTAAGTTTAAAGTCAGGAATCACTGCAAAATGACCGTAGTTATTTTGTATGTTTTGAGTTATGCAGGCAAAATAATGTTTCATTTTAATAATCTTGAAAATACAATTTATTCCCTTTTATCGTAATTGATACAAATGTTTAGATCAGAAATTATTTGATGAAAACACATGGTGAATTTTTAGGAATATTATAGCAAAATAACATTACTTTGGTAAACTTGCAGGAATATTATGGCAAAATAACATTATTTGAGTTGATATTTATAATCAAAAAGGATAAGAAGTTCCATAGGCAAGTTCCTAATAATGTATTAAATTGTCCTTAAACTTCATGCTCTTCATCTCACCACATTATTCAAAAACATGGACCTCACTACACTAAAAGTAAAGTTTATGCCATTTATGATTTCAGTATGATGTATTTTATAAGCATCTCCCATATTTATTGCTATAGAATTGTTTGGAGTTAATTTTGTTGTTAATTCTCAGTTATCATTATGAAAAATCTATATACTTCATAAAACATTTAAAGCCATTTCTGTATCATCATTAATCCAATATGCCTAAGAATAAATTCATGTGAAGAAGTTAATTAAGATGACAATAAATGAGGAACCATTTTTCTCCTATGTAAAATCATTTTAAAAAATAGCAAAACAATTCAAAGTACTTTGGTATATAAAAAAAGAAGTATCCTAAAAAAAGATAAAGATGTGAAGTTGGTAGTAAAAACCATGTAAAATAGAATGAAGTACTTTCAGTGGGTGAGGAAAGATATAATTGACTGATACAAATAAATATTAAATGCTAAATATATATATATTTCATATAGTCAAAAGCTGGGTACCTATTCCTTTTCAAGATTGTACTGGGTATTACTTAGAGCACCAGAGAACTTTTTAAATGACTTTTGTGTGAAAGAAACTTAAGATCTAAATTTTTAAGAAAAAAAGGGTCATTTTAAGATGAAGATAAATTAAGCATTCTAGAATTTAATCTTGTTAAGTTGAAAAAAACTGAAGTTTGTATTTTAGTATATACGATTTCAGTAACTGTCTCTAGTCTCATAAATATTCACTAAACATCTACAGCATGAGATGTAGTTTCATTATGTTATGCTAGTCATCTGATATGCATATAGGGTACATGACAGACACAATCCCAATCTTCCTAGTGGGACAATTCCATGAAAAATATAAGCAACTAAAGTGCCATCGGGGCCCAGAGGAAGGATCCCAATTCAGAATAGATGAGACAGCTCACAGAAGCTTCACAGAAAAATGACATCTAAATTAAAGTTTCAAGGAAGAGGAGAATTTAGCTCAGAATAAACACTCCAAAGTAGCAGGTATTACTGGCATATTGAACATACTAACAATAGCAGGTGTGCTGATGAAACTGGACTGCCCAGTGGGAAGAGTAAAGAGAACCCTGGGCAGCAACCAGATATTGGATAATGAAGAACAAAACCTTGCAGTCCATGCTAACAAGAGTTTATACACTTAATCCATGAGTTAATAGGAAGCCAGTAAATGTTTTTAAGCAAGGAGCAAAAAGACTAAAGTGACTGCTCCTCAATTTTAGAAAGTGTATTCTTTGTGGTATGGTAAGTAGATCAAAAGTGTTCATTATTAGAAACCAATCCAATATTCCAGGACAGAGATGATGATGGCCTGGACCAGGTAAGTAACAGTGGGGATGAAAAGATGTAGATTTATTTAAAACTATAAATAAATGCATATAATTACTAAATTTTTAATATTCAAATATTTGTTCAAATATTCTTTAACAAGTAGATTATTAAAATATTAGAAGCAGTGAAACATATGGGTATATAATTTAACTATATTTTAATTTTATTATTTTTCATTTATGAAGACTAAGCAAGAATTATTTTTATACTTTTTACCTATTGGAAGAGCTTTGAGATTATAATTAGCCAATCTTTCAGTTACTAAAAGATGAATAATCTCAAAAATTTTTGATGTTATACCTAAATACAAATATATCATAATTATAGTAGAAGCTGTTATTTTCAGTTAATGTGCATGTATTTGTTACCAAATGAGAAAGCTTCCTCAGCCTTACTTTGAGAAGTTAGAAATCTCTGCTTCAGACAAAAGGGTCACTTCTTTTATCATTGATCTATCTTAAATTAAAAAGGGGCACAGGGCAAAATGAAATACTTCAAAACCTTAAAACATAAACTAATATATTATGTCTCATCTTCCTCCATATACTTCTTTCTTCATGGATTTTCCTTTCCTAAATGGTTTTATTTTAGCACCATGAAGAAAAAATTGAAACATGTCTCTTATTTTTCTGGAAATAGAGAAGTGGGAAATGATGAGTCATTTTGTTTCTAAAATCTGCAAATTTGTATTTATCAATATACCATATCAGACTCTGGTTTCTAAATCAGATTTCTTTGAAATGTTCTATTAACATATCTAAAAGTGTGCACTTTCTTTCATCTCTTCTATTCCTTTGTGCATACACTTACTTATCTAACCTTTCTACAGATACAATAGTGGGAATGGAAGAGAAAACATAGTTCTTCTCTCAAGTGGTTTCCTTTTTCAAGTAGAAAGTGGGTCCTGAGAGTAAGGCATTTATGTAGTAATTTTTTTTTCCTTCCTCCAAATCATTTGCAGATGCATTTACTTTCCTGGTATACCCCTTAAATACCAGGTTTTGCTGGGATCCTGACAAATTTAATTTCTCTTACTATTTTCATATTTGTTAATCCTATAGTTACATTTTTCCTAGGATTACATACAGCATTCTCTTTTCTTTTTCTTTTTCACTGAACCATCATATATATTCTTTCCATGAGTCTGCACTTAGGCTGAATGATACCAAGTCATACTACAACATCAATGAACTCCAAGTAATTGAAGAGTGCATAAGCCCTAATGGATCATTCTGCAATCACAGGAGAAAAAATGCCTTCTGTAATGAAGCAAAATATATCCTGCCACGGGACCGCATCAGCTTCATGAATAAGGAAATCAGATGCAAGTCTATTTACTTACAGGCATATATTATACTTTCTATTTTATGGCCAAGAAGTAAGAGTAAAAAATTTTTTTAACAGCTTCCCTGGGCACTTGTAGACTTTGGCTTCTTTACCATAGGACAGGGAAAAGAAGAAGAAGACCAAGAGCTGGAAAGCTAACTCTAAAGATTACAATAAGGAATATCTTATATTTAGTTGCATGATAATGTGCTGGTGAGACTGGATCATACTGATGATGTGATTTAAACAGTTTAATTATGGTTATTCTCATTTCTGTTTGCAACTTTATGCTTATGTGAATCTCTCTCTCAATTAACCTTACTTCTCTGAAGTAAATATTCCAAAATGGAAATTCTTTATTATTAAATCACTTTAAAAATTCTGAATATGAGCCATATATGTATATTTTAATACCACCATTTGAAAATATCCCATTGCCTCATTTTTACAGAACTGATGTACAGGAAGATAATTTAAGGAAAATTATATCATCTTGTGTTTAGTTAGTATTTTTAAAAGATGAAATTTTTCTAAAGGATATAACCTCTTTTCAAAAGAAAGAACAAGACCAGAGTTCATTCTTTTCTATGGTTGAGTAATATTCATATATATATATATATATATGTATGTATGTATATGCACATGTATAGACATATGTATATCACACCTTCTGCAAAACAGAAAACAGACTCTTAACTATAGAGAACAAACTGAGGGTTTCTAGAGGGAAGTGGGTGGGAGATGGGTTAAATACATGATGGATATGAAGGAAGGCACTTGTGACAAGCATCAGGTGTTTGTTTTATGTAAGTGATGAAAATCATTAAATTCTACACTTGAAAAAAAAGAAAAAGAAAATGATTTCTATATCCTTGAGCTAACAAATTTAGTATTTAACTCTATAGCTTGGACTTGATTTGTGGCAATACATACCAAAATACAAAAGAAATAATGTGAGACAACTGAATTACCTAATGTTATATATCAGATAGAAAAAAATGGTGGGAGAAAAGCTCAGGCCTAAGAGGCATGAGTTTGAATTCTGATTCTGCCTCTAACTAGCAATGGGACCAAGTGTAAGTCCCTCAAGATTACTGCATATAAGTTTATTATTTCAATTTTTAAAATGATGGAACTAGTATGTGGAATAGGTGTTAGAGTTAAATCAGTGCTCTTATGTGAAGTGTCTCACTTGGTTTGTGGGACCAAAATATGTTAGTTTATCTCTTTCTTGATTGGGATGATTATTATAAATTATTTACTATGAATCCCTGTAATAAGAACAACTTTTCTGAGTCTTTTGAATAATTAAGCAATTAAAGTATACATAAATGGCCAGTTATAATTTTATCCCTTTGAACTATTTACAATTTTGTGGAAAAGATATGCTATTGTTTTCTTCAATTTTTTTCTTTATAGCCATAAGATATATTTTAATTACCTAAAAAATTATTAAAAGCCCAGACATGGTAGACTGGAGAGATAGTGTAAAGATTATGCTAAATCTTTACAATAATAATATAAGTAAGTAAATAAACAAATCAGTATACAAGTATAGTCTAACAAAGTTTTCCTTTTTCCTATAATAACTAAATTAATTCTTGTCATATCAAATTTCATTTCCTAAAAGAGAAACAAAACTACATATCCTGGCTTTCAGGAATACCGATTACTTGCCCAATAATTACTTGTTATTACTTTATTACCCTATGTTCCCACCCTAATACCTGGTCTCTCATCAAATGTGACTACAACTAATTGACACATATTGTGATTTTTGCCTAGTTTTGCCCATATATCTTTGGACCTTGTTCACACATTCCACTTGAGATAGGCTTCCAACATCGTCCAACACAAGACTATGGTAGTTTTAAAATATGAGCCTAGTACTTTGGCACTCCTCCCATTGGTAAGTGAGGTTCATGCCTGTTTCTTTCCGTAGCATATTAGTCATTCTTGCGACTGGTTCAATCAATTAAGTTTAAAGGTGATTCTAGATTATTTCCAAGGTTGGTCATAAAAAGTATTGCAGCTTCCATCTGGTTCTCTTGAAACTTTTGCTTATAGCAAACTCTCTATTGAGATGCTCCCTCTTAGACTCATGAGCCTATATGGTCAATACAGATGGAGAAGTCATGTGTAGGAACTCTGGTCAACAGTTCAAGGAGAGAAGAACTTTCAAACCATAACATTCCATGCACCACTCATATGAATGAAGTCTTCAAGTGATTTGAGTCCAAGACAAAGGACTCATCTCAAGCTCTATCTTCCTAGCCAAGACCTTAGACAGCTATGCTTCTGCTATGTCTTCTTTTCTTAATATTTTATTTATTTATTCATGAGACACACATTGAGAGAGGCAGAGATACAGGCAGAGGGAGAAGCAGACTCTTTGCAGGGAGCCTGATGTGGGGCTCAGTCCCCAGACCTGGGATCAGAGATCACACCCTAAGATGAAGGCAGATCAACTGCTGAGCCACCCAGGCACCCGTCTGTCTGTGTCTCCTTCTTAAGAAGTTGATCTCTACTACCTTGGAAGACAATTCCCCCTAAATATTTTAATGTTTTTGCATGGTGAGGCCTTGTGAGCAAAGGGCACTGCAAAGATGTTTGCATAAAAGCCTTAGATACTATAGACAGTCTAAATATAAAATTTTATGAGAGATTTGGAGGCATATGCCCTTTCTTTTTCCTCTCTAGAGACATTTGATTATATTCCAGGGAACTCCCCTTCCCATCCTCCTCGCAAAGAGATTTGCTCAATAAGTAATTTCTCTCTTTCTGGAGGGCAGATGGGTAGGTGCAGCTCCTATATAGTTACTGAAGCAAAATTTTAGAGTTTCTCCCTTTTTTTATTATTTTTTTTTTACTTATTTATGATAGTCACAGAGAGAGAGAGAGAGAGAGGCAGAGACACAGGCAGAGGGAGAAGCAGGTTCCATGCACCGGGAGCCCGACGTGGGATTCGATCCCGGGTCTCCAGGATCGCACCCTGGGCCAAAGGCAGGCACTAAACCGCTGCGCCACCCAGGGATCCCCATGAGTTTCTCCCTTTTAACACAAATCTATGTCATATGCAAATAATGTTTGGCTCTCATCACATTACTTTGTGAGGATTGGGCTGATGGCTGCTGCATTTTGCTATGAGTCTATCTTTGATCCAGAAATCCTTGGGTCTATTGTCAACACACACACACACACACACACACACACACACACACACACACTATGGCAGACTTGTCTTTGAATAAACTGATTTTGAGGGATGTGGAAGCTGAGTGATGAGAAATATATGACCACGAGGTGGCAGTAGCACACAACAAGCTTTGTTTAAATTGTGTTTTGATGAGTTTGCATGGGGTGGGGGGTGCTATCAGCGTCAGGCCTCCAGAGGCAATAGTATGGGGGCCACTATCCAGAAAAGGAAGAAGACCAAGAACTCCCAGGAGCAAAGAAAATCAGAGAAGGGACTCACCTGTCTACATGGTTATCTCTTAACACAATGATAGGGAGTCTCTAGGTCAGAGAATTCAAAGGCAACAGCAGCTTGAGGTCATCATAGCCCCAGAGTTTGTCATTTCTAAGGCTAGCAGATCTTGGGCACAGTTCCATGGGATATGCAGTACTCATGGTGGTTTCAACATGGCTAAAATATCTGCTAACTTGAGTTATATTTAAAACAACTAGGTGTATAAAATTTTGAGTTTGGCATTAGCAGCCTTTGAACTAATGGGTCCCAGCCTTCTGTGTAGTAGATAAAGGCCAATACACAGGGATCATCTTTGACTCATTTATGTAACAGGTAGGTAATGTCTCAGACCCCCTACAGTTTCTGACTTAAGATACCCTTAACTTAAACGTGGGTCTGCTTTGACCAACAGTAAACAGCAAAGGGGATGCTATGGGGCTTCAGCTACCAGGTTCTAAAAACCATGTGCCTTCTCCCTTGGTCTCTTGGGAAGCTTGCTCTATTGACATCCCCACTCAGGATCTCCTTCTCAGAGCCAGTCACTACAGTGTAAGAAGCTGAAGTCAAATGGACAAGCCTTATGCAGGTACTCCGGATGACAGTTTCAACTGAATCCTGATTTTGAGGCATATCAGGCAATGCAGCCAAATCAGGAATGAAGAAGCCCCCAGATGATCTTCCCTTTGGCTATTTGAGTGTTCCAAGATGTGGCCTCATAAATCATATCACGAAGGGCAGACAAGGCATCTCCATAGTGCCTGTCAGGACACTTGCTTCACAGAATCTGTGCATATCATAAAATGGTTGTTTTTGATCCACCAACCTTGAAGTAGCATGTTATATAGCAATAGATAACTAGAAAAAAAAGGTGCAGATTAAATTCAATCTCTTTCATGAAACTATGCATAAGAATTCCCTTCAAATATGTTTTTAATGGTTTTTAAACTTCTAAAGCACCTAAGTGTGGTTTCAAAAACCATTCTCCACTTATTATAGAAGCTGTTTTACATGCGCAAATGCCAAATATCTCTATTTATATTATACATTTTCAAAGGCAAGACTATATCAAATAGTTACACTGAACTGTACCAATACTAAATTGTAACAGTACTATAGGCTAATTCAAATAACAAGAAAAGACTAGATAATGCATATAAAATACTACGTGGAAAAACAGAGATAGAAAAATTAAAAGTGTATATAAAAATATGACCTAAGTTAACCTTTAGTTACTGAATGATTCAATGCATTAAATAATCTTATGTATTTGATAACATCAATGCAAATCTTTAAAATACATATTAATAACATGTAAATAATAGAGAAGTATGAATTAAAACCTGAGATGATTTTCATCATTGCTTCTTTTTTAAAGCACATTATAGGGTTTGAAATTATATGTACTTAGCTTTTGAGAACACAGCTATTTAAAATATTACTGTGTTTCATAGCTCACAAATGGCAGAAATGGATCTTTAATCCAATTTTGAACCCCAAATTCATCCTTTCAATAATGACAACTTATATATAGAAAATAATCCAATGCTTAAATTATTTTGGTCATTTTATTTGTACTTAAAAATAAAGGTTATTTTCATTCTTTACCAAAAGTATTGAAATTCAAAGAATTAATGACAAAATAAATTTTAAAGTCACTAAATGTTAGAAAGAAAGTTAAACAGTGAAAGATTTCAATATACCACCAATCTTTGGGAAACAGGATGATTTGATTTGACTCTCCGTTATTTTTTAATATTCTCCTTTTTGCATCTATTCAAATGTGTTTTGTTTTGATTTGTTATTTTCTCCCATGTCTGTTTGTACTATGAAATTATCTTCCTTTCTACTTAGACAATTAATAGAAAAGGTATTCACTGGCTCATTTAAATAAACCTCTTTTGAACTTACGTTACATTAAATGGTGGCTCTTTTAAATAGGCCATCCCCTTGAATTCAAATGGGAGTACAGATAAATTAAGCCTTTTTCATTTAGACTCTATTGACCTGATTCTACTATAATGTATTTTCGTAAACACACATCTGTTGTTTATCATGAAAGACTAAAAGTGTATTATAATTAGAAATCTGCTAGTAATTTATTTGCTTCTTAACCACCTGCTTCACACAGGATCATATTATTTTGTGATATAACATCCTTTTATTATAAAAATGAAGTCTGTATTTTATCCCATGTTTTGGGAACATTATCCCATGTTTTGAAAATTATCTTGGTTTTAGCATGACACTTATTTTCAAAAAGTGATTTTGTATCACGTTGGCAGTGATCTTGCAAGCAGAGACTATTGTTTTTTTGAGAATGTTCAATTACGTTAGCAATGTCTTAATTATATAACAAAACAATGATCTTGGCCAATCAGAAGGCTCACTAGTCTTATTATTTCTAAAATTACACAGTATATCTATCTCTCAAAAACACAGTTTTCTAACGTTTCATCACTGAAAAATTACCCTATTTATCCCCAAACAAATGATTATAATTCTATCATTTTTGTTCTGAGTAGAATTCATTCCTAAGTTAATATATCAAAATGTTAATGGTATTTTTTAGGGGACTTGCTTCATAGAATTGGCATTACCATTGAGTTTAGTTTGCTTTTAGATTTAATAAAGTTAAATTATGAAATAGGTGGACCAAGTACACTTAAGATAGCAATATATCAGTGGATCAAAAATAAGGAAAAATAATATTTCAAAGATAAGGAGAGTTTTAGGATGCCTGGGTGGCTCAGGGGTTGAGCATCTACCTTCAGCTCAGGGCATGATGGGGGGTGGGGGGTGGTCCAGGATTGAGTCCCGCATTAGGTTCCCTGCGGGGTTCCTGCTTCTCCCTCTGCGTGTGTCTCTGCCTCTCTCTCTCTCTGCGTCTCTCATGAATAAATAAATAAATCTTTAAAAAAAACAAGATAAGAAGAGTTTCAAAATTTTATATAACCTATCTAGACTAAGTAATCAGTAGAAACCTATGGAGAATAAATTTGTCTCTTAAAAAAATTTCATTTGATACAATATTTGCATCATTTACTAGATGTCGCTTGTCTGGTAAATTATACATAGCTAGACAAAGATGAGAAGACATTTTTGGAGTTCTCTTTAAAGACACTTCAAAGATATTTGAGAAAATTCAAATAATTAAATGAAGAGTTAAGGAGTTAAATTTAGATTATATCACTTTCTATTTGTATCTGTAATTTGACATGTGAAGGTGAGAGTGAAGACCAGAAAGCTTCATTATTAAGTAACAAGAGGAAAGCAGTAATTCAATAAAAATATAGCCAGGGATTGTTTTCTAGATATGATTTCTTAGAATTAAAGACTGGGAATTCTGAGTTTAAAAATCTTTACTTTCTGGGGCACCTGGGTAGCTCAATGGTTGAACATCTGCCTTCAGCTCAGGTTGTGATCCCAGGATCCTGGGATAGAGTCCCTCATTGGGCTCCCTGCAAGGAGCCTGCTTCTCCTTCTGTCTATGTCTCTGCCTCTCTCTGTGGGTCTCTCATGAATAAATAAACAAAATCTAAAAAAAAAAAAAACAACTTTACTTCCCCATTGAACTAAATTGACACATTTTTCAGGGACCATAGATATGAGGATTTATTTGTGGACTATCTATTCTGTTTCAATGAAATTTATTTCTATCTTTACATCAATATTACATTGCACTAATTATGGTAGCTTCAAGATTTAATCTTGAACTCTGATACTGTAAATCCTCATACTTGTTTTTTTTCTAATTAACTATTTTAATGAGTTTTTGCATTTTCATATGATTTTTAGAATCAGCTTTTTAATATACTGAAGAGATTTTTATAGAAATTATTTGATTACATAAATTAATTTGGGCAAAATTGGAGTAATACACTTGAATCTTCTGTATGAACACAGCATAACTTTCATTTCTTGTGTCTCCTTTATTTTTTCCTCAAAGTGTACTTTTCAGTGTGAAAGTCCCATATGGTTTTACATTATAGTAAACAATATAAATATCTTACATATTACAGATAACATTATTATGATCCCTACATATTACAGATCGCATATTAGGCCACAAAATAAATCTTAAAAAAATTCCAAAAAACTGAAGTCATACTTCGCATCTTTTCTGAACATAGTGCTGAAAAAAAATCAATCACAAGAAAAAAATCTGGAAAGAGCACAAATATGTGGAGCTTAAATAATATCCTACTGAACAATGGATGGTTCATCAAGAAATCAAAGAGGAAATAAAAAAAATACATGGAAACAAACAAAAATGAAAACTCAAAGGTCCAAAATCTTTGAGATGCAACAAAAGTGGTTTTAAGAGAAAAGTTTATGGCAATACTTACCTCAAGAAGCAAGAAAAATCTCAACTAAACAATCTAACGGTATTCCTATGGGAGTTAGAAAGAAGAAAAGCAAAATCCAAAAACAGTAAAAGGCAGGAAATAATAAAGATTAGAGCAGAGATAAGTGATACAGAGACTAAAAAACAATAGAACAGATCAATAAAACCAGGAGCTGGTTCTTTGAAAAGATCAGTGAAACTGATAAACCTCTAGTCAGACTCATAAAAGAGAGACAGACAGAGAGACAGAGAGAGGACTCAAATAAACAAAATCATTAATGAAAGAAAAGAAATGACAACCAACACCACAGAAATACAAACAATTGTAACAGAACTTTATGAAAATTTGTATGCCAAAAAATTGGACAACTTATTTGTTTTTATTTCTTTATTTTTTTAAGTAGGGTCTATGCCCAGTGTGGGGCTCAAACTACCTAGTGAGCCAGAAAGGTACCCCCAAATTGGACAACGTAGAAGAAATGTATAAGTTCCTAGAAACATATAAACTCCCAAAGCTAAAGCAGGAAGAAATAGAAAATTTGACCAGTTCAATTACCAGCAATGAAATTGAATCAGTAATCAATCAACTCCCAAAAACAAAATACAGGAACAGATGGCAAATTCTACCAAACATTTAAAGAAGAGTTAATACCTATTTTTCTCAAACTTCCAAAAAGTAGAAGAAGGAAAACTAAATTTGTTCTATGAGGCCAGTATCACCCTGATACCAAAACCAGATAGACACAACAGCAACAACAACAATGAACTACAGGCCAATATCTCTCATGAATATAAATGCAAAAATCCTCAACAAAATATTAGCAAACAAATCCAACAATATATTTAAAAAAATCATATATCACAATCAAGTGGGATTTATTCCCAGGATGTAAATAAGGGTGGTTCGATACTTGCAAAACAATCAACATGATATGTCATAGCAATACGAGAACAAATAAAAATCACATGATAATTTCAATAGTTGCAGAAAAAGCATTTGATAAGGTATAACATCCATTCATGATAAAAAAAAAAAAAAACCTCTACAAAGTAGGTCTAGAGGGTTTAATAAAGACTTTATATGAAAAACCCACAGCCAACATCATACTCAAATGGTAAAAACTTTACGGCTTTTCCTTTAAGGTCAGGAACATGACAGGGATGTCCACTCTCAACACTTTATTCAACATAGTACTGGAAGTCCTAGCCACAGCAATTAGACAACATAAACAATTTTAAAAGGCATCCTAATTGGTAAGGAAGAAGTAAAACTCACTATTTGTAGATAACATGACATTACATATCTATGTAAATACAGTGACACCCCAAAAATACCAGTTGGTCTCATTAGACATGTATTGTTTGAAGAACTGCATTTTTGCACTATGGCAAAAGAAAACAAATGGTTACCACACTGAGCTGTGGGCAGTTCCGCTAGCCACTGATGTCCAACTAGAGACTGAAACTCCTGTTAAAAAAATTAGAAGAAAGCTGAGACAAGGTGGGAGAAGAAGATAATAAATTTGCAATCTTAGCACATGGGTTTGCAAAGCTAGAAAGGTACAAGCTGCTGTAGAATAAGGTTCCAGCGCCTGTGACGAAGCCTGGTTAGTACACTAAGAGGTGGAATGCCTGGGAAAGTGATGAGAATAAAGAGGATGCTGCTGCAGTGATTGACAGTAAAATAGATGAAGTGTCTCAAGCTGCCCACCCCCTAGCGTGCCATCCAAACCCTACAGAGGAATGTAAAAAACAAAACAAAACAAAACAAACAAACACACACAAAAAAAAAACCAGCAACAACTTCAACCAATAGGTCAGCCCCTAGGTCAGGAAATGTTCATGATGAGAAAATATACTGACATAACTGCCAAGTTCCAGGAAAAGGGGAGGAAAAGTATCTTGGCGTAGTTAGTGTGGGGTGATGGCATTTCTCTCACCAGTCAAGAAGAAAAAAAAAAAATGTGAGCCAGATCACAACATGCCCTGCCCTCTGGCAATGCCTGCATGCATGGCACTCAGAAAATTATTCCTACTTCCTTATAGTAATTATTCTAGCCTACACAGAGGCTTGGATCAATGAGGAGGATCTCCCTGGGTGTGTGGGACACTACAAATCAACAGAGGAGATACCATAAATTCTTAGAGAGTTGGGAATGAGATAAGCCATCTATGCCCTGTGTTTGAAGGCCCTGACCCAGCCACATCCACTGCAGGAATGAAAGCTAAGTTACTCTAGTACAGAATGCATTAGAGAATGCTGTTATCCATGCTAATCCTAGTTGTGGACTAAGACCATTTATGATGTTGGGCAGTCCATTGCTAATCTGAGAAAAACTAAAAAATCCTGGGAATGGTATGGGCTGTGGGGAAGACTCTAGACAGACAGGAAACTGGAGAAGCCAAAAGGCTATTGTAATTGGCTATAAAGGGTCCAGAAAAAGTAGCCTGAAAGCAAATATTTTTGACCTCTTAACTGCCAGAACTCCACCTGGAAAGCTAGACCAGCAGCTCAGTGCTATGTTGATTGGTCTGTGGAAAGGCCCCCAAATGGAACAATAGTTCAGGCCTGTCCCTACTCTGTCTAGTGCTCCACCTGCTCCAACAGAGGCCTCAGGGATCCAGTTCTATTTTGGGTGGGTGCCTCCCAAGTCCAGGTATAGGAGGCAGGCCAAGACTGCCTCCAGGCCACTGTGGGCGACCAGAAGCCCCCACACTGAGCTCACTATTCATTGGTTTCCTAGAAATAGACACAAAGTAATGGATATTGGAGCCAAATGTACTCTAATACATGGTAATCCTGGCATTTCTTGGGTTTTCTTGTCCTCTTAGCACCATCTATGACTATAGAAGTCAAATGGTTATGGTCAGAGAGGTCCCTTTGTTGTAGCAGTTTGGGCATTCTCCCTCATGAGAATATGAGGAAGTTTTTATTTCCCCAATACCAGAAAACAAACTGGGCATCCTACAAAGCCAAACTTTGCAAACCTCTATCAGTGAGTTCTGCCTCCAGGTAAGAGTCATCAAATCAGGGTGGAGAGGAAATACCAACCAAGAAACAGGAAGCCTACCATCCTGGGAAGAGTGGTAACTGTCAAACAGATATATATTACCTGAGAGTCCTAGAGAAATAGGAGAAACTACCCAAGAACTGAATTGAGTAGGTACTGTAGTCCCTGTTCATAGTGCTTTCAATGGCCTGTTACAGTTGGTACAAAACCAAGATGGCTCATGATGGATGACCATGGACTACTGAGAATTGAACAAGGCCATTCTCCTCATCCATGTGTCTATGTCACAAACTGCCACCATCTTAGATACCTTGACCATGATCCTAGGAGTGTGTCATGATATCCTGGACTTAGCACATGTTTTTCTCAGAATACCCCTGGTTGCTAAGTCATAAAATTAATTTCCTTTCATGTGGGAGGGACAACAATGGATCTTTCAAGTGTTGCCGCAAGGTACACAGAGCCCCAGAATATGTCACGGGATGGTAGCCCAAAATCTGTCCTTGTTCTCTTTCCCCATATCAGTAAAATGGGCCCACTACATTAATGATATAACATTGACATATGTAGACTTGCTTCTGCTTTGGAACATTCTGAAGACTTTACTAAAACATCTGCAAAGGAAAGGATGATTGGTGAACCGGATGAAAATTCAATGCCCTGTATCACCATAAAGTTTCTATGAGTTGTATAATAAGATAAGATATATGTAGACCCAGAAGTTGTCAATAAGGAATAAACCTATCTAATCACTAAGGACATGACAATGGTACAAGCTTTTGTAGAAATTATGGGTTTGGGATGACTTTTATTCCCCACCAGGCACAATGCCTCCATCCCCCTATACCACCTGGTAAAGAAAGGGCACGCATGGGACTGGGGATCAGAGTGGCAAAATGCCTTTGAAAAAGCAGAAATACTAGTGAAGTAGATTAAAGTTCTGGGCATCTCCCAAGCAGGGCTACCATTTGAGTTAATTATACCTGTGACTCTAGAAGGTACAGGTCAGGCACTGTGGCAGAGACAACACAGGGAGAGAGTACCCCGAGGATTTTTTGGACCAGCTTTAGAAGAAGGCAGAAACCCCATTTACCTACATAGAGCAATGGTTCCTAGCAATGTACACCATGTTCCTTGAGAAAGAACCTCTCACAAAGAAACAACAGATGATATTAAGACCTTCCCTTCCTCTCGGGGGTGGGTGAAGAATATGACCACTTCTGCTATGGCTCAAACTCCCACTTTGACTAAGTAGCATGCCATTACAACATAGGAGCAGCATCCTGTCTGCCAGCCCGCTGTCTTTAGAAATGCAAGCATTACTAGGTTTAGTAGAACATGTAGATTCTCCAAATGCCCCTGCCCCTATTCCTCTGGTAGTCCCTGCAGCCTGTAGAAGGGGAATGGGGGAAATTCCTGCTGATGCCTGGTATACAGATGTGTCTAGTTGGAGCAATCCACCCATATGGACTGCAGTTGCTATTCAGCCCTGCACTGATACAATCTAGATGGAAACACAAACAAACCACAGCTGCCAGTGGGCTAAACTCGGAGCTGTTTGACTGGTGATCACTCATGAGCCCTGGCCATTAACCCTTTGCACTGATAGCTGGGTTGTCCTAAAGGGATTGACTCTATGGCTTGACAATAGATTATTATGAAGAAGCCCCTTGTGGGGTCAGGAATGTGAAAAGATACTGGGGTTCACCTGCAACAGTCCTCACTGTTTTCCACATCCCAGCTGATAAGGTCCTGATACCCTCTGGCAATGAGGAAGCTGATGCCTGAACTCAGGTACAAGCCCTAGCAACTTCAGTGAGACAGCAGATTTGGTGCATGGGAAGAGAGGTCACTGTAGTGCCTAAGTGGGATGATGTATTGCCAAGGATGCCAGATTGTCCTTGAAAGACAGTGACTTGGTTCCTGCAATAACAGTATGTCCTATGTATTTTAAACAATGCCCAAGACAACTGTCAAAGGAGCCTGGGGCCATCCACCAAAGTTCCCAACTAGTAAGGGATTCACAAATTGAGTATATTGGCCCCCTCCCTGCAAGTAGGTTTTCTGAAAATGCCAGACTTTAGGTGGATGCTGAATCTGGCCCAATATAAACGTTCCCCTGTCCCTATGCAAACCAGCCTGCCATCATTAGGGGATTAGAGAAACTGAGTATAATGTATGGATAGCCTTGTTGGATAGATAGCAATCAGGGATCACATTTTATTGGTTATGATATGCAAGACTAGGCAAAAAAAGAAAAAAAAAACATGCCATGGAATGGAGGCTCCATCTCCCCTATGACTCACAGGCAGCAGTCTTAACAGAAAGGAGGAATGAAATATTAATGGAGCAGATTAAATTAGTAACAAGTACAACCACTTTGGAATGGTGGGTTAAAATACTATCCCAGGATTGAATATATTTGAATGATTAAACATGGGGCTGTTGCCCCATTTGCCACACTGGGGAGACCTGCTGAGATATCCAATACCATAAAGGTATGGAATCATGAGAGATTGCCATTGCCCTGACTCTCCTGTGGATCAATATTCTATGCTGCTGAGAATACCAAGGCTCATCACTCCTGGGAGAGGCTTTATGTAGTAGCATTTGCAGTGAGACATCCCACTGTGATGGATGAGTTACCTCATAACCCTGGGTGAGGGAGAATTATTCGATCTCCACTGGGATCCCATTGTCCTACTATAAGCCTGACTTGTTGAAACACATTATACCTGGAATGAAATACACATCATTGAAAGAGGGAAAAGGGTAGGAGTCCTGGTCTGGCATGTCTTGTCCCCAGTCTATCTTCTCCTACCTAATAGCACTGCCTCCTCCAGCCAACATGTATGGTATAGACAACCAAGTCAAGCTACAGCCACATTAACATGTCAGGAACAGGCCACAAGCATAATTCTTATAGAAGGTGAAGACCTCATATAATTTCCTACTAAATGCTTCTCTTTTTGCTCTTAGACTTCTGTTACTGTTGTGGTGTCTGATGGATAAGATGGACATCTGATGGAAATGCCTTTCTGTGGTGGGTCCACTCATATGTCCAACAAGGGAATCGATCCAACTATTGGGTATATCTAGACAACTGCACCTTTCTGGCTTATCAGGATTGTTATGGTGGGTAACACTACTCCAGGAAAGGTATTAGAAGACACCAAAGCAGTACCTTAAGGAAGAACAAGCAAGAACTAATACTCTTAATTCATCTGATACTACTGATATGATCCAAAAATCTGGCCCATAGTATATACTCTCAATAATACTGCTTATACGAAAAAAAGTACTGCTTATAGGTATTCTTTTCCTGTCAATCGAACTACACAGACAACCTATCAAACTACTGACTGGGTCCTGAAAATGCCATCATCAGAGACATGAATGAATACCCTCAGATTTGGGATTGGTTTACCTAGGTTACCTCAGGTTACGGACATTTGAGTACTCACACACCCCTATGCTAAGAACCAAGAACTAAAAAGACAGAAACAAAAACAAACAAACAAAAACCCACTTGAAACACAACCAACCAAGTTATACCAGGGAAATGAGATGGATATCACTGGAACAATTCAGTCATTCTGTTGCAATAAAGGAGAACAATCGGTTTGACACTGACTGGTTGTGCCACTCAGGTTTTTACTGAGTATCCCTGAACAGGACCCAGTGCTTGTGTGGCACATAGCTTGAGCCATGGCTTCAACCTGGGTGGTTGGGCTACTGCACCCTAGGCACAGGGGAGAATCCACCCCATGGTAACAGAAATTGCCAGCCTCCTTTTCCTCAAGGCCAGATGGGCATGTTCTCTTTTCCACTATTGCAATTTGTGTTCCTTTGTTCCCTCCATTGGCCTGCAGGATATTACAGAACACATTGAAGCCTTTACTAAATTCACTCAGCAAGCACTAAATGATAGCTGACAAAGCCTGTCTTTACTGAACACTGAAATGTCTCTAATTGAGAAAAGCTGTCTTCCAGAAGAGTGTGGCCTTCTTTGGACATTATCACTGCCTTGCGAGAAGGCACCTGTGCCACTATTGAAGCAGAGTATTGTGTCAATCCCTGATGAGTCTGTTAATATATCAGCCTTATTAACATAAGGACATAAGTGAATGCCTTGAGTAATCTGAACCATAGCCTAGGGGCCTTAATAAATCAGTGATTTGAATCATGGGGCTTTTAGTGGGAAAAAAAATGTAACTTATTTTGGGAATCATTACATCAATCTACTTTTTTTCTTGCATGCACCTATATTGTTGCTGTGATATCTGTCTCCAGTGCGGCCAGACAGCTACCAACCAAGTCATCCCCATGTTAACAGAACCCCTTGCTGACCACTCAGAGTACACTATGTAACACAACAAACATGATGGGTGTAACAATGCGAGAGATGAAACTTGGAGGAGGTCATGGAGATAATTTGACTGTCAGGTAACCTGAAAGCTGGACACAGGCAATCAGAGGCTCCTTCTCCCCCCGCCCCCCTTCACCTTGGAATGATAACCAACATACTATTCCCATACTAGCTGCCATCTCAAAGACACAACCTTGAGACAGTAATGTGATACTGAGACCATCCGAATGGTATACAACATTAAACTCTGTTAAGGCATCTATATAAACTCCTAAAGTTTAGGTGGGCAGTGTGGGGATCTACTTATCTTGTGGATGCCCATGACAAATTTCATGTTGAGTTCCCTTGTTTATTAGAACTGCCACCAACCAAAGCGCAGTGCTCTGGGACTTTCTTTGCTCTCTCCTGCCCTCTTAGTATGGAGACCAGTTTCAAATTCTCTCCCCCAGGTACTTAAGATTGCAAAACAACAACCCTCCAAATGCGTATGGCTATTTCTGCTTAGAGGAGGCCAGGTCAACATTGGCACTGAATTAGAAGTGAGTCTGGGAAATGTAGTCTTTAGCTTTATAACCTCTACCACAAAGAAGTACAAGATACAATAAAAGTAGAATGGTTATGAATAACCCACTCTACAATATCAGCCTGTTCAGTCTATTATAATAATTTATAATAAGTGCTTACTTTTACAATCTGAATCTAGCCTATGTTTCCAAGCTTTTAACTGCACTATTGCCTTTACGAGACCTATATTCTACTGAAACTGCCTTTTAACTACTCTGCAAATATTCACTCAGAGTTATCCAGACTACCTATTTCCTATCTGTGATTTTGTTCTTGGTTTTATGCTTTTCTGTTACTTCCTTCTACTCAGACTCTACTAACCAATTTAAAAATACTTCCTTTAAAAAAAGAACTTACCTTTAAGACAACAGGTTAAAACACCATTCCTGATTCATTTAATTATCCTAATAGAAAATATCATATTACCTCAAGTTGTATAGATTTTTTATACTTCAATTAATATAATTCATCACATATGCATTTCTTGTGGATTTTATCTTCCTTCTTAGAGAGCAAATCTCTTAAAAAGCACCTAAATTTCTTAAAAAGCACTGATGAATGTAAGTTTGTTGAATGAACTTATAAAAATTATTAGCAACTGGTTATTTTGAGGATGCATTAACTTTGCTTTATTAAGTTAACACATTTATTTATAAAAGTTCAACATTTATAAAGTTAAACAGCTTATGACACATACTAGCAATACTTTAATATTTCTGAGTATTCAAAATACTTTGAACTGAACAGTTAAAGCAAGAGCTACTTGGGCAGCCTGGTGGCTCCGCGGTTTAGTGCCACCTTCAGCCCGGGGCGTGATCCTAGAGACCTGGGATCGAGTCCCACGTGGGGCTCCCTGCATGGAGCCTGCTTTTCCCTTTGCCTCTCTCTCTGTCTCTCATGAATAAATAAAATAAAATCTTTTTTAAAAATTTAAAAAATAAAGCAAGGGCTACTTATTATTTAGACCATGACCACACAGCTAAACCAATAATCTAGAAAGCTATTAATGAAAGAAATAATACTTAATGCTTAATAAACATATTTTAAAACATTAAAAATAATAGTCCTCAAATATTTCCATACTACCAGCCAACTGTCACAGATTCTTCAATATGGAATTTAAGAACAAATCTCTGCTAACTTATCATCTTGGTCACAACATATATATGACTTTTATGTGGTTATCAGAGTAGGTCATGTTCCCATATTTTATATTTCTACAGAATACAAAATTCTGTTGTGGAAATTTTAAAAGGCCAACCACATGAGAACAAAGAGAGGATATTGATTCAGTGATTACTATAGCAAGGGAGTCTGCTACCATCACCAAGTTTGGCAGGCATGGAGTGGCAAAGCTTTATAGTGAAAAAACTGGAAAGCTCTGGGTATGTCCTGATTGGATGTTGCTGACAATGGAGAAAACACACACTTAACTTTTTGGTGGTTTTATTTATTTTTTGTTTGTTTGTTTTTTCTGAGTTGAAAATGGGGGCAAAAATATGAAATTTGGCAGTTGTTCACCAAGTCTTGATTGCTCTAAGTACATCATGGCAAAGGTTGTGATTTGGTCTCCTGGACTTCTAGGTCAGAATTCTATTGTCATAGATTGTCTGGCTATGGTTTATTTGTATATTCAGTCTCTTGCTGTCATAATTACATGCTCTAATATCTGGTTGTCTTTCTTCCTTTCTTCTCCTTTCAACATTCATTCCTTTTTTTTTTTTTCTCATTAAACTTTTGTTTTAATGGGTCTCAAAATTCTGTGACAGATTTTTGGTCAATTGTTTCTATTAAAAGTACTGATTTTAAAAACTAATAAATTAAAACTGCCACACACACACACACACACACACACACACACCCACCCAAATGGTCCACAAAATCTCCTTTCCTTCTGAAAGGATGCAGATGCATTTATGCTGCACTGTTATCATTAACCAGTCTTTTATATTAAACTTAACTGGCCAATTGACACAATCAGTTGTGAGACCATTCTTCCACCATTGATTAAGACTGGGGTGGCAGGTATTGGAGATAATATTCATTTAGCCTTCTGAGCTTTCTGGGCAGACTTGGTGACTTTGCCAGCTCCAGTTGCCTTCTTGTCCACCGCTTTGATGACACACCCACAGCAACCGTCTGTCTCATGTCACAAACAGCAAAACGGCCCAGAGGAGGACAGCCAGAGAAGCTCTCAACACACATAGGTTTGCCAGGAACCATATCAACAATGGCAGCATCTCCAGATTCCAAGAACTTGGGACCATCTTCCAGCTTTTTTTCCAGAATGATGATCTATCTTCTCCTTCAGTTCAGCAAACTTGTAAGCAATGTGAGCTGTGTGACAATCCAGCACAGGTGCATATCCAGCACTGATTTGGCCTGGATGGTTCAGGATAATCATCTGAGCCATGAAGCCAGCTGCTTCCATTGGTGGGTCATTTTTGCTGTCACCAGCCATGTTGCCACAACAAACATCTTTGACAGATACGTTCTTGACATTGAAGCCCACACTGTCCCCAGGAAGAGCCTCACTCAAAGCTTCATGGTGCATTTCAACAGACTTTACTTCAGTTGTAACACTGACTGGAGCAAAGGTGACCCCCATACCAGGCTTAAGAACACCAGTCTCCACTCGACCCACTGGGACAGTACCAATATCACCAATTTTGTAGACGTCCTGGAGAGGCAGATGCAAGGGCTTATCAGTTGGACGAGTTAGTGGCAGGATGCAATCCAGAGATCCAAGCAGTGTGGTTCCACTAGCTTTCCCATCTTTATGGGTGATTTTCCATCCCTTGAACCAAGGCATGTTAGCACTTGGCTCCAGCATGTTGTCACCATTCCAACCAGAAATTGGCACAAATGCTACTATGTCAGGGTTGTAGCAAATTTCCTTAATGTAGGTGCTGACTTCCTTAACGATTTCCTCGTGTCTCTTCTGGCTGTAGGGTGGTTCAGTAAAATCCATTTTGTTAACACCAACAATTAGTTGTTTTACACCCAGTGTGTAAGCCAGAAGGGCATGCTCACGGGTCTGCCCATTCTTGGAGATACCTGCTTCAAATTCATCAACACCAGCAGCCACAATCAGGACAGCACAGTCAGCCTGAGATGTGCCCGTAATTATGTTTTTGATAAAGTCTCTGTGTCCTGGGGCATCAATGATGGTCACATAATACTTGCTGGTCTCAAATTTTCACAGGGAGATATCAATGGTGATACCACGCTCACGTTCAGCTTTCAGTTTATCCAAGACCCAGGCATACTTGAAGGAACCTTTACCCATCTCAGCAGCCTCCTTCTCAAATTTTTCAATAGTTCTTTTGTCGATCCCTCCACATTTGTAGATCAGATGGCCAGTAGTAGTAGACTTGCCCGAATCTACATGTCCAATGACTACAATGTTGATGTGAGTCTTTTGCTTTCCCATTTTGGTTTAGGTTTAGTGGTGGTTTTCACAACACCTGTGTTCTGGTGGCAAACCCGTTGTGAAAAAGCTCATTCCCTTCTTTTTCAACCAACAAATATTTATAGAGCATTGTGTCAAGAAGTGGCTATATAATGACAGCTTTCACTTCACAGAGCTTATAATTCACATGAATTGTGTGCAATTTTTTTAGCTAGCCAGACATGGGGTGGGGAGGACATTAGTGTTAGCAGTCTGGACTCAGATTTGACCTCATAACTGGAGGCTAAAGACCCAACACATTTAGCTAAGTGAAAGGCATTGGCCCAATGGGCAGCCCTCTGAACAAAGAGCAGCCTATTTGAAGGACTGCAATTGAAAACTATTTTGTTCCCTGGAGTCAATGTTAGATCACTAGTGTAGGTAGAGTATGGTGGCTTAAAATGAGGATTTGAGTTAAATAGGGTCAGGTCATATTTGTGGAGAATTTAAAGAACTAGCTATTTAAAACAGAAGCAAATCTTTTAAAAGGGCTAGCATTCAGATTTTGCCTAGCTAAATGACATCCCCCTGCTGTGAGGAATAATAAGTAACGGTAAATTCTGCAGGTTACATATCCTTTCTCAAATTCAAATGGCAGAGCTATTCTCAGATAAAATTAAAAATGTGGACCAGAAATGTAAGAATTGATAAAAAAAAACATATATTTTTCCACTGATAATGCCAAATATATGTCTATGGAACCTTTCTAGAATTCCAATACTGGATAATTCTATTATCGATTTTACCCGTATTTCACCAAAATATTGGTGCCCTCAATCATAGCCGACCTTTGGTGCTCCTGGAGCCCAAAAGTGTAAGCAAATACTACATTATTGAATAAAGTAGATTTACACTTTCACATGGGCAGGATGCTGGAAATTAGGCTTATATGAAACTACAATCATGAGGTAAGGTCTGATAATTCAACATCTAAATCGGCATTTTGTCCACTAATCAGGCCATTTCCATTGTGGAAGTGTGCTTTTTTACAGCCTGATTTTAACTATGAACGTCGTGATTCAGGATGTGGGTAGAATACTTAAAAAAAATTACTGAAAAACTGGGGGATCCCTGGATGGCTCAGCAGTTTAGCACCTGCCTTTGGCCCAGGGCGTGATCCTGGAGACCCGGGTTCGAGTCCCACATCGGACTCCCTGCATGGAGCCTGCTTCTCCCTCTGCCTGTGTCTCTGCCTCTCTCTGTGTGTCTCTCATGAATAAATAAATAAAATCTTTAAAAACATTACTGAAAAACTCACAAGTAGGAAATAGGAAAAATAAGATGACAGAAAAAAACAGTATATCCAAAGTCACTATAACCACCAATGAAATAACAGGCAACTACTAACAAGAAGTAGGTAGATATATTTAAAAATTTTGAAACAGGAATCTCTGATATATGACATAGAAGTATATGGGTAGTCAAGTTATAATTTCACTCTATACTGTCAAAATTTTTACTTTGTACATATATAACTTCCATAATTAAAACTATATTATGAAAAGAGAAAAAGGTATTTAAGAGATATATATTAATATATATACTAATTCTGAAAAGTATGCACAGAATGACCTGTTTTGTGTTAAAATTGATATCTGTGTAGACATGTAGAAAGGTAGCTCTGTGTATATATAATTGAATGTTTTCATATAGATATAGTTGAATATATATATATGTATGGATAAAAGATACAGATCTATGCTTAAGAAAATGGACAATCAATTTGATCATGGTTACACATGGGGAGTGGAAGTATGAAATAGGGAATAAGGGGACTCAGAATGAATATTTTTTAAGTCTTTAAATTAGTATTATTTGGATAATATTTAACAATGATCAGTAATGTTCTATAATGTAAAATAAGCAATTGCGTTAAATGAGCATTGAAGGAAAGGCATAATGTGATTAATTATGCAAAATTGCTGACTAGAAAGAGAATATATAGTTTATTTAAACAGACATCAGTGAAACATTATAATAAGGATTGGGACATAAAGAAGTAAGAGATGAGGCAATGGTGAGATTAATTAAACTCTATCATTGTGTAGAATTTCAAGTGTGTTTATTAATTTTCTAAAAGAAACTATTCTCTTAAGATATTATAATGATAAGTTCTCATCTTATAAAGAGAAAAACCTCTCCCTGTGGTGTAATCATATTTATGCTTTTGTTTCTGTTTGATTTTGTAACATATTCTTTAAAACATTCATGTATAAGACACGGTTGAAATAATTCACTGTAGTGTTTGACCTTGAACATAAAAATAAAACCCAAGATATGCCATCTCTACTTGTACACAGGGAAATAACTGATCATATTTTAGCTATTCTAAGGAAATAATGCCATGTAAATACCCTTTCTTTTTATAGAAAACTACTGTATATGGATTTTTTTTTTTTTTTTTGATATCGTACTATAAGCTCTGGTTGCCTTTGTAGTGAAAACCCAGCAATTCATCTGAAAGGTCATTCAGGACTAGGCACAATAATTTCAGCTGATCAAATCAATTATTTATACAATGAACTACAGTATGGTTCCCGCTAGAAATTACCTTATTATAGCTACTCACTCCCACTGAACTCTAAGAAAAGTGACATTTTGAAATACAAAGCTTATTCTCTTCAGTAAGCTTAATACGTATCGGCATCTCTCTGCGGCTCTTTTCTCTATTGAATAGCTGTCAGTCAGCAAGAGAGGGACCATTCCCTAAGCACACTGCACAGTAGGTTTTCTTGACATGATGGAAAATTTTCCAGTTGGCAGAAGTAAAGATTGAGGGAGGTAAAGCTTTGGACTCAGCATGAAAGGTAATAGAGCTATTAGCCAAATACCAAATTCAGAGATGCTGGTACTGCACAACCAGGCAGCTAAGAAGGAGTTTTAATGTCCCATGGGGCACAAGTTTAGGAGAGTGTTTGGCAGATTAAAGCATACAAATAGAGAGGAGAACATCTTTGAAATAGAGCTTTTGGTATGGAAATCAGTGTGATTTTAAATTAACAATTATACTTAGATAGATAAAGAAGCATTTGGACAAAGTGGACAAGATATCAGCATCCAGTTAATGGTATAATTACAAAAATAATCTCCTGCCCACCATATTCTAATAAAATAATCATACCTATGACCCCCATGACCCCTACATGTTACTATGCTCTCTGGTGATGTATTTATTTATTTTAACCACACTGATCTGCCTAAAACTGGCACTACAGTAATCAATAACATTCAGGAGAATTTTAGATCCATGTTCATTTAACTTTTTATGCTTAGGTGAAACTAGAGAGTAATCAAAGGACCTAAGTTTTTTTAAATGATAATTTAAGAAAGAAATGTTTAGACAATCACTGGAGCAATGCCGTATTGTGCTATAATATACACAATTGCCTTGAATTCTGGTTATGTGGTCCCTAGAGTTTAGAGGACACCACGTGTCCAGCTAGTTCAATCTCTATGTAATAAAAATCAGTGACAGAAATATCATGAATAAACATTGGCATCATCCACAACTCACTGTCAAGCACATGCATCAAATTAATATATGCATCTACTCATATCTGTTTATATATTAGACATCACTGTTATTAGACAAAGTAACATAGGCAAAATGCATTATAGTCTAAAAACAATGGAAACAAAACCAACACATGCTTATAAACTAAAAAATGTATAATCCTTGGGGTGACTGAATGGGTCAGTCAGTTAAGCATCTGACTCATGATTTTGGCTCAGTCATGACTCAGGATTGTGAGATGTACCCCTGCATCGGGCTCTGCATTCAGCAGGGAGTCTGCTTGAGAGTCTCTCCCTCTGCCCCTCCTCCCTGTGTGCACTCTTTATCTCTCTCTCAAGTAAATAAATAAAATTTTAAAAGTGCATAATTCTGCAATTCTTTAAATTAAGTTGATTTTACTTTTATTTAAGCTATTTCAAATAAAAGACTTTGGTAGAAATTCTTGACAAATAATAGTCTAGAATATATTGTGTTGAAGAAAGCATTCTCTAAGGTTTAGTCAGCACCAATTAGCATTTCTGTACATTATTTATTAAGTAGTTAATATTTCTGGTGGTGAATTATTCATACCACTAGGAAATTAATAGAGATAAAGCTAACAGCTTGATCTAATCACCATCATCTCTATCTGGTCTCCTGTTTCCATTCTGTCCCACTTATAACCCTACAAAATATGGCAGCTAGAATGATCCTACAAAAATTGATGTCAGTAATGTGTTTTGTTTTATTTTGTTTTCCCTTAGAGTGAGATAAGAAGCCACTAGTTAAAGCGTCCAAAGGCTCATTTCACTACAAGGAAAAACAAAAGTCAATGAAGTGATAACAAGAACCTGCAAAATCTAGTACCTGCTATTTCTCTAACATATTTTATCTTGTTCCACTTTTGGCATTCTGCTCCAGACACAGTGGCCTATTGGGCAGGGACAGACCCTTTTTGTAGATGCCTTTGACTAGAAGACCTGCATAAAGTGACAGAGCAAGACATGCCACTATCTTAGAGGAAAAACATTCCAGGCAGAGGAAAGAGGAATTATATAAGCCTGAGTTAATGCCACTAACTCACAAACACAGCAGGTTATAGAAAGTTAGACCATTACTGAGGACAACATTGTTTCAAAATTTTTAAATTAAATTTTTTAATTTCATTGAGATATAACTCTCATACAATGAATTGCATATATTTAAAGTATACAATTGGATAAGTTTTGACATTTGTATTTCACTTCCTTTCCATCTGGATATCCAAATGCTTCAGCACAATGTGCTGAAACTGCTATTTGTCCACCAATGAATTTTCTTAGAACTTTTGTTAAAAGTCAGTTACTTATGGTCTATTTCATAAATCTCTTCTGTTTCATTAATCAATTTGTTTTTGTTTTAATGCCAATTCTACTCTATATTGATTTATCAGGTGTCCTGAAATCAGATGTTAGCCTCTTGTATTCATTTCCTATCACTGCTGTAATACATTATCACAAATACATTCTCTTAAAATGCAAACTTATTATCTTAAAGTTATAGAGGACAGAAGTCTGAAGTAAGTATCACTGACCAAAAATCAAAGCATCAGTAGAGCTGCATTCCTTTCTGGAGGTTGGGGGCTTATAATCCTACATTTATAATCCTACTTATAATTCTTAACTTTTCCAGCTGCTATAGATATCAGTTACTCTTTATTAGCACAGATCTAATGCTAGATTAGCATTCTTGTCTTTCCTGAAATTTCAACTTTATAATTTCAAAGCAAGTGAGCTTCTGGGCTTTACCTGTGTTCCCCCTCCAGGTGCTACCACCTGGAAATTCCATAGGCCGAATCCTAAGCCAACTCCAGGAATCGCTTCATTTGGCTTATATGCTATCATTATCATTGTTTTCTTGGCTGTTATTGAATATATGAAAAGAAAACTGCCTTATTTTTTTATCTAGTATTTATTTGTTTGAAGCAGAAGAGTGAATCTAGTCACTTTACTCCATTAAGCTGGAAACAGGAATCTCTGTTTATGCCTTCTTCATATCTTGACTTTTTAACTAGATCCTACTATCAACTAAAAGGAGCAATCAAAGTCATAATATTTATTATTTAATAATAATTTCAAGTTCCTCAAAGCCCACTATTCCAAATACACTGTCGATTTTCTAGCTGGTACTGACTATTTCTGGCACCATTATCTGGCAACTCCATGTTTCTCCAACCTAATATTTTTGTTGTTGTTGTCCTTTGCACACATAATACTCTATGTTCATAATAACAATATACTTGTAATGTGAACGTCCTAGCCTACTTCAGGCTTTCTCTTGTGCTCCTTCCTTTATTGTCAATATAAATATCTCCCCACAACGTTGATTTCTTAATTACTTAACACGTATTTTCTTATTTAAGAAATAATGTCTATGGCCCTTTCTTTCTGAATTGGTTGTCTTTTTATGTTCCCATTCTTCTCTAAATTTTGTTAACACTGAAAAACTTTTTTTCACCTCCCTAACTTGCTGTTAGATTATAAATCACTTCATGGGGGGATCCCTGGGTGGCTCAGCAGTTTAGCGCCTGCCTTTGGCCAGGGCATGATCCTGGAGTCCCGTGTCAGGGTCCCAGCATGGAGCCTGCTTCTCCCTCTGCCTGTGTCTCTGTCTCTCTCTCTCTCTATGTCTATCATGAATGAATAAGTAAATCTTTTAAAAAATAAATATATAAATAAATAAATTGATTAATTAATTAATTAAAAATCTTTAAAAAAATCACTTCATGAAATTAGTCACGCTTGTTCCATTTCTTTGTCCTCCAGAGCAAAGCTCCTGGTACAAACTAAATTTCAAAACATGCTTTAAATGAAAAAAACTAGTTAAGTGAAAAAATCATTGAATGACAATGAACAAATAATTGGATATTTTCATTGCCAATGACATATTTAGTAAGGTGCAATAATCCTTGTCAGTATGTTCTTAGGTTAAGGTGACTAACATGGGTTATAGTGAAAAAATATAAGTAGGTAATTTCTCAATAAGCTATAATTATGAATTTAATTAATTGAGACAAATTCTATGAAATTTATGATATGCATAGCTAAGTCAAAACTGATCCTCCCCCTATCTGAAAAGGCAGTTTTTGGTGAAAAAATTAATTATACATCTGAGTACAGTATTAAAAAAATTTACTTAAGACAAGAAAAGTCTGATGAAGAAATTTATGCATAAATGGTGTTGATTTTTTTAAAATATATATTTTATCAATTCAAATCCTAGAATCATGTCCTGCTAAATGTTTATTGATAAAAATATATACTTGTTAAAATGTATAAAATATGAAGGAAAAAGGGATCAGTTGAACTTACTTTTTTATAAGCCTTTTGCAAGTAGTACATTTGCTAAACAAATACCTCTAGAGATAAAACTCTTTAATATATATACAAAAGTTTTTTCCAGTGAAAAACAGTAAATTTCAGTGCAGCAAAATAAAAACTTAAGACAGTAATTCATATTTACAAGCCTACCATCCTTAGTATAATTAGCACAATGAAGGAATTCAGAACATGTCTCCCCCAAATGTGTCACTTTGGCATGGAGACTATTTTGAGCTGAAGGTAATCAAGATTTCTGCAGCCTCTAGAGAAATTCTGCTTCTCCCTTAACTATGTAGAAGAATTTAAATTATGATCTTTTCTATAATAATGTTATTACCAGAGATAAATATTATCTGAGTGACCCATCTGTATGGCAGAGCAAACACTTAATTACCAAACATCTGCTCTTCTTCCTATTGCTCTATGAATTGCCCTCCTTCCCTTTGAGAGTTCCTATCCCATTCCTTAGCATAAGATGGAATCTATATCTCATTTTACCTTCCTGTGCTTCATCTGTCATGTATGTGGAGTTCCTATGCAAACAACATTATATTAGAACTTTTCCTGTTAATCTATGTTAATTTAAATCTTGCCAGAAGAACATTTAAAGGGAAGAGGTAAATTTTACCTCCCCACAATATCCTTTGTCTTTTTCAAAAAATGATCTTCACATTTACCATTCCTGACAGTGGCCTTAAACATGGATAATAATTTTGGTGGATGACCTGATATTCATCATGGAATTTTCATTTAAATGTTGATTTATTTTTTTTAAAGATTTTATTTATTTATTCATGAGAGACACAGAGAGAGAGGTAGAGACACAGACAGAGGGAGAAGCAGGCTCCATGCAGGGAGCTCGACTTGGGAATCGTTCCCGGAACTCCAGGATCACGGCCTGGGCCGAAGACAGGTGCTAAACTGCTGAGCTACCCAGGGATCCCTAAATATTGATTTAAAAGATATATGTGAATTATAGAGGTCCAGCGTGTATAAGAAATGGATAGCTTGCTGAGGAATACCAATAATCAGAAATATATTTTAAAAATAAATCATAATAGCGATAACTTGTTTTTTAATATCAACATTATGATTTATGTCTTCTTCTGGGAAACAGCCAAGAATCAGGGTATCATCAGATAACTATTTAAACAGTAATTTGCACACTAAACCAATAAAATACGATAAGTGAAAGTTAGAAATAAAAATAGCATCAAATACCCCCTTTACTGATTGTTCACATTATTTCTATAAACACATAATTACTTAGTATTTATATTTTTCTTCATAAAGTTTTTTCTTCCCAAGTAGAGCTCTTTTCTAAGACCATGGAATCATGACCTGATCTGAAGGCAGATACTTAACCAACTAAGCCATCTAGGTGTCCTGATTTTTTTGTTTGTTTGTTTGTTTTACTTTTTAAATTTTAATAGAAATTTAGCACGTAATGATCACTACTGCTCATGAGGAATGCTCTAGCAAAAAGCATGAATGCTGTACTGTGGATATGCAATATTAAATGCTTCAATGTGATTTATTTTTATGATTATAGACACATTATAACTAGAAAAAAATAATGAAAGTTGTTGGATTTGCTTTAATAATTTAATAAGAATTGTTTATATACATAAAATAGGTTTTCATGGGTTTTTGCAAAACTACAATACTTAAACAAAATTCACTATTTTAGGGTAAATATCCGTGTCAACAATCTGAAAATATAAATTTCAGTCAAAACTTGGTTGAATCAGCTGAACTATTGAATTACTGAAATTGGATGCATTTTATTCTTTCTTTTTTTTTTTTTTTTTTTTTTTTAATTTATGATAGTCACACAGAGAGAGAGTGAGAGGCAGAGACACAGGCAGAGGGAGAAGCAGGATCCATGCACCGGGAGCCCGATGTGGAATTCGATCCTGGGTCTCCAGGATTGCGCCCTGGACCAAAGGCAGGCGCCAAACCACTGCGCCACCCAGGGATCCCAATGCATTTTATTCTAATAGAAATTTGCATGCAATTTTCTCTTTTGTAAATAGGTCAAATAACAGTTATAGCACGTGTGTGAATATGCAATTACTTTAATTTTCCTAAATCATAGTAAGATAATTTAGTTATCTTGTTTATACTTTTATGATTATTGTAGAGAAGTGTAATTTCAAATTTTTCTGACAACAATCTATCACCTATATCCTCTAGTCTGGTTCCAGAATCAGTATATTTTACATTTTTCTTACTTTTTGAGCATTTGGGGGGCAGAAACCTAAATTAAATGAAAAAGATTGTTTTTGTGCTATAATCTTGAACTTTAAAATCAATTGAAATGTACATTTAATTTAATTATTTGTCAAGTTCAGATCTAGTCACCTGAAAGGAATCTTTTCACCTGATTTCTTTAAGATACGTATAAAAGCAAAAATCCCCAAAGAGTGTTTTATAAAGAGTAATTAGTAATTTATTCTGTAAAATTCAGTAGACAGTCTTACCCTACACCCTGTGACTTCTGCTATTGCTAACACCATTATTTAAGAATTGTTAAGTAGAAAGCAGATAATTAGTTCCTATTTTATCTATTAGAAATCATCAGAATTTAACTTCTTAGTTATCACATTACTGTCATATTTATTTGTAATTAAGCATTTTATGCTAATTCTGAATTCATAGCTTGCTGTTATTAGCATACAAATGTAAGCCAATAATACATTCACAATTCTCTCTAAAGGATTAAGTTAAACTGTCCATAAACTAATGAATAACAAAAAAAAAAAAAATCATGCAATTTCAGTTACCACAAACTTTTCTACAACCGATGCATTACGGGAATAGAAATGATCAGGAGCTCTTTTGTATTAGAGAAATTATGAAGGTATGAAATAGCCAAAAGGATAGTTAACATAGAAAATCCTATAAAATAAAAAATAATAGGATGTTTGGGACACCTGGGTGCTCAGCGGTTGAGTGTCTGCCTTTGGCTCGGGGTGTGATCCCAGAATCCAATCCAGGATCAAGTCCCACAACAGATTTCTTGCAGGAAGCCTGCTTCTCCCTTTGCCTGTGTCTCTCTCTCTCTCTGTGTCTCTCATGAATAAATAAATGAACTCTTTAAAAAAAATAATAGGATATTTATTTTAAAACTGAAGCTATTGTTTAATATTTAAAATTAGGGAAAATGTGAAGAAATTTAAAGGAAAATATGTCTTGAATTGATTGAACATGATTTATGAAATGTGAATTATTCAATCAAGCCATTTAATCCTAATTTTAAACTTGTTTTTATCTAAAAAATTGTTCACCCTTCTGACTCCTAAAAAGCTTTATTTTCTAGAGTTTTTACTTTTTTTAAGTAATGTGTGTGTAGTGTTTGTGTGTGTGTATGTGTGTGTGTGTATGTGTTTCTTTCCATTAAAGGATACTAAAGAGATCAGAATTTTTTCTCATTGAAGTCCATAAGAGCATTTCCAATTTCCAATAATAGATCTTGACATATCTAGTTTAGGTTATAGGTTAACCCAAGAAATTTCCTCTCCTTGGCAAAACAATATATCCATGTAACATACTGGACGCATCAGTCCTTGACTAGATGCTGATCTAATCATATTTTCAATATCTGTGCCTTACCCACTCACTGAGCATTAGGCCTCCTTATGAAGCTACTAGTTCACAGTAGAAGATCAAGGAGAAAAAATTTTTAGCAAGCACTCCACAAAATACCTTTCTATTTGCTTTTTATAATGAATCAGGTAGAAAATGGCCATTCCATAAAGACTCTCCCTGCTCTGCCTCCTAAAATAGAAAGAAAAAAGAAAAGAAAGAAAAAAAAGAAAAAAAGAAAAGAAAAGAAAGAAAGAAAGAAAAGAAAAGAAAAGAAAAGAAAGAAAAGAAAAGAAAAGAAAAGAAAAGAAAAGAAAAGAAAAGAAAGGAAAAGAAAAGAAAAGAAAAGAAAAAAGAAAAGAAAAGAAAAGAAAGAAGAAAGAGAGAGAGAGAGAAAGGAAGGAAGGAAGGAAGGAAGGAAGGAAGGAAGGAAGGAAGGAAGGAAGGGAGGGAGGGAGGGAGGGAGGGAGGGAGGGAGGGAGGGAGGGAGGGAAAGCCAGTCCACTTCATAAAACATTCCCATATCAGCTAGGCAACAAAAGATCACTTTTTGTTCTGTAAGAATAAAATTGAGTGTGAAACAAAATCTTAAAAGGTTGTTTACTCATTAAATTGAGAGAAAGGAACTTCTCTGCCACCACTTAAGTTTCATCAGGGAAAGGAGAGTTATGTTTTATAAAGTTAAAAGATGAAACACAGACCGTTTCAGTTTGGCAAGTATCCTATTTTGGTGGGAGTTTGAGAAGTGAAATTTTTTTAGTTACATTTGGGAATCCTAGGTTGCCACAAGGGGTCAAGTGAGCAGTCTGGGTACCCCGCAAGAGAATAATTATTTAGTGTTTAGGGTGGAGGGTTTTCTGAATCCAGCTATTTTCTGGAACAGTGGAGGTCACTGGGGTGCTTTCTGTGTGTGTGGTCAAAGTGCTATAGTTATAATGGTCCTTATTGGGGGTGGCTATGATGGTAGGCAGATTTTCACACAGTTGTCTTTTATTTCTAAGCATTCTTCTTTAGGGGCAGTATTGCATTACGTTAAGCTCTGAAGGCACACTGTATTAAAATCATTAATAGTCTATTTCTTTTACTTTCTTGCATAAAAGAGATTAACAATTTCAACCTATTCAGGTAAATACAGGATTTGAGGAAGGATGGAAATAGAATGCTAGAGGATTCCCAGTTTCCCCTGACTGCCACTACTGCTATTTTTAATTTGGTTTTTTTTTGTTTGTTTGGTTGGTTTTTTTGCAATTTATCTCTCCTACCTTGTAAACTTTTACTAGCTGATAATCCTCTCAGACTGACACAAATATTTTCCAAAGAATACAGATTTAATGGTTTTCAGCAATGTACCAGAGATCTTTTTTTTTTTTTAATATTTATTTATTTATTTATTTATTTATGATAGTCATACACACACACAGGGAGAGAGAGAGAGAGAGAGAGGCAGAGACACAGGCAGAGGGAGAAGCAGGCTCCATGCACCGGGAGCCTGACGTGGGATTCGATCCCGGGTCTCCAGGATCGCGCCCTGGGCCAAAGGCAGGCGCCAAACCGCTGCGCCACCCAGGGATCCCTGTACCAGAGATCTTAAGCAAAAGACATGAAAATAGGACCAATTTCCAAATGTAAGTTTTCACTAGCTGAAAACCGGTACTTAAACTATAATCATAAAGCCAGGTACTTAACTTTTCCTATGCTATGAAAACCCTGATGCTTCAATGGGGTGTCTCTGGGTCTTCAAGTATTCTCAGATGCACATCAGCTGAGCAAACCTTTTTTTTTTTTTTTTTTTTTTTTGAGCAAAACTTTTAATCTCTATTGGCGCCACTTAAATCAATTTCTTTCTGATAGTTACATAAAGTGCATCCTGTTCTTTGGGTAGTGATTTTAATTGAATTGCTCTCCCTGATGTAAAAACAAATTTTGTCCCCATTTGCAATTTACCTTAACGTTCTTTTTTACTTCATATAAATTTGTGCTGTTTTCACTTTTTAAGTTAGTTATAACACATGCTTATTCCCTCATAGTATATGAGTAAAAAAAACTAGATCACGTGAGTTCATTATTATACTGTATGCAAGCCATGATTTTATCTTTAAAAAATATTTTAAGATATTTTGTGACCATTCTAAATGGATCAGAACAGTGTCTGCATATATAAAATCCTTATTTCTTTAAATGCATTTAAAGGATCATCTTATATATGAAATTCCTGTACAAAAGCAAGGATGGGAAACAAAATATGAATGCTTATGGCAGAGTTTATTAGACTGATACAGACAAACATGCAAAGGGACATAGTATGTTACAGCAGCTTTTAGATCCCCTGAGTTTCCTTTATTGATTCCCTGAAAGTTAAAAATAAAATAAAAATAGTTGAATAAATAGAATAGAACTCTAATAGCCTATAGTCATACAAAACAGATAAATGCAATGTAGGGAGAGATAGTTCATAATAGTTCTGCCTCATGTAACAACCATGAAGAAAAAAACAATTGTGACCAAAGTAGATAAAAAAAAAGATAAATATATGTTTGAGAACTAGTTCTGAGATCCAAAGGGTAGGAAGGAAAAGGAATCTCTTCCGTTTACATCACACCCATATCTCCATTGGAAACTATTTATTTTTCCAACACAGAATGTCTTTCACAGGGAAATACAACCAACCATTGTCAGTCTATTGATGTCTATTAATAGCAATTTCCTTTTCTGCTAAATACAAAGTAAGCAATAAGGTAAGCTACTGGACACTCTTTTCAATCTCAGGTATCTGAAGAGTCTTTCCAACTCCTAAAATTTCATAGCCATGGAGAAATATTAAAATGATGGATCTTAGATGCATGTACTAAAGTTTAGTCTGCTGTGGAATTGATTGTAACAGACTTTGCACATGGTTTGCAAGGAAGAGTTTCATCATTTTGACTCATTCCTATCAGTATTTTCTCAGAATTTACTTCAGTATACAAATAGAGTTTGTATTGTGCTTACTGACACTGATGGTGTATATTAAACTATTCAAATATGATTTCTCTTACCTCAAAGAATGATTGTTATCAGCTTAGAGCCTAAAGGTCTCTGTTGCAAGAGAGTTCAAGGAAAAAAATAGAGATGAGTTACAGGAAAGAGAAGAAAAGGAACATATATATAATATATTATATAATAATATTTATAATATATTATATATAATATAATATTTATAACATATATATAATCATATATAATATATTTTATATCATATATAATATAATTATATATGTAATATTTATAATATAAAGGATATAGAGCATATTTATAATAAACACAATAGCAACAACACAACTGGGGATCCCTGGGTGGCTCAGCGGTTGAGCTTCTGCCTTCGGCCAGGGTGTGATCCTAGAGTTTCAGGATCTAGTCCTGCATCGGGCTCCCTGCCTGAAGCCTGCTTCTCCCTCTACCTGCATCTCTGCCTCTCTCTGTGTGTCTCTCATGAATAAATAAATAAAATCTTAAAAAAAAAAAACCACTAACAAGAAAGTATGTACTGATCCATAGTTTACCTGAATTATAATTAATTTTCTTTGGTTTGCATGAGAACTCACAAATAGAAGGAAAAATTATTCAGGAATACAGGAAACTTATATGCTATTTTTTTAGGTTCATGAGAATGTATGATTTCATGTTTGTTGGTTGGCAGACTTTGCAGAAATAGATGATTTACACAATTCTAATTAGAGTACACTGATATTAGTTTAGCTCACTGAGATCCTGAAGAGTTTGAATCATTTTCCTGTTTTCAAGGGCACTCCAGAACCCTATCCAAATTCCACAAGTGGTGGTAAATAGGCTTTCGACAATTTTATTCCCTATAATCTACTTGGTGTCTATTCTGAATAAAATAGAAGAGGGAAAATATTCTGAAGAGTAAAAATCCCTAACAATGGAGACAAACTGCACCAAAGGTCTGCCTAAGGTATAAAGGATTGATATCATCTTCTTTTCTGTTCTTAAACACAATAGCTAGATCTATACCTGTTTAAACTACTCCTTGTTTGAGAATTACTATCTCTCTTTGCTTTTTATCTCATATAATCCACCATTAATTCAACAATTATTTACTTTGTATCTATTATGTTATAGGCAATATGCTAAACATGGATGAGGAACAATATAGCTTTTCAAGGACCCTAAAGGGCTAAAACCCATGGATTGTAGCCTTCAGTCATTAGGATTAAGTACTATGGAAACAAACAGGAAGAATGGTTATTGGGTAAATACACTATGCACATTCTCAGATTCCCTCTATCAACTACCTCTTCCTGTTTCTTGCCTACGTGAAACAAATCACCCATTCCCCTCTAGATTCAGATGAAATGTCCTACTGTAGAGTATGCAGTTTGGCTTTTCATCCAACCTCTGAGAGGCAAGATGATGCAATCCGGAGTGTTAGCTTCCTATATCCTACTTTGACTAACAACCTTGCCAGATAAATTCACATGCTGAGTGAACACGCTGAGCTACTGAGGACCAGCTTTCTGTGCCTTTCTACAGTTCATATCTAAGCACAGACAGTAAGTAAGGTTATAGCACCATACTGCTGCATTTCCTTACCTTTTTTTCTCATTTTTCTCATCTTCACCATCCTAGCATTGTACTTCCCAAACTATTAACACTTTAAACTTTGCCTCTAGCTTTGTTTCTAGAATATCTGAGACAATACACATGGTTCACTTTGCTTAAGGATGATCATGGTTTTATGATACAAGAAGCAAACTGTATTTTGCCTACAAGTCAGATTTTAAAAAAAAAAGTGTTACAATATTGGCATCATTTTTTAGTCCAAAGAAGAACTGTATTCTTATAAAGTCAAAGTGAGCCATAGTCAAATAGTGTATCTAGTAAGGCTCAATTATGGAACAAAGCACATTGAGGGCAGTATCTCTGCATATAGTTATAAGGTTGTATTTCACAGTCTCCAAGTTTATGCTTAAGTACAGTATAAAATCTAGCTTCAATCATATTTGCTCAATAAGCCATTAGCCCTGATTTGGAGCTACATCTTCTCTGATACATTATATTAAATTTACTTGATATGGGATATGGACAGCCTTATCTACAGGCTTTCCTTTTATTAACCTATATTGTTATGTGAAAAATTAAATGACAAATAATTATGACAAATAATTCCAAAGAAGAAAAGTCTTCTTTGGACATCTTGTCATGTCATTAAAATGTGATTTAATATATTTATAAGATAGTCAAATCAAAATAGTCAAGATAGTCAAAATCAAAATTTGGTTACTGAAGACTATAGACCCATACTTTAGTAAGAAGAAGAATGAAAGCAAGAGAGAACCTTTCATCAAAACATGGTGTCTCAATTCTCCATAGAAAGACATCTACTTTCAATGCTTACCAAAACATAAACAGTTTATCACAGAATGTCTGACATATAACAAATACTTAATTGGATGAATAAACAAATTTTGACAGATCAACAGCTTACAGACCAATAAATGCAGTATTATTACAAAGAAGAACTAGTTTTGTGGCACATCTTACCAATTTCAAAAATTGCAACAATCTTTGAAAGCTTATAATCATGTCAAGTGAAAAAAACTAAAATAATTTAATAACAAATATGATGTCTATGAAAAGAAAACTAATCCTTGATTTGGGAAAGTAGAGTGCCTCAAATCCATGAAGCACTCTTCCCAAACGATTTTGGGCAAGAGGGAGTTTTATGGAATGTGAGAAGAAACAATGTAGAAATGGAATGATTGGCTAGGTCAGGAATTTCCTTATAATGTGAGCAGGTCCTTCTATTTAGGGTAAGCTAGACAAACTAGAGTTGGAGAATTCTGATTGGTGTCTGTTAGGTTTCCTTGACAGGTGTTTCCAGGAAGTGTTGGTTGACTTAGGTTTAGATGTGTGATATGGGCCAGGCTACATGGGTGGCCTCCATTCTGTGGATCTTGATATATGAATTCACTTCATCCAGAGTAACAGAGTAACTCAGCCTTCTTTCTACTGTTTCTAGCATAATAGACCAGTAGACTATGAAAGGCAATTAAAAGACAGATCTGGAAAAATCACATCAGACACAATATTTCATATATTGCCTAGCTTGGCACAAAGTAAAATAAATATATGCTACACCCCCGGTCCTGATTTGATCGGCATACTTTGTTCTTCCAAATTTAAGGCTATCTATAATTTCAGTTATATCAATTCATCCAGAATAGTTTAGATTCTGAAAGACTGACTTTGATCAGCCAGATTTAGAGAAAACTGACTATTGAACCTGTCAGGGCATACAGCTACTAAAACAGTTTCTACTCCCTCTCTTAGTAATAGGCTTTCTGGAGGTGATGGGGTAATTAGAAGTTTATGTGGTGTTTATAGAGTTAACATTCTGTGATAATTAATCTGAAATAATAAATACTCAGAAGTAATTCCTGGATTATTCAAATTTTTAACTTTATTCTTTCTTTGGCTAGAATATCCTTACTTGCTGCCAACTGGGAAAGTTGGAAAAATATTAAATAAAATTTCTCTAAGATTATAGCAGGATTTCTAATGAAGAGGAATGATTGAATTACAAATGCATGGGAGAAGTCTCTGCTAGTGGGTGGTATTTGTATTTTAAGAGACAGCATTTCATGGATCATAGGTTCAAGCAAATACCCATTGTGCTAGACATTAACCGCCACTTAGCAATAGTGATAGAGAAGTAGAAAACATCTGGTTGTGGATAATGAGCCAGAGCTTCTCAGCACCCTTGGATGCTAATAGCATGGGGCAAAGGTCATGGTTGAAGGCCATCTGGCTCCCTGTGTAAAGATATGTCGACATCTTTCCTATCATTGCAAATCACCAGCATATTTGTAATAAGCAGGTAAGAAATGCTTCTAAATAGTAAATATTTAACCACCAATTTTAAATATCCGATATTAATATGTCTCATTGCCATTGTGGCTACTAAATATTAGATTTGTATTATAAAATACTTTAATATGACCTGTGTCATGATAATATACAAATTCGCAAAAATATTTATGAATACAAGACAAATCATTGCTCATAGAATTTAGTTATTCAGGCAGCAGAGCTGTTCACAAAATTGTAATTTAAAAGAGATTTGCTTTCAGTAAATACTATTTTCCCTTTCTGATTTTTCTTTAATTCTTACCTTCATCACACTTCTATCAAAAATTACTTAGTGAAAAGCATATGATATCATTCATATGAATGTAAATATTCATTTCTTTTATAATAAAAAAAGAGTATGGAGCATCTATGACATATGAGGTGGCATGCCTAGCATTGAGAACTCAGCAAAATTAATGCCCTAAAGAACTGGGAAAAGATTACAGAAATGTTTACAAAAAACTATTTTGTGATGTAGCATTATACATGCTTTAACAGAAACATGCACCAGCTTTTATGGGAGAATGGACATGGAAAATTTCAATGAAGAAATGTTACCCAAGATCTGTCTTGTGTGATGAGTAGGCACTGACAAATATTCTTTGCTTGATCAAATTTTAGTCAGGCTCCTGAACCTTCTCCTAGGCCCATCTGTACACTTTTTTGTAAAATACTGTTTTCACAAGCATCCTAATAAGTGAGTTAAGCAAGAATCCCCCTACCCTTGAGAAACATGGGAAACCTGAAATAATATGACTTCACTGATAATTTGAGGAATTTGAAAAATTATATTAAATGTATATTTTTAAACTTAACACTAAACATCCTATTAAACAAATATGTTAAAAAATTCCATCTATGCCCGTCAGAAAGTAAAGCCAAAGTAAATAGTGGTGTCTATAAGTAAATAGCAGGTAGATGAAAAAAAACAAAGCATAAAAAAACAGAAAGTACAAACCAAGGTAACAATAATGTATCTCAAAGTGATAATAAAATGTATCCTTAATATGTAAGAAATTGAATTTTCAGGTAAAGATGACAAATTAAAAATTTGAGCAAAACATATCCTCATCCAAAATTTAATAAAATGCATATAGTGTGTATGTATGTATTTATATAGACATATATATGGTATAGGTTTGTGTATATATATATATATTTATATATATATATAGGCATACATATATACGCACATATGTAATACACCTGAAACATACAAGCAACTCTAAAATTGAGAAGAAACTAATATGATAAACTTGCGACATCTCTGTCAGAGAAAATATGATATTCCCATGAGTTGAAACTCATTCACATATCAACTAGAGGAGAAGAAAAATATAGCTTTGTCATTTATTTAATTTTTACAGAATCACTTAGTACTCACTGCATATCCATTAGCTTTCCAGCATTTCCCATTCTCTTCATTGGTAGGCAATCCCTGGGTCTAGTTCTGGGAAATGGGTTGTGAATGAAAGAATATATATATCATTTCTAAGCAGAAGCATGTAAAACTCATTATGCAACACCCCTTCCCTTTAGCTCTTTCTCTGATGTGTAATTCAAGGTCATCAAGGATCACATACAGTGAAGCTTGAGCTTCTATCAATTTGGGTTCTTGATCAACTTGTGGGGCATAGTTCCCATTAATCTGTGATAGACAAAGCATTAGCAAGATGTAATAGTCAGCGTATTAAGCCATTGATTTTTGTGGGTTGTTATACAGTAAAATTTAGTTTTTTCTGAAAAAGGCAATGATAAATATATCACTCTTTGTGAGCTATTTAGTTGTTTTCTCCACTACTCAACCCTTTGTAGAACAAAAGTAGTTATATACGATACATAAACAAATAAGTGGAGCTAATTTTTTTCTTTTTTTAATATTTTTTTAATTTAACATTTTTATTTTTAGAGAAAGTGAGAGAGAGAGAGAGAGAGAGAGCATGAGCAGGGGCAGAGGGAGAGGGAGAAGCAGACTTTCCACTGAGCAGGGAGTCCAACAAGGGACTCAATGCCAGGGCCTTAAGATCAGACATTGAACCAACCACTCAGGTGCCCCTGGAGTTGATTTTCCGTAAAACTTATCTACATAAACAAGCAGTGGAACAGTTACAGCCCAGGATATAGTTTGCTGACATCTGATCTAGACTATATAAGTAAAAAAGTAACATTACCTTAATCATAAAATCTAAATTGCTGGATAGCAGAAATGTAAGGTTTGGTTCTATATGGTTCAAAATTTAAAATGTTCTATGGAAGTAGTTCATTGATAGATGAATGGATATATAAGATGTTGTCTAAATATACAATGAAATATTATGCAGCCATAAAGAAGAATAAAATTTTTCCATATGCAATAACATTAATGGAGCTTGGATGCCTGGGTGGCTCAGTGGTTAAGCATCTGCTTTTGGCCCAGGGTGTAATCCCAGAGTTCCAGGATTGAGTCCCACACTGGACTCCCCACAGGGAACCTGCTTTTCCCTCTGCCTATGTCTCTACCTCTCTCTCTATGCCTCTCATTAATAAATAAATAAAATCTCAAAAAAATGAATGGAGCTAGAGAGTATAATTCTAAGTCAAATAAGTCAGTTAGATAAGAATACCATATAATCTCACTCTTATGTGGAGTTTAAGAAATAAAACAAAAAAGGAAAGGAAAAAGAGAGAGAAAGAGGGAGAGAGAACCAAGAAACAGATTCCTAACTGTAGAGAATAAGCTTATAGTTACCAAGACAGGTGGATGGGAGGGTGGGTGAAACTGGAGATAGAGATTACAGAATACACTTACCATACTGAAAAAAATAAAATAATAAAGAAAGAAGAAAGAAAGAAAGAAAGAAAGAAAGAAAGAAAGAAAGAAAGAAAGAAAGAAAGAAGAAAGAAAGAAAAAAGAAAGAAAGAAGAAAGAAAGAAAGAAAGAAAGAAAGAAAGAAAGAAAGAAAGAAAGAAAGAAAGAAAGAAGAAAGAAAGAAAGAGAGAAAGCATCAGTTTCCTAACCAGAAACCTGGTTTCCTAAGCAGAAGTGCTATCAGTTTCCTAACCAGAAACCTTCATTAGGTGGATCACCTCCAGTCTCAACTCAGAGTTCACATCACCTTTTACTTTGAGCACTGGTTATGTCTAGGACTTTCAAGTCACCTGCTTTCAAAAAGCCCTTAAGAGATTTTAGATAATTCCAGGCTGAATATTACTAACAAGATTATTTTGTTATTATTTTATCACTGGATGATCTGCAGATGATGAGATCAAAGGATTATACTTACTAGATGCAACAGAGAAAATCTTTCTACCCAATGTTTCCCATACTTAGGTAATAATGTACATCTCTCTCTAGACCAAATCTAGAGAGGGAAATTTATGAAACATTGAGGTGGCTTTTCTCTATATTTTCTCCTTCCTTCAAAATGTCCTTGGTTTCAGAATGAATAAGCCTTTCATTTGTTTCTTAATGTTGTATAAACCTTTTATATGACAACAGTTTAGGTCAAAGCCTTAACAATGGACAGCAAAACCTTCTGTATATAATTTTGTCTTCTTCAAAATAGTTTAATGATCACTAACCATTCTGACTATTCAAATAATGAAAAACAAAGTTAGTTCTTCAGTTGTACTAGTCATATTTTAAGTGCTCAGTAGCAACATGTGACTAACATATTGGATGGTGCTAATATAGAATATTTCTATCAATGTCAAAAGTTCTACTGTATAGTACTGCTATAGACAAAATTCAATAGAACTCTCTACCATACAGTAGATATTGTCTTGGTAAAGAGACCCTGCAGTGCCTCTGGCAATAAATCTTTCAGTTTGAGAAGCTTAGTTTAAGGGACACCTTGGTGGATGAGCCGTTGAGCATCTGCCCATGGCTAAGGGTGTGATTCTCAGGTCTGGGATAGAGTCTCACCTTAAGTTCCATGAAGAGAGCCTGCTTCTCTCTCTGCCTATGTCTCTGTCTCTTTCTTTCTCTTTGTGTCTCAAATAAATAAATAAATAAATAAATAAATAAATAAATAAATATTTAAAAAAGAAGAAGAAGCAGCTTGGTTTAAGAGGTGAAAGTTTGGGTACCTGGATGGCTCAGTCAATTAAGTGTCTGCCTTCAGCTCAGGTCATGATCCTAGGGTTCTGGGATTGAGTCAGGCATTGGGCTCTCTGTTCAGTGGGGAGTCTGTTTCTCCCTCTGCTCCTCCCCTCTATTGCTCATGCTCTCTCTCTCAATAAATAAAATCTTAAAAAAAAAAAAAAGACGAAAGGTTGTGAGGGAAATGGTTTAATCAAAAATCCATCATTTTAATAGATGCAAACAATGTTATTCCTGACACGTAATAGAAAATGCTACAAATTTTTATCTAAACCATAACAACCTTTACAAATGAAATGAAAAGTTTTTGTAGTAAGAGAAAAATTGAATAGGTAAAATTCTTTAAAATATACATTAAATATATATTCTCCAATTGGAAGAAAAGAGATATAACAGAGGCAGATAAGCAACCTGGTGGGTAACATTAGTGAATCAAAACAGAAAGCATAATATCTAAAAGGAGAAAAGTCTCTTCCTATTGAACAGATGCAATAACAATCACTGACCAACAACTTCCAATATCCAACCTTTTATTTTTCCCCCCTTGGTTTCCTGAAAAAGCCCTGAAATGAGACAATAAACCTGGGATCATAGTGCAGAGCTAATTTTCTACAACAACAAATAGGAAGTTAGTGAAGACAAGAGAAATGTGAAATATGGGAGGAGTCACTGAAGGAGAGTGGGCCCCAGGGAAAGATGTTTGGAAAGTGTCATACACCACCAAACATTAAGAGTGACATATCTGAAACTCATACGTTGTATGTTCTTTTGTTTTACTCTTTTTTTTTTTTTTTTTTGTAGGCCTGGAGAACAACTGAGACAGCTATGTAGCAGTAATAACCTGGGAATAAATATCCACAAATGCTGACAAACCTTTCTCAAAATGAAAGCTTGAAGCTTAAAGACAGCTGCCATGTAATGAGATACAGATGCAATGTGTGGAGTTGTTTGGAAATGTTAGTAAAATTAAATAAAAAATTAACATAAAGTAAACTGTACTGAGGCTGAGCCATTGCTTTGCTTCCACTTACTTATGGAGAAGAACATCGGCTACAATTACCCACCTCTTAAATTACACATTAGAAGAAAGTCACTCAGGGCATAAATGAAGCCAAGAGGTAGTCCAGGAGAATTCACCCTTATTACATATGGATGAATAAATGACAAAGAGCTACCCATGTCTAACAATCATGGGTAGGACACTGTTAAAAAAAGGGCGGGGAAGGAAAAGAAAAGGGGAAAAAAAACTGCTACAGACAAAAGAAAAGAATGAAAAGAAACAAACATGTAGAACAAAGAAAAATTTTAGAAAAATTATTTTGCAAGTCAATATCCCACCATAAGAGATATATTCTGCAATAAATATTTTGTGCCAATGTTGAAAATGAAAATAACATCTTCTCTATGAGGACAATCAACATGATACCAAAAACCAACAGAAGGAAATGAAAAGGAGACTCAAAGAAAAAAATAACAGAGAACAAAAGCACAAATGCAATGTCGTCACAAAAGTGTTATCTAAATTAGAAACAAACAGCACATACATAAACACACAAAACTACAACTGAGAAACAAAGAAAAGGCAAAAATGAAATGTAAGAATATTGCAGAGAGTACATAGGGAAGAAAACATGAAATAGTTAAGAGAAAACCTCATTAACATAGAAGACTAAAAGTAAAAATTGAACACACAGATTTTTTAAAAAATCAAATATATAAAAATAAAATCACAAATCCCAGAAATGGAATGAAAAAAATGCATTTGTAAATAGAATAAGGATGCTCTTTTCAATTAAAAACTCTAATTCCTAATAATACTAGACATAATGTGGAAAATTCAAAAATTCTTAAGATATATTTTAAAAACAAACAAAAAAAGTCACCCATTATAAAAACAACTGACCTCAAACTTCTCCCAACAAAGATTTTTCCCCAGAAGTTAATGTAACAAGATCAATAATTCTTTTTTTTTTTTTAATAAATAAAGCATGACATAAGTCATCAGAGTATGAAAACAACAGAAAGACATGGTCAAAGATTTAAGATCGGAAGAACTATTATTATTATTTTAAGATTTTATTTATTTATTCATGACAGACAGAGAGAGAGAGAGAAGCAGAGACACAGGCAGAGGGAGAAGCAGGCTCCCTGCAGGGAGCCTGATATAGGACTGGATTCTGGTACTCCAGGATCACGCCCTGGGCTGAAGGCAGAGGCTCTATTGCTGAGCCACCCAGGTGCCCCAAGACCTGGAGAATTCTGATCATACAAAGAAATTCTAATAACCAAAAGGCAAATCAAAATAAGGACATGTTATTGGGGGAAATACAGCATTTAGCATAAATAAGCAGGTAGTAAATACTGGATTTCAAACTTAAAACATATGTGATATAACAATGGGGATGACAGTTATAGAATGATGCAAACAAATCCATAGACAATAAAAACATAAAAAGAGTTAAGATTACTAGAATTAATTGGGGAAAATTGCAATTCTTACTAGCAAAACGATCCTAAGTTGGATAGAAAGCACATGAGAAAAAAAAAAAAAAAAAAGAAAGCACATGAGTTAGGAAGAAATGTAACTGAATTAATTTTTTGATGTCTCAGTGTGGGAATCACTAGGTAGTTTTCCACACCATTGAGGATGTAATGGTTACCACCTTCTAACTCTCAGGTTACTAGTGGTAAACTTAGAAAAAAAAATCAACCTAGAAAAAGTATTAGAAACAAACCCCAAAATTGCTATTATCTCGGATGACACAGGATGTAAGTTTACATTGGTTAATATAGATTAGATCTACTTACGTGATAAGTGTATTCTTTTTGTGTTACATTCAAATACGGTTTTTGTTTTGTGGGTTTTTTGTTGTTGTTTGAAAGATTTTATTTATTTATCATGAGAGACAGAGAGAGAGAGAGAGAGGCAGAGGGAGAAGCAGGCTCCCCGCAGGGAGCCCAATGTGGGACTCCATCCCAGATCCTAGGATCACGCCCTAAGCTGAAGGCAGACGCTCATCCACTGAGCCACCCAGGCGTCACCGTGGTTATTGTTTTTTCTTTTTAATTATTTATTTATTTATTTATTTATTTATTTATTCATTTATTCATTTATTTATTTATTTATGATAGTCACAGAGAGAGAGAGAGGCAGAGACATAGGCAGAAGGAGAAGCAGGCTCCATGCACCGGGAGCCCGATGTGGGATTTGATCCCGGGTCCCCAGGATCGCGCCCTGGGCCAAAGGCAGGCGCCAAACTGCTGCGCCACCCAGGGATCCCAGTTATTGTTTTTAATGACTCAGAAAACTGGATAATAAAAATATAAAGACCATCAATTTACCAAGAAGGAGCGGGCCACACGTGCGTTGGTATCAGTTTCACATACATGATCAACCACTCCCCAAACCAAGACCCTTCTTATCTTTTTTCTTTTTTTTTAAGATTTTATTTATTTATTCATGAGAGACACAGAAAGAGAGGCAGAGACACAGGCAGAGGGAGAAGCAGGCTCCATGCAGGGAGCCCGATGTGGGACTAGATCCCGGGTCTCCAGGATCACGCCCTGGGCTGAAGGCGGCCCTAAACCGCTGAGCCACCCAGGCTGCCCCCCTTCTTATCTTAAACTCAGTCTGAGAGCACAGTTTTAGCACAGAAACTTAATGGCTCACACAGCGAATCTGCTTTACTGCTTGTTCTCTTCCAAAGTCTTACTGCCTGATGGTACACCTACTCACCGCGCACATGCCTTTAGCTATGTCCATGACAAAACCCTATCTCGCACCCTGTCAAAATTAGAGAGTAGTTAAAAAAAAAAAAAAAAACAAAAGAAAACAAACAACAACAAAAAACTAACTTGACATTGATACTCAGTACTAAACTGAGTACCCATAATCTATCATTTTTCTCTGGGAACTTAATACTTAAATATGAACATGAATAAATAGATAAAAACTAAAATAACTTTTGCAAAACACAAAGTTCAGTATTTAGCATGCAGCAGACAATAAATAAATGTTAGTCCTCATGGTTCATTCCAAATCCTTTATTCCTACTGAGTTTCTTCTTTTCTTCTTCCTTTCTCCCCAGAGCTTAATCATGCTTCTACTTTTATTTATTTGTTTTATTTATTTTTTTAAAGATTTTATTTATTCATGAGAAACACAAGAGAGAGAGAGATAGGCAGAGACACAGGCAGAGGGAGAAGCAGGCTCCATGCAGGGAGCCCGATGTGGGACTCGATCCCAGGTCTCCAGGGTCACTCCCTGTGCCAAAAGCTGGTGCTCAACCGCTGAGCCACCCATGCTTCTACTTTTAAAGGAAATCTTAATGCTTCCATCTCTTTGCCTTCCTGACAGATTTCATGAAGGGAACATTGTCTTCCAACCCTCACACATCCCTGTGCTTTAACCCCTTAAATATAAGCTCTCCCAAGCCTTGCCATCCCTAGACTATGCCATCCCACTGAAAATTCAGCTTTTATGAGTATATAGGTGAGTAGGTCTAAGGGTAATATTGATTTAGATGATTTTAATCCCTTGTAAAATAGTATTTAATAATAATGATCCCTAAGTTGCTTAGGTAAAGATTTATAGAATCTTTCCCCATTTAAGTATTATTAGAATAGAATACTTCCCCATTTAAGTAGTATTAGTATTGATATTAGTATTAATAAGTATTATTAGTATGGAATACTTCCCCATTTAAGTATTATTAAGGTAAGTGTATTTGCCCTTCTCCTATTTGCTACAACAAAGCATGAGACTTAAAGAAACCTCATTATTGAAAGACATTAGTTCTTAGATATTAGCTAAAGTGTTCTCTTGTTTTTTTCAGAATTGACATTTCTAGACAGCTCTGCTGTCTTAGGGAGCAATACCATTTGCTGTAAGCTACAACACATACCCCCTTAGCCTTGATCAAGAACTCTCGGAACAGAAAGCGTCATCAGTTAAAGATCCACTTCCACGGGAAATTCCTCATCACTACCAAAAGGAACTGCTATAATGCATAGCAGTTCACAGCAGTTTTTGTATGTCTGCAGAGAAGAATGCTCTTTATAATGTGAGCCATCTCTCTATTTTTCTAACATGTAGGTTGGCTGCACAATTTTCACCTGACGATGGGATCCTGCTTTGTAAAATCGCTATATTCTTTAAAGCCTGTTAACTTACTGATTTCCCCCGAAACCTTCCTTCATTTGTCTGACATAAAAAAAAAAAAAAAAAAAAATCGAAATCAACTGCCTTGTCAGTATAGTCGAGATTAACTGAAATCGCAAACTTAGAACGTAAGTATACGAGTGACGGAAAACATTCATCCTAAACTTATGTCAACCTGCCCTCGGGGTGAGAACGTCCCTGAATCCGTTTGCAATCGAGAGTAACAGGAACAATGAAACCTGGAGGCGGGGGGACCCACCTGCTGACTGAAAAAGAAAACTTAAACGTGAGCCATACAAAGAGGTGACCTAACGCTCAAGTCCGACCACACAATGCTGTAGAGTTTTCTCATACCTGGAATTCCTCAAAAAAAATAGGGTATTTGGCCAATGAGTCGAGGTGCGCAGGCGGCGGGGACAGGGTCCCGAGGCACGAGCTGGGGGCGGGGTCGGGGGCGGGGTCGGCGGTAGCGGGGCGGGGTCAACGGAGGGCGGGGTCGGCGGCGGGGTCGTCGGCGGGGGGCGGGGTCAATGGAGGGAGGGGTCGGCGGCAGGGGGCGGGGTCGGCGGCAGGGGCGGGGTCGACGGAGGGCGGGGTCAGCGGCGGGGGGCAGGGTCAACGGAGGGAGGGGTCGGCGGCGGGGTGGGGACAGGACGTTGTCGGCGGGGTTGGCGGGGGCGGGGTCAGCGGGGCGGGGGCGGGGGCGGGGGCGGCAGCGGGGGCGGGGTCTGCGGCGGAGCAGCAGCCAGGATCGACGGTGGCGGCGGGGCAGGGTCGAGGTGGGGTCTGTGGCATCGGGGGCGGGGTTGGCGGCGGCAGACGACTCCCACGCATGCGCCCAGGTCCTCCCGCCCCCGCGGACCCCTCTTCCTCCCTCCTTCCCGCCCTTGGGTGGGGCCTGCATAGCCACCGCCTCCTCCCTGCCCTTGGACTTCCTCCAGACCCCTTAGCTCGAGGTGAGAGGAGAAAACCGTAAGGTGGGCATTTAATAAAATAGCAAAAATTGCCTATTAGCTTTAAGAACATACCTGGCATGTTGGGGGGAAAAATTGGGTTCTGCTGATCTGTAAGACTGTCTGAGGGATGCGACATGGATAAAATTTAAGAAGCGTGTCGGGATCCCTGGGTGGCACAGCGGTTTGGCGCCTGCCTTTGGCCCAGGGCGTGATCCTGGAGACCCGGGATCGAATCCCATGTCGGGCTCCTGGTGCATGGAGCCTGCTTCTCCCTCTGCCTGTGTCTCTGCCTCTCTCTCTCTCTATCATAAATAAATAAAAAAATTTAAAAAAAAAAGCGTGTCACACTAATCAGTTTTTTTTTTAAAGATTTTATTTATTTATTCATGAGAGACACAGAGAGAGAGGCAGAGGCACAGGCAGAGGGAGAAGCAGGCCCCACGCAGGGAGCCCGACATGGGACTCGATCCCGCGACCCGGGGTCACGCCCTGGGTCAGGGGCAGGTGCTCCTCCCGGCCTCCCGCACCAATCGGCTATTAAGGACGGCCCTGGAGGCTCTGGCATAGGGACTGGACCTGGAAGGGTGGAAAGTCAGAAGGGTATTGGGAGAAGCATTTCAGCAATCCAGGCCGAGTCATGAGTTGATGATAGGCAAGACCGTGACAGTGAGCACTGGGGCAAATGGATGGAGAGACATCCTGAAAAAACAAAACAACAAAACAAAACAAAACAGCAGACCAGCCGTTCTGATTGGCTGGTTGTAGAAAGGACCAGGGAAAATCCATCTTTATGTGGCAATGTGTAACCTGAAGATACATGAGGGGACATAAATAGAGAAGTGAGGTGGAGCCGTTCCTTTGGAGAGACGGCGTTTGTCCCGCGTAAGCCAGGCCTCTTCGGAAATGGCGTGTGGGCGTTCGCGGGAAAGAACCCAGTGAGTCGACTGTGAGCGAGAAGCCCGGGACACTCCTCTGCGAGCGTGGAAGGACACTAGGGAAGGAAACGGTGGTCGAAGAGAAAATGCACATTTCACAGAGAAGGTAAAGCAATTAGCCAATTGTCCCCAAGGAAGCAGGGAGGACTCGACCATCTACCTTGGCACTTAGCCCTGGAAAAGCGACGCCACTCCTAGGTTTAGATTGGCCTGGAATCGCCAAACTGTCTTACAAAAGTGTCTGTACCACTCTACCTTCCCACCAAAGGTGAATTGCAGCTGCTGCATATCTTCCTCTGCATTTGGCGTCCTCACCGTTTGGGATTATTGGCCCTTCTCACGGGTTACGAGTAGTGGAATCTCATGGTTTTTCCTAAAATGCATTTACCTGGTGATTTATGCTGTGGATAATCTTTCCAAATCTGCTTATTTGCCATCTGTAGAACTTTTTTTTTTTTTTTTTTTTTTCTGGTGAGGTGCCTGTCCAGGTTATGCCCATTATTTTTTTGACAGAGTTGTTTGTTTTGTTTCTGCTGAGTTTTAAGTGTTCTTTATGTAATTTCGGATAACAGTCCTTTATCATATACGTTTGCTGAAATATTTTCTCCCAGGATGTGGTTTGTCTTTCATTCTCTTAATGGTGTCTTCCCAGAGAGCAGAAGTTTATTTTTTTAAAGGTTTTATTTATTTATTTATTTAGTTATTTATTTATTTATTTATTTATTTATTTATTTATGAGAGACACAGAGAGAGAGAGAGGCAGAGACACAGGTTCCATGCAGGGAGCCGGATGCGGGACTCGATCCCAGGACTCCAGGATCAGGCCCTGGGCCCAAGGCAGGTGCTAAACCACTGAGCCACCCAGGGATCCCCCAGAAGTTTTTAATTTTAATAAAGTGCAGCTTATCAGTTGTTTCTTTCATGAGTCATGTTTCTGGTTGCAATATAAAAAGTTGTTGCCAAGCTCTAGATTTTCTCCTGTGTTGTCTGGTAGGAATTTTATACTTTCGCATTTGACATTAATGACTATGATTCATTTTAGATTTTTGTGAGACTTTATTTATTTTTTTTTGCTTTTTTGCATGTGGATAGCCAGTTGTTCAGCATTATTTGTTGAAGAATATACTTGAATGTATTCAAGAATATATCCTTTCTTCATTGTGTTGGTTTTGCTCCTTTACCAAAGATCAGTGGATTATTTGTATGAGTCTGTTTCTGGGGTCTTATCCATTGATCTCTTTGTTCTTTTGCCAGTACCACAGTGTCTTGATTATTGTTGCTTTTATAGTAAGTCCTAGAGTCAGACGGTATCAGTCCTTAGACTTTATTCTACCTCAGTATTGTATTTGCTATTCTGGAACTTTTGTCTTTCTATATAAACTTTACATCAGTTTGTTAACATCCACAAAACTATCTGCTGGGATAATTGGACTTATACTGAATCTACAGATGTGACACACTTTTAATTCCCCTACCCAGTTTGATTGATTCATATCGATTTTGGGGATTTATTTAGTTGGATTTACTTATCATGAGTGCAGAAAAAACACTATGAAGTTTTCCATCATTCAAGCAAATGAGTTAACTAGAGTCTGCATAAAAAATACATCATTTGTGAGGGAATTCATTTCTTCCATCGATATTTGAAAGTTAATTTTTCTCATAGGACTGAAGCTTAATTGTATATCTCTCAGATTTTACATGTTTTAGATATATTTATAATATGGCTGGGGTAGATGAAATAATAGTCTTTCAACGACATTTATGTCCTAATCCTCAAACCTGGGAATAGGTTACATATATTGCCAAAGGACTTTGCAAATGTGATTAAGAATTTTGAGGGAATCCTGGGTGGCTCAGCTGTTGGGCGCCTGCCTTCAGCTCGGGTCATGATCCTGGGATCTGGGATCGAGTCCCGTGTCGGGCTCCCTGCATGGAGCCTGCTTCTCCCTCTGCCTGTGTCTCTGCCTCTCTTTCTCTCTCAGTCTGTGTCTCTCAGGAATAAATAAATAAATCTTAAAAAAAGAGAATTTTGAGATAGGATTATCCTATGTTATCTAAGTGAGATCATCTCAAGGATCCTTAATAAGAGGGAAGGCAGGATGATCACAGACTTTGAAGGTGACATGGTAATGGAAACAGAACCAAGGGATAGAGGGAGATGTAAGACTGAAAACAGAGGGTCAGAGAGAAGAGAAGATGCTGCACTGCTGGATTTGAAGATGGAGGAAGGGGACATGAGCCGAAGAATGCAGGCAGCCTCTAGAAGCTAGAGAAGGCAAAGAAATAATTTAGACCCTAAAACAGTGCCTTGCATCATCCTGATTTCAGCCATTTGAAACAGATTTCTTTCTTTTTTTTTTTTAAGATTTTATTTATTTATTCATGAGAGATACAGAGAGAAAGAGGCAGAGACACAGGCTTCATGCAGTGAGCCAGACATGGGACACGATCCCAGGACCCCAGGATCACACCCTGGGCTGAAGGGAGGCACCCAACCGCTGAGCCACCCAGGCATCCCAAAACAGATTTCTGACTTCCAATCTGCAGAAATGAGAAATAAATGTGGGTGTTTAAACCATTAAGTTTGTGGCAATTTGTTACAGCAGCCTATGGGAAACTACTGTTGTAGTTCATTGTTGTTATCTTCTTCAGTTTTCTTCTATTTAAAGTGTCCCCACTGGATTATTTGTATCATGTGTTGTTAAGAAATTTTGTGATAAATAACTGGAAGCAAAATCCAACCAACTCTGTATGTGCGTATGTATATGTGTGTATACATATATCTGATTTGATGTGCAGTTACGTGTGTGTACAAATATATATGCACACCTACATATGTATAGCTATACATATAATTAGAAAAAGAAACCTGGAATTTCATTTAGTCAACTATTCTGTCTTATTTAAATATATTCCGTAATTCAGCTTTCCAGTATATTATTTTTTAGTGATCTGGGAAATCTCAGATATTACTTGAAATTTAATTCTATGTATTTTTAGAATTCCTTTCAGCTTAGTTAGTAAAAGATTTTGAATATAAATCTATGCTTAATCTAATATTCATTTCAATCTGGTGGTTCATTTTAGTATTATATGTGCAAAGCATGTTTTAACAAGAAAGCTAAAATGTAAAAATAGGTTGATGTATTTCACTATGGATTTGAATGGGCAAGTGATTCAGTCTAAAATGTCTCAAGAATTTTTTAATACAGTAAAATAATTTTGCTGTAGTTTATAAAGTGTAATAAAACTGCATTGAAAATAAAATTATTAAAGAAATGAGACTTCTGTTCATATCCTTTCTCACTAGCATTTAAAATCTTTGGAGAAATGCATATTTGTATATATATTCCTTTTCTTTTCTTATTATAAATTTGAAAAATCATATTAAATCTATTTATTTTAAATTAAGAATTTTTATAGTGATTTTCCAATAAATTTTGTTTGTGTGTTACTTTAGAAGTTCTCTGATATATACTGTAGAAAAAGAATATTAGAATTGGTAGCTGCAACAAAGTTACACCCAATTGTATACACCTGGATGACTATGACAAAAATTGAAATTACTTTTTGCCCTTCCTTAACCATTAAAAAATTTTTGTACAGTATAATAGATATGGTGATAAGTTGCACTGTTGATCTCAAAGTGAAAACATAATATTTACTCATTAATTATGCTGTTTACTAAAGGTCTTTTTTTAAGGTACACTTTTTACATCAAGGATGTTCCTTTGTTAGAATATACAGTGATTGCCAAAATATCCTTTTTGATCCTATGAATACTGAAGCCAATGACTAAGTATTGTGATCTCCGGCAGAGCATTTGCCTTGGCTAAAGGAAGCTGCCTGGCCTAGAGAAATGTAAGATATTATACTCCCTTTGGTGATAGATGACTGACTAATATGAAGATTGAAGTCAACCATCTTGTTTCAAGGTAGAAAAACTGGTTTTGCTATTTATATTCCAAAAGCTACCTGTTAATAACAGTAAAGTTAACTTTGGCCAAATATCTCATTTTTGTCTAGTCTTTTACCTAGCCTTTGTTTCTGTCTCCTTTCCAGTATTTTCTGGAAGAATAGATTTTCCAAAAAAAGCATATGCACGTGAGTCTCTGTCTCAGGGATTCTAGGCCCTTCTTGGGAACCTGCCCTAAGACAACTTCTATTTCTTATTTACTATAATTTTGCATTATGAATTGATAATGGATATATGTATTTCCTGTCCTGATCCATAATGATAATTACACTGTTTTCTTTTTTTTAAGGAGTTAGCAAACACTTTAATTTTTATGTAGATTTATTTACATCAAAAGTAGAGGTGACTGTTGAAAATGATCAGACAAGCAGATAAGATGTACTGCTGTGGAGTGTTTTACTCCTATTGAATAATTTAAAAATATATCTTATTTTCCTGTTTTCTGTTTTCCTTGCCTATTTCATATTAAGCTGTCATTTCTTGTCTTCTTTTGGATGAATTATTTTTGTTATTACATTTTCATCTTCATTACTTTGTTACACATTTTCTTAAACTTCTTTTAATATTATATTGAAGATTAAAACATTTGCCCCACTTATTAAAATCCATATAAATTAGGATTTTTAATCACTTTCAGAATATGCTAGAATTTTAAAACATTTTGAATATATTTTCCCTTTTCTTTTAGTCTGTTAAATATATCTTCTCTTTTAGAGCAGATATTAAATATATCTTTTCTTTTACTCTACTGCCATATTGTCTTTTCATCCTCTGTGTGCATTTCAAACTCCATGACACATTATTATTGTGATTTTGTATAACTGTGATTTGTTTGGCTCTATCCACATATTCACCCCAGCTCTTACTTTTTGTTACTTCCTTATTTCTTATCTGCTGTGGGGATGATTTTGTTTTGCCCTGAACTCCCTTAATCCTGGTTTCATTGTGATGAATTCTCTTTTTTTCTTAATATTAAGATTAAAAATATCTTAACATATTTACTTGTTAGAGTATATTATTGTGTATTGCATTCTACCTTCACTTTTATGTTGATCTGTATTTTAATTTATGATAGTCCTTTTTAATTATTTCTATTACTGTTGATCCTTAGAGTATTTTTTTTTTCTCTACTTTATCTTCACTTTTTAGATGTTTTACTCTTATATTACCCAGTGATGTTTTCTTTTAATTAGTGCTCTTTGGAGTACATATAGTCCACTTCCTTCTGCTCAGGATCTCAGACTTTTCTACAGAAACTTTAGAATTGGCAATGCCTTGCTGATGTTCTGACTCACACAATAGCCACCATGAGCACTTGACACTCTGCTGAACTGAAATGTGTTTTAAGGGTGAAACGCATACATTTAACTTTGGAATCTTTTTGAATACTTCATACACGCAAATATTTTTTTCCAACTTTTCCTGGTGTTCTCATCGGAAATGTTGATCAAAAACATGGAAGCCCACTGATGTCTAAAGCAGAAGTTTCTAAATATGTAAATATTTAAAAATCATACCAATTAAGAATTAGCCTCAAAGGTTAAAGCCATAAGTTTTAAAAATTATTTTTAATGTTTTCATATGCACGTGAAAACGGTTTTAATAAACCATTTTTAAATAATACAAAATGTCTAGGGCAGATTCCAACATACTTGATTTAATACAGCCCCTAAATTCAGCCCTATCCCAAATTACAAAGATCATTACTCTAAAAGAAAACTCTCCTGCCCCAAAATTTATGCAGCTAATAAAATTAAGAAAAGCATGTTATAGGCACACAGTATTGAAGTTGGGTTTTATATTCCATAAACATGAAAAATGCATCCCTAAATCTAAGGAATATAAAGCGGTATAAATGGTATTTACAGACTTACACTAAGAGCAAAAGGTCCTCATTAGTTAATTTTTCTTTTCTAACTCTATTGAAAAAAAATCTCAACATCTGTTCCACCTTTAACTGTGATGTTTTTGCAGAAGTTATACATTTTGATACTTTTTCCCCCACAGTATGGGGCTCATCATTCAAAGTATTGAAACATTTTTATTTTATTATTTCTATCATATCCAAAAAGTAAGATCAATGTTGATGCGTCATGTGGAAGAAATACATTTAAACTTTCTTTAACGTATTCAGCTTAATGTAGGAGAATTGAAAATGTAGACTGGTAAATAAGTATTTTTCATCAACCCTTTGAAAATTAAAACTTCATCTATTAAAAGTCATATGGTAGCATTCTGATGTTGGATTCTCAGACATTACTTCTCACGCATACATACATACATTGTCTCATGGAGAACAGGATATTTGGATGTGGAAGTCCACGGTATCTCTTTAGTTGACTTCAGCTGGTTTATTGCTTACTCCTTTATAAGAAATAATCTCCCTTTCCTTCTATAAAAGTTTACTTCCATTTTTACCGTTAATTGCTACTAGAAGTGACTCAGAGAGCACATGTAAAAATAGTTTTGCCTGTATTTTATTTTTACTTAATTGTATGAAAAAATAAGAGAATATTAACATTATTGTTGTTTTAATTAAAAAAAATGAATTCCCTTTGTCCTCCAATAGCTCTGTTGGAAAGTCTTTTTGGTTATACCCATGTGTGAAAATAGACATATGTTTCTTTGGGTGAAGTATAAGAATTTTTCTTTTCAGTATCTTAAAAGCTTGCTTGGCCCCATAAAAGGGAATCTTCAGACAGAAGACTGATGGTTCTTGGGTAATAGTTTCCAATATGGGAAAATAATGTGGGATTAAAGAGCAAAAAGTATAAAGTGCCAGCTTCAACTGGGAGAATGGACTATCATTTGTGGCCTGGGATTAAAGTTATCTTTGAGAATCAGCCACTCTGTGGCATGGATTTAGAACAATTTAGAACAATAGCTACACATGAGAATATGAAATAAAACAAGTATGTCTTTAACATCCAGTATACATGGAATAGTGACTGTGTGGCGGGACACCCTTTTTATAGCTCTTTCTATCCCCTCCCAAAGCTCTCTGCTCACTCATCTGGTTAACAGGAGGAACTTAGAGCACTGAAAATAACATTTACAATAGCTTACTTCTTACAAATCTTCTTATAATCTAGGGAAGAGAACATGAAATCTTTAGTTGTCTCATAAAAGAATTCCTTTGCGTGGCTTCTGTGAGTATCCATAGGGTGACTGCTGGAGCAAACCCACACACACAGCCACACAGGAAAAGACAATCAAGATCAACCTGCAGAAACATCACGGTCCAACGCCTTAATGAAGGCGAAAAATTATTTTCTGTTTGTGACACAATGTGCATAAATTATCTGGACCTACAAGAGAGATAACCCTTGATATTTCTGTTAAGGAGATAGTTCCTGGACTCTTGTCTCACTTTCATATAGTGCCTCAGGAGTAAGCAGTACGTATAAAGCAGGACATAAAACCACTACATAAGAAAGAGACATCTATCCATGGATGATTAGCCTTATCTAAACCAAGATTCACGAGAATCTTTATAACTTATTTCTTTATTTTTAAATTAACCTGGAGGCATGATAAGAATCTTGCAAAAAATACCTTATAATCTCTATGAAATAGAGTAGAGGGAGTTTGAGGATTTAAGTTCCTCCAGTCTAAGCAGTTGCCCTAGAGTTAGAGAGGAGAGAGGATTTGCTCTTCTCTTACTTTTTGCATTCAATAGTGGGAAGAGAACCTATATATTTTTCAAAATATTCCATAGAGCCAAGCACAAATCTTGGGCCATAGTAGGTATCTATTTGAAAGACAGCTATTTAGATTTTCATTTAAAATTTAAAAAAAATAGGATGATTTGGAATACACAGGGAGTTAACACTATGGAACAACAAGCAAATCACATGGAGATAGTAGCAATAACAGACACTATCAAGAAGGTTGTACAGGGCAGGGAGAAGAGCAAATAAAAATGAAGAAACTGATGAAGACCCAAAAGAAGATTAACATCCCTTGTGAGCACAGCCCTGCAGCTGATAGTACAACTCTGATGTGAGGGCTGGAGGAGTGAGAGCTGCACTTATCACTACCTCCTGTGTACTCATAGGATCTCTGGAGATGAAAGACCAACAGGGGCACTAATTTATCTTTCCTGGAGGTTTCACTTATCATTTAACGAAAAGACAGGCACAACTTTTTTCAAGGTTTGGGATATTCTTTGTGTTATGTCACCTACAGATAGCAAAGTAAAGCTGCATGCATTATGGAGCATGTAAAATATAGGCTGTATCCTCATTTCTATCTCATGCAGTGGTGGTCAGTCATTCAGGAGGAAATGGAAACAGACAAAAAGCTAACATGACCATATTTTTAAAAATATATGGGTATTTCCTTAAAATACACAAATTAATATCCGTAAAATATACAAATTAACATTGGGGCATCAATATCTTTACTGTATAAAAATTCTACATTATTGTAAATTTCTTAAATTCCACATAAATATATAATTTTATTATTTATATGTTGCTATTTATATATGTATTCGTTTCATTAAGATAAAATTTTACTGTAGTAAATGGAAGAGAGGAAGGTCAAAGATTTAAAACTTCCACAGGCCAAGAAAACCACCAGGAGTTGGAAAAAGAAGTGGGTATGAAACTTTACCTGTCAAGACAAAATATATTAGAGTTCTTCAGAAAACAGAACCAATAGTACACACATACACACACAAGCACACACGCACACACACACATATAATCTTAATCTATGAAACTACTCAATATATTAACTATTGTCTCTATTGTGTAATTAATAGCAAATTGGCAAAATGTAGTACTTTCTTTAAACATAAACTGTTTTAAAGGCTGTAAATATTCTTTTAATGTTTGCCTCAAAGTTTCAATACACTTTTACAACTAATCAAAGTCCACCTTTAAATGACATAATAGTGATTCATGGTAGTACAGGCATCTTATCACAGAGTATTTCCAATTCCTCGCCCCCATCCCTTATGTTGCCTACTTTTTCCTTTGGAGCCCTTATCATATTAATCATAAATATTTTAAATTGTCTGGTAATTCCAAATTCTGTATTATGTCTTCAGATTACGTGTTTTTCTTTCCTTTTGGCATGCCTTGTAAATTTCAGTTGAAAGCCACGTCACATATCTAGATAATAGGGACTGAGGAAAAGGCCTAAATGTGAGGTTTTAAGTAAATTGGGCTCTTTCTACCATGTTTAATGCTTGTTCCAGTTGTAGCTGCAAGAGGTTTCAGTTTCTTGTTCCTGTGCTCTTCGGTTACCCTAAAAACTCCTTCAGAGTGCCCTCTACTCTCTCAGCTATAGTCCACAGCTAGGATGGTGGAGCCCTGCTGACATGGTGGTCATGTGCAGGCCAACTGAAGCATTCTATAACCTTCTTTTTTTTTTTTTTTCTATAACCTTCTGACTAAATCTATCTTTTAGTGAGCCTGTGTCCTTAGACTGTGGCCTTGACATATATTTTTACACTTCCCCTACCATTTTCATAGAGACAGGAAAGATAGAAGGTGCTGGAGGTGGGGTAACATCCTGGGCCAAGAATGAGTTAGGCTCATGGTAAAGTCTTTTTCCCTTTGATATGGATAGCACACTGGGTATATTTCAACTGGTTACTTTTCCCTTCCTCTGCCAGAAACATGAGGTTATCTTTTTATGGTTTTGCACTCCCTTTTACCTAGAATAAAAATCCATGAACACGGGGGGCCCCAACCAAGTCTTTGGCCCAGGAGCTTCTCATGCTGGTCCACATTCAGCTTCCAACTTTTTGTCAAAATTACTGTTTATGTGTTTCCACCATTTCGTGGTACTCATGGCTTCTGCTCCAGGTAGAGAGAACTCAGCTAGGACTTTGTATTCACTTGATTCTCAAGAGTTTGGGTGGCAGTTTCTCCTGCAACTTCAGTTCTATGATGGGTTCAAGAAAAGTCATTGATTTTCAGTTTGTTCAGTTTTATTGATGTTCTCGTAAGGATGGGAATGACCACTTTAACTTCTTTACCTATGGGAACTGAAGCCAGTTCTGTAGCTTTAAATATTTGAAATTATTTACATCATATAACATGAGGTATATAATACTGTCCTCTACTTAACAGTAGGATAACTGAGTCACAGACAAACTAAGTACCTTATACATGGTTTCAGAACTAGAGTAAGAAATAGGATTTGAACGCATAGTATGGCTCTCACATAAAAAGTGAAAGGTGGACCCAGGCATCCTGTGTCTCCAAACACAGCACTGTTTTGCATGGGTTCAGGTCAGGTTATTGGTCCACATCTCTAGTATACTCTAGAATATCTGGATGTTTATCATTATATTTACTTAAATTTACACAAAATTTCCCCATTTAAAAATTCTGTAGAGACACCCAAATTAATATTCTATTTCAATCACCCAGTGTACAATGGTGATATCTTTCTCTGGCACTAATATCTAGGTATTGAGTGCTTACTACATGCTAAGTGATATTTCAGTGCTTTTTGTACATTAACTCCTTTAATTCTGATAATTTTGTGAGAACAGAGGTACCATGATCTTATTTTAAGACATAAGAATACTAGATTATAGAAAATGTAAGGGGATCCCTGGGTGGCGCAGCGGTTTGGCGCCTGCCTTTGGCCCAGGGCGCGATCCTGGAGACCCGGGATCGAATCCCACGTCAGGCTCCCAGTGCATGGAGCCTGCTTCTCCCTCTGCCTGTGTCTCTGCCTCTCTCTCTCTCTCTGTGACTATCATAAATAAATAAAAATTAAAAAAAAAAAAGAAAATGTAATTTCCTAAGTTTTTATGTTATCTTTTATTTAAATTACATAGTTAATATTGAATTATTTTTACATGCTACAATGATTGACACATGAAACTATGAAGTCAGTGAGACCTGCATTTTAATCACAACTCTGCCATTTATTAGTGTGACCTAGTTAAATTAATAAACTGATGGACCCTAGAAAAAAATTCTAAGAAAAAGGGGAGTTTGCATGCTTATATTGAAATATTTCAGGAAAATACGATTTTTAAATATTTTCCAAATAAATATATTTCCCCAAATTGAGCAAAGAAGAAGCATAATGGCTCTCTAAGCACAGTAAAATGAATCGAGTTTTACTGCTCAAAAAAAAATATGTAAATTATAGTATGATAGAAGTTAACTAATGTGTGCTTGTCAGTTGTTACAGTTTCTATTGGTATATCTTTAGGCTCACTGATTCTTTCCTTGGCAATGTCCAGTCTACTGATGAATCCATCAAAGACATTCTTTTCTGTTATAGTGTTTTGATTTCTAGCATTCCCTATTGATTCTCAGAATTTCCATCTTTTTGCTTATATCACCCATCTGTCCTTTTTTCCATGAGAGCTCTAAATCTATTAGTTGTAGTTATTTCAAATTCATGTATGTTGTCAATGCACATACATATATATATAATAATTATATACTGAGAAAAATTATGTAGTATAATATATAACCAAGTGAGCTTATGTGTTAACAATTATATATCAACCTTTTTGAATAAGCTTTTTTTTAGATAATAATAAAGACAGTTTAGGCACATAATTTTGAAATAACATTCGATACCAGAAGAGCATACAAGATTGTAGAATCACTTCAAAATAGTCTTCTAAAGGCCTAAAATACTGCTTACATTGTGTTAAATATTCTTTTGCAAATTTAATGCCCTATTATTTTATTTATTTAGTATATTCATAGTTAAAAAATATTACACAACCTGGGGCACCTGGATGGCTCAGCCAGTTAAGTGGCTGACTTGATTTTGGCGCAGGATATGGACCTCAGTGTCCTGAGATAATGCCCTGCTTCCTCTGGCTCTGTGCTCACCAGGGAGTCTTCCTGAGGATTCTCTCTCTCCATCTGCCTCTTCCTCTGCTGGTTCATGCTGTCACTCTCTCAAATAAATAAATCTTAAAAAAAAAATTACACAACATTAAAATCTTTTCTCCCTTGTATTAATGTTTTCCATCATTTGTGTAGCATAAAAGTTAAAACAAATAAAAAAAAAAAAGCTTCCTCCTTACAAGTAGAACCTTTCATGAATCATCTGAGAGATGTATTTTTTAAAGATTTCATTTGAGAAAGAGAGCACACACGCATGAGCCAGTGGGGGCGGGGGACAGAATGAGAAGCAGACTCTCTTCCCTGCTGAGTGGGGAGCCAGACACAGGGCTCCATTCCAGGACCTGGGGATCGTGACCTGAGCCAAAGGGAAACGCTTAACCAACTGAGCCACTCAGGTGCCCCACTGAGAGAAGTATTTAAAAATCTAAAAAGCAATTGCTGGAATTATCCATTCATTATGGTATAGATGGTAATGTATGAACAATATCCATGTTTGATTCAGATATTCAGCATAAGAGGCAAGGTCAGAATTCTCTCTCCTCTCTAGTGGTTGCACACTGACACTACCATATAGATATTGAGAGGTATGTGATTTGGAACTTGATGCTATCAATCCATCTCTTTCCAGTGATTCCTCCCAAAAAGTGCAGGCAACTTAATTCATTACTTTGTCAGATTTATCAAGTAGTAGAATTCACAGTTTCAACTTTTAGTATCTATAAACATCATATTCTGAGTCCACATACCATTAAGTACAAAATTAATCTGAATCAAAAAAATAAAAAAAATCTGAATCATGTATACAAAATTAATAACAAAGGACAATGGGACAGGACTTCTGTCCCAGGAATAATTATTTGGATATCTAACATAGAGTAATTAAAATCTTAAAATCTCCATCTATACATACCATCCCTTCCTTTTATAATTAGGACTGTAGACATGCCGAAGCATGCCAACCCAGACACAGAGCAAAGCTAATTAGCCTTGAGAGATTGAGGCTCCTCAACTAGTTGTAAATTTTTATTCAGCTGGGTGAAAGGCCTCTGGAGAGGTCAAATGATGCTGCCATCCAACCAGCACATGGAAAGAGAACCATACAGAATGGTCAAAGAGGTCATCAATGATAATAAGGATGGAAAAGTTCAAGTTCAGGACCAAAATATTGCAGAGTGATGAGTTGCACAATTTCTGAAAAGGCAATTAAGTTTGAAGTACCTCTAATTAACTGCAGGGGTGAAAGGAGCCATAGAAAGATAGTGGAGGAGGAATAAATCATGGGCCTCTAAGAAAAACATTGTTTTCTTCATTAAAATTCTTTTACTTAAATTTTCTTTTGTAGAGTTTTAGGGATGGCAGGAACCACCTAATTAAAAATTCACACATTACCTATTAGTCATTTTTCAATCATATTATAGAATGCCCTTGGAAAAGAAGCTTTTGATAATAATGGATTCTACCAATTAAAGTAACCCAGAAATTTCTTGGACTTAAAGAAACTGTACTTGACAATGAAAGCAGAACTACTTGATTTGCAGTCTCTAAAACAATTTCAATCATTCTGTGCTTCCTTTAATGCCACTTTCTATACCTCAATTGGGTATATCTTTATCAGGAGAGCTTGTTAGAAGTAATTTGAGATTATGACTAATCTAAGTGAAAAATACCTATTAAATGTATGATTTGTCTCATTTTCATTACATTCTTATTTGAAAAGGCTTCTGTTTTCTTGGGAAAGGGTAGAAAGATAAATAATTGGGATTATATGTAATAACTAAAAGCTGCACTATATTTCAAACATTTTGCAGCTTTTAAAAGCTTATAGAATTCATCTAAAATCTCAGTGATTGAAAAGGCATTTTCCCCCCACATGATCAATTTGCCTAACTCATATTCATTCATACTGTTGAGAACATTTAGATGATTTTAATCAAAATATTAATAAATTAGAAAAGTAAATGTGTACCATTTTGCAAATGAGCAATACTTTGAAAAGCTGAAGTTTAAGGTAGCTGCTTCCTTTGCATAATTAAAAAATCAATTAAATTCAATACAATATTCATCAGAGTCTACTTGAATTTTTTTAAAAAATGATTTCAGGATAATTATCTTGAAATGAGTGAGATTATAACAGTCAGAAAGAGAAAAGGACATCCCAGGTTAAGGAGAGCAGGGGCTTTTAAAGAATGGGATGATATAGCATAAAAGTAGGAAACAATGACTGAAGACCTCCTAGATCTGACTTAGGCATCATTTTGATTTTTGTCTTTGAGACCAAGGCTTTATATATTTCTTTATTTCTCAAGGCTTAAACAATTTTGACATTTTAAAAATAATAAAAAGAAGACATAAGACCTTTTTTTTGTATTTTGGGTTTTTTATTATGTATGATTATATAGGCACATTGAAGGATTAAGTTCAGTTGAAGAATGGAATAGATTTAATGGCATTATGGAAACTGAGAACCATATTGTGGAGGGGCATGCCAGCCTGAGTGACATATAATCCTGTATATTAAGTGAGACAAAATTTATTTATTAGCACACCCTGTCAATAGAACCAATAAAATTTTTATAATGAGAAAATCATAATGATAGTTCAAGGTGATGCTTTTCATACTTGTATTGATGTGCTCCTAGCATCAAAGAATATTAAGCCTTAGTCCAAAGGAGCCCTCTGAAAGTGACGTTTTGTTTGTTTTTAATGTTTGGATTTAGCTTAAAAATTCATGAGGCCTTCCACTGTGTACCATAGTATATTCAAATTTAAAAAAAAAAGATAAAATATTCCAAATCTTTGAACCTCTAGAAACGTGCTTCATATCCCATCTCAAACTTCTGGAGATAGGTCTGTTTAGGCAATAGAGGTCTAAATTTTGTGTATGTATGCATCTATAGGTCTTTATATGTGGTGGTGTCTTTGTGTGTATGTGTATGTATATATATATGTATGAGCATATATACATTTGTGTATATACCAGTGTTTAATTACAAAATAAACAAAAAATGTAAAATAAAGAACTCATAGTCACTTTTATATACCTTATTATCTTCTTTTAGGTCCCTTTGTTGTGTTATACGAATGTGCTAGGTCTTTAAATAGCCACAATTTTAAAACAACCAGTTTTTCTTTGCATTAGCACAGCGCCAAATTATACAAGACACAAACTGATGTAGGGCCACATTTTTAGCAAATGTGCTTAACCAACAAATTTCTAAGTTTGGCTATAAATTCAAAGCTTGAATAAAGAAATAGCCCAAGTTGAACATGGCTAAATATATTAACAGAAAAGGAACTTATAGGACTTAATCATGAAAATCAAATTAGCTCATCATTTATTATCTAAAGATTTCAAGGCAGTAGAAAAATAGTGAATCAAATTAGTCAAAGTTATAGGTATACATACACACATATATATATATATATATATATATATATACATACATATGTAAAAATATGTATTAAGGGGCATTTAAAGGAAGTTTATATAAGTAACCATTGCTCCTAAAGTAGGATTTTTCATGAAAGAAATCTTATTTATAACAACACTCCATCATGAAATAGGTCTCTCATGCATAAAGGGAACCATAATTTTTAATACATCTTACATTCTCATCAGATATTAAAACTTTAAAATGTTAGATCATAGTATGAACTTTGAACAAAGAAGAGGAGTGATGGATTTTTTAAAAATAAGCTGTTAATAATCCCAGCACCAAACTTTTATAATGAACTTTAAAAAAAATATTTTATTTGTTCATGGGAGACACCGGGAGAGAGAGAGAGACAGAGGCAGAGGCAGAGGGAGAGGGAGAAGCAGGCTCCATGCAGGGAGCCCGATGTGAGACTCAATCCTGGGACCACGAGTTCATGCCCTGAGGCAAAGGCAGATGCTCAACTGCTGAGCCACCCAGGAATTCCTATAATGAACTTTTAATTTGAATTTAAAAGTATTTCCAAATTGTGTGAGAACCCCCATGTTTATGGGAATTTAATATAAGATGGATTTATTGTAAAATCAGAAAAAGTAATTATTTATTGGACACTTAATGTGCTATTGATTTTCCTGGCATATTCATACATGTTTATCATTAAAACTCACCAACTCTCTGAATGGTAATATTGTACTCATTTTCATGATGAGAAATTGGACTAACATATGTATATAAGTTACCTACATTCACCTCCCTCTAATATAAGTTACCTACATTCACATTTCAGTTGTCAAATCTGTTTGAATAAAAATTCAGGATTTTTATTCCCACTATACTTTGCTGCCTCTCAAACTAATATTAAAAATATTAATATGGAGGGAATTCTTTTTATGATCTAAAATACTGAAGTGATGGGTCTTGGACTGTGGATGATGGAAATAATAATTTGCCTTTGGTCTCTCAACAGGCTGCTTCCAAAGCTCTGTATATCCTACACATGCCCTTTTTCAGATGGTAGTTACTCTGGAATCAGACCTTTTCATAGGCAAACTTATGGTTGTCTCTCCAAACTCTAAGTTGAAAGAGATCATGCAACTTCAACTGTAAGACTTTCACAGATCCTGTTCCAGTTTTCCCAAAACATAATTATGAATAAATCACTGGGTAAGGAAATGGTGGAAGTAAAGGAAAGGAATAAGAGAGGTAATTCAGTCTAATAAATCACTGTAAATGATACATATTCATAGTAATTAATCGGTTTCTTCATTTTTTCTTTAGATTTTTTCTTAAATCTCAGTTGTCTTGAGCATCCCTTACAATATGAATTTTCCTGGATATATATATATATATATATATATATATATATATATATATATGTTTTATACTGGGTAGGGTTATTATTTCACTAATATTAACTATTAGGAAATCTTACGTGAAGATATGATTTCTAGATATCTATGCAATTTCTTCCATAGGGGAAAAATGTGTAAAACAGTAAGACAATAGATACTCTATAAAGATAGCAATGCATTAAGCATTTTTTTACATTCAAAAAAGTTTTATTTTTGGTAATGAAAACTGTATGCTGTATATTGAGCAGATAGCATAGACTCTAAAATGAAAAGAAAATTTGTTTTCTGTATTTTGGTGAAGCTCTTACAAAAATATTTCCCCTATCTCTAAATAAGTATCAATTACTACCTAGACCATAAAAAAAAAAAAAAGTGGGTATGGATAATGATGGAAGAAAGAAGAAGAAGAAGAAGAAGAAGAAGAAGAAGAAGAAGAAGAAGGAGAAGGAGAAGGAGAAGGAGAAGGAGAAGGAGAAGGAGAAGAAGGAGAAGGAGAAGGAGAAGGAGAAGGAGAAGAAGAAGAAGAAAGAAAGAAAGAAAGAAAGAAAGAAAGAAAGAAAGAAAGAAAGAAAGAAAGAAAGAAAGAAAGAAAGAAAGAAAGAAAGAAAGAAAGAAAGAAAGAAAGAAAGAAGAAAGAAAGAAAGAAAGAAAGAAAGAAAGAAAGAAAGAAAGAAGAAAGAAAGAAGAAAGAAAGAAAGAAAGAAAGAAAGAAAGAAAGAAAGAAAGAAAAAAAGAAAGAAAGAAAGAAAGAAAGAAAGAAAGAAAGAAAGAAAGAAAGAAAGATAGGAAGAAGAAGAAAAGAAGAAAGAAGAAGAAGAAGAAGAAGAAGAAGAAGAAGAAGAAGAAGAAGAAGAAGAAGAAGAAAGAAGGAGAAGAAGAAGAAGAGAAGAAGAAAAGGAGAAGAAGAAGAAGGAGAAGGAGAAGGAAGAAAGAAGAAAGAAGAAAGAAAGAAGGAAGAAGGAAGAAGGAAGAAGAATGTAAACTTAAATTCTCTGTCCAATAGAACAGGGAATCTCAAAAGTTTGGTTTGGTTTAAAGACCCCTTGCAACTCTTAATTATGTAGAACACCAAAATACTTTTGTTTATGTGAATCATATCTATTTATATTTACTGTATGAGTTGTAAATGTTTATAAAATTCTCAGTCTTAAAATATAATTACATGTTAACAGATTACCATTATTTTTAGAGAGTGCTCATGCACATAGCATGCACAAGTCAAGGGATAGGGAGGGGCAGGAGGAGAGGGAAAGAGAGAATCATGAGGCTTTATGCTTAGGACAGACCCCAATGTGGGACTCTGCCTCACAATCCTGAGATCGTGGCCTGAGCCAAAATTCAAGAGTTGGATGCTTAACCAACTGAGCCACCCAGGAACCCCAAGTTATATTTTATGAGGAAATAACTATTTTATAAAACAAAAGGTGAGAAGAATAGCAGTGTTTTCTATTTTTGTAGATCTCTTTAATTTCTTCCTTAATTGCATCAGCTGGATTATTATGTCTACTTTGATATTCAACTTATTACAATATCACATGTCATATACCCTCTGGAAATATCCACTGTATATTTCTATACCTTGTAAGTCACCCAAAATCACCCTTTTGAAATGGAACTATAATCTTATTTAAATCCCACTTAGGCCATTAACCTTTATTAGATCAAAGACTGTTTCTGTCTTCTAAAGCAATGTATACCCAAATCATGAAGAAGACTTTTCTGGTTTAAAACTTTGCAATTATTTTCTATCCCTATCAAACTTTTTAGTGTATATTATAAACCCTTTATCTGCATATGTGTCTTTAGCCTCATTTCTATCCCTTTCCCCTTATCTTCCACATACATTTGCATTTTGAATCCCATACTTATTTTTTTTTCTAAATTTCTCAACAGTCAAGGTCTACCTTTCCTCTAGGTTTTCATATATGCCATTATCATCTGAGCAACTCTTAAAAAATGTATTAGTTGAACCATTAGTTTATCTGTTTCCTTCCCTAGTGCTGTAGAATTCCATCTTACTTAGGTTCTCATGTGAAAGAATAGTTAAAAATAAAAATTATACTTGAATGTTCTTAATTGCCTACAATCACGATTAACATGATTTTGTAGATAAAACTTTATCTAATAATTTATACACATACTCAGCTTTAGAGGAGAAAGCTACTTTGTATCAGGATGAGAGAATGAACTCTGATTTTAGAAACAGGTATTTATAAATTTTTTAGTTATAAATTGAAGATGCTCTGAGGGGTTTCTTTCTTTTTTTTTTTTTTTTTCCTTCCGTTAAGATGCAGAGTGACTTGTGGAGGAGCAGGAGTGAGAAGTGAGAAGAAATCAGATCTAATAGGGGTGAAGGTTTGAAATGGTTATTTCAGGTGGTGGGTAAATAAACCGAACAAACGTGTTTGTCAGTTTTAAGACAAATTTTGAGTTTGGGAGCCATGAATTTATACTAAAACCAAATCACCCCAAGTTATATGATTATCTTCACTAGGTAGAAGAAATTTAAAAAGAAACTTGACTTATCTTTAGTTACACTTTTCATAGACAAACACAGTAAAGAGAATAAGAATCAAGAGGGTTAAAGTAGTAAGAGAATATTAAAAAAAGTCCATCAAATCTAAATTTTAGAGGTAGTCTGCAAATAAAAATTTAGAAATATTAAAGGTACCCATGAAGTTTGCAAGTTTCTGTCTTTAATGAGTAAGCTGGACAAAATGGGAGATAATACAGAATATTTTAGGATTTCTGAATCATGGGAAAACAGCAGATCAGATTCAGGTGAATGTCAATTTATGCTATAGGAAATGGCTGCTAGAGTGGAATAGAGGGGACATTGGAGAGGATGAGGTCAGTGAACTGAGATCAGAGTATTACATTGGGCCAAAACAATTGCATGGCTCATGATTCCCCTCAGCAAATGAGGAGACAAAATATGGACAATTATAAAGCACACTCAAAATTAGAAAACTGGTAGGCAAACCTCAGTGAAGCAATTTGAGGCATGTGTGCATGTGCACATTTGTTGTTTATTTTTCTCCTTGTTTATACATTAACAGAGACTTGTCAATGGGTCTCAGTAAGAAGAGCATAAGAATCCCACTTTTAGACAGTAGAATGCATAGAATGTTAAAAAAAGGTATAATGCAGCTTTCTTTAACATTAAGAATGGGAGAAGGAAATAATCATTGAAGAAATTGAAGGCGGGATGCATTTTTGGCAAGGGAGCAGGACTTTCAGATAGGAACAAGAAAAAGCTTGAGGGGAAAAAAGAAAGGAATAGAAGGAGTCTTTGGGACAACTGATATAGAGAATATCAAGGAGACAGGGATACCATAAAAACAGGAAGGTGGAGCATGGTTTGTTTAGCCCTGACAGCATCTTGGAGGACATTGCTAGGTCTCTCTTTCAGAAAGAACTGTGAAACTCACTGTGCTTACATTTTATTATTTGACCAGTTTTAGTTTCTCCATACAGTTTTCTACTTATGTGCTTTTGGAGGCTACAAGCAGAAGTTTATTCATATTTAACCTTAAACCATATACTTAAGCCTTCTGTTGCCAATGGACACCTGTTTTACACTGAAAATAAGTTAGATTATTCCTTACTGGCAAAACATCTTTATTTTGGGGATTTCACAATCTAATACTCTATGAAGCACACATGCTCTGTTAAGCTGCTTTTTAAAGCCTCACCCCAAGAATAACACAATTTAAATGCAGGATAGGCTCCCACATCTCTCTAGAAAAGTTACTAAATCTCCTGCATGGAGGAAGAAATGAGCCACACAGATACTTTCCTAAAGTAGGAAAGTTATTGAAATACTGAGGTAATAGTGTGAAAAACAGAAAGGTTTACTTTGCACTTTTCATAAATTTTCTTTTAGATTTTTCAACATTGATTATTAGTTTTATTAAAAATATTTTCACTACTGTTATGAAATTCCAAGAACCTTGAACACTTTACTGCCACTTGATTTTTTGTACCCTATTAATGCTATGTATTTTCATTTCAAAAATGGTTTTAAACAAATGAGTACTGTGATTACTGCTATTCTTTACCATGGCCTTTGAGACCTTGATTTGGTGTTCTGCTAACTTTCCACTCTATTTATTTCTCTTCTATATTCTTTTCTAGCCACAGGAGGATCCTTGCTTACTGGCCCATGCAAAGCATGCTTCTGTCTCAGGTCCTTTGCCTTGATCCATCTACTGAAGATTCTGTTCAGCAGAAGAATCAGGGCCATGTATTTTATGCTATCACATCTCTCAGGCCTTTATTCCAGTGTCCCTTTAGCTTCAAGGCTTTTCCTGAAAACCCTGTATATTATAGCAGTCCTCCTGCACCTCCCCTAATCTCTATTCTCCATACCCAGTCTCATTTTTATTAACATCACATATTATATATTTATGTGTTTGTTTATTGTCCATCTTTCAGTTATAGATAATAGGCACTAGAATAGCAGACATTGTTTCTCTTGCTGTTATGCCACAGTCCCTAGAATGTGGCAGCCATTAAATATTTTTTGAATGAATAAATTTGCTATAGTTAATTATAGGTTTATCAAAGTTCTCTATTATATCTGTATAAACTGAGAAGACTCAGAACAATTTGGATTTATACCTTACACTAGACTTAATAAAAATAATAGGTAAGACTATAAGGGACATTAAGTTTGCAAACTAGCCTTTCTAAAACATCTGAAAGTTACAAAAGTACAATTTATCATCCTTCAGTAAGTTAATACATGACACTACTTCTTGGACTATAATGTGTTATCTGCAGTTTATTAGAGAACTTCAAAAAAGTTCAAATCCTACTGGGACTAACTCCCAGCACATATTATTGAGTGTGAGATAGTAACATCTCTATCTTCCCTTGATAATGAATTTGGTAAAACAAGAAATCAAAGAAATAATTCACATATAAATAAAAGAAAATGAAAACAATGGTCCAAAATAATTGAGGCGAAAAAGTTCTAAGAGGAAAGTTTATAGCAACACAGGCCTACCTGAAGAAGCAACAAAAAGTCTCAAATAGACAACTTAACCTTATGCCTACAGGAGCTAAAAAAGAACAAACAAAACCCAAACCCAGCAAAAGAAATGAAATAAAATTAGAGCAGAAATAAATGATACAGAAATAAACAACAACAACACCACAATAGAATATATTAACGAAACCAGGACCTGGTTCTTTGCAAGATCAACAAAAATTAATAAGCCTCTAGCAAGACTCATCAAAAAAAAAAAAAAAAAAAGAGAGACCCAAATAAAACTACTAATGAAAGAAGAAAAATAACAATCAACCCTGCAAAAACATAATTGTTACAGAATGTTACAAAAATCTATGTCAGTAAATTTAACAACTTAGAAGAAATGGATACATTCCTAAAAACATAACCTATCAAAACTAAAGCAGGAAGAAACAAAATTTGAACAGACCAATCATCAGCAAGGAAGTTGAGTTAAAAAACTGGGGGCAGCCTGAATGGCTCAGTGGTTTAGCGCCACCTTCAGCCCAGGATGTGATCCCAGGGTCCTGGGATCGAGTCCTGCATCAGGCTCCCTGCATGGAGCCTGCTTCTCCCTCTACCTGTGTCTCTGCCCCTCTCTCTCTCTCTCTCTCTATTTCTCATGAATGAATAACATCTTTAAAAAAAAAAAAAAAAACTGACTGGGCCTCCCAGGCACCCATTAAGTGTCTGACTCCTGGTTTCAGTTCAGGTCATGATTTGGGGGTCATGAGATTGAGCCCCATGACAGGCTCTGTGCTATGTGCAGAGTCTTCTTTAGATTTTCTCTCTCCTTCTTCCTCTACTTCTCCCATTCATGCTCATTTTCTCACTCTCTTACCCAGAGGATCAGAAGGGGCTACCTGCACCCCAATGTTTATAGTAGCAATGTTCATAATACCCAAACTATAGAAAGAGCCCAGATGTCCATCAACAGATGAACAGATAAAGATGATGTGGTATATATACACACTGAAATATTACTCTGCCATCAAAAGGAGGAAATCTTACCATTTGCAATGATATGGATGGAACTGGAGGGTATTATGCTAAGTGAAATAAGTCAGTCAGAGAAAGACAATTATCATATGGTTTCACACATATATAGAATTTAAGAAAACATGATCATAGGAGATGGGAGGGAAAGATAAGATGAAATCAGAGAGGGAGACAAAGCATGAAAGACTTAACTATAGAAAGAAACAGGGTTGGTGGAGGGGAGGGTGAGGGGATGGGGTAACTGGGTGTTGGGCATTAAGGAGGGCACATGATGTAATGAGCATTGGATATTGTATGCTATTGATGAATGACTGAACTCTACAAATGATACACTATCTGCTAATTGAATTTAAATAAAATAAGATAAAAACAAAAGCAACAAGAAAAACAAACAAAAAACCTCCCAAAAAAGAAAATTTCAGGATGAGACAGATTCACAGGCAAATTCTACCAAATACTTAAATAAAAGTTAATGCCCATTCTTCTAAAACTATCCTAAAAAATATGAAGGAAAGCTTCTAAATTCATTCTGTGAGATCAGTAACAACTTGATACCAAAACCAGATAAAAACACCACAAAATAAATACAACATACAATTCATGCCAATCTCTCTCATGAATATAGTTGCAAAAATCCTCAACAAAATATTAGCAAATCAAATCCAACAATACATTAAAATAATCATACATCACAGTCAAGTGAGATTATTCCCAGGATGCAAGCAAGGTTTAATGTTTGCAAAAAAATCAATGTGATGCATCGCATCAAGAAGAGAAAGGATAAAAACTATACGATAATTTCAATAGATGCGGAAAAAGCATTCAACAGAGTAAGACACCCTTTCCTGATAAAAACCCTCTGCAAAGTAGATATAAAAGGAACATACCTCAACATCATAAAGGCCTTACATGAAAATCCCATAGCCAACAATGGTAAAAAACTGAGAGCTTTTCCATTAAGGCCAAGAACACAACAAGGATGTCCATTCGCACCAGCTTTATTCAACGTAGTACTAGAAATCCTACCGACAGCAATCAGGGGGACAAAATGAATAAAAGGCATCCAAGTTGGTAAGGAAGAAGTAAAACTTTCACTATTTTCAGAAGACATGGTAATATATTTATATTTTATATATATTATGTATATGTAAAAATTATATACATTATATATATAATATATAATATATATAAAATCTGAAAAACACCAAAAAACTATTAGAACTGATAAATGAATTCAGCAAATTCACAGGATACCAAAAAAAAAAAAGATCTGTTGCACTCCTATACACTAATAAAGAAGCAGCAGAAATTAAAATTAAGAAAATAATACCATTTATAGTTTCACCAAAACAATATCTAGGAATAAACTTAACCAAAGAGGCAATAGACCTGTACTCTGAAAACCATAAAATAATGGTGAAAGAAATTCAGGACAATGCAGTGAAATGGAAAGATATTCCATGTTTATGGGTTAGAAGAAAAAATATGGTTAAAATGTCTATACTACTAAAAGCAATCTACACATTTAATACAATCCCTATCAAAATACCAGCAGCATTTTTCACAGAACTAGAAGAGACAATCCTAAAATTTATTTGGAACCACAAAAGACCTTAAATAGCTAAAGCAATCTTGTAAACCAAAACTGGAAGTACATAATTCCAGATTTCAAGTTATATAATGCAGTGGTAATAGTTAAAACTGTATGGTACTGGAATAAAAATAGACTCATAGTTCAATGGGATAAAATAGAAAACCAAGAAATAATTGCATATTTATATGGTAAGTTAATCTTTGACAGGAATATACAATGAGAAAAAGATCATCTCTTTAACAAATGGCAATGGGAAAACTGGACACCCACATGCAACAACAACAAAAAAAAAATTAGGCTGGACCACTTTCTTACACCATACATAAACTATTGGGACTATATCAAAATAAAAAGCTTCTACACAGCAACGGAAACCATTAACTAAAAGGCAGCCTATCAAATGAGAGAAGGTATTTGCAAATGATGTCTGATAAAGGGTTAGTAAAGAATGGATACGACTCATCACCCAAAAAGCAATCCAATTAAGAAATGAGAAGACATGAACATTACTCCAAAGACAAACAGATGGCAAATAAATGAAAAGATGCTCAGCATCACTCATTATCAGGAAAATGCAAATCAAAACTACTATGAAATTTCACCTCACAC